>NC_135374.1:121964640-123265473 GCF_049243985.1 Paroedura picta | reverse complement strand
TCACTGTTGACCAAAGCAATGTTGAAGCCATCTCCAGAATGACCAGTGATGTCATACTGCAAGGAAAAGATTGATGCCAAGAGTTTTGGTCAGCTGTCATGAGACAGAGAGAGAGACTGTTTGCCCACTGCCCACTTTGCTGTCCCAAGCACCCCATCTAAACAGGCAATATTTGAACTACATACATCCTAGACATAACTGGCTTTTTTCAAAAGCAGTTGGACATTTAGAAATATTGGGTAGCTCATCTGAGGTTAGTTCTTTCAATGACAGCCAGCACGTATTTTGTTCCAAGAGACACCGACGCTTCAGGACTAGCAGGGGAAGGGAAGGGAGGAGAAAGGCCCTGTTTTGCTACTCCAGGATCGACTCACTGTCTCCCCCCCCCAGTGTCTACAAATTATTTGCAATGTTAGAAATCAGTTGTGTCTCACAGGAAAATTGGAGAGGTCACATTTTTGATCAGAAATCAGGCAAGGATGGAAGGAAGCAGAATGAAGGTTTCTGGCTGTTTCCCAAAGAAGCCCAGTTTCACCTTCAGTTAAGGATATAACTTAAGGGAGGGGAGGCTGAAAAAGAAGAAGAAGTTGGTTCTTTTATGCTGCTTTTCTCTACCCAACGGAGTCTCAAAGCGGCTTCCAGTTGCCTTCCCTTTCCTCTCCCCACAACAGACACCCTGTGAGGGAGGGGAGGCTGAGTAAGCCCTGATACTACTGAAGAAGAAGAAGAAGAGTTGGCTCTTATATGCTGTGAGAGAGGGGAGACTGAGAGCCCTGATATCACTGCCCGGTCAGAAAAGCTTTATTAGAGCTCTAATGGGCCCAAGGTCACCCAGCTGGTTGCATTTGGAGGACGAGTGGGGCATCAAACCCAGCAGCATCAGATTAGAAGCTGCTGCTCTTAGCCACTATACCAATTGGTTCTCCAGCAATCTCACACAGTCTCCTACAGTGACTCACAGACACCGAGAGAAGGGGCTGCAGGTCTCCTCCATGGCAAAGGGGTCAGCTCAGGCCGGACAAAATGGCAAACAGGTGTTGCAATACAGTCTCAGGGGCTCTGCTATAATTCCCTCCCAAAGTTTTTAATACCATTATAATTTTACAATATATATTTTAGGTATTTTTAAAACTTTATTTTCATTATATATATATTTGTTATATATAATGACGATTTCAGGCTGGCCAGTGTTTTGATTTTACCTGGATGTATGGATGTATGGTGCAGTGTTTCCAACCACTGGTGAAAAATTATTTTGGGGATGCGGAAGAATCTGTTTCTTAGTATGCATGAAAATATGTTTGTACTCAGCTCAGAAATCCTCCAGCCCTGACCTGGACAGAGTCTAAACAGGGTCAGCCCTTGTCAGTAGTTGGATGGGTGACCCCCAAGGAAGTCCAGAGGAAGATGATGGTCGGCCACCACTGCTCATCCCCTCCTGACCTGGACAGCCCAGGCTAGCCTGACTCCATCAGATCCCGGAAGCTAAGACGGATCAGCCCTTGTGGGAACATGGAGAAGGGACCCAGGGTCATTATGCAAGGCACTTCTGTGAAACTCGTGTCTTGAAAATCCTATGGCAGGCCTTCTCAGCCAGTTAATTAGTTATGTAAGCATTATATATTTTCAAAGTTATTAAACATTTATCAAGTGATATGACCATATATGGTCAAGTTCATGCATTCCCCCCCCTCTCCTTCCCCAAATGGCCAATGGCAGGCCTGGAGGGGGTGAGAAGGGGAGGGGCCCTAGGTGGGCGTGTCCACAGCTCTGCTTCCCAGCCCTATTCTCAAAGCCTGAAGACTGTTTCAGGGGGTTCCCTGGGGTTAAAAAGCTGAGAAAGGTTGTCCTACATGGTCATCATAAGTCGACTGATTCCACCTCCAAAGCTTTCTTCTGCTTTGTTCCCCTACACCAGGGGTAGTCAAACTGCGGCCCTCCAGATGTCCATGGACTACAATTCCCAGGAGCCCCCTGCCAGCAAATGCTGGCAGGGGGCTCCTGGGAATTGTAGTCCATGGACATCTGGAGGGCCGCAGTTTGACTACCCCTGCCCTACACACTGAACTTATAGCCACGAAATTCTGGGCCAATTGTAGGAGTCACCTTAAACTTGTTCTCATAATTCTCAAAGGCTTCCATCACCATGCAGGCCGCTTCCATGGAACGTTCCAGCCGCCCGTCCACGCCGTTGAAGCGGTACATGCTGCCAGAGACGTCCACGACCAGGCGGAGGCGTTTGGGCTTCTGCAGGGGGCTTCCAAGCTGCAAGGAGGAGACCGGCAAGTCAGGCTCATGGAGGGAAAAGGAGCTCTTGAGCAGGAGGGACGGAGCCACACCCTCTGAGCCAGACAATCTCTACATTGCTGTGGTGCCCCTGAGTAGTCTGGCGGATAGTGTAATGTTTGGGCGGGCATGATGGCTTGTTAACAGGATGTCACTTTCTGACTTGTGATTTCTGTTTTAACTCATGTTATCGGCCACTCCGTGTGACAGAAATGTTTAAAATGAAACATTAGCATGAGACAAAATACAAAGATAGCACAATCAAGTTTCTTAGACCAAATATACAGATACACACCGAATCTGATGACAGCAAGCCCATGCGGATGGGGCATCTGCATCACCCTTTTTTCTTTGGGGGAGGGGCTGTAGCTCAGTGCAGAAGGTCCCTGGTTCAATCCCCAGCATCCCTAATAGGGATCAGATTGTAGGTGATGAAACAGATCTCTCTCTGGAGAGCCCCTGCCACTTTGAGCAGACAATATTGACTTTGATGGGCCGATTGGGTCTGATTGGGCATAAGGCAGTGTTAGCTGTTCATCTGCTGTGCGTGTCCTTCCCTCTCTCTCTCCCAATGCCTCCCCCTCTCTTTTTTGGCAAAACTGAGAAGCCAATGACCGAAATGGGAGCTAACTAGGTGTGACATTTAGCCAGTTCTAATCAAGGCATTCTGATGCTGAAATGCCACACTCCAGTGCATGTTTTGCAAGCCCTTGAGGGGACAAACAGGATACAGCAGCCGAGAAGCGTTCCCCACATGGCTACCTGGAGCTACGGTTCTATGGGTTCGTTTCTTCTTCTTATTTCAATAAAATGGATCTCAGATTTGGAATTTATTCCAGAAGGAATAAGGAAATTCTCTAACACACATCATGGGAACAAGAGAGCCCCGCTGCCTCGTAAAGGTTCTCAGCTAAGACCAAAGGCTGTGGAGGTCTGAAGCCGGATTCCAGGCATGGCCCCTGGGCTAGGAAAGGTATTTAGTGACATATAAAACAATCCCAAGTATGAATACTAAGCTACTGCTCATGGACAGTTTGGCAAACAGATACAAACATTTAAAACATTTTTGTATCATTTTAATGGTTTCTATTTTTTTCTACACTGAATAATTGTCTGAGCTTTTTTGCCATGTTCCCAGTGCAAGAGACACACCTTGCAGATCTCTGCCCTTGTTACTGATGCTCTGTTTCATTTGAGAGGATGGAGGTCATGCCGCTGAGTTCTCAGGTTATGTTCACTCAAAAGCATCTACGGGCAATGGAAACAGCGCCTGTTCTCACGCAACATGTGGAGGAATCAGAAGTACCGTCGCTCTGCAAAATTGTTACCTGTAGGGTTTCTGCAGCCCTTCGATATGCTCGATGTGCTTGTGATTTATGGGGTTTCCATGGCACATAGATGCTGCTTTCAGGTAAACCTAACTGAGGCAGGTGTTGCCACACTTAAACGTTTTGTGCCAACTTCAACCAAATTAAATACAAAAAAGGGCTACAAACAAAAAGTCCTGCTTCTTTATTAATGAATCCAGCCAGACAGTTTTCTTTGTACATTATTGTTTAGATTCTCCAGAGTGGCACGTGACGTTTGTCATGATAGATAATCCTAATAAACACTTTATTTTTGTAGCCTGCCCTTTCTGGCTGACTCAGGACAGGTATATACAGGAGCTGCTAGATCTGGGTAAGGAAGATTTGGAGGGTGGAGCCTGGGAAGGGGACGGGGGAGCTCCGGGGGGGTATGGTGCCCTGGAACCCAGCCACCGAAGCAGCCAGGGGAACTGATCTTGGGAGAGCTCCAGGTGTCACCTGGAGGTTGACAACCCCAGTTAAGAGCTACAAGCAGGTTCCAACCATCTCCATGTATCATGAGCACCAGCTTATAAAGCATGAATTATGTGGAAAGAGAATGAGCAGTATGGGGCCAAGGCTGCACCCAATATGTTAGAGTGGAAAAATGCCAAACAAACGGCAGAGAGCAGGAAAAGAAACAGTGTGACTTACTTGGGGGTCAAGTTCTCCCCGACGCTTGTAGATGGCTTTTTCACCTGTCAGGCTATCAATGATTTTGGTATCGTCCAGTTCTCCGACTGCCTGGTGTCTCAGCCACTGCCTTTCCTTCCCTTTGGCCTTCAAAAGAAAATGAACACTCCTCACTAAGGGACATGCCCTGCTTTCAACTCCTTAAGGAATAACCTCTGAGAGTACTGACAGGGATCCTTATGCAGAACCTGGAACAAGCTTGGCCTCACATACTTGGCCTAACAAAAGGAACGCCTTCTGAGCAAGGGGGAACTAATGTAACAGATGATACAAATAATTCTCTTTCGGAGTTTACATCTTACAAAATATGCCGTTTCCAATATGCTTGCTTTTCATTCACTCTAGAAAGACAGTTGTCCAGGTTCTCTTTGAAAAGCCATATTTCAGCAATACTTTCAGATAAAGACCAGGAAGTAAATACTTCTCTGCAGGGCCTCAAGAACTTGAAATGATTGAAGAAGTCAAGTTGGTATCTATTTAAATCAAATTCTGTTGCTGCATGCCTTTTATTTCAATTTTATTTCCTTTTTTTTTTCTGCTGGGATTAGCAAAGTATGTATTCCACACCCCAATGAGAAAATGCGGATACACCGTTTTTGTGTGTGTTTGTGGGAGTGTGGTTAATCGTTTCCTATTGGTCACTTTAGCGGGGAGGTGTTTTCTGAAATCGTAGGTGGAGATTCTTCTGCCTGTGGTTACTGTCCAGTAGTCCTCCCTGTTCATCGGTTTAGGCAATACATTCCTTTTCTTTTTTGTAAAACTGGGGAAAGTCTAGTGTTACGAGTTCACCACTACTCTCCAAGGGCTAAGAAAAAGAACTTGACAAAACAAACGGTAAAAGATAAAGTTCTTTCCTCCATTCCCTCCTCGCCCCTAAGCACACACTTGTTGTCGGCTGGGGGGGCTCCGCCTGCTCTCACAGTGGGGCTGCAATGCCAAGCTGCCCCCGGCCTGCCTCCTCCTTCTCTTCTGGGCTGTGGGTCCCACCCCAGCTCTCCTGCGCAGGACTCTGCCAAGTGGGAAAGTCCCCTGGTGGGCTGCGTCTGCCTAGCTGGGGAGAAAGGACGTTGGAGGCAGCATGCAAAGACTGCCAGGCAGCACCAGTCAGGGCACGCCGGAGGAGGAGTGTGCAAGCAAGAGCCCTGCCATGGGGCCTCCACAGAGGCAGCAGAAGGAGTCAAAGCCAGGCAGATGGACTCAGCCCAACATAAAACTGGGGGGAGGGCGGCCAGCAAAAGTGCTCCTGTCCGAATGCTGGAGTTGAAATCCTCCTTTTCAGGAAGATCCTCGGGGGAGGAGGAGGAGGAGGCCAAAGTACCCCCACCAGCTGGAACCAAGAGCAACGTGCTGTGAACCAAGCCCACCAGCAGGTCCCACCATGGGGCACAAAGGAGAGCTTCAATGAGTGCTCTTCCCCCAGTCCTCGTTCCAGTTACACTGAGGAATCCCTGGGTGGGGCTGCGCTTGCAGGGGGGTGGAGTGTTAGGCTGCAGTTGCACAGGAACATCACTAAGCCCCTCTTCCCCTCAGGGGCTGGCATTAGAGCTAGAGGAGCTGGAGCGGCCCATGAATTTTGCCCAGATGGATGGCAGTCTGTCATCGGGGGGAGCACTACTCATCGCATGGAGCCTGGGGGTTGGGACATGGAGGGGGGGGGGACAATGGGATACGTTGCAACCTATGGTGGTACCCGGGCAGCCTGCCCATTTGTACTGGGTTTTGCTTGGTTTGAGCAGCACAACCACAATGTGGACTGGGAGATGCGAGTAATGACGTTCTGTATGTGCGCATGCTGGGTGCCCCAGTGTGCTCTCAACTGTGCTCCACTCCACCTTACCGTGGTGGTGCCACTGCCCCAAGGTGGGACAGCGAGGGCAGGACTGGCACGGGAGGAGGAGGAGGAGGAGGAGGAGATGCTGCTGAATGTCTTCTGGGATCTCAGCAATGTATTTGAGGAAAGGGGGTGTGATAAGTTGCCCCCCTGCCCTAAGACAGACTGTTCTACTGAGCTTAAACAGGGGAAGCCCCTGCCTAAGGCCAAAATCAGATGGGGGGGGGGTTTGCAGAAGTTCCTAGACAAGAATCTGGCCTGTGGCTTTCTCAGGCTGGCAACACCAATGCTTTTCTCGAAAAAGAACGATGGCATCTTGAGACTGTGCATGGACTACAGGGAGCTTAATGTCATCTCAGCCTCCAACTCAGGAAAGGTTTTGGGTTTTGGACCATGAATCTTGCTACTGTGAATAGGCTCTGCTAGCGGGAGATGTTCTGCACCTCACGAGGGTGGGAAAAAAATGTCTTTGCAAAGCGTTGTGCAGACCTGCTGAGCAGGGCTTTAAACTAAGTCCAGTGGGGGAGCAAGATGTGCATTCAAAGCCTAATTCAATGAAGATAGCTGTAGATGGGAACCCTGCAGATTTAAAGGGAATGGCACTTATGCAGGGAACCATTCACGTACAGGAAAGTTCAAAAACTAAACCCCTGGGGCACTTGCATGAAGGATTATGATGTCTCTACATTCATGCACAGAGTATGGGAAACAAGCAGGAAGAACGAGAAGTCCTAATAAATGAAGGGGTCTATGATCTGAAACCTGGTGGGATAACTCTCACAACTGGAATATTAGGAAAAAGGAGTACAACTTCCTTAAAAGGGACAGACAAATAAAGAAGGGGGGAGGAGGAGCACCATATGTTAAGAATATACATACTTGTGAGGAAATACATTTGCCTGAGCATGGGAGTTCGGCTGAGAGTCTTTGGGTAAAAATAAAAGAGTAGGAAATAAAAGAGGCATTGTGGTATGTGTGTGTGTGTGTGTGGGGGGGGGGTCTGTTATAGCCTGGTCCTGTTCTCTGTCTATGCAGTTGATTCCCTTAGAAGTCTTAGGTGTGAATAATCACAGCAGAAATTTAGTTATGGGGACTCCCTGTTCTGTGTGATCACTATGACATCATCGCTGGCCCTAGTGGAAAAACACCATCACAACTCTCCACACCCAAAAAGACTAGCGGGGGGCTAGAGATTAAAATAGTGCAAAAGTCAGTTGACTTTAGTCTTAGCAAGGATTGTTGGGGATGAAGCATCATTGTTCTTGTATTTTATCTTAAAATTTTCTCACTGAAAGCAATCTGCTCAAACCTTACAGTTACACAGTGAGGGAATTATTTTTACGGTCCTCTTTATTTTTTCAGGCGCATTACAGGGAGTGAGCTGCTTTGCGAGGGGAAGGAAAGCCAAACGTTACCTGCAAACTGTCCAAAATGACTCTGAGCATCTGGACTTGCCGTCGAACTGATCCATAGAACTTCTCGTATGTAGCTGCATCATATTCACTCATCTTGATCTCCTTTAGCCTGAAAGAGAAAAAAGAAGAGGCATTACTGCAGGTTTAAAGGCTCCCATCAACATGCTTAGTAAAACCAGGCAAACTACGCGTTGTTGTTGTCAGCCGTTCGGTTGTGTCCGACTCTTGCCGATTCCATGGCTTAGCTGTCCCCACGATCCTCGATCCCGCACCGCCCCCCTCAGGTGTGCAATGTTCTGGCCGGTGTCCATTTTTATTGTATCTAGCCACCTGTCGGCCTGGTTCCCTTTTCCCACCGACCAATCCTAGCACAATTACATTCTCCCTTGAGTTGGATCGCATGATATGGCCAAAGTAAGGGAGCCGGAGGGTCGTGATTTTGCCTACCAGAGATAGATCAGACTTTGTATGCTGCATGTAGCACTTCCTCGTTTGTGACTTTTGCTGTCCCAGGAAGCCTTCTCCAGCACCAGAGTTCGAACGAATAGAGTCTTCTCTTGTCCTATTTTTTCATCACCCAACTTTCACAGCCATAAGTGGCCACTGGAAATACAATAGATCTAACTAATCTACACTTGGTAGTCAGGCTTCTGTCCTCG
This sequence comes from Paroedura picta, assembly GCF_049243985.1. Classification (NCBI taxonomy): domain Eukaryota; kingdom Metazoa; phylum Chordata; class Lepidosauria; order Squamata; family Gekkonidae; genus Paroedura; species Paroedura picta. The sequence goes on along the minus strand of NC_135374.1, from coordinate 123,257,243 downwards.
CTTGTCCATGTTCAGTTCAAGCTTGTCATTGCTGAGTGGTCCTGAGCAATTCCATGTCTTATTCCCATCCTGCAATCACCAGTATGACTACTGACCTCTGCTTGAAGGCCTTTTCACCCATCTCTCTGGCAGCTCTCTTCACTTCTTCAGGCACAGCGTCTTTCTCTGCCTGGGACACTTGGTACACCTTGTGGCCAGCATCCAGCCGGTATGGCCCCCCTTTGCCACCCAGGCCAGCAGTGTCTCTCCCGCCTGGAAGCGAATCAGGAAGAAGAAAAAGTTGAGTTTCAGAATAGGGCCAATGGATTTTGGAATGGATATCAGGCATATCCAGAGGACAGCAGGACGTCCAGGCAAACATCTCTGCAGATCTCAAAGACACCCCAAAGCTAACATAATATCTGTGTGGGAATGGCTGGCAGATCCAAAGACTCTTTTACTGTTCTTGTGTCTGCTTCTGAGGCACAGACAGCTATTTTACCCCAGGTCAATCTTCTGCAGGAAGTTCTTCTGGTAGCTATTGGGGGTGTGCATTTAATTCAAAATACCTGGGGGAAAAAACCCAACCCTCTCCCCCCAAAAAACACTTTAGTGGTATTTTTAAAGTATTTTTAAGCCAAATAAGAGAACTGTTATTGCAGAAATTATTTGAGTTTATTCAGATAACCCGAACAGCTGCTGCTGGGGAGAGATATTTATAGGGATACCAAGTTACTAATATACCTTTTTCAGCCCTCTCCTTTAGGGGTCTTTCTGCCTTTTGCTCTGGTCTACAGTGAAACAGGAGGGAGGGGGAAGGGGCATCTCTGCAGACTTGCTGGAAAAATGCCTTGCGGTTGTGCAACCTGCAGAATTGTTGCCGGCCTGAGCTGGGAAGTCCAAGTGGCAATCTGGCTTTCTCACTTGGCAAATAGGACTTCATTTCTGGGGGAACAGGGCTCTGTAAAAGTCTTTCTAGATGCTCAGCCTTGCCTGCAGCAGTAATAGAGGGCCAACATAAAAATTCCCTCCCCTGAGACTTGGCCCCTGCCTCAGAAATCAGGGCTGAATCTGCACTTACTTTGTTTATTCCATTGCGGATCCTGCTGAATCCAGATCAATTTGAACTCGGGTCTTCCTCTACCCCCCCCCCCCCATTGCAACAGAAAAGTGTTCTACATGTGATTAGGGAAGTTCAGAAGGTGGGGAGCCACATGCAGCAGGAGCCTCTTTCTTTTTTTTCTTGAAGGCGGGAGGGGGGAGGGAGAGGATTGGAGACAGCAGAGGAGGGCGAAAAAAACCAAGAGGCAAATCTCTATCGAGGGAAGTTAGGGCTTCTGGAGCTTCTGCTGAAAAAAGTTAGAGCTTCCCCTTTAAGGGAAACCTTGCAGCCTGGGAACGAGGAAGCCTTTGAACTGAAGCCTTGGCCAATTAGGGCTTTCCTACTATGGAAGCTCAGTAGCAAGCAGAGATCTGCATACTTTCTCATGCCGATTTTTCAAATATTGAGGTTTGTATCCACTCCAGGATATCACCGGGGGGGGGGGGGGAAGGTAGGGTCATTCCGGATCAATCATCCTTGTTGCAGAGAGAAAATTTAAACTGGACAAAATCAAAATGGAAATCGCATTCAGTGGAGACGGCTGGGACTGAATCCACATCCTGCGAGTGGAATGAAAGCTCCGTGCAGATTCAGCCCAGGTCAAAGCAAGGGGGAATCTTCTCTTCCACTGCCCCACATACAATATCTTATGCAACAAAACAATCCAGATTATATTAGAGAGCTACTCAGGCCTAGCAGCCGTAGAAAAGGTAAAGAAACTTTTAAACAATGAGAACCCCAAAACCACCCTATGTACCGCTAAATTCTGTGCTGCCGCCATTAAAATGTGCAAGAATTTCATAGGGAAATAAATCTTTGTGCATTTTTTATAATAGCCATATGTTCATAAATTTTATACAGATTGCTATTTAAATTGTGGTTTTATCGTTCTTAATTGTAAATGCATTCAACATTTTGCCTTGTGTTTTGATACCCCAGCATTGACTGCACTGGTTGAAATTACCATAAACAAAGTGTTGGTGGATCACAATCACTTACCTGTCCCACCTGCCCACGTGTTTCCACCAACATGAGGAGTATTGTCTGGATCGATCTTCCCATGCTTTGGGGAACTGGCATCTAAGCCACTGTCTCGCTCAATGGTTATCTGTGGAAGCAAATAAGGGAAAGAAGATAAATCATTGTGCCCCATTTATAAGATTTCGGCACAGAACAAATATGACGTGATCCTAGAGAATGGATGATAACACCATTATAAATTAACATCCGCGATTCTATGCCCTTCCATTAAGTAAGTAAGTGTTATGTGAGAAAACAAAAGGAACTTTAAAACCAAACAGTGTACTATATCCTTACCACTTAGTGACTCTAATATTTCAGCAAAACCACTGTGGGAGGAGCACGTCCAGGATCCGTTTCTGGCTTGGCCCGGCCCGGCCTTGGCCGCCAGGGGAGTTGCCACTCAGTCTCACAAGAACTCTGAGTTGGTGAGTCCGCCCGCAGAACTCTCTTCCCCGTTGAGAAAGGAGCAGGGACGCCGCGGCCTCCCTGTTCCTTTCTGCCCACCCCCCAACTACCCTCCCACAAACAGGCGTGTCAAGCCGTCGCCGCACTTTGCCGTCGCCCTTCACCGCCCCTCGCTGGTGCCAACCGGAGCTTGCCCATCACCGCCCCTTTTCGCCGGCCTCTACCACCCGCAGCTCCCCCAGCGCCGCTGCCCTTCATCACCCGTTGCCACCGCCGCCAGTAGCTCGCCTGCCGCCGCTGGCCTTACCCGGCCGTCGCCGCCACCATCCTTCGCTGGCCATTCCCCCTGACGCCCGAAGATCGCCCTTCGCCGCCCCCCGCAGCTGCTGCCCCGTAAATGCTGTGGCAACTCCGCCGCTCGGCCACGCCTGGCCGCCTCCTCACCTCGCCTCCGCCCTTCTGCCGCCAACAGTCAACACCTCACCGCCTCGCTGCCGTGCCAAGTCTGATCTGAGGCCACGGAGAAGGCCCCGCATCCTTCCACAGTCGGTGAGTGCTCGCCGCCGTTCTCCCGCCCCGGGAACACCCTGGCCGCCTCTGTGACGCGGCCAGCCTGTTCCCGCCGCCGCCACAACGCCCCTGCTCGCCCCTTCCTTACAGCCGTGGCACCCCAGCCCCTGGGAGAAGGCCCTGAGAGAAGCCAAATGGATTTTCCAAATGAGATACACAGGCGTTTAAATGAACTACGCTGTTTGACTGGATTTCCTAGTATGCTCCAGGAAGAAATGTTTGACTTTTTTCTAAAGATCTTTGTCTTTTTATTGTTTAAGGGCATCTTCCTTGCAGCCCGTACAACAGGTCTGCTTACTGAGACCCTGACAGGAATTTGATACATAGAGGAAAGTAAAGGGAAACCCCGAACACTCCTTGCCTGGAAAACCCTATGAGGGGCCAACATTCGTCAGCTGCGGCTTGATGGCATCTTCTACCCCCCAAAGTCTGGTTTGGGTAGCGCAGATCAATAATTGGCCAGCAGATGGTGCTGTTTCTTCTCTGCTGATAAGGAAAGCAGATGGCAGGAGCAGAGTAATAAACACCGTGAATGGGCTTACTGGGAAGCTTTTTTCTCACGACCTATGAAAAGTTTTGGATGAACTCCACTGGCAAAAGCATGTCAGCTGTTGCAGAAGATCTTGTAAACAGAAAGGCAAAATGGTCCAGAAAAGACAACCAGCCAAAACTACTTGGCTTTCTGCATCCTGGGACTAGGACCGCCCCCATTTGTTACAGGCAGGCTGCAGAAGACAAACAAGGAGCAATTATGGATGCGCTTCCTGTGAAGGAGAAGACAAAGACTAAAAAGCAGCTGCAATAAGGACATGTTTGTTGCACGCGTGCATTTTCACGATGGGCTTTCTGCAAGGATTGTGGCCCCCTGGGTTCAGTAGCTACTCTTCACTGCAACTGATGTTCATATCAACCATGTTTTTTCTTTGTATGCTTAGTTCTCTTTTGCTCTTTTAGGCCCAGTAGACTTCAGGCCCAGAGTATGTCTTCCAGCCACATTTCTTGGCTTCCACAACCAGGATTGGGAGTCACAGACATCAGCAGGTAGGGTTGTGTGCTTCAGACGTTGAAGCACACAACCCTCTCAGCAGGCCTCAGACTGGAGACCAAAGAATGAATGTGATGGACAGAATTTACAGGGTGCCTCCTAGCATCGAGCCTGCATTTTTAAGCCAAGCCTGGGAATCCCTGCTGTGACATCCTCTTACCTGCACCGGTCTGTCATCCTCCTGTCCAATCATGCTTCTCCATTCCTGGAGGGACCGCCTAAGGCTTTCGGAGCTGGTTTCCCAGAGCCTGATATGGCCCCCCATGTCTGCAGTGACCACCCCAGAATCGTCAAGCTTTGCCAAGAGGACATCAGTGTCAGAAATCATGGACAGCCACGAAGTGTAGGGAGTCAGGGACTTGGATCTGAGGAACAAAGAAGGGAGGCGCTTAACCGGGGAATCTGAAAGAGTGCAAGACCCGGAGCAGCCGTGGGTTCACCCCCCTTCACCCTTCTTTGACCCACGCTATTATTTCACCCAAGTAAGCTTCAGCGCTGAAATATGAATCCCTCGATGCTTCTTCATTACATGTGTAGACTGCCCTCCCCGAAGGCTCAGGGCGGTTCCCATAGAACAGAACAGAACAATACATCAAACTCACTGGTTATAATGAATGATGATGAAAGGTAACAGGAATAACCGCAATAAACAGAGGAAATAACATTCAACATAGTAAAGAGGCTCATGGTTGGTCCAGTCTGCTACATCATCATCATCATCATCATCATTCCATTTATTCCCCGCCCCTCCCTGGCCGGGTCCTGCCGGATTACAACGTCTTATAAAATCCCCATTAAAACACCCATTAAAAGACATCAAAAGAACCCAACATGGCGGAAAATCCACTCCCAACCCCGACAACTAGAGGGGTGGAGAAGGAGGTCTAACGGTGAACATCAGTGCAAGAGAGGGCAGTTCAATGTTATCTAGTTTCAGTCAACCTCAACCGAATGCCTAGTGGAGGAGCTCCCTTTTGCAGGACCTGCGGATCTGTTTTAGTTCTGTTAGGACCCTGATCTCCTCCAGTTGGAGGTGGCAGAGCGCAGAGCTCTGAATCTTTCCCAAGGTGATAGCAACCAATCAGAACAGCTCTTCACCGTGATGCAACTGGTTGCTTGGAGAAGACTAGGTCTTGGGGCTGCCAAATGACCCGTGGCAATCGACAGGGAGTCAGAAGGACTTACAGGTAGTGGGGGGGGGGGGGGGGCTAGCCTGGCATGAGAGTGACTTTGGAAGACAGCCATTGTGGGATTCTCTGGTATTTGGGCAAAAGCTCTATGGTAGAAGCTGTTTGTATCATAGAGTTTTTGCCCAAAAAGCAGAGCACCCTGTGTCGCTGATGATGTGATGATGCGGCCACATTGCTGGCCTCCCCCCACTGGACAGCTGGTCAATGGTAGGGGGCAGCAGCTGGAGCAGCTCTATTAGAGCTCCTTCAGAATACTCACAGAATGCAATATTCACAGGGAGAATTGATCCCAAGGCAGAGGCAGCTGGGGATGCTTCTAGTGATTCAACAAGAGCCTCTCTTTCGGCTGTCCCCTCCCCACAGGAGACAACAAATGCTTGATCAGGGCTATGTCACATGCATCTGCCTGTCTTTGTCCCCTGTCTATCTCTAGAAGGAAGGAGGGCTTTGGCTCCAGTCTCAAGGAGGTTCTGTATTCAAATAAATACAGCACAGTGTTGACTGGATGCTACCTTCTGCCCACATGGAAAATCTGGAAAAGGGCTCCATGTTCTCCTTGGTAAACAATACTGAAAGCAATCCAAAGAGGGAAGTGGAAACATTACAAAATACAGAATGAACTTTCATAGTACAAACACAACACGTCTGAATTGTTTCAGATCTGAAAGGAAGAGCCTATCGTCATGATATATAATATAGTCCAGTGGCTTCCAAAATCAAGAAGATAATATCCAGTTACCTGGGGACAGGTATATATTTAAGTTTCTTTACTGTCAGGTCTGTTATCTCCAAATATCCAGCAGCCTGAGGAGGAGTGACATCTGCAGAAAGAAATGTTGGGTAATATTTCACAGTTAACGGGGGATTCATTCAAGAAGTAATATTGGTGTCTCCCAGGAACCTTCTTCAAATGTCATATCAAGAGGAAAAAATTGAAAAGCAATGTTATAGAGGTTACCAATGTTGACAAAGAATATGAATGAAGGCTAATTAGGCCTCTTGGCCACCATCTACATTTGTCATCTAACGAACTATTGGGTGAAAGCACATTTGAAGAGCATTTCACAATGGAGGGCTTTATTGATCTATTATATTTATTTGGGGAGGTGGGACACTAAAGAGAGCTGTGCATGCACACAAACTGGTTTTCCTCTGGGCCAGCTAGTTGGGTTTTAAAGACTGGTGATCAGACAAACTCTCAGCCTCCCTTGGTGTTTCCCCGTTATTGAGTGAAGATCCTCTACACCAGGGGTAGTCAAACTGCGGCCCTCCAGATGTCCATGGACTACAATTCCCAGGAGCCCCTGCCAGCAAATGCTGGCAGGGGCTCCTGGGAATTGTAGTCCATGGACATCTGGAGGGCCGCAGTTTGATTACCCCTGCTCTACACTAAAACAATTAACTGCTAGAGACACAAGGCACAATCAACAGTCACAGGTGCACCCTTGCAGGATGTCATAAACTCTGCACAGAGTGCATCCAGACATGCTTAGCAAACATGTAAAGTTAATGCATATGAACTCAGAGGTCAGTACAACCCCTCCCCCCTTAACGTTACACTAGCTTTTTGTCTCTTGCAAATGCAGCCTCCAGAATTCCCTGATCAAGAAGAGAAAGGCACAGGAAGAGAAGCAGAAATATCCACATTAACATTTTCCTCCTTGCTCCCTGAAGATACCTGAAGAAGTGAGCAGTGACTCAGGAAAGCTCCCACCGTCAGCTGCATGGTTTTACATCACAAAATTAGGCTGGTAAAGAAGGCAATTTACAAGTGGAAGACCCAGAATTGATGACAAATCCCTGCCTTCACCAAGCTCCATTCCCAGATATGCAGCAGTTTCCCACCCTGGACCTGGCCACCTTCCCCCCTCCCATCCCCCACCAAGTGCCCAGGGGAGACTGGGCAACCCTACAAATGTGTGAAGAGGACGGCCAGGATGGACATTACCCCTCTTGACCTGACCCAATCTCCAAGCATCTGCTCGGCCCTGATATAATAGGGGCAACAGTAACAGCTGCCTGCTTCTGATGTCTGTCGGCAAGCCCCTGGAAATAGTCAGCCAAAAATATCCTCACATATGTAAGAGCTGAAAACTTTCTTATAAAAAAGGAAATCTGAATCCCTACGAGGGTTCCTTCTGCAGTCAGTTCTACGTTCCGAGCTCTCACGGAATTACAACATAGCTGGAACACAATATTTCTTATATAGCTGAAAGAATTACCTAAGCTTTCTACCAATTCATCTTCAGGCAGCTTAGAAAAAGCCATAAATCATAACATCGTTAAAAACCTAGACTGATCCCTCTGCTAAACATCCCAACACTAAAATAGCAACATTTTTTGAAACACTATAAATAATCAGTTAAAGCACCAGAGAAACAATAAAATAAAAAAGATGGAAAGGAGAAAAACATTAGCAGGTGTTCTAACAAAGAGTTGTCCTCCTTTCCAATCTCTTCCACACTCAGCTAGGAATCTTATAGCCCAATTTGATACCAGTTTATTCAGAAGTTTTCCTGCTTTCTTCCAGCTAATATGCATAAGTCTGTGGCCTAAATTAAGCACCTCAATAAACTCCCCTAAACTGATTTCCAGATGAAAGAGTTCTGTTCCCCTGGAGAAAATGGCTGTTTTGGAGAGGAGGACGTTGCACCCTGCTGTGGTACCCCCCCCCCCCTTCCCCAAAAGCTGCCCTCCCCAGAGCTGGCAACCCAACTTATAGCTGGTGCAAGACACACTTGAGGTTGCTGGGTTACCTTTGCTATAAAGGTCTTTCAGAGGCACATCTCCAGGAGCCAAAACTCTGACCACCTGATTGGCAGCCGTGAGAGTCACACAGTTGATTCGTTCTGTCGTTCTGCCCTTACTGGGCCTTACAGAGTAAAGCGGACCAGGAGGCAAAGGCTGGCTCTTGCCCAGAGTGGAGCCTCTCTTCCAGCTGTAGACTTCATTGGGGGACTGCGGAAAATGAGGAGAGAAACAAAAGAGAGTAGAGCACCTGGTGGTGGTGGTGGTGGTGGTCGTAAGTGCCATCGAGGCACAGATGATTTATGTGACGCTGGAGGATTTTCAAGGCAAGGGACGTTCAGAAGTGGTTTGCCATTGCCTGGCTCTGAGTCATGCCACTAGGATTCCCCGGAGGTCTCCCATGCAACTACTAGCCAGGGTCAACCTTGCTTTGCTTCTGGAGATCTGGCAAATCAGGTCCTGCACCTGGTCCAGGAAGTCATCCATCATCTGGCAATCTATCACATTCCAGTCGAGTTCCCCAATAAACGGCCGCTTAGTTGAAGAAATCTCTTTATGGGAGGGTTAACAAAACAGGTATATGAAACTCCTTGCTGAAACTAAAGTTAACCGAAGCTCACCTGGCTTTAAGGTTATTCCCAAAAGCCCACCTGGCCCCTTCCCTGAGCACTTTTGGGCACCAAACCCAGATGCAATAATTCACAGTGGCCACACTACCAGCCTCCAAAACATAGCAAACCAAGGAGGAAGATAGACAAAAACCCAATGCATGTAGGGAGAGTGTTAGAAAAGGTAAAGCTCAGCATGAGCTTAGGCTAGCAAGAAATGCTAAAACCACCAAAAATTGTTCTTTAGTTATATTAAAAGTAAGAAAAAGAATAAGGACATGTTAAGACCATTGCGGGGACCAGAAAGTGACACTGTAATAGGTGATGAGGAGAGGGCTGAACTGCTCAATTCCTAATTCTCAATCTTCTCTTGGGAGGGGAATTGTGCTCAACATGGCAAAATCATTTCACGTGATGAGGGGTGGGAGTTGTGGCCCAGGATCACTGTAATGGTTGTCCATACAGTTTCTTTAAATCCTCAGGGCCAGATAAATAGCATCGAAGGGTACTAAAAGAACTTGCAGAACTTGCAGATGTAATTTCTGAGCCACTGACTGTTATTTATGACAATTCCTGGAGAAGGTTGGAAGTGGGCAAATGTTGTCCCCATCTTCAAGAAGTGGAAAAGGAGAATTTGGGTAACAACCCATCAGCTTGACATCTATAGCTAGCAGAATTTTAGAACAAACCATCAAACAGTTGGTCCTTGAGCAGCTAGAGCGGATGGCTGTAATTACTAAGAGTCAGCATGGCTTTCTCAAGAGCAAGTCATGTCAGACTAGTTAACTGTCACTGAGGGAATGGTTCTCTCTGAGGTTTCCCGTGTCCCCATCTTATATTTATATAGAACAGAGGAGTCCAAGTGCACAAATGCAGTACCTGCAGGTCTTTCTCTCCCAGTATGTCCCCAAAGAGTGCTGCGGTCTATGGACAGCAGGTAGGTTAGTTGGAATTGTTTTAATGTAAATTGTGATCTTAAATATTACATCTTAATGTATTTATGATTTGATGTTCCCAGCACTGAGCATTATGGCAAGGGCGGGATTGAAAAATAAAGTTTATTTATTTACAATTTATGACTGGGTCATGTTTATGGTTGTTCAGGTACAGTGCAGTCCGAAATAGAGTGACACTCTTCCAAAGTCTTAAAGGTAAAGGTAAAGGTATCCCCCTGTGCAAGCACCGAGTCATGTCTGACCCTTGGGGTGACGCCCTCCAGCGTTTTCATGGCAGACTCAATACGGGGTGGTTTGCCAGTGCCTTCCCCAGTCATTACCGTTTACCCCCCAGCAAGCTGGGTACTCATTTTACCGACCTCGGAAGGATGGAAGGCTGAGTCAACCTTGAGCCGGCTGCTGGGATTGAACCCCCAGCCTCATGGGCAAAGCTTTCAGATGGCTGCCTTACCACTCTGCGCCACAAGAGGCTCATTCCAAAGTCTTAAAGTGGGGTTATTCAGGATCACCACTGGACCATTTGTCCATGCTTCTTGGCCTTTAGTTAAGAACCAAGGAGCTTGGTTCCTCAGACATATCAATCCCTGTTTAGTTGCAGGGGTCTGACCAGACCAAAGACAAGGATGGAAACAGCCCAATTGCAGGACACAAGCTCAGAACCTCTGTCTTTCAGTTCCTAAGCAATATTATTATTTATTTTATTTAAATGGAAAATGTGTAGCCTGCTTTTCTGCTCTTACAAGGGATTCCAAGGAAGTGAAGGACTGCCAAATGAAAGAAAAATGGAGGATGTAGCACCTACCCTGAGTTCTGGAAAGCCTACCACAAGAGTGGCGTAATTCTGCTCATCAGAGAGCAGTCTGTTGGGCGAGCTGATCTTCTGCCCAATGGCTGCACTGAGGTTCTCTGAAGAGAGCGGGGCACCAGCAACGGCTTGCAGCTCCACAACTTCCGAAGCTGGGCAAACATAAAGTGAATAAACAGAAGTGGTTTAATGTCACCCAAAGAAGGAAAGCAGGAAACTAGGTAGGCAGGTTGACAAGGGCTGTTCTTGTTCAGGAGCAGCTGGTCATACTGTGCAAAACACAGGAGCAGTTCCTTTGAAACTGACCACAACCTTCAAAAGTTGTGAAGTTGTCCTCTGGCCACTGGCTGTGGTCTGAGGAAGCCGGCAGTGCCTCCAAGGCATCATTTTTGCACTCCATTTCATGCTGCTGTGAGTGCATTCAGGAAACCTCCTTGTAGGAGACATACAAGTAAAGTTTTTATATTGGCTATTTTAAGTATTTAAGTTCTCCGAACCTGTGTGCTGTAGTGGTTAGAGCAGGGGTAGTCAAACTGCGGCCCTCCAGATGTCCACGGACTACAATTCCCATGAGCCTCTGCCAGCATTCGCTTTTGATGGCCTTCAAGATTTGGCCACTGTGTGACACAAACTGCTGGACTGGATGGGCCATTGGCCTGATGCAACATGGCACCTTTTTTGTTCCTAAGGATGGGGCACTGATGGTCTTATTCTTGGTGCTTGGGGGGCAACAGTGGGAGGGCTGGTGGACCTCTTGATGATCCTGGGATTTGGTGACTGTGTGACACAGTCTGGATTGGTCCATGGAATCGCTGGATTGGTCCATCATGGCCCCTCTCGTGTTCTTATGGTTAGCTGGCAGCCCAGTCAGGACCTGGGCTGGCTTCTTCACTGCAGGAAGGTGAGGAGGAAGAAGCTGCGGCCGGGCTCCACCCTTCGGGTGGAGGGAGGACCTTATCCTGCCCAGAGAGGTCCAGACCCCTTGCTCAGGTTTCGGCCACCTTTTCCCTGAAGAAGAGCAAACAGCCAGCCCAGAGTGCGGGTCTTGTTCTGTTCCTGAAGCATCAGAGATCAGTTTGTCCTTCTTTGAGATTGCCACACTTTCCCAAGGTTGGCATCTCTAGCAATGTGTGAAAGTCATATGGGAAAGAGCCTATCTAGAAATGTATTCTCTACAATAAAGTAGTTAGAGAAGTCTCAGTTTTGCTTGTTGTTTTCTTACCTGTACACACACAAAGAACACAAGGCTTCTGCGTAGCTTTTAGCCATTCTGCACTCTGCTAATTATGGGACTATTCCCCTTAATATTTCCAACAGTTCCAAGCCACGTGGGTTTTGAAGGACATCTTGAATTGGGCTCTCATGTCCTTTTTACTCACATGGCACTAAGAACTTGGAAAAATAAACCCTCTTCACAAGCTGGAGTCTCAGTGGATCAGGGACTTGAACTCCCCCAAGACCAGGCCCAAAGCTGTGCTCTCCAACTCACAGTGGGAGGCTGCCAGGGTCTCTTTCAAGCATCCTTCTTTCACAGTCATAACAAGGCAAATCTGAGCAAGGGGAGACCTGGAGTGCTAAAGAGCAAGGCCATGCAGCCCCTCCCCGTACCTGCGGTTACTCCAAATCCAGCCTCCGCCGGCTCCTCACTCACGGCATATAAATGGAAAACAGGACTCTCTTCGCATTCCATGTGCACAGGCTTCGCCAAAAGATATTTCCTGGAAATCATTATTCATAGCTGGTGTTAAACTGCTAAATGCTACAATCTCCTGCCCACAATTATGGACAGATATTTACTGAATGCCATTGTCTACAGCTCCATTCCAAACCATAAGAATATCCGAAGGATCCTGTTGATCTTACCAGTGGTCCATATAACCCAGCATCCTGTCACACAGTAGCCACCCTGCTCCTCTGGAAGAGCAATAGCAGGACAGAGAGGCCAAGGCTGGGTCCAGAAGAGCCCTGCTGGATCAGACCAGTGTTCCATCTAGTCCAGCATTATACCTCACATCCAGTTCCTCTGGACGGCCAACAACATGGCATAGAGGCTGGCACCTTCAAAAGAAGATCAGGAGAACCCTGTTGGATCAGACCAATGGTCCATCCAGTCCAGCATCCTGTCACATGTAGGGGCCAGCCAGTTCCTCTGGACAGAGAGGCTGAGCCCCTCCCCTGATGTTGCCTTCTGGCACTACTATCCAGAGGCTTGCTACCTGTGAATGTGGAGGTTCCCTTTAGTCCCCATGGAAGATAGCCACGGAGGGTCCCATCCTCTGCAAATCTCTCTAACCTCCTTTCTAAGCTGTCTGTGGGCATCCCTCTGGCAGCAAATTCCACGTTTTAGTTGTGCTGCATACAGAAGTATTTTCTTTTGTCCCAAGAGCTTCACTGGAACCACCACAGCAAGTAACATCTGTGCACAAGCAGTGTTGGAGGGGACATGGCTTTTCCACACACTGCAGCTGTCCTTTTCCCTAGAAACAATGTGGGGGTGAAGTGAAGACTCAGCCGTGTTGCCCTCCCTAGCAGAGTCAGAATGAGGCCCAGGTCTACCCTACAGGGCCTTCCAACCTTCCGTCTCTCTAGTCGCAGATGCGGTGAGCCTGTTTCATCTCAACATGTTTTACTTGTTACGGAAGTGACAGGCAGAGGAACTACGTTATTATGTTACTTAGCCAGTTTTGAATCTAAATTAAGGACACAGTCCAGCCCAAACATGATATCCCCTTGGATCCAGGGAGAAGCAAGGAAGCAAATATCCCACTGAATTTGTTACGGCTTTAGAATCGCTCATCCATCACTGAATCCTGCCTCAAACTTTTTTTTTAGCGTGGGGGGGGTTGACAAAAGGTTGACAAATATTTCTATATATTTGTGCCCAGAAGAATGGAGGAGCTTGTTTGCCAGAACACTCACAGAGCAGCAGTCTCAAGGTTAACGTCTGCAGACATTCAGCAGCTTAACAAAGGATTCAGTTCCCATGAACACAATTAACCTTTATTTTTGTACAGAATGAAGTGTGGTTAAAAATGGCTAAGTAGTGGGCTCTCCCCTTCACTTTTCAACAAAGAGTGTCTTTGCTATTTTAATCTTGGCAAAGGCCCATCTATGAACTCCCCACGAGCAATCTCCCTCCCTCCCTCCCTCCCTCCCTCCCTTCCTTTCCTTCCTTCCTCCCTTCCCTCCTTCCTTCCTTCTTTCCTTCCTCCCTTTCCTCCCTCCCCTCCTTCCTTCCTTCCTTCCTTCCTTCCTTCCTTCCTCCCTCCCTCCCTCCCTCCCCTCCTTCCTTCCTTCCTTCCTTCCTTCCTTCCTCCCTCCCCTCCTTCCTTCCTTCCTTCCTTCCTTCCTTCTTTCCTTCCTTCCTTCCTTCCTTCCTTCCTCCCTTCCTCCCTCCCCTCCTCCCTTCCTTCCTCCCTTCCTCCCTTTCCTCCTTCCTTCCTCCCTTTCCTCCCTTCCTCCCTTCCTCCCTTCCTTCCTTCTCCCTGAATCTGTTTTTCCTTCCTTCCTTCCTTCCTTCCTTCCTTCCTTCCTTCCTTCCTTCCTTCCTTCCTTCCTTCCTTCCTTCCTTCCTTTATACCCTCACTGTGACATCCCAGGGCAGTGTACATAGAAGCCGTGGGAATGGGAAAGTACCTTAAAACATCAGCCATTGTGGGAACAACTGTGCCAAGAGAGATGAAGGTAAAATGACTAAATGAACTTGTCCCCAGACAGCAGTTATGACAGAACATCTTGTCAATCCCAGAACATTTATGTTTATAGGTCAACCACAAAACGATGCACGGGGGGACTCTGTTTGACCTACTGGTTGGTCTTGCTTTCCACCAGGAGCCACTGGTCTTCGGCCACCAAAAAGACAGACTTGAGGCTGACTGGGAGCGAGATGCGGTGAGCACAGCCCTCCAGGACATTGAGAACAACAAGGTGGCAGCTAGAAAATAGAAAGGTCAAAAAACCAGGATTGGACACGGGCTGGTACCAAGAGAAGGGCATTTCTCAGCCCTGAGGGGAGGACGTGGGAGAGGGCAGCCCCTGGACTCACCCTTCTTCTTGGTAGAACACAAGCACATCTTTGTGGGAAAGCTCTTTGCACATCTTATGTCTCTTCTGCAGAAAGCAAATGGCAAAGTTAACCATCTCAAAATACTGCAAGATTGTAATCGTTTTGTCCCTTGGTAGAAATACCAAGTCCTGGCCTGGGTAGCCCAGCCTAGAAGCAAAGGCTCAGTACTGGATGGGAGACGGGCCAGGAAGTCACACACAAGGGCAGGCAATGGGGAAGAAACACCTCTGAGTGTTTGTTTCTTGCCCTGAACACCCTACAGGGACACCGTAAGTGGGCTGCAACCACAAAAATACTCAGAAAGGAAAAATACTCAAACACTTAGCCACGGTATAAAAAAGGCGCTGCAAGTCAGGCAGCTGCCTTCACAGCGAATCATCTCCTCTGGCTGCCATTCTCTTGGCCTGAAGGAACCCATCATGGCACTGAGCCCCCTGCCAGGTGGAACTGGTAGCCCCACCAGACACGGGATGACCACCCTGGGTTGGCTCTGCCACTGAACATGACACCAGTCCTCAGTAGGATGCTCTGTACTGGTGGGGCCAGCAACCAGTCTCTTTGAATTATTTCTTTGCACAACTGGGAAGTATCTGCCAATAATTACTAACAGGGACAGTTTTATTTCTCCAATGTTTTTGTGAACTACAACTGAACTCAAAGGACTGATTAGCTGTTTTGGCAAAGAATTAACATATACTATGACACTGTTTACATTTACATTAACATATACTATGGCCAAGAGCCTCTTGTGGCGCAGAGTGGTAAGGCAGCAGTCTGAAAGCTTTGCCCATGAGGCTGGGAGTTCAATCCCAGCAGCCGGCTCAAGGTTGACTCAGCCTTCCATCCTTCCGAGGTCGGTAAAATGAGTACCCAGCTTGCTTGCTGGGGGGTAAACGGTAATGACTGGGGAAGGCACTGGCAAACCACCCCGTACTGAGTCTGCCATGAAAACGCTGGAGGGCGTCACCCCAAGGGTCAGACATGACTCGGTGCTTGCACACGGGATACCTTTACCTTTACCTTATACTATGGCCACTGATTTACATTTTCTATATATCTATACTCTCACGATTCTTGTTCCATTTTCTCTGAGTGACTGCCCAAAAAACCTCACACCTTGAATAAATCTGTGTTGGCCTTAAAGGTGCGATTGGACTCAATTTTTGTTGTGCTCATATTTAGCTTCCAGTCCACAAGTACCCCAAAATCACGTTCACACACATTGCTCCCCAGAAGTGTCTCTCCCCTCCAGTATGCTGCTTCTCATTTTTGTGACCCAGATGTAGATCTCTGCACTTCTCCTTATTGAATGGCATCTTGCTTTCATTGGCCCCCTTTCCCAGCATGTTCAGATCTCGTTGAATTCTATCTCTATCTTCTAGGGTGTTTGCTACTCCTCCCAATTTGGTGTGGTCTGCAAATTTTATGAGGATTCCCTCCACCCCCTGATCCAGATCATTGAAAAAATGTTGAAAAATACCAGGCCTAGTACCAAGCCCTGTGGCCCCCGGCTGCTCACCTCTCTCCACTCTGATGAAATAACATTGACAACCACTCTTGGGGTGTGGTTTCTAGGCAGCTCCTTATCCATCTAACCATACAAAAATCCAGTCTACAGTCCTTCAGTTTACCCATCAGAACATCCTAGGGACCCTTGTCAAAAGCCTTCCTGAAATCCTGGTAAACAACATCCACTGAGTTTCCATTCTCTAGTAAGCCCATCCAAGAAGGAAACCAGGTTGGTCTGGCAGGACCTAGAATCCTAGAATCATAGAGTTGGAAGGAACCCCCAGGGTCATCTAGCCCAACTCCCTGCACTATGCAGGACACTCACAGCTACCTGCGTACCCACAGTGACCACAATTTGATGCCCAAATGACCCCCCCCCCAAGAAAAAAAAATCTCCATAATCCAGCCTGGCCTGGAGGGAATTCACCTCCCATCCCACAGTGGTGATCAGCAATTCCCTGGGTGTGCAAGGAAGGGCCACAAGAGACAAACCCTGGCACATCCCTTCCTGCCCACCCACTCACCATCTGCCTAAGGTTTACAATCAGCATTTCTGTCAGATGGCTGTCTACCCTCTGCTTAAAAACTTCCAAAGGAGGAGAACCCACCACCTCCCGAGGAATCCTGTTCCACTGAGGAAGCGCTCTAACTGTCAGGAACTTCCAGATGTTTAGCAAAAATTCTTCTGAATTAATTTCAACCCATTGGTTCTGGTCCGACCCTCTGGGGCAAGAGAGAACAACTCTGCTCCATCTTCTCTAGGACAGCCACTCAAGTATTTGAAGATGGTTATCAGATCACCTCTTAGTCGTCTTCTCTTTGGGCTAAACAGACCAAGCTCTCTTAATCTTTCCTCATATGACTTGGTCCCCAAGCCCCTCACTATTTTCCGTTTTGGTAGGAGCTCAAAAAACAAACAAACAAAAAAGCAAGTGCAGCTTGCTTCCGATGCCAGAGGTGTGGACATGCATGAGGGTGTGGATAAGGAGGCCTGTGTGTCCCTGCTTGTGGGTGCAAACAGGGCGCTGTGACACATCACTGCTCCCCAGGAAGCCCCTCGGCTCCTTCGCCTGCCACCCCCCGTTTTGACCCAGCCTGGTCCTGCTGGGATCCTCCTCCCACCTCCTCTTTGCTGCCCCACCAGGAAGACCGTCGAGGAGCCTGGTGCGTCTCTGGCGACAGCAGAAGTTGCCGTATAGTGTGGGTGTTGGTGTCCAGCAGCAGAACGGCGTTAGTCTGCAAAAAGAAGGAACTTATTTTATGCTCCCTCGTGGCACATGCCAAGGTGTGCAGCAACGGGCAGCAGCCGAGTCCTTTGCAGAGCTTAAGTGGATTCCACTTTCTTGGGAAGGGCCAGTGGGGTTCCCACACCTCTACAAGGAGGCGGCTCTCAAACACATTTCTCGGTTCACTTTTCTCAGATGCTCCAGCGCCTGGCATGAAGTTAGGCCCCCATTGTAAGAAAGCAGGGGAAACAGTCTATGAACTTGAAGGCGACAGCAAAGAAATAAGCAGATGCCTCCTGCAGATGCCAACTTTAAAAGTTACTGGGTTAAAAATGAGGGTGGCAGCTGGAGATCCCATGGGATTACGTCTGATCTTCAAGCAACAGAAATTTGTTCCTCTGGCCACCCCCCTCCCCCCCCTGGAATTCTCCAACCCAGAAAGGGCAACCTTTGTTAAAACTCTTCCATGGATGCTCTAATTCCAGCCCCTGAGACGTCAGGAAAGGATGAACAGACTTCATCTCAAAGGGCCCCAATCAGGCAGCCCCCGCAGCTCCAGTCCAGGCCAGACTTGCCATACATTTTGCTGTAAAAACTGCTGGGGGGTGGGGTTCTGGTACTCTGTTATCCCGCATTAGCATGGAATCTTCTGCTGTTCCCAAATCTTTTCTAATCCATCACCCCACCAGAGACCCTAATTCTGCAAAAGCACTTCAAGAAGAACAGCAAAGGAAAGGCTAAGATTCTCCAGGTTTCCCCGAGGCATAAAAGCAATCCTGCCCTCTCCCCCAGTGTGAAGTTCACAGAGTCAGCGGCCGAACAGCAAGGCACTTTTCTCCCCAATCCTAGTCGCTAATGGTTCCCACATGCGCCAAGCGGCCAGGGGAGGGGGGAGAGGCATTCATTGGGTGAGTTAACACAGGATTCTGCGTCACCAGCGAATCCTCCCCCTGGCAGCCCTTCAAGTGGGCTGGGGAGAGAGGCTGCGCGGGTCTCTTGCTTCTGTGAGGTTTATTTTTTACTGGGAGACAAGAGACCTCTGCGTGACCCGACCTCTCCAGTGCCTGGATTCTGAATACTCAACAGATGTCACAGACATTATTTGGAAGTGGTGCGCTGTTATTTTTAGCTCCTGCAAAACTTCCCGTTCCTTGCCACAGTCTGTGCCTTTGCCAGGGTTTTCCTGCCTTCAAATAAACTGTGTTCAAGCAAGTATTTAACTGTGATTCAGGGGAAGGGAAGCCAATACCTGTGCCTCTGCAAACGAGAAGGACAAGCTAAATATTGACATTCGACATAGTTCTTTGCTGCTTACCATTCTCTTTGCCTACAATAAAGCTTCCCACGCGTAGTTTTCCTTTTCGTGGCCACTCTCCCAGCATAGCCGACTCACAGGGTTATTGTGCTATGCTGCATTTCTCAGACAGATTTATTTTTACGACTGGTCTTTTCTGTGATCCTGGCTTTGATGGAACGCGAGTGGAACACAAAGGAATCAGGGCCGAGGAAAGAGGCTACACCAAAAGACAGCCAGTCATATTGCCCAAGGGCTGGCTCAGGTGCTAGATCACGGGTAGTCAAACTGCGGCCCTCCAGATGGCCATGGACTACAATTCCCAGGAGCCCCTGCCAGCATTCGCTGGCAGGGGCTCCTGGGAATTGTAGTCCATGGCCATCTGGAGGGCCACAGTTTGACTACCCTTGTGCTAGATGTTTGGAATGCAGCCAGATGGGATCCAAACATCTGGCGCAAAACATAGGGTGAGGCCTTCCCCCCCCACCACCAAAAGCAGGAGTCACCCAACTCCTCTCTCCTGCAAAGCCCGGAAGGTGAGCTCACACCTCTGGGTGCTCTGTCCACCCCACAGACAGCACCTAATGCAGCCGAATGCGGGCAGGAAGAAGGGCAGCGTCGGAGGGAGCTCATTTCCGGGTGAGAATCGACTGCCCGGGAACAGGAAGTGTCTTTCCTACCTGCTCTTCGTGCAGAACGACTTGTCCTCGGAGCGGACCTCCCAGCGGTGCCACAGTCACAAGAGGTTGCCAGATGTCTCCCGCCGTCCGTGGGAAGATATCGTACAAGTCCACGTAGTAGCCGGTTGCACTGGACATCTCCATAAAGTATAAAGACACCGGGTTGCATGTCGCCACATAAAGGGAGTTTTCGGTGTCATTCGCTTTAAAGAGGGGCAAGCAACAAACAGATTCAATGGAAATTCAAGATTTCTCTGTGTTGAAAAGGTTGCTTGGGGACTAAGGCAGTTACTTCGACTTTACAAGAAGAACACATTTCAGTATGGATTCCAGTGGGTAGCCATGCTGGTCTGAAGCAGCAGAACAAAGTTTGCCTCCGGGGGCCCCTTTAAAGAACAGCAAAGTTTCATTCAAGGGATAAGCTGCCGTGTGCCAGCCTGCTTCTTCAGATACCTAAGGAAGAGGGCATGCACACAAAAGCTTGCACCTTGAATGAAGCTTTGCTGGTCTTAAAGGGGCCCCTGGACTCCAATTTTGTTCTACATTTAAATATACTTAATCTGACATACCCATTACACATCCAGTGCTTTTGAAACCAAGGTGGAAATGCACACACATTTTGCCATGATATCACTAAGTTTGAAAATTGTAGAAAAAGAAGAGTTGGTTCTTAGATGCCACTTTTCTCTACCCAAAGGAGTCTCAAAGCGGCTTACAGTCGCCTTCCCTTTCCTCTCCCTACAATAGACACCCTGTGAGGTGGTTGAGGCTGAGAGAGCCCTGAGATCACTGAAGAAGAAGAAGAGGTGGTTCTTAGATGCCACTTTTCTCTACCCAAAGGAGTCTCAAAGCAGCTTCTAATCGCTTTCCCTTTCCTCTCCCCACAACAGACACCCTGTGAGGGAGGTGGGGCTGAGAGAGCTCAGAGAGAACTGGGACCAGCCCAAGGTTGTCCAGCTGGCCGCATGTGGAGGAAGAGGGGGGAATCAAGCCCAGCTCTCCAGAGTGATTCTGACCGAGGGAGCTCAGCCTCTTAACAGCAAAGGGAGCTCAGCCTGGGCTGGAGTGCAGCTGTTTGCCTGCAGGCCCCTGAGCCGACCCTCTGCAACTATTGCCTTGAGCATGAAAGGGGCAAACTCAACATGAATGCAGCTGGCTACCTGCTTGTTATTTAAAGACAGGAGCCTTGACTCACAAAACCTGATATCTTTAACACGAGACCGGACTCAGTTTTTCCTACTGTTACAAAGATGGCCACCCACCAAAACGTAGAAGCAGAATAGACTGCATTAGAAGGTAAACATTCCAGCACAACTCAAAGAATATCTGACCCCTGTCATTAGTACGAATCATTTGAAGGACACAGAATCAAACTTTTAGATCTGCCTGGGCTCCGCTGGAGTAATTTAAAAGGGCCCAACTGGTGGCACCATCAGCAGCCACCCCTGCAAAGGTCTGATGCCGCTGCAGGCCACTACGTGGAGCCTCTAAGCCTGTAGAAGAATTATTCTGCAATGGTGTGCAGTGGACAACAGCAGATGAGACCACGTACGTGGACTTCTTGCAAGGAGATGGCTTTTATGTAACAAGCAAAACAATTTTATATTGTCATGTGTTGTGCACATGCAGTTTGATAGTTAAAGGAACACCTCAGAGACCCAGAAGATTTTCAAGAGACAAAGTCCCTTTAAAAAAATACCCTCTGATGCAGGGGTCATCTGAGGAAAGGAGTGCTGACTCTGGAAAGCTTATTTCCTGAATATCATCTTGCTCTCTGAGGTGCTCCTGGGCTCAGTCTTGGCCTTCCACTGCAGACCAACATGGCAGCCCTCCTGAAACTCTCTCCATGCAACATGGTCTTATCATCAGCTCAGGAAAAGCAAGATTCCATTCTACCTTGAGCCACAGCAACGTCACACACGAAATTGACTTCATGCAAAGGCAGAGACCAAAAAGCACGTTCTTCTGTGAAACTCAGGGACCGGGCTTCATGCCTCTCCACGGGAAAGGCATGCACACTGAAGTACAAGGGACCCTAAAAGGAAGTGAAGAGAAGTACCCTGAGGCTCAAGTTCTTCAGCAATCTTTGCTACTGGCATCGTTAAGGGCACACCTGCATACAATTCCCCCCCCCATAGGGTGCAGGAAATCTCTATGAGAGAAGTCAAACATTGTGGAGTTGTTGTCAAAATCCTTGTTTGTATGATCTTGCCATATAATGCTTTTTGATCTGTTTCTACATGTTTATGAGTTTTGACGTTATATAGAATCATAGAGTCGGAAGAGACATCCAGGGTCATCTAGTCCAACCCCCTGCAGAATGCAGGAAATTCACAACTACCTGCCCACCCACAGTGACCCCAATTCCATGTCCAGATGATGCCCCACCCCAAACAACCAGAAGAAGAAGAGTTGGTTCTTATATGCCACTTTTCTCCACCCAAAGGAGGCTCAAAGCAGTTTACAATCCCCTTCCCTTTCCTCTCTCCACAACAGACACCCTGTGAGGGAGGGGAGGTTGCTCGGTCAGAACAGCTTTATCAGTGCCATGGCAAGCCCAAGGTCACCCAGCTGGCTGCATGTGGGGGAGTGCAGAATCGAACCTGGCATGCCAGATTAGAAGTCCGCACTCCTAACCACTACACTGAGCTGGCTCTACACAAGAAATCCATGGACAGTCCAGACTGGAGAAAATTCACCTCCTGACCCAAACATGACAATCAGCATGCAAGAAATGGCCACAAGAGCCAAGCACCAACACAATCCCTTCTGCCCACCCACTTACAATCTGCCTAAATTCACAGAATCAGCATTTCTGTCAGATGGCTATCTAGCCTCGGCTTAAAAACTTCCAAGGATGGAGAACCCACCAACTCCCAAGGAAGCCTGTTCCACTGAGGAGCCTCTCTAACTGTCAGGAACTTCTTCCGGATGTTTAGCCGAAAATTCTTTTGAATTAATTTCATCCCATTGGTTCTGGTCCTAACCTCTGGGGCGAGAGAAAACAACTCTGCTCCATGTCAGAGTCCCCAGGTTTTGTGCCATGGTCTTATTTGATTCTGTTGCTAATTAGAATGGCCTTCCTTTTCCTGATGTAACACAGATGCTGTAGTTTGGCACCCCAAGGTTGATTTTCTGCCATCATGTTTTATGCTTCCTCACCCTCCTTCCACATTCCTTCCCCTCCCTTCTTTTTAGTGTTCTGTAGCTCCCAGACCTTGTGTTCCCTGATGGCCAAATGGTTATCTTTATATTTTTACTCCTTTGAACTGTGCCTGGTTTGAGTTTCCAGGGGAGTGGGACGAACCTCTATATCGCTTGTTTTATGCTTTGTACCTCAGTTCTGACTATGCCTTTGTTGAACATGCTTGCATATGTCTAAAAATAAAGAAACTTCGAAGTTTCTCACACTCCATCCTCTATGTGACAGCCCTTCAAATACTTGAAGATTGCTACCATATCACCTCTGAATCATCTTTTCTCCTGGCTGAACAGACCAAGCTCCCTCAACCTTTTCTCATATGTCTTGGTCTCCAAACCCCTCACCATCTTTGTTGCCCTCCTCTGGACATGTTCCAATTTGTCTTCATCCTTCTTCAATTGTGGTGCCCAAAACTGAACACAGGACTCCAAGTGAGGCTGAACCAGAGCAGAGTAAAGCGGGTATTCCTGATACTGATGGCACAGGGAGTGGCCTGAAGGAATAATCTTCCCAGATTAAGAGTTCCACCCCTCCTCCCCGCCCTGCAGTCCATTACTGATGTAGGATGGAGAATTTGGCAGGGCTAGTTCTTTAAGGGCGATTGTTTTACCCTCCCTGACCCAGGTTTCCATCATGCACACCAGGTCTACTCTGTGCTCTGTAAAGCAAAGTTGTGGTTTGATAGACCTGGTATCAATGTCGGAGGCAGCATTTTAACCCTAGTTTCCACCCCAATTACCTGAGGGATGGGACAGAGATTAGAATGGGTTCAAGCGTGACTATATCTCCTGTCCCTTCTCTCATAGTACCTCCTCCCACCATCATCCATTTCTCTTTCTCTTATTATCGGGATCCCTGATCCCAGGACATCCATATTTAAGTCTTTTGGGGCTGACTCTCTTCTGGGATTTGCATAGGCTGTTATTCCTTTATTTTCTCTTATTCTAGGGTATAGATTTGTACTCTGGCTTTCTACTTGAAGGAGTGAGGTATTGATGTTGGTGGCAGGACCATTTATTTCAGTTTGGAAGAGGGGCACTCGGGCGATGCCTTTCAGTTCTGTTTTGCCAATGTTCCATCCACATATAGATTTAATAACGTGGGTGTCAAAAATGTTTACTACAACATGAAGCTTTCTTTAAGCATAGATTACTGACTACGTCACCTAAATAGTTACATTCAGAGTGGCATTTATCTGGTTTTTTGGAGTAAATAGGGTCTACATGAAAGTGCTACGTCAAGACCACGAATATGTCATTAGTGTAGTGAACTGAGCTTATGGCTTTTAGATGGTCCACTAAGATGGGAAGCAGTTTGAAATGTGCCTTTGACTCCTGCAAGTCCATAGCCGAGTTAGTATTATGATCTCGTTCTGATATTAGTCTCTGACGTTGCTGATGTGTATTTATAAAGGCTGTTACTGTGATATGGCCTCACAGATGCGTAACACCAATGAGCTTGTATCACTTTTTATATGTTTTTTCATTGTACGTATCCACTTTTATTGCAGCAATTTACACTGAAGAATTGAGCCGAAACAAGCTTCTCTGTTTTGACAACATTGTCAAGCTTAGTGAGCTGATTATCGTGGTAGACTGCGTCAATTCCACTGTGAAGGGCTAAGGAGCACACAGAAGATTAAACACAAGCAAATGCCAGAGGCCACTCTTTTGAAGGGAGTGGATAGTTTCACACAGTAGAGCCTACGTGAGTATTTTAAAACCTAAATATATTGTATTGGTTTTAATTCATTGTGTAAGCTGACCCGAAAACATGAGGAGAGCCTATAAACGAAATATATAAACAAATAAGTAAATAAATATGTCCTACAAAGGTGATCTTCCTTTAGGTTTCAGTGACAGCCAAAAGCTTTATGGAGGCTGGATTTGGATTTCTGGTTTGGGCAGGGGGAGGGGGGCTTGTTTCCGTGCCCCTGTAAGGCCTACTCCCAGCACCCATCTGTAAAGAAACTGATTGTCGCAAAGAAACTTCCGTCTCCAGCTTCCAGAATATTATTCCCTTGTAAAGATCACCATGAATCAGACAAGGAAGAGATTTCCAAAGCGGACTCTCCTCTCAAATACTGGGGGGGCATCAGGGTCACGAGGTCAGCCAGCTACCCAATGCTTATGTTATCTTATTTTCTTCATTTACATCCCACCTTTCTTCCCAGCGGAGACCCAAAGTGCCTTACATCGCTAGAAAAGTACAGATTTGTAACCCAAATTATGATGTTTAAAAACTTCACAAACCTTTACTTCTATGCGACGTGTTGAGCACAAAAGTTTTTGTTGTGCGTTGCCCAACTGGTTGACTTTCCAGTAGCCCATAAATTTTGGATCCGACAATGGGAACCTGTCCAGAAAACATAATTATTATCAACTTGCTTTTTTTGGTATAGGGTATCACCGTTAAATAGAATTATCTGACCTGAAAGGGACCACTGTATTCTCTGTTGCCACAATCATAAAACTGCTATTAGCACAAGAGGAAATTCCATTTCAGGAGGACCCAAATGACAACAAAGACATGGTCTAACATATCCAGCAACCCTTCAAGACGTGGGGAACTAGGAAATGCATCCCTTGCAAATGCATTTTCTGTCTCTTCTGAAATACATTTTCCCAGCCCTTAAGAGGAACGGACTAGGCGCAAAATGCACACGGACTCCTTGTTCCACTCAGTCATTTGGAATTATGTGCTGAGCATTTCCACTGACGAAGTGTTCTTCCTTGAGGAATTGACCTACCCCAATGAAAGTGTTCAACTCCCCCAGAGACACAGCTACAGCCAGGCATACAACTAAAGCAGGGCTGGCATTCAATTCCTAAGCTTGCCCAGCCATAAGACTGAATGATAAACAGCAGGATTCTATGGATTTTGACTATTTATTTATTATTAAAACATAACTGTTCTCTTTGTTCAAGGCAACTTTGGGTACAAATATTCCAAGCACTTTATTTAGGAAAGGATGACTCAAAATGGCTTTTAAAGTACTTCAGCAAATACGAGCAAACACAAACTGTTTGAAGATCAGTACAAAGTTTGAATCTAGTGGCACTGTTAAGAACAGAATGTTTTTACTGACAATTTGACTCTCAAGAGGGTATGTGGAACACATGGCTGCTCCAGGGCACATTGCAAACACACATACAGAGACAGAGAGACAGAGAGAGAGACAGAGAGAGAGAGAGACAGAGAGAGAGACAGAGACAGAGACAGAGAGAGAGAGAGAGAGAGAGAGAGAGAGAACAGCAGAAAAGAACAGCAGCTCCATCACTGCATTGGGCCCTGCTGGTGGGGCAGGTGTTGGCTGGGCCCCCGGTGGTGGCGCAGCATCTGGCTGGACCCCCAGGGGTGGCCCAGCTGCTGCCTCAGCCTCCGGGGGCAGTGTTGCCCCTGGCTGGGCCCCCTGGGGTGGCAAAGCCACTGCCTCCGCCTCCAGGAGTGGCATAGATACTGCCTCGGCCTCTGAGGGCAGCACAACCACTTCCTCGGCCTCCAGCTGGGCCAGGCTTCTCTGTCATCACGGTGGCCTTGACCCCCAGCCTCCACCACCAGCTCTGGCGACCTCCATGGCGACTGCCACTCAAGTGGGTGGGACTTATGAAATTACTTTCTTTCACTGAGTGCCTCAGAAGATGTGTTCCACATCAACAAAGTTTAATTCTGAGTGTGCAAGTACACGTCTTCAGATTCACTGAAAGTTTTCATCAAGCCTTAGGTGTGTGTGTGTGGGGGGGGGGAGATTTAGTTGCCAGGAAGGGCTAGTTTGAGTTTATAATATATAGCTGAGAGTAGAATAAAGCAGTTGTTCAGACTGGTGAATCGCAGCAAATTAGCAAATTAGAACACAAATTCAAAAGTTAACCAACAGATATGAGAACAAAGTTTGGATCCAATTGCATCTCCATGATCAACAAAGTTCAATTTGGGGTATAAGCATGAATTGGGAGACTTTCTCATATAGAACCAGATCCTTGGCTTGGGCAAGCAATCAAGGCGCCCCTGACTTCTAGAGACGAAAACTCGGTTGTAACTTTTCTGTGGTAGACCTGGAATTCTGAAATGCTGCCCATAGGCAGGTTGGTCCTAAATCTTGTGCTTCCATTTGGAGGGTGAGTGTATTTTTTGCAGGTGAGCAGAACATTTTATGCCTCAAAAATTGTTGTTAGTGCTTTTTCCATACTTAAAATGTTCAGTTTTCTAAAACTACTTTGAAAATTTTGTTGAAAGATGACATGTAAAAAGATTTAAATCAATATAGAGATGAAACTTTGCCATCGTAAACAGAAGCTTGTCAAAGTAACTGCATGTTTTCTAAAAGTGCAGTGAACAATTTGGATAAGTTGTATTTTATATCCAGATTTTCACAACCCAAAGGAGTCTGAAAGAGGCTTACACCTTTCCCATGCTCTCTCCACAATACTCTGTGAGGTAGATGGGGTGAAGAGAGCTCTGACAGGACTGCTCTGTGAGAATGGTTCTAAAAGAATGGTGTCTAGCCCAAAGTCAACCAGCTGGCTGCATGGAGTGGGGAATCAAATCTGGGAGTGGAGAATCAAACCTGGAGTGGGGTGGGGAATCAAACCTGGTTCTCCATATTAGAGGCCACTGCTCTTAACCACGACACCAAACTGGCTCTATAGAATGCAAAATCATAGAATAATAGAGTTGGAAGGTACCTCATGGGTCATCTAGTCCAACCCCCTGTACTATGCAGGACACTCACAACCCTGTCGCTCCTCCACTGTAACCTGCCACCCCTTTGAACTTTCACAGAATCAGCCTCTCCGTCAGATGGCTCTCCAGCCTCTGTTTAAAACTTTCCAAAGATGGAGAACCCACCACCTCCAGAGGAAGCCTGTTCCACTGAGAAACTGCTCTGTTAGGAATTTCTTTTTATTTAATTTTATCCCATTGGTTCTTGTCCGTCCCTCCGGGGCAAGAGAGAACAACTCTGCTCCATCCTCTACATGGTAGCCTTTGGTTATCAGATCCCCTCTCAGTTGCCTCCTCTCCATTTGATACAGACCAAAGTCCATTTTGCCTCTTTAGCCACCCAGTCACACTGCTGACTGGTGTTCAATGTATGGTCTACTAAGACTCCTAGATCATTTTCACACATACTACTGCCAAGACAAATCTCCCCCATCCTATATTGGTGTATTTGGTTGTTCCTACCTAAATGCAGAACTTTACACTTGTCCCTATTGAATTTCATTTTATTCAGTTTAGCCCAGTTCTCGAGCCTATCAAGATCATCCTGTATTCTGATTCAGTCTTCCGTTGTGTTTGCTATCCCTCCCAGTTTAGTATCGTCTGCAAATTTAATAAGTATCTCCTCTAATCCCTCATCCAAATCATTTATAAATATGTTGAACAACACAGGCCCCTGGACAGATCCTTGGGGTACTCCACTTGTCACTCTTTTCCAAGGAGATGCTGAACTATTAATAAGTAGCCTCTGGGTACGATCTCTCAACCAGTTATTGATCCACCTGGCAGAATTAGGATCCATACCACATTTTACCAACTTATCAAGAAGAATATAACGTGGAACCTTATCAAAAGCTTTACTGAAATCCAGATACACTATGTCCACAGAATTCCCATGATCCAGCAAGGTAGTCACTTTCTCGAAAAAAGAGATATGTTTAGTCTGACATGACTTGATCTTATGAAACCCGTGCTGAGTCTTAGAAATCACAGCTCTCTAATCCAGCTGCTCAAGGACCGAATGTTTGATGATTTGTTCCAAAATTTTGCCAGCTACAGATGACAAGCTGACAGGTCAGTGGTTACCCGGATCCTCCTTTTTTCCTTTCTTGAAGATGGGGACAACAATTGTCCGCCTCCAATCCTCTGGCACCTCACCTGTTCTCCAAGAAGTGTCAAAAATAATGGACAGAGGTTGAAAGATTACATCTGCAAGTTCTTTTAGTACCCTTGGATGCAATTCATCTGGCCCAGAAGACTTTGTTTCATTTAAAGAAACTAGATGTTTATAGACTGTCCCCACAGTAATCCTGCTGTGATATGTTTTTGACACACTGAGCATTATTTCCCTCACAAAAGAAAACATTAATGGCACCATTACTGACATGATGCATATGGTTTAAGCAACATGCTTGGGAGCAGTTTCTCACCTCCTTGGAGGTGGTAGGTTTTCCATCTTCGGAAATTTTAAAACAGAGGCTGGAGAGCCATCTGATGGAGAGGCTGATTCTTTTTTTTTCTTTTTTTTAAAAATAATTTTATTGTTTATTATTATATAAAGCATTTACAGAGAAATTGTGAAGAAAAAGCGACCAGCTGATATGGTTTGCCATCTCTTTTAACATAGATATTTAGTTCCCATCACATATTATTCCTAATCTAGAAGTTTTTACCATTTTTCTTAGCCAAGTGATTTTTAATACATATGAGAGTATGATCTGTTATAAGAATACATTCTGTTATTATCTTAAATTATATTAGGTCAGTCTCCTTCATAAATTGGCCCTGACCCAAAAATTACTACTGCCGTCTTGTTAATGCCTATGAAATATGGTTTGTCATCCTCTTTTAGCATACATATTGACATACATATTCAATTCCCATCGCATATTAATCCTGATCTAGGAGTTATTACCATCTTTCTTAACAAAGTAGTTGTTGATACATAGGAGGGTATAATCTATTATAAGGATATATTCTATTATTGTCTTAGATGATATAAAGTCAGTTCCATTCATATATTGGACCTGTCCTAAAAGTTACTGCTGCTATTTTTCCCACAGGAAGCCAGGAGAATACTCCATTGTTCAGCTCATCTTTCAGGTGGTCGCAGAAAATGAAATTGTGTTTTTTTCCATAGTAGAGTGTTTCTGATTGTCCTTCTGTCAGGGCCAAAGAGATCTCTTACTTGATTCTTGCTTGTAGTCGCCTTTGAGGAGGCTCTGAATCCTTTGTCAATCTGGATCTCTTCCTCTGGTCGCACAGGAATATCTCCTGATAGCTTCCTAGTTGCTGTCGCTTTTGAATAGACTCTTTTTATTTTGCTGATCCAAATCATTTCCTGCTCTGAATAGACTTCCAGGTTTTCGGTACTTTCCTTCCTTGAATCTGTTTTCCCAGGTTCTTCAAAGGTACTTTGGGTTTTTACATCTCTGGCACTCTCTCCCTCCAGTTGATTAACTTCCAGACATTGAAGTTTCACTTGATTTATTGTTAGCTGAGCTATGTCATCAGCTGGTCTCTCCGGACCATGGGCTCCATCCAAAAGCTCCCCCTTAGTCCCACGAATTTCCTTTTCCAGCTTATTGACTGCTTTCAGTATCTTTGAGTTTCCTTTGCATAACAAATGGAAAAGCTGTGCCTTAGTTAATTCTTCCATAGTTCTAGGCAGTCACAAACTATAAACAGAAAGTCTCGTGAGGTCTCGCGGGAGCACAAGCGATCCCAAATTATCAGTTTGTCGATCTCCGTATCAAGTCAAATTCCCCCACTGAACTTTCACCAATAAATCTTCAAAGCACTCTCTTTGTTTGGTTAATGGGTATAATTAGCTGGGAGTCTCTCACTCGGCGAAAGAAGGAATTTGCTTGTGAATTGGTTGAGGGGGGGGGAGGGAAGAGCTTGTGGGAGAAGAGAGAGAAAAGCCAGAAAGCTTTCAATTCTTACTGTTGCAGATTCCAGCTTCTGTCAGCTTCTGCTCCTGTCGATCTGGTAAATGATGGTCTGGGAAGAATGTAAGGTCAGCTGGTCGTTTCAAGCTTGTAAAGTTGTTTGCGACAAAGATGCCATCGTGACCTTGAGCACAGGCCGCTATTAATCCGGGGAGTTCGGTCCCCCTACCTCCCCACGGATCTGTAGGACCCTCAGGATGCCGTTCCCGGTTCCTGGGGCGACCGGTGAGCAGATTTGCGTATCTGCTCAGGTCAGCCAGGTGCAGAAGCTCCTGACCCTCGGCATGGCTTAAGAGCTGAACAGAAGTCCAGCTTTTTTATGGCGCCATCTTCAGTCGTCTCCTCCGGAGAGGCTGATTCTGTGAAGGCTTAAGGGGGTGGCAGGTGACAGTGGATGAGCGAGAGGGTTGTGAGTGTCCTGCACAGTGCAGGGGGTTGGACTAGATGACCCAGGAGGTCCCTTCCAATTCTATGATTCTAAGTACTTGAGGGACTGTCAGATAAATGATGGAGCAGAATTGTTTTCTGTTGCCCCAGAGGGTCAGACAAAAAAACAATGGGATGAAATCAATTCAAAAGAATTTTCGGTTAAACATTCGGAAGAAGTTCCTGACAGTCAGAGCGATTCCTCAGTGGAACCGGCTTCCTCGGGAGGTGGTGGATTCTCTTTCCTTGGAAGTTTTAAAGTAAGGGTTAGATAATCATCTGATAGATATGCTGATTCTGTCAATTTAGGCAGACTGTAAGTGGCCAGGAAGAAGGGATTGTGTCCATGCTTGGCTCTTGTGGCCCTTCCTTCCATGCCCAGGAAAGTGCCAATCACTGCTTGGGGGTCAAGAGGCAAATTTCCTCCAGGCCAGACTGGCCATTGGTTCTGTTTTTTTAGGAGAGGCATCATCTGGGCCTGGAATTGGGGTCCCTGGGATGGGCAGGTAGTTGTGAATTTCCTGCATTCTGCAGGGTGTTGGATTAGATTACTGTGGAGGTTATCTCTATGATTCTATGACTAATACAAAAATAAGTAACTAAAGCATAAACTAAGCCTGTGGAGAGAAGGATAACCTGAGGCACAGCCATGGGACTGCCCCTCTGAAAATGTCCCTTGAAGTTGCCAGAGAGGACCCTGCCCAAGGACCAAGGCCACAGGAAACAACTCTGCCCTCCCCTCCTCTGCAGATGTCAAAATATTGTGACTCTGTAGAAACCAGCCTGCCTAACAGCATCCTGTTGTGTTTTTCCAGGAAAAAGGGAAATATTTGTTGTTTCTCTCATACAGGCTGCACCTTAACATGAGTGAACAAAATATCTTGGCTTGAATTTCATATTTTAAAAACAACAAGAAGAGGCATGAAGCAGCTTCTTTCAGGAAATTAGCCAGGATATGTCAAAGCTTTAAAGGTGTGGATGTTTGTCCATCTGGAAATGCTGACTCCAGCCACGTATTGGTGCTGGCGGTATGGAGTGAACAATGTCTGCACAAGATGTAGTCTGGCAATTTTGTGCAGGATTAAGGGCCAGCTTCTGTTCCCACCTGACAGACAGAATTATTTGGGTTAGCTGCTAACTGCAGTAAGACAAGATAGATAATTAAGAGAACCCAGAAAAAACAAATATTTCCTTTTATTAAATGTAATCATTAAAATATTCACAATCTAAAAATAATGTCCTATGCTGTAAATGCACATTCATGAGGCTGCATAAATAAATAACAAAATATCAGTAACTTTGGCAACAGAATTTCCCTCCCGCATTCCAGGGTGATCTTAATTCGCAGAACTAAGCAGCTTGTGTTAGCCTTACTCCTTGGCCAGGTGTACGGAGGAAGGTTTTGCTCCAATGGGGATCCCATGTTTGTGCAAGATCCTCATTAAAATCTCACACATTTCATTATTGTAGGAGTCAAAGTCAAAGACGTTTCTGACAACACTCGAAAGTCCTTCCCTTGGAAATTTCTGCAGAGAAACAGAAAAAAGGGGAGGGAGAGACATAAGCTGCCACAAACAGAAACCGCTATCAAGTTCTATATGAACTGAGAGGGCAAATTCTGACAAACTAGAAGAGCATCTAGGGAGCCTGGTGTCCATGTAATTCTACTACGATGGAGACCCCAGGCTCACTAGAAGCTCTTCTCCATCATAATACTATCCTAACACTATGATGGAGACATGCATTTCAACCTGAGGGACTTGGGAATGTTCAGCCTGGAGAAAAGGAGGTTGAGAGGGGACATGATAGCCCTCTTTAAGTATCTGAAAGGTTGTCACTTGGAGGAGGGCAGGATGCTGTTTCTGTTGGCTGCAGAGGAGAGGACACGCAGTAATGGGTTTAAACTTCAAGTACAACGATATAGGCTAGATATCAGGAAAAAAAATTTCACAGTCAGAGTAGTTCAGCAGTGGAATAGGCTGCCTAAGGAGATGGTGAGCTCCCCCTCACTGGCAGTCTTCAAGCAAAGGTTAGATACACATTTTTCTTGGATGCTTTAGGATGCTTAGGGCTAATCCTGCGTTGAGCAGGGG
This sequence comes from Paroedura picta, assembly GCF_049243985.1. Taxonomy (NCBI): domain Eukaryota; kingdom Metazoa; phylum Chordata; class Lepidosauria; order Squamata; family Gekkonidae; genus Paroedura; species Paroedura picta. The sequence goes on along the minus strand of NC_135374.1, from coordinate 123,224,646 downwards.
GTTGGACTAGATGGCCTGTATGGCCCCTTCCAACTCTATGATTCTATGATTCTAAAGGCTGTATACTGTCGCCTTGCCTATTTAACTTGTATGCGGAGCACATCATGAGAAAGGCGGGATTAGAGGAGTCACAGATTGGGATCAAGATTGCAGAGAGAAATATCAACAACCTCAGATATGCAGATGATACCACTCTAATGGCAGAAAGTGAAGAGGAACTAAAGAGCCTGTTGATGCGGGTGAAGGAGGAGAGTGCAAAAGTTGGCTTGAAACTCAACATCAAGAAAATGAAGATCATGGCATCTGGCCCTCTCAATTCCTGGCAAATAGATGGGGAAGAAATGGAGATAGTGACAGATTTTATTTTCCTGGGCTCCAAGATCACTGCAGATGGGGACTGCAGCAAAGAAATTAAAAGACACTTGCTCCTGGGGAGGAAAGCTATGGCAAATCTAGACAGCATCCTAAAAAGCAGAGACATCACCCTGCCAACAAAAGTGCGTTTAGTCAAGGCTATGGTATTCCCAGTTGCAATGTATGGCTGCGAAAGTTGGACCATAAGGAAGGCCGAGCATCAAAGAATTGAGGCTTTTGAACTCTGGTGCTGGAGAAGACTCTTGTGAGTCCCTTGGACTGCAAGGCGAACAAACCGGTCAGTCCTAGAGGAGATCAGCCCTGCCTGCTCCTTAGAAGGCCAGATCCTGAAGATGAAACTCAAATACTTTGGCCACCTCATGAGAAGGAAGGACTCCCTGGAGAAGAGCCTAATGCTGGGGGTGACTGAGGGCAAAAGAAGAAGGGGACGACAGAGAATGAGGTGGCTGGGTGGAGTCACTGAAGCAGTCGGTGCAAACTTAAATGGGCTCTGGGGAATGGTAGAGGACAGGAAGGCCTGGAGGATCATTGTCTGTGGGGTCGCGATGGGTCGGACACGACTTCGCACCTAACAACAACAATCCCAACCCCTCATAGCAAAAACAGAGATAAGGAAAATTATAAGAAACACTGAAAGTCCAATTGGTTATTCGGATAGAGCTGTTACCAATATTTAGGAGGTCATGTTTTGGGCGCAAACGGCTGCTTCAGATGCTGAAGCACCCAACCCTATCAGCATAGCCCAGGGCATCTGGAACACCTACAAGCTTTGGGAAGCGGCCTGTGAAACTTTTTATATAAAAATATAAATATAAATAATAAATAAACTGTTCTCTTAAGCCACTCTAAGTCTCTATTAGAACCAGGTTGGATGTGATATTTTGTTGTCACTTTGTTTGCAGTTATGTTTTTACAGATATTGGCTCTTGAAATAATTACACTATAGATCAGGGGTAGTAGTCAAACTGCGGCCCTCCAAATGGCCATGGACTACAATTCCCATGAGCCCCTGCCAGCGTTTGCTGGCAGGGGCTCATGGGAATTGTAGTCCGTGGACATCTGGAGGGCCGCAGTTTGACTACCCCCGCTAAAGAATAATACATATTAGGTACAACAAAAATTGAGTCCAGCAGGGGCATCTTTAAGACCAACAAAGATTCATTTAGGGTGGGAGCTCTTGTGTGCAGGCACACCTCCTCTACATGTCAGGGAGACCTTTTTTGCCTAAGCTTTTCTGTTACGAAAGTAATTTTCTAGAATTACTTTGATTAAATGTCTTTTGTTCATGACATTCATGACATTTTTCTAATTTCGACTTATACTTTGGTGCTAATTATTGCTTGGTATATTTCCATTTCTAAGTCTGTAGAATCCCTTGACTTTATAGAAGTCTAAATATAAATAAAATAAATAAAAATAAATTAATAGCTCCCCACGTGGCACCCATGTATGGTCCACCCCCTCCCCCTTTCCAGCATTTAAGAGATCCCCCTCTCCCCACTAGCATGGGACAAGGGGTGCAAGTGTACCCCATCAGGCCACTCCAGAGAGCAGACCCCTCTGCTCATCCCTTTTGCCCCCAGGGGGAATAAGACTCTCTTACACAAACATACTCAAAGCTTCCTCATGACTAAGTCAGACCATCAAAATCAATGCTGCTGGGGATTGAACCAGGGACCTTCTGCATATAAACGAGAGGCTCTTCCGTGGATCCCCAGCCCCTCCCACTGGGACGCTTTTGTCCATAAATATTGTCTCTGTTCAGGGAAAAACTGCATATGGGATAGAGACAAAACGTAGACTGCGCAGAGCACTGAAGACATATGTCTGTAAATTTTAAAAGTGAAATGGGGGCTGCAGCCAGGCCCTCTTCTGCTGCTTTGACAGACTCAGCTGGGGCTGCAGAGACCTTTCCTCTGCTGACACTGTTGAAGACACCACAGGGAGGGGCAGCGGGAGCCTTCAGCATGTACACTGGGCAATCGCCTACTTTATTCGGCTGGATGATGTTCCCCCAGCTCCAGAAGCCTTTCCTCCCTCGTGGGAAGACTTCCCCAGTTTCAATGGCTCTCTGGGGAAGTTCCCCAGGCTGGAGGAAAGCCTCACATTTTGCTCCGTGGAGTGGAAGGACATCAGCTCTGGTGTCAGCTCTCCTCTGTCCACAACCGCTCGGAAGGAGCACGGAAAACACTTTGGAATGACGTATGTGAAAAGGAAGTCTCTCTCTCTGGAGTCGATGCACTGTACCTGTAGGTGCTTGACTATGTTCACTACTTCTCTAGTTGAGTAGGGATAGTTTATTACTCCTTGATCAGCCAAGCTTCGGAGCTCCCCAAAAGCAGCCACCAGCTTCTGCAGGACGGGCTCCGGAACCCCCGGTCCATACTGACGCAGCATCGCAAGCTCTGAATCTCGTTTAGGGTTATCCACTGCATGGCAGCTGAAGATATCTCCTAAAATAACAAGGGAATGAAGAGAGTTAGATGAAAGCAGCAGCAAGCTAAAGATTAGTAAATCAAACATCAACCTTATCAGTTAGGATCAACCACCTTTAGACAGCTGCCTCTTGCCTGTTTGCAGGCTTTTAAAAATGTGCCTGTTTCTCAGCCTGCAGGCTAATTGGGAATCCTGAGGTCATCCATCCCCCATTCCTGCACTGAAGGAACACGTCTCCATTTTTCCACGGGAGGTGTGAAAGGATAGCACTTGCCCTCCCTTCCCTCCGAATAAGCAAGGTAAGCAAGAAAAATCTTCCACAGGTGCCTCCTTCCCAGCCCCAGGACCCCTTCACTGAAAAGAAGGCAGAGATCCCAGCATGCAGGAGAGCCATGCTACTAAGCACAGGAAAGACCTGCCAGCTGAACAAAGACCATGCTTTGCATATAGTCGGCCCCAGGCAGACCAACATCTCCACTCATAAACCTGTCAGGCCACAGATACAGACAAGGCCGTAGGTAGCTCCTGACAGTCAGCTGAATGGACTAGATCAGCATCATGCGTTTTTCAGATCTTGCCTTCTCACTCTGAGCTCATTTTACAGGAAGGCCTGAAATGTATTTTCTCCTGTCTATATCTTGAAAACACCAGTTCTGATGCTTGATCAGCAAAATAATTTTGCATATTTAATCCTTTATCTTAACTTCTACACTCTTTGTTTGCAACTGTTTCCCCAGAACTCCACGTTGGCTGAAACAAAAGATATATGTAATTTTCAAGTGAGGCTTATAACCAAGGGAGCCTCTGTGTTGCGATTCTGAATCAGACACCCACAAAATCAAGATGGATTCCTTCTTGTCCTTTCTGCCAAGACAGCTTTCTGCAACAAAGCTGACATTCTCCGTGCTGAGCTCCACCAAGAAATGGCCACTTTTTAGGAAGGGTTCCACTTACCCAGGGTTCCAAAAAAGTCGTTACCCAAGAAAGGGAATCCAGGCCTGTTGGCTAGCACGATCATCCTGAAGTCGGGATGAATGACTACCACGTTCTTCCTTCCACTGACACTGGCAGGATCTGCGAAGGATACAGATTTGCAGTTCATCTATTCTGCTTTTCAAGGCACCATCTGAGTAGAACCCAGGCCCACCAGGGGACTGCCCCATCGTGCCCTTGGCCAGCACTCCTCTGCAGCCCAGGGCTCAGGAGGGCCGGATGCTCGCAGGGAGTCCTGGCTTCTGAGGGCAGCTCCAGGACACTCCAGGACACGGCAGCAGTGACTGCGAGGGCAGACGGCCTACGGGGAGTTTGTAGAGTTGGCCCGTGGGGATGGAGCAGTGCTCCGCCAAGCACAGTTACATCCTTCAAAGCTCAGAAGGGGCAACTTGAGTTGGGATGGAAGAGAGAAATAGCTGCTTAACAAATAGCTTTATAATGGAAGAGACCTGGACAGCCCATACAAGCCCGTTTTTGTCAACCTGGTTAGTGTCTGCTTGTCGTCTGCCCTGAACCCCCCCCCGGGGGGGGTCACCATAAGCTGCCTCTCACATGATAGCACTTTTCACCACCCCTGGAGGAAAAGCATTAAAAACTGGCCCGTCCCCTATGAATCTGAATTCTGGTCCCTCATCCCAGCGGTGCACCTACAGGAAGGCAGGGGAGATCTTTGCTGACCCCCATTTCTTACCACAGACCCCATTTCCCCCCAAGATTTTTCCTGGTGTTACTTCGGGGGGGGGGGGGTGCTGCAGCCTAGGAACAGTGTTTCAGAGGGCATTGGGGGAGGGGCTCACAGTGGGAGGTGGGATGTTCAATTTCATAGCCCACTGTTAGAGCATCCACTTGGCTTGCAGAAGGCCAATCCCTGGCTTTTCCCGTTGAAAGGGTCAGGTAAGAGGTGACGTGGAAGACCTGAAGAGCAGCTGCCTGTCTGAGTACACAAGACTGACCCTGAGGGGCCAAGGGCTGTTTCACGCAGGTTCACGAACAGGGCTCCCCCTGCTCCTTTGATCCAGCCCACCGACAACATTAACGTTGTGTGTTGGATCCGGACCTCTTCTGCCCATGCAACCGAGAGTGATGCCCCCCCCCCCTTCCCCAGGCCTCCCACTCTGTTCCCGAGGATCTCCTGAACTTTATGCACTGGGTGCTTTGGTGGCCAGCAGGGGAGAGGTGAGGAAGTAAAGCTCTGTTCTCTGGATCCGGCCCATTCTTATTACATGATCATTCTGAATTCGCTGCCATTTTGGCTGAATGATTTTGCAAGCTACCGTTTGTGTAACAGAAGCCAGACCCAAAAGAAGAGTCGTATACAAAACACTTTTTAATAACACACTTTTAACAAGAATCTGATTCTGCATTTTATTTCTAAGAAGCCCTTGGCAACCTTGGGGAAATTCTGTGCACTCCTTATACAGACAAATACATTTACAAAGAAGTACATTTACAAAGAAGCCCCATAGTTATTTCAGTCTATTAATCTGACAAACTACTTGCAATAAATACAACTGCTAGGAGCGACTTACTGGCCACGAGACGCCGTCCATCGGAAAGGATCATTTCTCCACTTTCCACTAAAGTTTTCAAAATGCAGGTGACATTCGTTGGCGCCTTATCTGCCTCGTCAATAACTAAAACGTGACCCGACTTGACTGCTTTCACCTGGAAAAAGCATTCAGGTGCATCACACAGACCGGAAACGGCATCATCCCTCCCCCCCCAAGCCCTTCCACAATGATAGCCGTTTCCTTCCCAGGCATTCCTGGACCAAACTAAAACGGCACAAGGGCAGAAACAAGAGAAGAAACAAAAATGGTTCTTGATGCTTTCCCAACACCTGACACCCCCCCCCCGCAAGATGAGATGGAGAGATACCTCAGAAAGCTCCCATTTTCGGTTCTTGGGGGAACATAATGTCAAATGCTTCACTGAATACTGATGAATAACCCAATTTTTCTTTAGGGAAGTAAAAACAGGATCCGTATATGGGGGCAGCAGGAAAGGAAGAGTGGATTACACACATTGATACCACTGACTCTTAGGAGATCACCCTCATGTGCCTACACCAGCGTGGTGTCGTGGTCAAAGGCAGCAGCCTGTAATCTGTCGTGCCGAGTTTGATTCCCCACTCCTCCTCCACATGCAGCCAGCTGGGTGACCTTAGGGCAGTCCCAGGTCCCTTGGAGAAGAGAGTGCCTTTAGAGCTCTCTCAGCCTCACCTAACTCACATGGCATCTGAGAGGGGGAGAGGAAGGGGAAGAAGAAGAAGAAGAAGAGTTGGTTCTTATATGCCGCTTTTCCCTACCCGAAGGAGGCTCAAAGCGGCTTACAGTCGCCTTCCCATTCCTCTCCCCACAACAGACACCCTGTGGGGTAAGAGATTATAAGCCACTTTGAATAGTGAAAAGCAAGGTATAGAAACCTCTCTCTACTGAATTACCAAACACTTGTGTCTACATAGGATGCTCAAGGCTCAGCAGCAGAAGATATCCTAAGAGACACTCAGCTATGAAGGAGAACAGCTGCTTTAGAATTAAAAGAAGAAGAGTTGGTTCTTAGATGCCACATTTCTCTACCCAAAGGAGGCTCAAAGCGGCTTACAGTCACCTTCCCTTTCCTCTCCCCTCAACAGACACCCTGTGAGGTGGGTGAGGCTGAGAGAGCCCTGAGAGAGCTCGGTCAGAACAGTTTTATCAGTGCCGTGGCGAGCCCAAGGTCACCCAGCTGGCTGCATGTGGGGGAGTGCAGAATCGAACCCGGCTCGCCAGATTAGAAGTCCGCACTCTTAACTACTACACCAAAATCTACCAAGATTCTCTGGGCTGGGTTTGTCATGGTTAGGATTCAAGGATTATTCATGGTTAGGATTCAATAAATAAATAATAAATAAAGTGTCTGCATTCAGGGGTTACATCATGTGCAGAGAAATGAGAAATATGAGTATTTCACAATAATATGTGGCTTCATCAGCATTTGAAATGGACTGAGAGCTGGGGGAAAAATCCGATGCATCCTCCGTTTTCAACCTGAGTTCCTCTGTACCAGAGATGGCTACAATTCCTACTCTGAAAACCACTTAAGGATTTTTATCCTTGGAGTATCATATGGACAGCCACAATACATAAACATCAAGGTCTGTGTCTTTCAACTTACTATACGGAAAATCTCTTATATTAAAACGAAAGCCTTAGTGGCAACTTACAAGTGGAGAATCCTCGTACACCACAAGACCGTCTTTAACAGAAGGCTGCAGGGTAAGGCTTTGGACGGTGGTGTCCCTAAGACCAAACAAGAACATACAGGCTTTATTCAAAAGCAAACTTGGGAGGAAGAGCATTAAGTACCCCAAAATCCTGTCCACCACTGGTTTTAATGGGAGAGCAAAGCTCAGTATTCCAAACTACGATGGTCAGTCAAAAAGGACGGATCTGGCCCCGGCTGAGGCCAAATGTGCTTCCTTGGGGCCAGGGATCACCAGCCGCTTGGAGTTGGCTGAGCACAGTGTTCTTTGAGAGGCATGGGCAGAGAGGTACACGGGGCCCCCACCACATACGGCCTTAAAGGTGATTACCAAGACCTAAACATGATCCGGAATTCAACTAGTAACCAGTGCAGCTCTTGGAGCACAGGCTGGCTGTGGGCCCTTCAAGGTGCCCCTGTAAAAACTCTGTTCTCTGCATTCTAGACCACTTGTAGTTTCCAGATCAGGGATCAGGGAGGGTCCGTGTAGAGTGAGTTGCAGAAATCCATTCTAGAGGTGATCAGCACATGAGCCACTGTGGCATGTGACTTTATATTATTCTGATGGTTTTTTTACTGTTTTTATCTGAATTTGACATTTGATAGTCTGTGACCATAATAACAAACTACTACAGTCTAGAGGTGACTGTCGCATGGTGCTCCAGGGACAAGTAGGGCGCTAGGAGTTTGGCTTGGCGTGGGTGGTGGAACGCCAGCTGCGCTACTCTCATGACCGGTGCCTCCAGAGAGGGATCACATCCAGCTTCCTGGCATAGCTGCGCCCTGTCCAGGTTGGGCTATCGAACTTCCTCACATGGGCCCTCCCTTCCCAGCCACAGGACCACCCTCTTGGAAGGACTGAGCTTCAGAGGACTCTGCTGGAGCCATCCTTTCCAGACATTTGGCTAAAGATTCTGGGGGTGAAGCCAGACAGCCATCCATCAGGAGGAAGAGCTGGGTGTCATCTGCATACTGATTGCACCCTAGCCTGATCCTCCGCAGCAGCTGGGGAAGAGGGCACATAAAGATGCTGAATAAGACTGGAGAGGGGACCGCTCCCTGCAGAACTCCACAAGTGGTAGCGATTGTTCTCTCCAACCGTGAGCCCCAGAGGAAGGAGATCATGGAAGGCTGTTCCCCACATCTTGGTGTCGGTGAGGCAGTGAGCTAGATTTATATTTATATTATCTGTGTGGGTGTATTCTGTACTCCATGCAGAACGGAAAGTACAAACACAGCACCAGGTTTGTTTTCACCCAATGTCAACCCAGAGAGGTTTGTCCTAATGCCTAAATGTCTAAATGAAGCCAAAATCTTTCAAAGTAAATAGCAGAGAACCATTAATGATGTGAGATTCTGAGGTCCCGCTTTCACCATTCACCTTCATCAGCCAGACGGCAACAATCTCTCCGTCTCTACCCAGAGGGGCTCAGTGTATTTTTAACAAGCACTGTTCCATCCACGCTCTTTCCATCTCTAAAGTAGGTTTTCCGCTTGACCCCACAGGCTCTTTTAAAAACAAATCTCATCCACTTTGACTAAAGTACACGTTGGAACGCATGAGCAACCATTTCCTTCCATGTCAATTTTTAAGAATTGTGTTGCATCAAGCTTGTAAAATTTTACTAGTGCACATGAAAGGACTGACACAATTTGTTCAAAAATGGAGTGGATGGATGACAGACAGTTCCCTTTCTCCTTAATCAAGGCGGATAATTTATATCCCCATGAAGGAGCACCTGCCCCCCCCCCCCACACACACACTCACAGCCGACCTTCAGGAGGCAGCTGGAGACAATTTTATTTAGGACTTTATCTGACTAATGGAGCTTTTATTTCCTAGCAGACGTAATTGGAGCTTTTAAATGATGACTTTCCATGGGTTTTTATAACTGTTGTTTTTATTGTGTTTTTTATGCTTCATTTATATTGTAAGCCAGCTTCAGTTCCACAAGGGAGAAATGCAGCTAATGTTATAAACAAACAAAAGCAAAAAAACAAAAAACAAAAAACACACACACAAAAACTAACTAACTAACTAACTAACTAACTAACTAACTAACTAACTAACTAACTAACTAACTAACTAGTTTAACCCCAGGGAAATATTTATTACGGGTACACTCTGTCAAGAAACTCCAAGTGGTCTGCCATACCACGGGTCAGTTCCCATGCCCACTTGGAGCCACGCTGCACATTAGGTCCCTTGAGTGGCTGCCATGGGGCTTGTGGTCACACAGCTACAAGTGCCAAGGGCATGAGCAGCCTCCTGAGGAGCCAAGTGATGCCCCACCCCTGGGAAACAGCTGTGATATAGGACAGGAGCACACGGAAGGTCCCAAGTTCAATCCACAGCCTCTCCGGTTTAAGAGGACAAAGACCTCAAACAGAGACCTGGAGAGGCACTGTCAGAGTGACCTGGACAGACTAAGGGACAGGGTCAGTATAAGGCAGTAACAGGGGTTCGTAAAGCACCTCCTCCAGCCCCACATGGCTCTCTTGTTCCAAGATGGGCTGCCGAAAAATACTCAGACTGAATTTCCATGAGGAACCAATAGCTGAAACTCTCCATGGTGGCCACATGTCATGTCTAGTTTGGCTCATGGTTTCAGCAAGGCCACAGCATCCAGGGGTGCCAGACTGGGGTCTGAGCTCTGCCTCCAGCCGACATAAAGCTACAGCCTCCAGCCCGAGCAATAATCAGGCTTTCCATCAGGGATGGGGGCCAATATACTGGGTTCCTGTAGAATCATAGAGACAGGCCAACCTGTCCAAGCCCCTGCTCAAGGCCGGATCAGCCTCAAGCATCCAGGAGAAGGATCTGTCCAGCCGCTCCTTGAAGACCGCCAGTGAGGGGGAGCTCCCCACCTCCTTAGGCAGCCCCTTCCACTGCTGAACTAGACTCATGGAATCCTAGAGTGGGAAGGGGCCAGGAAGGCCATCTAATCCCTCCCCCTGCTCAGTGCAGGATCAGCTTCAAGCATCCAGGAGAAGGATCTGTCCAGCTGCTGACTGAAGACTGCCAGTGAGGGGGAGCTCCCCACCTCTTTAGGCAGCCAATTCCACTGCTGAACTACTCTGGCCTTGAATTTTTTTCCTGATATCCAGCCAGTACTGTTCTACACATAGTTCAAAGGTATTACTGCGGATCCTGTCCTCTGCTGCCAACAGAAACCGCTCCCTGCTCTTCTCCAAGTGACCACCTTTCAAATACTTAAAGAGAGTCCTCCTGTCCCCCCTCAGCCTCCTCTTCTCCAGGCCGAACATTCCCAAGTCCCTCAACCTCTCCTCATAGGGCTTGGTCCCTTGGCCCCAGATCATCCTCGTCGCTCTCCTCTGCACCCTCTCAGTTTTGTCCACATCCTTTTTGAAGTGAGGCCTCCAGAACTGCACTCAGGACTCCAGGTGGGATCTGACCAATACAGTAAGTAGTGGGACTATGACATCTTGTGATTTTGATGTGATGCCTCTGGTGATACAGCCCAAGACTGCATTTTCTTTTTTACTGCCACTCCCTGGGTGAGTAAGCTGAAAAGGGAGGCTGACTCATCTTTTCTTGCACTTAGTGAAACAAGTTTTTGAGGTGGAAGGCCTGAGGAAGGCAAGATGGAGTTTTGTAAAAACAAAGAAAACTGGCATCAGCCACTGATAATGGATGCAGATTTTGAACTAGCACGGTGTGGCGATTAGAGCTGTCCGATGAGGACGAGGCTGGACCTGGCTCCACCCACCTCTCCTCTCTTTGGGCCTGGAAAGTGGGCTGGATGGTGTCTCAGCCTAAGCCGCCTCCCGGGGTTCTTGTGAGGATAAAGCCCAGGAGAAAGAGAACATGGCAGGCTACTTTTGATCCCCACAGAAGATGCCAGACATGAAGAAAGCAAAGCATGTGAGGAGAAAACAAACAAATAAATAAATGCCCAAGAATTAACTATCTCTTACCGATGCAGCTGCAAATATTCTCTCGGCCTGTTCAACAGGTAAAGGAATCGGTCAACAATTTTGTTTTTCCCCACACCCTGTGAAGAAAAAGATTACACTTACACCTTTGCATTAACAGAAAGTTTCAAACTGGTTTATATTAAGCAGCCCAGGCACCCAAGAGCTTAAGCTGGTACAGCTCCAACGACAGGCCAGCAAAGATCCTGGGACACTTCCTGCCTGTCCCACCTCAAGTGCAAAACGATTTCACTTCAGCCATCCCAGCAAGTTCTACACACCTTGTTGGCAAGTTGGCAGCTGGATGGCCACCATGACAAGACACGCGTCAACCCCCCTGAACTCTGCTCACTGCTCACCAACACCAAGGAGGGCCCAAGAGGTAGACTACAATTTTGCCAGCTCTTTGGCTCAGTCTTGGTATATCAGGAGCAACCAGGCTGTTTCCAGACTAATGAGTCACATGGGCAAAAGGCACAGTAAGCATATGGAACGCTTTGGATCTTTTTTTCAGGTTTTGATGAGGGCAAAGGTCATTCTTGTTTGCTGGCTTCCGCCTCCCCCCTCCCCCCCCAATTTCATGCACCTCACATCTCTCTACAGGAGGCACAGTGATCTCCACTCCCCTGTGGCTGTGACTGGCCCAAGGTCACCCAGCTGGCGGCCTGTGGAGGAGGAGCGGGGAATCACACCCGGCCCATCAGATTAGAAGTCTGCACTCCTAACCACGACACCAAGCTGTAGTGGAAGAGCGGGGATCAAAGTGGCCGGTGGCCACCTGCACTGATCTCAGAAGGTTGTTTACTTTGGTTAAAGAAAGCCAAGTGAAGCCATCAAACGTATCCCCTCCCCCCCCCCCAAGACAGCCAAGGGGTCTCCGGCTTCCTTTGTGTACCAAGCAGGGAAGGAAGGTCGCAGCAGAGCAACGAGATCTTATCTGCCAAATAGGCTGCTAAAGCCTTGCAGCTCTAATCCGATCGACTACCGTTTTGGTGCCCCCTGTCCCGAGGGCGGTAGGAGACTGAGCTACCCTAGACGACTGAGTGGGGCAAGAGCCCATGGATAAAACTCACACTTAGCCACCTTCTCTGCCACCTCATACACCCTCATGGCGAGTCTTTCTCCACACTCACTCTGGGCGTCCCACTTCCCCCTTCCTCCTCCTTAGGTCCTCAGAATATCCGGGAGCTAGGCTGAGGGAGGGAGGAAAGGGCGTCGGGGAGCAATCCCACAGAGCATTTAGGAAACCCGCAGGATCCATCAGTCCCCACGGGCAGGCTAAAATATGCCCACTGCCAAACAGGGCCCTCAGACCATACATAAGGGAGAGCTCTGGCCTCAAAGGACACACCCTCTATAAGGGTCATTAACAGAGTGGAGGTAGGCACTGTTCAGCCACCAGAGCTGACCCAAGAAGCTTTAATCTGTGGTTATTCAGGAGATCATTCCAGAGCGCAGCCATGGTGGTCTGCAGGAGAAGAGAGAGACTCAAGGCCAGGAGTATCTCCAAGACCCACAAGATCTCGGGAGTCAGCTGGATCGGGGCAGATTGGCCATCCTCATGATCTGTCAGTGCATTTGACCACGTGTGGTTGGCCTGCTGTTTCATCAAGGATGGGATTTGAGGGACAGCCTGTCAGTTTCTCTGGAACCGGTCACAGAGGGTCGCTGAAGGGGAGGAGCTGTAACGTCTCCGCCAACTCCCCAGTGGAGTCCCACAGGGGGCAGTGCTCTCCCCTACATTATTTTACATCTTTATGTGCCCTCTGGCCCAGCTGGTCCAGAGCTATGGGTTGGGTTGTCATCAATGAGCAGATGACACCCAGCTCTATCTCCTCATGGCCGGCTGGCCAGACTCCCCCCACCCCGATACATTTACCTGTCGTTTTGAAGCCATATCTGAATGCTTAGAGCAGAATCACCTGAGATTCATCCTCTTTAAGAAAGAGGTCCTGTGGTTGGGGAGGAAAACGGTGGGACCGGAAGCATACCTGCCAACCCCGGCCAGAGTGCAGCTTAACATCTCAACCTTGGCCAGGAACCTAGGTGTGGCCTTGGATACCTCTGCCATTGGAGGGCCAGGTCCTGGAAGCAACCTGTATGGCGTTTTTTCATCTGCGCCAAGCCAGGCTGCTAGCGCCCTACCTGCCACAGGACTGCCTAGTGCAATGGTCACCTCTAGGCCGGACTTCTGTCACTTGCTCTACGTGGGCTTACCCTTGTTCTTGACCCAGAAATTTCAGCTGATGCAAAATGCAACAGCTAGGGTCCTCTCTGGTACATCCTGGAGGACCTTTATCCAGCCAGTGCTGAGGCATCTGCGTTGGTTGCCAGTTGCAGCCCAAATCAGGTTCCAGGTTTGGTTTTAACTTTTAAGGCTATACGTGGCCTGGGTACCAGACTCAAATCCAGTTGTTTATCCAGTTTTCTGAGGTTGGAGAAATCGCTTAGGGTGACAGCCCAACAGAAATAAAAACGTGCATTTCTGTTTCATAGATGGCTGCACTGAACATCATTTGCCAATCTGTTCTGGATTCTATTCCTAATCCACTGGGAAATGAGTGTGAAGGAAACTCCCGACAAAATAAGATCTGCCTCAAACAAAACCGAGGCAAAGCAGCATTATGTGAACCAGCGAGGGCAGAACCAGCTCCCAGAGGAAGCACATTGCAAAAGCCTGCATCCACCTATGCAAGTCGCATCAGATGCATCAGCTGCCGGCACACAAAAACCTCAATGAGAGCCAGTTTGGTGTAGTGGTTAGGAGTGCGGACTTCTAATCTGGCATGCCGGGTTTGATTCTGCACTTCCCCACATGCAGCCAGCTGGGTGACCTTGGGCTCGCCACAGCACTGATAAAACTGTTCTGACTGAGCAGGAATATCAGGGCTCTCTCAGCCTCACCCACCTCACAGGGTGTCTGTTGTGGGGAGAGTAAAGGGAAGGCGACTGTAAGCCGCTTTGAGCCTCCTTCGAGTAGGGGAAAGCGGCATATAAGAACCAACTCTTCTTCTTCTTCTTCTAGACCCAGGATTAAATTGTGCCGGTCATAAAGGTGCCCCTGGGTACAAAAATGCTGCATCACATCAAAAACATACATATAAGTAGCAACTGAACTGCTGATGGCTCTCACCTGGTTGCCGACTAAGAGAAGGTGCTCTCCGAGCAAGAAGTCTTTCAGCATATCTTCCATCACCATCAGATGCTAGAAGGAAAGGTCATTCATGAAAAGTGAAGTTGAGGTACAATTGCTACTAATATACACACACTCGTTTCAGTGAAGCGCAACATTTGCTTTTATTATTATTATCATTATAATGCTACTCCTAAATCCCCTCCCTCTCTTAGGGCTTGAGGCAGGCCTTATCATCTACCTGGCAACTAATTCTGGATCAAGTTCAAGTCTTTGGTTTTGACCTTTAAGGCTATAGGCGGCCTGGGTCCTACATATCTGAGGGACTGCTTATCTGCTTAAGCTCCCCGCTCTCTGCTCTCTGCTGGCTGTCCCCAGCCCCCGGGATATCCGCCTGGCCTCAAACAGGGCCAGGGCTTTTTCAGCCCTGGCCCCAACCTGGTGAATGAGCTCCCGGAAGAGCTGAGGGCCCTGATGGTTCCTCAGGGCCTGCCAGATGGAGCTCTTCCGCCAGGCGTTTGGTTGAGGCCGGGCGGATGACTGGGGTGGTCAGCTGTGAGTCCCCCCTGGTTATACGTTGAGATCAACCCCCAGGCTTATATTATCTAGGGCATGCCTGGTCCCCCAGGCTGGAACAGCAGAGCTGGGACTGAGAGACCCTATTTGTGTAGTTTATGCCACCATTTATTGTTCTCTTTATTGTTTGGTCATTTTTATTGGGGAATTATGGAGGTTTAGCCTCTTGTGGCACAGAGTGGTAAGGCAGCAGACATGCAGTCTGAAAGCTCTGCCCATGAGGCTGGGAGTTCGATCACAGCAGCCAGCTCAAGGTTGACTCAGCCTTCCGTCCTTCCGAGGTCGGTAAAATGAGTACCCAGCTTGCTGGGGGGATAAACGGTAATGACTGGGGAAGGCACTGGCAAACCATCCCGTATTGAGTCTGCCATGAAAACGCTGGAGGGCGTCACCCAAAGGGTCAGACATGACCAGGTGCTTTCACAGGGGATACCTTTACCTTTTATTGTGATTTTTTACTGTTTTACTGCCACAGGATGGCAATTGCCATGAGTGGCGGTATATAATTCCAATAATCTGAACTAATTTTAACTATCGAACGAGCTTTCCCCCCTCCTACTGCCATCTCTTTCTTTCCCCAGCTGTTGAATGTGTAGATACTTCAGTAGCATGGACACGAGGGGAGCAGGGAAGAGCTGCAAGGATCAGTGGGAGTCCCTTTCAGTAGGTCGCTCTGGCCTCAGCCACAGCCCTGGTGGAAGAGTGATGCCTAACAGCCCCATCAGGACCCCAGGGTCAGGCGGCAGCTTGTTCCACCAGGGCCAAAAATGGCAATATGTTAAACACCCAAGGGAAACTCAAGACCTGGCAAAATATTAACAATGAAAGATCTAATGTTCAGTGGCTAACAGACAGACAGGCGTATCTTTATTACCGTCATAGACCAGCAAAGTCATAATTAGCAATTTTGCAGTTAAAAAAAAATAGCCCAAAACATGGATTTACTCATAAAATAACAATATATAAAACTGCTTAGACCATAGATCTGCTAAGATATAAATTAAAACTGGTTAGAAATACAGGGAATTGTTCTAATCACAGCTCTCTGGGTCAGTTAAGTGGCTAATAATTAGCAATCATATTTAAATTAAAGGAAGCAATAAATATGGATTTCAGAGCCTTAGGAGAAAAGACAAAGTTTGAACCGATGATAACTAAGCAAAAAGACCATCCGCTCTGATGGATATATAAGTTACTACTTAAATTTGAAACACGAAAAAGTGAAAAATGTATTTTTATTTATTTTTAAATTTGTATCCCACCTCTCTTGACAAATGTCGCCTCGAGGTGGCCTACTGAATAAAAAACCACAAAACAGAATAACCCATAAAATCCCACTAAAACATTAAGAGAGCATTATCCCAAATTTATTTGGGTTTTTTTATACCACCCATTCTTTACAGCTCTGGGTGGTTTACATGGAACATTGCATACATTTACATGATTACACAATTAAATGGATGCAAAATTTTAGAGAACAAATATCTGTCACAAAGGGAACAACTACGGGAGAAACATTAAGTTCACAATAAGTCAGATGTTAAGAGAAAACTGCTATAAAGTATCTTTAGATAATGTATCATGCCTAAGAATATTGAGAGACTCGATTAAAGTTATAATAGAAAATGTTAGAAACATCAGGAAATAGATGGAACTTTGAAGCACAACGGATGCCGTTTTTAGAGATGCCCAGAAAGTTACTCAGGTAGCACAGAGTATCAAGTAGCTGCAGCAGGGGGCTCGGTCAGGCCATGACTACACGGCTGAGTTCCAGATATTGGCCCAGGACCTCGATTAGAACATGTTGGTAGATCAGTATGTGGTGGGAGCGGTGGACAAGGTCCTGGACGAGCGGGCTCAGGCAGACTGGCGGCCCTGTGTATTAACTGAACTGGTGCAGATGTGCTTCAGGACGGAAGAACAATGGCTGGACCTCTCCTGCACTCCAGTCAAGTCACAAACCCCAAATCCCCGGCCTCTGGTACCTGCATCCTCACCTGGGGAAGCCCCAGGCCCTGGAGAGCCCATGCAATTGGGCAGAGCTTAACCATGGTTCACCACAACCGAGAAAGAACACCATCGGCCGCAAAACGTGTACCTCTATTGCGGAGGGGCCGGTTACTATGTAGGCCAGTGCCCTGAGAAAAAGACTAACCAAATGCAGGGGGGAAAGCCCGCTCCCAGCTGACTGTGAGTCCGGTCGCCTGGGAGGAACTGGGGGTCCCATCTCACATTTACACCATCTGCTCTTGCCGGGACCGATCCAGCTCCCAGATGGGCACTGGCTCCTGGCCCATGCTCTGGTCGACTCAGGAGCTACCCAGTCATATACTGACTGCTCTTTCCAGCAATAGAACCAGATCCTCATCAGGGGAAAGGTGCAACATACCCAGGTTGTGGCCATTGATGGATGTCTCTTGGAATCTGGGTCCGTCAAATTGGAAGACCTGGACCCTGGCAATCCGAGTCCAACAGCACACAGCTTGGTATTCAATGTAGTCTGGATGTACCAATTTCCGCCTGTACTAGGTGTGAATTGGCTCAAGTGGAATAACCCCTGCTCTGACTGACTGACCCAAGGAAGAGATTGTTTCGGCTGAGGGAACTGTGACTGGTTCAAGGTCACCCAGCTGGCTGAATGTGGAAGAAGAGTGGAGAATCAAACCCAGTTCTCCAGATTAGAGGCCATAACACCAAACTGTGGTAAGATGCCTTCCAGTTTATCCACAGACATCAGGCACAGGTTAACTGTGAGTAACTACTGCCGTTTTGAGACTAGAGAATACTTTACTTTTAAAAAAGAATTCATGGCAATGGCAGGGTTGTATTTTTAGAAATAAACCGCAGTTTGCTGTGATATCTGAATTGGGATACTGACAACAAACTGCAGTTTGTTCCCCTCCTAGAAAGTGAATTGTAAAAGTTTTAGAATCTGGACTTGTACCAGGAACATAAACTTGATCTCTGAAATGACTGAACAAATTAGCAGGTAAAATTAGCATTTTTCACCCAAAAAATTGGCTTTATTTGTGGCCAGCCCTTTATTATGAAAACCCGACTGCACTGTTTAGGAAGAAACACCTACTTGCTTGTTTTCATAGAAGAGAACGTCAGGCACCTTCATCCTTTCATTGGGGCTGTGAACTGGGATGGTAGCAGCCCCGATCCTCAGGACTCCCGAGCTGATGTCACCTGGATGTTTCAGATACATTAAGCACTATTCATTTCCCGACAGTTAGGCACATTGTAGTTAAATATGTAATGGGAAAGGTCAAAGTTGTAGCTGCAAGGAACATAATAAAGGGCAAGACAAACAACACGTACATGTTTCATGTCAAAATACATCCCAAATCTGCAGCAGGCCCCAAGCTCAGTCGCTGGCATCTCTTCTAAAGGGGGGGGGGGGAGAAAGGCCTTGTCTGGGGGGCAGCTGCCAGCTAAGCCTGGACATTGCTAGGCAGAGGGAAATTGCTGGAGAGTAAGTGCTGAAATCCAGGTCACAACATGATGCTAGTAAAACATTTTTCACATGTTACAGGTAAGAGTGTGAAGTGCAAGTGCAAGCTTGGTTTAATGAGTAGGGGTGTGTCCTCTAATCTGGTGAGCCGGGATTGATTTCCCACTCCTCGCCCATATGCAGCCAGCTGGGTGGCCTTGGGCTTGCCACAGCTCTGATAAAGCTGTTCTGACTGGGCAGTGATATCAGGGCTCTCTCAGCCTCACCCACCCCACAGGCTGTCTGTTGTGGGGAGAGGAAAGGGAAGGCAACTGTAAGCCGTTTTAAGATTCCTTCTGGTAGAGAAAAGCGGCATATAAGAACCAACACTTCTTCTTCAGTAATTTCAGGGCTCTCTCAGCCTCACCCACCTCACAGGGTGTCTGCTGTGGGGAGAGGAAGGGAAGGCGACTAGAAGCCGCTTTGAGACTCCTTCGGGTAGAGAAAAGCGGCATCTAAGAACCAACTCTTCTTCTTCTTCAGTAATCTCAGGGCTCTCTCAGCCTCACCCACCTCACAGGGTGTCTGTTGTGGGAAGAGGATTGTAAGCCACTTTGAAACTCTTTTGGGTAGAGAAAAGCGGCATCTAAGAGCCAACTCTTCTTCTTCAATATAACTTGAACTAGAAGCTGAAGGGTCAAAATGGCGCCCGACGGAGGCCACAAGGTCTAAGCAGCCGGCCTCACATTCCATGCCACCCTTGTTAAACGTTGATACTGTGGGGAGGGGACTAAACTAGAAGCCACTTCACGGGCACACCCATTTCTCTTCCTCTGCTTGAAATGTTTCTCAACAGGAAAAGTGGAATGACCAGGAACCCCAAAAGACACGAGCAGGAACATTTCTGCCTCAGTTGTCATAAGAAACGTGTTGGGTAATGGCAAAAGGAAAGAGGCCATTTTAGAGCAGGCTGCGTTGAGTGGGGAGCTGCTCTGGCCCACTCCCCTCACCCTTTTCAACATGGCCGACAGGCAAAGAGGAGCTTGAGACATGTCCCTGAGAGAGACCACAGTTTCAGCCATGTTGGGCTGCAGTAGATCAGCAAATTGTAAGCACCCTCTCAGACTGGAACTCTTATCGACTGCCATCTGACTAATGTATTAAGGGGTGTTTTTAGGGGGTTTCATTGTGTTTTACTGGATTGTTGTAAACCGCCACGAGACTTTTTGAAAGCGGTGGTATAGAAATGTGAAAATAAAAATAAAAATAGAGGCCAACAAGAGTTCCAGGCTCCCTTCAGAAGGACCCTTGAAGGTGCATCCCCCAAACTCCGTGCTGGTCTCCAAGGTGTTCCTGGACTCGAATCTAACAGCAAGAGGAGAATAAAAAATCTGAGCCTGCTTCCTGCTGGGCCTTGGCAGCCCTTCCTCTGGGCCACCCACGAACTGTGGACAATTCAGTCCCATTTCCCCCTGTGCTCGTAACAGTCATAAATACTCACCTTGCAGGACTCTGGCTGCTGGAATGGCCTCACTTTTATTGGGCTCACTTCTACAGGGGAAGGGGGGAAAGGTTATCAACTTACAACTCAAAGCTTTGTCCTCGTCTGCTGTTTCGGCCTCCGCAGGGCTTGTGTGAATCCCGCAGTCCAGCAGATTTTTATGTAAAGCGGATGCTGCCAGGTTGGGCAGAAACCTATGGAGATGGGGGTGGGGGGTGAGAAAGAGAGAGAGAGAGAGACTGTTTCACAGACTTACAGGCTACTGTGCTCTTAACGTCTTGATACGACCAGCCTCCGCACTTCTGCTACGAATACTCCCAGCCGCACATGTCCAGAATAAAAAACACAAATAATTTACGAGCCAGTCCTGGGCACGTTTACTCAGATGTAAGTCTCACACAGAAAGGCTTCTCTGGTCAAATGTGATCGCAGGTGTATTCATTCAGGTCTAAACACTTCAGAGAGTGACGGCCCAGGGAGCAGGACTCAAGCCCCTGAACAAGCTGGGCACAGCACCAGAGAAGAGAGACTAGCCTCTCCCAGGCAAGTCTACAGGGTGACCCTGTGCAGTTTAAAGCCACTGCCCAGTCACGTGATGCTCCGTCCCACTTGCAATTAAGGGCCTGAGCTTCTGAAATTGTGTTTCCAGTCTACTTCTAGACTGAGGAGTGTTTACTTCAGGCTGCTAAATGTTTTAGCCTGTTTCTTAAGACTGGGTTTCAAATGGCTGCTAATTTAAAAAAAAATGATACTCAACGTGCTTTAGAAGTCTATCACAGGGGTAGTCAAACTGCGGCCCTCCAGATGTCCATGGACTACAATTCCCAGAAGCCCCCTGCCAGCGAACACTGGCAGGGGGCTCCTGGGAATTGTAGTCCATGGACATCTGGAGGGCCGCAGTTTGACTACCCCTGGTCTATCACGTTTTGGGTTGTCACCTACCTCAAGCAGGTTCTCTGAAGAAATGGCACACACAGTTTTCCAAATACATAAATTCAGTCTTCTGGGAGAAACTCCAAGGCTTCCCCACGTGCTGGATGCTTGCACTTTACAGAGACTGACCAGTCTCTGCCTGGAACTTCTGTTTGCAAGAGGCCAGAAGGAGGGCACCTGCTGGCCTACCCAAGGCAGCCTCTGGGCACACAAGAGAACCGTCTCCTGGCCTCGTCAACTTTTAAATGCGACAACACTACAAGCACATACCTAGAAAGACAAGCTTTGTTTATTGCATGGCCGAGGCTCTCGTCTGGGTAGTGGGAGAGCCGTCGACAAACTCTCAGGAGCTGCCGTGTGGACAAGGACGATGCTAACGACTGAGCCTAGGCAGGAGAGAAACAGTTTCACTCAGGAGTCCTCCGTCGACAGCTCAGGAAGGGAGGAAATGTACGGGAGACGCAATGCCTTCCCTGTCTCTTCCGGCATGAAGGCCAGGGGGGGGGGGGGCTTTTCCTTCAACTTGTCCTCTGCCACTGTGGAGAGGGGGTCTCTTCTTCAAAGCTCCGTGTGAAGAAATTGCAGCCTTCAGACCTTTCACGGGTATGTACCTACCTACCTACCTACCTACCTACGTACGTACGTATTTATTTATTTATTGGATATATAGCCCGCCGCTCTTGAAATAACAGCTTGCGGTGGGTCACACAAAAGGAAAATCCATACAATGAAATCCAAGATGTTCAGGCCCCAATCGCAAGGGGGACCCAGACCACCTGCTCTCGCACTGGCCCCGGCCATAACCCTGGCGGAAGAGCTCCCTTTTGCAGGCCCCCATGGAAAACAGGAAGCTCTCCAAGGGCCCGCAGCTCAAGGGGGGTTCGTTCTCTCCAGAGGTGCCAGGATCTCTGGGACTGCTCAGTGCACGCTCCCATTACATGCACATCCATTCTTGAGCCTGCAGGCACTTTGGGCATTCTGATGTGGAGTGGTGGGTGCAGCCATGAAAAGGCTGCCTCAACTTCCCTTCAGTCACAAAGTGAACATCCTTATGCTGTGGTGGTAGCTGCTGTCAAGGCAGCATTGGTAAAAATCTGCACAGCCAAACAGGTTTCCAAAGGTCTACCAGATGTCTTGCTGGGCCCAAGCCCCCCCCGCCCCCTCCATTTTCTAGAAACCAACAGTGGGTGCCTGGAAGGGGGGGTGGGCACCATGCCACCTACAGGCAGCACCCTGGGGGACTCCGCACCAGTCACCTTCCAAATCCAGAAAACATTTAAGCAAAATGGAGAAAGCTGGCAAAAACATCAAAGCATAACCCGTAGGAGCAAGATTAATTAAGGGCTATAAAAATAGATTAGGACTGGGGGTCAGGCCCCCATGGGCATCTGCCCCCCCCCCCACTCACGGGCTTCTCCTCCTCC
This sequence comes from Paroedura picta, assembly GCF_049243985.1. Lineage (NCBI taxonomy): Eukaryota > Metazoa > Chordata > Lepidosauria > Squamata > Gekkonidae > Paroedura > Paroedura picta. Next base: position 123,202,660 of record NC_135374.1, on the reverse strand, counting down.
CACTCCCTTGCCTCTCACTGTATATCTAACAGGACACATTTCAACTCAGAGCACAAACAGCCTATTTATAGCCTTTCTGCAGATGTCCTGTCACTGCTCATCTGGAGGAATTTCCCCTCGGCCTGCGCGGTGACTCACAGAGACGCTGCCGGCCGCTGGACATTTTCCAGTTTTTGAAAAGGCAGCCCTGCTCAGAGGGCCTGTTTTCCCTCACTCGTTACCAGCAATTAAGGATCACCAGACCATTGGGGCAGAAAACTGCACCTACGCAAAGCTGCCCATACGTTGATCCAGATGAGCCGACGGAGCTGAGGCATTAAAGGAGTAAAAGGTCTTTGTTCTCCAAAATTAACATCAGTCAAGATGCATACTGGGTAATCATTTCTGCTTAAAATAAAGCATTCCTATAATGAAGATAATCAAGCAAAATATTCTTTGATCCTCTTAACTCTCGCTGTTATCCTCTCTGTTCCGCTACAGCTGTTCTAATGATCGTCTTGCTAGGAAACCGAGGGCTGTGTCATGTGCCTCGTCCAGCCAGCTCAGAATCAAGCTGAGCCTGCAGCCACCCCGGAGTGGCCAGCCACATCCGAAGCCACGGGGACGGCCAGCTGAGGACACGCTTCAGTGGCCTCGAGGGGTGGCTAGCAGGAAACCCCACAGAGGCAGACTTCACCGACCACTCCGGGAACAGAAGGAATTGGGGACAAAGAGCAAGCCAGGGGGCACAGATGGCTCAAGCATGGGAAGCGTTCTCACTCGGGGGTCCTGAGTCTCGCGAAGTTTGTGTGTCAACCTCAACAGCTGCTCCACCACAGCACTGGGCACAGTTGAGACCTAACAAGGGGAGAAAACAGACAGACACACCAAAGAGAGAATGATACATCTTACTAGCATACATACAGGCTCACATGTTTCCTGAGTGCCCAATTCTACATCCTGCACAAAAATCTAAGAGGAGAAGGGAGCTCAAGCCCTTCCAGCACAGCTCCCACCAAACCACAAGGGAATCTAGAAGGAGCCCAGCAGGTAGCCAGATTTTTGTGCGAGCACACACACACACACACACACACACTGACCTTCTCATTAATAACTCTCCTTTCTTCGCTCTTGCTCAGAGGCTTCATGTAATGGAAAAGGAAAAGCGTCAAGAGCTCTGGGACCAGCCATTGCTGCGTAGCGCTTCCGACAACCGGGGGCTCTGCTAAAGCCATTATTCTAAAGGAAGGGTGGATGGGGAAAACGGACCTGGAAGGAGAATAATTAGCTTTAGAGGCCTTGTCTTGTGCATGCCGGAAAAACACAGGAATGCCGCCTGAACGCTTATCCTTATGCATTTCTGTCCACGGCGTAATCCACAAAGGGAGAGCCAGACTGCTCCGTTCTCCAGCTGGGGAAACCAGCACAATGGACAACATCTTGAACAAGCAGGTGGCCTGACGCACCATGCCCAGGGGGTCCACCCCATGGGAGAGATCATCCAGATCAAAGCTCCTAGGGGGGGGCCTCCTTTCCTGGGAGCAGAAAGTATTGAAGATAATCTTTGATGGATAAAACAAAAAAGTGCCTGAAATAACCAGGTGAAGTAGAATAAAACTGCCCATGCATCAAAATCACAGATCACCAATCACGCTGCACAATTGTGCTTGGTTTTGTCTGCGATACTATTCCTTCCCCTACAGTCACACTAGATCCAGATCGCATGCCAGCTACTGACCCACTTCGCATCTAGTAGAACGGTGGAAAATGCTGCAGCAAACCAAATATCAGCATTCCAGATGACGCTTCAGTCCTAGACCCATCCGAGTCAGGCTTCTGGCCCAGCCATGGGGCTGAAACAGTGCCAACCACCCAGAGAGACGACCTTTCTCGCCAGCCGGACCAAGGTGGATCAGAACTGCTTGTGTTACTGGACCTCTCAGCAGTGTTCAACACAGTCAGTCATTAGCTTCTAACTCACCACCTCACTAAGATATGGGGGACAGCCCTCCAATGGCTGATCTCCTTCCTCTGGGGTCCCAGACAGAGGGTAGCCATTGGAGAGAGACCATCGAACAGCTGCCGACTCACAAATGGTGTTCTATTACTCTCTCCAGTCTTATTTAACATCTTTCATACCCTCTCACCCAGCTGGTGCAGAGGTCTGGGCTAGGATGGCACCAATATGCAGCTGACACCCAGCTCTTGCTCCTGATGGTTGGTTGCCCTGATTCACCCCCAGAATCTTTAGCCCACTGTCTGGAAGCAGTGCCAAGGTGGCTCAAGCAGAGTCGCCTGAAGCTCAACCCTTCAAAGACGGAGGTCCTGTGGCTGGGCAGGAAGGCTCCAAGCGAGGAAGTGCGCCTACCCAACCTAGGTGGAATGCAACTATCAGGGACCCACTCCACCAGAAATCTCAGTGGCATCCTCGAGGCCTCCCTCTCTCTGGAGGTGCAGGTCACCAGAGTAGCACAGCTGGCGTTCCATCACCTGTGCCCAGCCAAACTACTAGTGCCCTACTCGGCCCCGGCACACCTGGGCACCAAGCAACGGTCACCTCTAGACCGGACTTCTGCTACTCACTCTATGCAGGCCTACCCTTATCCCTGCTCTGGAAACTACAGCTGGTCCAGAATACAGCGGCCAGGATCCTCACAGGGACACCGTGGAAGGCCCACAGCCAGCTCGTGCTTCAGCAGCTGCACTGGTTTCCAGCTGAACCCGAGATCAGACTTAAGGATCAGGCTGAAGAATCCCAGATCACGCTTAATCACCTTCAAAGCCATGCGTAGTCTGGGCCCTGTGCACCTCACAGACCGCCTCTCTGCCTCCTCTGCCCCCCCCACCCCCGAACACTAGCTGTACAAATTCCAGCTGGCTGCAGATCCCTGCCCCCAAGGAAGCACATTTGACCTCAACCGAGGCCAGCTCTTTCTCTGTCCTGGTCCCCTCCTGGTGGAATGAGCTCCCAGAAGATGTCGGAGCAATCCCATTTATGCCGGGCCTGCAAAAGGGGGCTCTTCCTCCAGGTGAGGATGGACCTCTGAATCAACGCCAGCTACTGGGCCCCCAGAACCCCCCTTCCCACAAAGACAGGCCCAATAAGCACACCAAAGGGCCACCTGGACTGACCAACTATGGGCTTTCAGCTCTTGTGTCATGTTCCAATTAGCAAAGAGATCGTTACCACTCGATGCTGCTGTTTTCACTTTTGCTCTGGCTGTCATTATCCGACCCTATTCCTGAACCACGTTATGATTTCCACGTTCTCTGTAAACTGCCCTGGGCAGCAAGGGGAGGGCAGTGTATAAATAAATATAAGAAATAAATACACATCCAGAATTCTAAAGAAATAATGGCACACTGGATGGTCCTTAAGACCTTTGAGGCATCAGTGTTTTGATCCAAAGCATTACCTTTGCCCGATGTCTTCATCTGAAAGCTGCAGTTCTTCTTTCAACTTTTCATATCTGTCTTCCCTGAGTAGGATGGTACCATCATAAAGGGTGATCTCTCTATCGTGAATTAACCTGCAAAATAAGTACAGAAAACGTTATCTGGTGGCAAATCTTCACACAGTGCTAAATCTGTTTGAAGCCCTACAGAAACAATTTAGAAACAATCCATGTGCTGGCAGGGGCTCATGGGAATTGTAGTCCATGGACATCTCGAGAACCACAGTCTGGCCACCCCTGCTCTCATAGGAAAGATGCTTGTGAATAATCAAAACTGGGGCCAGGAGAGCCAGAAAGAGCAACTGGGTGCATGCCACATGAAAGACCAATTGCTCCTTACATTATATCATGTGAGCAATGCACGTAAAATCTAACCATCTCAAGCAGAGCTACTCCCTCATAAACCCACTGACCCTGCCAGACAAAGAAAGGTATAACTCCTCTTAGGATTCCATCACAAGTCACTTATCATGGGGGGGGGGGGGGCTCAACTTGGTCAGCTTTTAAAATGTTAGTGAGGTATAGAAGCTAAAGTGCTGAAACAAGGTTCTGCGGGATCTGGGATCAAGTCCCCTCCAGGCCATGGAATCTTGCAATGTGACCTTGGAACAATCCCTCACATGCTCAGCCCCACAGGCTTTCTATTATTATTATTATTATTATTATTATTATTATTATTATTATTATTATTATTATTATTATTATTATTATTATTATTATTATTATGCGATTTATTACCCGCCACTCCCTTGAGGCTCGTGGCGGGTTACAACATGCTAAAACCCCATAAAATCCATTAAAATCCATTAACGATAACTACAATCCCCCAATTAATAATTAGCAAGCTAACATGGCAAGATTGGCTCACTTCTTCCTCCCCCTACTAGCAGGTGGAGAGGGGATACTGATGGTCCCATCCCCAATCCTAATTCCAGGTCCCGGTCCCGGGGGGGGGGGAGGGGGCATAGATGTTAGCCTTGGCCTCAACCATAAACCAACACAACTTACTTTATTTTGTTTTGTTTTATTTTATTATGTTCATATACTGCCCTCCCTTGCAACTCAGGGCAGTTTAATAATAATAAGCATCATGATTTGAGTATATAACACAGGGGTAGTCAAACTGCGTCCCTCCAGATGTCCATGGTCTACAATTCCCAGCAAATGCTGGCAGGGGCTCCTGGGAATTGTAGTCCATGGACATCTGGAGGGACGCAGTTTGACTACCCCTGATATAACATTTTGAACAACAGGAACCTGTACCAAACAGAAGAGTATACAACTGAACATTCATCAATGGAACATTATAGTTTTAACTGCACTGTGGTTCAGTTCTTCTTCTACTCTGGTTGGGGGTTGGTTCTTTTGGCTGGACCAAAGGCCTGGTGGAAGAACTCCCTTCTGCAGGCCCTGCAGAATTGGTTTAACTCTGGAAGGGCCCTGATCTCCTCTGGGAGCTCGTTCCACTAGGTGGAGACCAGGACAGAGTAAGCCCGGGCCCTGGTCAAGGTCAGACAAGCTTTCCTGGGGCCAGGAAACACTAGCTTGTTGTTAGAGTGTAGTGCTCTCTAGGGAGCATAGGTAGAGAAGGGGTTTCTCAGGTGCTCTTGGCCTCAGACTGCTTATGGCCTTGAAGGTAATTACCAGAACCTTAAGCCTAATTCGGTAATCAGCTGGTAGCCAGTGCAGCTGTTCGAGTAAGGGCCAGATGTGAGCCCACCAAGGTGTCCCTGGCTGCTGCATTCTGCATCAGTTATAGTTTCTGGATCAGGAATAAGGGTAGGTCTACATAGAGTGAGTTGCAGAAATCCAGCCTAGAGGTGACTGTAGCCTGGATCACTGTGGCCAGGTGTTCTGGCGCCAAGTAGCTTTGCTTGGTGCAGGTGGAAACAGCGCCAGCCGAGCTACTCTTGTGGCCTGTTCCTCCATGGAGAAGGAGCCGTCAAAGATCATGCCCAGATTCCTGGCTGAGTGTGCAATTGACAGTCGCACCCCATCCAGGCTGGGCAGTCGCACTTCCTCGGTTGGCCCCTTCCTACCAAACCACAGGAAGGAATCAAGCTTCAGTGGACTCTGCCATCCCATCACTGCCTCCAGGCATCTGGCTAATGAGTCTGGGGGTGAGTCAGGAGGGCTGTCCATCATGAGGAAAAGCCGGGTGTCATCCGCGTGTTGATGGCATCCCAGTCTGAACCTCCTTATCAGCTGGGCGAGAGGGCGCATACAAATGTTAAACAAATGTTAACTGCTCCTTGGGGTAGCCCACATGGGAGTTGCCAGCAAGGTGATTGGTTCTCCACAACGGCTACCCTGGAAAAAAGGATCAACCACTGAAGGGCTGTCCCTTGTATCCCGGGGTCCGCCCATTAAGATGGCCCCGTGCATTGATACAGCTGATCTGGCCACCTGGATCCATGCAATGGTACCACTGAGACTAGACAACTGCAGTGCACTGTATGTTTTAGTACATTAGCATTAGGCTGATCCTGCATTGAGCAGGGGGTTGGACTAGAACCAACTCCATGATTCTATAATTCCACATGGGTCTCCCCTCAAAATCAATCTTGAAACTCCCAATTGGTGCAGAAAATTGCAGCTTGGCTATTACTGGGTGGCAGACAGACCATCCATATGACTCCCTGTTCTGCAGACACTCTGCTGGCTGCCCATTTGTGACCGGGTTCAGTTTAAAGTGCTTGCGGTTTCATGCAACGCCCTTCATGGCCTTGGTCCCCCAGGGCCTTCTGCAAGTGCCCAAATCCTTAACGGCCCATAAACACACCGGTTTCCCTCGTGGCCCCCACCTCACGAAACAGCCCCCTGGGGATGTCTGGAAGGCTCCCACTCTCCTGACTTTCTGAAAATTTGTAGGACAGAATTATTCAAGAGGCCTTTTCTGCATCCGAAATAGGTTGCAGTCTAAAACAGTTTTTGCACCAATGATCAGGGCCTGTGGCCTACACTCCTGGACAGTTTGTGCTCTCCAGTGCAGTTCAGCCGTCTCAGTGACCACCGAAGCCAGAGGCAGCCAGTGGCGTGGAGAGGAGGGCCGGTGGTGGCAGCAGCAACCCTACAGCATACTGCTAGGAAGGTCCTGCTGGGTAATTTTTGCATTGCTTATATAAATACTTTTGCCGTGCTTCAATTTCAAACCTTTAGATTCCTGGCTGGTCCCAGACTTCTACCCTCCTAACCCTCGTGGCATTTCCCCCCCAATGTTCCTCTTTGCTGACTTTACTGACTGAATGCACCCTGAGTCTCTGTGGGAAAGGCAGGCTTGAAATGCATGAAGCAAATGAAATACACAAGTGAGCCACCTTCCTATGGCCAGGAGACACTACACGAGGCTCTGCACAGCTGGACCCTGCAGAAGCACCATTTCTATGAGCTGTCACCTTCGTGCAAGAACAACATCCAGAACTGCTGCAGTGTGTACGATCCTGGCGGCTTTTGGAAGAGACATGACAGTTGTCCCACCCATGCCCCCTCACCCCCAGAGGCAGAGGCAGAGGCCCTCTGTGAGCCAAGCCTGGCTGCACTCACGCCCCAGAGGAACTAGCTAGCACGAACCCATCGCTGCAAAGGACACGGCCTCAACACCAGCATGTTCTGTTCACGTTGCTACCCTTCTCCTACTGACCTCTGGAGGACGGCCAGAGTGCCCGGGTTGACCCTGTGAAGGCCGTCAAGAATGACAAGTTTCCCTTCCAGAGCGGCTGTTATGAGAGGAGAAGGTCTCCAAGAGGTGTCCCCGTTTGGGAGGGTGTACCTTTGCTGCAACAAGTCCCGGGCAGTCATATCCTGCAAGGAGCAATAACAGCAAAACTGCAATGAATGGGAGCTTCAAGGTTACAGCGCGGTCATTTTGCTCACAGCTGATGCATGAAGTCAGGGGCAAGAAAAGGCTGCCTTGGGCACTTCTACAGGTCCCCCAAGGTCAGTGCCATCTGCTCAGAATGGCAGCGGCTCTTCTGAGAGGGATTGAACCTGGGACCTTCGACGTCCCAAAAACATCCTCCACAACTGAGCCACTCTCTTTCCCCTATTTAGGTATGATAGTTTTGCCTACAGAAAGGGCAATGAGTACCCCCTGCCAAACTTAAAGACCCCATGAGAATTACCCTCTGCTTCTCTACCAAGCAGCACACACAGAGTTGCAATTTGGTTTCATGAGCCTGATTTTCTAGCCCCACAGTCCAGAGGGGAGTGTTGGAGAAGAATAGTTTCCACCAGCTCTTTTAAACCCCTCTACAAACGTCTCCGATATTGTCTTACAAATGGATGGATGGATGGATGGATGGATGGATGGATGGATGGATGGATGGATGGATGGAAGGAAGGAAGGAAGGAAGGAAGGAAGGAAGGAAGGAAGGAAGGAAGGAAGGAAGGAAGGAAGGAAGGAAGATGCAATGTCCAGGTGGGCCCTACCCTCAGCTTCGGTTGCCCCCACCCTGGCTCCAGGCCTTCCCCACGGCCCGGGAAGCACACCCGCCACCTATTTGAGGGATACAAATAAGCTTACCTGATAGAGCATGAAAGATTCTATGTTGTATCCTAAGGCAGCTGAAAACTCCTTGGCAACAACCGTTTTCCCACAGCCCTGAAGGGGGAAATGAGTAATAATAATGAACACAGCAGGTCAACTTATTCAAGGGGATTCACACACAACATCTTGTGGAAATCCTTCCAGCAGCCAAGAAGACCAGTATGGAAGTCCCCAGACTGCCCACCTAGCTTGTGTGTGGAGGTGTGTATGTGGAGCTTCCAACTGAATTCTGGGTAAAATGGTTGACTGGGCAGTTTCTGAACAGCTGCAGAGCTTTCTGGATGAAGCATCAGCTCTGGATCTGTTGCAGTCTGGCTTCTGACCTGGCCGTGGGGTGGAATTGGCTCTGGGCACCCTCATGGATGATCTGCTAAGACAGCTGGATCTAGGTGGGTCGGTGCTGCTGACAGCTGCGACAAGTAAAGTTCAGACTAGGGATGTGCGCTTCGGCATGGCCGCCTTGGTGATCACCGAAGCCCAAGACGGCGTGTAGGAGGCCAGCACCAAGGCGGCTGCACCGCCCCAAAGAGCATATCCCTAGTTCAGACCCAGGATTGCTCCTTGATCCAGAGGTTTAGATTAGATCATTACAGAGTTGGGAAATTCCCGGATCTTTGGGAGAGTTCAGCAGGGCCGTGACAGCACAGGGTCCACTTTCCGAAGCAGGAATGGATCTCTGTGGTATGAAGATCAGCTGCAATTACAGGAGATCTCCCAGAGGTTGAAAAGCTGAGATATTAATCCGACGCTGTATCCACCAGCAGCCTTGCAAACAGCTATCCAAACTGAGCAATCCACAATGGATGCTTTAGGCTGGTCCTGCATTGAGCAGGGCCTGTCTGGCCCCTTTATCTCTATGCTTCTATGTTCTATAAACATTTTGGAGAAAGCCACCGTGTGACAAAGAGGAGTTGCTGGAATGAATTATTATCAAACTGCTTTTAACTTAGCAAAGGACTGTTTTATTGTGTCATACTCACTTTTGCTCCAACCAAACAGATGTCCTTGACCATATGAGACAGCATCATTTCAGCCAACAGCTGATCATGGCTGGGAGTCCTGACGAAGCCCCTGGGCCCAGAATGCAGGCTGGCTGGCTGAGTCCCAGCAGGAACCTGCGGAAGTTCAGAGTTCAATTGTCTCACTAAGCCAGCAAACAGAGTCCTCCTTGCTCAAACAACAAAAGCATCCCTGAAAAACCAAATAAACCTCACGGAAGCTTGCTCTTGGGGCCCAGCCAAAACCTCTTTTGCTACCTTCCAGTTCAAGGTGCTATTTCTGATCTTTAAAGCCCAAAATGGTTTAGATGCAGAACTTCTCAACCACCACTTCATTCCCCTGAAGCCTCTTTGAACAACAACGCGGACAAGAAAGGCTTCTTCCTCTTGCAAAGTTGTGTTTAAGTTAATTACCTGGAAGGTCACTTCCTTCCCAGCTATGTGGACTGTCACATCAGCCTGGAAGCCCTGGTCATTTCCTCGCTTCCTGACATTTGTAACTCTTGTAGGAACTGAAGGATTTGTTGAATCCCGGAGGTCAAACCTCTAAGAAAGAAAGGAGGATATTTCGTGTGTCTTTACACATGAATTAAACATAGCCGGGGTATCCCAAACCAGGATGTGAAGAAGGGGGCACAGAAGTGCAGGCTCTGCAGGGACATCATCCAAGAGGTCATGAAACTGGTGGTGCACGTCAGCCCCCCTCAATACTGACCAGGACTGAGAGACTATTGTGAGGAACTTTGATTTCTAAATAAGCAACCTCATAGAATGAAAGTTTAAGACAAATGCAAGCATCTACAATGAAGGCATAGTCAGGACTGAGGTACAAAGCATAAAACAAGCAATATAGGAGTTTGTTCCCCCCTCCCCTAGGGATTCGAACCAGGCACAGTTCAAAGGAGTCAAAATAAAGAGAGAACCATTTGTACAACAGGTTTGGGAACTATGGGGTACTAACAAAAGGGAGGGGGAGGAATGTGGAGGGAGGATAGGGAGTCAAAACATAGCAGCAGGAAACAAGCTTGGGGTGTCAACCAAAGCATCTGTGTTACATCAGGGCAAGACAGGTCCAAGCAACACCTTAGCCGGCAACAGAATCAAATAAATGAAACAGAATAAAATAATGGCAGAAAACCTGGGGATTCTGACAGCTATCTGTGATCCTCTCTTGGCCTCAAATACTGGCTACACGTAAAACGAGAAACAAAACCAGGGGGAAAGGGAACTTCAGCACCAAATAAAGCCAAACAAAGCTAAGAGGTACACACTCAAAAGAGCTGATATTATATGAAAATCCCCCCCCCCGGTATTTATTAACTAGATGGGTCAGGATAATGCAATGATCTAAAGTGGACTTTCCTGCACGGAATCCAATCTAAATTCCTATACCACCCCCTCCCATATGGCCCAGGGAACACTGTGGAATACATAGGACGTCATACATTGATAACAGTCACAACAATATATCAATAACAATTCTAACGGTGAATATAATTTTAACAGGTTACCATAATTAACTTGTTGAACCATTTCAATAGAACAACTTTAACAGAACCCCTAGGGAGGTCAGAACGTTCAGGTTATGGAGGGGGACTGCCAGATGTTTCTAAGTTAGATTAACCTCAGTCGAATGCCTGGTAGAGGAGCTCCCTTTTGCAGGCCCTATGGAATTTTGGGAGTTTGGTCAGGGAGAGAATCACATAATTCAACCCATGCCCCCCTAGAAGCTGCATATGGACACAACCAACAAGCACTTCTACTTACTTTTAACGCGTCTTCCACCGCTGTCTTCCCTTCCTTGCCCAGCAGAACCTCATACGGATAGAGCCAGTGGATGAGGCGTTGGATGGACATCCTAGGGAAGGAGTTCTTGGGGTGGGGGAGAATACAGAAAAGGTGAGCACACAATCACTAACGTATTAAACAGGAACACGATAAATGCCAGTATTCCTAGAACAAGGTAGGCTTATAGCACTATTTCAATAGTGATACGGCTCATCCTGCTCTCCAGAGCTCCTTTTTGCAGTTCATGTGAAGGAGGCCAAGACCTGAAAAGCAGCTCTGGAGATGTTTAAAGGAAGCCTGGCACAGTCATCTCTCCGAAGCCATTGATGAGATCGCTCCCTGACGCCCTCCCTGCTCCCGTCCTAAGCCAGCTGCACGGTACAAAGGAAACAAGAACTGGGACGGCTGGAGCCAGTTTGGCAGAAAAGAGGATCTTATAAGACACTTACAAATGCTTTAGAGATGGCAGTAAAGGCCACAAAAAGGGATTATTTCACGGCCTCACTTTGCCTCCGCTAGCTCACGCCTGGCACAATTATTAAAACAATTCCATCTCTGACATCCTTAACCAAAGGATCATCTGAAATTTAGCTGTGAGGCTTTTTGCAAGCTTTTTTGCAGAGGAAATTTTGACACTCTGCCAAAAGCTATCTGCCAACTTTGCTACAATTAGGGAACTGGAGGCTCCTTGGCTGACTCAAGGTCCTATTTCAGATGGTTTCACTCTACAGTGCTTGGCTGCTGTGGACAGGACTCTCACAGCTGTTTGTATGGTCCAACCACGTGCATCCTCGACATGTGTACCTCATGGCTGGTGAAAGGTACCAGTGAGGAGATTTAGTTCCCTCTCTGGGAGATTATTGATCTTCAGGGACTTTCCTGGAGAGATTAAGGCAGGCTGTGATTAGGGCACTTTTGAAAAAATCAGAGCTGGATGCATCCGACTCAGCCAACAACTGCCTGGTTTTACATTCGCCATTTCCAGGTAAGCTAGTTATTATTATTATTATTTAATTTTTAGACCGCCCTTCTCCCAATAGGTCTCAGGGCGGTTTACAACATAAATAGTTAAAACACAATAAAATCCCAATAAAAACCCCAATTAAAAGTTACATATAACATATAGCGGCGGTGTTCACAATTCTGATCTTAGTTCAGCCTGGTGGAGAGAATAATGTTCAGAAGAGGGTGGCACCAATACGATAGATCTAACCATGATCTCGATGTTAGAGATCTCAATATTGGAGGGGATCCTCTGATGGATTAGTGGGAGAGCTGCCCTGACCTCAACCATATGCCTGGTGGAAGAGCTCTGTCTTACAGGCCCTGCGGAAAGCTGGTAGATCCTGCAGGGCCCTTAGCTCTTCCGGGAGCTCATTCCACCAGGTTGAGGCCAGGAATGAAAAGGCCCTGGCCCGGGTCGAGGCCAGGCGAACATCCCGTGGGCCCGGGACAACCAGTAAATTCATACCCACAGAGCGGAGTGCCCTGCGAGGGGCATAAGCAACCAAGCGGTCCCGCAGGCCGCGTATAGCCTTAAAGGTCAATACCAATACCTTGAATCTGATTCAGAAACAGACTGGTAACCAGTGCAGATGACGAAGCACCAGCTGAATGTGGGCCCTCAAAGGTGTTCTAGTGAGGACCCTGGCAGCCGCATTTTGGACCAGCTGTACCTTCCGAGTCAAAGACAAGGGAAGGCTCGCGTAGAGTTGAGTGTGCAGTTGCAGAACTTCAGAATTTCCTGGCTGATGCATTGGCTCTTGATGGCTCTGATTGCTCTCATGGACAAGCTGGATCTAGGCGGGTCAGGGCTGCTGTTTCTGCTAGATCTGCCAGCGACGTTCAACATTGTCATTCATGGGCTGTTCACCCAATGCCTACCTGACATGAGGATAGAAGGTGAAGCCCTCAAATGGCGCCAAGGTTTTCTCCAAGGTCAGGGACAGAGGGTCACACCAGGGGAGAGAACGTCCCAGTGGCAGACCCTGGCATGTCTCTCCCCAGTGTTATTTAACATCTACATACACCACCTCACCCAGTTGATGATCCGAGTTTCTTACTGGGTTGTCATCAGTATGCAATGACATCCAGCTATTTCTGTTGATGGATGGCCAGCCCTCTGCACCCTCAGATTCTTTGGCCACATCTCTGGAGACCATGATGGACTGGGTCAAGCGAAGTTGGCTGGAGATGAATCCAGCTAAGACAGAGGCCCTCTGGCTGGGTCAACATGCCAAGGGTGTGGTAGTGCAATTCTTGGTTCCAACTGACCACTGTCAAGAACCTGGGTGTGATTCTGGTTGCCGCCCTATCTATGGAGGCCCAGATCGTAAACGTTGCCTGCTGGGTATTCTACATCTTCACCAGGCATGACAACTTCCATGGCAGGAACTTGAGTTCTGCTCTATGGATGGGCTCAAAGGGAGGTTTGGTTAAAGCTCAAAGAACTATGGGTAGGCTCCAGGCTGAAAACCTATGTTGAACTGGCAGGTCCAGCTGTTTAAGCACTTTAAGAAAACACCAAACATAGGTGTTTACTATCAGGGAGTTGGATTGGTCCAGTCGCCAAATGGTGTTCAGGGCTGCCACTTTTCTCTTCAACGTGTTTGCCCCAAGGCCCTGTGACCTGCCTTCATACAGGAAGGCGATCACTCCTTTATACAATGTGTGAGTTGGGACTAGGCCATTTTTGGTAGCTCATTTTGTGAAGTATGACTGTAGATCCAAAAACCAAAAGGGGAGCTCTGGGCTTCTCCTCAGAGCCCTTGGCAGCCTCCTCGAGCCCAGTCCTCCCTGGTTGTTCCAGAGCCAGGTGACCAGCCTCGATTGCAATGGTCTTAGCATTGACTGCAGCCATGGAGTAGCTGCGTTGATCAATCTGTGAGCTCAGTGAGAAGAAGGTGAGCTGAGTATTTTAGTTGAATTTCTGCCTGGAGTGAATGTTCTATCAAGAGCAGGGCTCGGGATCTCCTTCAAAAGCAGTAAGGCAATCCAGACTGGAAGCAAAGATTTGCATTACAATAGCCCTACCTTAGCAAGCAGGGGCATGACCTAACCACTATGGATGACTTCATCCCCACTGAAGGAGAACACATATTCAACCAGACCGGGTTCAATATTCTGGTGTTAACCTTTAAAGTTCTAAGTGGTCTGAAACCCTGTCTCTTCCACTATGCCCCCCAAAAGACCACTAAGATCTACTGCGAAGAATTTGTGCAGGCTCCCTGGCCCCCAAAAGGTGAAACTGGTCCCAATCAGGGCGAGGATCTTTACTTTACTCTGCTCTGGTTCGGCCTCATTTGGAGTACTGTGTGAGATTTGGTCACCCCAGTTGAAGAGGGATGTTGACAAACTGGAGCGTGTCCAAAGGAGGGCAACAAAGATGGTGAGGGGTTTGGAGACCAAGATATATGAGGAAAGGTTGGGGGAGCTTGGTCTGTTTAGCCTAGGGAGGAGACGACTGAGAGGGGATCTGATAACCATCTTCAAGTATTTAAAAGGATGTCATATAGAGGAGGGAGCAGAATTGTTCGCTCTTAGGCGAGACCAGAACCAATGGGATGAATTTAATTAAAAAGAAATTCCATCTAAATATCCAGAAGAAGTTCCCGACAGTTAGAGCGGTTTCTCAGTGGAACAGGCTTCCTCAGGAGGTGGTGGGTTCTCCATCTTGGACCTTTTTAAACAGAGGCTGGACAGCCATCTGACGGAGAGGCTGATTCTGTGAAGATTTAAGGGGGTGGCAGGTGACAGTGGATGAGCGAGAGGGTTGTGAGTGTCCTGCACAGTGCAGGGGGTTGGACTAGATGACCCATGAGGTCCCTTCCAACTCTAGTATTCTACTAGAAATATAGCCCATTGCACTTAGAAATGGAATGGGCGCTAGGAGGTGGCTGGAGTTTGGGAAGAGGGGGGAGAACTCAGCTTGTTCGTTGCCTTTCCGCCGCCCCCCTCCCAGTCCCCTTGGAGGCTTCGAGGAAGGTGAAGGAGGCCGGGTGCTGCGTGTTCGACGTGGCGCCTGGACTCCTTCACCTTCCCCGAGCCCGTTTCCCCCCGCTCATATATCGTACATGCAGAGACACACGTGCACGTATATAACTTGTGCAGGGGTCTCAAGAGGTACTTACGTGCCATCGAAAAGGCGGAATACTTCCCCTGATTTCAACAGGGTCCCTCTAGCTTCAGTCCTGTGGCTGCAGGTATTCCTCCCCATCCCAATCTTGCCAGGGATTTCACCCAACCACCAACCTACCACTATTCACCCTCGTCTGACGTTACCACTTTACTATACAGACCGCTTAAAATATATAAAGAAAATATTTCTGCATATTTGCGCAGACCTACCAGAATCTTTATGATGGATGATAAGCTGTCTAAAGGGAAATCTGGAAGCCCCAGAGCAGAAGATTCTTGGGTGCAAAGAGTTGTAGCAAAGGACAAAAGCTGGGACATTCTACAAAGGAAACAACCAACCATTTTTATCCTTAAATTTAAAGCACTAAGGCTGTATTCAGATTTATGGCCACAAAGATTTCGGAAATCCTCCACCCCACCCACACGCCCAGAATGACAGCTTCCTAGTCCAGAACTAGCCACAACTTGTTGACACAACCAAAACCAGACACACTGACAAACGACTCATGTTTCCATGATTTGGGCTTCTCCAGTGCAGAAGGCACTATTCTGCCAAACACACAAATGTTTTACAGCTGTTACAGGTATTCACCCTTACAACTCTCAATTAGAGTTGGGTGCTTAGCCCGCTAAAATGGCCATTCCAGGCCGAAGCGCACAACCCTCCTCTCAATCATTGGGCCATTCCGCATCAGGATCTATGTGGCAAATTGGTTGCGGGACGAAAAAACACCATTTTAAATAGCGGAATTCGTCGTTATGCATACCTGGCTTTGTAGTGGAATCCAGTTGCGTTTCTATCGTTTCCCAAGGTTTCTGGTCTCGGCAAAAATCGCTAGCCAGGAAGCGATATTGCCGAGCTCGTCCTGCCCCTGGCCATCAACCAGCCAATGGGCGGCCAAAAAGCCCCTTTCCTTTAAGGAAGTTTAAAAAAACACACACACACAAATGGCAACGAATCTGCATAGATTCGTTGCAACGGAGAGACCCATCTAGGTAGCAGGTGGTGTTTGAGCTGCCATTTCATCGTTGCCACGCTCCCCCCAAGTGAAAAAAAAATTAACACCCCCCCCCTGGCACGGGCACGATTTTCGGCCGAAAATACAGTGAAAAATAAAGGGAAAATAAACCCGCAAACGGGGCTGTGTGGTGCTTGGTGCTTGGTGACTTAAAACAGCTCTGGGGAGGGACTGCAGCCAGGGAAGCCTCGGGGTAAACGAAGCTGGGTAAACGAAGACTCACCGGTGCGTTGATCTCCGCTCGCTCCGTGAAAAAAAAACGGCGATCACTTCGCCGGAAGATCAGAGGAGAGAGCCAGGGGGAGGGACTTTGCAGAAACCGCAACAATGGTAACGCACAGAACTTTCCCGCTAGTGTTGCAGATTGGTTGCAAGAGTGTAGCGCTTTCCGGAGGGTGAATCCATTTTTGGGATTTCCCTGAAAGCGCTACAACGAAGCACTTTTTGCAGATCGGTTTCAGAAGTGTTGCAGATTGTCAACGACGTTGTGCATAACAGCAAAACTGTAGCGATTTCAATTTGTAACCATTGTGCTATTTTGGACGAGTGCGGAATGGCCCATTATGTTACTGTACTTCACTTTTAGCTTGCCTTTCTGCCCTGCCCCGTCTTGTAGACCTTTGGGGCGAGCCACTTTATGGAATGGGATGCTGGACTAGGGAGACTTTTGGTTTGGTCCAACATAGACCCTCTTGCATAGCCTTTGTATTACCACCATCCTGCAAGGCAGAGGAGCAGCAAAACTCAGTTAACTGCCGAATCAGCCTTTTGAATCTCTGCCCTTGCCACACCACGTTCTATTTATTTCCCCAATATTTGTCCAATACTCCACGACACTCATGGTGGCTCTGCAGGTAGGCCAACAGCAAATTAAAATTAAGAACGTCTACGCATCATTTCAATGGGTTACCTTTCTGTTGCAACGTTAGATCCGATACAATACAATAGCGCAAGATGATCCTAAAACAGAACACAACAACACATGTCAGGCCCGGCTTTACTATTTAAGAGCCACACTGTCCTAAAATCATTCTGTAGACCCAGCGTGGCGTCTTCAGAGTGCTACTGCGCATAGCAGTTCATTTCATGGCACCCAAAAAATCCAACAGCCTTGCATAAAATCCAAAGAGCTTAAGGTCATTCCCTTGCAACAAGCACACTCACAAAATGGTGAGTTCCTCCTGGGCAGGTGTGCCCAAGCGTATTTTGAAAATGCCACACTGGCTGCCAGTCTTCTCCCAAATGTAATTCAAGGCGCGGGTTATGATCCTTAAAGCCCTTCATGACCTGGAAGCCACCCACTGAAGGACGGTCTCCCTTCACATGTCCCTGTGCACCAACTGCGGTTATCAGGCAGCCATGTGTTGGCCACCCCACCATCGCTCCGGGTGGGCTCTTTGGTGTCAGTTAGAGACCACAGCCTTTCCATCATGGCTCCAACTCTGTGGATGGGGCTCCCTGAAGCAGCAAAGGGGGGTCCTCAGGAGAGCCTACAGGGTCTGCCTGTTGGCCAGGGCTACATAGGGGAGTTGAACAGGGAAGAGGAGGAGAGTTATTTTATTCTGGGTTTTAACTACTATAAAAGACTCCTAACGCAGAGCAAATCTGTCCGTGTGGCGGAGGGGAATCGGAGACCATGGGGCACGTCCTCTGCAGATGCTCACTTTATGTGGGAATTAGAAATAAAATCCGATTCCCAGTGACTTTGAGGAAGGGAAAAATTAGGAGCTTCCTCTCCGGGGGAAATACTGAGGTCACCGAACAAATAGCCAAATACTGTGCCATAAGATGCAAAGTATGACAACACTGTGCTATTGGAAATTTGCTTTAGGTAATCTTAACTTATTTTTATAGTTTTATGTCTTAAACGTTTGATTTATGTTGATTTTTATTGTTGGACATTTGTACACTGCCATGATTTGCTGGATTATGGTTTTGTAAGTTGTGTGAGTTTTGTAGCTGGCTTGGAGCTGTAAATTGATAAATCTGAATCTGGGTTTAACTCTCATTGTAAGCCACACTGTGATTGGCCACACTCCCCACCTGTTGTGAGATTGGGTGTGGGTGGGATACAGCCATTTAGTGGCAATGCCCACCACCTTAGAAGTCCAACGTGGAAACCAATCCTGAGCCAATACATTAAGTATAAACATAACATGTAAATGTAAAAGGTTTGTGACATGACTTACCTTAAAGGGAAGGCAGTAAATATCTCTAGCTTGAAATCGAGACCGAAGAGGTGGGTCTAATGGGTTACCCAAATATCGGGGTACAGGAAGGCCCAGGGCGATCACTCTGAAGTCTTCACTCACTCTGACAAGTTTCCATGCGTCCAGCTCTTCTTTTTTATGTTCCTAAATAAAAGGAGAATCCAGCAGCATCTTCAGGAAAAAAACATCAGGTTCCTCGACTGGACAAAAAAACCACAACTTTTGAAGTGGTAAACATGGAATCATAGAATCCTAGAATCATAGAGTTAGAAGGGGCCATACAGGCCATCTAGTCCAACCCCCTGTTCAACGCAGGATCAGACTTAACCATCCTAAAGCATCCAAGAAAAGTGTGTATCCAACCTTTGCTTGAAGACTGCCAGTGAGGGGGAGCTCACCACCTCCTTAGGCAGCCTATTCCACTGCTGAACTACTCTGATTGTGAAAATTATTTTCCTGATATCTACTTGAAGTTTAAACCCATTACTGCGTGTCCTCTCCTCTGCAGCCAACAGAAACAGCATCCTGCCCTCCTCCAAGTGACAACCTTTCAAATACTTAAAGAGGGCCATCATGTCCCCTCTCAACCTCCTTTTCTCCAGGCTGAACATTCCCAAGTCCCTCAACCTATCTTCATAGGGCTTGGTCCCTTGTCCCCAGATCATCTTTGTCGCTCTCCTCTGTACCCTTTCAATTTTATCTATGTCCTTCTTGAAGTGAGGCCTCCAGAACTGCACACAGTACTCCAGCTGTGGTCTGACCAGTGCTGTATACAATGGGACTATGACATCTTGTGATTTTGATGTGATGCCCCTGTTGATACAGCCCAAAAGGGCATTTGCCTTTTTTACCGCTGCATCACACTGCCTGCTCATGTTTAGTTTACAATCCACAAGTACCCCAAGGTCTCGTTCACACACAGTGTTACCTAGAAGCGTATGCCCCATCCAGTAGGCATGCTTTTCATTTTTCTGACCCAGATGCAGAACTTTACACTTATCTTTATTAAATTGCATCTTGTTCTCATTTGCCCATTTTTCCATTGTGTTCAGATCTCGTTGAACTCTGTCTCTATCTTCTGGAGTATTTGCCAGTCCTCCCAATTTGGTGTCATCTGCAAACTTGATGAGTAGTCAGTTCTTGTTTGCCGTGTTTTCTCAGTGTGAAACCCAGGAACACGAGAGGAACCTTCAGCCCCACCCCCATTAACCAAGCCCGTGTCTCCCCCACACAGAGTCCTCGTCACCCTTCCTGCAGGTGCCGTCAGATGAAAGAATTTCTTCTTCTTTTTATATTGCATTTTTATAAGATCCACAATGAAAATGCTGTTAAAAGTGTGGACAAGTCAACAATCAGAAGCCATTCTAATTTGCACACCCTGAATGGGTTCTGGATATGCTCTATTATATATATCTTTTAAATTCACTGTTTTGATGTACAGTTTGCTGGTGCAAGATCCCACAGGACTGATGATGAGCTTAAACTGCAATTACACGTAAGAGATGAAAAAAGAGCATCGTTACAAATGTGTTGTTTTAAATCGTGCTGCCTCAGGGCTAGCCATACAGAAGCGTTTCTCCGGAGGCAACAAGAAGGTCCACTCCAGGAACCTCCAGCCCCACTTCTGCCCCACAGGCTGCCTTCTGGCTGGAAAGCAGGTGAGCTGGCTGACAATTCAAGCCCACAGACTTTTCTGAGCACTCCCCTCCCCCCAAGCATTTTGGACCTGCAGGGACATTTTCAAGTCTGACACAAAATGGCTGCCACAGGAGGCAAAGCCAGGTGCAAAACAGATGCTGTAGCTTGCCTTTAATCACACAGGGAAGAGCCTTGTGCCATGGGGACAGCTGCTTTCAATGCAACACCTGAAGGAATCTGCAAAGCCAATACGATCTCCAACGGCCACTCAGAAACCTTGCTGAACAAAAGCCCTATCTGGCCCCACCTACTGTGAGAAACTTTGATTTCTAAATAAGTAACCTCATAGAAATGAAGAGCCTCTTGTGGCACAGAGTGGTAAGCGGCAGAAATGCTGTCTGAAAGCTCTGCCCATGAGGCTGAGAGTTCTCTTTATGGAATAAAGAGAATACACCCAGTCCTGAAGAGGACAAGGAGATTGACCACAATAGGGAGCCTCTGCAGGCAGTTCGGAAAAAGACTGAACGGCGAAGGGCGAGACAGTTCTCGGGGCCTTTGGAGCTCCAGAATAGATTTCAGGCCCTTGCAGAGGAGGTGCAAGGGTCAACAAGGGAAGAGGTCCCAAAACAAACTCTAAGACAAAGTGAAGAGGCCACGGGGACAGAAGGAAATGGAGTTGAGAAGAAAAAAAAGAGGAGAGTACTGGTAATTGGAGACTCCCTGCTAAGAGGAATGGATCGCCAGGTGGCTGGGCCCGACCCCCTAACCCGAGAGGTGTGTTGCTTGCCAGGGGCGAAAATTAAAGATGTTTCAGAAAGGCTGCCCAAACTCCTCAAATCTACGGATCGCTACCCATTTGTGATGGTCCATGTGGGAACGAATGACATGTCCCTGAATACCATCGCTCCTATTAAAAAAGACTATCAAGATCTGGGGAGGAAGCTCAAGCAAATGGGGGCACAAGTGGTATTCTCTTCAATCTTGCCTGTCAAGGGAAGAGGAATGCGTCGGGAGAGGAAGATAATGGAGGTGAATCACTGGTTGCGTAGTTGGTGCCGGTAGGAGAGATTTGGTTTCTGGGACCATGGGATAGGCTTTCTTGAGGAAGGCCTACTAGCACCTGATGGACTGCACTTATCGAAACTGGGGAAGAATGTGTTTGGCAGGAACCTGGGGAGATTCATCAGGAGAGCTTTAAACTAAAGCCACTAGGGGAAGGAGACGATCAACATAGGGAGTGTATGGAAGGAAAACTATAGGAGGCAGCCCAACCGGCAAGGCCAGCTCATAGGGAACCAAAAGAAAAAGGATTCAGATGTCTTTATACTAACGCCCGAAGCATGGGCAATAAAAAGGAAGAGCTGGAACTTCTCATGCTGATATGGTATGATCTAAAGGTATGATCTAGTAGGCATCACAGAAACTTGGTGGAATGATTCTCATGACTGGAATGTAATGGTGGATGGATATGAACTGTTCAGAAAAAACAGAATAGATCGAAGAGGTGGAGGAGTGGCACTGTATGTGAGGAAAGGGCTTACCTGTCAGGAAATGCTAGTGAAGGAGAGCATATCTACAGTGGAAAGCATCTGGGTGAAAATAAGCGAGGGGAAAACAAACAGTGTGGTGGTTGGTGTCTGCTACCGACCGCCTGACCACCGAGAGGATGTGGATGCTGCACTTTGTGAGCAGCTTGAGAAAATATCCAAACGGCAGGACCTTGTCATCATGGGTGACTTCAATTTCCCAGATGTGTGCTGGGAAACTAACTCTGCGAAGCGTCCTCAGTCATGCAAGTTTCTGACCTGCCTGGCTGACAATTTCATTTATCAAATGGTAGATGAACCCACAAGAGGTTCAGCCATACTGGACTTAATACTGACCAACAGGCAAGAGTTGGTGGATGAGGTGAAGGAGGTGGGGACCCTAGGGGGAAGTGACCATGTCCTCATAGAATTCCTTTTGAGATGGGGAGCCAAGGAAGCTTGTAGCCAGACGTGGATGTTGGATTTTCGTAGGGCAAACTTTAATAAACTCAGAGACATGATGAGTGTCATACCATGGACGAGAATGCTGGAAGGGAAGGGAGCATGTGAAGGGTGGGCGCTACTCAAACAAGAGCTATTGCATGCTCAATCAATGACTATTCCAGAAATACGAAAACACTGCAGGAGCTCTAAGAAGCCTATTTGGATGAACAGAGAACTTCAAGAGGAACTAAGAAAGAAAAGGAAAATGTTCAGGAAATGGAGGGAAGGACAGAGCTCTAAAGAAGAGTACCTACAGGTTACTAGGCACTGTAGATCAATCATCAGAAAGGCCAAAGCTGAGACTGAGCTAAGATTGGCCAGGGAAGCCCATTGTAACAAGAAAATATTTTTCAGTTATGTGAGGAGCAAACGTAAAGTAAAGGAGGCAATAGGCCCACTGTTGGGTGCGGATGGACAAACTCTAACGAAAGATGCAGAGAAAGCAGAAAGGCTTAGTGCCTATTTTACATCAGTTTTTTCCCACAGGTCAAAGTGTTTAGGCACATCTAGAGATGGCTGTAGCCAAAGGATAGTGTCTGGGTGGCAGGTTAACATGGATAGAGAGGTTGTCGAGAGGCATTTAGCTGCACTGGATGAGTTCAAATCCCCTGGTCCGGATGAAATGCACCCGAGAGTACTCAAAGAACTTTCCAGAGAACTTGCACAGCCCTTGTCCATCATCTTCGGAACCTCTTTAAGGACTGGAGATGTCCCGGAGGACTGGAAGAGAGCAAACGTTATTCCGATCTTCAAAAAAGGGAGGAAGGATGACCCGGGAAACTACAGACCAGTGAGTCTGACCTCTGTTGTGGGGAAGATAATGGAGCAGATATTAAAGGGAGCGATCTGCAAACATCTGGAGGACAATTTGGTGATCCAAGGAAGTCAGCATGGATTTGTCTCCAACAGGTCCTGCCAGACCAACCTAGTTTCCTTTTTTGACCAAGTAACAGGTTTGCTGGATCGGGGAAATTTGGTTGATGTCATTTACTTGGATTTTAGTAAAGCTTTTGACAAGGTTCCCCATGATGTTCTGATGGATAAGTTGAAGGACTGCAATCTGGATTTTCAGATCGTTAGGTGAATAGGGAATTGGTTAGAGAACCGCACTCAAAGAGTTGTTGTCAATGGTGTTTCATCAGACTGGAGAGAGGTGAGTAGCGGGGTACCTCAGGGTTCGGTGCTCGGGCCGGTACTTTTTAACATATTTATTAATGATCTAGATGAGGGGGTGGAGGGACTACTCATCAAGTTTGCAGATGACACCAAATTGGGAGGACTGGCAAATACTCCGGAAGATAGAGACAGAGTTCAACGAGATCTGAACATAATGGAAAAATGGGCAAATGAGAACAAGATGCAATTTAATAAAGATAAGTGTAAAGTTATGCATCTGGGTCAGAAAAATGAAAAGCATGCCTACTGGATGGGGGATACGCTTCTAGGTAGCACTGTGTGTGAACGAGACCTTGGGGTACTTGTGGATTGTAAACTAAACATGAGCAGGCAGTGTGATGCAGCGGTAAAAAAGGCAAATGCCATTTTGGGCTGTATCAACAGAGGCATCACATCAAAATCACAAGATGTCATAGTCCCATTGTATACGGCACTGGTCAGACCACACCTGGAGTACTGTGTGCAGTTCTGGAGGCCTCACTTCAAGAAGGACGTCGATAAAATTGAAAGGGTACAGAGGAGAGCGACGAAGATGATCTGGGGCCAAGGGACCAAGCCCTATGAAGATAGGTTGAGGGACTTGGGAATGTTCAGCCTGGAGAACAGGAGGTTGAGAGGGGACATGATAGCCCTCTTTAAGTATTTGAAAGGTTGTCACTTGGAGGAGGGCAGGATGCTGTTTCAGCTGGCTGCAGAGGAGAGGACACGCAGTAATGGGTTTAAACTTCAAGTACAACGATATAGGCTAGATATTAGGAAAAAGTTTTTCACAGTCAGAGTAGTTCAGCAGTGGATTAGGCTGCCTAAGGAGGTGGTGAGCGCCTCTTCACTGGAAGTCTTCAAGCAAAGGTTGGATACACACTTTTCTTGGATGCTTTAGGATGCTTAGGGCTAATCCTGCGTTGAGCAGGGGGTTGGACTAGATGGCCTGTATGGCCCCTTCCAACTCTATGATTCTATGATTCTATGATTCTATGATTCGATCCCAGCAGCCGGCTCAAGGTTGACTCAGCCTTCCATCTTTCCCACGTCGGTAAAATGATTGCCCAGCTTGCTGGGGGGTAAACGGTAATGACTGGGGAAGGCACTGGCAAACCACCCCGTATTGAGTCTGCCATGAAAACGCTGGAGGGTCAGACATGGAGGGTCTGACCCCAAGGGTCAGACATGACTCGGTGCTTGCACAGGAGATACCTTTTAGAAATGAAAGTTTACTTAAGAAAATGAAAGCATCTACAAAGAAGGCACAGTCAGGACTGAGATACAAAGCATAGAGGGAGCAATATAGGGGTTCGCTCCCCCTCCCCTGGGAATCTGAGCCAGGCACAGTTCAAAGGAGTCAAAACAGATAGATAACCATTTGGCCATCTGGACAACAGGTTTGGGAACTATGGGGTACTAACAAAAGGGAGTGGGAGAAATGTGGAGGGAGGATAGGGAGTCAAAACATAGCAGCAGGAAACAACCTTGGGGTGTCAACCAAAGCATCTGTGTTACATCTGGGCAAGACAGGTCCAAGCAACACCTTAGCCGGCAACAGAATCAAATAAATGAAACAGAATAAAATCATGGCAGAAAACCTGGGACGCCAAACAATTGGCGTCCACAGGCACCACGTTGGGGACTAGGGTTGCGTGCTCTGACGTGGTTTGGCCACTTCGATGATCCCTGCAGCCGGACACGGCCAGCGCTGTGGTACGGAGAGGAGGGGTGGTGCTGGAGTGCTAGCTGGTGCCTGCACACAGGCGCTGGTGCCAGCACCGCCCCTCCTCCCCTCACTGCTGGCTGCCTCTATCTCCAGTGATCACCAAAGTGGCTGAATTGTGATGAAGCGCACAACCCTATTGGGGACTCTTGATTTAGAGTTATGAGGAGGAAGTCACAGCTGACTGTGACAGACCCGAAGCCATTATCTGCTTTGGAAAGGGCATCACAGACCTTCTGCTGAAGCCTATCATCATACATAAACATAGAATGTCATGTATGTTGTATGGATGGATGGATATGATGGATGGATATGCATTTGGGCAAATGTACTTAGCAATTGGAGAGAGACAAAATTGGGGAGGGGGACTGCTCTGAACCGAAGTAGTAATCAAACTGTGAAGAATAAGGGCTGTACAAAAGAACCATAGCCTTGAGCAGACCAAAGGCTGCTTTGGCATCTTGTTTCCAATCGTGCCAGTAGCAAATTATCTGTCAGACCTTTTCTGCACGACGACTAAGGCCTGGGCCAGCGCTTCCTCTGGTTGCCGGGCTAATCCCCACTTCCAGATGATGGCCAGATCCTAACACGATCCGTTCCTTGCCGCAGGCATTGGGCCAGGCCCATCTGGCAGGAAAGAGTTGGGCCATCCAGGCTGAGCTCCTCCTCTGACTATGATATCCTGGAAAGGACACAAACTGCCCCAACTGGCTCCATGGTGTTGCACAGAACCATGAAGCCAACTGGGGAATTCTGTCCGTTTTCAAGAAGGTGGGAATGCGTTGTGACACCATCTCACCTTCTTGAAAAATTTTAAATGCCCCACGCAGCTGCAAAGTATGGCAGAGCCTCTCCGCCCCAGACACTAAACCGGAGCGGACCAGGTCCGATGGAGAAATTGCTCCTCCGCCAGGGCGTGGGAAGAGGCGGAGCAAACTGTCCCTTCGCCCCCCCCCCCAGCGGCAGCCCAGTGCAGGAGAGGCATGAGTGAGACAATCGTGAACATCAGTTTTTCCCTAATACCTTCAGCAGTTTGTCGTAACGTTCTGCTGACACGAGGAAACGGCCGTCTTCGAGCTGCATTTCCCTGTTCTCCAGCAAATTGTTCAGCACCGGCAGGACATTCCGCTCCGCTTTCTCCAGTCCTTCCAGAACCAGGATTCTGCCTTCTGTAGCTGCACGGACCGCGCACTGCGAACCAGAACTCAGAATTAGTTGTGGCAACATCTGTGCCAACTACAAAGTGAAGTGCTAAGTCTAGTCCCAACGTGTCCACATAGCTTCTCATCATCATCATCATCATCATCATCATTTATTTAAAATGTTAACAAACATAGAAAAATGCATACATTCCTATCTAAAGGCAATAAAGAACCAACACCCAAAGTCCAAGAAAAATGCCCCCCCCCCTGCACCAAATCCCCACTGCACCCAAATGTACAGGCCTCTCAACATCTTCCAGCTCCGCCAAGGAAGAGAGGAGGGAAGGATAAGCGAATCCGGGATCGAATCAAGGCAGCCCCAGTCGTAACGTGCATCCGGGGCCATTTAACGTGCAGTAAACCGTGAGTGAAGCATGAGAGGAACAAGAGGGGAAGCTCTAGAAGGAGCTGAAAAGTCAACGGGGAGAGATGAGGAAAGGCGATGAGAGACCTAAACTTTGACAAGGAGAAGAACGAAACACAACTATAAAAGCCCCTCCCCCTCGGCCACAGCAAGCACACCAACGTTATCTGTAGAGAGCCCAAAATACTTGTGACTTGCGATGCTGACAGAGAACAGGAACTCCCTGAGATCCTTCAGTATCCAGCTGCCATCAAGGCAGGCGAGGAAGGCACGTGCTCCTGCAGCGACTCACCTGGTCCACGTAGTAGGCCGTGCCGGCTCGGATCTCTCTCCGTTGCTTGAGGTCAGTTTCTGTCGTGTCCCTGGAGAGGGCCAGGTACTCCACCTCTCGCTTGGTCAGCTCCTGCAGGACGCAGCACAAGACGGCTGAAGGAAATCCCACCCAAGAACCAACATTGCTTGAAGGAGTTCACAACACAGCTTGAGCGGGGGGTTTGTACCCCGCTTTTCACTACCTGATGGAGTCTCAAAGCGGCATACAATCATCTGCTTTAGGATGGTTAGGGCTGATCCTGCATTGAGCAGGGGATGGGACTAGATGGCTTGTATGGCCCCTTCCAACTCTATGATTCTGTGATTCCATCTTCCCTTGCTCTCCCCACACAGGCACCCTGTGAGGTAGGTGAGGCTGAGAGAGCTCTGAGAGAACTGTGACTAGCCCAAGACCATCAGGCCAGATCACTTCAGAATACCTTTAATGGCATAATTACTAGATTCAATAGTAAAACAGTGGAATGTGCATACAGAGATAACAATATGCAGAGTACTAGCTTTTACATCAACTATATCTCTAAATTATTTGGTCACTACTTGGTTCATATACAAAAAACTTCCTCAAGAAACTTCTAAGAGAAGCTCCTCATTCAACACCTCACTTACAGCAAGTTTCTCATTTACACCCAATTTACATTTCTTGAAACAGTCTGAGAGGGGCTGGCAATATTTTGAGAATTTTACACAGTTAAATAGAATGTGGGCCAGAGTATCTGGTACTCTACTTCCACGAAAGCACCATCTTTGTAAAAATCGACCTTTCATGACATTCAAGAGAAAAATGTTAAATCTTGCCCTAAGGTAGGCCCTTTTAGTTGGTGGATCATCTAATATTTGTAAAATCTCTAGAACTTCTAAAAAATCTATTGGCTCCTGGAACCTTGTACTCCCCACATCTGGTTGGTCTCTCAAGTGTTCCTAGACTCCAACGGAGCTTGTTCCCCAGACGCACTCTGCCCACAAGACAGACTTTCCCTTAGGACATGGGCTGGCTGTGCTGAGCACATACATGGTTAGTACTGCCTTGAATTGCCCCATGAAACCCACAATCTCTTCAAAAACCTTACCAGGTATTGCATAGCTACAGACCGCCGCAGGGGCCCGGGGGGTCCTATAAGGAAGACATCTTGGCCCAAAAGGTCCTTCTGCATAATCCATCGCAGGTGCTGAGTGACAGACTGAGCCGGAGTATCTGAAACTAAATGGAAAAGGCATCTTGAAGCAAAGACGGCTATCCCAGTCAGCATAACCCACCCGTACCTCTGGCTGGTGGAAGCAGGGGACTCCCCCACCCTGTTCTTCCCTTAGCAACTATCCAAAAATAACTGCTCACACTTTCCCGTATCTCACACTTGTTAGATGAGCAAAGAAATAGTAATACTGGAACATTTTTCAACAACACAAAAATTGCTTTTAAACTCAAATATAATTCAAGACCTGAAAGATTAATTTTGCATAAGAAAAAAAAAACACTCAAACACATTTTATGACTTTGGAAGAGCATGTTTCTTGGAAAGAACTGGGACATCCCCCTCCCCCCCATGCAGAACAGTACATTTAGTTCAAAATGCGACAGGCAAGCTATTGCAAAATTGTGTCAGCGGTATTCTTTCCTACAATACTGCCCCTCCCCATATAGGCATTTTTACACCTTTTGTGGTTTGAAACCCTTTTGATAAAATTAAGTCACTGCCTACGGACAAGCAGGCATGAGACCCGACGGGCAGGGCTGCATGTGCCAGACAGAGTACAACAATGTCAAGTGGCACCCCCCCCCCCCCCCGTGGATCAAGACAACAAGGCAGCACTCCCATTAGGACCCAGAGAGCTGCACTCTTAGAATTACTGCAGAGTTATGGGAGCTAAAACCTGGGTCAGGGAAAGCAAAATAGTTGCCTTTACAGAACTAGCCCCTGCCAGGTTCTCCGTCCTCCATCAGTCACGGACAGGGACAAGGGGTGGCAATTCTTATCCGAGTGGTAATCCTGGTATTACATTGGCTTTGATTAAATTTTTGGTAGCAGCGTCTTCTATCTGAGGATGGAGGATGAGGATGGAAACAGAAGGTGGTGTTTGGAAGACTTTCTGTCCAAGATCACTGGGTCGCTGAATCACAAAATAAAGAAAAGCACTCCCTGTGCCATCAATACCAGGAATTGAATGTCTTGGCCTCAGGTGGAGCACAACTGAGAGCTTGGCCATCTGGGTGGCATACTTCATGCCCAACACACCACCAGATACCCTGCTAGCCCTGCTGGAGCTGGCGAGGCCTGGTCATTATAGTTCCCCACTCGGTCAAAGAAGGAAACCTGGTTGGTCTGGCAGGACCAGCTGGAGTCAATTCCGTGCTGACTTCCCTGGATCACCAAATTGTTCTCCAGATTATTATAGATTGCCCCCTTTAAAATCTGCTCCATTATCTTCCCTGCAATTGAGGCCAGAGTAACTGGTCTGTAGTTTCCCAGGTCATCTCTCCTCCCTTTTTTGAAGATTGGGATAACATTTGCTCTCCTCCAGCCTTCTGGAATCTTTCCAGTCCTCCAAGAGGTCCTGAAGATGATGAACAAACGTTCCACAAGCTCTCCAGGGAGTTCTTTGGGCACTTTAAATGCAATTAATGATGATGATGATGATGATGATGAAGAAGACCACCACCAGCACCACCACCATCCTGGTCTTGATGGCAGAGCCCCTGCTTGGCATGCAGCAGACTCCAGTTAAAGGCTTGTGTTGCAGGTGATGTGAAAGCCCATTCCTTGGGACCCTGCAGAGCATCTGCCAGGATGAGTAGCCCATACTGTCATTCATTTATTCATTCATTCATTCATTCATTCCTCCCCTGTAATAGTGGGGGGTGGGGAGGGGTTTGCCCCATGTTGGGGATTATGTTTTAATTGGGGTTTTTTAACTGGGTTTTTATGACTTGTAACCCGCCATGAGCCAGCTCAGGAGTGGTGGGAAATAAATCTATAACAACAACAACAACAACAACAATTTGTTCACTTATTACATTTTTATCCTGCCCTGTCTGATGTGACTCAGAGTGGGTGATAACGTATTTAAAATTCCATAGAATATAAATAAAATTTAAAACCTACTTTACATTGCATGGGCTGACTCAGTACAAGGCAATTTCATGTGTGTTCAAGAAGCCGCTGGGCCTCTCAAAATAGCCCACAGGAACAGAAGCGCATAGCCCAAAGATATGTGACTCCAAACATTCTGCCCTCAAAACCCTCTCACAATTGTTCTTTTTACGTCATCCAATTGCACTGCTTTACCATGTGATCAAGAGCCTCTTGTGGCGCAGAGTGGTAAGGCAGCAGACATGCTGTCTGAAGCTGTCTGCCCATGAAGCTGGGAGTTCAATCCCAGCAGCCAGCTCAAGGTTGACTCAGCCTTCCCTCCTTCTGAGGTCGGTAAAATGAGTACCCAGCTTGCAGGGGGGTAAACGGTAATGACTGGGGAAGGCCCTGGCAAACCACCCCGTATTGAGTCTGCCATGAAAACGCTGGAGAGCATCACCCCAAGACATGACTTGGTGCTTGCACAGGGGATACCTTTACCTTTACCATGTGATCTGCCTTGAGTCTGAGCTAGGCACATGGACTGTAAATAAACACCTTAAATAAATAAAGATAACGCACTGCTCACACAGTAAAGGTACTGCAAGCACTATCAGGTGAGGAAGGGGAGAACTGCCAAACCAACTCTTCTGCAAGGCAAGCAGAAACTCAGCACAGACTCGGATCAGCCCCGTTCCAAGCCAAAGGGGAGCATTCCATCACCTCTCCCATCCCAAACTCATCAGGCCATGGCCAATGCAGAAAGGAGCAATAGTAGAGACCAGATAGGCCCTGGGAAGCCACAGGCAGTGGGAGGGGGAGCAGTGTGGGGACCGCAGGCCTGGTGGAGGAGAGGGCCAGAGGGCCAGGGAGCCCTACACTCAATGGCTGGAGCCTGAGCTTCAGCTACTGCACCTTTCCAGCAACATCACAGAAAGCTCACTAAGAACCAAACAAACGCCACCGTGGAATGACATCTGCTCTCAGTGACACCTCTCAACATTTATCAGAAACTAACAGTCTTTAACCAAAACTTAATGTCACTTTCTGTTTTTTCAGAATATATTACTACCTTAGGACTGTTTCCTTCATCCCTCCACAGACTGCTAGACCGCCTTGACATAAGAGCACTGAAGGCAGGAGGCCGTCGGCTCTCGGCAAGGCTTGTAGAGTATGGTCTGTGCTGATTTTTGGTATTCCGGCCCCTCTCCTCCTTCCATCCCATCTGCACCCACTGACTGTCCCCAAGTAACAGGGGGCTCTTCTTTGGCCACCCTAAATGCTTTCCCGACTGCTGTTGTGGAAGCTAGTTTCCAAGGGACACTGCACTTGGATAGACTACATGCATCTGGGGCGATGGAAACTCGATCCTGTCTCTACTGTGACTGTGTGTGGATTGCCATTCCGAGAGATTCGTGGATCCTGATGGGGGTAGTTTCCAAGGGTTTCCGTGTTTCTCTGCCTTTCCTGCTCTGACCCTGATCCTGGTATTTCATTGGCTGTGACTATATTTTTGGCAGCAGTGTCTTCTATCTGAGGATGGAAACAAGGTAGTGTTTGGTGGTTCTGTCCAAGACCACTGGGTCACTGGATCATGAAATAAAGAAAAGCATTACATCTCTACCTCGTGTCTCAGTGGCTTACAGTTGAAAGCCATGACAACGTGCATTTCAAACAGCGGTGACCTTTCCCCCTCAGGTCCTTTCCCAAAGATGCCAATCGCTCAAGTCCACTCACCCACCCACCTGGTGGCAGCTGCACGTGGCCCCACTGGATGCTGTGTCAACTTATAATGCTGTTGTGAAACACAACATGGACAAGTAGAGCCTGGACCCTGTGCAGCTGAGATGGAATCCCAACATAAGCCACAGGTTCTGTTGCCAGAATTCTGGAACTCAATGATAAGGACACCATACAGAAGGGAATGATGGGGAAATGTCTCGAACCCCGGAATCAGAATGAGGAGGGCCAATGGCTCTGCGGTGCAATGGCTCCCAATCCAGTGGTAGCTGCTCTCCTTGTCTTGTCCCTTCAGCTTCCCCAGCATATGGCATGGACCAGCTTGGCCGGATTCAAGCCCCAAGGCAACGTCGGACCTTATTGGAGGGTGCAAGCTGTGACTTAGGAGCCCAAGGCAAGATGTCTTATTACATAACTAAATACTGCTGGTACATTTCACATAAATAGTTGCCACTCTATTTTTAGTTATGGTTTGAAGAAAAGAAGCTGGGTCAGGCTTTAGAGATGCCTAAAATAGAAAGAAAATTCAGGGACGCACAACAATCTGTCATGCAGAATAGATCACAAATGTTATCTAACATACAAGAATTCTCTAGAGCCTTGGGAGAGGATATTGCCCATCTGGATCCATGTGCGCTCCACTACCCTGAAGTCCTCCTACTTCTCTTCTAGCAGCACCCAGCATTTTTAGCTCTGGGGATTTTCAGGCTTAATTCAATTTGCAGAACACGTTGCTATTGTCTTGATTTGGAACAAAGAGGTCATGGAAGGACGCAGAGACATGACTTGGCAAATATTTTTGAATGTACAGTTCTGACCTCACTTGTGGGTACAGTTGTCAAGTCATTGTGTCTTAGGAAGTGTGTGGGCACGTGAAAGCATATATATTTTGAATAAAGCTTAAAAGGTGCCACTGGACACAACCCAGCTTTTGGGTTCTTGCCAGCACCCAGCTAGCATCTCTGGTCTGCTTGCCACAAGTCTGTGGCCAGCCTGCATTTGCAGCCTGCTTGGCCCCATCACCATAATACATCCCTTGGCTGTGACAGACCTCCATTGGGTAGTCAGCCTTAAGCCCTTGCTTTTCCATGTTCAGTTCACTCCTCCTTGCTGCGTGACCCAGAGCCATTTGACATTTCATTTCCATACTGCAATTGCACTCACAACACTTCGTGATCCCAGAAGAACGAATTCTTGAGCGCATTCAATCTCTTCACCATCAACAGTTATTGTGACGTCTCTGATCATTATTTGGGGCTTTTTAGTATTTAAGAAAAGGCCAAACTTCTTACTTACTTCATTGACCTTTGTGATCAACTGTTCTAGGCCTTCCTTAGTTTCTCCCAGGAGGGTAGCATCGACAGCTTACTGAAGATAATTTATATTCCTTCCTCCAATCTTAATTCAAGTGTCTGATCCTTTGAGTTCAATCTCTCATGTAATGATCCCATCATACAAGTTAACCAGGAAGATGGAAAGAATACGACCTTGGCACACTCCTTTCTCTATTTTGAACCAGTCAGTGTCACCAAATGGCGTATATACAACAGCTTCTTGTTTTGTGTAGATCGACTGCATCGTTTTGACCAAATGCACTGGCACCTACAAATTTTGCAGGCCTTCCCACAATTTGTTTTGATCCACATTATCAAGAGCTTTCTTGTAGTCACTGAGCGTATCAGTAAATTTCCTGTAGAAGCTAAAAAAATGATTTTTAGCCAATACTTAATGGACTGCAACCAAGCCTCAGTCTCCAATTTCTGCTGACCCAGTTCAACAATTGGGATGACGTTAGAGACACTTCTGCGAACCTCCAGTAGAGATCTTAAAAGGAAAGAATGCACCGACTCCAATTCGTTATTAAAGGCCTCAATCCAGACGGGGGCTCCATAAAGCAATTTAGAAATTAATTTCTGGCTAAATAGTTTTAGGGCAGCTGGAACATTTTTATTTCCTTTTTGGTGGAAGAACTTGGACAGAAGAGTCAGGGGCCCTTTGATGGATTTTATTATTTTCTTTCTATGAGTAACCCATTTGTTGTTATAATAAAGATTTAATCCAAGATATTTGAATTGATTTGCTTGTTCAGTAAATTTACCACCAACAATCCAGGGATACACAACACGGCTTTTGGCAAAGACCATTATTTTTGATTTCTTGGAATTAATTTCTAGACAGTTATTATTACAATAGTCAAGAAAGCCCCGTAGGATAGCGTAGCAGAATGATACGGGACATAGAAATTAGTACCATGTCAACGGCATAAAGTAACACCGGAGAAAACTGAGTGTAAAAATACAAGAGTATTAAGAGCCTCCCTTAACAATGACAGCACGTTTTCCTTGCAGACAATGCTGCAATGAGGTTTCCTGTGTTTTATATGTAATTCTTATGCCACCAACCAGGTCTTCTTACTAGACAGTATTATTTATAGTTTATTTGACCACTGAGGAAGACCCTCTGGATGGGAACCTATTTGGTCTATGGTCTTACCATGAGCCACCGCTGAGACTGTACATGCCTTACTGCAAAGACTGTGATTCATATATTTTAATGTTGTTTTTAATCTGCTTTATGTGCACTTTATTTGCTGCTCAGCCTTCAGGATTCTAACTTGTTTTCTCAGGGTGGGTTTTTGTTCCCGTTTAGTTTTTTATTTAGAAAGTACACACACACTGGGCCTGTCTTACAAACAGGTGTGCATGCAGGATGCTTATTCTGATTAACAATTACCTGGAACCAAGAATCTTCCCATTCCCCAAATCTCATAGAGCTGGCGAACATGCCCCCCCTCCCCATCTGCATGTGTCTATTTGCCATCAGATAAGGAAGATCTGAGGCTTTGCTGAAAACGGAGGTCCAGACCATGGAAGGCCATCCACAGGCCCTGCTGGAGGACATGCAGCAGGCCACACACCTCTCTAAATGAGGTCCAAGAGCTTTATGTCCCCAAAGGAGCGAAGCTATGTTCTCACACAGCTCAGTCAGCATGGTCTGTTTATTATACTTTTATCTGGCTGTTAAGGAATTCAGGGCCAAGTACCCAGCAGGCTCTCTCTCTCTCTCTCTCCCCTCCTCCTCCTCCTTTCCCCCCATCACCCACACCCCACATCTTATCCTCACAACAACAAGCCAGTAAGGTTAGTTAGATATAATGACAGTCCAATCCCACCCTCTCTCCACTAGGAAGGACACTGACATTTACTGATTGGTTCAACAGGAATCTTCTTTTAAGCCACAACTTAGAAAAATGTTATTTCTTACTGTAGTTTCTCGGGACAAGTTCTGTATTCTTCGGTGCTTTGAGTTGGAATGACACATCTCCAATGGTAACTTTATCACCTGAAATGTACAATTTTCAGTTATTATTGCCTGTTTTTAAAAATAATCCAAGAAAATGTTTGAGCATATAACTTCCTTATATCCCTTGATCTTTGTTTCGGAGCTGTGACACTACATCTTAGAACGGATGGATGAACTAGAATGTTCATGGTTTGTTTGCTTTGCAGAATAAATTGACATTATTATTTCTGAAAATGAAACACACGAGACGGATGTCTCAGTCAGCCTAATTCTATCTACCGTTTCCTGAAACACATTTCATTCATCAAAATCATGACCCATTCCCCATACACACACAAACCAGTAAAGCTTTCATTTCGCCAAAGGCCAATAAGAGGGGAGACTTTGCTAGGAAATACATTTTACAGCAGCTTTCCCCGAATGTGTCAATTGATTCTGCATGCCCTAGTGAACCAATCAGAGCAGGACTGTTTCCAAGGACTGCCCTTTTTAGGAATTAGCTTTCCCCCCTATTATATTTTTACCACAAAGGAAAATCCAATTTCAAATTCGCCATTAGCCTTCGGCACTCGGCTCCCACCACTCCGGCTGTGATTTGCATTATCTGATACATCAGAGTAACTGAAATATTTGAAATATATTGTAAACGCCACGACCCAGTTCTCCAAGAGTGGCGGTCATATAAATTTAATAAATAATAATTAATAATAATTAATCTCAACGACTGGGGTCATTAGCAGTGCAATCCTAAACACGTAAACTCAGATGGTAATTCGAGTGAGTTCCGTGGGCCTGACTTCCTAGGACAGGGGTACTCAAACTGTGGCTCTCCAGATGCCCACGGACTACAATTCCCAAGAGCCCCTGCCAGTGAATGCTGGCAGGGTCTCATGGGAATTGTAGTCCATGGGCATCTGGAGGGCTGCAGTTTGACTACCCATGTCCCTAGGGAAATGTGCTTAGCGGTGAAGCCTAAATGTATGTATTCGACTTCTGCAAAATTGCAGCCAGGTTATTAATCTCACTGAAGCTTGAATGATAAAACATGTGAGTGAGCCCTGCAGACAAACAAGGGGGGTTTCCTGAGGAGCTTCACAGAGCAGTCCATTCTAGAGTAGTAGATTTAAGAAAAAGGACAAAATAAAAACTGCTTATGTGGTTGCCAAAAGGAGAAGGGGCTTTTGAGAGAAAACCACATGAGACTCATTTAACAGCTCCAAAAGGGATTGCACAGACACTAGTGCAGGGGTAGTCAAACTGCGGTCCTCCAGATGTCCATGGACTACAATTCCCAGGAGCCCCTGCCAGCATTCGCTGGCAGGGGGCTCCTGGGAATTGTAGTCCATGGACATCTGGAGGGCCGCAGTTTGACTACCCCTGCACTAGATACTGGAGTGACACACCTGACTGGCTCTGGCCAACAGGGCCAGCCAGCCCCACAGCAGAAAGTCCAGAATTCTGTTCTCTCTTTTTTTATACCAACATGTATTAGTTTTAAAGCATTGAATAAAAAGAAAGGAAAATAAGATGCGTAAATATTGAACCTCCCATAGGATTAGGGTTAGCCCTAATTCAGCTAATACATTTGTTAACTATCTATGTATCTAATCTGTATAGTAATGGCATAGGTCTTTAAATTCTTCTTCTGGTCTGCCATTGACCAAACTGGTTAGCTTCGCCATTTTTGAGAGTTTTCCTAGTTTATTTCTGGTAGGCTCTGCCATTTCCAGTTCTTAGCTATGATTATTCATACTGCTGTAGTTGCATAGAAAAAACATCCTCAGCCTTTCAAGAAATATTGACTGGCATTACACTTAACAGCATATCATCAGGAAACATGAGAAATATATTTGTTAATATTGTTTCTAAGATAATGATTTTTATCCAAAACTTTGTAATTATTTTATATGACCACCATATATGATAAAGGGAGCCGACTTTGTCCTTATATCCTCAACATTTGTTATCACATTCTCTAGACATTTTGCTAATTAGTTCAGGTGTAACACACCATCTGCGTAGAGATGATCCTGCGTTGAGCAGGGGGTTGGACTAGATGGCCTGTATGGCCCCTTCCAACTCTATGATTCTATGATTCTATCTGCAAAACGTCTCATACCTATCTTCTTCCCTTAATAACTGACATTTCCAATTTTTGACTTGTCTTTATCAGTTTCATATTTTAACAACAGCTTGTACATTTGCCCTTGTAAATGAGGGTTGGCATGAAAAACAATATTTTCAAACTCGGTTAAAACAGGAACAGTATCTACCTGCTCTTGGAATTCCGCCTTAAACCTCGTTGTAACCCAAAGGTTACTGACTATCTATCCCCTCCTTGTTGAGTGACTCATGAGGGTTTCATTTTCCCCTCACAGTCAGCAAGTCTTTATATTTTAGGGAGCCCATTCTTTTCTGTTGGGCTTTATCAACATGGGCCGCAATTGGGGATTTCAACAAAGATGAGTTTCCTTTGGTTTTTAATGTAAATCTGATTTTAATGTCTAAATTACTTTAACTCTTGTTTTATTGTACTGAAATATTGTAAACTGTCTTGAGTCCTTGGAGAAGAGTGGCATATACATTCAAAAATTAAAAAATAAATAAATAAAGATCAAACCTGGGACAAAACAGGCCCTTTATCAGTTTACTGAAAAATGCAATGGGCAGAAGGTATAGGATGAAAAAGAATGATTTTTTCTACCATTCTGAAATCTTCAGCATATATATATATATATTATATAATAACAACAACAACAACTTTATCTTTATAGCCCACCCTTCTCAGTTGGTTCAGGGCATCACCGGTTAAAATGGCGGAAATTGCGAGCCAGCTGCTGGCCAGACTCTGTGTGCAGGTGGTGTCGTGTGGAGGGGCTAGAATATGCTGCCTACATTCAGTGGCCATAAGACTATATCTTATCTGATGGCAGAAAATCCCATAGTTAATGTGAACAGTCTTGCAAAACAGAATCAGAGTCCAGCAGGGGCACCTTTAAGACCAACAAAGATTTATTCAGGGCGGGAGCTTTCGACTGCAAGCACCCTTCCTCAGACTGACCATCATGACAGTGGGAATACATAAGCAAAAATTAATCCTGTTAAATTAGTAAACTATCCATTAGCCACTAACATAGAGTTTTATGTCTCCTATGTGTTTGTGAACTACTACTGAATTTGAGGGGGCTGATTGGCTGTTTTAGCGTAGAATTATCCTTTGGCTGTATTTGGATGCTGTGACACAGTTAACCAATTTAAAAGGATTAATTTTTGCTTATATATTCCCACTGTCATGATGGTAGTCAGAGGAAGAGTGCAAGCACGCCTTGAATAAATCTTTGTTGGTCTTAAAGGTGCCCCTGGACTCTGATTTTGTTTTGTTGTGCTGCTTCAGACCAACACAGCTACCCACGTGAATCTATGAACAGACTTGGTCTGCTCTGTAAGAAATCTCTCTCTCTCTCTCTCTCTCTCTCTCTCTCTGTTTCAGTGGGGGGGGGGGGGGAAGCGGGCATGCACAGTGGCACCTCCACCAGGTCACACAAACACCCCTTGGCAGGCTTCCAAACTATAAACTACAGCTCCATCTTCCACTTTAGAACCAGTGTTAAGAGGCCACGAGGTCACAGTAAATGTTTGTGACAAAAGAGGCAAGCAGTCCCTGGTCAAAGTCTCTCTGGCCACGGAAATCCCTGAGAACCACTGCAGTCTTTGACCGCCACATACTTTGCAATGTTCCAACTCCATAAAGCAAAAACTTCACATGCACAATGCTAGGCTCAGGACTATGGGAACGAGCCACACTGAATTCAGAGGGACGTTTACTGAATAACGATGCGTAATCCATTGGTGGTGAAAAGTGCTGTCAAGTTGCAGCCAACTTATGGCCACCCCTTGTGGGGTTTCCCAGGCAAGAGACCCTCTGAGGTGGTCTGTGCTCTCCTGCCCCTGTGTAGCCACCCTGGACTTCCCTAGTGGTCTCCCATCCAAATACTAAGCAGCTGACCCTGCTCAGGTTAGGGCACAAAGCCTATTGCCCGTCACTAAAACACCACGGCCATCGTGCTTGGGAGTTTTCCATCCAGCAAGTCTGTGCCCAGTCTTTAAAGAGAGCACGCTGCTAGATCCCATGAACCCTTGGCCAACTGGGGTGCTGCCTACGGAGCTCATAGAGAAGAAGTCCCCGGATCACAGGGGGCTGTCTACCCAATCGATCCAGCGGAGATCTCTGGATCAACCTGGTTCTGCCAGAGGAAGTGGCCTGAGGCAGGGGTAGTCCAGATATGCCTGGACTACAATTCCCATGAGCCCCTGCCAGCAATCGCTGGCAGGGGCTCATGGAAATTGTAGTCCATGAACATCTGGAGGACCACAGGTTGACTACCCCTGGCCTAAGGTCCCCACTAGCTCCAGAACCCAGCATGCCAAATATCCACAAGCCCAGGGAGAGCAGGCTGTCTGTGCAGGGGAGGTGAGCCTTGCAGGGAGGTCTTTCTGGCGGTCCAGGGGCTGGAAGTCGGGTCCAGCGGGGTGATATTCCGCCTGCCCGAAAGACTGGGGGGCAGCCCAGGAGGCCCAGGGAGCTCTCGGAGGCCCCGGCTCCCCCCTTCCTGGCAGGAGAGGCCAGTGCCCAGGGAAGGCGGCCTTGGGACAAGAGGGGGGCAAAGCCCGCGGGATCCAGGAAGACGAGGGGGGCAGAGCTGAGCAGAGCAGAGAGGCGGAAGGGCAGGGCTCGGGCAGGCGGCGGGGCTGGCCGCAGGGGGGCATCGCCCAGTGCCCGACCCAGCCCTGAGCCCCCCGCCCCTCCCTCCCCTCCCCCGGGTGCCCCTTCCCGCCCCCCTTCTGCGCGCCCCACCTTACCTGCCCCCCCGGGCGCCGCGCCGGCCCCCCGCGCCGCCACCTGGCCCAGCAGCAGCCGCACCCGCCGCAGCCCCCCCGGCGCCGACCCCCCGCCCACGCCCCCCCGCCACGCCAGCCGCCACTGCATCGCCCCCCCGGCAGGAGCGCAGCGCAGCAAGACGCCGCCCCGGAAACGCGCCCGCGCACGGCACAAGCAGGGCAGGCACCGACCGGACGGGAAGGACCGGGGGGCGGGAGGGCGGGGCAGCCCCGGGGCCCTCCCCCCACACCGCAGGCCACGCCCTCCCCCCCCCCCCCCGCTGAAGAGGGCTTGCAAGGACGGCGCCGCACGACCCCTCGCCCCCCCCCCCGTCTGCGTCCCAGGCTGACTTTGCCCT
Organism: Paroedura picta; assembly: GCF_049243985.1. Lineage (NCBI taxonomy): Eukaryota > Metazoa > Chordata > Lepidosauria > Squamata > Gekkonidae > Paroedura > Paroedura picta. The sequence continues at coordinate 123,162,735 of NC_135374.1, read as the reverse complement.
GGAGGCCTTGCCGGCTCAGCGGGAGTCAAGCGGCAGCCCTCCAGCGGTCCGTGGACTACAATTCCCATGAGCCCAAGCCAGAAAACGCTCATGGGAATTGTAGTGCATGCACCTCTGGAGGGCCGCCGTTTGGGTGCCCCGCAGGCTGCTGAAGCCCAGGCGCGAGCAGAGCCAGAGGCGGTCCGGGACCAGCGACGCTTCCCAGGGCAGGACCCCGCCGTCCAGGCATCCAGCGGCCGAGCTGCAAGAGCCACGTGCGCGCGGCTGGGAAGAGCGAGTCCGCAAAGCTCTCTGGGCCTCCAGGCTAGCGGGCTTTCCCAACAGTCATCCATCCATTCATTCGATTTTTATCCCGCCCTCCCGAAAACATTGCAGGGGTCCTACATGGAACAGCCAAACAGCCTCACACCTGACAGATCTCCACAATACTCTAACAGTGGCTCCAAAGAGAAGGGTCACCTGGACCAGCCCCCAGGAGGTCGGGCTGCTTTCCAGAGCACGGAGGGATAACATCCCATGAAGCCTCTTCGGGGCCAGCCACAGCAGAGCAGGCGGTCAGCCTGCAGGGGTGTTGCTTTCAGTACGGAGGAGCACTGACACCTTCCTCACCAGACGCTTGCCTTCCTTATCCTGAAGTCACAGCCTGTCCCATTTGCCCACGAAATGCCACCTGCCTGTCCAAGGGCGATCCATGAACTTGTGAGCCGGCCAGGAGAGAACTGTCCCATCCCCTTATAACAGAGGGCTGATGTGAGGTCATTTCCCTCCGTGCCACAAACCGCTTCAGCTGCCCATCTCAACAAAGGACCCCTGTTGACAGGACAGGACATTTTCCTCCTGCTTCCTGCCAACCCTACTGTGACTCTCCTTTAAGTCTGGCTTTCACCCTTGGGGGTTGTCTGTACTGAGAACAGCCTGGGTTTCTTTCTGACCTGGAGGGGCCCTGTCTCACCTCTGAGGGCCCTGGCATTTCTGCCCTGCTTGGTTTCTGAGCTGTAAGTCAATGTCTGTGGGCTGCATCAGTCCTCATGATCCCGTCCAACCGACTGTCCCCCCATTAATGCTTATCGAAGCGAGGAAGAAACTGACAAAGCATGGAATCAAACCAGAGAATCCAGATTTAATGGGGGTAGGCTGTGCCACATTTATCCCCCATTATAAAGTTTAAAAGGCATTATAAGATTTGAAAAATTACGTGGAACAGCATTCAACCGGATATGTTAAAGAGGTGAATACAGATTGAATATTGATTGGAATACATCTGTCTGTCTGTCTATTATTTGGATTTGTTTCCCGCTGCTATCAGAAGCTGTCTTGTGGCAGGTTTCGGCCATAAGAAACCCACAAAAAGTAAAACAATATAAAAACCCACAATAACCAGCCGCAAGCTAAGAACCTCCCACCCCACCCTCCCACCCAGCACCTAAGGGGGCCAGGGACCTGCTGTGTGGATGTAGCTAAATAGGGAGAGGCCCCTAGATCTTCCTTGCTCTGAACTGCTCAAGACCTGGTGGAAATGCTCCATCTTGCAGGCCCTGCAGAAGCTAAAAAGTTCCTGCAAGGCGCTCACCTCTGCTAGGAGCTCACTCCCCCAGGTTGGGGCTGGGACACAAAAGGCCCTGGCCCTGGTCGAAGCCAGGTGATGCTCCCATGGGCCAGGGACCTCCCTTGGGCCGGGAATTAGTACCCACAGAGCCCAAGGCCGTGCGGGGGACATAAGGTGATGGGCAGTCCTTCAGATATATGGTTCCCAGGGCACAAAGGGCCTTGAAGGTTTAAACCAAAACCTTGAACTTGATCCAGGCCGCAACTGGCAGCCAGTGCAGCTGCATCAGCACTGGCTGGAGGTGGTGTTCCAGTGAGGACCCTAGCAGCTGCATTTTGTGCCAGCTGCAATTAGGGTTGTGTGCTTTGGCCACCGAAGCAGACATTCAAGCTCAAAGCGGCCAGCCCCGTGGCATGGGGGGGGGGAGGAGGACTGGCCACTTTTGGCTTGAATGCCCGCTTTGGTGGCCGAAGTACACAAGCCTAGCTGCAGTTTCCAGGACAAGAGAAGGTCCACATAGAACAAGTTACAGAAGTCCGTTCTGGAGGTGACCATTGCATGGATCATAGTATCTAGGTATTCCAAGGACGGGTTGGGTGCTTGTAGCCTTGCCTGGCGAAGGTGGAAAAATGCTAGGCAGGTTACTCTTGTGACCTGTGCCCCCACTGAAAGGGAAGTGTCGAGGATCACATTCTACCTGCCCCCAGACTGTTTGGCCCTAGTGATCCATGCAACAGTCACCTTCAGAATGGATTTCTGCAACTCACTCTATACAGGCCTGCCCTCGTCCTTGACCTGGAAACTCCAGCTGGTGCAGAATACAGTGCTAGGGTCCTCCCTGGTACATCTTGGAGGGCCCACATCCAGCAGGTGCTGAGGCGGCTGCATTGGCTGCCAGTTCTGGCCTGGATCAGGTTCAAACTTTTGGTACTGACCTTTAAGGCCATTTGCAGCTTGGGCCCTGCCTGTCTGAGGGGCTGTTTGTCTTCTTACCCCCCCTTAGGCAACCTGGGTTGAATCTGAACAGAGCTTTTATTGCAATCCCAGGTGGATTCAGTCCCTGCCGTCAACACATAATGCGATTTCCGTTTGGATTTTGGGCAATTTAAATTTTCCCTCTGCAACAGGCATGATTGATCCAGAGTGACCCTACCTTTTGCCCATGATATCCTGGAGTGGATATAACCCTCGATATTTGAAAAATCGGCATGAGAAAGTGTGCAGTTCTCTGCTTTTCCCCAAACTATCTTGCTGCCGAGCCTCCAACACCCTGATTGGCCACTTCAAAGGCTTCCTGGTGGTTAAACTTTCATCCCAAGATTTATTTTTTCTCTTTGTGAAATCAGCAGAGATTTGCCTCATTGTCTGAGAGGCTGCTGCTGCTGCTGGCTGGCTGATCAGTCCCCCCCCCCCCCTCATTAGAGAAAGAGCCTCGTGCTGCACTAGGCTTCTCCACCAGCAGTCAAAAGAGGAGAAATAAAACATAACAGCCGGACTTCTTGTGCCCTGGAGCCAGCCCTGCTTAGCTTCCAAGATGTGAGGAAACTGGGCCCATCCCATCTAGGTCAGTCCAATTACTAAGTTTTATCAAGTTACAACCAACTTATGGCAGTCTTCAAGAGTAAAGATGAGCAGAGGTGGTTTGGCCTTTGCACCTGTGGATTTCCTTCATGGCCTCTCACACCTATGAGTTAACCAGGGCTGACCCTCTTCAGTTTTCCAGCTCCGATGAGATTGGCTAGTCTGGGCTATGCCGCTCAGGGTGTGCTGCCTGGACGGAGCTGTACACCTCTCTGCCGGGGTGTGGCTGCCAGCTGGGAAGAAGCGACCTGGACAGATGCCCACCAGAATGCAGCGGCAGCTCTCTTGGCTGGATCGTGTGACTAGCGGCCACCCTCAAATGGTTTACGTCCATATTGGCCCCCTCATAGAATTATTCCTGGCATTAGCAGCTTCCAGTGATCCTGTTGGAGCAATCTGTTATTGATATTAAATGATTATTATTGATATTAATGCCAAATTTCTGTGTAGAGCCGTGCAGCGGAAGAAACATACATCTTTTCCCTCTTAATAAAACAGTAAGGGGTGTTGGGGGAGGCTCAGTCCATGATAAGGAAGGGCAACAATTGGTCCCATGGCCCTGGGGCCAATTGGAAGACGCAAAGCACGTTCCGATTGGCCCCTCACCAGGACAGACCAAAATTCCATCCAGCCAGAGGCAATCTGGACAAATGGCTGCCAGTCTGCTCCTGACCACCAAAGGGAGAGGAGGTCAGTAGGGCTGCTGAGGGGGATGAGAACAGAGGCTGCACCAGCCCTTTTCGCCCCAAGGCTGTCCTAACTGTCAAGTCCAACTGCAAATTGCCTCAGAACCCTGACAGGGCTGGCAGGAGGCTGGAGAGTGCTCCCCCTCCCCCTCCCTCCCTTCAGGCCTGCTGCGAAGGAGCCTCTGACAGGCCCTGACTGAGGGGAGGGAGGCGTTTCTAAGAGCAACACAGGGGAGCTTCAGGGCATGGGGGTGGGCCTTCCTTTTGAGGAGGGGGGACTTCCCCTTCTGCCAAACTGTTGGCTGACAGGGAGGCCACAGAAAAGCCCCTTCTCACTTAAAATACTGCTCTGGCCGGGGGTTAGACACAGCCAAGCCATGTGTCTTTCTTCTTTGCAACTCTCTGCAGGTTTGAGGCCACTGCACAGCGTTATTCTGCAGATGAAACTGGCTCTTTTGTCTCCTGTTTCATCTGCACAACAACCCTGTGCAGTAGGTCTCAATTCAACAACAACATGTGTGGGAGGCCTTAAATGTTTCTTCTCTACCACAACCCTCTGCAAAGTAGCCCTTTCTGCCTGGGGAGCTGATCTTTATACTCTGCAGGTGAGCTGTCATTCCAGGAGCTCTCCAGGCCTCACCTGGAGGTTGGCTACCCCTGGGTTGGAAATATTCCTAGAGGTTGGGAGGTGGGACTTCAAAATCGTACAGTGCCTCAGAGTCCAGCCTTCAAAGGAGCCATTTTTGCCTGCAGTTGGTAGGGAGTGGTGCAGGAGTGTCCCTCCTGGCCTAAGGGTTATGGCCAGCCCTTACCAGCAACCGTTTGTATTCTGGGGCACAGACAGCCAGACCAGCATCAGTCCTGTGAGTCTGGAAAGTGCAGGAAGATCTAAATAAATACTTACAGCCTGAAACTGTAAATAGGGAGAGGAAGGGAAGATGCTTAGAAAATGCTTTGAGACACCTGAGGCCTGTTGGGTCACTGCGGCCCATTCCCAGTTCTCTCAGACCTCTCACAACCCCACATACCTCACAGGTTGACTATTGTGGAGAGACAAATGGAAAAGGTGTTTGTAAACCGCTTTGAGTCTCCTTTGGGTAGTAAGCAATAGGGTACAAAAATCCGTTCTTCTAAGGAGCAACCATGAAAGAAGCATGTGGGCACATAACATTTTATCAACAGTGAAAAAATGGAGAAGAAGGAACAGGGTGGACACCTGTGTACTGTGACTACCCCATGTGTATTAGGGCAGAAGGGCATTTCAGTGAATGTGGCCTAATTCACACAAGAAGGGAAATGACGCAGAACTAGGGGAATTAGTTGCCATGTAATCTTCCCCCAAGAAGAGTCTCCAGTCTGATTTTCTCTTCACATATCTGAGGACATGGCTCTGGAAAGCTCATCTGTAGCCACTATGCCACAATTCCCAAAGGTCAGTCCTCTCCCACACTCAACAAACATTCCACACCACAGGTTCTTGACACCCATATCTCCACACCCATTTGCCATCACGCACCACAACCTCCCACACAAGACACACATTCAACCCCATGTCCTTACAGACTGGGCAGCTCCTCCCCTTCCTCTTCCCACTGCCAAGCTCTAGCGCCCGTTGTATTCTTGGATACAATGGGCTTTGCCCCTAGTGGAAGCATAAAGCGGGATGCTCGGGAGACGTTTGTCTCTTTTGGAACGTGATGTTGCTGGCCGAACACTGGCTGGTGCACGAGAACACCTTTAAGTGCAGGCGAAGTCATTAGAGGGGAAGTGTTTGGCATTGCCCACTCTGGGACCACTCTCTTTGGGAGAGTAATGGGGGAGGGGGGCAAATGGCTCCTGTGGCAGGCGGCCTCCAAGTGAGCTAAGCGGCCACAGAGTAGATAATGTGAAGGTGCATAATAACATTGATGTTATGCCATTCCTTGCTATTCTAGATTCAGATGGGTAGCTGTGTTGGTCTGAAGTAGCATAAAATCAGCAAGCACTCGAAAGCTCACGCCTTGAATGAATCTTTGTTGGTCTTAAAGATGCCGCTGGACTCTGATTATCTTGTTATTCTACAAAGCGAGAGAAATAGTCTTCTCTGCTGGCTAAGCTGCAGGTGATTTTTAGGGGACAATGAAAGTGGATGAATGGGAAATGAGATGTGCCATCATGTTCTGAAGAAGCAACACGGTGTGAAGAAGCCCCTGGCGCGTGCATCCATGCGCAGAGCGGACTAGCAGAAGCATCCTGCAAGGATGGCCGCTGACCAGTGCTTTCTCCCACTGCCGCAGTGCTGCATCTTTCTCAAGGTAGAGTATTTATTACGAGGCACAAAGCCTTGACTGACACCCCATCTGGCAGAGAGCATACCTGAGCACCTGCAAAGTGAGTTGGCTGCACCACAGCTGAGGTCTTCCAATAATGGTGCGCTTTTCCAGAGCCACCTGTGCCTCACTCCTGACTGGGGACTAGTTTTTCCCTGGAGGACCTCTTGGAGAAGAACGTGAACTCCACTGAGCCACCACCACACCTCTCTTGAACTTGGACAGCCCTTTACATTTAGCGCATGGCCAAGAACGTCCAGGAAGCTGCTTTCGGCTGAGCCAGACCAACAGTCCACCAAGGCTGGGATAGCCTACTCAGACGGGCAGCAGCGCAGCCCCGAAGCCGGAAAGTTTTTGTTAGGGGGCAGTTTTTCCCGTGAGGAGGCCGTTCAGCATCGTGGGCCCATTATGCATCTGCACAGATCGGTCGCATTTATACATCTAAATAAGTCAAGTGGTAGAAAATGCAAAAACGTTTCAGGTTAGACTAGCAGAAAAGCTCATTGAGAGCAACTGGGATCCCCCTGATGTCAACAATTAATGCCACCTCTGAGTTGTCTCTCTTTCTCCTCCCTCGCGTAGAAGGGGGGGGGGGTTGAGGGTTCCGCCATGTTCATTGTTGCTGGGGGTTTTTTTTATGTTGTGAGTGTCCATTTTAATTGGGGTTTTAATGGGTTTTTAGTCAGACTTTGTAAACCGCCACAAGCCTCTCAGGAGTGGCGGTTAATAATAGTAATAGTAATAGTAATAGTAATAGTAATAGTAATAGTAATAGTAATAGTAATAGTAATAGTAATAGTAATAGTAATAGTAATAGTAATAGTAATAGTAATAGTAATAGTAATAGTAATAATGGTGCCAAGGCCAGGGCTTGTTCCGCTCCTTCCCAACTCCTGACTGCCAGCTGGCCACCCTCCTGGCAGCAGACAAGGTCCCAGTCAGCCTGCGCGGCCGCCCAAGCACATGGCTTGCAGGTGGGTGTGGGTCACGGGCAGGCAGATGGGCAGGCCACAGCAAGGCCTTGCAGCACGGCATCCCCTCCCTCTGCCTCCCTGTAGCAGCCATGCCCCCCCCAGCGCTAAGGCCAGAGCTTGCTCCCCCTCCCTCCTAGATCTCACCCACAGGCTGCCTGTTCTCATGGTGGGAGGCAATGCCTCAAGCCATGGTGCTCTGCCCCCCCCCATGGCACTTTGTTCGGCTACTTCAAGACCAACCTGGCTACCAATATAAATCCATCTCTATGGCTTAAGCATGGCTTTTCTAAACAATGACTTCTTCTGAATGGCAGGCGTGGTCCTGTGGGCCAAGATCTCTTCACAACCCTGAAGGCACCTCTCAGAGGCAGCTTTTGTGCAGACGGTGTTACCAAAAAAGGTGTAGAGGGCAATGGGGATAGGAGGAAATGGCAACAGAAGGAAAAGGAAAGTGCTGGTCATCAGTGACTCTCGGCAGAGGGGCAGGGGACATCATGGGCGAGGCCTGACCCCCTAGACTGAGAGGTGTGTTGAGTGCCAGCAGTAAAGATTAAAGATATTATGTCAAAACTGATCATCTCACAGATCATTGCCCACTGGTTGCCCCATTGTCCACTGGGGAATAAATGACATTTCTATGAACACAACTGAACAGATTAAAGCTGACCGTGAACATCTTGGGAGGCAGCTGAAATGTGATATTTTTTTCGATCAGGCCTAACAGGGGAAGAGGAACAAATGGGGAGATGAAGATAAGGGAGGTGAACCTGCTGGTTAACAGATTACAGGGGAGAAAAGGGTCCAACATTGGTCTTGTGCAACGGAAGGTCGATTAAGAACAAGGCTGCAACTCTGCAGCACTTCTTCGCGGAGTCGAAGGCGGACCTTGCGTGCGTGACTGAGACCTGGGTGAGGGAGGGAGAGTCGGTGGCCTTGAGAGATCTGCCCCCCCCCCCCAGGCTACTCGGTCCTTCACCAATCTCAGACCCACAAGAGGGGAGGGTGGGTGGCAATCCTGGTCCGGGAGACTTTCACCTACAGGGCTCTCCTGGGGCCGGAAATCGGGGGAGTGGGGTATGTCACGCTGGCCACACACTTGACCTGATTTTTGGTGCTGGGATAGAGGTGGTTCTGGATGCAGCCTTGGCTGTGCCGTGGTCATACCACTATGCCCTGCGGGCTCGGCTCAGGATACCATCCCCTCCTCAGTTGGGCAGTGGACGGATTTTTGCCTGCCCGCGGAGACTTATGGATCCTATTGGATTCTGGAATGCTCTGCGGGACCCGATGCCTCCAGGCGACACACTAGCAGCCTTGGTGGAGGACTAGCCTAGAGTCCTGCCTGACAGCCACTATAGATGAGATCGCCCCTAAACGTCCTCTCTGCCCTCAATTTAAACGGGCCCCCTGGTACACCGGGGGACTGCGGGAGAAGAAAAGAGAAGTGAGACAACTGGAGTGAGTGTGGCAGAAGACTAGTGATGAGGTTATAAGAACATCTTATCGCACGCTTATGAGGGCATATGAGGTGGTGGTGAAAGTGGCTAAACGAGAGTTTTTTGCCACGGAAATCGCGTCCGCAAGCTCTCGCCCGGCCCAATTATTTAGGGTAGTTAGATCACTCACCGCCCTTGAGGGGTGCCAAAATACTAGACAATTGGCACTCGGCTGCGAGGCATTTGCGAGCCATTTTGCAGATAAAGTCTTGTCACTCCATCGCGACCTTCCCGTCACAATTAATACAGTAAATCAACTGGAGACCTGTTGGCCGCCTTTGGTAGTAAAGTTTGATGGCTTCAGGTGGCTCTCTCTTCCCGAAGTGGACAAGTTGCTGGGATTGGTCAGGGTGACCACTTGCCCCCTTGACCACTTGCCCTTCCTGGCTCCTCAAGGGAGGTGGCCAGGGGATAGGAGGCCAGTTCAGAGCCATCATCAACACCTCCCAAAGTAAGGGGGAGTTTCCTGAGTGGCTAAAGGAGGCAGTGGTCCACCCTCTCCGAAAAAAATCAACACTAGACCCACAGGACCCTGTCAACTACCGCCCAGTATCGCATCTGGTGTTTCTGGGCAAGGTGGTGGAGAGGGCTGCGGCTGACCAGCTCTTGGCATTCTTGGAGGAAACTTCGGCACTCAATCCATATCAGTTGGGCTTCCGTCCTGGCCACAGGGTGGAGATGGTGTTGGTCGCCCTTTTGGATGATCTCTGTCGCCAGCTGGACAGAGGTGGGTTGGCCGTGCTGGTCCTTTTGGACTGATCGGCGGCCTTTGACATCATGGATCATGACCTTCTGATTCACCTTTCTCCAGAACCAGACCCAGAGGGTTGCGGTGGGGGAAGAGTTCTCGCATCCCTACGGACTCCCTTGTGGGGTACTGCAGGGCGCAGTCCTCTCCCCCATGTTATTTAACATCTTTATGCACCCTCTGGCCCAACTGGTACGGAGTTTTGGGCTGGTCTGCCACCAGTACGCTGATGACACCCAGCTCTATCTCCTCATGGACGGCTGCCCGGACTCCCCCCTGGTACCATTCGCCAGATGTTTGGAAGCAGTGACTGAATGGTTCGAGCAGAGTCGCCTGAAACTCAACCCCTCCAAGACGAAGGTCCTGTGGCTGGGAGGCAGAGGGCAGGACCAGGCAGTGCGCTTACCCTCCCTGGCAGGAGCGCAACTCACCATCGCGCCCCAGGCCAGGAATCTGGGGGTGACCATCGATGCCTCCCTGACTATGGAGGCTCAGGTCAAGAGAATAGCGGGTGAGGCATTTTTCTATCTTCGCCAGGCCCGACTACTAGCGCCCTACCTGTCTCCTGACCACTTGACTACAGTGATCCATGTGACAGTCACCTCCAGAATAGATTTCTGTAACTCGCTCTACGCCGGCCTACCCTTGTCTTTGATCTGGAAACTCCAGCTAGTGCAAAATGCAGCTGCTTGGGTCCTCACTGGTACACCTTGGAGGGCCCATATCCAGCCTGTGCCGAGGCAGCTGCATTGGTTGCCAATTGGTGCCCGGATCAGGTTCAAGGTTCTGTTTTTGACCTTTAAGGCTATACACGGGTTGGGACCCACATATCTGAGGGACCGCCTGTCGCCCTATATCCCCCACAGGGCTCTACGCTCGGCGGGGGAGAATCTCCTGGTCATTCCTGGCCCTAGAGAAGCGTGCCTGGCCTCGACCAAGGCCAGGGCCTTTTCGGTCCTGGCCCCTACCTGGTGGAACGAGCTCCCTGGTGAGCTGCGGGCCCTGCGGGATTTACCAGCCTTCCGCAGGGCCTGCAAGACAGAGCTCTTCCGCCAGGTTTTTGGTTGAGGCCGGGGTCAGCGAATGAGTGCCAGCATTCACCCCCCCCCCCGGACCTAGTAAGTTAGACCTCCTCCCCACCCTCCCTGCCGCTCTGATAGCAGGGGTGGGAATAATGAGAGCTTCTGCCATGTTGGGATTGTTTTTAAAGTCTTTTAATGGGTATTTTAATGGGGATAAGACTATTGTGACCCCCCATGAACCTACGGGGAGTGGCGGGAAATAAATCTAATTAATAATAATAGTAATAATAATAATAATGACAATAATAATAATAATATGAATAGGAAATAATAGTAATTACCCACCACCTCCCAAGGAAACCTGTTCCACTGAGGAACTTCTTCCGGATGTTTAGATGGAATTTCTTTTGAATTAATTTCATCCTATTGGTTCTGGTCTGTCCCATCTTGGGTTCAAAAAAATCTACATCAGTAAACCATATATTTTCGAAAACGTGCTACCTGATTGGCCCTCAGCCAGTAATAGCCTTGCCCCTGGTCAATCAATTAAGCAGAAAGCCTCAGTACCTATTTTGCCTCTCTTTTTCCTGGAAGAATAGAGCAGATAGTATAATAATAGTATAGTATAATAAGCAGTATAATAATACTGAAAGTATTAAAAGAAATTTCTGGAGAGCTTGCGGAACCCTTGTCCATCATCTTTGGAACATCTTGGAGGACTGGAAAGCTTCCAGAAGCTGGAGGAGAGCAAATGTTACGCAATCTTCAAAAAAGGGAGGAGAGAAGACCCAGGAAGTTACAGGCCCATGAGTCCGGCCTCTATTGCAGGGGAAATAACAGAGCAGAGATTAAAGGGGGTGATCTGCATATATTTGAAAGGACAACTTGGTGATCTGGGGACTGTCATAGATAAAAATGTAGTGTGAAAAGCATTGTTATACAACAACAATCTATTAACTGTTTTTTTATATAGGTCTGTGTATAAATGCTTATGGTGATGATTACTCACATGAATGGAGAGGCCCCCACACTAATGAAAAATATCCAAATATATCTCTTGGAGCCCTCCAATTAAAATATCTCCACCTCCTCATTCCCTCCTTCCCTCTAGGTTTCTCGACCTCCTCCCTGGTCCCTCCCCCTTCCTCATAGACACACACACACAGACACACACAGGAATGTGGGATGGCCCCCAGTGGCTTCAGGGGTCCCACCTCTGCCTCTGCCAGCTTTGCTGGCACCTCGGCTACAGCCTCAACTGTCTTTGCTCGCAGCCTCCCCACATCTCGTGTTCTCCCAGGGGCAGGACTACGGACGTCATGTCCATACTCATTTCCATCCTAGGGGGTCGCACCAGAAGATGTTTTCCACTTCAAAAAGTAAACGTGTTAGGCATGCCCCTTTCTCTCCACAAACACCTCATCTTTCTTACGAGTGGTGACCTAAGGCAGCTAACACCATTCTCCTCTCCTGCTACATCCTCTCTACACAACAGCCCTGTGGGTGGATTCCTCAACAAGATCCCATGGCAGAGTGCCTGTCCTCTGATAGTAAAAACTGGCATGAGGATCATGTATGGCATGCACCTCATCCCAAGGGAACCTAGAAGATATTATGCTGAAGATACATTCGCCTGGCTGGTCCAAATGTTCTTAACAGGGACCAGTTACCGCAAACTTCTTTCAGAATTCGAACTAAAGGCTTTTCTAAACTCAATCATTAAAACTGCTAAGATACTTTTAGATGCTGGTTGAGTACCACGAGCATAAAAATTATTTATGTAACAGATCATAGTCCATTACCTTTAATAATATTTATACCGCTCCGCTTTATAAATAAAAGCCTAAGGGGGGTGGGGTGGGCTCAGTCAGGGATAGCTTACAGGGGCCAACGATTGGCCCCTGACAAGCGGAGGGGTCAGTCGGAAGGCGCTTCACAGCCATTCCCTGCAGGACGCACCAGGTAGGCGGCTGCCAAGGGCCTGCTCCGAGCCCCATGACTCGTGGGGGCGGGGGGTGGGCGGGGGAGGCTTCAGCGTGGACGGGGGATGGGGGGGCTGCTCCGGCCACTTCAAAGCCCATCCTTATGGACAGGCTTTGAAGCCTAGTTGCTAATAAACCCAGTGATGTGGCCCCCTCCCGCAATTCACCTTTTCCCAGCAGATGACAGAAGGATTTATTGTTAAAAAAAACCAATCTAATTGCTTGGCAGGCAAATCAAGTTTTCTATACTTAGGGTCAAACCTCTTCCATTTAGACATCGCTGATAATTGCACTTTCCTACAGTTGTTGTTGAACAAGGATGTGCATCCCATTTGAAGTATGATTAATTTATGTGGAAATGTTCACATTTCTAACCTCCCTCATCCGGTTTCACCGTTATCTCCATTTTTCAGATTGACACCGAGGCTCACAGACGAAGGCTTGCCCCAGAGATAGTGAGAGAGCCAGTGGCTGAAATTAAGCTCCAGAGAAGTGGGAATCAGAAAGTGAACTTCTCAGGGAATCAAAACGTTGGCATTAAATGTGTAAAATGCTGTGTGTGTCCATGATTAGAGAGATTGCATCAGGGCCATCCCCAGGATGGTTTTAGGTGCTCATGATAGTCATAATCAGAAAAAGACTGTGAAGAATTAAGTTCTTAACGTTAATTCTTTTTGCTTCCTGGTCTTAGGACAATGTGGACAAATAAAACATTATAACAGACTGTGCATCTAGTTCTTTAGAATTTCTGCCATTCTTTGAGAAATTATCTTCAGGAACCTGACCTTCTCTGAAAAGCTGTCAACAGCGTGAGTGGAACTGCAGTTTGTCTCTGTGAATTTAAATAGAGTGCACAGGCGTTAATTTCTTAATGTGTGACAAAGAACAGTGTGTGTGTGTATATTTTATATTCCCACACCAGTGAAGTGAATGCAGATGACATGAAGCCCTAGAAACTCAGATTTCCCAAAAACTTGAAATGTTATCATACCTGAATCTTACCTCTTATTTAGGCAGGTACTCAAGGCTGAGGGCCCTGCAGAGATGAAGAGATGTCTTCACTCCTGTGTCATCCCTCAGTGGGTGAAGGCAGCCCATGAACCACTCTCCTGGCTTGCCCAACCCTCAGTTAGAGGGCCTCTCCTCTCCCTCTTTTAATGCACCATCACCTGGCCTGTGAAAGAGCATTCACGGGAAGGCTCCCAGCTTCCCTTTCCTGTATTGCTGTGCTAAGGCTCCACCTCACACCATTGTCTCTCTCCACACAGTGGTTGGTAACCATTAGGACAGCTTATAGCACTTGATTGCCTGAGCCCACTCTCCTAGTGCCCGCATTAAGTAGTGTGTTTGAAGAGTGAAGATCTATGTGGTAGAGACAACCACCAGAAGCATTAAACATTATAAAGTATTTATTAGAAAGCAAATTTGGTGTAGTGGGTAGGAGTGCGGACTTCAAATCTGGCGAGCCGGATTCGATTCTGCACTCCCCCACATGCAGCCAGCTGGGTGACCTTGGGCTCGCCACGGCACTGATAAAACTGTTGTGACTGTAATCCGCTTTGAGACTCCTTCGGGTAGAAAAAAGCGGCATATAACAAACAACTCTTCTTCAGTAATATCAGCGCTCTCTCAGCCTCACAGGGTGTCTGTGGTGGGGAGAGAAAAGGGAAGGTGATTGGAAGCTGCTTGGAGACACCTTCAGGTAGAGAAAAGTGGCATATAAGAACGCTTGGATATTTTCTTCTTCTTCTTCTTCTTCTTCTTCTTCTTCTTCTTCTTCTTCTTCTTCTTCTTCAAATATCCACATACATACTCTTAGCATGGCAATAGACGAAACAGAGATTTTTAAAAGAGTAAGCATGCAATTCCTTAGCCACTCACTTTATTTATTTGTTTGTATTTTTTTATTGGATTTATATACCACCACTTCCAGGAAGCTGGCTTGCGATGGTTCACAATAAAATGTAGTAAAATGACACAGTCCAATTCCTAGCAACATCATCACAATATAATACCCAGTAATCCCCACAATAATACAATCACGATGTCGGTAACATGTAAATCATAACTTCTTCTCCAACGATTCAGAGCCCATTGTCACCAGTAAGGATTCCAGACCCTCCCTGGACCCTCCCCCCACTCCAGTCTTTGGGTCAGATAAGGTCACTGGGATTAACAGGAGGGGGATGGGATTTACCAATTGTCTGCCCCTAGAGCAGACCTGCTGGTGTGGCTGTCTTACAGCAGGTAGGCCTCATTTCCTATCGGTTTGCGGGGCGCCACTTCCTCCTCAGATTTTTCAGAGGGGATCTGGGCAAGGTGTTCAAGCAAGGGGGTCTCCTTTGGGGCTTTGCTGCCCGAGGACAGGGCTTTTGGTGTTGCGGGCAACTGCACTGTTGGTTGCTTCTCCTTTTGGGATGGACACTTGGCTGGGAAATGACCGGCGCCTCCATATCCCAGGCACAGACCTTTTTCTTGGGGATGGGCTCTCTCGGCAGCGTTGTAAGCTCAGGGGTGCTCTTCCGTGGGAAGCTGGGCTGTTGGGCCACCTTCTCACAAGCATCCCTGGCCTCCACCATTTCTAGGATGCGCAGACGAGCCTCGACTTCCCCTGCTAGATGGAACGAGTCCAACAGGAGAGCAGTTGGATGACCCTACAGTGCAGAGCCCATGGCAGGGGTATACTTCAAACAACTGAATAGATTTAATTGAGGTGTGGAAGTACCATT
This sequence comes from Paroedura picta, assembly GCF_049243985.1. Classification (NCBI taxonomy): domain Eukaryota; kingdom Metazoa; phylum Chordata; class Lepidosauria; order Squamata; family Gekkonidae; genus Paroedura; species Paroedura picta. The sequence goes on along the minus strand of NC_135374.1, from coordinate 123,147,662 downwards.
TTACTTGCCAGTGAGAGGACAACCACTGAGGAAAATCATCCTTTGAAAACGGGACACATCTAGAAACCGTTCTGGTTGGATCCTACAATAAAACAACATAAAAAGAAGAGACTTTTTACTTTACTTTTCTTTATTCTGTATAAATTTTGAAAATATTGGCAGTAGCCTTGGGACAGGTTTTCCTCTCTTCTTGATTCCAGGCACTGTCACAGCAATTCCTTGCGAAGACCTCTTGGATAAATTGCCCTTTGGTCGCCTCGTTCCATTTGCAGACTTCTGCTGAGAGTTCTGCATCGGGCCACGCCCGCGGGCCACGCCCACGCATCGGGCCGCGCCCGCACATCGGGCCGCGCCCGCACGGGCGAGGCCAGCCCTGATTCCCTCTCCCCGCCCTCCCGCAGTAAGAAGCTTCCTGGGCCGCAAGCTTGCAGCCTGGGAAGTTTTTTACTGCGGGGGGGGGGGCGGGGAGAGGGAGCCGCGGCCCGGCGCCATGGCCTTCCGGGCCGCGGCCCGCAGGTTGGGGACCACTGCTTTACCCAATTCGGTCAGGAAACACTGAGCAGCTCCTCTCATTCCCTTGCCTTTTCCTGAATACATCGCAGCAAGTAGGTCCATGGCAGCATCCAGCTTCTCTCGCAGAATGTGCATGTAGCAACCAACCATCACCTCCATGTCCGGGTGGCTCCTTACTCCTGCAGATGACCAGAGATCGCGGTCCTTGTCATACTGGGTCAGTAACCGCGTTCCTCAATGCTCCATCACATACTGGGGCGTCCTAGAGCCACACCAGGGCTCATTCTGCACCTAAGGATAATGCACTTTCAATGTGGTTTTGCAGCTGGATTTTCCAGTGTAGAACAGGAAATTCCTTTTCTAAAGCGCATTCGAAGTGCAGTAACCATTGTGTGCAGAATTGGCACAGGATAGTGTACCCATTAACTTCACTGTCTCTGACAACCATGGCACAGCATGTTTCTCCTTTTTCCTCTTCTTACCCTTCTCGGGTTCCTTGGTGGAGACGACCATCTCACACTCCATAGTGTCCTTGGCCATTTGGATTTCTACAGCGTTTTCCTTGACCTGCATGTTGCATATGGGTATGAGTAGCGCTCCAAGTGAGTTCTGACTAACTGTGAGAGACTTTGATTCTAATTAAGTAAACTCTTTGAATTAAAATTTCTTTATTAGAAATGCAAGCATCTACTTTGAAGGCATAGTCAGAACTGACTCACAAAACATAGGGTAGGGAATATAGAGGATTGGGGGGGTTCCCCCTTTCCTGGGAACTTGAACCAGGCACAGTTAAAAGGAAGTCATAAGATGGAGATAACAGTCCGGGAAACAAGGGATGGGGTAGGAAAACTAGAGGGCACTAAAAGGGAGGAGGTGAGGAATGTTTGGGGAGGTTGGTATGCATAAAATACAACCACAGGAAATCAAGCTTGGGATGTCAAACGAAAGCATCTGAGTTACATCAGGGCATACATCTCTCAAAGGCAGACAAAACTCACAATCAGGCTTCTATAGAAAGCAAGCTTTAATTGGAAGTAGATCTGAACACTTAAACATCTGAAGTCAAGACTGTTCGATATCGGGGAGGCAAGAAGTTATCAATACAATTCTCCCACCGAAACCAGACCCATTCCCAAGGGGAGGGTGTCATCACCCACCCAGGTGCCACCCACCCAGGTGTCTAAGTTAGCACGGCCTTGGTCAGCCCGGTGCCCCAGGCTGCAGATAAGATGTTTACAGGGACACTGGCAACAATGTATCACAGCCGGGAGAACTTGCAGTGTGAAAGCAGAGGGATCAAAGAGATACTACAGAGCCATCAGCATTTTGGTTACATGGGAAAGGCAGCAAGAGCACAGCACACAAAGATGGAGTCTCTCGGGTTCGGTGGAATCAAACGTGGCAGAGAGCAGGGGACTGATCCTGACAACATCAGGTGAGATGGACACATTAAATCACAGCAGTGATTCATGGCAAAAATACATGGGGGTTTCTGATAGCTACGCCTCCCAGTTTAGTGTCCTCTGCAAATTTAATAAGCCCCTCCTCTATTCCTTCATCCAAATCATTTATGAATATATGTTGAACAACACAGAGCCCAGGGCAGATCCCTGTGGGGCACTTCACCGTCTGCTGTGGGGTCTTCACTATTCTTCAGGCCAAAGAGTTATATACCATCCGCACACCTGGCCACTATATTTCTCACCCCCCATTCCCAAATTAATAGCACTGGTCCCAATACTGATCCTTGTGGGACCTGTTCATTCACTTCCCTTCACTGGAGAACTGCCTTTTCTCTTCTTCTGTACTCCTGTTTTTTCTATTTAATGCATTGTTAATCCACAGGAGAACTTATTTATTTATTTGATTTATAGACCACTGCTCCCTGCAAGCTGGTTCATGGTAGTTCACAAATAATATCAAACATAAAACAGGTCTCCCATAAAAACACCCCAATATGAACACCTGCAAAAAACTCCAGCATTAAAATGGCAGTAAACAATACAAGATAAAACTCCCCCTGTGCTTCAGCCCTCTGGCAACTGGACAAGATGTTATCCGAGGGTTGATGGTCCAGACCCAGGGCAACCAGGGGCAGGCGTCAGCAACTCCAATGCGTAACCTCTTGTTTCATAATGGCTACATTTACCCCGGAGTTTTCATTGAAAACCTTCTGGACGCCTGTGTTCGTGATACCTGCTGGATTATCTTCATCTTACATGCTTGTTATGGGGCTCAAGAAACTCCAAAGGGCAGAATTTCTCTTTGCAGGAGCCATGCTGATTTCCTTGACGCAGGCCTTATTCCTCAGCATGACTTTCTTTAAGAATAGTTTGTATTAACTTGCCTGACACAGGCCAGTAATTGCCTTGATGTCATTTTTAAAAACTGGTGTAACATTTGCTGCATTTCCACTTCTCCACGGCAGAAAACGGCATATCAGGACAGGCCCACCTTTACTCCGCAAGCTGCCCTTAGTCTTGTTCATCTCCTTTTCTGGCTGGTTGCCAACTTCAGGAGGCTGCAAAAGGGTAACAGCCACCCCCACATGGTCATTGTACAAGGCTAGCTGCTGGAAGGACCAAGACTCCCAGCTACCCCTTCCAATTCTGAGGCCACACCTGTGTGATTCCCACAGCGTGAGCACTGTGAGGACAATTTACTGCAGGGAACACCCCTGGAGTATCAATCAATCTTTATTTTACTGTTATTCTGATCAAAATTGAGATACACTTGTAATTGGGGACTGAAGCAATTCAAAAAAGAAAGACAACAATGGTAGTGATATAAGAAATTTAAAAGTCTGATATCACAAGAACTTTAAAATATACTTTAAAATACCAATCACAATTATTTATAGTATTTAACTCATCTTAAATCCAACTGACACTTTCTGATCCTCATACATAGTCTGCAATTTCATGGCGGCAGTGCAGAATTTAGTTGTGCAGAGTTGTTTGCCTGTTTTCATCTTGAAGCACTATCTTGATTTTCTCCTTTGAGGAAGTTCTGGGCAGTTGTTCAAAATTGGCTGTATAAAATTACATCTAATAGCACCATAAATGGGGCAGAACAAAAGAACATGGCACCCCCGCCAAGCTCCCTCCCGACTCTGGGTTTTCCCCTAGCTATGAGCTAATGTTTCTGAGATGGGGGAGCACTATGTGGGTCAGAGAACTAAAGCCCAAACAGGAACGAAATGGGCGCTAGGACCCAGGGGACACCGGGAGGTGCAGATCTCTCAGTGTCTCTCGCTCTCCCTCTCCCTGTGTCTCTAGGTGTGCCTTGCAGCAGAAGGGAGGCAGAGAGAGACACAGAGAGAGCTGCCCCAAGCTGCTGACAGAGACACAGAGAGAGCTGCCTCTGCTGCGACAGAGGGAGAGAGAGACAGAGAGACAGAGAGCTGCCCCAAACTGCATGCCAGCCCTGCTTCCCTCCTACAAACCAGCCCTGATTACCTGCTCTGCGTCCTGCTGTGAGGCACACAGAGACATGCAGCAAGAGGGAGAAGGAGAGAGAGAAACACACACACAAACACAGAAAGTGATCTGCACCTCCTGGTATCCCCTGGGTCCTAGTGCTCATTGCATTCCTGCTTGCAATAGGATTCCTTGCTGGTAAATAATAATTAGCACAAGCACTTGTTTGCTTAAATGAACTCATTAAAACTCATTTGGGGAAGGCACTGGCAATCCACCCCGTATTGAGTCTGCCATGAAAACTGCCATGCGTTCTCCCCACGGCGTTGGCTGCGGCCGCAGGGGACGGGCTGGAAAGTGAGCAAAGCGGACCGAGGGAAGCAGGCGAGGTGAGAGGGGGATGTTGGGGGCCTAGAATAGGGGGCGGGGGTGGAGATGCCGGTGCGGGGTGGCAGAGGTGAGCGGGGATGGGTGGGGGTCGGAAGAGCGAGCAGGGGGTGGGCCAGGGGGGCAAGCGGTGGCAAAGGTGAGGCTGGATGGGGAGGACGTGGGAAACCGGCGGGTGGCGTAGAACGCGGGCAAGCGGCGGCAGAGGAAAGCGGGGATGGGTGGTGGGTTAGAAGAGGGGGGATGGATAAGGCATGCTGGGGCAGGGGTGGTGGAGGGCAGCGGGGATGGGGTAGGGTCTGGAGAGAGTACACAGGGGAGAAGGCGGGGTGGGGAAGCAGGGTCAGATTGGGTAGGGCAGTGGGGGGAGTGTGTGTGGGAGGGGTGGTAAGGAGTGTGGGGGAGGTGAAGGGTGGTGTAGTAGGTGCGCGGCAGCTGCGGCAGTCCCCAGGCCATATGGGAGGGTAGGTCAGGCATCTGGCGACCTGGCTCAGCGGCTGGCGGGCTTGAAATGGCGTGCGGCAGGCGAAGGCAGGCAACGTCGGGAGGTGGGCTAACCAGCAGAGGGCACAATCGGAGGCAGGAGGTGAATCGTCTCCCTTCCTCATCACGGACGGACTCCTCCCAGGGAGCCCTTACTCTTTTATTTTTTACCGCGGAGCGGTTAAAGATATGGTCATGTCAACCTGCCTCCCCCCCAATGGCCAATGATGGGCCTGGAGGGGGTGGGAAGAGGCGGAGCCTGGGGTGGGTGTGTCCACAGCTCTGCTTCCCATCCCAACCATTTTCTGCAGGATCCTGTCTCTTCTGGGGTTTCTCGCTGTCCCAGAGTGTATGTTCATCTCCCTGACCATGTCGGCACGCAAGGAAAGCGTGATGGGGGGGGTCCCCGGCCTTCCTGAGCCCAGGGGCTCCTCTGGGGTTTCAGCTGAAGGCAGGCTGACTCACCAAGCAGAGCCAAGCGCCCAGGGCCAGGGAGTGGCCCATGCGGAAGCCTCAGGGTCACTGAGTGCTGCTCAAGGTGCCAGCCTCCCCGGTGCCCTGGGGCGGCCCACTGGGGGCAAAGTAGGTTCTGCTGCTTCTGGGCGACAGGGGGGGGGCCTGACTCTCCCTCGAACTGTCCAGTGGGTGCCTTTTAAAATGAGCACCCTGCCCTTGCTTCCCTGCCCTCTGCTTGGCCGAAGGTCTCCGTGGGACTCGACGCTCCCGTCCTCCCGCCGGTCCTGCTCCGGGCCCCCCCCCTCCTCCTCGGGTTGCCAGCTCCTGGCGAGGCCTCATTGGGGCCGCGGCCATGGGCTCCCGGCCAAGGCAGGCGCAGCCCTGGGGCCAGCAGCTCTTCGGTCCCCGCTGGGAGGCGCCCCCCGCCCGCCCGCCCGGGTCCGAGGAGCTCCCGCCGGGAGCGAGGGGCTGGCCGTCCGTCCGTCCGTCCGTCCATCCGGCTCCCTCCCTGCCCGGGTGGCGGAGCCTGCTGGCGCCCCTCCTCGTCTCCGCCCCGGGAAGAGCAAAGCAGCGGGAGGCGGGAGGAGAGCAGGCAGGCAGGCAGGGAGGGAGGGAGCGGCCGCCGAGGCGAGGCGAGGGAAGGGAAGGCGGGCGGCCGGGCTGCTTCCTCCCTCCTGGTGGCGGCGCTGGGCCGGGTCCGGGGCGATGGCCGGGTCGGGGTCCGAGGCCGGCCTGGCGGAGGCGCAGCAGGAGGCGGCGTCGGGGGCGGCGGGCGAGGAGTCGTCGGACAGCGAGGCGGAGCACGAGGGGCCCCAGAAGCTCATCCGCAAAGTCTCCACCTCGGGCCAGATCCGCAGCAAGGTGGGCGGACCGACGGGCCCGGGAGGGCGGGAGGCCGGGGGGCGCCCTTCCCCTCCCCTCCCCTCCCCTCCGCTCCGCTCCGCCTGCCCTGCCCGGGGCTCGGCTTGGCGCGGCGCTCGCTCCGGGGCTCCGTGGGGCGGGCGGGCGGTGCGTGCCCGGAGGCTGAGTCGTCGTCGTCGGCCGCAGCGGTGTCGTGCCCCGGGCCGAGCGGAGGCGAGTGGAGGCGCGAGCGGCGGGCCAGGCAGGACGGGGCGGCCCCGCGGCAGGGCGCTCCTCTCCTCTCTCTCCTGTCTCCTCGCCGAGGCTCAGCCGCGCCGGCCTCCCAGGCAGGAAGAGCGAGCCGCCCCCCCCCCCGCCAGGGAGCCTCGGGGGCTCCGCCAGAGCCGGAGGGAGGCAGGCGGGCGGGCGGGCGGGCGGGCGGGGGGTGCGCGGCGGGGCGAAGGTGCCGCTTCTCGCTGCCCAAGCGCCGGTGCCGCCCCAGGCCCGACGGCCGGGCCGGGCTGGGCTGGGCTGGTGCCCGTGTGGTTGAGGCGGGCAAGCCTCGGTTGGGCTCGGCGTGGTCAGTCCCACCCTTGGCCTCATCTCCCTGAGAGGGTGGTTGTGAGGATAAAACCGGGCGGAGAAGAGTGCTGTAAAGGTACCTCGGGGGCCCAAAGAAGGTGGGATGTAAATGAAGTCAGTAATGAAGGACCGTTGACAACCGGGGGCAGATCAAAGTTAGAAGGAGGAGAGGCGGCCGGGAAAGGTGAGAGGGACGTGGTCTTTTGGTCTCCAAGCGGCCTGGCAGCCCTTCAGCCCCCTTGGCTCAAAACGGATGCAGCTCTGCTAGTTTGCTCCACTGATGTTTTATGGGAGAGCTTTACAGTCACAGGTTGTTCTTAAATAGAAATGTCAACATTTGAGCCCTTCTGAAAATAACAGGATAGAACAAACAGGACTTGTGATGGAAGAAACTTGTAAGGAAAGGGTTCACACCTTTTTAGTGGGGATGCCAGGAACTGAGTGTGCACACGCCACCCCTTTTAAACGGCTTTAACATAAGAGCCTCTTGTGGCGCAGGGTGGTAAGGCAGCCAACATGCAGTCTGAAAGCTCTGCCCAGGAGGCTGGGAGTTCAATCCCAGCAGCCGGCTCAAGGTTGACTCAGCCTTCCATCCTTCCGAGGTCGGTAAAATGAGTACCCAGCTTGCTGCTGGGGGGTAAACGGTAATGACTGGGGAAGGCACTGGCAAACCACCCCGTATTGAGTCTGCCATGAAAACGCTGGAGGGCGTCACCCCAAGGGTCAGACTCTTCATCTAGCTTGCACAGGGGGTACCTTTACCTTTAACATAAGTGGACCTCTGTTGAGACAAGTGGCTGGTGGACAGATCACCGTTTTGGACTATCAGTGATTAGTTCCTTGTTTTTTAATTGCAGAAGCCTTGATTAGTAATCGGATTTATAAAGGCAGCTATTGACATTCTGCCCCCTCCCCATTGTGACCCAGAGACAGAATCCAGGGCAGGGCTATGTAGGGGGCAGGGCTGATCTGCAAGAGGAGGGGTCCCGACAGGAAAGGAGCAGGCCATATTTTCTACTAGAACAGTGCCCCTGCATGGAAGACATAATATAGCTCTCCGATGCTCTGGTGGGGAAAAAAGTACAACTTTGCCTCCTCGGGCAGTGCTGCATGGAGCTGAAGGTGCCATCTGACATGGGGAGACCTGGCTGGGATCTCCCGAGGGTCTTACTATGTGTTTCTGGGTAGAGCATGCGGGTAAACATGTACCACATGCCTGCTCCATGGAGATCCTTGCAGAGGGTACCTCTGCTGCTCTGCAGTAGAACAGTTATATTTGAGTTGAGTAGCATCTGAGAGGCTGTTGAGATTTTGACTCTCAAAAGCTTATCCCCTGGAAGTCTGGTTGTCTTTAAGGGGTCCTTGCAATAGTACTATAGAGGTTCTCCCTCCACCCACCTGGCCTCTCTTACTATGGGCTATTTGCTGGTCCATTTTACTCATTGCTGTTGTGAACTCTGGTGCTTGTAGCAATTCCTGTGAAGTACAGAACAATATAAATGTCTATGCAAATTCTAGCAACAGATGTTCTCACGACAGAAGTATCTAAGTGACTCTGAAAATCCACATTTGTTAATGCTTTTTGGACAAATTCATTTTGTTTACCATGAGCTGTGTTGTGGGTTTAGCTCATCATAAAGGTGTGTGTGTGTGAGAGAGAGGGAGCAAGATAGAGCTTTGATGAAGTGTTTTGGTGAGAGAAAAATGACAAGCACTTTAGCATTTGGCACAGAATATGCTGTGGAGCTTTCTTCATCTATCTGTGTGAACATTAATAGCGAGCAACGGTTGCAGATCTCTGCCGTAATAGCAACACAGCTCAGTTTGATTTATCGGTGTCTGAGACTTATGTTGCTCAGCCAGTGCTCCGGCATCTCAGATCCAGGATCTAAAGTAGGCACAGAGACCTACTGGAGAATCTTAAGTTGTACTGAAGTTTCACACCGTAAAAAATAGGCCCTGGAGTCATGAAAGCAAGAAGCTGCCTTAGGCTGAATCCAGTCCTGTCTTGTCCACTCAGACTGCCAGCTGCTCTCCAGGTTTTTCACATCATTGATGGTCAGATGATGAGGGTTGAACTGGGGCCTCGTTTATCTGCAGATGCTGAGGATGTTTAACTGGGGACCTTCTGCATGCCAAGCGGGTGCTCTGCCACTAAGCCACAGCCTCTCCCTAAATGTTTGTTTTTGCATGATTCTGTTGTTTGACTGCAGATGCTGAGGGTTGAACTAGGGACCAAATTAGGACTAAGAAGACTGAGAAGAAATTATTAGAGAAAGAAACAGAAGGAAGTGGTTAGACAGAGGGTCCCTCAACAGCTTTTCTTAGTCAAAGACTAGACAGGACAAATTTGGATAAGTGTCTTTTGTACCTTTTGTGCCAATTACATACTGACATGTCGGCAAAAATTAAAGTGGGACCTTTCAGGATCTGTAACAAAGGATCTACCAATCAGAAGAGGAGTCAAGCAAGGACGTGTCCTGCCCCTTTGCTCTTTAATTTGTTTATTAATGACATAGTGCAGAGACTAGACAGCACACAATAGGCCAGCAGAAAATCTCAGTCCTGCTGTATGCAGATGATGTGGCCCTTTTCTCTCTAACCAGAGTCGGACTAAGTAGGCTGCTGGATAGATTGGGTGATCACTGTAGGGAGGAAGCTCTAACCGTTAACTATCAAAAAACAAAAGTTATTGTCTTTAAAAGAAAACCAAAAAGATCAACTTGGAGAAACAGGGCACCCAAATCAAGCAATGCCAATCATTTAAGTACTTAGGGGTGACATTCTCAGAGACCCTGTCATGGAATGCCCATTTAGCATCCCTAAAAGCCTTGGGGGCAACCATGAGATTTTACCATACAAATATTTTACCTCATGGGCCCAGCTGTCAAACTGTTTACAACTAAAATCATCCCCAGCTTACTGTATGGCATTGAAGTTTGGGGCAGGAAGGAGCAAGCACTCAGTGGCTTAGAATGCATTCAGAACACCTTCATGAGACATGTCTTAGCTCTTCCCAAAGGGGCCCCGGCTACCTTGATGAGGGCAGAGCTTGGACCTCCCTCTTTTAGAGCTTGCGTTCATCCAGCCCTGCTAAAATGGTGGAAGAAAAATATACTGTCTATACTACAAACTCTTTTAGAGCCTCTTGTGGCGCAGAGTGGTAAGGCAGTGACATGCTGTCTGAAGCTGTCTGCCCATGAGGCTGGGAGTTCAATCCCAGTAGCTGGCTCAAGGTTGACTCAGCCTTCCATCCTTCCGAGGTCGGTAAAATGAGTACCCAGCTTGCTGCTGGGGGGTAAACGGTCATGACTGGGGAAGGCACTGGCAAACCACCCCGTATTGAGTCCACCATGAAAACGCTGGAGGGCGTCACCCCAAGGGTCAGACATGACTCGGTGCTTGCACACCTTACCTTACAGCCTCTTTTAGCCGTGAGTGCTTTAACTCTGCCGCTTTCTGCCTTCATTGATTTCACGTTACATTGTCCCAGAAGACTTGTTAGCAGAACCAGGAAATAAGAAAGACCTAAGAGAGGATGCAAAATGGACAGATCTTTAATTGTGCAGTCCAGGTGTGCTCTGTGGTTTAAGACCCCTAAAAAAGATCTCAGCAGAGCCCTGATTCTGGGTAATATAAACGTGAGCAAGCTAAGGGTCGCGTTTTCAGCCCTGAGATTTCATTCAATGCCCTCTTCTGTTCTGACTGGGAGATATGCTCAAATTCCTCTTTTATGACGTCTCTGTATCTGTGGGAACCCAGCAGTTGAAGTTCTGCCACATTCTCTATTGGAATTGTCTGAGGTAGTATGCCTGCACATGAACGCTCACGCCTTTAATAAATCTTTGTTGGTCTTAAAGGTGCCCGATTGGACTCCAGTTTTGTTGACTTGCATCCTTGTTCTGCTCAAGCAGGACAGAGTAAACTCGCAGTCCTGAGAGAAGAGGGCAGATCCCCCCTGACAGATTAGCAATTTGTTAAATGGCAGGAAACCGAGGATTGAACAGGACTCACAGAGGAGAGATGTAAACAACTGTATTCAGTAGAGATTTGAACCAGAGATAATTTTGTTTAATGTGCTCATAAATGACATGGAATTAGGGAGAACACTGAAGTAGCTGGGTTGGCAGATGACACCACATTACTCAAAGTGATGAAAACAAAGGCAGATTGCAGAGAGCTGCAGAAGCATCTCGCCAGATTGCACGAGAGGGCGATGGTGTGGCAAAGGAGGGAGAACGCAAGTGAGTAGAAAGGGGTGCAGATCGGAGCAGAATCTCCCACTTTACTAGCGGGGTTTAAACTGGCAATAACTAGCCACGCAGGCAAGTTTGCTGTTGTGTTTATTGAGGAGCTTCAATAAAAATGATGGCTCATTGGACAGTAGAGAAAGCCCAAATTCCGTGCCAGAGATTGGTTGTTAGCAAAGAGAACGAAAAATAAAGCAGCCAGTTTCATAATGTCTTTGTACAAAATCCATGGATCAGGATGCTATGCACCCACAGGGGCAGATCTCAACATGGATTTTATAAAGCTGAAATATTTCAAAAGAATTGCAGACAAAATGATCAACAAGGTGGCTCACCTTCCCCATCAAGAAAACCTGTGGTGTTTGTTTAATTCTGGGAAAAGTCAACTCGAGGGAGGCATGATAGAAATATATAGAATCGCATGTGGTGTCCTGCAGTAATCTACAGGAGTTGGGTCCTTTAGCCGGGTCATTGAGCCTCGCCTGATGTGTCACAGGTGTCTGTAGACCCACCCCTTTTGGGGGGCCTTGAATAAGGAGCAAGTCGCCATAGTCCCTGCTTCTTTCTGCACACAGGGCTGAGAGGAGCAGCAGAACGGTGGGCATATTTGGCAGAGTATTCCACAATGGCTGTGACCCCGTGGCTTGATTCTCACTACAATTCACCTCCTGTCCCTGGCTATCTTGGTCTGCTTGCGACTGATGAAGTCCTAATTGTCTCCTGTTGCTTGCCTTGGATGTCCCCTGCTTGCAGCTCAGTGAGTCCTGGGTCTGGAAATGCTGAAGCACATAAGTATAAACAAACTGGATAGAGAGAACAGTTCAGCTGTCTTCCTGACTGGGTTGCAGTGTGTACTGTGCGGATAACACCCAGCCCTCCCTCCTGATGGATGACCGCCCTGGTTCTTCCCCAGAAGCATTAGCCACCTGCCTGGAAGCAGTGACGAGGTGGCTTAAGCAGAGTCATCTGAAGCTCAACCCTTCAAAGATGGAGGTCCTGTGGCTGGGCAGGAAGGTTCCAGGCGAGGGAGCACATCTGCCCAACCTGGAGGCCATGCCTGTTGAATTCCAGATCAGGCTTTAGGTCTTGGTAATTACCTTCAAGGCCATACGTGGTCTGGGCCCAGTGTACTTGAAGGACTGCCTCTCTGCCTATGCCCTTCAAAGAGCTCTGCGCTCCACCACCTCTGACTGGCTAGTAATCCCTGGCTCCAAGGAAGACTTGGGGTCAGAGCCTTCTCATACTTGGAGGTATGAGGTCCCAGAGGAGATCAGAGCTTCTCCACTAGGAATTTGGTTGAAGTCAACTGAACGTAAATAACAACCACTGGGCCCCGAACTGCCCTCCCTTGAACTGATGTGACAGATTGGACCAAACATGGACCGGTTAGGTAGTTCACTATGCTGAACCTTATTTCTCCATTTATTGTTATTCCTGTTACCTTTTCATTCATTATAATCTCTGAGTTTGAGTATTGTTCTGTTACGTTCTATGTGAATTGCCCTGAGCCTTAGGGGAGGGAGGTATACAAATGTAAATAAGTAAATACGTACGTACATACATACGTTGTTGTTGTTAGGTGCGAAGTCGTGTCCGACCCATCGCGACAATGATTCTCCAGGCCTTCCTGTCCTCTACCATTCCCCGGAGTCCATTTAAGTTTGCACCAACTGCTTCAGTGACTCCATCCAGCCACCTCATTCTCTGTCGTCCCCTTCTTCTTTTGCCCTCGATCGCTCACAGCATACATACAGTAATTAAAACAGACATAATCTGTTTTCGAAAGGAACCTTAGCAAAGCTCCCCAGTAACACTTTAGGTGGAAAAGCATTGAGCCCTGTGAGTGCAAACGGTCTGTGGAGAAGAGGGCTTGGCAAGTGATAGTCAGCATCACCCCATGCTCTATTCGGAGACCGAGAGTGTGAGGAGAACAAATTGCCACAACAGTCAGGGTGATTTTTTGAAATTCCTGATCAAGAGGATTTTGTTTAAGTAAATGCATTATGGAGTCTCATCCAGAGATAGGATGTAATCATAGTCAATGCCAATTTGTTTGAGTCCAGTCAGGTTAGTAGAGAACCATCTGGATTTAAAGGAGTCCCACATTAAACAGGACAGGAGACTATTTGATCTAACCCTAAAATGCGATTTTAGCCAATATTTAAAAGACGAAAGCCAGGCCTTGGTTTCAAGAAGATTATGGCTGATTTCAAGGCATAGGGAAGAATACAATTTGGAGATTCCCAGGATCTGCTGAAAGAAGGCAGACTGTAGTCTCTCTGAGCTTTTATTAAAAGCTGAGATCCACTGAGGGACATCATATCTGAGGGAGAACCTTAACATCAGAAACAGGACAGGTGGCTGGGACAAAGAAGAAATCATTTAAATGAGTAGTAGAGCGATTCGCTTGGGAAAGAATCCTGTTTCTGTGCTTGGTCCGTTGGAGAGTATATCGAAAGGTAATTCCCAAATATTTGACCCATTTGACCTGTTCAATTTGATGGACACTGACACGCCAGTTTGAGGGGAACCATTTCTTTGCTCTGCTATTTGCCTCTTACGAAAGGAAGTGGGATTAGTGGCATCTCTGAACTATCAGAGCACATGAGGTGCAGTGGTTAATTTCTCTGACCAGTTCAAATCCCCATTCTGGCCTTGGGTCAGTAACCACTGTGGTTGTTGTGAGGATTGAATGATGTGAGCCATTGTATAGATCAGTGGTAGTCAAACTGTGGCCCTCCAGATGTCCATGGACTACAATTCTCATGAGCCCCTGCCAGAAAATGCTGGCAGGGGCTCATGGAAATTGTAGTCCATGGACATCTGGAGGACCGCAGTTTGACTACCCCTGGTATAGATGGGCTGCGCAGACAGGGAGGGTGGGAAATGCCCCCACCCCCACCCCCTGTCCAGAGCAAAGGGGGCTTCCTGAACTGCCTAAGCCAGTATGGGGGTGTGGTTGACATGCCTGACTAGGATGTCGGAGACCCAGGTTTTAAACCTGTCTCTGCTGCAGTGGTTTTCTTGGAGACTGTGGGCTCGTTGCAAATTATCATACTGGCCTACCTCACAGGGTTGTTGTGAGGTTAAAATGCAGGAGGACCATATAAGCTGCTTTGGGGGCTGTGAGATTTGTTATAAGTCTGATGCTGGCTACGTTTGACCCAAAAAGGATGCTCATTCGTTCTGCTGCTTCATCTGTTATGGCTGCAACTCTTTTGGCAGGAATACAGAATGAGAATACTCATTTTGTAGTGGAACTACACTGAAATATCATGAACACAGAGAACTACAGGGGTGGCAGAAAGGGGGTCCTACAAATAAAATCCCAATAACCAGCTAAAATCTTTGTGACCGCAATCCCTTCCAAACAGCCCGAGGCATATCAAGGGGTATCTGGACCACCGCATCTTTTCTTCTACTCTAACCAATCCCTTCATTTCTGAGAACTTTCCTCTTTTTAACTCGGATGTACTTGTGTTAGATGTTTTTGTCAGCTCTCCCCTTCTACCTGCGTTGCATTAAATAGCGTGCTGGTCAGAGTTCCTTGGAGCAGGCCCGAGCCATGGGATCGAAATCTAGGGTTGTCTCTGCCCCCCCCCCATTGACGCTTTCAAGTATTACATTTGCTAGTGCATCAAAGAATAAATATTAAGCAAGGGGGGGATCACTTTAGAAAATGAATTACTCTAATCCTTATTAAAATTTTAGATTTGCTCATTAATTTTAATTATTTGCTTTCTGGTTCCTGATGCTTTTAAACTATTTTGCAGCTCTAAGGCCTGAAAGAATATGCCGAGAGGGTTCCATCCCTCCCTTTCTTTGGTACAGTTCCTTTTCCAGCGTTTGGTTTTTTCCTGCTCATTCTCTGACGGAGAGACTTCCCTTTTGCCCTGTCCAAATGGCTGGAGAAATTCTTGGTGATGTCAATTGGGCTGCATCCGTATTTCCCTGGATTTTATGCCATAGACATTGTTTACCTACAAAATTCTTTTCAACACAGGAAAATCCAGTTAAAATGAATCGTATCTTGCAACATCACTGCAATGTCCCATGGCATGTGGTCACAGTCATTGCATTTTTTGGATAAGCAAAGGGACAGAGGGATCCCTAAGGTCTGAATCCTTGGTTTTTGCCCGGTTTGTGGTCTGATGCAGCTGATGGTGGATAAGTTCATAAGCAAGGCTAGGTCTTCTAATGCTTGGTGCAGTGTTAAATCCATGGGTTCGGGAAGCAAGGGCATTGCGGGGTCATTTCAGCTCTTTATTGACCCCAGCTCATAGGTACAATAGAACTAAAACTGAACTGAGAAGCCCTCCCAAAACGTCAACATAAATACAAGTGAGAACAACAGGAGATTCCTGCTAGCACACTCCATTGGTTGGTTTCACTTTAAACTGATTGGATCTGGCAGATGGGATCCAGCCGAGCACTGGCCAGTTACAATTGCAGGATGTTACAGGATGCAGGCCAGTTACAATTACAGGAACTCACAACTACCTGCCCACCCACGGTGAGCCCAATCTCATGCCCAAGTGATCCCGCCCACCCAAAATCTCCAGAATCCATCCTGGCCTGGAGGGAATTCACCTACCATCCCACAGTGGCAATCAGCAATTCCCTGGGTGTGCAAGGAAGGGCCACGAGAGACAAACCCTGGCACATCCCTTCCTGCCCACCCACTCACAACCTGCCTAAGTCCATACAATCAGCATTTTAGGTTGGCAGGCAATATTTCTGGGCTGCAGGATGAAATGCTCCTGCAGGCGTGGAGGATCTCATCAAACTCGGCCGTCTCTATGTCAACTGGAGCGAGCAAGTCTTGTGCAAGGTTGAAGGTGGTGGCTTCCTGAGACCACCTGTGACGTCACTGGCCTTGAGGTCGCATTGGAGGCGCTTGATGTACGATGCCCATCCGGCTGGGCAGATGGGGTTGAAAGGCTTAAGGTGGCCCATGGTGTCCATGTCTTTCTCTGTGGTCAAGCCTTGTCTCTGGCCAGTGTGTCACCCACGTCAGTTGGTCCCTTCCCTGGAGCTTGGGCACCGGACAGATGGAGCGCTTTCAGCGGTTATTCCCCCCCCCCCCGGCAGGCAGGACTTCATGGCAGCGATTTCAGCGGTCGCTTGCCAGGGCTGCCTACCCAGCACTGCGGTCCCATCTTCATGGCCAGTGCTAAATGCTTGGGTTCAGGAAGTTTGGTTCATTTCAGCCCGTAGGTACAAGAGGCCCAGAACTGAACTGAATCCAGCTGTGCGTTGGCCAATCACAATTGCAGGATTACAATCCTTCCTCGGTCCTCAAACTCTGGTCCTCAGCAGATCCCCATGCACAACGTGCAGCATCATTTTTCATGGTCAAAATCTAAGCTGAGTATTCTGAAGGCAGGTATGTTTACCTGGGAATGAGACGTAAACCATAACAGTTGATGAGCTCTGTTTCTAGGCCAGGGTAATTTAGATGTTGTAAAAATATTTTTGTATCCTATATCTGTGGTCCGCAACCTTTTTCCGGTTGCGTCCCATTGCCAAGGGGTGGGGGGAGAGGGTGACCTGGGGGTGGCGCGCATGCGTGGCAGCCCTGTGCAAACGCGCATGCGTGGAGCTGCCGCGCATGCAAGTTTGCGCCCGCCGGCGTGCCAGCAGCCGCACTTCCCTCTCCCTGCCCCCCCCCTCAGTGAGAAGCTCACTGGGCCGCGAGCTAATTGGCCGCTTTGGCGGCAGATTTGCTCGTGGCCTGGTGAACTTCTTGCGAGGCTGGCGAGGCTCTTGCGGCCCGGCAGTGGGCCACAGACCAGGGGTTGATGACCCTATATAATAACATGTGCATGGTACTTCTCACGACTTGCCAGCCTTCTGATTGGCCCTCAGGAGGAGGGCCCTCCCTCTGCCACAGGCCTCCACCCTGCCTGCTCACCCACCCTCCTACCCACTTCCTATAGCACCGGAGATGCTGCAGGCTTCTGTGCAGCCTCCCTACCCCCCACAGCGCCAGGGCTGCCAAAGGGCTCCACCCCACCTGGCCGCCAGCCACCCCCCAGTTGAGTGGTGGCGCTTCCGGGACAGCGCCTCCCCCCCCAAGTCTCCTTTTGGGATTTGGTATGATGAGGCTGCCCCACTGGAATCTCTCTGGAGTTAATTCCTTAATTTGCCCGGGTTTAGGCTGGGAGGGGTGGTGGTTCCCTGAACCACCCTCCGTCTCCTACACATGATTGGAAAAGGGGAGCCCCAGAAAGGGAGGGAACATGGTGGTTGCCAAGCAGTTATGTCTCCAGGGGCACATCAGGCCATAGATTGTCCCCATGGTGGCCGGGCAGTGGGTAGCAGGAGACACAGAGGCATAGAAAGGTCAGTGGTGGCAGGGGTTGCCTGAGAGAGACGTGGCTCTTCTGGAGTGGGCAGGGTGGAAGAGGGTCTGCAGACTGGAGCAGGCCTGTCTGTCACAGAACCCCCCCCTGACTCCTGAGGTTTTCTCCCTGCCCCCCTTTAACAACATCCAACAATTAGAACAGGGGTAGTCCATGGACATCTGGAGGGCCGCAGTTTGACTACCCCTGAATTAGAAGAACAAAGGCATTTGTTTAAAAAGAAAGTTTCCAGAATTGTGGCAAGAGACCGCTTTATTTTTGAAGTGTTGCGTTTGATGCTTTATCACTAGATTAAACCCCCCAGAAACTTTTGTTGCAACTCTTGGCCTGGTTCTTTGGTCTGATGAATTCGTTGGGTGAGAACCACACACCCAATCCACGAACGGTTCTAGAGTTAAAGGGGGCTTCTTCATCCGACGTGGCCTCCCCATTTCTGGCTGCAGGAACCGTGAGGGGAGAAGCCTGAAGCTCCTTTTGCACCTGCAGCCCCAGTCTGGGGCTGGAACTGCGTGGAGGGATTGTGGACAACTTTCCACACTGCGAAAGCTGTCGGGATTTTGTGCCCCCTTGTCAGCCACGTAGCTTACTGTGCTCACATACCTGACGGGAGCCTGAAGACTCAGTGAACTGCAGAAATACCAGATGAAGCGACAAGAAGAGTAATCATCCCCTTTTCTTTTTGTGAACTGTAGCCAGAATTAGATTTAAAACAGATGTCATGTCCTGTCTTTCTCCCTACGGGGGACCCAAAGGAACTTTTAAAGTTAGGAACCCAAAGGTTGAGCTGCAAAAATAATTTACAATTTTTTCAAGTACTTATTCAATAAAGTGCACTAGTTAAACATATTAAAAACACGGTCATCGTAATTTTAAAACATCACATTTCTAACTGCACATGGAATAGACCAACAAAGAATGGACCAAGCACGTTTTGATCCCGAGGGGTCTTCTCCAGTGGTCAAATTATGGCGAGGTCAAATTATGGCGAGGAATGCACTCATGTATGAAATCAACATCAAAAGGCTTAAAAGGTAAAGGTACCCCCTGTGCAAGCACCGGGTCAAGTCTGACCCTTGGGGTGATGCCCTCTAGCATTTTCATGGCAGACTCAATACGGGGTGGTTTGCCAGTGCCTTCCCCAGTCATTACCGTTTACCCCCCAGCAAGCAAGCTGGGTACTCATTTTACCGACCTCGGATGGAAGGCTGAGTCAGCCTTGAGCCAGCTGCTGGGATTGAACTCCCAGCCTCATGGGCAAAGCTTTCAGACTGCTGCCTTACCACTCTGCGCCACAAAAAGGCTTGCTGGGTGCCAAAGAAAAATCTGTTAGGTGCTTCTCCAAATAGTCGTTCTAGTGTAAAGGCATCTGATTTCGAGCCCACCCTCCAAAATAGGCACTTCCAGAGGCCCCACTGTTGCCCAGCTCTCAAGCACCAGTGCATTCCCACGTGGGTCAGAAAGAGGTTTGTCTGGTTAGGCTGGGTTTTGGTTTCCCTTTTTGGTTTTTCATTGACGCAGAGGAACTCACCTCTCCTCTCCTATCTCCCCCCCCCCCAACAACACTGTGGGGTGGGTAAGAGTGAGAATGTGTGCTTGGCCCCTGGTCACCTAGCCAGCTGCTTCCGCCACAGCATCACGCTTGGTCTGACTGCTTGCAGAAGTCCTTGTCTGGTAAAGGAGAAGGTGTTTCTCGCCCTCCCTGTTAAGGATCCCAAGAGGCTGGTGTTCTCTTCCCTTCCGTGCAGCCCTGCCTGGTGAGTCTGGCGGAGAGTGTGGCCAGGCTAAGGGCACTCCTCAAGCTTCCATGGCAGGGGTTGGACTCTGACTTGGGCCTCATGGATCCCGGCTGGGTCACCCCCATGTCCCACAGGCTGTGATAGCACAGGGATGTGCTTAACCCTTTTTGTTTTGACACAGATCGGGTATTTTCCACTCTCCTGGGCTAAGCTGCCTTAGCTGGGAGGGGGGGGGGGGGGAGGTCAACATGACCATATATGGTCATATCACCCAATAAATGTTTTAACACCTTTAAAAAATATATATCAAAAATTAATTAACCCCCACACATTCAGCAAACCCTTCCAGGGCCACCAAGAAACCTCAGATTTCCTCAACCCCCTCTTGACTGAACTGAGGCTATCCTGCATTAGTCACCTCGTGAGAAGTCAAGAGGCCCCGGGGAAGCCACAATGTTTGGAAAGTCAGAAGTGACCTGACAGCACTGAACACAGACACGGAACGGAATTAAGCAGGACAGAGGAGTTCCCAGTGAGATGTTCAAATTAAACTAATTCTGAGTTATTGGTGCAAGAGGCAGCTTTGCGTCGTGAAGGCAGCTTCTGTGCTTGTGGGGAATGCCGGCATTGCTAGAGAATGAAGAAAATGTAGGCCAGGAGGTTTTGGTGCCCTTTTGGGGACATCACACCTCCCCCCATCATCCTGAAAGCGGCGCCGAATGTGATTTTCGGGTGACTTATACCTGCTCCAGACAGACGGACAAACAGGCAAAATCTAGTATTATTATCAAGTCTAGATATTAAGCCCGCTGTGGGCAAAATACAGCGGGGGCTAGCATGGTGGGTGGGTTGAGGGATGGGGTGAAGGAAGGAGGAAAAGGAGACAGAAAGACAGAAAGAAAGGGAGGAAGATAGAGACAGAAGAAGAGGGAGAGAAACAGGTAGCCAGAAAGAGGCAGAATAAAGAGAGAGAGGAAGGAAGAAAGGGAAGGACAAAGGGAATGCTGGGAGGAAGGCAGGAACAGAGTCAGGTAGGTGGCCTGGAAGGGGATTTTGCAGCTTACTACCGGGCCCAGGGGTAGGCTCGGCTGCCCCTGGGCCCGGCAGAAGGCTCGGGATGGTGGCGGCAGGCTTAGCGGCCTTCTGCCGGGCCCAGGGACAGGCTCAGCTGCCCCAGAGCCTGGCAGAAGGCTCCGGACTGCGGCGGCTGCTTGGACCTGAGTGACAATCGGCTTTGCGGCTCCTGATTGGGCCCTCCGAGTTTTCATCCCGGACAGAGGCCGCCCTATCTCCTCCCCTTTAGCCCTTACTGCTTTATTTTATCCACCCCGCAGGAGCGGTTAAAGATAGCTTTATTAAAGACCAAGTGTTTAATGAATTATTCACTGATTCTTTACTCGCTCTGCATTATTTTACAGTGATTATATTTAGACGTTAAAAGCGTTGTTTATTTTAAGGCGGTGGTATTTATTTTGCGAGTCACAGAGAGCCACGTTTACAGTCCTCCCCCGACCAAAAGAGCCACGTTTACCTCTGTCTGTGGAAGGAGGAGGCCTGGCACCTCAGGGAGGTTTTGCCTTTTGGATCCCACCACTGGCAGCTGTTTCAAGGGGCACCACAGTCAGCAGCTGTCCAGGGCATTGACTAGTTTCTGGAAGCACGGGGGGGGGGGGTTCCCTCGCTGGGAATGGCACTCAGAGAAGCCGCCACTGTCCCCTCTGCCACGGAGTTTGAGGGACTGGCTCAGAGCTTGTTTGGGTGGGTTCTCTGCTGGTGGCCTCTTGTGACCAGCAAAGGGCTTTATCATCAGGCAAATGGTTTAGTTGCTCAGAGATGTTTTTTAATTTGGCTTATTAAACTTCCCAGAGTGAAGGTAAGGTTTTACTAAAACAGGCTGAGGTAAGATTTTACGTAAATAGATCAGGTTTGATGGGCGGCTAAGAATAAAGAGCGAAAGATGCTTATCACGTTATCTCGGACCATGATTGGGAAGTGCAGGGTAAACATGCTGGCCTTGCTTTGGCACTGTTTAAACAGCTAGCAGACACACGTTTGCAAATTGGGATAACAGTCCATGACTTGTATTTGGTAAATGTTTTGCATGTTCAGTGCAAGAAGATATTTTTAGCTGTTCTGTTACTGTTAATCGTAACTGTAGACTGGCGTGGGGTGGTGTCTTTGCAAGTGGATTTATCCATTAGTAGAAAACTTAATGTGCATATCCCAGTACTCCGTAGAAGTGTGCGTTGGTGGGATTATATTGTATAGAAATGCAGCAATCAATTTATCTAATTGTCAATATGCTATGGATATGGAAATCCAGAGACTGGAGACATGAACAGAAGAGAGAAAGAAAAATAGTGTGGGGAAGGAGACACAGGGGAAAATAAATTCATGATAGCCAGACTTTCACTAGTGGAACACATACCTCTCTCTCATACATACATACACACTCCTTCTCTCCATTCTGCCCTGCCCTCGTACCCCTTACCACCCGCTTCCCTGACCTACTTCCTGGTCCCTCCCCCTTCCCCAAGACTCACACCCAGACCCCCTCCCCCCTCCCTCATGGAGAGAATGATCATTAATTACTTACTGTGAATGGTCCTTCTCCTGCAAGATTAGGAGGACATCTCATACTTCCCAGATCTTTGGCACCTGTCTGTATATACCGTATTTGCCGGCGTATAAGACGACTCCCCCCCCCCCCCAACATTTCCACTCAAAATATAGAGTTTGTTGCATTACATTACAGTACTATGGGCCACTATGTCTATCCCAACTGAAGTGCACCCGGCGTATAGGACGACCCCCCCACTTGGAGGCATGTTTTTCAGGGGGGGAAAGTAGTCTTATACGCCAGCAAATACTGTACATACAATAAAAACACAAAAGCTGATGAGGAGAGAAAGAGAGACTCTGACTGCACATGTATGGAGAGATTGTATACATCTCAGGATAGGAGAGATAGAGGAGAGTCAGCATACTAACATAACCATACACTGTTTTCTCTGTAGTTAGTTGGGGGTTCCTAGGTACTTGTTTTGTTATTGTTACCTTTACAAGTTAAGAGTTTTCTTCAAAAGAACATTAGTTTCCAAGGCTTGAGTGCTTCCCACCACAGAGGAAACAGGACGTTGAATTTTGTCCTGCCTCTCAGAATCTGTGGCATGAAGCACCCACTGTGACGTCCTCCTGATCTCACAGAAGGAGGACCATTCATGGTGAGTAATCATTGGTCGATTTCCAACTTCCTGTCTCCCGTGGTGGTGGTAGAGTGTGTGAAAATTTTCACGTTACCATTCTAAACTGGATATTATTTGTTGCTGGCCTGATTTTGAGTAAAACGATAAGTAAAACGATGGGGGTTTCCTTCCATTCATGGGCTGCCTTTGAAGGGCTGTTGTCATTTCAAAAAGTGCTGCCTTTTCACAGTGCAAGCTTTCTTAGTGTTTCTTCTACGTTCTGAGTTGAATGCTATAGCACTTAACCAGTGCTAAATCTAAGTGCTATAGCGGCACCATTGAGATGTCTTGACTCCAATTACAGCGTTGAGTCAGTGGAGTCCAGGCATCTCAATGGACCGTTATCCTGGTTTAGCGCTATAGCACTCAACTCAGAATGTTAAAAAAAAGGTCACAAAAAGCAGTATTGCAGGAAGCATGATGGACACCGTAGTGATTCAGAAGCAGTGAAAACGGAAGGAAGCCATGTCCCTCCAAAGTGTCACAACCACAAACGGGTTTGTATGAATGTTTAAATAAATTCCGTTAGCCACTGGTTACTAGAACGGCCATGGGGGAAATCCATTAGTAACCAGTTACTAAAACGAAATCCAAAGGGAGTTTGAAAACGGCTCGTGTGTGAATACGGACTGTCCATTTCCTGTCTCAGACTGACAAGCAGGATTTGAAGGAGCTCAGCTCCTAGCCTGCGTGTCACATTCCTTTCTCTTCACTGAGATGTGGGTCCCTCACAAGAAGAGAGGAAGGATAGCTGCCAGCACTGGCCGAGGCAGTGGACAAATGGCATCAGCAGCCTTCTCAGCTGAACGGCTTTGCTGCAGGATCTGCTGAAGCCCAAGTGAAGAGGGGACTTGCCCCACGGACGGGCTTTAGGCCAGATTCAGTCAGTGTCGCTTCAGAGACGCAGGACTTTAGCGGAAAGAGCACGAAGGAAGGTTTGCTGCCAGATATCCCGTGGGCGGCTGTGGGGGAACCAACTGGGATGTGTACAGGAACTGCTTACACAGTAGGCAGTGTTGTCAGTAGGGTCTGGAATAGTCAGTTGCTTTGTACCCATGTTTGAGGCCGTTGGTGCAGACAGTGAAAACTGCACACCCTGAAGAGAGAATCTCAGGGCTTTCTTAGTCAATGGGAGGGAAGAATTAGGCATCAAATTAGATCAGATCAGACCTTAGGGATCACTTTAGAGACGTGTCAGGGGGAATTGGGTCCCACAGAGCATTCAGGAATCCAATTGGATCCATAAGTCTCCGTGGGCTAAAATCTGCTTGGTGTCCAGATGAGGTTGGGAGTGGTAGCTTTAGCTGAGCCTTCAGTGCGTAATGGTCTGACTATTGCACGGCAGTTGCCATGACCAGATACATGTTCAAACCCATGCCAAAAATGGAGTCTAGGGTATGGCCTGCCTGATGGATAGGGCTAACAACACATGTTCAGAACCCTAGTGTCGCCATGGCTGACACCAGTTCCAACCCGTTTATGGAGGATGGTAGCTCAGCATGGACGTTACAGTCTCCCAGGGCTCTTGATGGCCCTGGACAAAACGAACCATCTTAGAGATGGTACTATCTATTGACCATGGGATTAACCCCTGGCAGAGCGGCCAAGTGTGAGTCATGGGCAGGAGACCAAGAAATTGGCCAAGAGCCCCTAGTCAAACCAGTTCTGGCTAGACCACAATATCAGCAAAACTATGGGGTGGGGAGTCCAAAGGCACCTGAAATTCCAACCTGAGCAGAGGACCAGCCGAGGTATGTCCTCGTTCCCAAGATGGATTCTGCCCGTGTTTCCGGTCAGGGTGTTTCAGTGTGTTCCTGTGTCTGGCCTGCTCCCGAGCCTTGACTGTTGCAGCATAGTACAGGTTATGGAGTACAGCGTGCCAGCGTGTGAGGCACCAGTACCCCTCCTCCCCGTCCCGCAGTCCGAGACTGATGGAGGACAGAAAACCCGGCAGGGTCTAGCTCTTTAAGGACAGCTGTTTCACGCTCCCTGACCCAGGTTTCCATCATGTACACCAAGTCCACTCTGCGTTCTGCAAAGTAGGTTTGCAGAGTAGAGGATTTGTTGTTTATTGTCCTGGCATTGCACAGCATCAGTGTCAGAGGCGAGTTATTCACCTTTGCCTCCCCCTTAGTGTCCCGAGGAACAGAACGGAGGTTGGAAGGGGCCCTATATGATTGCATTTTGAGTCCTTTATCTTGTCCCACCTCTTCCCACCACTGTCTCTTCCTCTTCCCCTTATTATTGGGATTCCTGACCCCTTTGGGTTCCCTGTTGTTCCTCTCCCAGTGTGAGTGAGACATCCATGTTTGGTATTTGGTTTTGCTTTGGCTGTTCTATTTCTCTATGGGTTCCTGTTGGCTCTGTTCTAGTTATTTTGGTTTCCTCTGTATTTCAAAGGCTTCCCTTGAATCCTGGTTCTATGTTTTTTGGGAAGACTGGTTTCTGATCTATGTTTGGTGGGGTTTTGTTTCTCTGGCAGGATAGCCCCAATCGCAACTTATGGCATCTCAGGGCTGCCGAATCCGGTTGTTAGTTACATGTAGGGTGTGACCTGTTGGGTGGTGTTTGTTTCGGGCGGGTGGCCCTGATTGCCAGCTGTGACATCTCAGGGTTGTCCAGTCCAGGTCTGTGTTGTGTGTTGAGTCTGTTTGGTTAAGGGAGAGGGATCTCAGTTGGATTGATTGGACGTAGTTAGTTTCATTGATGTATGTGTAGGTTGTCTTGTTCACCGAGTGATTTTTGATTAATGGATTGGATTAATTGGGGGGAATTGATGTGGGTGTGAGTAGATTTAGGGTAGTCATTTTGGGTTAAAAGGGGCAATCAAATTTGAATTAGATTGGAGAGGAAGGTAGATATATTGAATTAATTACGTGTGATCAGTTACGTCAATCAGTAAGGGAGAGCAATCAGCTTGGATTAGGGTTGGAGGGAGGGTAGACAGGTTGAATTAATTGGGGGTGATCAGTTTGGGTAGACAGGCAAGCTAGTTGGAGGAGGCGGCGGCACTCCCTGGCGGGACAGCTGCCCTGAGTGGGTGTTAAGCGCCAAGTGACATGCTCCTCCCCCAAGGCCTTACCAGAAATATTAAGTGGAACAGATTCGGCAGCAATAACGAATGTTTTCAACGAGCATATTCTTAGATTCCTTAAATTGTCTAAATATCAAAGACTCTTCACATTGACATGCTTTAATGCTGTACTTTCAGCTCTTTTGGAAGGCAGATGCCATCATCTCAATGACTTTGTCCGTGTCATACAAGGAAAGTAGAGTCTATTGAACATGTTCTGATGCATCGCCCATTCTGCAGTGACATCTGACATCAGTATATTACTCCAATTCTGTCAACTATGCCCAGAAGATTTGAACAACTTTATGCCTCTTCTCCTTGTAGTCTCCTCTCTGGAAATCTCTATTTGCCCGCTGGTGTGGCATGCACAAGCAGCTGGTTGAGTCTCAGTTACTTTGCCGGCCTCAATTATTTTGGAGGAGAGTTTTACTTTTCTTGTCCCCTTCGTAATAATTATTTTATGCTCGTTGCATAGCTGTGTTTATTATCTGTTGATTCTTCATGGCTGATCTTGCATTGAAATAGAGATTCAATAATAATTTTTAAAGGTATTTGCCTGATCTGAAACCTCCTAAAGTTTGAAACTGCCTAACCCTTTGAAATAAGTTTACTCACTGATAACTGAGAGCCAGTTTGGTGTAGTGGTTAGAAGTGTGTACTTCTAATCTGGCATGCCGGGTTTGATTCTGCACTCCCCCACATGCAACCAGCTGGGTGACCTTGGGCTCGCCATGGCATTGATAAAACTGTTCTGACCGAGCAGTGATATCAGGGCTCTCTCAGCCTCACCCACCCCACTCTGTTGTGGGGAGAGGAATGGGAAGGCGACTGTAAGCCGCTTTGAGACTCCTTCAGGTAGGGAAAAGCGGCATATAAGAACTAACTCCTCCTCCTCCTCCTCCTCCTCCTCCTCCTCCTCCTCCTCCTCTTCTTCTTCTTCTTCTTCTTCTTCTTCTTCTTCTTCTTCTTCTTCATAACAAGCCTACAAAGTTTTCTTAAGTAGACTGCTTTAGATCAGGTAGTGAGTGTACCCTAACCCCCTTCCCCCACGAGCAATGATCCCGATATGATTTGGGACCACTAGCAGTAGATTATCTTCAAGTGACTTATTCATAATGATTCTCTCAATAACTTCAACTGCCTCTACAGATAAATGAGGGCTAGGTAAAGGTAAAGGTATCCCCTGTGCAAGCACCGAGTCATGTCTGACCCTTGGGGTGACGCCCTCCAGCGTTTTCATGGCAGACTCAATACGGGGTGGTTTGCCAGTGCCTTCCCCAGTCATTACCGTTTACCCCCCAGCAATCTGGGTACTCATTTTACCGACCTCGGAAGGATGGAAGGCTGAGTCAACCTTGAGCCGGCTGCTGGGATTGAACTCCCAGCCTCATGGGCAAAGCTTTCAGACGGCTGCCTTACCACTCTGCGGGCACAAGGGGCTCTTAAATGAGGGCTAGTCCATTACAAACCCTGAGAAACAAACAACTCTGTGTTGTTATTGGAGAGATAGAAGGTTCATCCAGTTTCTTTTGCCTCTTTTGCTTAACTCTGCACTGTGCTAAAGACCTGCTTTTGAACCTTGTTTGTTTCATAATAATAAATCTTTTATAGGTTTAGAGTTGACCATGGTTTTCTGATGCATGTAGTGCTCCCCTGACCCGGAAAGGAGTTTGGCAGGCAGCTTTTCCTCTGGGGGGGGGTACCTTTGCAGTAACTTATCCCCACAACGCTCATGTGCTGGGGCTGTGGTAAACACAGAGGCAAGGCCTCAGGAGTAAAAGGGCCGCTCTGGTCCTCCTAGCTGTGGCCCTGTACTACAACCACGTGGTGGCGGCAGTGTGTGGCAGTCCCCTTTGCCACCCTCTTGGATGGGCAACCAGCCAGAATAGGGACTGGTCCTGCAAGGCAATAGTGGGCTGGTTCCATCACAGAAAGGATAAAAATATTTGAACAGTTGGACTGCCAGAGGAATTCTTTAGGAGAGAATCATGCTGCAGTTCTCACAACAGCCAAGGTCCATTGTAAATTATTCGAGAAGAATAGAGTAGCTCTAGCAACTCACAACTTTATGGCTTTCATCTACATCAGGGGTAGTCAAACTGCGGCCCTCCAGATGTCCATGGACTACAATTCCCATGAGCCCCCTGCCAGCGAATGCTGGCAGGGGGCTCATGGGAATTGTAGTTCATGGACATCTGGAGGGCCGCAGTTTGACTACCCCTGACATGCTCATAAAACCATCTATGCTACTGCTGATCTTCATGATAAACCTTTTTTTTATTGAAATGGAACTAATTTCTAGTTAAGTAGCACAGCAGGACTTGTGGTTTTAATCAAACTGAAGCATAATCATGGTACAGGCGCTACTAACCCTCCCTAATTTTGGGAAAGTGTACAACTCTATACACACATAGTGTTTGTGTGATACTGTTTATAGAGGAGAGTTCATGAGGGAAATTAGCATGTGTAGACCAGCTCTTTAAAATAAGAATTATACCAATAAAGCTTTTGGCATTCTGCAGGGCCGGCAAAATAGAGCTCTTCCACCAGATTTATGGTTGAGGCCGGTGCGGCGGGGTAGATCTGATGGGCCCCACGGTGCTAAGAGGTCAGCCTTTAGCATGGTCACCCATGCTCCCTCTTCCCACTGCTCTGCATAGATTCGGGGCGGGGGGGGGAGGTCAGTGGGTTGAAGACCGCGGTGGTTCTCAGGAGTCTGTTTTATTGTATGTGTGTCTGGAATTGTTTTAATGGAGGTTTTACTGGGTTTTTATATGGACAGATTGTAACCCGCTACAAGCCGGTTCGGGAGTGGCGGGTAATAAGTCTAAATAAATAAATAAATAAATCAATAATAGTGTATTGTTTGATCAAAGAAACTTTGGTTGCTGCAGAGCTCACCATGAGCCACCCGAGTATCGTGTGCTGTCCCATTAAATGAGAGCTAATTAACTCTCTCTGATTTATATCCCGATTGTGTTATCAGAACACAAAATTGGTAATGTACTTGAAATACCTTAATTAAGGCAAATTATTTTGCCAATTTTGTTTGTTCTGTGAACCGCAGTATTGAATTATGTGACACTTTGATCTCTTTAATTGGTGATATTTACCATTAACCTGTTCTGTATTAGCATCATGAGAGACCCCAGAGAGCAAACTTCAAAACGAGAGAGCCAAGTGTCTGGTGTGATATGTTGATGCCAACAAGATAGCTGCAGGGACAGTGGCACCGTGTTGTGTTGATGAAGTTGCACACATTACTTTTCTAAACAGAATGTTCCTTTATTTCTATTTTAAATGAAATATTTAGAGTTTTTAATGGATTTAAATAGTTTTTCAGAACTGTAGTTCATGGACCACCATGGTGGTATTAGAGTGCTCAGAATAAGCATTGAACTTATTGTTTTACCAACCTTGGTTGAGATCCCAGAGGTATGGTGAAACCATGCTACATCTTGGATGTAGTAGTGCCTTATGTACAGGGAGATACAACAGAGTTTGATGGTCATCTAACAAGGAGCTGGAAAATTGCCTGGTGTTTGTTTGAGTTGTACTCAGTTGCTAACCAAGGCTTAGAAAATCTTGTTCTGTAACAAATAAGAAAAACATATTTCAGTGGAACAGGCTTCCTTGGGAGGCTAGATAGCCATCTGACGGAGAGGCTGATTCTGTGAAGGCTCAAGGGGATGTCAGGTTACAGTAGGGTTGGGGACCACTGCTCCACACAATCAAAGGCTTTAGCATAGTCAATGAAGCAGAAGTAGATGTTCTTCTGGAACTTCCTAGCTTTCTCCATGATCCAGCGTATGTTGGCAATTTGATCTCTAGTTCCTCTGCCTCTTCGAAATCCTGCCTATACTTCTGGAGGTTCTTGGTCCACATATTGCTGGAGCCTAGCGTGTAGGATTTTGAGCATAGCATGAGAAATGAGTGCAATGGTGCGATAGTTTGAACATTCTTTGGCATTGCTCTTCTTTGGGATTGGAATGTAAACTTACCTTTTCCAATCCTGTGGCCATTGTTGAGTTTTCCAAATCTGCTGGCATATTGAGTGTAGCACTTTTACTGCATCGTCTTTTAAGATTTTGAATAGTTCAACTGGAATGCTGTCACCACCACTAGCTTTATTGTTGCTCAGACTTCCTAAGGCCCATTTGACTTCACATTCCAGGGTGTCTGGTTCCAGGTTAGTAACTACCCCATCGTGGTTATCAGGGATGTTAAGCTCTCTCTTGTATAGTTTTGTATAATTTTGCCACCTTTTTAAAATCTCTTCTGCTTCTGTGAGGTCCCTACTATTTTGGTCCCTTATCATATCCATCTTTGCATGAAATGTTCTCTTCATATCTCCAATTTTCTTGAAAAGATCCCCATATAGACCACATTTTTAATCAAGAACCACCCCCCCCCAGTCAATGGTGTCCCGCTTTACCAATGATGAAATCTGGTCACCTTAATTTGGGAGTGGAGAAGGCTGCTGGAGAGATCAGCTACTGGGGTGTCTCCTTTATTCCTTAATTAGAATCCTAATAGATTGGCTCGTAGAGTCCTTCCTCCCTGAATGTATGGAAGTGTGATTACTTGTCTGCATGGCCACTAGCCATCGTGAAGTGATGAATGGCGCATAGAGGCAAAGCGCTAAGGGGGCCGGGTGTGGCAGTCCTTCTGCAGCAGTGCTGCCCGAACTGTGTGCTGGAGCCCAGAAGTGGGTCACTAAGCCCTACCGGTGGGTTGTGGGCCAGCTCTCCCTAATGGCTGCCTCTGCCCTTCCCCTTGCTCTGATTGGCATTCAGAGAGTCTCCTGTGAGATTCACGTGGGCTCGATGATACTACTTACTATTGTGTACACACAAGCCTGCCCCTTTTTATCCTTCTGTCGAAGTCCTTGGGGATTTCAGTGTGGAGAGACTCAACCTATGGAGTCTTCCTGCATCTAGGGAGAGCCAGAGTGAGAAGGGCAATGAACGTCTTCTGCTAGTGAAGCTGTCTTTGGCTGGAATCATTGTTTATGTTTATACCCCTCTTTCCTTCCGGATGGGGGCCCAGAACTACTTGCAGGATTGTTGTTGAATAAAGGCCTTGTGTGGTAAAAAGAGGAGAGGAAAAATAAGAGCCTACTGAGAACTCCATCCCAAGGACACTTCCTTCTCCGTGTCAGAGGAGAGACAACCTTGCTCTGAATCAGAACCCAGGTCCGTCAAAGCCCATGTGGTCCACTCAGCCGGCTTCAACCCTCCAGGGTCTCAGTAGAGGCCGTGCACATCACCCCTCCCTGGCCCTTTTAATTGGAGGCTGGAGGGAATGAACACTACCAGTTGCCCCACGCAGCACTTGTAGCACGTGCTACGGGCCCCCACGGTTCAAGGGGCCCCGCCCCTGCCTTGCCAGCAAAGCCCCTGAACTGAGTGTCAGACAGCTTGCTGGAGAGTTTGTGTGTGAACGTCTGGTGCTCTTCAGCCCCGCCAGCTTCGACTAAGGCAGGGGGAGTCAAACTGCGAACGCTGGCAGGGGCTCGTGTGAACTGTAGTCCATGGACATCTGGAGGGCTGCAGTTTGACTACCCTGGACTAGGGCAAGGAGCCTCATGGCCTGGATTGTCCAGCTGCAGAGGAGGAGAGGAGGAGGAGGAGGCAGATGCGGGGGGGGGGGTCAGCTGGCCAGATCTGGGGCAGTTTTTGGATTCCATCCTGTTAAACACTTTGAAGGGATATGTTCATTGCAGTATTACAGAAGATGGGCTTTTGCAAGAAATCCACCCCCCTTTAGGTGCTGCCCTTTTCCCTCAGCCCTGCAGGAAAGCCTGGTTTCTGCTAAAATCCCAGGACAATCCCAGAGGTTCGCTTTTGTAATCGGGTGTGTGTTTGTGTGTGTGTAAATCTACATACTCGCACAACTTCTTTATTGCAACCTATAGGAACTTTATTGTGGCTCGCAC
Organism: Paroedura picta; assembly: GCF_049243985.1. NCBI lineage: Eukaryota > Metazoa > Chordata > Lepidosauria > Squamata > Gekkonidae > Paroedura > Paroedura picta. Next base: position 123,116,375 of record NC_135374.1, on the reverse strand, counting down.
AACTTCTTTATTGCAACCCATAGGAACTGAAAGCTAAGGAAAAATAACAAATTCAGGGGGCAGAGTTTCCCTCCCCTCCCCTCCTAATCCCTAATCTCCCTCCCCTCCTAATTAGCTCTCTGCTGTCCATTTTATGACATTCACACCCAGGCACAAAGCGCTGCAGGACAAAAGGGGAGGGGGTACTCTGGGGGCAGCGTGTGCTGCAGCCTGCCAAAGGACAAGGAAGCCCATCTCCAAAAAACAGACCCTCCCCCACAAGAAAACCCTTGAAGGGAATGCCAGTGCCTGTGTCCCCCCCCCCAATCTGGAGTAGCCACTGAAGGGCAAAGCTGAAGACAGGGAGAGGGGCCTGTGGGCAGCTTGGAGCTGCTGGAGTCCACTGAGGCAGGAGGGCACCCTCTGAGCGGCAGAGACTGGCTGTCACATGCAAGGGGATCCCTGGGAGGGACACAAATGCTCTGGGAGGGGAATCATAGTCCTCCGTGACAGTCCCTGAGTGGACTCAATTAAAAAAAATTAATTAGGTTGTTTTCTTTTTATGCTAAGGAAGTTTTGAGTTCAGGATCAATGTTTCCAGCAAAGTGAAGGTATCAGTTGCTTGCAGAGGATCCCTGGGAAGGGGGCCCTGCTGTGACAAAGAGCAGTGCCAGAGGTGCTCTTCTATGGCCCCGCTGGCTCTGGTGCTCCAGGCCCCACAAATCCTTAAACCTGGCCCGGGAATGAGCCCAGAAAGTTCTGCATGCCAAGGAGATGCTCTGCCCCTGAGCCACAGCCCACGTGACCACGCAGTAGGCATCCACGAATCCTTCAGGCCACCAGCAGAGGGTCAGTGGCTGCCCTTGAACTTTTGCTGATTTATTTTTATACGTGATGATGATGATGACTTGGACAAGGGCACGAAGGGAATGTTTTATGCAATTGCATACGACATAAAGCTGGGAGGGGATGCTAGCAGCAAAGGACAGAGAGTCAGTATCCAAAATGAGCTTGACAAGCTGGGACCCTGGCCCAAGACCAACTGAATGTATTTCAACAGGGGGAAATGTCAAGTCTAGATTTAGCTCCAGAACCCTAAAAGGTGCAAGTCCAAGACGGAGGAGACCTGCGCTGTCAACTGCGGATGTGAACGAGATCAGAATGTCAGGGCTGATCACCTTGTGGTGGAGAAGAGCAAGCACAATCTCTGGCTGCTTGGACAGAAACAAGCATCTGGATTCGGGTTGTGTGTGGCGGTGTCCGATTCGGCCGTCAGAATGGCCAATTTGCACGCCACCGCACAGAACCCTAATCTGGATCATGGGCAGTGATGGTTCCGCACTATATTCCCTTACACCGATTCTGCACGACAAATTTGCCCCCAGGAACGCCTCTTGTTGCTTGCAGGTTTTAGTGCTGCTTCCACATAACGTCGGTAGCAACCTGGAGCTCTCAAGTGGCTGGAGCGAGTTTTCCCTAGATTTGTTCTGCAATGAGGGAAATTGCCAAATCCCAATTTCCCTCTTCTTGCCATGCTATGATCCAGGGAGCAAACAGGGGCAAGCCTGTGTGGAGGGAGAAATGCACAACAGTCTCAGTAGCATTCTGCCAGCCCTCGCACCCCCCCCTCTCCTTTTCCAGATCAAGAATTAAAAACAAACAAACAAACAAAAATGGCGCTGACCGCTTTGCTGCAGGTCCGCAAAGCTACATGCCCTATGTAGAAATAAAATGCTCTCCTCATTGTGCACTGTAATGTTGGGATTGGGTAGCCAAAACACATTCCTGATTGTGTTTTCTGGCAGTGGGTATAAATGGGGAAAGGGGAGGGGGGTCGTGTGAGGAAGTAGCCCTTTCCCTATCAGCTTGATGTCTAAGCTATTTGTTTTAAAACTTTACAGTGAACAAACAGTCATCAGGGTCTAGTTACCATGTCCAGCCTCTCACAAATCTACCCAAGCATTACACCAAACATCCAAAAAAGAGATCTAAGGAGGGAATGTTTTATTGTGGTGTGATTGCATGGCAATACAGAAGCATACGTTTTTTAAAAAGTTGTTCTGGTGTTGTGGTGTTTCCCCATACCAATACGGAAATGCACTTAAAAAAATCTAGGGCTCAGGGGGGATGGAGGTTTGAGACCCTGAAACAACTGCTATGCAGGGATTGGTGGTTTGCAGGGATTGAGAGGCCGAGGGGGGGGGGAGAAGTTTGGTTTGTTCTCACTATACTTCCAGTTGAAAAGAAAAGAAAAAATCTGGGGGAAATATTGGAGAAGAACTTCCCTATGAAATGCTTTTGTGGGTTTTTTTTGGGGGGGGGAGTCTCCAGATGTGCCTTTTGCACTTTTTTGAAGTGGAGGGAAGTGTGTAAGTGTGCCACTTAGATGATTATTGTGATTTATACTCGCAGTGAGTGAAAGCTCTTGACCTTTTCTGATCTAGCATGCTCCAGTTGCCCTGCGTTTTGTATTTGTGTAATACAGAACAAGACAGCTCGTAACAAAGCAGGTGATTGACATCTTAATGGTAGTTCTCGCAGCAAATTGTCCTGCTTCGGAAGCCGGTGAGGTGCCTTCTGGGGGCAGGGGGACGTGGTCCCTGGGGCCTTGAAAGCACCGGCCCCTCTGCTGCTTCCTTGCATTGGTTATTTCATGGACTGGTCACACCCCTCAGGGTTACAGCGAGAACAGCCACGATGTTCTAGCCCAGGGGTAGTCAAACTGCGGCCCTCCAGATGTCCATGGACTACAATTCCCAGAAGCCCCTGCCAGCGAATGCTGGCAGGGGGCTGCTGGGAACTGTAGTCCATGGACATCTGGAGGGCCGCAGTTTGACTACCCCTGTTCTAGCCTGAGGCAGCTCCTCTCCCCCGCATGGGTGTCTTCTTCCCTTTTCTCCCAGCTGGCTCTGTCCCAGCAGCACCCTCTCTCTCCAGCTTGCCCCGTCCCAGTTTGCCACCCCAGTCCTAAACCTGGTCCTTATGCAAAGTGGCAGCCTCTTCCGCTGTGCTCCCAGCTCCTGCCTCCCTAGCTACACCCTGCCTGGGCCCACCTCATCCTGGGGAGCCTCTGCTGCCCCCTCACCCTTTGAGCCTTCCCGGGGCAGCCCTGGTGCTGAGGCTGCCCGGCCCCGCCCGCCCGCCGGCCCTTGGCCCCCCCCTGCTCCACCTAGGTGAGCCTTGCTGCTGGATCCAGGGGTGTGTCCTGCCCCACCAGGTTGTGGACAGGTTGTGGCCAGGTAGCCTGAAAAGTTAATCCGATTTCCCAAGTGACCGATGAAAGCTGCCAATTCTCTCTGTGAAATGCTTAGTGGGCCAAGCATCCTTGCTGATCCTGTGTTCTATTTTTAGCTCATGTTTGGTCCTGCTATTTCCCCCCTCACCTTCTGCCCTCAAAAGTGTCTTGCAAGCATTTGGGGTCTCTGTGAGCTGGATGCCCTCGAACACCTTTTGCTGTGGGGCTGGAAATGAATTGGTGTGCAGTGACGGAACCAGCGATGCCTTGGCTGCTCCACCTTCAAAGGGAACAGGAGACCTGCTCACTCTTTCCTTAGCAAGTCCTCTTGCAGCCACATTCCCCCCCCCCCGCCCTGTTGCAGCTGCCTGTGACCTACTTCCATTCTTTTGGCTGCTGTAATCCTCCGGTAGGAATTCATGTAGCAGTTGGCACTGGGCACACTGCAGAGAAGAGGGGGGAAATCGGAAGGAAAGAAGACCAAGGCTGTGAGAAAGGGGGCCAGGAAAGAGGGCGGTGAATACATTAATGTGGCTGTCCATTGCAGGAGAAATCTGTTTTGCATACTGGATGAGCAAAAAGGAAAGCCGTGCGGTGGGAGCATGGATTGTTTGCACCCTGGATGTTCCCTAAAGAGACCTTTGGCCTCTTGCTTTGGGAGAGTTTTCATTTTCATTTTCTCTTCAAACTAGGCTGTCTCATGAAAGGTTGATTGCCTGCTGACACCTGCCAAACATTCAAGCAAAAGGGCTTGTAGGGGTTATAAACGTTGTGAGTAGGGATGGGCACAAACCAGGAAAAGCGGACATGTCCCCAACCGGAACCCAGCTGCTCTGCTGAACTAGAGTCATAGAATCATAGAATCATAGAGTTGGAAGGGGCCATACAGGCCATCTAGTCCAACCCCCTGCTCAACGCAGGATCAGCCCAGAGCATCCTAAAGCATCCAAGAAAAGTGTGTATCCAACCTTTGCTTGAAGACTGCCAGTGAGGGGGAGCTCACCACCTCCTTAGGCAGCCTATTCCACTGCTGAACTACTCTGACCGTGAAATTTCCCCCCGTAATATCTAGCCTCTACTTGTAGTTTAAACCCGTTACTACGTGTTCTCTCCTCTGCAGCCAACGGAAACAGCATCCTGCCCTCCTCCAAATGACAACCTTTCAAATACTTAAAGAGGGCTATCATGTCCCCTCTCTCAACCTCCTTTTCTCCAGGCTGAACATTCCCAAGTCCCTCAACCTATCTTCATAGGGCTTGGTCCCTTGGCCCCAGATCATCCTTGTTGCTCTCCTCTGTACCCTTTCAATTTTATCTACGTCCTTCTTGAAGTGAGGCCTCCAGAACTGCACACAGTACTCCAGGTGTGGTCTGACCAGTGCCATATACAATGGGACTATGACATCTTGTGAATTTGATGTGATGCCTCTGTTGATACAGCCCAAAATGGCATTTGCCTTTTTTACCACTACATCACACTGCCTGCTCATGTTTAGTTTACAATCCACAAGTACCCCAAGGTCTCGTTCACACACAGTGTTACCTAGAAGCGTATCCCCCATCCAGTAGGCATGCTTTTCATTTTTCTGACCCAGATGCAGAACTTTACACTTATCTTTATTAAATTGCATCTTGTTCTCATTTACCCATTTTTCCATTGTGTTCAGATCTCATTGAACTCTGTCTCTATCTTCCGGAGTATTTGCCAGTCCTTCCAATTTGTTGTCACCTGCAAACTTGATGAGTAGTCCCTCCACCCCCTCATCTAGATCATTAATAAATACATTAAAAAGTACCGGACTGAGCCCCGAGCCCTGAGGTACCCCGCTACTCACCTCTCTCCAGTCTGATGAAACACCATTGACAACAACTCTTTGAGTGTGGTTCTCTAACCAATTCCCTATCCACCTGACTATCTGAAAATCCAGATTGCAGTCCTTCAACTTATCCATCAGAACATCATGGGGAACTGAACTGGTTTAGGAAGTTCGGGGTGCAGTGGGCCACCCCTCAGGGTTCTAGGGACTCAAAAAACAACAAGGCATCTCCAGCTGACTCTCCTTGATCTGCCTACTAAGTTTGGTGAGAATTGGACTGGGGGGGTAACATGGGCCCGCAAACCAAGTGCCCACAGGAAAATGCTCTCCAAGGACATGTCAGGTGTGGGTTCTGGATTACATAGAATGGACCCTGTGTGAGCCAGAGGCATGAAACTGGTGGAAGACCTCCTTGGCAGCCCTCCTACAAGCCCGGATTTCTGGGGAAATGTGAAGTGTGGGTTCTGGGTGATAGAATGAACAGGACGGACCCTATGTGACCCCCTAGTGGGGAGACATCAAACTTGCAGCAGACCTCTCCGGGATAGGAGCCCCCCTCCCCCCAAAGCATACGGGAGAGAACTATTGTCTGCACAGTAAAGGGAATCCCCCAGTAGCTCTGGAACAAGCCCCCCAAGGCAGGCTGACGTCCCGCGGCAAAAGGCTGCTCCCCCCCATGCCTCAGTAAAATTGTCAAGCGTTGACCGGTCCAGGTGATAAAAAGATTGGAGACCAGTGCACTAAACCATTGGGCCGGGCGAGAGCTCACGGGCACGAGAGAGGCAGCATGAAGCTTGCATTTAGCCGCCTTCACCGCCATCTCATGCGCCTACATAAGCATGGGAAGTTCTTGCCACTCTGTTGCTTTGGCTCATGGTGCGGGTTGTTTCCATCTGTGGTTGTGAGCTGTGGGACTGGTGAGCAGAGGGAGCAGGTGGGGCCCCGTCCTTTCTGAGCCTGCAGGCAGTTTGGGGATTCTGACCCCTGCTGTAAGGCAAAGCCCCAAAGCCGGCTCAGGCTCCTGTTGCTGCTAGGGTGGCCTACTTTGCAGGGCTGCACGTAGAAAGTATCGAATAGCCTTTAATTGGAGGAGTAGATGTCCACTTGTGAAAATTGCCTCCACAATGAATTTCTGGGTATTTTAAGACCATGAGCTCACATCTCCATGACTTGATAGTATCGAAGTTGTCAGTGAAGGCTGTAAGCTGGAGCCTTAATTACCGTTTGTGGCAGGATGTTGAGCGTGAATATAATAGCTGGGGGTTGAAGTGGCTGACAAACCACTACAGCTGACAAGTGGGAATTGCTTTGGAGTTCTGCTTTAACAATGAGAAAGTGTCACTTCCAGTGGTCCCTTTTGAGTTTCATGTAAATGTATTTTGTTCTTGACTGGAGACATGATCTTAATTGCTGGTTGGAATTGCTGAGAAATAAATGATTCCCTCCCCCGGGGTAAAATTCAAATAATAGCTCTTATTTAGAAATTCCTATATAATAAGTATGTAAGAAATGAACGGGAGTTTAAAATTATGTGTAGCTGAAGAGCATGAAGTTTAAAGCTGTTGCACAGAATCTTTTCTATTACTACAAATGGCTCCATTTTGCTAGAGCCAAGTATCAAGAGTCAGGGCCTGTTCCGTCCTCACCTGGAGATTCCCAGGATGCGGAATTCGAGTATAAAATGTATAGACGAGGGGGGTGGGTGGGCAGGTCTAAAAATGGGGAGGGGGGAGTCAAGTAAATGAACTGATTGCTGGTGCTATACTTGATGTTTTTTGTTGCCGAGTCACTTTTTAATGGACTTTGACAGATTGCTTTAGTGGAAGTTAAAGAACAGCAGAATCTGGCAGCCCTTTCAGGATTTCGAGCCAGTTTGGTGTAGGGGTTAGGAGTGCAGACGTCTAATCTGGAGAGCTGGACTTGATTCCCCGCTTCTCCTCCACAGGCAGCCAGCTGGGTGACCTTGGGCTCGCCACGGCACTGATCAAGCTGTTCTGACCGAGCCGGAATCTCAGGGCTCTCTCAGCCTCACCCACCCCACAGGGTGGTTTTGGTGGGGAGAGGAAAGGGAAGGCGAATGTAAGCCGCTTTGAGCCTCCTTCAGATAGAGAAAAGTGACATAGAAGAACCAACTCTTCTTCTTCTTCAGTAATCTCAGGGCTCTCTCAGCCTCACCCACCCCACAGGGTGTCTGTTGTGGGGAAAGGAATGGGAAGGTGAATTTAAGCCACTTTGAGACTCTTTGGGGTAGAGAAAAATGGCATCTAAGAACCAACTCTTCTTCTTCTTCTTCTTCTTCTTCTTCGTCTTCTTCTTCTTCTTCTTCTTTGGCATTTAAAGACAGCCTCCAGGTGGGGAAAGGAAGGAAGGAAGAAGGGAGAGAAAGGAAAAGGGATAAAGGAGGGATGAAGGATGGAAGACAGAAAAAACACAGACAGATAAAAGAAAAACAGGAAACAACAGAAAAAACAAAACAGGCAAACAAACTTGCACATACATTTGGATATTATAATATGGAATGATGATTTGTAATCTCTTTGGGTTTTGTTTAGGATTGACTTTTAGGCCTGTCATTTGCACTACGTGGCATAAAAAAGGACGTCTGTCAAACTTGGTTTTTCCCTCCTTTCTCTCCATGGCACTTAACAAAAATAAGCAGGTGATAACTAATCTGATCCACCGTAGGTTGGAGCCTAGCCACCTCCGGATAGAGAGGAGGGGTGGAGAAACGCCGCATTTTTTCTGCTAGATTATTTCACAAAACTCGTAACAATAAATGGATGCCGTTGTCAGTGCAACATTAGAATAATTTTCAACTTCAGATTAAAAAACAAATCCCAAAGCCCTGCTAGTCTGGAAAGGCTGCCTGGGGATGGGGCTGGGGAAATCCAGTCTCTGAGTCCTCATGGCCGCTGGCCAGGGCTGGCTTGGAAAAGCTAGAGGGATGGTCAGGACCCCCTGTGAGCACCACAGGGCTGTGATGAAACAAGAACCCCCCCACCACACACTTCTCGACAGCACTGACAAGGGCACATAACTTGCATAGAAAAGGCCTAAGTTTAGAGGATTAAACTGGACTGTAATGGGACTGAATTGGAACATTGCTCACTACAGCAAATAAGATGCTCATATCTGGGAACCCTTCACTAATAGGCAGTGTTCCAGTACAGAATCTGGGATTGGTTCTGATGAATGCTGAATGTCACCCATGGGGTTGATGTTGGTGTTGGAGGGAGGGATGTCCTGGCCGAGGAAAACATCATGCAGCCACGTTTTCGAGCTGCCGTCAGAGGCTACGCGGAAAGCTTGCCTTGGCCCCAAGTGGAGGAGTTGCCTCCCGCCTGGTAAGCAGGGCAAGAACGACACCCAACATTTCAGCTCAAGCCAAAGTGGTACCCTATAAGATTTTGATAAAAGCTGTCTCCAGACAGAGAAATTACTGGGCAATCCCTGAGGCAGGATCGGGAAAGTGGGGTTTTGATACCCAGGATCCCGTTCTGATTGCCTAAACCAGGGGTAGTCAAACTGCGGCCTTCCAGATGTCCATGGACTACAATTCCCAGGAGCCCCCTGCCAGCAAATGCTGGCAGGGGGCTCCTGGGAATTGTAGTCCATGGACATCTGGAGGGCCGCAGTTTGACTACCCCTGGCCTAAACAAATCAAACAAGTTTTTGGAACTGATGTATTAACAGCTTCTGGATTTCCCTTTGGTTCACGCTTAATTTCTTGAGAGGAATTGATGGTTCACTGTTGGCTTAGCTTTTCTTACAGCCTGTGATGCAGTCAGATGCCAGCTTTGCACCCCCCATGCCAAGCTGCGGACCGTGATGGATTATGGGAGGGGAAGAGAGTTGGGAGGTCCATGCCTCCTGTTACCTTCAGGGTCTTCCATTTCATGGGACTGAAGAGGCTCCGCGTCTTCATTGAGTCCCTTTTGATATTTCATTCCTTGTAGAACATTTTAGGTCCCCTTTGTGACAGTTTTTAACTTTGGGTTAATTTATAAAACCCAATTTTTCTTGGAGAGCTCCCACGTATGCAAGATTTCTCCCATGTCTATGGTGGTAGAAGCCAGCCAGTTTGCTATTAAGTATGTAATAAATTTACAAGTTCCTATATTTTTGTCAAGTTCCTATTTTTGGGAAGAGGGGGGTGCATGTAACTCATATTCCTCATTCAGAAAGTGAAATTTGTCAAAAATTTGTCTCTTTTTTGAATGGCTAGAACTTCATGGAAATTGATAATTTAGAAAAATGCAGAAGAGCAGTTATACTGTAAAGTTGCTGAAATCAAAGCTAGATGGACTTGATGTCCTTGCCAAATGTTATAATAGATCTTTCAGACATATTTGGATACTATTTGGCCTTTCACATGGCTTAAAAAGAAACTAAAATAAGGTCAAATCACACACAAGTTTGAAATTCGTTGTATTTGAATTTGTGCTGGGACTGATAAAGTTCTGTAATGCTTTGATGAACATTCAGACATAGTTCTATTCTACTGTTTATTAAAATTTCCTTGTAACTAGTTTTCATATGGAAAAGATGTTCTTCAAAGACTTTTAGAAGGTTTCTTTGCTTTCGCCTTGCAACTTGGTCTCAGATGGGTCTCGCAGCCTTTTGGAATAGAAAGTGTGGTTGTGTGTGGCAGATGTAGCCCACGGTAAGAAAAAATAAATAACGTAGCAGTTTTTGTTAACAGTACCGGATATACTATTACGCAATGATCCATGTAGGATCCAGTTAGATATTATTAGGGTGTTACACATATACATTGGTATTTTTTACATTTGGACCCCCCAAAATTTGGGATTCCCTTAAAGACCCCCACATTCCAGTACTGGTGTGGTATTCAGATTTGAGGTTTCCCCCCAGAAATCCTGGATTTTCTTTTGCTCCATTATACCTCATGGGACCATAAGAGTCAATAGGAAATATATTTGGGGATATTTAGGGGTCTGGGGAGGGGGAAGGCAGTATTTTGAGGTAGAGGCAGCAAAATTTTAGTGTAGCTAAACAGTGCATGTTCAGAATGCCCAGCAGAACTAGTGCATGTACAGAGTGTCCAAAGAAGATGCCCTCATTCTCCATTTGATTGCACTGGAGGGGGGGGGAGAAGAATTTATGGGAAGGCACTGGGGCTGATTCTGCACTGACTTTTGTTTATTCCACAAGGATAGATTCAAATGAGTAGCCATGTTGGTCTGAAGTAGCACAATAAAATCAGAGTCCAGTAGTACCTTTAAGACCAACAAAGATTTATTCAAGGTGTGAGCTTTCGAGTGACGAAGAGTGCTTGCACTCGAAAGCTCCCGCCTTGAATAAATCTTTGTTGGTCTTAAAGGTGCTACTGGACTCTGATTTTGTTTATTCAGGATTGTGGATCCTGCTGAATTCAGATGGATTTGAACTCGGGTCTTCCCCCCCCCCCCCATTGAAATAGAAAGTATTCTGCACATGATTAGGGAAACGCAGAATGGGGAGGGAAGGCAAGCGCAGCAGGAGCCTCTTTCTTTCTTTTCTTGAATGAGAGCGGGGGGGGGGGGAGGATTGGAGACAGCAGAGGAGGGGGAATAAATCCAAGAGGAAAATCTCTGCCGAGAGAAGTTAGGGCTTCTGGAACTTCTGCTGAGAAGAATTAGGGATTCTCCTTTGAGGGAAGCCTTGCAACCTGGGAACAAGGAACTAACGCCCTGGCCAATCAGGGCTTTTCTACAGCGTTGGAGGCTTCGCAACAATTTATTTCGGGGAAAGCAGACAGCTGCACGCTTACTCATGCCAATTTTTCAAATATTGAGGGTTATATCCACTCCAGGATATTGTAGGGGAAAGATAGGGTCACTCCGGATCAATCCTGCTTTTTGTAGAGGGAAAATTTAAACTGGCCAAAATCAAAATGGAAATCGCATTCAGTGTAGATGGCAGGGATTGAATCGACCTGGGATTGGAATAAAAGCTCAGTGCAGATTCAGCCTGGGTTTTGCTGGGCACTAGTTTATCACACTGGTACTGTTCAGCACATGCACTGGTTATGCTGGGCTAAGAAACCCCCCTCCCCCACTTCCTTGGATTGAGCTGCCATTGCCACAGAGTCATGGGATCTCCTCGGTATTATGTACATGCTCTGGCTATGCTAGGCTCACAAACCCCCTCCCCCTTGCTTGGATTTGTTGAGCAGGGACAGAGTGCCACAGTGGTCCTGGTTCTGCAAAAAAACAAAACAAAACCCTTTCAGTTTCTACTGCAGAGACTCTGGTTTGACATCAGTCCCTGCTTTTTTTGCTGTTCCTTTCCCCCTCCACTAGAAATTATAGCAGCTGGGGCCACCTTCTTTGGGCACTCTGTACATGCACTGCTTTTGTTGGACATTCTGAACAGGCATTGTGGGTGCGACCTTCTGTTCCAATACTTTTGAAACGCGGAGAAGGGGGGTCTTTTGGTCAGAGGCCCAGAAACTATGCTGAAAATTCACTGCCTCTACCTAAGAAACAACAGCCTCCATAGCCCCCTGCATAGCCCTGAATAGATTCCCAATTATAGCCTATTGGGATCACTGACAATGATTTTATGAACTTAGGCAGATGGTGAGTGGGTGGGCAGGAAGGGATGTTCCAGGGTTTGTCTCTTGGGGCCCTTTCTTGCATACCCAGGGAATTGCTGAATGCCACTGTGGGATGGGAGGTGAATTCCCTCCAGGACAGGCTGCATTCTGGAGATTTTTGGTGGGGGGATCATTTGGGCATGAAATTGGGTTCACTGTGTGTGGGCAGGTAGTTTCTGCATTGTGTAGGCAGGTGGACTAGAGGACCCTGGAGGTCCATTCCAACTCTATGATTCTAGTCTCAGAGTAGGCTCTAATGGAGTAGGCTCTAAAGTATTGCAAACCCTTTAAATGTGTTTGTGAAGCTTCAGCTTCACCCAGAATGGTCTTCAAACGTGGGCTCATTAATTAATTAATTAATTAATTAATTCATTCATTCATTCATTCATTCATTCATTCATTCATTCATATCAGACTTATAGACCTCTGCTCCTGGCCAACCATCTAGCAGTGCTTAACAAGGTTAAAACACACAAATCTATCATGGGGGCTCCTAAAAGTACCCCCCCCCACTCCAGATGAAAGAATAGCCGGTGAATTCTGATAAGCTATTTTTCAGCTCTTTTTCCGCTTGGAAAGAACAGAATGCATTTATTAGTGTAGCAGCACCACCACCTTGTGGTACTTGGCTATAATTCCTGTTTATCTTCAAAGCACTCAGCTGAGTATGTTTTTTGTACGCTGTTGTTCAAAAGAATTGTTTTGGCAGAAGGAATGAGTCACTTTTCACACAAAACACTGATGTTTTGAGAACTAGATTTGAGTTCAGGAGCACTTTTGAGACTCACGTGAATTCTGGGATCAAACTCCCTTCAAGAGGATCTGTCCTGAGGCCTGTGTTGTTCAACATATTTGGATGTGGCATCACAGGGGAGACTTATTAAATTTGCAGACGATACTGAACTGGGAGGGATAGCAAACACAACTGAAGACAGCAACAGAATACAGGATGATCTTAATAGGCTCGAGAAGTGGGCTAAACTGAATAAAATGAAGTTCAATAGGGACAAATGTAAAGTTCTGCATTTAGGTAGGAAAAACCAAATACACCAATATAAGATGGGGGAGACTTGTCTTGGCCGCAGCATGTGCGAAAAGGATCTAGGAGTCTTAGTAGACCATACATTGAACATGAGACAGCAGTGTGACTCAGTGGCTAAAATGGCAAATGGGATTTGGGGCTGTATCAAACAGAGTTTCGTGTCCAGATCACGGGAGGTGATGATACCACTTTACTCTGCTCTGGTTCGGCCTTACCTGGAGTACTGTGTTCAGTTTTGGTCACCCCAGTTGAAGAGGGATGTAGACAAACTGGAGCGTGTCCAGAGGAGGGCAACAAAGATGGTGAGGGGCTTGGAGACCAAGATGTATGAGGAAAGGTTGGGGGAGCTTGGTCTGTTTAGCCTGGAGTGGAGATGACTGAGAGGGGATCTAATAACCATCTTCAAGTATTTGAAAGGGTGCCATATGGAGGATGGAGCAGAGTTGTTCTCTCTTGACCCGGTGGGACAGACCAGAACCAATGGGCTGAAATTAATTCAAAAGAATTTCCGTCTAAACATCAGGAAGAAGTTCCTGACGGTTAGAGCAATTTCTCAGTGGAACAGGCTTCCTTGGGTTCCAATTGCCTTCCCTTTCCTCTCCCCACAACAGGTACCCTGTGAGGGAGGTGAGGCTGAGAGAGAAGAAGAAGGCAAGGTGAATGTAAGCCGCTTTGAGACTCCTTCGGGTAGAGAAAAGCGGCATATAAGAACCAATTCTTCTTCTTCTTCTTCTTCTTCTTCTTCTTCTTCTTCTTCTTCTTCTTCTTCTTCTTCGTCTTCTTCGTCTTCTTCGTCTTCTTCTTCGTCTTCTTCTTCGTCTTCTTCTTCTTGTTCGTCTTGTTCGTCTTGTTCGTCTTGTTCTTCTATTCTCCTAATGTGGACATATTTATTGAACCCAGGATGTTTCCCAAGTGAATACAGACAAATCCAAATTGCTGTTTTTTCCTATTTATCTCTGGACTCTGTCAGTCATTTTCTTGGTGCTGTATGTTATTTTACCCGCACACCGATTACTGAACTGATTCCTGCCATTCCATGGCATCATATCCGAGGCAGTGTGCGTGCCCACGAAAGCTCTTGCCTTGAATAAAACCTTCTTGGTCTTAAAGGTGTTCTACTCAAAAGCCCATTTCATACAGGCAGGTGACCTGTCTTTCTGAGGTCTTATCAGAGGAAATGGTACTTATGTTAGTATTTTAAAATTGTTGTCTCCTTTTCCCCAGACCAGTATAAAAGAAGGATTACTTTTGAAGCAAACCAGTTCTTTCCAGAGGTGGAAGAAGCGCTACTTCAAACTTCGGGGCCGTACGCTTTATTATGCCAAGAATTCAAAGGTGAGTGTGTCCCCCCCCCTCCCCAGCAGTGTGGGTGCACGGCCTCTGTAACTCTACTTTCCTTTCCTGCTTATTTTTAGATGATTATGAAAGCAGTGTTAAAATGGCTGTACAATTACTGGTTTCATAAGCAGTCGTGTCTCCCCCCCAACCCCCCCCTCCACACACACATTGTGGTGGTGTTTGGGTTTCTAGGATATTGTGGTAAAAAAGCAAGGTAATATCTAATTCAGTTTCCCATCATAGGAAGGATTGGCTCCCTTATGGAAAGAAACAGTTTGGGTTAGGTAGTTAAAATGTTCACACTCACCTCCAGTTGACCTTGGTCAGTAAACTAAAAAGAGAGATTGCCCAAAGATCCCACGGTGGGAGAGGTCAGGCATGAGGACAGTTCGCAGAGGACTCCGGAGTGATAATATTGCTAGGCCATTGTCAGTGTGATAACAAATGCCAATGACTTCCAAAAGCCAGGACATCTGTAGAGTTGATCTCAAGGCTAGGCTTGAAGAACAGTAAAACTTCTTTATTAGGGCAATCAATTTCATGGCCCTCCAGTCACCTGGAGCACCACTGTGTGGCCTTCCAAAACTCTCTCCCTGAGGCTGTTTTATGTCTTACAAAGCCAGTAGGACTCGGCGGGAGAAAATAATCTTGCAGATGAATCAGCCCTATTGCACTTTTGCGAGGGGCAAAGCCCGTTGCGCCCCAAAATACAAGGGGTGCTAGGACGCAGGCCTGCACTGGGTCCTCCTTCCTGGTAGTTGGTCCCCCCACCTGCTCCCACTTGAGATCCAGCACAGTGAAGAGGTTAAAGAGTAGGAGACTCTTGTCTCAAGGACCGGTCTGATCCTCCCTTCCTCATCCCTCTGTAGGAAGATGGGTTGCCAACCTCCAGTTGGGGGCCTGGAGATATTCAGGGATAACAACTGATCTCCAGGCAGCACCTCCTCTGGAGAAAACAGCTGGGAGGAAGAAGGAAATGAACAAAGAATAAAGAAAGGAGGAGGAAGGAAGAAAAGAAAAAGAAAGATGGAGGGATAAATAAACAGAAGAAGGAAGGAAGAATGGAAGGAAGGAAAGAATGAAGAGAGAAAGAGGGGGAGTCAGGGAGGGAGAAAGAAAAAGGAAGGAAGGAAGGAAATGAAGACAGAAAAAGGAAGGAAGGAAGAGAGAAAGAAGGGAAGGGAGGGAGAAAGAAAAAGAAAGAAATGAAGGAAGGAGGGAGGGAAGAATGAAAAAAGGAAGGAAAGGGGATGGAGGAAGGAAGACAGAAAATGGTAGGAAGGATGGAAAGAAGGAAGGAAGAGGGAAAGAGAGAAAGAGGTGGAGGTAGGGAGAAATAAAGGAAAAGGAGGAAGGGGGAAGAAGGAAAGAACAAAAGAAATGAAGGAAGGGGACAAAGGAAGGAAGGAAAGGAAAGAAGGAAGAAAAGGAGACAAAGGGAGGGAGGGAGGAAAAAGGAAGGAAGGAAGGAAGGAAGGAAGGAAGGAAGGAAGGAAGGAAGGAAGGAAGGAAGGAAGGAAGGAAGAGAGATAGAAAGAAAGAGGAGGGAAGGAGGGAGTCAGGAAGAGAAGATAAGAGAAGAGAAGGAAGGATGAGGAAGAGATAGAAAAAAGGGAGGGAAAAAGAAAGGGGGAAAGAAAGAAAGAAAGAAAGAAAGAAAGAAAGAAAGAAAGAAAGAAAGAAAGAAAGAAAGAAAGAAAGAAAGAAAGAAAGGAAGAAAGGAAGAATGGCAAAACGAAGGAAGGATGTAGGACTAAGGAAGGAAGGAATGCAAAGGGAGGAAGCAAGAGAGAAAGAGAAAGGGAGGAAGAATGGAAGGAAACAGGATGAAAGAAGGAAGACAGGAAAATGGAAGGAAGGAAGGAAGGAAGGAAGGAAAGAAAAAGGGATGAAGGAAGGAAAAAGGGATGAAGGAAGGAAGGAAGGAATGGAGAGGGAGGGAGGGCGACTCTCATTTCCCAGTTTATGTGGGGGGGGGGGGTGGCAGCATGGAAGAGCACCCAAAGGCTACCTGTATAAGGTCGGTGGGTAGCCTTTTCTCCATCTTCCGTGGCTCCCTCTTGGTGGGGTGGTGATGATGGTACGGAAAAGCCCTGAAAGGTCATGCTGGCTCACTTGGGGCTGGCAGGCAGCCTTTCTTGCATCTCCCGCCTGCCTGACTTCAGATAGCATGAAAACCTTGCTTGGTCCCATGGGACTTGCAAGAGGCCTGGACTCCTTCTCTCACCCCAAATCCCCAAGATCTTAGGTGGGAGTAGAGGCTGCACTCAATGTCCTGGGGCTGGATGGCAGGCCGAGCCTCTTCCTCCCTGGCAGCTACCCCCCTCTCTGGCTCAGGTTGCCTTTAGGAAATTGGCCAGCAGAGGGGCCTGGCCCTTCTTCCAGTAGGAAGAAGGAGGTGGAGGTGGAGGCTGGCAGCAAGGGAGACCTGCCGTTGGCCCTCCATGAGAGAGTGGACACTCCTGAGGGCCAGTCAGGTAGGCTGTGAGTTGTCTGTCATGCAACTTCAACTTTATTATGGTTAAAGAAAAGATTGATTAAATTTTTCTTGCAGGATGGTGGTGTCCTGGTTAAGAGCAGTGACTTCTAATCTGGAGATCAAGGCTTGATTCCCCGCTCCTCCTCCGCATGCAGCTAGCTGGGTGACCTTGGGCCATCCCCAGTTCTCTCAGAGCTCTCTCAGCCTCACCTCCCTCACAAGGTGTCTGTTGTGGGGAGATGAAAGGAAAAGGGCTTGTAAATTTCCTCTGGGTAGTGAAAAGCCGGATATGAAAACCAAGTCTTCTTCTAATTGTCACTCCCCTAGAGCAGGGGTAGTCAACATGTGGTCCTCCAGATGTTCATGGACTACAATTCCCATGAGCCCCTGCTGGCATTTGGAGGACCACAGGTTGACTACCCCTGCCCTAGAGGGTCTTGCAGCAACTTCCCAATCAGCATGGAAATAAAAGGGACAGGCTGGAATGAAAGGGGTCTGTGTTATTTAGTAATAGTTTGCTCTTTAGAGGGCTCATGTGGACTAAAATAAGTCTGCGAATGTAGTAAGTAAATGAAAGTAACATTTGAGGAACTTGGATGGAATGACCTCAGTCGTGAACTGAGCCTGGTGTTCTTTTCTCAGTCCCTGATCTTCGATGAAGTTGACCTGTCTGATGCCAGCGTGGCTGAATCGAGCACCAAAAATGTCAACAACAGCTTCACGGTAGGCTGCCAGTTGCAGGATGGGATTGGCTGTTCCTTGGTGGTGGTGGTGGTGGTGGTGGGGTTTCCCAGCATCTGACAGTAGGCATTCCCTCTGCATTGTTAAAGTCGTGCCTCTTCTGTTTGAGAGGATTTACGCTTTTAAGGATCCCAGAGGTCTTGTTTTCCTTCAGAAATGATGCCCAAGTCTTCCTGGCATATGCAATGGGTTTACTTTTAAGAGTTATGTCAGCTGCCTCTCTCTCTCTCCCCCCCCCCCCCCGTGGGTGGGGATTCCCAGTCCCCTTGGGGCTAAAGAAATTTCCCAGCACAAATGGCAGAGAGCTGAGGAGGAACAGTGCAGACGTCCCCTCCCCTTATTGCAAGTTTGTGCATATGAAGAGGGGGAGGGGGGCAGCATCGGAGTACCCAGTCTTTGGGACCCAGGTATTCTGGGGGCCCAGAGAGCCAGGCTATCGATCAGCCTCGTTTTGCTTTCCTGCGAGAATGAGTGAGCGGCTGTCTCTGGCCCCCTTTCTTCTCCTTTGCCTGGCTCTTCCTGTCTGTGGTGGGTGTGGCTGTGGCTGCCTGTGCGTGAGGTGGGACTCAGCTGCTCCAGGGTGCACCTACCTGTCCAGGAGCCTTGCCACGAGATGGCAGCCTCCTTGCTCAGACAGCAGCCTGCTCCTGGAGCTCCTGCAGCCATGGCCCTGGGCGTTGGAACTGAAGGGCTTTCTTGGTCCCCCTCGGAAAGAGCTTCCTTCCCCTGCTGTCCTTCTCTTGTCTGCATGTGTGAAGCCAGAACTTTGAACGTGAGGATCAAACCTCGGACCTGGTTTGGTCTCCAGTCTGGAGCTAGTGCCGGGTAATCGATGCGTTTGCTTTTTCTGAATTTGCTCAGCATGTAAAATGAAATGTGTGTGCAATTAAGTATTTTATTATTTTTATTATCTTAACACATCTTAACACAGCCCATGGCACCGCGGGCGCCGCGGACTAAATAAAAGGGTAAGGGCTTGGGAGGCGGGATGTGTCCGTGATGAGGAAGGGTGCCGATTGGCCCCTTCCTCTGGACAGACTACTGGAGGGACTAATCGCGCTTGCCGATTGGTCCCTACAAGTTGCTCCTTTCCCAGCGGCCTGACGTAGCGAGAGCATGAAGTGCCTATCGCCGCGTCAGGCCGCTGCCCAAGGGAGCCCCCGGCAGTCGCGCGGAGCTTGAATACTAGTATGTATATAAAGCTGTAAAGTAAAGGTAAAGGTATCCCCTGTGCAAGCACCGAGTCATGTCTGACCCTTGGGGTGACGTCCTCTAGTGTTTTCATGGCAGACTCAATACGGGGTGGTTTGCCAGTGCCTTCCCCAGTCATTACCGTTTACCCCCCAACAAGCTGGGTACTCATTTTACCGACCTCGGAAGGATGGAAGGCTGAGTCAACCTTGAGGGATTGAACTCCCAGCCTCATGGGCAGAGCTTTCAGATGGCTGCCTTACCACTCTGTGCCACAAGAGGCTCTTATAAAGCTGTACATATGTATAAAAAATAAGGATTTCATTTTGAAATGGCTCCTTTCAGAGTGCAGCACAAGATTGCCAGAAGACCTTGGTGATTATTTGTTTATGATTATTGCTGTTGGCCACCCTCACTTTTTTTTTACTTATTAGGATAATCAGGATCATTTTCATTTTGGGCACAAACCGCCTCCTCTTCTTACAGTCTGTCCTAAATCGTCCTTGCAGACATTCAGTGTAATTATATTGCGAGCTCTCTTTTAGATAATCACTCCATTCCGGAGGCTAATCTTGTGTGCAGAGAACAGAAAAGAGATGGAGGATTGGATCAGCTCCTTGAAATCTGTACAGTCTCGAGAACATTATGAGGTATAATTAATCCTTCTCTTGGTACAACTTGGCTTTTCTGTTGAAATCTTTCCGTGCTTTCCAAGATGCAGTAAATGGGAGGCAACAATTACATTGTATGAAAAACCCATGAAAGAAACTCTGCATGTGTCAGTTAAACCTTTAATAGTTTGCGTACCGTTGCTGCGTGTTGACCTTTTACTATGTGGGGTGGTGGTAGGAGAGGCCATGTTCTGTACTGGCTAATTTGCTCTGACTTTTCTTTCATCAGACTGCACAGTTCAATGTGGAACATTTCTCAGGGATGCATAACTGGTACGCCTGCTCCCATGCGCGGCCGACCTTCTGTAACGTGTGCAGAGAGAGCCTGTCTGGAGTTACTTCCCACGGCCTGTCGTGTGAAGGTGAAAGTCGGCATTTTCCTCACATTACCAGAATGATAAGTGCTAACACTGAAGACAACCCCATGTCCCAGAGTCTTACAACTGACCTGCACTGTGTACAGTTCTGGAGGACTCACTTCAAGAAGGACGTAGATAAAATTGAAAGGGTACAGAGGAGAGCGACGAGGATGATCTGGGGCCAAGGGACCAAGCCCTATGAAGATAGGTTGAGGGACTTGGGAATGTTCAGCCTGGAGAAAAGGAGGTTGAGAGGGGACATGATAGCCCTCTTTAAGTATTTGAAAGGCTGTCATTTGGAGGAGGGCAGGATGCTGTTCCCCTTGGCTGCAGAGGAAAGGACACGCAGTAATGGGTTTAAACTACAAGTACAACGATATAGGCTAGATATCAAGAAAAACTTTTCACAGTCAGAGTAGTTCAGCAATGGAATAGGCTGCCTAAGGAGGTGGTGAGCTCCCTCTCATTGGCAGTCTTCAAGCAAAGGTTGGATACACACTTTTCTTGGATGCTTTAGGATGCTTTGTGCTGATCCTCCGTTGAGCAGGGGGTTGGACTAGATGGCCTGCATGCCCCTTCCAACTCTATGGTTCTATGATTTCTCATCCTGTGCCACCTGCCCCTTTATTTCACTGGGAATAATAAAGGATTGTGAAATGCCTGGTCCAAATCTTACCCTTGGGGAGACCCGATCTGGTAAGCCACAGACAGGCAGTTTCTTTTCCGTAGTCCTTTCTGCCCCCTCCTCCACCTCCTTCTCCTCTCCTCTCCTCCATTTCAACCTCTTGACAACCCTAGGCTGAGAGAGGGTGTGGCTGGTCCAAGGTCACCCACAAAGCTTCCATGATGGAGTGGGGAGTCAAACCTGGGTCTGACCATTTGTCTTAAGCTGGCTTCTACAGCAGAGCTGATTAGGGTCCTCCAGGGATGGGGAGGAGGGAGGGAGGTAGGCCTTTGGGGCACATGCAGCTTGCAGAAGGACTGTCTGGCATGTGGTACGGGGGGATTCGTGAGGTCTGTGGAAAACTCAAATCAAAATGAGGAGACTTGGCTTTTGACTGAAGCATCTATTCATGTTGACGTTCACATTACATAGACCCCTTTCCCAGAGAGACACCAGGGAGGGAAGGAGGGTTAGTCCCAATGAAGGACGTTGTTCCTGAACATAAGACCCACTGAAAAGGCCAGTGTAAGGCCAGAGCAGGTAGGGTCCTCACTGGTACATCTTGGAGGGCCCACATCCAGCCGGTGCTGGTAGCTGCATTAGTTGCCAATTGCTGTCCGGATCCGGTTCAAGGTTTTGGTTTTAACATTTAAGGCTTTCCGTGGGTTGGGCCCTCTCCTCTCCAGGCTAAACAGACCAAGCTCCCCCAACCTTTCCTCATGCGTCTTGGTCTCCAAACCCCTCACCATCTTTGTTGCCCTCCTCTGGACACATTTCAGTTTGTCTACATCCCTCTTCAACTGTGGTGCCCAAGACTGTTCCCTTGCTCTAGATTTTATACTTAAAATCTCATTAGTCTTCTTAGCTGCCACATCACCGTGTTGGCTCCTCTTCCACTTATTGCCCACCAGAACCCCTAAGTCCCTTTCACACGTACTACTATCAAGCCAGGTCTTATATTTATGCCTCACATTATTATTACCCAAACTTTACATTTCTCCCGATTAAAATTCATTTTGTTGGCTGTCACCCAATTTCCCAACCTATCCAGATCTCCTTGAATAGCAGTCCTTTCCTCTGGGCTATGAGCCACCCCACCCAATTTAGTATCTGCAAATTTGATCAATGTATCCTCTGTTGCCTCCTCCAAATAAATACCAGCCCCCGCACGGACCCCTGTGGCATGCTGCTGGTCATGTCCCTCCAAGATGAAGGTGAGCCATTGATGGGTTCTATCAGCCAGCCAATTACAAACCCATTTGATGGGGGCAAGACCTTACTAGACTCAAGATTTACTATATCCACTGCATTTCCTAACCTACTAAATTAGTCACTCTACCAAAAAAGAAATAAGATTAGCCCGGCAGGACTTATCTCTGAGAAATCCATGTTGACTTTTATTAAGGACCACATTAAGTATTTACACACCGCCTGGTTCATAATCTGTTCTAAAACCTTTCCTACTACTGAAGTAAAACGAACTAGGCTGTAGATGTTGGGGACTTCTTTCCCCCTTTTTTTTCACCTTTGCCCTCCTCCAGTCCACCGAAAATCCCCCAGTTCTCCAGGACGTCTCAAAGATTATTGCTGGAGCTTCTGAGATTTCCTCTGGCAATTCTTTCAACACTCTTGGATGTAATTCGTCAGACCCCGGAGATTTAATTTCATTTAAAATAGCCAAATATTTTGTATGATTATCAATTCTATTTATTCCTTCCCCAATGTTCTCTACTTCAGTTCCCCTCCTTATAATTCACCACAAAAATCTCCTCCCTTCCTGGAGTTGGCAGCCCTAGCCAAGTGAGTCCTCCTTCAAAGGCCCCAAAAAACGTGGAAAGGGCCCTGCCCCCCCTTTTACCCACAGAAACTGGAGTGCCGTGGTTGCCTAGCAACAGCCACTGAGGGAATTCATTTTTTAAAGCTGCGGGTACTCCTTTTTATAATTTTTGAGGTTTTTTAAAACTTCCCAGTGAATTATTTTAGATTTCACATTTTTTCTCCAAATCTGGGACCCTTTTTAGGCTTGTAGAAAGGTCTGTCTTGCCCGTTCACATGTCCAGTATCCAGACTTAGATACCCAATGATTTGGCCGACATGGCTATTAGCATGTAGATTTAAGAGGTGTTATAAACTGTTTATCTGTTGAACTGTTGAACATCTATTCAGCTATTTATGGTTTCTCCACTGTGGATGTGTCTGGGAACCTGTTTTGCACTCAACACCACCTAATCAAAGTGTGACCTGATTTCCACTCAAAGACTCCATGAAGTGCTGACAAGAACGAACAATCTTATTCTTTTTCCCTTCCTCTGCTTTTTTATTTCATTTTGTGTTTTGAACTGAATATTCTGCCTGGTGAAAAGTTGTGGAGAGCTCAAAAACTTGAATACAGATTTTAATATTTTGGATGGTTCTAATTAAAAGGGAGAGCCTCTTGTGGTGCAGAGTGGTAAGGCAGCAGACATGCAGTCTGAAAGCTCTGCCCATGAGGCTGGGAGTTTGATCCTAGCAGCCAGCTCAAGGTTGACTCAGCCTTCCATCCTTCCGAGGTCTGTTAAATGAGTACCCAGCTTGCTGGGGGGTAAACGGTAATGACTGGGGAAGGCACTGGCAAACCACCCCGTATTGAGTCTGCCATGAAAACGCTGGAGGGCGTCACCCCAAGGGTAAGACATGACTCAGTGCTTGCACAGGGGATACCTTAATAAAAAGGAAGAGCTCAGTATAGTGGTTAAGAGTGGCAGTCTGTAAGCTGGAGAACTGAGTTTGATCCCTCATAGAATCATAGAGTGGGACGGGGCCTCCAGGGTCATCTAGTCCAACCCCCTGCAGAATGCAGGAAATGGCCACAAGAACCAAGCACCTACACAATCCCTTCTGTCCACCCACTTACAATCTGCCTAAGTTCCCAGAAGCAGCATCACTGTTAGATGGCTATCTAGCCTCTACTTTAAAAACTTCCAAAGATGGAGAACCCCCCACCTCCACTGAGAAACCGCTCTAACTATCAGGAACTTCTTCTGGACGTTTAGCCAAAAATTATTGTGAATTAATTTCATCCCATTGGTTCTGGTCCGACCCTCTGGGGCAACAGAGAAGAACTCTGCTCCATTCTCTTGGTGACAGCCCTTCAAGTACTTGAAGATGGCTGTGATATCTCCTCAGTGACCTTAGAATCATAGAATCATAGAATCATAGAGTTGGAAGGAGCCATACAGGCCATCTAGTCCAACCCCCTGCTCAACGCAGGATTAGCCCTAAGCATCCTAAAGCATCCAAGAAAAGTGTGTATCCAACCTTTGCTTGAAGACTGCCAGTGAGGGGGAGCTCACCACCTCCTTAGGCAGCCTATTCCACTGCTGAACTACTCTGACTGTGAAAAACTTTTTCCATGATATCTAGCCTATATCGTTGTACTTGAAGTTTAAACCCATTACTGCGTGTCCTCTCCTCTGCAGCCAGCAGAAACAGCATCCTGCCCTCTTCCAAGTGACAACCTTTCAAATACTTAAAGAGGGCTATCATGTCCCCTCTCAACCTCCTTTTCTCCAGGCTGAACATTCCCAAGTCCCTCAACCTATCTTCATAGGGCTTGGTCCCTTGGCCCCAGATCATCTTTGTCGCTCTCCTCTGTACCCTTTCAATTTTATTTACGTCCTTCTTGAAGTGAGGCCTCCAGAACTGCACACAGTACTCCAAGTGTGGTCTGACCAGTGCCGTATACAATGAGACTATGACATCTTGTGATTTTGATGTGATGCCTCTGTTGATACAGCCCAAAATGGCATTTGCCTTTTTTACCGCTGCATCACACTGCCTGCTCATGTTTAGTTTACAATCCACAATTACCCCAAGGTCTCGTTCACACACAGTGCTACCTAGAAGCGTATCCCCCATCCAGTAGGCATGCTTTTCATTTTTCTGACCCAGATGCAGAACTTTACACTTATCTTTATTAAATTGCATCTTGTTCTCATTTGCCCATTTGTCCATTGTGTTCAGATCTCGTTGAACTCTGTCTCTATCTTCCGGAGTATTTGCCAGTCCTCCCAATTTGGTGTCATCTGCAAACTTGATGAGTAGTCCCTCCACCCCCTCATCTAGATCATTAATAAATATGTTAAAAAGTACCGGGCTTCTCTCCAGGCTAAACAGACCAAGCTCCACCAACCTTTTCTCCATGCTGGAATAGTGTCTGCATCCCCAACCCTTCCCTTAGTATTCAGGTCTGGGAAAGTTCTCTTCACTTGCTTCTGGTAGCGTCTTTGTCCTTCTGCCTTCTCAGTGCTTGTGGTCTCCTCCTTGATCTGATGCTGTCCAGCTCCTCAGCAACAGCTCCTGAAGATCCTGTCCTGAGGCATGGGTCCTGCCCCCTTGTTTGACAACCTCTCACTTCTGTCTTGAGACCTGGCAGTCATCCCTCTCCACATACCACAGCCTCCTGGGTTAGCAACCCTTGCCCAGACCATCCCCACTGGTTATTCTGCCCATTTCTCTTCAGCTTCCTGTCACCCTCTGGGCATCTCCCTCATGCCACATGCAGCTACTTTGGCTCCCTAGGGCACTGGGGGGGGGGTGGCGGCGGTTGAGGTGGGCCTTTAAATGCAGGTGGGCCAGCCAGCCTTCTTTATGCTAGCCCATCTTTCTCCACCTCAAGATGGATGTTCTCGCCATGGGAGTGAGGTGCTTGGGCTAGAGGTGGGTAGATGCATGAGGAATAACCATTCCCTCTCGCACACACGCACATACATTATTTGATCTGCATTTGGTCAGACTTCTGAAAGATGTGAATGTGCCAAAGCTATTGCCAAGGAATGTCTCAGTAAGCAATACGTGTTTGTTTTCTTCTAGTGTGCAAATTTAAGGCCCATAAAAGATGTGCCGTTAGGGCAGTGAACAACTGCAAATGGACAACTCTGACTTCAATTGGAAAAGATATCATTGAGGATGAAGATGGTGTAAGTATTTCCCAGCAGTCTGGCAGACCACAGGCCTCGTCTTTAGTTGCTAAGCCCTGCCAACACTGCCTTGTCCAGCGGCTTCTTTCCCATCTGCAAGACACAGCAGGTGGCCCCATGGCTACCCAGCAGCCCGGCTTTGTCCTGCAGAGGAGGAGTGGGAGTTGGTCTTAGGTGCTCATAGCCTACACTGACCTTTCACTGTTCTTCCATCTTGGGAGCCCAGGCAGTGCAGAAAGGGCTCTTCACTCCCGGTGGCTCCCTGCAGAGCTCTGGCTCAGTGGAAAGAAGGCCAGCTACTCAGGTAGATGGTGGGGGCGTTAGAAGTCTCACAGCCTCCCTACAGACACGTGCTGACAAGTCACAGGGCCGACTGTTAGGAACCCCGATTCATGCCTGTTTCGTTTCGTTTCCTCAAGCCTGGCAAGGCCGGGTGTTGCAAAACTGTAAATCTGTCCTCAGGCTCCACGACTTCCCTACTTTCCCAGCGGGGTGTCTTCTTCCTTTTGCTTTATCAAATTCTTCCTGCAACCTTGCATAGACAGCACAGACTCAACATAAATGTAGCAGTAGAGATTAAACTTTGGCCATCTGGCAGCCTGTGAACTCTGGCACCTCTGGTGCCCTCCACTCTCCCACCAAAATGCCTATGTATCCCCCTCCCTTATCGAGAGGACCCTATATCTGTTCTGAAGTATCTATTGTTCCTTGTTACTGCCAAGATCTTTGCTTAGGAGATCTTGGCTCGCTCTAGCAATTCTGTAGATTCTGTTTAATAAAGTTCTTCCTTGGATTTTCAACTGCCTGTTGGATCTCGGATGTGTCTTCCTCGCGGACTCTATGGGCTGGGCTCAGCTCGATTCCTGACACTGACTAGGAGCATGTGATGACTCCCCAGAGCTGATTCAAAGGCCTTCTCTTTTCTGTGTGCAGTTGAAAAGTTGAGGAACTGACACTTTCCTCCCCCAGGTGTCCTGCTCTAGTGAAAATGGAATTGGGATGTTGAGGGAGCATGGCCAGCATGGGACCTGGGTCCATCCTCCCTCTGGTGCATGGCTCTGCTGGAGGAGCAACCTGTTGGATGTGAGGGGCTGCTGCCAAAAGAGAAGGTGGCAGAAATTATTTGTGAGGTGGCGAGGAGGAACCCTGTGAGTTTGGAAGAAAGTTGACTGCAACCCCTTCCCTGCAGGTCGCCATGCCTCACCAGTGGCTGGAAGGAAACCTGCCCGTCAGTGCCAGATGTGCAGTGTGTGACAAGACCTGTGGCAGTGTGCTACGGCTGCAAGACTGGAAATGCCTCTGGTGTAAAATTATGGTAGGTTCAGATGGGCTATGATGTTCCCTGAGCCTGCTTTGCTTTTAAAACTCTCTCTCTCTCTCTCCCTCTCTCTCTCCCTCTCTCTCTCTCTCTCTCTCTCTCTCTCTTTCTCTCTCTCTCTCTCTCTCTCTCTCACACACACACACATACACACACACACACACACACACACTTTTTGTTTGGACCTCTTTAGTCGTAAAAAGTTCTCCTCCTCTATTAATCAGTTGATTCTCAGTTGAACCAAGACTAAGTTTTGAGCTTTTGAACAGTGGAGCTTCTTGGGTCACCTCCTTATTTTAAACTTTATTTTCCACATTAATTGCTTCAAGTTTGTTTCGTGCCCCCTGCTTTCTTCTGAAATATAATTTGATTTTTTATCTATCTTTTTCAGGAACAACTTTTGGTTGTGGATAAATTTCTTAACATGGCTATTCAAAAATGACATATTGAACTCCTCTTCCCTCCCCCCCCATTTACCTGAGGGCTGTGAGTTAGAAAGCGTAACCATCAAGTGTCCCCTATCAGTGGGTTGGGGCTTCCCAGGTGTGTGGTGGCCCCTTGGTCTCCCCTTGTGCTTTCTCACCTACACATCCGGGGGCTGTGGGGACATTCTAGAGCTACCTGTGGGGCGCAAGTGCCTCGGGAGAGCAGAGTTCTGATTGTCTGCATGTGTGGGGGGGGGGGGCAGGGCCAAGGGCCTCCTTGCTCAGCGGCTGCTGCTGCTTCTGCTATGGTCAAAAGCCATGAGCACTGCTCTATGTGTTTAGGAATGTATTTATTCTTTTGTTACTTCTCCAGTGACTAAGGGCCGGTGGGACTAGTGTGTGTCTTCTTGCTTCATACCTACTTGCCCACTGGCATAAGGCAAGGGCAGGTCTCAAAATCACAGGGACTGTGGCAGCTCACTGATGCGTCCTTGGCAAGGTGGAGAATGACCAATGTCATTCATTGGCTTTTTCTGTTCCCTGTTAGGTGTGGTATCTGCAAGCGGGGGATGGGGGGACCGCCTTGCAAACACTTTGTGAGTCTGCCTCTTTTTTGGCCTCGTCCTTGGTGCCCAGCCTGCAGTACTTATTGTTGTTGCATTATTGAGGTAATTCCCAGGTCTGAGCCATCAGCTCTTAGGTCTGATGTTTTCCATCTGTAAGATCACCCTATCGCATTGGAGAGTATGACAGCGTGAGGGTTTCAGTAGCAGATCTCCACGTGCTAGTAGAGGTATTTATTTATTAATTAGATTTTTAGCCCGCCACTCTCCGCAGAGTCAGGAGGAAGCAAATGAAGCCCTGTGTACGCCTTCCCTCTGCTTTCCTCTGAAACTCAGAATAATGCACAAATATAGTCCACAAATATAGTCCCAGCACTGGAGAAGAGCCTAATGCTGGGAGCGATCGAGGGCAAAAGAAGAAGGGGCCGACAGAGAATGAGGTGGCTGGATGGAGTCACTGAAGCAGTCGGTGCAAGCTTAAATGGACTCCGGGGAACGGTAGAGGACAGGAAGGCCTGGAGGATCACAGTCCATGGGGTCGCAGTTGTCCATGGGGACACTTGCTGCCCTTTGCTGTCACTCTTGGCCTCTTGTCTGAGCACCACAACAGTCTTATTCATCTTGATGGTCTCAGAAATACTATGGGGGGGGGTTGATATGAGCTTCTGCAACTCTTCTAGTAGTCATCTTAATACTTCCATGAGAATATCCAATTTGAATTCTGGCCAAACAAATCTATATACAATAAAATCAAAGTTGTAGAAGGACGACTCTTTCCCTACCTGTATGGCCCTCATTCGACCATGGATGGCCAATTAGGTAGGGATGCCCCGGCTGCAGCCACCTCCCCCACCTTAAACCTGGAAGAAGAGCCATCTGCTCTGCTGGCCCACCTCCCGAAGGTAAGCCAGACAGAGTGGGGTGGCTGGGAAAGAGAGAGAGGCTGGGCTGCAGGCCACCCCCAAGTAGTCCAGTGCAGCCTCTAAGGCTGCCCTCCTGCCCGAGATCCTGGGGGTGGGAGGTCAGGAGATGGCTGCCTGATGGCAGGATGGGGCCAACAGTGGCCTGGAGAGGATACTGTGTGGCCTGCCCAACTTTGGGGAGAGGGTCTGTGCCAGCCACTGGAGGAGCCTGGGACAACAGGGAGGCGGGGAGGGGGAAGGATCCAGGCTGCAAAAGCCGCATTCTGTATATCAAGAATTGCTGGCCTTTCACACCTTCCTTCCCCATCATCCCTGGAGCCTGGGACAACAGGGAGCCACGAGGGAGAGGGAGGAAGAATCCAGGGTCCAATCCTGTGTGGCAACACTTTGTGGCCTGTTGTGTCTTCCTTTCCTGCCTTCTCCCTTTCTTCCTCCCTTTCTCTTTTTCCTATCTGTTTTCAGTCCATCTTCCTCCCTCCCTCTTTGTCTTTCTTTCTTTCTTTCTTTCTTTCTTTCTTTCTTTCTTTCTTTCTTTCTTTCTTTCTTTCTTTCTTTCTTTCTTTCTTTCTTTCTTTCTTTCTTTCTTTCTTTCTCCCTCCATCCCTTTTTCCTTCCTTCCTTCCTTCCTTCCTTGCCTAGCGCCTGGTACATTCCTAGTGAAATTGAAATATTTTCCCATTTTGATAATATTTCTTACATTCTAGCCTCCAGTTATGAGTTAAAAGTTTGGTGGGGGAGGGCTTAGTGTTCATGTGGTTGTAATTTTTCCTTTTTCAAATAAAGGTACATCTACTCCCAGCTGTGGTTCAGCAGATTTTGAACCTCTGGTCCTAGAGTTGGCAACATCTGCTATGCATGTGTGAGCAAGCTGTATGGGCTTTATTATCTGTCTATGCTGTGCATGTGTGCTATTCCCGATCAGGCAAGCGACAGACTGATTTAGTTGAGAATAACCATCTGTAAGAGACTTAAAGTATCAATCAGCACAGGAGCTGTCCAGGGTGCTAGCCTTCTGGGCATGACTCCAGACTCCAGACATGCCAGTGAGGGGGAGCTCACAACCTCCTTAGGCAGCTCATTCCACTGCTAAACTACTTGGACTATGAAATCCCCCCCCCCCAAATATCTAACCAATATTGTTCGATTATATTATTGGCCTTACATACATAGCGGGTGTTTGTTTTTGGTCACCCAAGGTAAGCATTTTCACGTACCTTCCAGTTTTCATTCCTCCAAACCATCGAAACTCTGGTTGGAAAGGAGGATGACAATTCAGAGAATCAAGATGCAGCCTTCCATTTTATAATAAAAGCCAAAAACAGAGACTCAAGTTCCCCTAAAAGTCAGCCTCTGCATGACTTTCAGAAAACTGCTTTGACCACATAATAGGAGGTCGACTGATGTAGTTAGCAGATGTTGGGTCCAGCACAAGGAGGGATTGCTGGAGGACTCCCAGCCCCTTTCTTCAGGATCCAAAGCATAAGTGCGCTCTGAAGAATGGTCTGTTGATCAAAGCCATCCTGCTTGTTGGACATCTGAGTGATTCAGCCTGTCCTAGAGGATCAGAGGAACCTTGGCACTTATCCTGTTCTTAGTTCCAAAGAGGAATGATGATGGGAGTTTCACTCTTGAACTGAAAAGGTTAGAACAAACAGTCTCTTCTATCCTGTAACACTTCCTGGTATCAGTTGTTCTGTTTGAGACCCATTTGCACGTGCTGATCTGAGGCCCTCTCAGATGGGACTTGAGGTTTGCCTGTGACAACCAGCACTGTCACCACAGGGCCCCTCTGTTTGGGTTTGTTCTATGGGTCCTGGCTCTTCATGGGAGGTCATTCCTGGATCCAGGGAGTGTCCTTTTTTCTTTCTCTGGTCGATCTCCCATAAGGAGCACTTTCCAGCTGTGAAGGACATCCAGCCCCTGGGAAGGTGCTTCATGGTAAGCCAGGATAAGTGCAGTTTGACTCCATCTCGGGGAGTTCTACGTGTTAATAAACTTAGCAGCAGACAAGGCCTCTGTGCTGCCAGAGGGGCGGATCAAGATCAGGTCGGCAGTACAACAGGAATCAAACATGACGCTCCTGGCAACATGCTTGGTTTGTTGCTACCTGGCCAGGATGCACTTTGTGAGGTGTGCTCCCACACATGTCCTTTCAAAATCTTGAGTCCTTCCAGAGCATCTTTCCAAGAGGAAGGCTAAGCTTCTTTCCCCGTCACTGTCCTTGTGGTGGCAAGACCTCCTGGCTGGGTGCATCCTTCCAGGCTCCTAGGAAGGCTTTCGAACCTTTGAATCTCAAAGAGGATAAATTTAAGCTCAGATGCCAGTTTCCTATGTTGGGGGTTCCTCACAGGAGAAGGCAGCCTAGGGCACCTAGTTCCAGGAGAAGGCAACACAGAGTGGTGGGACAAGGATATAAGTGCTACAGACAATAGGTTTGACAAAGCATGTGCTAATGGCCATGAGGTCTGGGTACCTCAGCTGGGAAGCATACTTCTGTCCTTTGGTCGGCAGTGCACCTCATGCGTATTTAGTTAGTACATCCAGCTGGAGTGGACAGTAGGGCAGCATACTAGCTCAACAGTTGGGGCAGTTGGGTGCAGAACAATTTGATGTTTTCAGCAGGTTTTTTAAATCATGCTTTGGTAAGGAACTAGAACCACTCTCAGCTAAAGCTGGAGAGGTCTTCATTTTGTAGAAAAGTTTTTGGGTTTTTTTTTAAGGTGCTGAGCACTAGTGCCCTTAAGAGGCAAGAAGTAGCTATCTCAGCCATCAGGGGGTTCAGGAGAGGGAAGCACGTGTCTCAGCATCTACACGTGAGAAGGTCTCTTACCACAGCAGTGGTAAATCCTCTGTGGGTCTACCTATTTTCCTTACCTGGAGGCTTAACACTGTGTTGGGGGTTCTGATTAGAGCTTTCTTTGAGCCATGGCCATTTGCCTATTCAAGGGACTTACTTAAATAACTAGGGACAAAGCCCATTGCATTCAGGAATGCAGTGGGTGCTAGATTGGGGGGGCGGGTGAGGTGGGAGAACTCTGCAGATGGCCTCTCCCTCCCCCCAGGACCTGCAAAGGCTGCAGGCTGGAGGCCTCCAGAAAGGAAACTCACCTGCAGGGGCAGCTCTCACGTGGAATCTGCAGCCTCCGAGCCTCAGAAGGAAGTGGAAGGAGGAGGGGGTGGTCAGGGGCTGGCTGCTGGACAGACAGGCAAGCCAATTGGAGGAGGAGGCACTCAGGGGCGGGACAGCTGCCCTTAAGCCATGAGACCAGCTCCTCCTCCTAGGCCTTACCAGAAATATTAAGTGGAACAGATAATAATAACAATAACAAAACAATAGCACCACCTTTCCTGGTCTGTATTATTATAGCTAGAGGGGTGTTGGAGACTGAGGAGTTGCTTATAAATAAGCAGGTGTGGCTTTCACAATGACACTGTGCTCCAGCTCTCATTTCTAAGGTCAAATCTGTCTTGCATAGAGAGAGGCACAAATTCTTCTTTTTGTTCTATCCCCAAACACCCTCTAGAGAGGGAATGGCACTCTTCTAATGCCAAGAGGACCTTGCGTTGTTATAAGAAGGGAACCACATCGTTATGCTAGCTGGACTGTGCCGGTTTCCTTTGGAAATAACATCTTGACCTCCACCATTATTGGGTGCATCAGAGGTTGCATCATTTGGCCTACAAGGCAGGGGGGAGAGTCCCCAGGGGGCAATGTCTGCCGATCCTTTGAGACGAGCGGTCATCTCAGTGGCATATAGGTCCTTTCCTCTTTGGAAACATTGGGCAGAGCAGCCACTTGGAGGTCACTGCACTCTTTTCAGTTGGAATTGATAAGATGACAACTGCTAAGTCAGCTTTTCAGAGTGGAGGTTTTTTTTGAGGCAGGCTGTCTCAGTCCCTTGTGGGATCTCAGTCCCTGCTTTGTGATGTCCCAGTGCTCAGAACTGCCCTGCAGAGGACCCCTGGAGAATGGAAGGTTTGTTTCACTTACCGTGAATCTTCCTTTTCTGTGGTCCGAAAGCAGAACATTTCCCCCCACCCTTATGTATTTTGGTTCATGGGATCACTGGCTTCTGGGGCTGGGTTGCTCTCCAGCACAGCTATCCCTTCATTTTGAAGGAGATTTTTCCCGTGTCTGCATTCTGTGAAAAGGTTTTGCAGTCTTTGTAGAAGTTGTCAACATGATGGTTTTCTCCGTCATTGGAAGTTAGCACAAGCGTGGTGATGGTGCTTAGTTTCCTCCACTGATACTGCTTCTAGACAGAACTGGGGCAACTGGGAGAAGCACCTCCCCCTAGTGGAGTCACAAGAGTTGGCCCCCCTGCCTACAAGGAGGAGGAGCTAATTCCCAATGGTCAGGACTGCCCTGCTTTTGGACCACGGAGAAGGAAGATTCACGGTAAGTGAAACAAATCTTCCATCCTTTTGGGATGTTGCAGTCCCAGGCAGGCAGACTGAAAAGCCCAAAGTCTTTCCCCCCTGTGGGCTGCCATATCTTTTGTTGACTGAGACAGATGTCACATGGACCTTCTGGGGCTTGGTCACTTCAGCAAGTGCAGAGCTTTGTCGTTATCCTTGGAAAATATTGAGTCACAGTATCCGGGCTTCTAACTTTTGCCATGCAATTAGGTTGTCTATTGAGGGATACGTTAATAATCCATGGTTGAATTGTTTCTAGGTGCACACGGCTTGCCGAGATTTGTACCCTCGCAAATGTCCGCTCGGGCAATGTAAAGTGTCCATAATTCCTCCTACAGCACTGAACACCATAGACTCAGATGGTACGTAGGACTTTGAAGATGTTTGCTGTTGTGATGTGGCTGGGGTGTGTTCTACAAGGCAGAGTTCAAGCAGAACTGGGCAGTTTGACCCCTCAGGCGTCCTAATTCAGCCATATTAACGTCTCTGGTTCATGTTGTCTTGTGAACAGTAATGTCAGCTGAATCATTTTCTTTCGTAAGAACTGAACAGGAAGGCATTATTGAATAGAATAAAAGAAATTCAATCCTGCCTGCAGATGTACAGTCTAAGTAAGCATTGGGCTTTGAAGGTGCTTTGGCTGAAAAGATGGAAACAGGAAGATGGAGCTGGCTTTGGATTATAGCATTATGAGGACTGGCATTGACTGGCAGAAATATGTAGACTTGAAGTGTTCAATGAATGTTTTATTGTTTTATCAAATGTTGTTAAATGTTTATTCGTACCTTGGCTTGCTCCAGATATGTAGGGCAGCTAACACAATGTTGAATTGCAAGAAATGCATTGAAACCATAAAGACGTCATTTATTTATTTATTTATTTATTTATTTATTTATTTATTTATTTATTTATTTATTTATTACCCACTGCTCTTGTAAAATGTCTCACGGTGGGTTACAAAATAAACCCCCACACCAATAAAAACATTAAAAACATTAACATTAAACATAGATAACAAGCTCTGGCAGTGAAAAAATCAAGAACTCTTTCTACATCTTAGTGGACAACCATATTTTGTTCCCTCCCCCTTCCCTCGCCAATCATCCTCCACTCCCTCAACACTTCAGGCCTTAGATTTCCTGCAGTGCTGACTGTCGTTCTAATCTGAGAAGGCTCTTAGATCTTCCGTTCCCTGGCCTCCCCCAAAGACCAGGTGGAAGAACCCCTGCGGAAGCGCGAAAACTCCTGCAGGGCCCTCAGATCCACCAGGTTGGGTGAATTTCAGCAATCACCAACAAATTAGTATCCACAGAGCCCAGCGAGGAGCTTGGTGTAGTGGTTAGCAGTGCGGACTTCTAATCTGGTGAGCCAGGTTCGATTCTGGACTCCCCCACATGCAGCCAGCTGGGTGACCTTGGGCTTGCCACAGCACTGATAAAGCTGTCCTGACCAAGCAGGAATATCTGGGCTCTCTCAGTCTCACCCACCTCACAGGGTATCTGTTGTGGGGAGACGAAACGGAAAGTGATTATAAGCCGCTTTGAGACTACTAGAAGCCGCTTTGAGTCTCCTTTGGGTAGAGAAAAGCAGCATAGAAGAACCAACTCTTCTTCTTCTTCAGTAATCTCAGGGCTCTCTCAGCCTCCCCTCCCTCACAGGGTGTCTGTTCTGGGGAGATGAAAGGGAAGGCAATTGTAAGCTGCTTTGAGACTTCTTCGGGTAGAGAAAAGCTGGTCCTAAAGAGGCATGCCTGATCTTGACCTGAGCCAGGGCCTTTTCGGTCCTGGCTCTGACCTGGTGTAATGAGCTCCTGGAAGAGTTGAGGGCCCTGATGGAGCTGAGTTCTGCAGGGTCTGCAAAATGGAGCTCTTCCGCCAGGCTGAGTTCTTTGGTTGAGGACAGAGCCAGGAACAATGGGGGCCCTCCTCAGGCTATGCGGTAACATCCAGCATACCCCAACCTGAGGGGTGCATGGCTGCAGGGATGCGGGGAAAGACTATACTGACAATCTTTTAAATCTTTTTTTAGCTCTGCTGTGATGTTTTGTTGTGGGATGGGGTTTTTATCATGTTTTATGGGGGGAAGGTTTCTAGAGAGCGGCGGGCTAAAATTCTAAGAAATAAATAAATAATAAATAGTTTTGAGGTGGTTCACATTTAAAAAAAAGAACTTCTAGAAAAAGGAGGAGCTTTTGGGGGTAACTAGAACTGGGTATGGAATCACTGATTGGTTCAAAATTGAGAAAGGAGTTTGGCAAGGCTGTATACTGTCGCCTTGCCTATTTAACTTGTATGCGGAGCACATCATGAGAAAGGCGGGATTAGAGGAGTCACAAATTGGGATCAAGATTGCAGGGAGAAATATCAACAACCTCAGATATGCAGATGATACCACTCTAATGGCAGAAAGTGAAGAGGAACTAAAGAGCCTGTTGATGCGGGTGAAGGAGGAGAGTGCAAACGTTGGCTTGAAACTCAGCATCAAGAAAACAAAGATCATGGCATCCGGCCCTCTGAATTCCTGGCAAATAGACGGGGAAGAAATGGAGATAGTGATAGATTTTAATTTCCTGGGCTCCAAGATCAGTGCAGCAAAGAAATTAAAAGACGCTTGCTCCCGGGGAGGAAAGCTATGGCAAATCTAGACAGCATCCTAA
Organism: Paroedura picta; assembly: GCF_049243985.1. NCBI lineage: Eukaryota > Metazoa > Chordata > Lepidosauria > Squamata > Gekkonidae > Paroedura > Paroedura picta. Next base: position 123,080,997 of record NC_135374.1, on the reverse strand, counting down.
AAAGCAGAGACATCACCCTGCCAACAAAAGTGCGTTTCATCAAGGCTATGGTCTTCCCAGTTACAATGTATGGTTGCGAAAGTTGGACCAAAAGGAAGGCTGAAAATGCTAGTGTAAAACTTTGTATGAGGATTTTTTTTTTAAAGTGAAAACATTATTTTGGGAGGATTATATAAGAGTGTCAGGACCCAGCTGCCCTGACTCTCCAGGAGGACTTCCGTCCTGGGAGAAGTGGATGCCCATCAGACGCCCCCTCACCCAACTGCCATGTGACCCTGGCAGCGCCCCCTCAGGCCCCATCTCGTCCCTCCCAGGCATTGAGACTGCCCACCTAGGAGCGCAGGAGAACCAAAGATTTGCCCCACTTACCATGCATCTTCCTTCTCTGTGGCCCAAAGGTGGTGCAGTCTAATTTTTCCGTCTAAGGGTCGACTGGCTTTTCTTGGATCTCCAGCCTCTGGTGCTGAGGTGGCCTCCTGTAATCCTTTGGAGGGAGAGAGGGTTCCCCACGTAGCTGTTGTTGAGGATTGGTTTTCAGTTGTTTGTTGGGGAGAGGGGAATTTCCTTCCCTTGGTACTGCTCCCGGACTGGACTACGGCCTTTGCGAAAAGCCCCTCCCCCAACAAGAATCACAAGAATTCCGTGGCCTGGTCCGTCAAGAGAAGGAGCTTTCTCCTAGGTGTTGAGACGGCCCCACCTCTGGACCACTGAGAAGGAAGAGTCACAGTACGGGAGACAAATGTTCTATTTCCTTTCGGATTGCATTTTTATCATGAACATTTATCATAATTATTTTTAAAAAATAAATTGTGAGGATCCATTTCTCACATCATATTATGTGAAGACATCATAGCTTCTACCCGGTCTTTCGCACCCTCACGCCCACCCAGGTAGGAGGGAAAGGAGAAGGGCAGCCTTGCACTTGAACTGTGACAGTGGCTCAGTAGGATGACTTCTGGTTACATCCAGGTCACCCGTTCAGTCTCCAGCGTTTCCATTGAGAAAAAATCAGGAGGTAACGTGAACGGCTTTAAGCTGAGACCCTAGACCAGGGGTGGGCAAACTGTGGCCCTCCGGATGTCCATGGACTACAATTCCCATGAGCCCCTGCCAGCGAATGCTGGCAGGGGCTCATGGGGATTGTAGCCCATGGGCATCCGGAGGGCCACAGTTTGCCCCCCCTCTGCCCTAGACAACAGCTGCCAGTCAGACAACACTGACCTTCAGAGAGGCAAAGTCTTATTTGAAGAAGAGGAATTGGTTTTTATGCTCCACTTTTCACGACCTGGAGGCGTCTCAAAGCAGCTGACAATCGTCTTCCCTTCCTCTCCCGAGAGATCCCTGAGAGAACTGGGAGTGGGCCAAGGTCACCCAGCTGGCTGCATGTGGAGGGGGAGTGGGGAAGCAAACCCTCTTCTCCAGACTGGAGGCTTCCGTTCTTTAACGACTACACCAAGCTGGTGTGAACACAGCTCCACATGGACGCCCCCAAAAGAGGCCTGTCTTCTTTGAAGGAGGAGCTGGGTACAAACAGAGGCAGCCTAGAAATGCCCTTTGTGTGGTTGCTGTAGGAAACCAGACGGCCTGAGCCACTCTAGGTGGAAGGAGCCAGCAGCCCCTCCGCCCCCAAGGGGAGGGGGTGGGGAGGGGGCCCACGCGAGAGCCCTGGCCAGCTCCTCTGCTGCCTGGGCCCGGCTTCGCCCTCCTTCCTCCACCGTTTGCCTGCTCGCTCTGTCCCTGCCCAGCATCATGGCGGTGGCAGCAGCTGAGGCCAGCAAGAGTGGCAGCAGCAGCAGCAGAGAGTGGAAGTGCAGAGACTTCCTAGGGCAGATTGTATGAGCACCACGGATGCTCAGGTTGCACTCCGTCTTGGCTGTGTGTGTGTTTGTGTGTGCATGTGTGTGTGGGATACGTTTTGCTGGGAAGGGGTTTTGTGTGTGTGTGTGTGTGTGTGTGTGTGTGACATGCATATTCAGGACAGGAAGGCCCCGCCGGTCGTCCTTCTAGTCCTGATCCTGCCTTTCTGGGGGTGCCAGAGTCCTGCCCCTTCCGAAGTACAGGTTGGCCGTATATTTGCTTAAGGATGTCTTCCCATCCAGCATTTCACTAAAGGGAGACGTGACAGAGATGTGTATAACTGTGTGCAGCACATGGACAGTGTAGGCATAACTGTGCTTCCCCATTCATGGGGGGGGGGAGGGGATTCAGTGGATTCAGGCCAGAAGGCCTTTGGTCATCCAGTGCTGAGTTAACTCCTGGATGTCCCTGTCTTGGGCTGTTAGGGAAAGCCAGCGGTTTAGGCTGCTTTAAAAGGAGGAATAAAATGCATGCCATATTTATGAATGCCAGGGTTGGTGGGGGGGTGTGTGAAATGGGAGGGTTCCTCAGCCTCCAGTCCTGGGGGGGCCTCGTGGAACAATGGGGTGATTGCAGCGGGGGCAGGATCCCCGGACAGCCCCCCGAACACTCCTCAGCCTTCTCGAATAGCACTGCTGAAGTCCTTGGCGGGTGTTTTTTGTATTATTGGATTAACAACCCCCCCCCCCCCCCCCGTACAACTCCGCAACGAGGTTTTCATTGTTTCTCAAGCTGCTCCTGAATAATAATCCCCCTAAATTATTTTTTCAGTTGCTTAAAAAGACTCTGAACCCAACATGTGGGCTTGAAACGGGGGGGGGGGGAGAAACACCAGCTGTTACAATAATCTGCTAACTCTCTGCAACGTCAAATGGATGAGGAAAGGTGGCTGAGAGGAGCAGACTGGCCAGGGCAGGTGATGCCGTCCTCCTTCCTTGGCCTCTTGCTCCGAAGAACCTCTTGAGTCACCATAAGTCAGCCACCGTTTGACCACGCTCTCCCCCTGGGCCTCCCGGCATACCAGTCACGGGATGTAACAAGCCCCGGGGGATCTGCGGGCCTTGCGGGAGTTCTTAACGTTCTGCAGGGCCTGCAAAATGGAGCTCTTCCGCCCGGTCGTGGGGTGAGGCCAGGCCGCATGGAAGATCTGGCCCCCTTACAGCGGCAGTAGTATACCCCATCTGGCACGCTCTGTCCTCCCTCCCCCTCGATAGTGGGTTACCAAGGGGTAGAGGAGATATGAACTGAGTTTCCACCACATCTTGTTCTGTTGTCTGGGGATTTAAGTATGATATGTTTATATGTTTTATTGTATGTTTTTATTGGGGTTTTATATGTCTGTAACTCGCCTTGAGCCTCCGGGGAGAGGCGAGGAATAAATCTAATTGATGATGATTATGATGATGATGATTATTATGATGATGATGATGAGGAGGAGGAGGAGGAGGAGGATGTTTTTAAGGGGAACATTTGAATTCACTTCCTAGATTGGGTGTTACTTTCTTGGCCAAGTGAAGCATTGCAGCGGAGTGGAGGAGAGAGAGAACCTCTCCGCCTTATCAATAATGTTGCATCCCTTTCTTTACAGGGTTCTGGAAAGCCACGTGCCCACCATCCTGTGCCAGCCCTCTCTTGGTTTTTGTGAACTCAAAGAGTGGAGACAATCAGGGAGTCAAATTTCTCCGACGATTCAAGCAGTCCCTAAATCCAGCTCAGGTCTTTGATTTAATGAACGGGGGACCTCATTTAGGGTAAGGAGACTTTGCTTTCCGTCAGCTGTGATTATTTTTAATGGGTTCAAGTGGGTCTCCATGTTGGTCTGAAGTAGCACAACATGCACTCGGAAGCTCCCGCCTTGAATAAATCTTTGTTGGTCTTAAAAGTGCTACTGGACTCCGATTCTGTTATTTTTAATGGGTTCAGTTAGAGTGATTGCAGTGTCAGCACTATTCAATTCTACTTTATTCCGTAGGATTTGGGGCACAGTCATGGAAGGGAGTGCCTCATGTCCATCGCTGCCTCCTGGGCCAGCAGTCTTGCCACCTGGTCCCAAGGTGGGGTAGTGCAGGAGTCTGGCACTAGTAGCAACTCTCCACCTAAACCTGATTTTGAGTATAAGGTGGCAGGAGTGTGTGTTTCTCCCTTATTGTTGCGTTTGCTAGGATGGTTTAGGGCCAGTTCACACGCAACCTTTTCCAGCCATGCTTGGCTCCATATCCCTGTTGAGTGGGGTTGACCAACAGGCTTGGAGAGAACTGAGTCGAAATGGGCCGTTGAAGCTCTTCAGGGCTTGGAGGCAAATGCCATCACCTTTCAAACGGAAGACCTTTAAGCCTCTCTGCAAGGGAAATGGCTTCCCCCCCTTTAGATAGCTGGCCACCCTGCGAATGAGAGTAGGTGGCACAAAATGTGCTATCGAGACTGTTTTTGTGGCAAGAAGGGATTGGTTGCGGCGGCTGCATAGCACGGACCAGACTGCGCATTCTTGGGTTATTACTTCTTGGGAACGTCCAGTTAAGATTTCCAGCCTGCCGTTTCAAGATGCTCCCTGGAGTGAACGTCGGAGCCTCTCCTTGCTCCGCTGGCCTCCCCTGGGAGCTGACAGTGCCCTTCCTTCTTGTCTAGCTTGCCCATTCCTTGGGAGAGCCGATGGGGCCCCAGACGGTCAGCTGGAGAGCAGGGTGGCTGCCACAAATGCCAAGGCTGGTGCCCTTCTCACTGAGCATTTTGGAGTGCTTCTAAACTGTTAAGATTCTGTCTTTTGGAAAAATAATACATTTTGGAAATATTTTTAATTTTTAAAGGGAGGCATTTTGAGGTGTGTCTGTCATTTCCTATCAGCTCCCAGTTCCCTTTTGTCTTCATCGTTCCCTTAATTCTCAGGACTTGCTTTTTCTTTATCACCCGAGAAACACACTCTGCGGTCCAAATCTAAATGAGTAGAAACAAGCCACGACAGATGACAGTATTGTTTCCTTGCTGCACCTGGGGTTTGGTTCGGGCACTGCTTCTGAAAGGGGTGGGCTGTAAACGATGGAAACAAGCAAACTCCCAGGAGTCTGTTGGGCTGCAATTGGCCTCTGTAACACCACGTAGGCCTGACTGTAAGAGTACCCCCAGCAGGTGATGGTTGTGCTTCCGGGGGAGAACATCTGTTCAGGGATTTGTCCTTTAACAAACTTCCTCATTTATCAGAACTTTGGAGAATGAATTTATCTGTGGATTTCAACTCAGAAAATGCATTCTCTTTTCAGTTTACGGTTATTTCAGAAGTTCGACAATTTTCGAATCCTTGTATGTGGAGGAGATGGAAGTGTTGGTTGGGTGTTATCTGAAATTGATAAGCTCAATTTGCACAAACAGGCAAGTATAAGCTGCTTCTTCTAATTTAGGAGGGGCAGTGAAGCTAGTTTTCAAGTTGCTGCAAAGAATATGAGCTCTGAAGTCTAATGAACACCTGTTTTTTGAAGTAATCTTCGACAGAAGAATTTCTTATTCATGAGCCAGCTTGGTATAGTCGTTAAGAGCAGCAGCTCCTAATCTGGAGAACTGGGCTGGATTCCACACTCCTCCACATGATCTTGGGCTAGGCACAGTCCTGTTAGAGTTGTTCACTCCCTCACAGGGTGTCTGTTGTGGGGAGAGGAAGGGAAGGCGACTGTAAGATGCTTTGAGACTCCTTTGAGTACTGAAAAGCAGGGCATCAAACCCGTCTCTCCTTCACCCCCTCTTCCTTCTAGTGCCACTTGGGAGTGCTGCCTCTTGGCACAGGGAATGACCTTGCCCGTGTCCTTGGCTGGGGCGGCTCATGTGACGATGAAACACAACTTCCTCAGATTCTGGAGAAGTTAGAGCGGGCAAGCACTAAAATGCTGGACAGGTAACTAAGCACATATTGCTGCCTTTATTTCTTTATTCACTTAGGTTGAATTGGGTTTGGTGTTTTGAATAAAGAAGTACTTTGTAATTCTTTTCATTTTTGCACAAAAACCAAAAATAATTGATTTGGAAGCACAGATCTGGACATCTGGAAATACTAAAATGTTTGTTATACATTTGCCATTCAGGTGGAGAATAATGTCATATGAACTGAAATTAATATCAAAACCATCTATTCTTCCCATTACCCCAGAAGAGGAGACTGAGGAATGTCAGGTAAAATGTTTGTTTTTAAAACCAGAATTCATCAATTAGAGAAAGTGAATAAGTGAAAAGAATACTTTCATTTGTACATAAACATAAAAATAGATAACTAGAAACTAGTTTATATAGCAAAAAATAACCATAGGCTAACACATCACTGTTTCTAAAAACATTGCTCACTGTCCAACAATATACAATTATATAATCAAAACTTCTGTTCAATTGCTTAGGAGTTAGATGCCATCTATGAATAATATTGAGCTGGGTTTCACTGTTCATGTGAAGAAAGAAGCTGTAACATTTCTCTCTTTTTAAGACTCCTGTGCAACACTGACATGGCACCTCAGGCCAGCACTCCTCTGATTGTGGGGTTAATCCCTGTTTCCAGATGATGTCGGTGCTAGCCCATCTTGGCTGCCCCATGGCAAGGGAGCATGGATCCTTCCCACATTCCCTTCCTTGCTGCGGGCATCATCAGGGCCTATTTTGGGCCAGGTTCGTCTGGCAGGGAAGAGTCAGGCCATCCAGGCCTGGTTTCTCCCCCAACCTACGGTGTCTCAGAAAGGACAAAAAAATGCCACAGTCAGTTCAACAGCTCTGTGCATTGTGGTGGAACTTCTCTGCCCTCTCTGCCTTATCTGGAGACTCTAATCTGGGGCGGACCAGGTCTGGGAGGGAAAATGCTCCCCTGTCTGGACCTGGGAAAAGGCAGCGCAAACTGCCCTGTTGCAAACACCTGGTGGCAGCTGAGTGTGGTGCCACCAGTGCAGAAAAGGTTTCAGGGGAGTTCTGACATGCATCCTCCTCCTTGCCTTCTGTTAAGTCTGCAGGTTCAGTGGATATTTGGAACCCCAGGAATTTGACTGATTGTACTCCCGTCTGACACTTGTCTTGCTTCATGCAAAGGCTGGTGGGCAAGGACAGAGCACAATTGGGTGGTGAGCTGCTCCTTGGATCCCCTGCAAATTAAGACACTGTCAAAGTAAGGAACGACCCCTGGCATGCCACAGAGGAGGTCTTCATAAGGCACTTAACAGAGGAATGACGAATGGAGAGACTCAAGGATCTTTCCTGGCCCCTGTGTTGTTCAACGTATTCATAAATTATTTATATGAAGGAATGGAGGGGGGTCCTTATTAAATTTGCAGATGATACTAAACCAGGAGGGGTAGCAAACCCACCAAAAGACAGAACCAAGATACAGGATGATCTTGACAAACTGGAATAATACCAAGTTTAGGGTGAGAGAGTATATGTTTTCACATTTTCTTTGTATCTTTGCTTAGCCTGCTGTCTATGTTTACATTTTGTACACTTTTTAGTTTGTTTATTGAACATTCTTATATTTTGAATGCTCTAAGAATACTGTGCTTATTTGGTCTCGCTATCTAAAGAATGATTTTGGAGAAGCAGATCCACCCAGGAGGAAATATTCTTCTATTTCCTCATGATGGCTGTTACTACCCTGCTGGTTTCTGGCACCTTCTCCGCCCAGAGGAATGCAAATCCGATGGCAAGCTGAAACCTAGGATAGCTGTGGGGCTTTCTGGCCTCCTGAAAACACAAAGGAGGACTGCCTTGTGAGTCCTTTCTTTCACCATCACCATAAACCCTTGTCCTTTGTTTTTAGATGTCTGCATATGAGGATTCCATTGCTGCTCACCTTGCTAAGATACTTGATTCTGATCAGCACTCAGTTGTCATATCATCTGCCGAGTAAGCTGAATCATTTGAGTTCATAAGTATGGTGTGTAACAAAACATCAATACAAGATTAAAAATGTGCACAAGATTAAACATTTTACTGGTCTCATCATGCCTTGGTGTAAGTAACATCCAGATCATCCTCTGATTTGCTAAGGGTAATTCTGCAACGGCTGTGGTTTTGTTCACCCTGAAAGGGGACTAGGAGAAAGTAGTAGCCTTGCCCCTTCCAAATGGTCCTCAGTGAACGTAGCAAGGTGGCCTCTTTTCATGAAAACACCTCACTACTCTGCCACAAGCACAGATCTCGTCAGGCGACTGCCTCTGCTTCCTGTCTCCCTGGGAAGAAGGAGCACTGGGGAAGGTGCTGGCTCACCGAGACCGCTTCCGTATGACAGATTAGGCCTCAATCACTGTTAGTTTGTGCGTGGTTTTAAATCCCCATCCTGCATGGAATGGGCCCCTACCGGGGCAGTCTCAGAGCTCACCCAGTTGGCCTGGGTCAATGGAATGCTGCCTTTTTGGCTGTGGGAGACAACAGGATGTAAGTCGGGGCAGGGCTGTGCGGATGTGGGGAAAGCCAGGCTGTCCCAGTTGTGCTTTTCCCGCTCTCGCCCCCCGCCCCCAAGTATCACTTCCATCATCGGCCCTCGCAAACCTCCCCAGACTTAAAAAGCCCTGGATGAATCTGCTGCAGGGTGCTATGGGTGGTAGGCACTTGCGGGTCTTTTGTCCCTTCCACCCTTTTATTTTTAAAAATGTTTTGGAGTTATTGTGTAATAACACAATAACCGTCTTTAAATTATTTTTAATGCTCCTGTAGTTCCACAGTGCAGCTGTGGGTCAACAAGGCAGAGCCACATTGTGCAGCCACAGGGGGCATTTTTTCATTCTTTTAAACCTAAAGAAAGATGCTTCCCGTGGCTCCACAGCGCTGTTCCCTTTGCCAACCTGGAGCTGCACTGAGGAGCCACGGGGGAGAAATCTGTCGTCAGAATTGTGTGTGAAAGTGGGGTGGGGGTGGTCTTCACCCAGCATCGTCTTTCTTGAGTGAGCCTTCTCTGAAATGCAGGAGACAAACAGAAATGGCTCCCCTGCCCCCCCCCCCCAGCTAGAAGAGACCGGGGCGTGGTCAAGAGAACGGAGCCCTCCTGCTCCTCCTCATCTGGGAGTAAGGGAGGCCCCACAGCCCCTGGGACTGCACTGGGAAGCCCTGGGAGCATTTTCAGAGAAGTTCAAACATTGCTTAATAACATAATAACCTTTTTAAAAAATCAGACTTGATGGGGGGGACACTCAAGTGTGACAAAATGGTGTTGGAAGGTGATTGTCAGTTTGCACCACGTGACAGTGATTAACAAGCAATAAAAAGGAAAGAAAAAAACTTTCTTTAAGTTTCCACTTCCTGTCAATTGGCTAGCTCATGCGGGTGCAAAATTTGGGGGGGGGGGCAGGGGGCCAAAGGCTCCCTGTGGGGTCATGGGAAGAAATCGAGACGGCTATCCCAAGGCAAAACAGCATAACAACTGGTTGAGCCCTCCGTGCGGAAGATTTCAGAGCGACCGTAGGATCTGGCCCCGTAGGGTCAATTCCCGTGTGCTGTTTTTTATGCCAGTAGAGGTTTGGGTTGGCAGGGTCTGCAGCTTTACATGGCACAGGGAAGCAGTTGGAAGACGTGGAGAAGGCAAAAGGCAAGACCCTCTTCGTATCTGTGATAAAATGTAAACGCATTAGACTGGCTAGAATATGTTATGCCTTACACAGTGCATACAGAATTGATGTTTCAGCTGCGTCCATTCTCTTTCTGCTTGCTTCTGCTGTCTCGTTCACAAAAGGATATTATGTGAAACCGTCAAAGGCTTTGTTGCCAAAATAGGAAAGACCTATTGTGAAGGACCGGTGGAGAATACAGAAGCTGATGCCATGGCTGTGAAAGTAAGCGTTCAGATTCCAGCTCCCCCCTCCCTTTTTCTGTTCCCCCGTCTCTCCTGCTGTTCTGCTGAGATGTTCCAGGACGTTTGGACACCCAGACACCTTGCAGAACCTTTGGCTTCCTCCTCATTCTCCAGCTGAGGCCACGGAGGAAGCTGCTGCTGCTGCTGCTTCTTGCTAGTCTGGACCTTCTGCCGAGGCAGAGGCAGGCAGGGGCGAAGCATCTCAGGGCCCCTCTGGGTCTTGGTGGCCCAGGCTGGCCTGCTCTCATCAGGCCCTGGAAGCTGAGCCAGGTTGGGCCCGGCTTGCACTTGGATCGGAGGCCATCAAGGAAGGCCAGGGTTGCGGTGCAGAGGCCGGCCATGGCAGACCACCCCTGAATGCCTGTGGCCCTGAAAGCAGTCCGGGGTCAGCAGCAGGCAACTGAGGACAAGTGAGCTCTGAGTTAGAAGCCAGCCGGAGTTCTGTTGGTGGTGCCAGTTGCTAAAGAGCGCTTCCTCACCCCTGCCTGCCTGTCTCTCTTGTTTGTCTGTGGCCCCCTCAGTGCTCGGAGCTGAACGAGAAGCTGAACCTCTTGCTCCAGGCCCTCCACGCTGAGGCCCAGGCCGCTCCAGTGCTGCTGCCCTTCCCTTCCTCCATCGCCGAGAGGGAAGGCGGAGAGTCGTCCAGCGAAGAGTCTCCATCGGACGCCGGGGAACCCCTGAGAGAAGACAGGCCGGCTGCTCCTGCCCTGCCGATCTTCAGGCCACGAGACCAACTCATGCTCAGGGCAAACAGCCTAAAGAAAGCCCTGAGGCAGCTCATTGAGCAAGCAGAGAAAGGTGGGCTCCGGGGGACAGGCTCGGCTGGCAGAAGCCCCATGTTTTGCCATCACTTCCACTGAATGCAGCCTATTCTTTGGGGATTTCCACACCTGTTTAAAATAGTGAGATACTTACCTTTCACTGTCGTTATATTCTGGCCCCTCCATATGACGTCACCAACATGCAGCATCTGGGCAGTAAATGGCCGGCTACAACCTCCATTAAAAGTGCTAGTGGGTGAATCCCAAAAAGTGGATTCACCAACCTCTGTAGTGCTACCTAATGGAGAGCAACCAGCAGGCAACCAGCGGAGGCTAAAATGCACAAAAGGCACCTGCCTCGTCCTGCCCTTGCTCCCGCCCCCCTCTCCCAGGGACGGGAATGTCTTTTAAAAAATGCCTGACACCCTGGAGAAAAGAATAAGAGGACAAGTGTGCAGGCAATGCCAGAAAGAATTTTTTCCAAACAATGTAGCACAAAGCATGTCTCTCTAACGCCCCCCCCCCAAAAAAAAATCAGGAACGAGATTGATTTTTTTTAATTAACAAGACTTATGATTCAAGAAGGGGGGGCATTCAAAAACCACTAAGCATCTATGACTAGATGCATAGGCATAGTAATGGAGAAGGATGCATTAAAAATGCATCACGGGACCTTTAAAGCTTGAAGAAAGGGGATTGGCTGCCTGGCTTGACTGACAGGTGGAAGAGAGTCATGTATAAACTGCGCTGCTCTCTTCCGCCATTCCAAGCAGGCAATGTGGAGGGTGAGAAGCGTGAAAAGGCAGCAGAGAAGAGACAGGAAAAAGGTGAGGAACGGCCAGGAAGTGCAATAATATTTAGCGTTACACCATTCCACTGGTGTAACACTATTTTTACAGATGTGTGGAAATGCCCCTTCTTTTTGGAAAAACGTCAAAACCTTTGGTTGCGTTTATGGGCTTCACATTCTGAAGTCTGAATCTAAATGTCACGTCTCTCCTAATGACCAAGTCTTCATCAGACAGGGGCAAGATCTTTGGCTGTCTTTCTGTAGTGCTGGCCGGTGGATCGTCCCTGCAGAAATCCGGACACTTTAATTAGACAGTTCCTATGCTGCCCTCCTGTTGCTGGCTGCATTACTGTTCTTTCATCACAAGGTAGCTCTATAACAACAGTGAATGTACAGAGGCAGACTATGTTTCTCACCCACAGGAAGTTTTTCAAGTGGCCAGCCACGTTGGTCTGAAGTAACGAAACAAAGTTTAGCCCAGGGGCACCTTTGAGACCAACCAGGTTTAATTCTGAGTGTAAACCTTTGTGTGCATGCACACACCTTCAGATGCGTGCCTGCACACAAAAGCTTATACCCAGAATTAAACTTGGTTGGTCTTAAAGGTGCCCTGGACTCAAACTTTGCTAGGACATTTTCCAGTAAAAACTGCGTGCACAAGTCCATCCTGAAATGCTGGGGTGATATGGTAGTTAAATTGTACATGTTTCATTTTTTCTTGCACAGATAAAGCTTTGTTTAATACTGCAAAGGCCGTTTGGCTGAAAGGGATAGCAACCTGTGAGCTTGCTTACACATTTCTCCATTTTTGTAGTTGTGGATGAGCAGAATGCCCACCAAGAAGAGGAAGAAAATCAGACACTGACAGAATATATTAAGGAGCTGGATGAATCCAAAGATGAAGAAAAAGAAGAAGACACACAGGAAATTGAATCTCACCCAAGTAAGTGCCTGTCTGTCTGGAGTTGGACAATAAAGAATGTAATTTATTCTGACCCAAAAGACTGAACATAAAAGCTTCAAGTATGTTCAGATTGAAGAATCCCTCCAAAATAATGTTTTGAATAGTGATCCATTAGAGCTATTTTCAGGAAAGATTCCTTTCTTCAGAAACATTTCATCTGTGTGAATACCAAAAAAATCAAAAATAAGACCTGAACGAATAAAATAAACCTAAGTCTGTATGTGGTTAAACATCAAAAGAAATCTTACCCTGCCTGAAGAGTTGAGCTGCAGGCGATGATTCTCCTCTGTCTAGGCCAGGGGTAGTCAAACTGCAACCCTCCAGATGTCCATGGACCCTGCCAGCATTCGCTCCATGGACATCTGGAGGGTCGCAGTTTGACTAACCCTGGTCTAGGTGTTCACTCCCTGCCGTGCAGCCCTGTTAAATGCTGGTCCACAGTTGGAGACCCTTGTAAAGCGCGTGAGCAGAACTGCTCCATGTTTTTCTAAAATCAATTTTTAATCGCTTAATAGATAACAAGAAAATTCAATTTCATTATATAGACCTGCAGGAATAAGGGTTTGAAAACTATACATGTATTTTGTTTCTTTCTGAACTAAAAGTTTGTCATTATTTGTTTTTTAAATATGATTTAGATTTAGTTGCTTCTAATACACTAGATCAGGATTTTTGAATGGAATGATTCTCTTTGAGAGAGTGGTCAACAAGGAGAGCTCCTGAACGTCTGTGCCTCAATCTGCTCAGATGTTCTCTGCTTATACACACAGTGGCCTGAATTGCGGCTGCTGAAGGGCTTCGATTTGAAAGGGACTTTTCTATCCAGAATAACAATCTCTTTAGCCTGCCAGGAATATTTGCATCCGTTGCATCTGTAATCACCCACTGGAGTTCTGTCAGCCATTTCAAATAAAGGACTGTCAAAACGTGTGACCCATTGTGTTATAGACCTGTCTTTGGTCTTTCTTGACACCCTGAAGGTCTTTGACTAAATGCCAGTGTTTATACACAGGGCCTTGATTTTACTAGCCAGTGGTGTGGAATCTAAAGACCAGTGCAAGGTGTTACCAGGTGCCTTGGGCCTGGATTCTCCTGGGTGGGAGTACGGACTTGCCCCCACCCCAGTCCCGCAGGCCTGGAGGGACTCCTGCTCAAACGACGAAGGAAGTCACCCAAGACAAGGTTCTGCTGCCACTGCCACTGCCGCTGCCACCCAGGACGCTGAAGTGTGCAGCACCCCTCACCTGGGAGCATGCGGAGGGATTGGGAAGGACGCCAGAGCTCAAGCTGGGACAGTGAGAGGCTGCCCCAATGCCTCTGGCTGGTGCTGGGATCTCACCTGACTTGGAGTGTGCTCCACCCGTGCAGAACTGGGCAAACCAGCTGATGCCCAGCCCAGGACGAGCCTGGCCGCGCCAACGTGCTCTGGGCCGGTGCCCCAAGAGACTGCGGGGAAGACGCTGAGGGAGGGGTAGGAGGAGGGATGGGGGAACTAGGCTGGGGATAAAAGGCAGGAAGCTGAGAGAGACTGGGGGGAGACTTTTGGCTAATGTTCAAAACTCAAGCCTCATTACTCTGTGGCCAGTCTGTTTCCCCTTGAAATTGGTCAGTGACATTTACTGAACAGTGAATTGCCTCAAAATGTGTGAGGGGGGTAATGGATGCTACCCTATCCCCCAAACTGGAGACCCTCACTTCAACTCCACCCCTGTCTGTTTGAGCTCTTGGAAGGACTTTGTGTGCGAGAGCGGGAGAGGGAAACTTGTCCTGGGAGCTCTGCTCATTTGCAGTATTTTAGATCCAGCGTCATATTTTGCTTCATTCGCACAGTTTTGCTTTAATCTGCGTTAGGCCCACATCCTGTTCTTTGTGAGTTGCAGTTTGAACTGGGATGTGAGAGTCCCGGGTTCGGACCCCCATTCTGCCAAGGCGGTTTGCTGGGTGACCTTTGGCCTAACCTACCTCACAGAGTTGTTGTGAGGATAAAATGAAGGCGACGAGAACAGTTGTAAGCTGCTTCGGATCCCCATTTGAGGAAACAGTCAAATATAAAGAATATTTCTAAATAATATTTGGGCAACTGATGCATGAAACCAGTAACTTACAAAATCTTTCTACGTTAGAAAATTGTTTACCTGTATTTAGGAATGTGTATATTGTTCATCTACTCTTCTTTTCTGTCCCCTCTAAACAGTCAAAAGTGCCCCCAAATCTCCAGATGGATGGAGAAGTCGCATTTCTTCCCATGCAAGCACACTTTCTGCTCCAGCCTGTGCAGCCAGCAAAGAAAACCTTCCAGTGCTTAACACAAGAATAATTTGTCCAGGTAACAGAAACACAATAGTTGGCTAGTTCTTTCATTGGTTCAATAATGCTCAGGTTCTACCTCCCCCCCCCCAGGGGAAGGCAATCATTTTGTCTCCTGTTCCAAAAGCAGTGATCTGAGTTTTGATTTGATACTCAGATTCCAGACATACATGGTGTGATAGCAGAGGGCATAATCCATTCCCCTGAAGCGTTGGATGGGGGAGTTGTCGAACAGGTGGTGGTGGGGGGAGGGCTAATCGATCATTGGGCTTGGAATGGTTTTTGGTTGGGGATGGTTTATATTTTATTGTGGGGGTTTTAATGTTCTAACACACCATGAGCCAGCTTGCTGGGAGTGATGGGTAATAAATACAACAACAACAATACAGAGAAGCTTGCACTTTTTCTAATCTCCACCTCATCCCTAGAAACACTGGAAGAGAGGCTAAGGGTTACGGCCTGTCTCCGACATTGATGTTGTGCAATGCCAGATCGATTAATGAATCGGCCTCATCTCTGCAAAGTCACTTGGCTTGTGAGACTGAGACCTGGGTGAGAGAAGGCGAAACTGTCGCCCTGAAAGAACTGCTCCCCCAGTTGTCAGTCCTCCATCAATCACAGACCACACTAGGGCTCTCCAGTTTGTCATTGGCCCAACCCACCAAGCAGGCTATACTCTCAACCTGACTTTTGGCACAGGAGTAGAGGTGGATCCGGTAGCATGTAATGATGTGCCATTCTCTGAAGACCTAGACTAGTGTTCTCTTTGTAGGTGGAGGATGTATTTATATCCACCTCAGAGACTTATGGATCCAGAGAGAGCTCTGACAGGACTGCTCTGTGAGAACAGTACTATCTGGGCTGTAACTGTTTCAGGATCACCCAGTTGGCTGCATGTGGAAGAGTGGGGAATCCAACCTGGCTCACCAGATTAGAAGCCACTGCTTTTAACCACTATACAAAACTGTTTTCCTGGATCATGAGGGGAAGAACTGATGAAGGTTCTGCTAAGACCCAGGATCCATCTGCTTTTTCTGTGCCAAGTGTCCTTTCTCCAGGTGCCCAACACCACACTCCCTGCTCCTGTGCATGGCATTAATTTCCTCCGTAGACCCCTTGGAGGGAGGCTGCCTTTCCAGCCCCTTGCCAAGCCCGGAGAGATTGTAGCCCTGTGGCACCGATTCTGCCATCGGAGACATGGCTGTTCTAGCAGGGCAGGTGCCGTAGCAGAGTTAGTTGGGACTCTATGTTGCTCCGCCATCAGCAGGAAGTGTGGTGTGTTTGTAATACGCGTGTTATGTGTGTATGCTGCCAATGATTGTAAAAGGGTTTTTATATGTTTAATATTTTGTGATTTACTGATAACTATATTTTGTAATGGGGTCACAATGGTTGGCAACTAACAACAACATATTTTGTAAATTGCCATGAGATGGCTGGGCCAGGTGGTCTATAAATCCAAAAACAAACAAACAAGCAAATAAATAAATAAATTTGAAATGTTCATCAAATATGGATAGGAAATTATTGCGGGTTAGGCAAAGCTAGTTCTGACTCCTCGTGCAGCCTGGTATTCAGGCCCTGTGTGTTTAATTTCACTATTGTGTGCACCATGAACTAAATATTTATTTTGATAATATTTTATCTGCTGTAACTTAATCCTGGTAGCATTTTCAAAACTTTTGTGCCATATAGAAACCATTGCGAAGATCCTTCCATGTATTTTTCCTTTGTTCTGTTCAGCGGACAGCAGTTTCTTGGGGGGGGAGGGGGGAAAAACACGGAACGAAAGATCTGGAGAACTACAACATGGGGATTGGATTGTACATTCATCAAATGTTGATGTTCTTAAAATGAAGCCCAGGTTTAAGACTGAACACCTGAAGAGCCCTGCCAGATCAGACCAGGTTCCTCTCCTGTCTACACCTGCATCCTGACTTCTCACGCAGTGGACAGCCAGTCCCAAACAGGGTAGGCAGGCCAAGGCCTTCCCCCACTGTGGCCTCCTGGCTTAGAACCTCCCATGTGGATGTTCCCCTCCGTCACCATAGCTAGCAGCCATTGACTGCGCTCTGGATGTGGGAGGGAAGGAAACAAAAGAAACGTTGTTCCCGGTGAAATCCTGTCCTTCCTCATTTCTGAAGGGCAGTCTCCCTCCCTTTTGTAGCCTTTGGTCTGAGCCATTCTCTGAGGCAGAGCTCTCGAGACCCCTGCCCTTCACAGCTGTGTTAAGGGGCCCGAGCACTCCGCCTTCATACTGGCTGGTCTTGGGAAGCGGCAATCCACTCCCCTGGTAAGGATCCTGGTATGATCCTGGGTGGTGAAATGTCCCTCTGTATCTGTTGAAGAATGTATGGCTGGTCAAAGTTCTTCTCTAACATTCCCTGGATCGCCTCTTAGCTGTTGTGTTTCTTTATTCTAAACCTAATGCTTCAGCACTATGACTGGGGAAGGCACTGGCAAACCACCCCGTATTGAGTCTGCCATGAAAACGCTAGAGGGCGTCACCCCTAGCGTCAGACATGACTCGGTGCTTGCACAGGGGATACCTTTACCTTTACCTTAATGCTTCAGCATCAGTATAGAGAAATATAGATGCACTGGGGAACCAATAAGGCAATAAAATATCCAAAATGGGCTTATATAGAGTCTTCTCTCTTCAGTAATTAGAATCACAGAATGATAGAGTTGTAAGGGGCCATACAGGCCATCTAGTCCAACCCCCTGCTCAATGCGGGATCAGCCCAAACCATCCTCAAGCATCCAAGAAAAGTGTGTATCCAACCTTTGCTTGAAGACTGCGAGTGAGGGGGAGCTCACCACCTCCTTAGGCAGCCTATTCCACTGCTGAACTACTCTGACTGTGAAATTCCCCCCCCCCCCGATATCTAGCCTATATTGTTGTACTTGTAGTTTAAACCCATTACTGCGTGTCCTCTCCTCTGCAGCCAACGGAAACAGCATCCTGCCCTCCTCCAAATGCCAACCTTTCAAATACTTAGAGGGCTATCATGTCCCCTCTCAACCTCCTTTTCTCCAGGCGGAACATTCCCAAGTCCCTCAAACTATCTTCATAGGGCTTGGTCCCTTGGCCCCAGATCATCTTCGTCGCTCTCCTCTGTACCCTTTCAATTTTATCTACGTCCTTCTTGAAGTGAGGCCTCCAGAACTGCACACAGTACTCCAGGTGTGATCTGACCAGTGCCGTATACAATGGGACTATGACATCTTGTGATTTTGATGTGATGCCCCTGCTGATACAGCCCAAAATGGCATTTGCCTTTTTTACCACTGCATCACACTGCCTGCTCATGTTTAGTTTACAATCCACAAGTACCCCAAGGTCTCGTTTACACACAGTGTTACCTAGAAGTGTATCCCCCATCCAGTAGGCATGCTTTTCATTTTTCTGACCCAGATGCAGAACTTTACACTTATCTTTATTAAATTGCATCTTGTTCTCATTTGCCCATTTTTCCATTGTGTTCACATCTCGTTGAACTCTGTCTCTGTCTTCTGGAGTATTTGCCAGTCCTCCCAATTTGGTGTCATCTGCAAACTAGATGAGTAGTCCCTCCCCCCCCATCTAGATCATTAATAAATATGTTAAAAAGTACCGGGCCGAGCCCCGAGCCCTGAGGTACCCCGCTAGTCTCCTGCCTCCAGTCTGATGAAACACCATTTTTTATTCTTTATCATTTCACACAAGTCCCGGCGCGTTTCGTCTTATGGCTTTTTCAAGGGACAACGCTTTTCCTATTTTAGGGCCAACTTCAACTTTATAAAAGAATCTCTTGACAGAATATAAGGTCATCCTAACAATAGCTAAACGTAGCTTGTGGTGCTCCAGACGCATCTGAAGAGAGAAGACTCTATAGAAGTCCATTTTGGATATTTTATTACCATATTGGTCCCCCAGTGCATCTATATTTCTCTATATTTGATTCTTGACTGGGACCCACCCCTCCCAGCTCATTATTTTTGCTTCAGCATCAGGATAAGCAGATCTTGCCTCTGAAGGGCATCGCATCGTTTATGGTTCCTCACCCCAACGCAGTTGCTTGAGCTTGGACTTTAGTCCCTGGGCTGGGCTGGGCCTTGTTTCCTTCTGCTTCTGTCTCTTTTTTCATTCCTTTGCATTATCCCGACATTCTCAGTGCTAGAACTGCTGTTGTGAGCTGCTGATTTTGTGGGGGAAAAGAAGGGCCAGACGCTCTTTCGAATCTGTGTTATTCTGCATTTACCTTCTCTTTGGCATAAGCTGGTGGTGCTTGGTGTCCATGGCATGCGGTCTGTCTCAGGAAGATTTGTTTTTTAAAACGTGGATTTTCCCCCTTTTCCCCCCAGGTCTCAGGGCAGGCCTAGCTGCCTCTATTGCAGGGAGTTCCATTATCAGCAAAATGTTGCTAGCAAACATTGATCCATTTGGTGCTACACCTTTCATTGATCCTGATCAAGAATCACTGTAAGAAAAACCATTATTTTTTTAAATTTATGTTGTCATGTAGTTGCCATCTGCTTTCTCTCTTTTTCATACAAAATGATCATTTGGTAAGTCATGTAGACTTCTTTTGGAAAGTTTGCAGCTTCAGTTTGCAGCAAGTGTCCAGACAGGGAAAGGAAATATGTTTGGCTTGAGCGTCCCTGGGTCCTTAAGAATTTCCCCTGCAAGAAGTCATGCATGCGGCCAGCCTGAAAACAGACCAATGCAAAAGATAACAGGAGATTGTTTTGGTGTCCGGGATGTTCTTCTCCCCCCCCCCCCCCAGTCATCTACAGAACGAGTCGTTTCCAGATTATGGAAGGGAGCGGTGTATTGTGCCCCCCCCGCCCCTGGATTTTTGGCATGGGCAAGTGAATCTGCAGCATCTTCCTCACCGGCCCTTCAGCTTGCCAGTGGAGTCCCAGAAGATGAAGAAGGAAGCCGTGTCTGCTCAACCAGCAGATCTCTCATAATCCTGTGGCTATGGCTGGCCTTCTCCTCTGCCTACCCAAATTAAAGTGCCAGGATTCGGGCAATGAGATTGCTTCTGCTTTTGACCAGTGGACACAGTGGAGTCCAGTCTTGCTTCCAGAGAGGGCAAGGGCGGAAGCCATAGAGCCATGTCAGGGGACAGGTCACCAGGAGGACAGTGGGCCTGCCTTGGGAAGGCTATCCGAAAAGGGCTGGCCGTATCAGAAGTTTCTCTGGCGGTGAAGGAGGACCTTCTACTCCTGCCCATGACATGCAGCAGAGGAGCAGCCTGCTCGTGAGAAGGCCGAGCTCTCTGCAGAGGGCGTTGTGCGTCAGGCACTGAGACTTGACTCGCCCCGTCCCCTTCCGGAGCACTTCCGGAGTCCCACTTCAGTGCTGGGCCACACATTTCTCCACACAGCCATGTAAGGAAGCCAGAGGGCTTGAGCAAGGCCATGTGCAGGCCTGTGGTGCTGGACATGGAAGAGCTAAGTTGGTGGGAGAGCAGGAGTGGCTGGATTTTAATCCCTCCACTATTCCTGCTGGGGAGGGGAGCACCTGCCCCACCGGAAAGCCCCGTCCCTTTAATCAAGGCTTCAAGGGGCATGGTTGCTATGGAAACCATTGGCTGTTTCCACACATTAAGCCTCTTTTAAAGGGACAGGACACTTTCCTCCATCTCTATAGCTTCAATGAACATATACATGAAAAGCCATTCATTGCTCTATGTTTATACATCCTGATCCACTTGAATGTCCAGAGCAATAGCCACCCAAATTCAGTTTTAGCTTCCAAAGAACTTCCCCCCAGGTTCTTTTGCAGCATGCTTTGCAGCTGGGTATATGTCGCATAACCCTCTAACAGCCATGAAATCTGGGGCTGTGTGTACAATTAGGCCACCTGAAAATGGCATCATTCCTTATCGAGTAGTATACATTTCTAGCCTCTTCAGGTTTGGAAGACCAGTTTTAACATTTGTGACTAAGGCCTGAGGAACCCCACAGTTCAGAGGGTCTCTGAATAAGATTTCCCGTACTCCTGGAAAGGAGGTGGGATTCAGAGCCCGCATAGCTCATCCCCACCCCCCCCGCATGCCTCGCAAAAGGAACCTGCATAACTTACTGTGCATGATTCACGTCGTTTATGGGAGTCATCTTTCTGTAGCGCTGCACATTGATTTGCTGGCTGTGGCATGGAAGTGGGGGGATGGGGGAATTTGCAGGGAGACCAGGGTGGGTGCTGGTGTTGGATCAGTTGAACAGCTAGAGCTGTACTTGTGTCTGAATGTCTGTAGCAGTCTAACATGTATGTTGTGATTGTGCATTTCTTTGATAGGGAAGGATATTCAGAGAAATGTGTTATGAACAACTATTTCGGCATTGGGTTAGATGCAAAGATTTCATTAGAATTTAATAATAAGCGGGAGGAACACCCTGAAAAATGCAGGTAATTAAAGTCACTGTTAAGGTTTGAAACAAAGCATTTCCTGTTAATGTGTAACAGTTATCCTTTTCCCTTGAACATTTAAAAAACAATGAACATTTTCCAAGAACATGGAGTTTTTCGTGCCTCGCAAGGCTCATTTCCCTTTTGCTCCTAGAAGCAGAACCAAAAACATGATGTGGTATGGTGTGCTGGGCACCAAGGAGTTATTGCAGCGGACGTACAAGAACCTAGAACAAAAGGTTCAGCTGGAGGTAAGGTTGGAGGTACTACTTCAGCTGTGAGAATGAGTGCTGGTGGGGGGGGGGGCAGCCAGAGAGGCCTGTCCCTGTTCCAGGGTCTTACCTCTCACCTTCTAGCAGCTTCCTAGAGTGGCAGGAGCCCCGCTATTCAAGAGGGTTGCGAAGACTGTTGCTTGGTGGGGCTCCTGGCCGGCATGGGGCCACTGCCAGAGGGAAGGGGAGGACAGAGGCATGCAGCAGTGTTTCCCAACCAGCGTTACATGCTTGTTGGAGGGAAATGTTATACACCAGCGGTACCGGTCTGTGGATCAGTGGATACCGGTCCATGGCTCTTCCTCGTCCTCCTCCCCGGCTGCTGCCTCAGGGGCTGCCCTGCCACTCTGTCGCCGGCTCACCTTTGGTGCTCTCCAGCAGCTGCCATGGCTGAGGCTCCCCCTCAGTGTGGCACTGCGCAGCTGCTACAAGCAGGTGCGCAGCTGCTACCAGCGGGTGGCGGGAAGCTAGGGACGCCGGCAGGAAAGCAAGTGGAGCAGGGGCTCAGCTGGCAGCGACATCCCTCAGCAAAAGACTGTCCCACCCCCCCCCACCCCCCGAGCCTCAGTAAAATTGTCAAGCATTGACCGGTCCCCATTGATAAAAAGGTTGGGGACCACGACACACACTAGGGTTGCGCACTCCGGCGTGCTTCGGCCGCTTCGGTAAGCACTGAAGCCCAAGGTGCGCAGCCTCACGGCGTGGAGGGGAGGGGCACCGACTGGTGCACTGCCGCCAGTGCTGCCCTTCTGCACTCCGGCACTGGCCACCGCAGGCCGCAATGCTCACCAAAGCGGCTGAAGCACGCCAGAGCATGCAACCCTAACACACAAACACAAAATTTTTAAATGTACCCAAGGTGGTTTTACCCTCCCCAAATGGCCAACGATGGGCATGCAGGAGTGGGAAGGGGAGGGGCCTCGGCCATCCAAAACTTTGCTGGGCAAGGCCCCTCTCGGGCGGTCGGCCTCGCGTGGGCTCTGGAGTCCGGCAAAGTGAGTCCTCTAAGGCTTGGTTGTGTCTTGTTTTTCTAGCTTGTAACTCTAGGCAAGGGGAGGAGGAAGTGTCTGGATGATGTGGAGTGTCACTCCAGGGGCATGGCAGGGAGGCCTGTCCAGGATGACCTTGAAACCTGCAACATTGTTCAGGGGCTACTCCATAGTCCAAAGGTTGAAAAGGGCTGTTGTGGAGAAGGGAGGGGTGCACGTTGGGGTCCACACCTGTCATTGGCCCTGCTACTGAGCTCTCTTAAAGCTTTTTTCATAAAAGCAGCCTTGGGAGGGGCCGTGGAAAGACAGGCAAGTAACCTGTGTTCGTTCAGGCCAAACTAGGACAGCTCCTCATTTATTTATTTATTTATTTATTTGTTTGTTTATTTATTTATTTATTTATTTATTTATTTATTTATTGTTGTATTTATATGCCGCCCTCCCCGAGGGCTCAGGGCGGTTTACAGAAAACAGGAAAGGATAGAATTAACTATTGATTCTTGTGGCCTCTTTTGTGGATTGCAGTGCGATGGGCAGTACATTCCCCTTCCAAGTCTCCAGGGCATAGCTGTTCTGAACATCCCAAGTTACGCTGGAGGGATTAATTTCTGGGGTGGAACAAAGGAGGATGATGTAAGTAACATTTTCATAAAGGAATTCTTATCCCTGAATCCTTCCCCTCATCTTCATCGGTACTTTGAATGCCCACAGTGTTCTGGCATGCCTGCATAAAGTCTTCCACTTGTACAGAAGAGTCAATATCTCTGCTTCTGGTATATAACTGCTGTAAACTGTGCCTGCAGGTGTGTTGGACATTGTAGCCCCGCACTATATAGTGCATAATTTCCAGTTGTGTTTAAGAGTGTAAACAGATTCCATGCATCCTGGTGTTGAAATATTCAGGATTCCTTGATGAGTTAGAGATCACAGTAAACATAGGCTTGGATGTGATTATTCATTCCCTCTGCACTACCCTCTGGCAATTGAGGAGGGTGTCCTCCATGGTGGTGCTCACTTCCTCTGCAGCAGGCACTTCCTGGAGCACGAGGATCTTCTAGAGCAGCACCGGTCTTGTGCATGCGGAAGCCATGGGGCAGAGGGCCTTGGGGGCCACAACCAAGGGAAGCCTCCTCAGTAGCTGGGCAAAAGCACAAGGGAGGACATTGTCATGATAACAGGCCCCAGCTCCAGCCCTGGCTCTGTGCCACTCATAGGGCTTTAGGGTATCAGCCACCAGTTTCCAGCTGAGGCCCCAATACGCAGACTTGTTGTAGAAAAAGAATCTCTTTATTGAAAAAAGCAAACAAACAGAAAACAAGGCTTTTACTTGCTAAAATTTATTAGCATGCAAACTAGCATCGCTCTATGTCTCCCATACAACCCGCTCTATGTCTCCCACACATGGTCAGCGGAATTACATGAGAACAAATGAACAGGTAATCAGTGAACAGGGCATGAACATGAAAACATGTCAACAGGGTCTTGACACCCCCATGGATGTTTCCTTTCCCCTCTCTCAGATATTTGGGGCACCGTCATTTGATGATAAGATCTTAGAGGTTGTTGCAGTGTTTGGCAGCATGCAGATGGCCGTCTCCCGTGTTATCAAGCTACAGCATCACAGGATTGCACAGGTATGTGCCTAGAGCAGGGGTAGTCAACCTGTGTCCTCCAGATGTCCATGGACTACAATTCCCATGAGCCCCTGCCAGCGAATGCTCATGGGAATTGTAGTCCATGGACATCTGGAGGACCACAGGTTGACTACCCTTGCTCTAGAGAATGAGCTGGCCAGGGAATCTCTGAAGAGACCAAAGCACGTGTGAAAGGCTGGCTTCCATTCAATGAGTCTTATGAATTTTCAGAGGTGGAAAATTCGGAGGATTTGGCGGAGATGTCTGATACCTAGAGGAAGTCATACCCACTAATAACCACACTTGTCAGTTTTTCTTGACCATATTAGCCTAGAATGAAACGTGTTTTATTGCCTTTCAGTGCCGGTCGGTAAAAATTACCATCGTTGGGGAGGAAGGAGTCCCAGTACAGGTGGATGGAGAAGCATGGATCCAGCCCCCGGGGATTATTAAAATCGTGCATAAAAACAGAGCACAGATGCTGACCCGCGACAGAGTACGTTATTGCAAGACATTTATGTCTATTATTTAATGTCTTTGTGAAGAACTTGATTCATTTGCAATAAGGGAATAACACAGTAGGATACTGTCTACAGGGCCAGATCTCTTAGCACTGGAAACTCAGGTTTTCTTAGAGCTGTCTGGTCATCAGAGATGATGGCTTTGGCATCCATACACCCTGCAAAGAAAAGCAAGGCTCTCATTAACTTTTCTGTTAGTAGCAGCCGCAACACATTACTGAGTAATTTATAGATACAAATGAGTAGCCGTGTTGGTCTGAAGTAGCACAATAGAATCAGAGTCCAGTAGCACCTTTAAGACCAACAAAGATTTATTCAGGGAGTGAGCTTTCGAGTGCAAGCACTCTTCGTCTGTTTATAATAACTGCTTAAAAGTGTAGCAGGAATTTGCTGATGGGCAGTAGGTTTAGGATGGAGCACAGGAAATAATTTACACAGAGCGATTAATATGTAGAATTCGTTGCCAGAGGATGTACTGATGTCTGGAGGCTTATAGAGGTGGGCATGAACCTGAAAAATTGAAGTTTGTGTGGGTTCACAGGATGGGGGACAGGTCACGAACCGTGAATCCTGAACTTACACAAACCCCAATGGTGTTTGAAGTCCAGTTCGGTTCATTGGGTTCGTTATGCAGTAGGCTGTCTCTCGGTGTGCTAGAGATGCAAAATTCCTCTGAGGAACCACTCTAACTGTCAGGAACTTCTTCCGGATGTTTAGCCGAAAATTCTTTTGAATTAATTCCAACCCATTGGTTCTGATCCGACTCCCTGGGGCAACAGAAAACAACTCTGCTCCATCTTCTCTACGACAGCCCTTCAAGTACTTGAAACAGACCAAGCTCTCTCAACCTTTCCTCATACGACTTGGTCTCCAAACCCCTCACCAACTTTGTAGTATGTTTTGCCTGCTGAAGGTCCCCGGGAAATCCTTGGCATCTCCAGTTGGCAGGCGATGGGAAAGGCCGGAGGCCCTGGAAGGCCACCGCCAGTCTGGAAGCTCTGAGGCTCTGGTTCAATAGGAGATGGATGTGTGTGGGTGTGGGTGAGACCATGGAGGTTAAGATTTGCATGCTGACATATTTATTTTGAGAGGCTCTGGAACTGACGTCTTTCCCTTGCCTTTCCCTGTTTATTATGCCTGAGATTTACTGAAGCTATATTTTGAAATTGTGACTGTATCATATGGTTTCTTCCCAGGGCTATCTTGGGTGTCCATTTGGGGTGGGAAAGTAACATAGACATTCCCTGAACCAATGCAAACAAGTGTTTCCATCCTGCCCTGCAAGAGGGGTCTTCACTGCATGCACAACAGAGCCCTTTTCCCTGCCGCGCAGCCGGGGGGGGGGTCCTCTTTGGCGCGGGCTGAAATGCCGAAAGATATGGCCGATTCCCACTGGGAGCAATGGAGATGAAATCTGAATTGCTTTAGGATGCTTTGGGTTGATCCTGCGTTGAGCAGGGGGTTGGACTAGATGGCCTGTAGGGCCCCTTCCAACTCTATGATTCTATGAATACAGGAATGAATCCAGACTGCTGTAGTAACAATTGTCATAATGATTTTTAGAAATACTGTTTCCTTTTCTAAAATCTGTGCTGGTGTGTGTGCCTGCTGCTCTTAAGTGGGAAACTTGGGCCGGGCGTTAAGTGTGCCTCCTTCCCTTCTGCCGGACAGGCCTTTGAAAGTACCCTGAAATCGTGGGAGGACAAACAGAAGGGCGATCCCTGCAAGCCAGTCCTCCGACCCCCTTTCTACCCCCCGCAGGCGGCGGAGCTGGCCACCAAAGAGGAGGCTGCCCAGGTCCGGTTCTGTTCGCAGGCTGCAGAAGAGCTCATCACCAGGTACGGAGCAGAAGCATCACAGGGGCCCAAGCGGGCGGGGTTGGGGCTGGGGTTGGGGCCAAGGGCATGCTCACTTTTCATTGCAGGGTGACCAGAGCTGTCTCTGCCCCTTGGCCAGGATGGAAGGTCCTGGCTTTTGCAGGACTATGGAAGGAAAACCACATGACCTGGCAATTAAATCAGTGCCTGGAGCTGCCGGTTTAGTCCCTGGTTTTTTTTAATGCATTGTCTGTCTTAATAATTGCTGTAACAATGGGCAGAAGGAAGGGGGCCGCCACACCGTGGGCTGGGGCTGCATTGGGCGTGGCTCTCTGCAGCAGAGAGTGCAGCCAATTAGGAATACGTGCAGGAGGCGTGCCGTAGGAGGGTCTGGCCGGCCACCTGGGCAGGTGTTTTTCACTCCTCTCTTTGTCCTCTCCAACTTTTCTTCTAGAATCTGTGAGGCTGCAAAAACACACCCTTTGTTGGAACAGGAGCTGGCTCATGCAGTCAATGCGTGTTCCCATGACTTAAATGAAGCTGGCCTGAGATTTCCGGAGGTAAAGCAATTTTAGGCACTTCTAAGATCATAAACAGAATAAGCAAAGTAAAGAGCAAAAATGGACTCTCAACGAAGGCCCGGCTGTTCTGTGGTCTTTCGTGATTGCTGGATGGTGGGAATTGGGCCGTGGCTGCAATTCTTGCCCCAACCTGCTCAGGCTCAGACTGGGAAGAAAAGGTCTTGCTCCCCAAATGGAAAGTGAACAGCTGGGGCTGTGGGACTGCTGGGCAGTCTGGAGAGGAGCAGGTGACAAGTGTGCGGGAGACCTTGTGTCACAGGTGAAGGGCAGGCACACTCCCAGAGAGAGCCAGGTGGGGCAGGTGATTCCAGCAGGCAGCCTAAGGCCCACCCTGTCCAGCAGAGGAAATCCAGCCCTATCGGCTGCCGATGTCTTGTTCTCCCGCTGTTTCAAAGTGTTTGTTGTGAAATGCAGAGTCCTTCTCTTTCCTTCCTAGAGCCTTACCCGAAACGTGGCCCTTGAAATAGCTGTCAGCGTGAAGGCCCTTCAGGAGGAGACCGAAGCCCTGCTGGGAGGGAGGGCCCCGCTGGTAAGGGGGCAGGGAAGCTGAGCCTTCTTTTCCGCACACCATCATCTCAGCCCTACTCCGGGCAGGAGGTGATCCAGAAGTTGCCCAGGGCAGTGAAGGAAGAGCCAGCATGGGGGGCGGGGAGGAGGGGGGACCGGGATCGGGGAGAGCAGGGAGCCAGGTTCAGATCACCGGGGGACTTCTGGCTGGCCTCATTCTCTCAGGCCCGTCCACCTCACAGGGCTGTCCTGGGGTTCCAGTGAAGGAGAGGAAAATGTTTTGTAGAATCCTTTGGGTCTCCTTTGGGGAGAAGGAGATGCAAATAATAGCATTGCTGGTGTGCCTTTCTGCTTTGCGGGGAGGGGGGCACTGAGCTAGGGCGGACAGCGGTGGGAAGGGCCTTTGTTCAAGGATAAGGACTGATGCTTAGAAGGCTAGGTTGGTTTGAAGCAGAGCCAAAGTTAGTTCTTGATTCTCTACCCTGACCCCAGCGGCCGCTCTTGGCAGGGCCGGCTAGCTCAGTGCGGGGTGGGGCCCATTGACCTTCAGGCTGTGGGGTTCTGCCCAGGTGTGCGAAAAAGAAAATGACCCTGAGCTGGACCTGTCTGGATTTTCCATGACCATCAGCCGTGGGGCCTGCCTGGGTGAAAGGCTGCAAAAAGGAGGGGGAGTAGGTGAGATTACATGAAGAAGCTGGCTGGATCCAACCCAAATCTGGAGGGGAACAGAAGTTCTCAGTGCATGGAGAGGAGAGGCTACATTTGGGTAGGTTTATCAGAGGGAAAGTTTCTTTGTGGCCCCTGGGTGTTCAGAGAGGGCTGAGGGGCCCCGGGTGCAAGCCCGCCCATCTGCTGCTGCCAAGGAGTCCCCTGGGAGATCCCAAGCCAGTGGGTACCAGCCTCGCTTGCTGCTCTGCTCTCTCCTTAACAAAGCGCATCTCCCTTTCCTTGCACACGGCCACAGCTAGAGGCGTCGTTTTACCAGGGGTGAACATGCCGTGTTATTTCCACAGCAATTGGAATCGCCTCATGAAGAGCTGCTCTCAGTGGCCCTGCAGAGCTTGGAGGCCGAACTGGGGAAGCTGGCAGAGATCCCGTGGCTGTATTTTGTTCTGCAACTGAATGATGACGAGGTGGGTAAGAGCCACACGCCCCTGCACACGTTCCTTCCCTTCGGCAGGTCAATTGACTCTGTCGTCCCCTCTGAATATTAGGGGTAGGATTGTTATATTGATTAGCCTCCCCGCTCTGCATCCAGGCAACATATATTTCTACAATAGTGTTAAAATCAGAATATAATGATAAAAACTCTACCCTAGTGCTCCCTCTCAGCATATCAGGGTGTCTGGGGGCTGGGGGCGAGGTGTGCAGTTCATCTGGTGTCCTGGCCTCAGCCATATGCCTGGCGGAAGAGCCCCTGTGCTGCAGGCCCTGCAGAGCTTTGAGAGTTCCGTCTCTGCCAGCAGCATGTTCCACCAGGCTGGGCCCAGGGCTAAAAGGCCAGTTGCACTCCTTTAGGGCCAGGGACCACTAGCACAATCACATTTGTAGGTCTTTGAGTTCTTCTGGAGGGTATATTGGGAGAGGTGGTTCCTTGGAGACGCAGGACCCAGAAGGCACAAGGCCTTGAAGGTAGAAAACAACATCTTGAATTTGATCCGGAATTCATCCAGTGACCAGTGCAACTGCTGAGGGACTGGCTGAATATGGATCCTCCATGGGGTTCTAGTGAGTTAGTAACGAAGTCGTGTCCGACCCATTGCGA
The DNA here is from genome assembly GCF_049243985.1 of Paroedura picta. Classification (NCBI taxonomy): domain Eukaryota; kingdom Metazoa; phylum Chordata; class Lepidosauria; order Squamata; family Gekkonidae; genus Paroedura; species Paroedura picta. The sequence goes on along the minus strand of NC_135374.1, from coordinate 123,052,031 downwards.
CCCCATGGACAATGATCCTCCAGGCCTTCCTGTCCTCTACCATTCCTTGGAGTCCATTTAAGCTCGCACCAAGAGAGTTACAGTAGAGTGAGTTACAGTTGTCTAATCTGGGAGTGACTGTTGTGTGGATGACTGTGGCTGGGGTCTTCAGGGTCGGGTCAGGAGCTAATACCGTTGCCTGGCTATTGTGTTTCTCTTTGCTTCCTTTGCCCCTTTTACAGAGGCAATTTCCGCACATCAGCAAAAATAGCATTACGCTTGCCATGAAAACCTTGTCCTACAGAGGCCGTGTTTCCTACAGTATTCTTTCTTTCTTTCTTTATATTTATTTATTTATTTATCTAGACCGCCCATTTCTTTGCAGCTCTAGGAGGTTTACATTGAACATTCTATAACTTACATGGAATGTTATACAGACTGTATCATCAAAGCAACTTTCAGTAAAGGATCCAAAGATTACAATAACACATAATACAAATAACAATTAACAGTAACATTGAGAGGATTAATTATTTCAGTCATGGGGGGGCTCTGGGGGGACCAGCAGGTGTTCTGAGTCGGTCGGCCTCAAGCAAATACCTGGTGGAAGAGCTCCCTCTTGCAGGCCCTGCGGAACTGTGGAGGTTGCAATTCAAGTAGGAACCCTTTTTCATACATAGACCATTTTTTAAAATTTACAGCAAGTTTAGATTTAGATAGGAACTCGATGGAGCACACTATTGGGTGTCTGTGTCCTTTAAGCCAGGGTTAGTCTACCTGTGGTCCTCCAGATGTTCATGGACTACAATTCCCATGAGCCCCTGCCAGCGTTTGCTGGCAGGGGCTCATGGGAATTGTAGTCCATGAACATCTGGAGGACCACAGGTTGACTACCCTGCTTTAAGCCATTCAATTTTCTGTGACTGTAATTTCCCCTGTAATCTGATTTCTCCTTGCATGGGTAGGATCCTCCGTTGGAGTACGTTAAAAGAAACAGAAGCACAGTATTTCGTATAGTGCCAAAGTTCAAAAAGGAAAAGTCCAGGACACAGAAGACCAGACCTCAACCTGGTATGTTTTCTGATACTGCAAAGAAAAGCGGAACTGCTCTGGGAAAACTTAACATTCGGTGGTCAGCACACGGGTGGTGCTTTCTCTGTGTCCAACCAGTATTCCAACCCCCAAGGTGTGGCCTGTCTGATTGGCACTTCTGCATTGTGTCTGTCATGACTCCCTTTGAGATGAAGTGCCTGGCCTTCCACTGACTCCTCTGCCCCTGGATCCGACATCCCTCCAAGCCTAATCTTAGATCAGCAGTTTCCAGACTCCCTCTTGGACCTGGGGTTCCCTTGGAAGCATATTGCGTCTTTGTCCTTGACAAGATCAGTAATGCTGGAGAAGCTCTCCTGAAGAACAAGTTGGCTTTCCTTTACTGATCTCCCTGTGCAAGCAGAAAAGAAGGACTGGATGTCTTCTAGGGTCTGTTGTCAGTTCTTGGAGGATGGCTGTGAGGCCTGATACGCTTGGCCAGAACTGACCACGCATACCTCTGAAGTCCTTACTCTGGTCATGGTTGGGTCAGTGGCCAGAGCAACATGGAAAGAGCGCTCTTAGGGGAGAGGGAGAGAAAGCCACTCTCTTTGATAAGTACACTGATTGTAGTTGCTGGTGGGGAGGGGCATCCAAGATAATGGCTCACCAGTAAAGTTTGCTAGGAAATGGAATGCTATTAAGTACAGTTGTTTTTACATCAGGGTCTTTTAATAAGCAACAGATTTTTTAAATGCTGGGAGGGTGGGGCAAGCATTATGCATAAGCCAAAGAGACTGACTTAATTGACATTTTTGGCCTTTAAAAATCATTCTGCCCTAAAGTTTGATTTCTGAAGCAAAAGACGCCTGCATTGAGCAAGTAGATTACTTCCTCCTGTGTTTCTCAGCCTGGTGTGGGCCACTAGCCTTAGAGAATAATCTTGATAGACAGTTAAGCTGTGGTAGTCATCTTCTACAATTAATGACATATTTGCTGAACTAATTAATAACCACAGGTATTGTGTTTTAATGAATGCATTCTCTCCCCCATCCATCAAGTCTTGTATGCAGCTGAACATATACAGCCCCCCTCCCCCCCCCTGCTCCTTCTATTGGGACGAGTGAATTTATTGATGTTCAGGGGCTAGAGAGCTCAGAAGTGTGGTAGCCATGTGTCTTGCTCCATCTTTCTCTCTGTTTTTCTTTCTTACACATGTTCTCAGGTCTTCTTAACCTGTAAGCTGCATGAAAAAATATACCCAGCTTTTTGCTTCTGTATTCTGCTCTGTTTTCCACTTTCTGTGGCCTAACCTTTGCTTGTAATGAAGTTGAGCATGTAGAAATTAAGGGGGTTTTGCTCTTAACTTTGGTAGTTCAAAAATGGGGCACAGATGAAGTTGCTGCTTGGCTGGATCTGCTCAGTTTGGGAGAGTACAAAGAAATCTTCATCAGCCATGACGTCCGAGGCTCTGAGCTTTTGCACCTGGAAAGGCGAGATCTTAAGGTATTTCTTTGTGCTACTTTTCCATTCTTGGGAATTTTCCTTCGATAGAGAGACATTTAAACCTTTTCTCCTGTTCCCATTCTGGTTATATGCTTGTAGCTTGGCTTTTAATATGCAAATAATCTTCCCCCCCAAATTAAAAGCAGACCCACATGCCCAAAAAACTAATACACAAGCTGTTGAGCGATACTTTCCTCTGAGAGTACCAAGAAAAGTTAAAATGTCCTTCTGTCATGCAGAGCTATAATGATAGCTAGATAGAGCAAAATGCTGGGGTTTTTCTTAGGCTGGTGTCCACTTGCATCAGAATGCTCCCGTCAACTTGAAATAAGGAATATCGTCAGCCCCACCCCTGGATCTGCAGAGAGGTAACTTGTCACGGACATGATGATTGCTCAAGATGCAAATGATGCAGGATTGATTTTTGATGCCTCTGAATAGTGTTCTGCAGCTCTCTCCCCTTTCAGCCGCTGTACTCTATGCTCTGCAGGCAGGGCCAGTCGGGTCTCCTCGAGCGGTGCCTGTCCCTTAGTCCGAGGGCTGGCCACAGGCCTGGAGAGCTGGCTGCTCGAGGCTTATGCCTCATGGATATGGATCCAGCATGGTTCTCACCCCTCCCCGCCCATGGCTGAAATGGGCCCCTGGGACTTGTCCAGGCTTCACTGGGGCCAGAATCTGGTCAAGGATCCTATCCACCATGCTCTGGCCTGGGAGGTGGAGTGCAAGCTGGCTGTGCTCTCTTGGCAGGAACCCACTGCCTCCACCCTGGCTGTTGCACAGAGGCAAATTATGAGGGGCTCGTGGCCTGGGCGTCGGCCTCGTTACTTTGGGGCAGGGGACAAAAGGACGTTTGGGTGGAGGCGCTCCAGTTTCATGGGAGAACAGGGACAATTTCTAGCATTTCCTTTCTCTTTCAAAAAACAACAGCAGCCTTTTATCTTTCAGCCTCTGCTGAAATCTCCCTCTCCCTCAACTTCACGATAATTTGGGAAAAGGTTGTATAGAAATAAAATCTGCAAGGCTGAAGTGCCGTCATCATAAAGAATTGTCTCCTTGCCTCTGCCATCCTATCAGAGCTATGCCCTTCCCAGTCCATTGAAGCCAAAGGGGCTTAGGAGGGGGTAACTCCAGCTAGGAGTGCAGAATGCAGGATCTCTCTGCTCTTCCCTTGTGATCTGTCTTTCCCCCTCTCTCTTGACTCCTCCTTCTCTTCCCCACAGAGAGAACCTCATTTCCCTTGCTCTGCTCCACAAAGCACTGCGCACTGCGTGATATAAAAATACATTCCCGTTTCAGCATCGACAGTCGTGTTCTCTTTCCCCTTCTGAAATCCGACGAGGGTCAACCAGCTAAAGTCACGGCTTCCTTACTGAGTCCTCATTTCATTTGCTTTGATGAATGATTGATGAGTGATATATTCATGCCTCTTTTGTGGGACGGATCCCATTTCCTGACGGAGCAGGCTGGCAGCCCAGGGATGCCTGGAGAGCCTTCCCTGCAGAGGCCATTCAGGCCTCGTCATGGAGGCAACTCCCTTCCCCAACAACAGCACTGCTTTCTTCAGCGGTGATATATCATGATGATCCATAGGCTTATGGAACTTATCACCTCCCGGTCAGACTGCTGTAATGTACTCTACGTGGGGTTACCCTTGAAGACAGCTACTTTAGAACACTGCAGGAGATGTTGCCTGCAGGCTGCATATTACTCCGGAGCTTAAAAGAGTTGCTCTAGTTACCGCTTCCTAACTCGCTGCAGTCACTGTGAGTGCCACACAGTACCTTAAGGACCACATCGTTCTGTATGAGCCTGGCCTGAACAGGGAAAGCAGGTGACCACAAGGGATTTCATTTCTAGATCACAGAATACGCCATCTGAAACTGGATCACAGAACTGGAGGACGATGGGAACAGAAAGCTAAGGCAAGGTTTAATATGAATGAGAGAGGGCAGTGCAAGCAGGGCTTGTGATACCTGCTGTAATCACAGGAGTGGGCAGTAACCCTGCTCCATTCTTAAGGCGCCCTTGTGGACTGTTCTAATCCGTTTTCAAAAATGCCCCCCCAGTCGCTTCTGTTGGGCACAGTCTGCTGAGTGATGGAAGTGTCGGGGCCTTCCTGACCTCTCCAAGATGGGAACCACCACTGAAAAAGCACATGAACAGGCAGCTGCTGATCTTACCCATTTGCAAGATGCCGCCTTGGGAAGACTTTGGTTGGACAAGCAAAGCCATTGCAATAAGTGTGCAGGACAAGGTGCAATCCCTGGGCTGAAAGGGCTTGTAGGTGAGAACCAGAACCTGGAACTGGACTCAGGATCCAGTGAAGGGTGTGTTCCACCTGAGCGTAACCAGGTTGTGGTGTTCCACACCACAAGGCATTTCTCATTCATCTTTAAGGGCAGGCCCGAGTGGAGCGCACTGCCAACCGTCTAGCTTTGAGGGAACCATAGCATGGATCCACATGGCCAGATCAGCTGACTAAAGGGTGTCTTCTGGGCTAAATGAGGCCGGTTGAATGCCTCTTTGGGCAGCTTTGTTGAGTCAGTTCTCCAGTAACAGTGCTGGATGCAGTATAACCCTTGTGTCCTTCACAGAGTCAGGGAACACCACCAAAAGTGGACAACACAACGTCCTTCAAGACCTCAGGCTTCCCAGCCAGAATTGCCTCCATTGTGTCAGGATTCTCCTTCAGTGTGTTCCTCCTTAACCATTTAGCCACAGCAATTAGGACCGCTCCAATATCATCAGATGATGCAGAAAAAGAAATATAGCGTTGAGGGTCAACGGCATTTAGATGACATCCTGCTCCAAATCTACAGCGGATTCCTCTTAAGGGCTTGGCAGACAGATTGAAGAGCACCGGGAATAAAATGAAGGAACCTCCTCAAGACGACAGCAGCAGCCCGTATGAGTCATGCTTATAGCGAACGGTTTAAACCAGGGGTAGTCAAACTGCGGCCCTCCACATGTCCATGAACTACAATTCCCATGAGCCCCTGCCAGCGAATGCTGGCAGGGGCTCATGGTAATTGTAGTCCATGGACATCTGGAGGGCCGTTGTTTGACAACCCTTGGTTTAAACCAATCCAGGGTAGAGTCAGTGAACATCACTGGCCTTTCTTTGGAAGCCTGTAGGTCACGGGACAGCATGGTTGGAGTGGCTTCGTCCTAGTTTTCACGTTTTCTTCTGGTGCCTGGCCTTGTCGTTTTAATTATTCTGTTGTTTCGCTGCTTCTTGGCTGAACTGTTCTTTTCAGTGTTTTTTTTAAGTTTTAGAGCAATTATTCTTACAATTTTTCTCTGCTGATATAATATTACTGTTGTTTTACTCTTAATTGCAAATCACTTTCACTGGTGAATTTTTCAGAGAGGCAGGATGGCAGTGAAAAGGGACAGCCAGTTGCAGCTGTCAAGAGGTGGGTTTGCCTGCGCCTGCCCTGGGCTTCCGTGGTAGCTTCCCAGGCCAATGCTAACCAGCGTCTACTCTGCTCGGCTTCTGAGATCTGATGAGGTCGAGCTAGGCTGGGCCATCCCGGTCAAGACGAGAGATGCACAGGGGTGCTTGTCTGTTGCCTGCCTTTGTACAGCCACCTGGTCTTCCTCAGTGGTCCCCCACCCAAGCATTAACCTGTGCCAACCCACCTAAGCTTCCGAGGTCAGATGGGAAACAAACCTAACCTGGGCCACTGTTGCAAACCAGATTCAGTGATTAGTTTTTCAGAGGGACACTATAAAATTACTTGAAATAAAAACGTGAAGGCAGAAAGTAACAGATGCGTTTTGTTATGGTGTTCTTTCCAGGACTATCTCTTTAAGTGTCGACACTTCTACATAACACCCCTAAAATATCCAACTGGGGGAAGAGTTCCAGAGAACTTTTCCAGAGAGTAAGCAATGGAATGACAAAAACTGTTTGGAAAACTGAATTAAAGTGTACCATGTCAACAGAAGAGAAGCTCAATGCGTGGGGCTCATCTCATCAAGTTTCATCTCTCACCAGAATCTCATCCTGCCCCTTCCCATCCTCCCCTGGCCAGCGCTGGGGTAGGAAGGGCTCCAGGTCAGTCACCTGTCTGCACTCATGACCCAGGAGAACATGGCACTGCACATGTCCTCATCCCACAACCTGTGATCTGTCAGGAGAAATGCTTGCCCCCCCCCAAGCAAAAATATGCCATTTTTCGATATCAATTCATACTTGCAGAAAAAACCCTTCCATTTACTTCCCAAAGTTCATTTCTATATCTCATTGCATTGCTGGCTATCTTTAACAGTCATCATTTGGAAGGTATTTCCCTAACATTTTATTTTAAGGTGACGTATACATTAAGTAAAATAGCTTTGCTTCCTTTGGTAATTAGTTTAATGCCAGTCACATTGGCCGGATAAGTATACCAGGCACTGGTCAGAAGGTGCAAGCCAGGAGAGAGCGTGTTGGAGCGTCTTGTCAAGCATCTGGGTTGTCTCCCCAGTACAGAAGTCAACCTGGGTTTTGCCAGTGGACTCAGTCATACTGTCATGAATATCCTCTCTAAACATCAGGACACCTTACAGCAGGGGTAGTCAAACTGCGGCCTTCCAGATGTGCATGGACTACAAAGTCCATGGACATCTGGAGGGCCGCAGTTTGACTACCCCTGCCTTACAGCCTCAAGAGCCGGTCCAGAGTGGTAGACTAGGAGAACGAGGTTGGATTCCCCAGTCCTCCACATGCAGCCAGCTGGGTAACCTTGGACTATTCACAGTTCTTTTGGAGCTGTTCTCACAGAACAGGCCTCTCTCAGCCCCATCGGCCTCACAGAAGAAGGGAAAGGTGTTTGAAAGCCGCAGTGGAATTCCTCCGGGCTGCAAAAAACAGGGATATTAAAAGAATGGCTCTTCTTTTGGGGGGCAAACCATTCTAATTGTCAAGAGGCACCTGGCTGCACTGGGTGAGTTCAAATCCCCTGGTCCGGATGAAATGCACCCGAGAGTGCTCAAAGAACTTTCCCGAGAACTTGCACAGCCCTTGTCCGTCATCTTTAGGACCTCGTGTTGGACTGGAGACATGCTAGAAGACTGGAAGAGAGCAAATGTTGTCCAGGTCTTCAAAAAAGGGTGGAAAGATGACCCGAGGAACTACATACAGATTGGCCTCCTATGGCAATGCTTCAGCAATAATGTCATGGCCAGCCATGAAAAATCTTCCTGAACGTCTGTGCCAGCTGCGGGGCCCAACACGTGCCAGTTTTGCCACATGCTGTGTCAGGCCGGTGGGAAGTGGGACCACATCACCCAAGTCTGCCGCTTGAAGGAGGCCACCAACCTTGCATGACCATCACCCACATGGCTGCTGCCCACCCATGATAAACTAAAAAAAATCCTCACCTTCACAATGTATCCCTTCTGCCATCCGCCACCAACCTCGTGTGACTGTCAGCACACTGCATGTTGCCAACTTGACACAGCTAACACAGTCAGGATCCTTTGAGAGCAGCTTGGCTCAACGCCGACAAAACTGAGACCACACCAAGCAGTCGATAGCGAAGTCAGTCTTCTTTGAGGATTACAATGGCGGAGCAAGCATCTTCTTCAGGAAACACACAGAACGGGGTTATCGGCAAAGCCAAGGCACAAAGGAAGGAATGGGGTTTTAACTACTCGGACCCCCGCCCAAGCTGAGCGTGGGAAACTTGGTTCTTACAAGATTGATTGTTTGATTAACAAAGACTCAAAACTAGGAGACTTGGGGTCACTTCACTACCAACTGCCTGACGCTGCAGATCCGCTCACCTCAGATGCTGTGCTGGTCGATTTTCTCTGTGGCTACATCTTTCAACTCATGCATTGCCCTGGGAAGTCCATCAACCACGCCAATATGTTGAGGCATCTGCCTCTGCCCACCATCGATGCAGACCCAGCAGCTGCTTGTGGGGTAATGCTTATGGACATTTTGCCACAGCTGACACTCCACGCTGCAGACATTGCTGCACAGGCTCCCCTCCCATGTCCTCAACCGGGTGTGGAGGGGGTAGCCTAGCAGCGAACTGGACTCAGACATTGCTTCATTCACTGCCTGGCAAAACTGTCAGCCCACAGGGGCTGTTTCTTTTGGGGCCATTGAGTGGTGGTGCTGATCAAATTGTGCCAGCAGGTCCCGGAGGCTCATGAGGGCCACCCAGGAATCGTCCACATGAAGGCCTTGGCCCAGAGTTATGTGTGGTGGCCAGGAATGAACAGGGAGGTTGAGGCTTAGGTCCTACAGTGCCAGCCCTGGCAAGAGAGCTGCCCAGAGATTCCCCAAGTGATGATACAGACCTGGGAGTCTGCCAAGATTCCCTGGTCTTGGCTGCACATCAACGTGGTGATGTGCAGGGTCACACATCTTGATTTTGATGGATTCATACTCCAAATGGCTGGAGATGATTCCCGTGTCTGCCATGACATCAGCTGGGGTCTTCTAAGCCTTGCAGAGGCTCTTTGAGACACATGGGCTGCCGAACACCCTCATCTCAGACAACGGAGTCCAGTTCACCTCCACTGACTTTACGGAGTTTCTGTCGTCTCACCTCATCAGGCATGTCACATCAGTTCCACCCATTCACAAATCGCCAAGCAGAGTGCATGTTTCACACTATGAAGGATACTCTCTCCCAGGTAACCAAGCTGACTGGCATCAACACCTTGCGAACTTCCTCACCTGGCAACACGTCACCTCAACAAATGCCCCCAGGAAGAGCCCAGCCAAACTGCTGATGAATCGGCACCTGACCACACTGCTGGATCAGCAGCACCCTAATCACAGTGTTACCCAAGACACCAGCCAGGAGGAGACAACTGCAACCCGTTCCGTTGCACTGGATGACCCGCACTGGAACTATGCAGACAGGGCCCCTTGGATTCCGGCAACCATCACCAGAATCACTGGACCTGTCTCATATCAGGTCCAGTCTCTGGAGGGCCACACTCTCCACCACCACATGGACCAGATGCAGCAGCCTATCCGGATCCATGTCAGTGCAGAAGAACAAGCCAGGTTGGCACAAACAACTGCAGCCTCCCCTGGGGGCCTGCTGTCTCCAACCACAACACCAGCCCCCCCCCCCCAGGAGCACCAGCTTGTTGAACTAGCTCCAAGCAACTTGGCAGGAAACCACCAGACTTGTCCCAGCCCCTTAACTGCTAGGACTCGCTCCACACCCTGCTACCTCCAGGTCTTTGTGCATCACCTGCTAAGTGACTAACTTGGGGGGGGGATTGTGTATGGAGACATCCTGAGCACCTGAGCTTGAAGATCAAGGCAGGATCGTTATCCTGTAACTGGCCAATGTATGGCTAGATCCCGACTGCCGGATCCAATCAGTTCATTGTGAAACTGACCAATAGCGTATTTATGTTGGTACTAGTAAATAAGCCCGCTGCAGGCAAAATGCAGCGAGCGCTAGCAGGGCGCGCGAATAGGGTGGCTGGGCTGTGCGGCCCTGCCTGGAATGGGCGGGGGCGTCCTGTGGGCCTGGTGCCTACCTGGGGTGGCGTCACAGGAGCTGGGCGGGTGGTGCTCCGTGGGGCAGAGCAGAGCTTGCGGCGGCGGTCCCCAAGGTTCCTTTGGCAGCGACTGCTGGCTGGTTGCGCCGGGGGGGCGAAGTGTTGGCGGCAGCGGCAGGTGGTGGCCAGGCAGAAGCCGGGAGAACAGTGGAGTTGGGCAGGAGCGGCTTCTGCCGGCCCCGGGCGCTCCTTCACTGCGGCGAAGGAGCGGCCAGGGCCGGCAGAAGCCGGGAGAAGGGCGGCGGTGGGCGAGAGCAGCTTCTGCCGGCCCCGGACGCTCCTTCGCTACCGCGAAGGAGCACCCGAGGCCGGCAGAAGCCGGGAGAATGACGGCAGTGGGCGGGCAAGGCCTCTGCCGGCCCCAGTAGAAGCCGGGAGAAGGGTGATGGTGGGCGGGCAAGGCTTCTGCGGGCAAAGCTTCTGCCAACCCCGGGCGCTCCTTCGCGCCAGCTGGCAGGTGGTGTTTGAGCTGCCGTTTCATCATTGCCACGCTCCCCCCGAGTGAAAAAAAAAATCCCCTCCCCTTACAGGCGCGATTTTCGGCCGAAAACAGTGTGAAAAATCAAGGGGAAATAAACCAGCAAACGGGCTTCTGTGTTGCTTGTGCTTAGTGACTTTAAACAGAGGGACTGCAGCCGAGGAAGCCTCCCTGGGTAAACAAAGGCTCGCCGGTGCATTGATCTCCGCTCGCTCGGAGAAAAAAAAATGGCGATCGCTTCGCCAGAAGATCAGAGGAGAGAGCCAGGGGGAGGGATTTTGCAGAAACCACAACAATGGTAACGCACAGAACTTTCCCGCTAGTGTTTCAGATTGGTCGCAGGAGTGCAAATTTTCTTTTGAGATGGGGAGCCAAGGAAGCTTGTAGCCAGACGCGGATGTTGGATTTTCGTAGGGCAAACTTTAATAAACTCAGAGACATGATGAGTGTCATACCATGGACGAGAATGCTGGAAGGGAAGGGAGCATGTGAAGGGTGGGCGCTACTCAAACAGGAGCTATTGCTTGCTCAATCAATGACTATCCCAGAAAGACGAAAACACTGCAGGAGCGCTAAGAAGCCTATTTGGAGGAACAGAGAACTTCAAGAGGAACTAAGAAAGAAAAGGAAAATGTTCAGGAAATGGAGGGAAGGACAGAGCTCTAAAGAAGAGTACCTACAGGTTACTAGGCACTGTAGATCAATCATCAGAAAGGCCAAAGCTGAGATTGAGCTAAGATTGGCCAGGGAAGCCCCTTGTAACAAGAAAAGATTTTTCAGTTATGTGAGGAGCAAACGTAAAGTAAAGGAGGCAATAGGCCCACTGTTGGGTGCAGATGGACAAACTCTAACGAAAGATGCAGAGAAAGCAGAAAGGCTTAGTGCCTATTTTACATCTGTTTTTTCCCACAGGTCAAAGTGTTTAGGCACATCTAGAGATGGCCCTTGCCAAAGGATAGTGTCTGGGTGGCAGGTTAACATGGATAGAGAGGTTGTCGAGAGGCATTTAGCTGCACTGGATGAGTTCAAATCCCCTGGTCCGGATGAAATGCACCCGAGAGTACTCAAAGAACTTTCCAGAGAACTTGCACAGCCCTTGTCCATCAACTTCGGAACCTCTTTAAGGACTGGAGATGTCCCGGAGGACTGGAAAAGAGCAAACGTTATTCCGATCTTCAAAAAAGGGAGGAAGGATGACCCAGGAAACTACAGACCAGTGAGTCTGACCTCTGTTGTGGGGAAGATAATGGAGCAGATATTAAAGGGAGCGATCTGCAAACATCTGGAGGACAATTTGGTGATCCAAGGAAGTCAGCATGGATTTGTCTCCAACAGGTCCTGCCAGACCAACCTAGTTTCCTTTTTTGACCAAGTAACAGGTTTGCTGGATCGGGGAAATTCGGTTGATGTCATTTACAAAAGTAAAGCTTTTGACAAGGTTCCCCATGATGTTCTGATGGATAAGTTGAAGGACTGCAATCTGTATTTTCAGATAGTTAAGTGGATAGGGAATTGGTTAGAGAACCGCACTCAAAGAGTTGTTGTCAATGGTGTTTCATCAGACTGGAGAGAGGTGAGTAGCGGGGTATCTCAGGGCTCGGTGCTCGGCCCGGTACTTTTTAACATATTTATTAATGATCTAGATGAGGGGGTGGAGGGACTATTCATCAAGTTTGCAGATGACACCAAATTGGGAGGACTGGCAAATACTCCAGAAGATAGAGACAGAGTTCAACGAGATCTGAACACAATGGAAAAATGGGCAAATGAGAACGAGATGAAATTTAATAAAGACAAGTGTAAAGTTCTGCATCTGGGTCAGAAAAATGAAAAGCATGCCTACTGGATGGGGGATACGCTTCTAGGTAGCACTGTGTGTGAACGAGACCTTGGGGTACTTGTGGATTGTAAACTAAACATGAGCAGGCAGTGTGATGCAGCGGTAAAAAAGGCAAATGCCATTTTGGGCTGTATCAACAGGGGCATCACATCAAAATCACAAGATGTCATAGTCCCATTGTATACGGCACTGGTCAGACCACACCTGGAGTACTGTGTGCAGTTCTGGAGGCCTCACTTCAAGAAGGACGTAGATAAAATTGAAAGGGTACAGAGGAGAGCGACGAAGATGATCTGGGGCCAAGGGACCAAGCCCTATGAAGATAGGTTGAGGGACTTGGTAATGTTCAGCCTGGAGAAAAGGAGGTTGAGAGGGACATGATAGCCCTCTTTAAGTATTTGAAAGGTTGTCACTTGGAGGAGGGCAGGATGCTGTTTCTGCTGGCTGCAGAGGAGAGGACATGCAGTAATGGGTTTAAACTTCAAGTACAACGATATAGGCTAGATATCAGGAAAAGGTTTTTCACAGTCAGAGTAGTTCAGCAGTGGAATAGGCTGCCTAAGGAGGTGGTGAGCTCCCCCTCACTGGAAGTCTTCAAGCAAAGGTTGGATACACACTTTTCTTGGATGCTTTAGGATGCTTAGAGCTGATCCTGCGTTGAGCAGGGAGTTGGACTAGATGGCCTGTATGGCCCCTTCCAACTCTATGATTCTATGATTCTATGATTCTATGAGTGTAGCGCTTTCCGGAGGGTGAATCCACTTTTTGGGATTTCCCTGAAAGTGCTACAACGAAGCACTTTTTGCAGATCGTTTTCAGGAGTGTTGCAGATTGTCAACGACGTTGTGCATAACGGCAAATCAGTAGCGATTTCAATTGGCAACCATTGTGCAATTTTTAAGGAGTGCGGAAAGCCCCTCAGACTTCACCAATGAGTGCATGCCTTATTTTTCCCCAAACAGAAATGATTTTATTTATTTATATTATTTCATCATTACATCTCTATACCACCCTCCCTTACAGCTCAGGGCAGTTTACAGTAAAAGTTGAAAGCTCATAGTACACAAAAACACAACCACCTGCCCCTTCGATCCCTGTCCATCTTGGCTCCTTAAGGGGAGGAATGGACGAATAGGTGATCAGCTCAGGGACATCATCAACTGCTCTCTCCAGTCGGGAGAGTTTCCTGAGGTGCTGAAGGAGGCGATGGTGTGCCCTCTCCTCAAGAAACCATCTCTGAACCCACATGACCCCGCAAGCTACCGCGTGCTAGCGCACTTAGCGTTCCTGGGTAAGGTGGTGGAAAGGGTGCGGCGGACCAGCTCCTAGCGTTCCTGGAAGGTACTTGGGCGCTCGATCCATACCAGTTTGGCTTCTGTCCTGGTCATGGGGTTGAGACGGTGTTGGTCTCCTTGTTGGATGACCTCCGTCGCCAGCTTGACCGAGGCGTCTCTGCTGTGCTAGTTCTTTTAGATCTGTCGGCCGTGTTTGACGTGGTCAATCACGAGGTGCTAGCGAGCTGCCTCGCCGGAATGGGGATAAGGGGTACAGCCTTGCGCTGGATACGCTCCTTCCTCCAAAACTGGACACAGAGGGTAGCTGTGGGAGAGGAAGTATCGGGCCCTTACCGGCTCCCTTGTGGGTTCCACAGTGCTCAGTGCTCTCTCCTACATTATTCAACATCTTTATGCGCCCTCTAGCTCAACTGGTGCAGAGTTATGGGCTGGGTTGCCATCAGTATGCTGATGACACTCAGCTTTTTCTCCTCATGGACGGCCACCAGGACTCTCCCCCAGATCCATTCACCAGATGTTTGGAAGCCGTGGCTGGATGGTTCGAGCAGAGTTGCCTGAAACTCAACCCCTCCAAGATGGAGGTCCTATGGTAGGGCTGTAGGGGAGCAGACCAGGCCAGAAACCTGGGGGATGACCATGGATGTCTCACTAACACTCGAGGCACAGGTCAAACAGGTAGCTGGCCAGGCATTTTTCTATCTTTGCTAGGCTCGGCTACTAGCGCCCTCTCTGTCCCCCGAACACCTGGCCACAGTGATCCATGGGACGGTCACCTCCAGATTAGATTTCTGTAACTCGCTCTACACTGGCCTGCCTCTGGGCTTGATCCGGAAACTGCAACTCGTCCAAAATGCGGCTGCTAGGGTCCTCACAGCTACAACTTGGAGGGCCCATATCCAGCCAGTGCTGAGGCAGCTGCATTGGCTATCGGTTATCTTCCGGATCAGGTTCAAGGTTTTGGTTTTGACCTTCAAGGCCATCTGTGGTCTGGGCCCAGTGTATATGAGGGACCGCCTATCGGCCTATGCCCCCCCCCCCACAGGGCCTTACGCTCTGTGGGGTTAACCTATTGATCATTCCCGATCCCAAGGAAGCTCGTCTTGCCTCGACTAGGGCCAGGGCCTTTTCGGTCGTGGCCCTAACCTGGTGGAATGAGCTCCCGGAAGAGCTGAGGGCCCAGCGGGAATTGTCATCATTCCGCAGGGCCTGCAAGACGGAGCTCTTCCGCCAGGCTTTTGGTTGAGGCCGGGCAGCAAGAAGATCTAGCCCCCCTCACAAATGTGATGATTGCGTCTGTCATCTGCCCTCTCCCTTCCCCTTCTTAGGGGGTGTGGAATTGGGTTAGCTATATTGAATTTTGCCGCCATTCTTGTTTTAACTTTTGTATTAATTGTATTATGTTTTATTGTGCTTTTATTGTTTTAGGGGATTGGTTTTTATGTGACTCACCTCGAGTCTCCGGGGGGAGGCGGGATATAAATTAAATAACAACAACAACAACAACAACAACAATTATTATTATTATTAATTATTGTTATTGTTTATTATTATTATTATTATTATTATTATTAACACTTTGAATATAACAATACAGAAACCCATCACAGTTTTGGGTTTGCAACGTTTTGAATTTAATAACACTTTAATGGTTATAACCATGTGATGTTCAGCTGTTCACTACCCAGCCGTGAGTGCTGTCTTATTTAAGGTGTGGCCAGGTCAGGAAGGTGTGCTTGGGAGGGGAGGCAGCCTGGCACAGCCCAGCCTCATCCGGTCTCAGAAGCTGAACAGTGTTGGCCCTTGGAAGGAAGGAAGGAAGGAAGGAAGGAAGGAAGGAAGGAAGGAAGGAAGGAAGGAAGGAAGGAAGGAAGGAAGGAAGGAAGGAAGGAAGGAGAAATTGAATTAAGGAAGGAAGGAAGGGAGGAAGGAAGGAAGGAAGGAAGGAAGGAAGGAAGGAAGGAAGGAAGGAAGGAAGGAAGGAAAAAGTGAATTAAGGAAGGAAGGAAAGGAGAAATTGAATTAAGGAAGGAAGGAAGGAAGGAAGGAAGGAAGGAAGGAAGGAAGGAAGGAAGGAAGGAAGGAAGGAAGGAAGGAGAAAGTGAATTAAGGAAGGAAGGAAGGAAGGAAGGAAGGAAGGAAGGAAGGAAGGAAGAGGAGGGAGGGAGGGAGGGAGGGAGGGAGGAAGGAAGGAAGGAAGGAAGGAAGGAAGGAAGGAAAAAGTGAATTAAGGAAGGTAGGAAAGGAGAAATTGAATTAAGGAAGGAAGGAAGGAAGGAAGGAAGGAAGGAGAAAGTGAATTAAGGAAGGAAGGAAGGAAGGAAGGAAGAGGAGGGAGGGAGGGAGGGAGGGAGAAAGGAAGGAAGGAAGGAAGGAAGGAAGGAAGGAAGGAAGGAAGGAAGGAAGGAAGGAAGGAAGGAAGGAAGGAAGGAAGGAAGGAAGGAAGGAAGGAAGGAAGGAAGGAAGGAAGGAGAAATTGAATTAAGGAAGGAAGGGAGGGAGGGAGGAAGGAAGGAAGGAAGGAAGGAAGGAAGGAAGGAAGGAAGGAAGGAAGGAAGGAAGGAAGGAAGGAAGGAAGGAAGGAAGGAAGGAAAAAGTGAATTAAGGAAGGAAGGAAAGGAGAAATTGAATTAAGGAAGGAAGGAAGGAAGGAAGGAAGTGAATTAAGGAAGGAAGGAAGGAAGGAAGGAAGGAAGAGGAGGGAGGGAGGGAGGGAGGGAGAAAGGAAGGAAGGAAGGAAGGAAGGAAGGAAGGAAGGAAGGAAGGAAGGAAGGAAGGAAGGAAGGAAGGAAGGCCAACCCCCTGTCCTCCTCCCTTGCCTTGAGAGCTGGGGCTGCACACGTCAGTAAAAGTCTTCTCAGTGACTGGTCTCTGGAGGGAAGTTTTTCCTTCTGTACCAGCCAGGAAATCTCTACCAGTCTTCACATGAAGGAGGGAAATCTGAAAAGGCTACTCTTTATTCTGTGTTTTCCCCCATGGCCCACAGAGTAATGGCTTAGGATGCAGAGGAGCAAAAGTTTAGCACTTTGTAGCATCTTTAAAATACCTTGAGTGTTATTATCTTTGATTATTAAGTCTAAAACACTGGGTGAACAACCCAAGCAACCCTGCCCAGAAACCTACTCTTGTCTATTAATGCCCCAGGAAAATGCTCTTAGGGTTGGGCTGCAGGGATGTGACTCAGAGTTGGGTATTCTAATCTAAGGTAAGTAATTTCCCTCTAAATCAAAGTGATTTCTCAGTCAGTTCTAATGTCTTTTTCTGCATTAAAAGTAATAAATAGCATTCTCTTTTCAAGTCTGGAAGTGCATCTGCTGTGCAAAATAACCAGAACCGAATAATAACACTCACCATTCTCATTGTAATCCTGACACCAGCCCTGTAGGTTTGCCCTATGATTTAATGTAGTACACACCACACTGGTTGAAGGAAAAATTGATTGCAGGTCACTATGGTCACGTTACTCTTCCGTAGAAACTGGATTATCTGTCTTGGTCCTTCTGAGTAAAGATAAAACTGTTCACTCTTGGATACTCCTGGATGCTTGAGGCTGATCCTGCCTTGAGCAGGGGGTTGGACTAGATGGCCCTTGCGGACCCTTCCAACTCTATGATTCTATGATTCTTGCTTCCTGTAAGTGAATTTTACGTTCTCTTTGTCTTGTAGGACCTGGGGATAACGAAGGTGGGGCATATGAAGCGAATTCTGCAGGGAATTAAAGAACTGGGCAGGACGACACCTTTGCCTGAAATGTAGCAGGGTTGCTACCTCGGAAGGAGAAGTGCCACTTCTGCAGAGCTGTGGCAGCATGTGGTCTTCAGCGCACGTCACTTTGTGGATGAGTGGGCATCCGTATGTAACACGCGTCTTACTGTATCTGCAGTGCTTGACAAGAAGAGCTGGATGCGGAGAGCTCAAAAGGTTTTGCGTTTCTCAAAACGCTGTGAAATATATGTTGTGAAGAACAGTTGTGTAAATTGTGGGTTGTGTGGTTTTGTGCTTTATCTGTCAGGGGTAGTCCAAGTGTAATTCCGTATCTGGGTCTCTTATCAGTACAGCAGCCACTGGCTTCGTGAAATGAGACGGCTGAATTTGAGAACTTCCCAGAATCCGTTGCACAATTTTCTGACAGAGATTGATCACATGTGAGTTTTTAGGTGACACTGATACCTCAGCCACCCCCTCCCCCCAAGTAAGTCTAGGGTTAGGCAGTACCCCAGGACTGCGAACGATGTCATGCATGGTTTGTCTGCCCAAACTGTGACTGCCTATGGTTTTTGCATGACGCACCTTATGCAACTGAACAACTTTTGTAGCTTTTTCAAGAAGATTTATTACAACTCTGGGCTCTCATGAGAGACTTTCCCCTTTGCTGTGCGTTGTACACAACCTAAATGTGCTGTTGGGTCAGTAACTGACTGCAAACCTCTCTGGCCTGCATGGCAAGAAAAGTGCGACCGACAATGAGAAGCTCCTGTTTGCCTCCTGATGGCAAGGACGATCACGCCTGCTTCCTCGGGGAGTTATGAGCCTGGGCCAAGAAAGGCACCGCTTCCGGCCCCTTCTGAAGGGACGGCTGGTTTCCCTCGCACAAGGGCAGCACGGCCAATAGTCAGCCGGCTGCTTTCAGATTCAGAGACGACAACCGAGTCAAGAGCCGTGACTTAAAACTACTTCACATTGAAGGCACCCCTAGGACCAGTTTTCTGAAAATGCAGGCAAGCGTGGAAATGCTTTCGTAGTGAAAACTGCCAGCCAGATGAAGTCTTAGTCTTCAGCAAGAACAAGCAGCCGGGGCGTTTTGGGAGCGTCTCTGTTAACTACTTGGCACTGATCTTCTGGATTTCACGTGGGACTTTATTCTTTTTGATAATTTGTTTATTTTTTATAAATGTCTTCTGCAAAGTGCACATGTGCACACACACACACACACACACACACACACGCTCACACACATCTGGGCTTATAGTGATCCAGTTGAGATTGCTGTTAATGCATGTACTGAAGTCCAATAACTTAGAAAAAAGGAACTTTGTCCAGCAATAAAACTGGTTCTCTGACCTGTTCAAAATGTCCTCTTCGGAAGGGTGTGGAGATTAAGTGACATTTATCCTTGTGCCAGATCTTTGACGATGATCAATATGTTCTCTGATTTTTCACAGAGAGCCTTTCAGCTGTCTCTTCTATGAATATTCCAAGATCCTTTTATAAAATTGCATTTTTTTTTAGAAAAGTAGATTAGAATTGCAACATTAAGTTATCGGTGCAGCAAAATGCCCGAATGTTTTGCAGGCGCTCAGTGTCAAGGTCTGTGGGTGTGCTGATGCACAGGCAGGGGAAAGCCCTCCTCATCCACTGGGTGAAGTCGTGGCTCACGCAGTGCGAGGGGCTCTTGGCTCTGCCATCCCAGGGTATGCAGCAGCACGGGGACATGGAAGACGTCTGTCAGGGGCAGAACAGCCACTCCTGTATAAATCTGTTGCGAGCTACGTCCTCCACAGAAAGGGGAAGACCTGGCCCCTGTCCGCCCACCCCCTGAAGCCTTCCTAGGTCCTCGGGAGCCCCGGGTGGGGGGAGAGGGGCTCTCTGGAGAGTGGCCAGACTCCAGGAGAACAGGAGACACAGAGCGTCCTCCTTCTGCTCCCTTTAGAGGGACTTTGCTCGTAAAGGCAGGCAGCTCCTTTACAGAGGTGTGTTAATGTTTGCAAGTAAAAGAGGGCTGGGAGAGATGTCATTGTAGCAATACTTTGGTGAAGCAACAAAGATACATGTGTGTGTGTGTGTGTCTGTTTTCCTCTGTGGGTGTTTTCTTTGGACTTCTCTGTTACCACATTATCTACTGCAACTTCTGAGTGAGATTCCTCTCTGCCGTACACTGTGAGCTAAGCTTTCTGAACAAAATCTCTCAAAGGGATAAGGTGTATTATCCATAAAGTGATGTTATATCGGTATCCTTTTTGACCTGGAGGGTTTTCTCCCACAATCCCATGCCCACCATGAGCAGGACACACCCCTTGTGCCCAGCATAGACGGTAGGTAGCCGAGGTAGTTAATGTGCTGCCATCACAGGCTCACAAGTAGAACTGCAGTTGCTGCCTGACATCCTGAAATCAGACACCCTTTAAAAGAGCAGAATTGTCCCAGCTCAGATTCACATGCACTAGGCAGACATCTCCTGTATCTAGTTTATGTTTTGGTAAAGGTGGATCACCTGAGGCTTTTCTGTAGTTGTAGAAGCCATATTTGGGGGGGGGGGTATCTTTATTGTAAACCACCACGAGTTCATTTGGAGAGTGGTATATAAATAAATAAATAAATAAATAAACAAACAAACAAACAAACAAACAAATAAATAAATAAGGACATGGCTTGGCATCATCCAGCCCCTCTCTAGCTGACCTGCTTGAGGCTGGGGGGTGGCTGGGCCAGGTGGCAGGGCAGAGATGCCCAGGGTGTCCCAGAAGAAAGACTTCCTCCCTCTGGCCCGTCCTAAATGACTAGAAGGGGCAGCCCCTCATTCGCTGCCTTCTGCTCCTGCCCCCCCCCCCCATTTCCTCTTTGCCTGGATTAATAACTAGCCATCTTTTCTTCGGCCTGGCAGGGGGCTGTTGGGTTGATGTGGCCAGAGGGGAACTCAGCTTGGAGGCCTGTAAGGCAGGGGTAGTCAACCTGTGGTCCTCCAGATGTTCATGGACTGCAATTCCCATGAGCCCCTGCCAGCAAATGCTGGTTGACTACACCTGCTGTAAGGCATAGTTTGCAGTTGTCACCATCATCATAGCAAAGGGGAAAAGTGTTTGCCCCTATCAGGCCCCCTGCCCCCAATGGCTTACGTTTTAGCTGCCTTCAGTAGATAACAGGTTGTTACAGGCTGGAGATAGAACACAAAAAGCACACCTGAAAAGTGAACGCAACAAAATAATTTGTGTAAACCACACAGGTTTGTGAAGATCATTGACATTTCATAACAACAAAAGCTGAGAAGGAAAAAAATACAGTCTGTAAGTAACAACAAGATAAGGTCTTCAGCCAGTTATACTGATGGCATGGGTATCAAAATGGCAAAGCACACAAGAAATACAATACCCCAAGGCCAACTCAGGGAGACTATGTGGAGAATGGTACCAGCAAGATATGGGGGGGGGGGATTGTCTCGATCAGGGTAGTTCAGCAGTGGAAGGGGCTGCCTAAGGAGGTGGGGAGCTCCCCCTCACTGGCGGTCTTCAAGCAGTGGCTGGACAGATCCTTCTCCTGGATGCTTGAGGCTGATCCTGCATTGATTGGGGGGTGGGACTAGATGGCCTGCATGGCCCCTTCCCACCCTAGGATTCTAGGAGTCTAGTTCAGCCGTGGAAGGGGCTGCCTAAGGAGGTGGGGAGCTCCCCTTCACTGGCGGTCTTCAAGCAGCGGCTGGACAGATCCTTCTCCTGGATGCTTCAGGCTGATCCTGCATTGAGCAGGGGGTGGGACTAGATGGTCTGCATGGCCCCTTCCCACTCTAGGATTCTAGGAGTAGTTAAGCAGTGGAAGGGGCTGCCTAAGGAGGTGAGGAGCTCCCCCTCACTGGCCGTCTTCAAGCAGTGGCTGGACAGATCCTTCTCCTGGATGCTTGAGGCTGATCCTGCACTGAGCAGGGGGCTGGATTAGATGGCCTGTGTGGCCCCTTCCCACTCTAGGATTCTAGGAGTCTAGTTCAGCAGTGGAGTGGGCAGCCTCACTGGCCGTCTTCAAGCAGCGGCTGGACAGATCCTTCTCCTGGATGCTGGAGGCTGATCCTGCACTGAGCAGGGGGTGGGACTAGTATGGCCACTTCCAGCTCGAGGGCTCCAATTCTTAGTGCTTCTAAGTTGGATAGCTAGCTGCAGCCTATTTCAAAGCCAGTCTTCTTCAGGAAACTCTCAAGTTGTTTGCTGTCTCTCCTCTGCTTATTTTTGCAAGTAAAAGAGAGGCTGGGAGAGATGATGTCAGTGTAGGGCTGCAGGGCTGCTCTTCAGAGTTGTCTTTGACCAGGCAGCATGACGCCATTTCAAATGGGGTTTTGGGATCTTATCTATTAAGTACTTGCCATTGATCTTCCCGTTTTCACGTGGGACTTGGGCCACTGTGGCAATTACTGAATTCTTACAGAAGTTGTTTAGAGTTGGTCACACTCATGTAAGTGCCCAAGCTGGCAAAACAGCCCCCTTGTACCAGAATCTCTATTTCCTGCTTCCTAGGCGGCCCCTCTCCTTCCTTCCTTCCTTCCTTCCTTCCTTCCTCCCTCCCTCCCTCCCTCCCTCCCTTCCTTCCTTCCTTCCTTCCTTCCTCCCTCCCTGCCTTCCTTCCTTCCTCCCTCCCTTCCTTCCTCCCTCCCTCCCTCCCTCCCTCCCTTCCTTCCTTCCTTCCTTCCTTCCTTCCTTCCTTCCTTCCTTCCTTCCTTCCCCCGCTCTGCCTTCCACAGTCACAACTGACTGGGGCATGCAAGGTTGAACTGGGACGTAGTTCAGGCCTATGCGTCCTCCTTCAGAAACCATGGCCGGAGCGAGGCCCATGGCGTGAGGCCTCCTCGTTGCAGCATTCCGGACAGGCAGGTTGGGGCATTCCTGGTTAGCAGGCGAGTGGTCGGTGCCTTCTGCTACCCAAGCTGTGCAAGAACTAAGGAAATACGTAACTGGAATAGCTCAGCCCTGCTAGTTGCTGCTCAGAGGGTCTCCCTTCTCCCTCCCCCCCCCACGCACACACCCATCCTAAGGCCCGTTTCCACGATCAGCAAAAATGTAGGCCAAAGAATGGGGTATGAGATGCCGGAACATTTTTTTAAATTGCATTTGAAACAAAATTTCTCCTATTTTCCAGTGATTTAATTGAACAGTGTGTCACGTTATACATTAAAATACAGATTTTAAAAGGCGGGGGGGGGGGAGCACATTCTATTCAGTCACTTAACATTTGCCAATAGACAAGTGAGTTCCATGCCTTTTGCAGCTGGAAGAACAGTGGCTGAAAATGGCCCCCTCCCCATAGAGACCCCTTTAGTAACTCTGCAACTAACGTCTGGTCCTTCGTAGTCAGGGCTCCTCTGCTGAGCTTTCCCCTCCGGATTCATCTCTCTCTCTGGCATATCCAACCCGGACATGCAGTTTTGTAGGGAAATGGGCCATGTGCAAGGATACGTTTACAGCCCATGAATTACCTGATCAATGACTGATAAAAATGTTTGGTGGTCAATGTAGAAAAGTCAAGGGCATGTTTATCTTGAGCTGGAGGGTGCAAAAATTAAGTTGGAACAATTGTATATTGATAAAATATCTCTTATCAGTCGGCGTTTGAGACTACAAATATTTGAATGCGGTGGTGATCAAACGGAATTGTTTGCTCATGACAGAAATGTTTCGGTGAACATGAAATTTTGGCAGAGGACCAAATGTATCCTTGGTTCTTTTTTGCTTTAAGTTGTGGAAGAGTTTTTAAATCAACGCAATAGTGAATGTCCAAGCACAAAGCTGGGTGGTGAGGAGACAGCACGTGTGTGAGAGGCCGTTCCTTCACAGGGGTCTCCATTGAGTGGCTCTCAGGAAGACCCCACCAGGGCTGCAGAAAGAGCTGATCTAGGCTTCCTGGAAGAAAAGGGCCTTGCTCTGTGTTGCCAAGCTGATTGTTTCATTTCTCAAACGTTTGTTTTTACTCCATGCTCAGTTTCTAAGCCAGAAGAAAATTTTAAAAGGGGGTGTGTGGGTATGTGGAGGGTGAAGCAGTTAGAGATAGTTTCATTACTCAGAAGTAGGTCTCCTTAAAGCAAAGATTGGCAACACCTGTTCTAGTTCTAAAAATGGAACCTGAGATGAGGCTGTGCAGGTAGGTTGAGGTTCTGGACTTGGTGGCTCCCATTCAGCCTTGCTGGTTAAAATGCACAGGCTCCGGTCGGCACTGTAGCATCTCTCCTTTCTTCCAAGATATGGCGGGTCTGGGGGACAGAGGTCCATTGCAGTATTTTTGTCCCAATGAAATAAATGCTTGCCATTCACTCTTCAGGGAAAAAACAGGCCACACAGCTGGAGAACCTGCCCTTGTCCCCAGGTGTTCTAGTTTCCCCTCCACTATAGGGCCTCCAGTGATTCTGCAGTGAAGTTCCTTTTTAGTCTTGGTGTAAGGAATCCACACTTAGGTTCTTCTGCTTCCTTTGCTTTAGTTTCTGTAACTTCTTACAGGCCTGATGTGCTTGATAATGAGATACGGAGACTTTCCCCCCACAAAATATATATATCCCACAAGGCTGTATTTTGTCTGCTCGCTGAAGTCAATTTGAAGACTCTCATTGACTGTTTCAGTAGCTCACCTCTTTTTTTCTGAATTTTCTGGCTGAAACGTCCATTCAGTTATGAAATAAAAGCTATCACAGAACCCCAAATGTGTAAAGAAGCAGAATGGCAAAGGACAGAAACCGCAACTCTTGGAGAACATGGAAGCTTCATGAGCAAAAGCCGTTGGGGGCATGGGCCGTAATGAGGAGGAGACGTTGGCCTGAGCAGAAAAGCTGCCTGGACCCAGCTTGAGAGCCAGAAAGCAGCTGCATATCCTTTGAACTTTTCCCCACGTCTTGAAGAATTGTACACCACTTAGAATAAAAACTAAGGAGACTGACTGACTCTTTCATAGGAATGGGCATTTCTCCTTTGGCACCAGGTCCCTGAGGGGACAAAGAGGAGGGTTTCCAACAGTAGCTGCAGTGAGGAAAAGGCCAAGAGATATGTGTGCGATGGAGTCTTCAAGCCATCTTCATTTGTGCATAATAAAGGTAGCAAGCTCATTTCTTGAAGAATGTCTGGCCCAGAAACCAGAAGAAAACCTGCATGGTGACACGTCACACAAGGTCACCCACCCCCGCTCAGTCATGTGGGGGCAGAATTGGCTTACGGTCAAGCGCTGAGGGGAGTTGTACCTTTCTAGGTCCAGGTGAAGGCTTCGTCCTTGCTAGAAGCCTTCTTAAAGTGGGGTTGAGCACATCATTTCCCATCTCTCAGACACTGCTGGGAATCCTAAATCTGCTTTTCATATAGCTTTTTGTTTCTCAACAAGGATTCTTACATAGTAGAGAGCCTTACAGTTTAGACATTCAAAGTCTGTTGCAAACTGTCTGGCCTCAACTTCTGCTCACCTAGACAGATGGGGACTGACGGGGGCACCCAGGGAGGCCACCCTGGATATGAAGACACACACCTTGGGGGCTGTGAAGGGCCCAGTGGTGCCCCCCCCCAATGTAGTGACCAGGGCACGTGCCTTGTCCCACCCTAGATATGCGCCAGATCACTGGGGCCAAGTATAACAACAAGGCATTCTGCTCTTAAGACTGCCAGTGTTTTGGGGTAAGCCAGACTCTATACGTTTATAAATATAAACTCTACATAAGTAACTAAACACAGCCATATTTTTTTACCTGTGCCTTTGTGTTTATGCATCCATGTAACGTAATGCACTGTTCTAGTCCATGTGAGAAGCCGCAGATATGAGCATGCAAATAGGTAGGCCTGTATTAGTTTTGTATTAAATGTTGAGAATTAGATGGTTCAAAATGTTTACAGAATCTTAGGCTGCAGTGCTGTGCAGAATTAGAAGCCACTAGCACAGGGATTTCAGTGGCTTTCAGCGTTCTTATGTAAATCCGCACAGGACCAGTTTGTTTAAATATTTATAATACAGTGTCCAAGAGCAGGGCACACTTGACACGCTGCCTAAGATCTCCTATAGATTTTTATTCTGTTGTTTACTATATTGTCTAATGTGATTTTTAAGGGGAAAAGGAAATACGTATCTTCCCATTGTGGAAATAGTATTGAATTATTTAATAAATTCATCTAAATTTGTCCCTAATATATGCAGTTTGACATAATTGTTCTGTCTTGGAACCGGAATTATTTATAAATAAATAATGAAAAATTCTGTTTGCAAATAAATAAATAAATAATGAAAATTCAATAATTTCAAATAAACAAACTACACTTCCTGAGGACATTCCTGTTTTCCGTGAATTCCCAATTCTGAAGGGTACTTCTTACTGTTTTAAGATACGGTTTTAACATATTCTTCCTGTACTTTCAACATATCTTGAATAAGCACTTTAAAAATCAGTATCTTCCTTAGAAGGAGTTTGCTCAAAGACTTTGTCCTACAAGAATGCAGGAAAGTGTTAATGATGAAAAGTACGCTGGGCCAGGTCATGAAGCAGTCTTGGGAAGTTTGCTGGATGAAATGGAAAAGGACACAGCTAGGATTATATTATGTCTTCAAATGTATACAGCAAGACCAAGTGCCTGCTGCACCGGGGGTGACGTCTCCAAGAATCAGGCTCTACTAGCTGCTCCCCATGAAAACTCAACAGTGCCTCAAACCTCCCTCGAAACCCCACAAATCTGATAAAACATGGGCGTGTCCACAGCTCTGCTTCCCAACCATATCCTGAATGATCACGCCACTTCTGGGGTTCCTTGAATCCTGAAGGATGTTTCAGGGGTGTCATAATGGTATAAAAGTCGAGAAAGGGAGTTTCAGAGGATGCCCATCAGTAGTCATAAAGTTAGTAATGAACTCTAAGGAGAAGTCAAAAACCTCCAGGATGATTTGGCTCCCAACTGTTCGCTCTGGTGGGAGCAAACTCTAAAAGCCAATTCAGACTGAGGGTGGCCATGCACCCTGCCTTTCCCTCGTTGGATACCTGGAGCATTTTGTCAAGATAGGAAGCTGGAAGGCCTGTTCGTCTCAGTTAGAACAAAACCCAACCCCGAGCTCTGGTCAGAGAGAGCCACCGAGTCCAGGGTCTTCTTACCTCCACGTGATTATCAGATAATTGTGTGCTGACATAATTGGATCAAAGATACTCTAAAATGGATGCTAGCATTAAGCAGGCACCTGCCCTCAAAGGGAGTGAGTTCCCTTGAGCTCATTTTAGCCCTCCTTTCTTCATGTTGCTGTGTTTTTTCTTGCAGTAGGTTTCCTCATCCTTGGATTCTTAACAAGGTTGCTTCCCAGTGTTCACATCAGTAGCTGTACCCAGACGCATGTGGTTATAGTGCTAATAGACAGGGGAAGTAAAATAAAAAAGTGGAGGCATGGGGCTTCTTGTTCTCTGAGCATGAACCAGTCTGAGATCTCTGTGATTCTGCACCTCCCAGATAGTTTACAAAAGACATTTTGGAGGCAACTAGGTTGCAAATGCAAAGAGAGGGAATGTCAGTTGGAGTCCCCAAACTTTTTGACCCTGTGGGCATGGTTGGAAATCTGGCACAGCTACAAAATGGATGCTGCAGGAGGTGGAGACCGCCATGAGATGGCTGCGTCTGATGCCAAAGCAACACTTTTTTGAAAATCTGCACAGCCAAATCGAAATCTCGCTGGGCAGAAGCAGTGCGTGGCCCTGCCTGCTTGTCTGAAATCACTCAGCACGTGTCAGGAAAGGTGTTGGCAGGCCCCCAGCACCCACGGCACCAGCTGGGGGCCACTGCTGCAGACCATGCTGTGAATCGTCCGTGGAGGGCCCCCAGTTCTCGCCCCGTGAATTCTCCTCAGTGAGGAGAGGCTGGCACCAGGAGAAGCTGCGGAAGGTGGCCTTGGACTACCAAGAAGCTCCTCTGCGTGCTGCACAAGGTCCACGATCTACTTGGCAGCGGCAAGGGGGTTACGTGTGGGCTGCAGGTATTGGTCACACTTTGGAAGAAGCCTCGAGGCCCTTTACATGGTTTACAATGGCACAGGCTTATAGATATATAGCAACTGAGGTATTTATTGCATATAAAGTTTTGAGAGACATTCTATGTGTTTTTGAACTTTTTGAATATATTTCTTGTACAGAATATTTGGCTGGCTCTGTTAAAAGTAATTTTATGATTCCTAAGTGATGAGTTTTTGTGCCTTTTTATCCCTGGATGCATGATTATCTGTTTATAAGTCACAGAGGCGTGTATTTTGTATGTTGCTGGAAAACTCTGCTAATTTCACTGACATTTCTGAGAGATGCTGCTCTTAAAGGGCAATTGCTTGATCTTCCTTCCAAAATAAAGAGAGGCAGGCCATCTCGTTAAGCATGCAAGTGTCTGAGAATCCGTTTTTTTGAATGGGAGAATCTGTTCCTTTCGGCCATTATCCTGCTTCAATATCCTCGTTTTAAATGAGAAAAAAAATTACAGCTGAGATTGGAGCCCACCTCTCTCCTCCTGGCTGCAGTAGACGGCAGTAGCCGAACGCGATGTGATCTCTAAGAGCGCAGCATTGTCATGTTCACACATGAAGCCGCCTCAGACTGCATCCCTCTCTCTGTCCCACACACACCCTCTTTCTGTCACCTCCTGCCCTGGTCCTTCTTGCCTGGAGAGGGAACTTCTGCACATGCAAAGCAGATTCTCTTCTACTGAGCCACAGCCCCTTCCTGGCCTCCTTTCCCACAAGCCGGCTCTGAATGGCTGAATCTCCTCGTTTGGAAGTGGCCACAGGTCAGAGTCAGAATGCGGGCCCCAGATTCACTCCCTGATACCTCCAGCTACTGGATCCCAGGGAATGTGGGATGCTTTACATCAGGGGTGGGCAAACTGTGGCCCTCCAGATGTCCATGGACTTACATTCTGCAGCCAATTAAAGTACTACTAAAGTAAGGGACGTACAGGACATACGTAACGTTCTTTGATTCATTTTAATCCAGTTGTCCCTTCAAGACGCTTGGGGTGACATCGGTGGTTTCCCTGTCTCCTTTCTGTCCTCTCAAAAGCCCCAAGAGAACAAACTGTCTCATGGCTTGAAACTTCGCCTCCCTGTCCTCTACACCAGGGGTAGTCAACCTGTAGTCCTCCAGATGTCCATGGACTACAATTCCCATGAGCCCCTGCCAGCATTTGTGTCAGGGCGTTAGGACCACACTGCGGAAATGCCTGGCTGCCTCCTGGAACAGGAAGATGCTTGTGTCCAGGGAAGCAGGTGGGACGGGAGCTGTTCATTCAAAGGGCTTGCTGAAGACAGCCGAGTGCTCGGCTTCCTGTTTTGGCAGCCTCACACAGCCCCTCTTCCCAAACAGGGAAGTATTTGTACTAGCTGTTTCTCCTGAACCTTCTTTGGCTGTGGAACACGCCCCTGCTTGGGGGCTTCTCCCAACAGAACCCTGCTTCCCTTTGCTGCCCCATCGGTTCTGTTCCGGCAAAAGAAAACAGACGCAGCTTGAATTCCAGGCTGTGTTTATTTCAGCAAATTTATTTATATTTATATTTATTTATCTTTCGATTTGTTGACCACCATGCTGGCTCGTGGCGGTTTACAAAAAGACAATAAAACAGGACAGGATTTATTTCAGAAAAACATGCCCTGCATTGGCTCTCCTTTCTAGGCAGAGTAGCCAGCTCCAGGTTGGGAAATTTCTGGAGATATGGAGAAGGCAGATTTTGGGGCAGGAGGGTCTTTGGAATCTGGCATTTCCCCCAGGGGAACTGGTTCGTTGTTATTCTGGCAGAATACCTCGTCCTGCCCGGAGGGCCGCAGCCCCACTGCTGGCCAAACTCAGAGAGTAGAAGGAAGGGAGATTTCCTCAGAAATTATGGCCGTAGAATCCTTGAGTATTGGGCCAAGCTTCTGTTGTTCCAGTAGACGCAAGGTGGACTGCTGCATGGGTGTACAATAATTCTCTCTCAATGGGAGAATTCCCAGAGGTGCTGAAAGAGCAAGTAGTACACCCGCTGCTGAAAAAACCATCTCTAGATCCACGGGAGCCTGCCAACTACTGACCCATCTTGCATCTAGCATTTCTGGGGGAAATGGGGGAAAGGGCCAAGGCAGACCAAATATCAGCATTCGTGGATGAAGCTTCAGTCCTAGACCCATCCCAGTCAGGCTTCCGGCTTGGACAGTGCTGGTCACTCAGATGGATGACTTCCGCCATCAGCTGGACTGAGGCAGGTCAGTGCTGCTCATGCTACTAGACCTCACAACAGTCAGGCATGAGAGCCAGTTTGGTGTGGTGGTTAGGAGTGCAGACTTCTAATCTGGCATGCCGGGTTCGATTCTGCGCTCCCCCACATGCAGCCAGCTGGGTGACCTTGGGCTCGCCACAGCACTGAGAAAACTGCTCTGACTGAGCAGTAATCTCAGGGCTCTCTCAGCCTCACCCACCTCTCACTGGGTGTCTGTTGTGGGGAGAGGAAGGGAAGGCGACTGTGAGCCACTATGAGCCTCCTTCAGGTAGGGAAAAGCGGCATATAAGAACCAACTCTTCTTCTTCTTCTTCTTCTTCTTCTTCTAGCTCACCATCTTGCTGACACTGGGATATGGGGGACAGCCCTTCAATGGCTACCTATGTGGTTGTGGAGAGGGGGTAGCAATTGGAGAGCCAGAGAATCAAGCCATCACCAGCTCCCATGTGGAGTCCCACAGTGAGCAGTCCTCTCCCCAATCTTATTAAACAACTTATTTTTTAATATATAATTTTATAATTTATTATTATATGAAGCATTTACAGAAAAGTAAAGAGAAAAAAGCGACCAGCTGATATGGTTTGCCATCCTCTTTTAACATACATATTCAGTTCCCATCACATATTAATCCTAATCTAGAAGTTTTTATCATCTTTCTTAGCAAAATGATTGTTAATACATATGAGAGTATGATCTGTTATAAGAATATATTCTATTATTATCTTAAGTGATATAAGGTCAGTCCCCTTCATAAATTGGCCCTGACCTAAGAGTTACTGCTGCTGTATTGTTAATACATATGAAGTATAGTTTGCCATCCTCTTTTAGCATACATATTGGCATACATATTCAGTTCCCATCACATATTGATCCTGATCTAGAAGTTATTACCATCTTTCTTAGCAGAGTAATTGTTGATACATATGAGAGTATAATCTATTATAAGAATATATTCTATTATTGTCTTAGATGATATAAAGTTAGTTCCCTTCATATATTGGTCCTGTCCTAAAGGTTACTGCTGCTGTCTTCCCCACAGGAAACCAGGAGAATGCTCCACTGTTCATCACATCCTTCAGGTGGTCGCAGAAAATGAAATTGTGTTTTTTTCCATAGTAGAGTATTTCTAGTTGTCCTTCTGTCAGGGCCAAAGAAGTCTCTTGCTTGATTCTTGCTTGCAGTCGCCTTTAAGTAGGCTCTGTATACTTTATCAATCTGGATCTCTTCCTCTGGTCGCACAGAGATATCTCCTGATAGCTTCCTGTGTGCTGTCGCCTTT
The DNA here is from genome assembly GCF_049243985.1 of Paroedura picta. Lineage (NCBI taxonomy): Eukaryota > Metazoa > Chordata > Lepidosauria > Squamata > Gekkonidae > Paroedura > Paroedura picta. The sequence goes on along the minus strand of NC_135374.1, from coordinate 123,021,184 downwards.
GAATAGACTCTTTTTATTTTGTTGATCCAAATCACTTCCTGCTCTAAATAGACTTCCAGGTTTTCGGTGCTTTCCTTCCTTAAATCTGTTTTCCCAATTTCTTCCAAGGTGCTTTGGATTTTTACGTCCCTAGCTATCTCCCCCTCCTGTTGATTAACTTCCAGACATTGAATTCTCGTTTGAAGTATTGTTGGCTGAGTTGTGTTTTCATCAGCTATTTTTTCCATACCGTCGATTCTGTCTAAAAGCTCTTTCTTAGTCTTTCGGATTTCCTTTTCCACCTTATTGACTGCTTTCAGTATCTTTGAGTTCCTTTCGCATAACAAATGGAAAAGCTGTGCCTTAGTTAATTTTTCCATAGTTCTATGCAGTCACAAACTATAAACAGAAAGTCTCGTGAGGTCTCGCGGGAGCACGAGCGATCCAAAATTATCAGTTTGTCGATCTCCGTATCAAGTCAGCTTCCCCCACTGAACTCTCTCCAACAAAACTTTAAAGTCTCTCTTTTCTTAAGCTCTCTCTTTGTTTGGTTAGTGGGTATAATTAGCTGGGAGCCTCTCACTCGACGAAAGAATTCACTTGTAAATTTGTTGAGGGGGGGGGGAAGAGCTTGTGGGGAAAGAAAAGGAAAATCCAGAAAACTTACAGTCTTTACTGTTGTAGACTTCAGCTCCTGTCAGTCTGGTAAAAGATGATCTGGGAAGAACGTAGGGTCAGCTGGTTGTTTCAGGCTTAGAAAGTTATTTACGACAAGGGTGCCATCATGACCTTGAGCACATGCTGCGGCGATCCGGAGAGCTTAGTCTACCTCCCTCTCCACGGATCTGTAGGACCCTCAGGATGCCATTCCCGGTTCCTGGGGCGACCGGCAAGCGAGATTTGTGTATCTGCTCAGGTCTGCCAGGGGCGGTTGCTCCTGACCCTCAGCATGGCTTAAGAGCCAGACAGAAGTCCAGGTGTTACGGCGCCATCTTCAGTCAAAAATCCTTATTAAACAACTTTATGTGCCCTCTTGCCCAGTTGGTGTGGAGGTTTGGCCTGGGATGTCATCAATATGCAGATGGTACCCAGGCCTTCCCCCTGATGGATGGCCGCCCTGACTCACCCTCACAAGCCATAGCCAGATGTCTGGAGGCAGTGACAGGGTGGCTCAAGCGGAGTCGTCTGAAGCTCAACCCTTCAAAGACGGAGGTCCTGTGGCTGGGCAGGAAGGGTCCAAGTGAAGAAGTGTGATTGCCCAACCAGGATGGGGTCCAACTATCAGTGGGTCACTCTTCCAGGAACCAGGACATGATCCTGGATGCCTCCCTCTCAATAGAGGCAAAGATCAGAAGAGTTGCGTGGCTGGCATTCTACCACCTGTACCAAGCCAAACGACTAGCATCCTACTTGGACCTAGAACACCTAGCTGATGGCCTAATTAGGGTTCTTTTGTCCAGCCCCAAGTAATCACAATGAGAGAAAAACCTTTTAAATATTTTTACTGCAGAAGGAATAGAGGCATAGAGAACAATAGGATTACATAGTGTTGGATACCCTTCCCTTGGAGGTTGGGAAAGATGATGCCCTTTGCAGGAAGAGCCAATAGCCTGGGGTCTCTACCTCCCCACTCCACCTCCAAGGAACACTCTACAGCCTTTACAGCAGCCTTCCAGGAACTGCTGAGAGGTCCAAAAAGCTGCCTGCATGCTCTCTCCCATATTCTTCAATTGTTTGCGTAAACAGTTGTGACACACACTTCTTCTATTTCTCTACCCTTGAGATAAAGGCAGTTTATTGGTTTTGTGAGAGAGCTTATCAAAAACTACATTCCAGAGAGGAACAGGCCGTTTTCTCTGCCTGGTCAGAACCAAAGAACCAGGGCAGACCAGGATGTAGAAATATAGGTAATTCTTAATAACTGGATGATCAGTCAGAAGGTTGCAATCATTGTCTTTCCCACCAGGCCATCAGCCCCTCCTTTTGGGACTTTCCAGCATCTTCAGCTTGCTGAGACATGAGGAAAACATCCCATTTGCCCCCTCCTAGGGTCCCAAATGATTGCAATCTCTCTCTCTGTTGGTGGGGATGAAAACCATTAAGTCTAGGTCAGATTTAGCATTTAGTTGCTCGGACAGCCAACTCTTGTAGTAGTGGCAAGTGGAGACCCATTTCTAAAAACTTCTACTGAGGAACACCACTTACTGTGGCTAAAGAATTTAGGGTATTAAATATTACTATGGGTTCCAATTTAAACAGCTGTTAAAGGACACAGAATCATAGAATCATAGAATCATAGAATCATAGAATCATAGAATCATAGAATCATAGAATCATAGAATCATAGAATCATAGAGTTGGAAGGGGCCATACAGGCCATCTAGTCCAACCCCCTGCTCAACGCAGGATTAGCCCTAAGCATCCTAAAGCATCCAAGAAAAGTGTGTATCCAACCTTTGCTTGAAGACTTCCAGTGAGGGGGCGCTCACCACCTCCTTAGGCAGCCTATTCCACTGCTGAACGACTCTGACTGAGAAAAACTTTTTCCTGATATCTAGCCTATATCGTTGTACTTGAAGTTTAAACCCATTACTGCGTGTCCTTTCCTCTGCAGCCAGCAGAAACAGCATCCTGCCCTCCTCCAAGTGACAACCTTTCAAATACTTAAAGAGGGCTATCATGTCCCCTCTCAACCTCCTTTTCTCCAGGCTGAACATTCCCAAGTCCCTCAACCTATCTTCATAGGGCTTGGTCCCTTGGGTCCAGATCATCTTCGTCGCTCTCCTCTGTACCCTTTCAATTTTATCGATGTCCTTCTTAAAGTGAGGCCTCCAGAACTGCACACAGTACTCCAGGTGTGGTCTGACCAGTGCCGTATACAATGGGACTATGACATCTTGTGATTTTGATGTGATGCCTCTGTTGATACAGCCCAAAATGGCATTTGCCTTTTTTACCGCTGCATCACACTGCCTGCTCATGTTTAGTTTACAATCCACAAGTACCCCAAGGTCTCGTTCACACACAGTGCTACCTAGAAGCGTATCCCCCATCCAGTAGGCATGCTTTTCATTTTTCTGACCCAGATGCAGAACTTTACACTTATCTTTATTAAATTGCATCTTGTTCTCATTTGCCCATTTTTCCATTGTGTTCAGATCTCGTTGAACTCTGTCTCTATCTTCCGCAGTATTTGCCAGTCCTCCCAATTTGGTGTCATCTGCAAACTTGATGAGTAGTCCCTCCACCCCCTCATCTAGATCATTAATAAATATGTTAAAAAGTACCGGGCCGAGCACCGAACCCTGAGGTACCCCGCTACTCACCTCTCTCCAGTCTGATGAAACACCATTGACAACAACTCTTTGAGTGCGGTTCTCTAACCAATTCCCTATCCACCTAACGATCTGAAAATCCAGATTGCAGTCCTTCAACTTATCCATCAGAACATCATGGGGAACCTTGTCAAAAGCTTTACTAAAATCCAAGTAAATGACATCAACCAAATTTCCCCGATCCAGCAAACCTGTTACTTGGTCAAAAAAGGAAACTAGGTTGGTCTGGCAGGACCTGTTGGAGACAAATCCATGCTGACTTCCTTGGATCACCAAATTGTCCTCCAGATGTTTGCAGATCGCTCCCTTTAATATCTGCTCCATTATCTTCCCCACAACAGAGGTCAGACTCACTGGTCTGTAGTTTCCCGGGTCATCCTTCCTCCCTTTTTTGAAGATCGGAATAACGTTTGCTCTTTTCCAGTCCTCCGGGACATCTCCAGTCCTTAAAGAGGTTCCGAAGATGATGGACAAGGGCTGTGCAAGTTCTCTGGAAAGTTCTTTGAGTACTCTCGGGTGCATTTCATCTGGACCAGGGGATTTGAACTCATCCAGTGCAGCTAAATGCCTCTCGACCACCTCTCTATCCATGTTAACCTGCCACCCAGACACTATCCTTTAATAATAAATAACTTAAATAACTTAAAGTTTGTTTCATGCATTTATCCAATGGGAGAGACGGAGTAAAGAAGAAAAGATGCTTGTGAAACGACATCCTTCAGATCTCGAGAGCCTCTCCCATTTATCAAGCATCCTGTACAGAGTCACACCCTTCTGAACCCACAGATTTTGGTGGCTTTAGGTCTTGCCCAGGGTGGCCCTGCAAATCAGAACTCCGTGGTGTACGTGGGTGGCACTTCCTTTTCCATTTCATTCTGACATCAGGTCTGTGTGGCAGGTTGGGCTGAAAGTTTGTGAATGGCTCACAATTAGGTTGCTTTAAGAGCAGTGAGCCGGGTTTGATTCCCCGCTCCTCCTCCAATGCAACCAACTGGGTGACTTGGGGCTCGTCATAGACCTGATAGTGCAGTCCTGTCAGAGCTCTCTTGACCCCACCTACCTCACAGGGTTTCTGTTGTGGAGAGAGGGAGGCAATTGCAAGCAGTGTTGAGACTCCTTTGGGCAATGAAAAGCGGGATATAAAACCCAAATATTTCTTCTTTTTCCGGTAAGCTACAGTGGCTTCCTCAGTATTTTTCAACCAATTGACCACGGAGAACCCGCTGTAATATTTGTCAGGTGTTGGGGATCCTCAGAAGTGATGCCAGCTGGCCACACCCCAGAAGTCATGGCACCGGAAGTGACATCACCCAGACCCTCCCACTGGATGTGGCATCACCAGACCACTCCCACATCACAGGAAGTGGGGTTGCCAGGCCTCTTCCAGTGTCACCAGAATTGACATAACTATTGGACCCACCTCACCCTCACCTACATTGGACTTCCACACATTGCTAAAGAAGCCAACCTTGAAGGGGGGGGGGGGAGTGATCTCAAATAATTCCAAAGTGATCTCCTTTGGTTCCTGAACAGAACAAGACCTGCACTCTGGCTTGGTGGGCTGGCTGTTTGTTCTTCAGGGGAAAGGTGCCTGAGGTGGATCTGAGAGGCTGTGGCTGAAGCCTGAGCAAGGACCTCTCTGGGCAGGGTAAAGCATCCTCCTTCCACCAGAAGCCTTGAGTGCAGCTACAACTTCTACCTCCTCATCTCCCTGCACTGTAGCACTGCAGAAGCCAGCTTCGCTCCTGATTGGGAATATTCACCACATGGGCTGCCAGCTAACCTAAGAACATGAGAGAGGCCACCATGGATCAATCCAGCCCTCTGTGTCACAAAGCTACCAAATCCCAGGGATTATCAGGAGGTCCACCAGCAGGGCCAGAACTCCAGAAGTCCTGCCTCTGTTGCTCCCAAGCGCCAAGTAAAACAGCATCACTGCCCCAGTTATAAGAACAAAACAGATGCCATGTTGGGTCACGCCAGTGACCCATCCAGTCCACCAGCCTGTGCCAAATCCCAAGGGCCATCAGGAGCCCTTGCATCGCACAGGGAAGGCCATGTGAACTGCAAGTCCCCAGAATCCCTGCTCCGGAAACCAACCAATGGGGAAGTGCTTCTGGAGTTCTGGCTCTGCTGGTGGGCCTCCTGATGGCCAGGGGATCAGGGGAATGCCGTGGACACAGTTTATCTGGATTTCGGTAAAGCTTTTGATAAGGTTCCACATAATATCCTTGTTCACAAGTTGGTAAAATGCAGTATGGATCCTAGTTCTGTCAGGTGGATCAATAACTGGTTGACCAATCGTACCCAGAGGGTATTTGGTAATGGTTCAGCATCCCCTTGGAGAAGAGTGACAAGTGGAGTACCCCAAGGATACATAGACCATACATTGAACATGAGTCAGTAGTGTGACTTAGTGGCTAAGAAGGCAAATGGGATTTTGGGCTGTATCAAACGGAGTATCGTGTCCAGATCACGGGAGGTGATGGTACCGCTTTACTCTGCTCTGGTTCGGCCTCACTTGGAATATTGTGTTCAGTTTTGGGCACCCCAGTTGAAGAGGGATGTAGACAAACTGGAGCATGTCCAGAGCAGGGCAACAAAGATGGTGAGGGGTTTGGAGACCAAGACCTATGAGGAAAGGTTGGGGGAGCTTGGTCTGTTTAGCCTGTTTAGGCAGGAGATGACTGAGAGGGGATCTGATAACCATCTTCAAGTATTTAAATGGGTGCCATATGGAGGATGGAGCAGAATTGTTCTCTCTTGCCCCAGAGGGACAGACCAGAACAAATGGGATGAAATTAATTAGAGATTCCCTCTAAACCTCCGGAAGAAGTTCCTGACAGTCAGAGTGGTTTCTCAGTGGAACAGGCTTCCTCAGGAGGTGGTGGGTTCTCCATCTTCGGAAAATTTTAAACAGACGCGGGAGAGCCATCTGATGGAGAGGCTGATTCTGTGAAGGCTCAAGGGGGTGGCAGGTGACAGTGGGTGAGCGAGAGGGTTGGGAGTGTCTTGCATAGTACAGGGGGTTGGACTAGATGAGGTACCCTCCATGCATAATGATGAGGTACCCTCCAACCCTATTCCTCTATGATTCAGAGCTGCATGGAAGAGCCTTTTGGATGAATGCCTGCCTGCCTGCATTCATGAATTTATTTATCATCATACTTCTCCCCATGTCCTGCCGGGGTGGACCACTAGTAGGGTTTCTCGCCTCCTGAGGAATGTTTTTTTTTTGGGGGGGGGGGGTTCTCAGGAGTAAATCGTGGCGTGGGTGGGTGGGCAGCTGCAGGGTTCCCCCAGGGGGTGCTGGGGGGTGTTTTCTGCTTCGATCCCTGCTGCCCCTGCCTTGAGCCCCCCCCCGGCCATTCCGCCCTCCTGCCGAGGAGGAGACCCCTAAAGGGGGGCTGGGGGGAGCCCAGACGCAGGGGCCTCCGCGGGGGGGGGGGGCTGACGGGTTGGGGGCGTGGCGCGGTGGGCGTGGCCCCTGGGAGGCCGGCGCCCGTAGCGGGAGGGCGGAGAGAGAAGGGAGCGACGGGTGAGTACCGCGCATGCCCGGCCTGCTGCGGTTGCCATGGCGCCACTGCCTGGGCCGCCACGGGGGGAGGGGGCGTCTCGCGAGAGGGGCGGGGCGAGGGCCTGCGTGGGGCGGCGGGGGCGCCTGAGGCGAGGCCAGGCCAGGCCAGGCCAGGCAGGTGAGGGGCCGGCGGGGGCTCCGCGAGGGGAGGGGCGCCGCTCAGGGGGCGGGGGGGCCGACGGAGCTTGCGGGGGGGGGTCGCCTCTGCCTGTGCCCCGGGAAGGAGGCGGCCGGTCCAGCCCTGGGGTCGCGGAGGGTGGCCCGGCCCTTGGGGCGCCGCCTCGGTGGGGGTGGGGGTGGGGGTGGGGGTGGGGGAGTTTCAGTTATGGGCACCTTCACTATTACTGCCTTTGCATCCCGCCGCTCCCGACGAGCTGGCAGGGACTCATGGGAACTGTAGTCCATGGACGAGTGGAGGAGCACAGGTTGACCACCGCCGGGATAGTGAGCCCCTCCCTCCTTCCCTCCCAGCCAGCCCAGGGCAGTTCGCAATGAAAGGCTCTTCCATCGTACAAGACCAAAAAAAAAGGGTCATAAATATGTTAAACTGCAGACATTTATTTATTTGTTATTGTACTTATGTTCCCTGTTTGCATGAAACAAGAACGATGCAGGGAACTCCATTTGTAATAATAACATGGTGATAGCAATAACATTAACACGGTAATAGCAATACCTACCTTACAGGACGGTGGAATAACTTTACAACTATAGTCCTTACTGGGAGCACTTTCAGATTGGGAGTTGCGCCGGGTGTCTGCTGGGTGCAGTTGGGGGGGGGGGCTCTGGGTTCTGGGGGTGGCTATTTTCTTGGCCTCGACCAAAAGCTTGGCAGAAGTGGCCCATTTTGCAGGCCCTGCAGAATTGTTTTAGCTCCGTCAGGGTCCTGATCTCTTCTGGGAGCTCCTTCCACTAAATGGGAGCCAGGACCAAAACAGACCAGACAGCTTCCCAGACCAGAGATTACCAGCTTGCTGGTGTTTATAGTGCTCTTTTGCGGGGCATAGGCAGAGGGGTGGTCCCTCAGGTGCTGCATATGGCCTTGCAGGTGATTACCAGAACCTTAAGGCGGATCCAGTCTTTAGCTGGCAACCACTGCAGCTGTTGGAGCACGGGCCAAATGTGGGCCCTCCAGGATGTTCCCACAAGAGCCATAGCTGCTGCATTCTGCACCAATTGTAATTTCTGGATCATGGGTAAAAGTAGGCCCATGTAGAGCAAGTTGCAGAAACCTAGCTTAGAGTTGACCATTGCTTGGATCACTGTGGCTAGAGGTTCTGGCACTAATAGCTTTGCTTGGTGCAGGTGGAAGCCATGCTACTCTTGTGGCCTGCACCTCCATGGAGAGGGAGGTGTCAAAGATCATGCCCAGGTTCCTGGCTGACTGTACTGCAGGTAGTTGCACCCCATCCAGGTGGGGCAATCACACTTCCTCGCAGGGACCCTTCCCTCCAAATCACAGGACTTCCATCTTTGAAGGATTTTGTTTCAGACGGCTCTGCTTCCAGATATCCAGCTAATGAGTCTGGGAATGAATCAGTGTTGCCATCCTTCAGGAAGAAGAGCTGGGTGTCATCGGCATATTGATGACATCCCAGTTCAAACCTGTGCACCAGCTGGGCAATATTGAATAGGATTGGGGAGAGAACCGCTCCTTGTGGCAATCCACATGGGAGTTTCCAGCAATGTGATTGGTTCTCTCTGGTTGCTGCCCTGTGTCCATGACCCCAGAGAAAAGAGATCAGCCTTTGGAGGGCTGTCCCTTGCATCCCAGCGTTAGCAAGGTGGTGAGCCAGGTGTTTGTGGTTGACTGCCTAATTCAAAGGCCTCGTTATCCTGAATACTTGTATAGAGGAGGATACTTCAATGCAGACTGTTTCTCATTATGCATTTGCTTCAGAAATACACGTAAAAGGCTGACAAAGAAATGTTGGCTCCTGCATTGGAAAATCCGTCTATTTTTCTCCTTGCTGTTTTGTGGTAGCCATCTTTGAGGCAAAATTCTGAAAGACAGATAGATATTGATAGTGCTAGAAGGATGTAACATTGCTTAGGTTTGCATCATTAGATCTAGAGAATGAGATAAGAACAAGACTATCTGAGATAATATATTAACCAGAGAATGTTTTAAAATTAAGCTCAGCTTTCTTGTTTCTTAATTTGAGTGCCAGTGCACCAGAAATCTTCCCTGCGGAACTCAGTATTGGGGTTCAGCCCTGCATTTTTCTAGTGTACTTTTGAGTGTCTTCTCATTTCAAATGGGAGGAGCCTTCTGGCATGGGGCCTTCTTGAGCCCCTGGGATTAGTTGCATGGTTCTTTGTAGGGGTGTGCATTCAGCTAATCCAAATTGAAAACCTTCCCCCTTTTTCTGACAATCCAAAATGTCCAAGCTTTATTTGGGATTTTTCAGGACCATCGAATAGCCACAATTAGAATGTATTTAAATGGCTCTCAGTCCCTTTAAAAGCCTTCAGCATTCACTCACTGCCACTGCCACAGCTAGCAAAAGGCATTTAAATTTTAAAGGGACCACAGACACTTCACAATTTAATTGTCTCCTCCCTGTAAAGAATGGGGGCTCCTTCTTTGAGGGCTCATAGAATTGGACCCCCTGGTCCAATCTTTTTGAAATGTAGAGGTTTTTTGAGGAGAGGCATCAGCAGCGTTGCTGAGAATTTTCCTAAAAAAAAACAGCCGTTCTTCCAGAATCCCAGATATCCTTGGATTGATTCTCCATTATAACCTATGGGAGCTATGGAGCAAAATAAAACAAACAACCCCCCCCCCCCAGCATTTCTGAATATTACTGCATCTGAATAGCATACTGGTATAGGAACTCGAGGAATTTTGGGAAATACCAACATTTTTGAGGTTCAGTACACCTGAACCCCCAAAATACTCTTGTTGGGGTTTTTTGCACACCCCTTGTGCTTTACTTATATATATATAGAATAATAATTCAGCAGAATGCTGTCACCAAATTCTCACAGTGCTTCAAAGTTGAGCTCATGGAGGGTATGGTTTGAGAAACTGTCTAGCCACTTTGTTTTAAAAAGGCCTAATTGCAGATGCATTATGCTTAAATAATTTATGGCAAGAACCAGTGTGGTGTCATGTTTAAGAGCGCCAGATCCCGACTCCATTTGCCAGATTACCACGGAAGATTGCTGGGTGACCTTGGACAAGTACTCTCAGCATAACCGACCTCATGAAGAGGAAATAGTGGATGCTGTAAGCTGCTTTGGTACACATAGGGGCGAAAACAGGGATGAAATGAGTACATAAATAGGATAGTAGCTTACATAAAGGCAGCTTACCGCAGCAGTTGGCCAGTCTAGTTCCCACCATAAATGTTGATGCTTTGTAAATGTTGACAGGGCTCCAAAATATACCAATTAATAAATTGCTTAATTTCGTATCACAAACCTCTGCATTTCTGTTGTGGGAGATGGTACGTGTGTGTGTGTGTGTGTTCCTTTTGTTGATGGGCAGCTTGGCAGAACTGTATTTTATGACATGCCAGGTTGTTCCTGTTAAGTCATGCATTCAGGAAGTAAACGTAAATAGCTAGGTTAATTTTGTCTCTTTTGGAAATCTGAGACGGCGATGTGAACTTGATACGGTATTTTAAAGTATGTATAAAACAATCAGGTTCTGACAGTTTTTTAGCACACCATGTAAACAGTGTAGTGGGTTACAAAAGTAGAAAAACCATGCATGCAAAAGAAAGACATATCAGGCATGATTCGTCATAAAAGTGGCAGAAAATGGAATTGCGACAGTGGACGACCATGCAGTAAGAACAGGATAAACTCCCAATAAACACTGGAGTAGACTATGTTCCTGTTCCTTTTATAAAGAAAGTGCCTTCTTGAACTTTTATCATACTACAGCCTCATTTCCATCATAAATATGTACTCCTGAGCTGCTCTGTTTCTTCTCAAAATGGGGATTCGCCAGATGTTTGGAAGCTGTTGCTGGATGGTGAGAGCAGAGCCGCCTGAAATTCAGCCCCTCCAAGACGGAGGTTCGGTGGCTGAACAGGAAAGGAGTGGGACAGGAAGTGCTGGGGAATGGCTTGACATCTCGTCCACTGCCAGGAACTTGGGAGTGATCTTGGATGCCTCCCTGTTGATGTGGGCCCAGGTCACAGAAGTAGTGTGCACAGCATTTTTCACTTGCGCCAAGCATGGCTACTAAAGCCCTACCTGCTCTCGGACTGTCTGGCCACAGTGATCCATGCCACGGTCACTTCAAGACTGGGCTTCTGTAACTCTCTGTACGCAGGCCTACCCTTGGCCTTGACCCAGAAGCTACAGCTGGTGCAAAATGGGGCTGCTCGGGTTCTATCATTGGGACACCTCGAAGGGCCCATCTCCAGCCAGTGCTGAGGCAGCTGCATTGGTTTTCAGTTGTGATCCAGATCATGATCAAGGTTTTGGTTTTAACCTTTAAAGCCATCAGTGGTTTGGGCCCTGCCTATCTGAGGGACCACTTGTATCCTTATGCCCCCCATAGGGCTCTTTGCTCTGTGGGTACCAATCTGTTAGAGGTCCCTGGCCCCAGAGAAATATGCCTGGCCTTTACCTGAGCCTGGGCTTTTTCTGCCCTGACTCCAACCTGGTGGAACGAGCTCCCAGGAGAGCTGAGGAATCTGACGGAACGATCAACGTTCTGCAGGGCCTGCAAAATGGAGCTCCTCTGCCAAGTTTTTGGTTGAAGCTGGTCTCTTAAGATCACTCAGGCCCCTATGCTATATCGAGTGAACCCCCTGGTGGTTGACTGGGGGGGGGCAGGGTGGAGGAACTTTACTATCTTGATGTTTTATTGGGTGTCGGTTTTAGGGGAGGGTTTTTAAAATGAGGTATGACTTTTTCTGTAATCCACCTTGGGTTTCAGAATAAGGCGGGCTAGAAATTGAATAAATAAACAACAGTAAATTCATAACATCGAGTAAAAACAATAACAGTGGTTTAAATAATTGATAACAGTATCTATAACCGCCCTGGGCTGTAAGGAAGGGTGGAATCAAAATCTAATAAATAAAATACATTTCCTGTAACATTTTCATATAAAAATTCCAGTACTAATGGTGACAATGTTAACTTGCTAACTGTGATTCCATAGGTGGACATGGGTAGGGTTTTTGGGGGGACCCAGTAGATGCTGTTGGTTTGGTCGACCTCAATCAAATGCCTGGCAGAAGAGCTCCATTTTGCAGGCCTTGAGGAGCTGTAGAAGTTCAGGAAGGGCCCTAATCTCCTCAAAGAGCTCATTCCACCAGATGGGGACCAGGACAGAGAAAACTCTGGCCCTGGTTGAGATCAGACGTGCTTTTTCGGGGCCAGGGATCACCAGCCAGTTGGAAGTGGTGTATAGAGCTCTGGGGGGGGGGGGCAGTCGTCAACTTTCTGACCTGCCTTGCTAACAATTTCATTTATCAACTAGTAGAAGAACCTATGAGAAGCTCGGCCATATTTGACTTAATAAACCAAATTTGACTTAATACTGACCAATAGCCAAGAGTTGGTGGGCAGGCTTATTTATTTATTATTTATTGTTATGAGATTTATTCCCTGCCACTCCTGAAGCCGGCTCATGGCGGGTTATAAAAACCCCAGTAAAACCCCAGTAAAACAGGACATCACAAAATAGCACACAACACCCATACTCCACTATACCCAATAAGCCACAGGGAGTTATCAAGCAGGGAGTTATCGTGTGGCTTTGTGTGGATGCTGTGACACAGTTTAATAAAGTAACAGGATTAACTTTTGCTTATATATTCCTACTCTTATGATGGTCAGTTCTTAGTCTGACGAAGGGTGCTTGCACTCGAAAGCTCACGCCCTGAATAAATCTTTGGTGGTCTACTGGACTCTGATTTTATTTGAAAGTTGTCACTTAGAGGAGGGCAGGGAACAGTTCCTGTTGGTGGTTAATTCATATTTCTAGGATTGGAGTTGCTTACACCAGATATTGATGGTCAGCAGGAATAGTTTAGAAAAGATTTGAACCAGGTAAGTTGATTTAACACCCAGCTGAGCGAAGCTTGTGGTTTTATTTCACTCAGGTATTTGGAGAGTCCCTTTGTTGTTTCCAGGGGTTTTTTAAAATTCCTGATTGCAGAGTTTTTAGAATTTTCCTGGCTTTTCAAAGATGCGAAAACTGCTTAATATTACAAGTTCTTATATTCACTATATATATTTTTTATTTTTTATAGCCCCTGAGGAAGACTTTTAAGGAAATGTGTTGAGTTTTCTGAAGATATGTTAAATCTTATTTTTAAGCACTTTGGAGTCTCCTTGGATCTATTTTAAAATTTCCAATCACCGTTTTTGTGCAATACAGAATATCTCTTCACTCTGCCCCTCATTATCTTATACTTTTATCCTTCACAACAAATACAAGAAATTTTAAGTCTGGTTGCCTCCTGGTTGTGAAATTTTAAGTCTGGTTGTGGTAGGTAAGTTTGAATTTCTGAATAATGTGAAAAAATGTCTGAATGTATAATGTAGCAGTGGGCCTCAACCCCCGGTCCGGGGACCGGTGCCAGTCCGCGGATCAGTCGATACCGGGCCGCGGCTCCTCCTCGTCCTCCTTCCCAGCTGCTGCTTCAGGGGCTGCCCTGCCACTCTGCCGCTGGCTCACTTTTGGTGCTCTCCAGTGGCCACCATGGCTGGGGCTCCCCCTCAGCATGGCACTGTGCAGCAGCAGCTGGCAGGGTTGCCCACAGGAAAGCAAGTGGAGCAGGGGCTCAGGCGGTGGTGGTGATGTCCCTCGGCAAAAGACTACCCCCCCCCCCCGGCCTCAGTAAAATTGTCAAGCGTTGACCGGTCCCCAGTGATAAAAAGGTTGGGGACCACTGTAATATAGTATATTCTTACAGTGATTCAGTTAATGTCAATTACATCTGTCATGCTAATCATTGGTTTGTGTTTCTATTATAGATGTAAAACTGCTGCAAATATGCATTTCAAAATAAAATTTCTTTTAAAATCCCCTGTACCCTCGGTAATAAAATTCTGTTTGCATCTCTATCTGGTGAATTTAGAACTGAGAAATAAAATTCTTTTTTTAGACTCATAAAATCATTAAGTGCTGTCATAGAGTGCTGTGATGCTAAAAACAGCATGAAAGTGTTCCTCAGTTATATTAAAAGGAAGACAAAGAATAAGGAAATGGTAGGACCATTATGGGGGGCAGAAAGTGACACTGTAGCAGGTGATGGAGAGAAGGCCGAACTGCTCCATTCCTGCTTCTCAATCTTCTCTTGGGAGGGGAATTGTGCTCAACATGGCAAAATCATTTCACGTGATGAGGGGTGGGAGTTGTGGCCTAGGATCACTGTAGGGGTAGGGCATAAACACCTTGTTTCTTTAAATGAAACCAAATCCTCTGGGCCAGGTGAATTGCACCCAAGAACTTGAAGATGTAATTTCTGAGCCTCTGTCTGCTATTTCTGGCAATTCTTGGAGAACAGGTGAAGTGCCAGAAGATTGGAGGTGGGCAAATGTTGTCCCCATCTTCAAGAAGGGGGAAAAGGAGGATCTGGGTAACTACTGACCCATCAGCTTGACTTCTATAGCTGGCAAAATTTTAGAACAAATCAAACAGTTGGTTCTTGAGCAGCTATAGCAGATGGTTGTAATTACTAAGAGTCAGCATGGCTTTCTCAAGAACAAGTAATATCAGGCTAACCTCATCTCTTTTTGTTTTGTTTTGTTTTGAGAAAGTTACTACCATAAGGGGAATGCTGTGGACACAGTTTACTTTTATTTCAGTCCGGCTTTAGATAAAGTTTCGCATAATATTCTTATGACAAGTTGGTAAAATGTGTTATGGATCCTATGACTGTTAGTTGGATCGATAAGTGATTGACAGATTACACCTAAAGGATGCTTGTAAATGGTTTGTCATCTTCTTGGAGAGGAGTGATGAGTGGAGTGCCTCAGGCATCTGTCCTGGGCCCTGTGCTGTTCGACATAGTTGGATACTTGTTAAACATGATTTGAATGAATGAATAGAAGGGGTGCTTATTAAATTTGCAGATGACACTAAACTGGGAGGGGTAGCAAACATGCCAAAATCAGAATACAGGATGATCATGACAGGCTAAAAAACTGGGCTAAAATTAATCAAATGAATTTCAATAGTGATGAATGTAAAGTTCTTCATTTAGGTAGGAAAATCATATACATTGCTATAAGATGGGCAAGACTTGTCTTGGCAGTAGTACGTATGAAACGGATCTGAGGAGGTCTTAGTGGACCATGCACTGAACATGAGTCAGAAATCTGACTTGATGGCTAAAAAGGAAAATGGGATTTTAGGCTGTATTAAATAAGTATGGTGCCTAAATCATGTGAGGTGATGTTACTGTTTTACTCTGCTCTGGTAAGACCTCACTTGGAGTACAGTGTTCAGTTTTGGGCACCACAACCGAAGAAGGATATAGAGAAACTGGAGCGTGTCCAGAAGAGGGCTATGAAGATAGTGAGGAGTTTGGAGACCAAGTTGTATGAAGAAAGGTTGAGGGAGCTTGGACTATTTAGCCTGGAGTGAAGATGACAGAGAGGTGATACGATAACCATCTTCAAATACTTGAAGGGCTGTCATATTGAAGATGGAGCAGAGTTTTTTCTGTTGCCCTAGAGGGTCAGACCAGAACTAATGGGGTGAAATTAATTCAGAAGAATTTTCAGCTAAACATCCAGAAGAAGTTCCTGACAGAGCGATTCCTCAGTGGAACAAGCTTCCTCGGGAGGTTGTAAGTTCTCCTTTTTTGGAAGTTTTGGCTATATAGACAGAAATGCTGGTTCTGTGAATTTAGGCAGATGGTGAGTGGGTGGGCAGGAAGGGATGTGCTTGTGTTCGTCTCTTGTGGCCCTTCCTTACATACTCAGGGAATTACTAATTGCCACTGTGGGATGGTAGGTGAATTTCCTCCAGGCCAGGCTGGATTCTGGAGATCTGTGGTGGTGGTGGTGGTGGTGGTGGTGGTGGTGGGAATCACTTAAGCATGAATGTGGGGTCACTGTGGGTGGGGAGGTAGTTGTGAGTTTCTGCATTGTGCAGAGGGTTAGACTAGATGACTCTGGAGGTTCCTTCCAACTCTAAGGTTGGAACGCCCTGCAGAATCCATGAAATTTACAATTACCTGTCCTCCACAGTGACTCCAATTCCATGCCCAGATGATGTCGCCCTCCCTGGCCAGAATCCCTGGCCAGTCTGGTCTGGAGGGAATTTGCTTTGAATTGGGCATGCAAGAAAGGGCCAGAAGAGCCAAGCATGGACACAATCCCTTCTGCCCACCCACTCACTCACAATCAGAGCACAGAATATTTTGAGGTTTGTGTTCTTTTGATAGGGAAAAATAAGTGAGAACTCTACATGCTTTTGATTTCACGTTTACTAGTAGTTGGATTCAAGTCTAACTGAAATAAAATTTGTCTAATCAAGAGGAATCACAAGGAAGAAAAGGCAGGGGAGAAGGAAAATAACCACTTTTTTGTTAGTAATTAAAGAAGCTATGCTTAACTATTTTCTTATTGGAGAAGAGAGAAAAAATCAATGTAATCCAGAAACATCTCTGATGTGGAGAAAAACCAGCATTTGTTAATCCTAATAGAGCTACAAGTTCCCCAAGGGGAACCACCACAATTAATTTAAAGAGCCTTAACTGTTCATCAATAGGAGGGGAAAAAAAGATATTTCTCTATAGCTGATGTGGAAGAAAGATCTATAAAACCTGCCTTCTTTTTTGTGTCCATAGAGGAGTCTCAGTTTATATTTCTCATTCTCCACATCTCTTCAAAAAAACATAACCCTCTTCTGTACTTCAGTTATTCCCTTGGTCAGCATTCTGTCCCATCTTCTTTTCTGTATAATAAGACCCCTGGAATTGTATAATAAGACCCCTGGAAATGTCCAGGATCAGTATTTGTAGCCCAATTGCAAGAAAGGGTTTAAAGCCCAGTCTCAACTAAGGAGTGGTTTGAATCCAACCAATTATTGAGTGTTGTGTGTCGTTCTTCTGCCCTGACTGCTCCATGGTCTTCTGAGGGGGGCATCTGATGGGACCTTTGACTGCATTTAGTTCCATGCACCAACGATCTGACTGCTGGGGCTGCTGTAGTCCCCTGGCTGCTCTTTGTGACCCTCCAGGGAAGGAGGGGGAGAGCATCAAGGGACCAAGCCCTATGAAGATAGGTTGAGGGACTTGGGAATATTCAGCCTGGAGAAAAGGAGGTTGAGAGGGGGCATGATAGCCCTCTTTAAGTATTTGAAAGGTTGTCACTTGGAGGAGGGCAGGATGCTGTTTCTGTTGGCTGCAGAGGAGAGGACACGCAGTAATGGGTTTAAACTTCAAGTACAACGATATAGGCTAGATATCAGGAAGAAATTTTTCACAGTCAGAGTAGTTCAGCAGTGGAATAGGCTGCCTAAGGAGGTGGTGAGCTCCCCCTCACTGGCAGTCTTCAAGCAAAGGCTGGATACACACTTTTCTTGGGTGCTTTAGGATGCTTAGGGCTGATCCTGCGTAGAGCAGGAGGTTGGACTAGATGGCCTGTATGGCCCCTTCCAACTCTACGATTCTATGATTCTATGATTCCATCCTATCTGGTAGCTGCCAAAGCTCAGAGTGACCTCAAGAGAGAGTTCAACGAGATCTGAACACAATGGAAAAATGGGAAATGAGAACAAGTTGCAATTTAATAAAGATACAGTATTTGCTGGCGTATAAGACTACCTTTCCCCCCTGAAAAACATGCCTCCAAGTGGGGGGGGGGGTCGTCTTATACGCCGGGTGCACTTTAATTGGGATAGACATAGTTGCCCATAGTGGCCCATAGTACTGTATTTTGAGTGGAAATGTTGAGGGGTTGTCTTATACGCCCAGTCGTCTTATACGCCGGCAAATACAGGTAAGTATAAAGTTCTGCATCTGGGTCAGAAAAATAAAAAGCATGCCTACTGGATGGGGGATACGCTTCTAGGTAACACTGTGTGTGAACGAGACCTTGAGGTACTTGTGGATTGTAAGCTGAACATGAGCAGGCAGTGTGATGCAGCGGTAAAAAAGGCAAATGCCATTTTGGGCTGTATCAACAAGGACATCACCTCAAAATCACAAGATGTCATAGTCCTATTGTATACGGCACTGGTCAGACCACACCTGGAGCACTGTGTGCAGTTCTGGAGGCCTCACTTCAAGAAGGACGTCGATAAAATTGAAAGGGTACAGAGGAGAGCGACGAGGATGATCTGGGGCCAAGGGCCCTATGAAGATAGGTTGAGGGACTTGGGAATATTCAGCCTGGAGAAAAGGAGGTTGTGAGGGGACATGATAGCCGTCTTTAAGTATTTGAAAGGTTGTCATTTGGAGGAGGGCAGAATGCTGTTCTCATTGGATGCAGAGGACAGGACGCGCAGTAATGGGTTTAAACTACAAGTACAACGATATAGGCTAGATATCAGGAAAAAAATGTTCACAGTCTGAGTAGTTCAGCAGTGGAATAGGCTGCCTAAGGAGGTGGTGAGCTCCCCCTCACTGGCAGTCTTCAAGCAACGGTTGGATACACACTTTTCTTGGATGCTTTAGGATGCTTAGGGCTGATCCTGCGTTGAGCAGGGGGTTGGACTAGATGGCCTGTATGGCCCCTTCCAACTCTATGATTCTATGATTCTTCCTCTGTGAATTCTTATTCACCAGACCGTGGCTGGGACAGTGGGGGATCTCCGGCTATGGTGAGAAGCGAAAGCAGCCCAGATGCACTGCATGAAAGAAAAGGGAGAGGAGGGGGGTCGAGTCAGGATGCAATTCATATTTATTTCGCTTTCTGGGGTCAGTTAACTTGTGCTCTTTCACTATTTAATCCGCATGGTGTTTTGTTTTTTAATATTTGGGTCAATATAAATAATCACCAGTCCATTTTCTTTTTATTTAGAAGTTTCTGACCCCTTTACTTAAAAACTAACGCACTATGGAAGGCATTACTAGAGTCCGAAGGAATCAAATGAAGTCCAGAGGAGCAATGAAAAAGGTAAACTCTTGCTATTTAAAATGTGGCATTGATTCACCTGCTGTTGAGATGCTCCGTGAAGTATTGCATCCCCCCCCCCTCTTTAGGCAAAAATACTTCAGGCGATGTTTGTTTTTTAGCCTTCAAAAGACCCATTTTAAGATCTGGGCATTCAGAGAAGATTAAAGATAAGATCTTATGAGGACAGGTTGTGTTCAGCTTAGAAGAGGCCTGGCAGCTTGTGACTCGAATCCAGTCCCCTGGCACTGGGTGCTTATCAGCCTCCCCGTTTTTTGCCGCTGGGAGCAGGCAGCAAGAACAGATGGCTGATCTGATGGACAGCCTGGCCTTGTTGGGTGAAATGGGTCACAGGTGGTGCCTCAAGAAAAGTTGGATGTTTCTGACTTTGGAAGCATGTGCAGGGAACTCAACGTGGAAGCAGTTCCCAGCAGGAGGATGAGGACGGGGTCTGCGAGTGACGACATTGGCTGGCCATAACCCAGCAGATGCTTGGGGCCACCTGCTGCTCTCCAGTAGGCTGCATTTCCCCAAGTCCTCTGGGGCGGTTGTGGACAGCACAAGAACTCTCCCACCGTTGCCCACTATAGCATTGATTTGGGTAAGAAAGGTTTTTGGTGGCATAGCCAACCTACCCCCAACGCCTTGCTTCGCTGAACGCATTTCTCATGTTGAAGACGATACGCCCGAGGTCAGAACAGTTTCCATTTGTATCTGGCAGAAATTAATATGTGATTTGAATTGTATCCTAGTGACTGATAACTTATGGAGAGGAAAGTATAAGATGGCACAGTAGCACGTAGCAAAAAATGAACTGCAGTTTCTGTCTTCCAGAGCTTCAGTGACTGTGCCTTGCCTCCCATGAAGGTGTGGTTGCAAAGCCAAAAAGAATTATGCACGGTCTCCACAGAAGAGCTGGAGGGGAAAGGACACTTCCATGAGGTTAGGCACTGCTCCGACCTTTGTGTCTGTGTTGTGTGCGAAAAAATATTGTAAAACTCTGGGTGTGGGTGCGAATGAAATGCCGTAAAGGAGGGGTAGTCAACCTGTGGTCCTCCATTGCTGGCAGGGGTTCATGGGAATTGTAGTCCATGGACACCTGGAAGACCACAGGTTGACTACCCCTGCCGTAAGGTTACTTCTCCAAAATGTCCTATTGCTAGCTGCCTTCAGCATTTCCTAGCATTACTGTCTTTTCCAGTGACAGAACGTTCATTTTAAAAGTTGTCCTGTTGACCAGAGCTTCTGCCTCAAATTCTGAAGATGTCACGTCCCCACAAGGCCCATCCAAACCATGTGAAACAGACAGAGGCATATTTTTAGAGAAGTCCATAACCTGTTTATTTAATTCACAGAGAGCAAAAATGGGCTTTCAGCCACAGCAGGAAAACATTGCTGAAGATAAAGCTTAGTGGTGAAGTCAGCATAGCTATAGGTTTTATCCCGAGCCTCCCTTCACTTGGCCTTTACACACTGAAACTTATTCCCAGAGAAAACGCTTTTTATTTTCAAAGTGCAAGTAAAATGAAAACAATTCAGAGGTTTTTATTTATTTATTTATTTAATTTAAGGATTTTTATACTGCCCCTCTTGGACTTTGCAGTCTCGAGGTGTTGTGCAACTGATTGGATAAAACAGCAAAACTGATAAAAATATATAAAAACAATTAATTGCCAGTAAAATCAGAGCTAACCCATCTTAGTAGAAGAAGAAGAGGAGGAGTTGGTTCTTACATGGCACTTTCCTCTCCCTGAAGGAGTCTCAGAGCGGCTCAGAGTCGCCTTCCCTTTCCTCTCCTCACAAAGCCATATGCAGTTTGGATCCTATGTATTTGAGGGGCTGCCTTTCTTCCCAGAGAGCTCTCAGATCTAGCAACCCCCCTCAGTTAAGGATCCCTGACCCTAAATAAATTTGCCTGACCTCAACAGGAGTCACTGCCAGGTCCTGCCCGGTAGAATGAGCACCTGAGAGGGCTTGCTGAATTCCACTGGCCCTGTAAGACAGAACTCTACCTCCGGGACTATAGTTGAGGCCAGCCAAGATAACCTCAATAGGAAAATGCAGGGCCTCCCTCCTGTCTCTCCTTTCGTCCCCTCCTTTCCCCCCTCTAACTTACTCCTGGGATTCACTTTATTTACCTCAGCACTTTATGTTGGTGCTAGCTTGGTGCTAGCTTGGTGTAGTGGTTAGGAGTGCTGGCTTCTAATCTGGTGAGCTGGGTTTGATTCCATGCTCCTCCTTCACAGGCAGACAGTTGGGTGATCTTGGGTGACCTCGCCACAGCACTGATAAAGCTGTTCTAACCGAGCAGTAATATCAATGCTCTCTCAGCTTCCCCTCCCTCACAGGGTATCTGTTGTGGGGAGAGGAAGGGAAGGCGAATGGAAGCTGCTTTGAGACTCCTCCAGGGAGAGAAAAGTGACATAAGAACCAACTCTTCTTCTTCTTTGGTGATATCGGGGCTCTCTCAGCCTCACCTCCCTCACAGGGTGTCTGTTGTGGGGAGAGGAAGGGAAGGCGAATGGAAGCTGCTTTGAGACTCCTCCAGGAAGAGAAAAGTGACATATAAGAACCAACTCTTCTTCTTCAGTGATATCAGGGCTCTCTCAGCCTCACCTCCCTCACAGGGTGTCTATTGTGGGGAGAGGAAAGGGAAGGCGACTGGAAGCTGCTTGGAGACTCCTTCGGGTAGAGAAAGTGGAATATAAGAACCCACTCTTCTTATTCTGCCTCCAAACAATGAACCAGTGCAGTCGGAGGAGTATCTGGCCAATTGTCCATCAGAAGATAGAGCTGGGTGTCATTTGCACATTGGTGAAATCCCAGCCCAAGGCTCTGAACTGGCTTTCCTGAATCTTCCTTGTGCATCAGGGAGGCAGAGGAGATGCTGGTTTGCTGCTGTCAAAGCCAGACACACTCCTTCAGTATGCGCCCCTCTCTGAGCAATCCCACTTAGGGGAGCATTCAGAACAGGAACAAACAGCAAAGGTCCCTTGGCTTGTTTTGCATGCAGGTCTCCCAAAGATTTCTGGTAATGTGTCTGGAATGTTGCATTCACAGCTGATCAGTGTTCTTCATTGTAAGATGCTTAGTCATTTCAAGGCCCTCAGCACACTTACTTTGGAGTAACAAGGTGGTGTGGGTGCTCTCTCTTGATCGAGTAGGTAGAAGAATGTAGTTTTCAAGCTGGTGATCCCATCGCCAGCTTGAAAACTACTTTCTTCTGTCTACACATCTTCAGCTGATGGGTCATCTCTGCCTCTCTTGATCGGATAGAAGGGAGAGGGAAGCACATGTTTGAAACACACCAGCAGTTTACCAGGCCTTTCATGTCACCGACTGCCAAATCTTTTCACTGGAGGTGCCAGGGATGGAACCTGGGACCTTCTGCCTGCCAAGCAGATGAGCCAGGATCTCTCCACCAAAGCCTCAGCTGCAAGTTCTGAAAAGGCCTGGGCAATCCGGTCAGGGGTCTTTTCCAGAACACTGGTGGTCAGGTACTTAACGCTTTCACACACTTATAAGATGTGTTTATATTGCAGGTTACATTTCTGTGCTTTGCGGATGAAACGGCCATGGCTCCTAAGGTATTGTAGTTGCAGTACGTTCCGGAAAGGTGGTTTAGCTTAACCCAGGAGACCCCAACCTGGTGCCTGTGGCTGCCACAGTTCCCACAGACACCTTTCCTGGCACTCTGGTTGTTAGAAAGTAGGTGGGGCTTTGGCCCAGCAAGGTGTCTGAGCAGCTGTTGAAGATTTGATTAGCTGCACAGATTGTTCAATACCTTGGATTGGCATGCCACAGGGATATTCACTGTGCGTCTGAAGGTAAGCTGCAGCAGCCATTTTGTAGCTGGCTGTGCCTCCTGCAGCAGCCATTTTGTAGCTGGCTCTGCCTCCTGCAGCAGCCATTTTGTGGTAACCATGTTGTGCCTGCTTCCAGCAAGCCATGTCAGCATTCCAAAGGTGCCCACAGGCTCAAAGAAGTTGGGGACTCCTGGCTTAGGCTGTTGCAGCAAACCACACTTCAGTTGCTATGACTCAAATAACTGGTGTTAGTACCACGTCCTCTTTAGTTCTGTGGCTCTTCATTGTCATTTCCTTTAATAGTTTTACATCGCCTTTTTCCAGACAGAAATTTTATCTAGCCGCCTGCCGTGAGTGTGGGCGACTCCTGCTACCCCTGCATGCATCTACACACAAATTCCTATTCACAAATATAGTTCAGTGGGCAGCATTGCTTTCCCAAGCCCACAAAGTTACTTAGACTCAATATGAATGTGGCTTAGAGATGTTTAAAGAGGGGGAGCAGGTTGCCTGATCACAGGCCGCAGTCCTTTCCATTCGTTCCTCTCACAGGCTGATGCCCGCTGGCCTCCTTCTCCATGGCTTTTATTTGGGGATAGGGGGAGTTGTGCATCTGGTGCTGTCCTTAGTGCATGTTCAGCACCCTGGCTTTAAATTAGCAAAACGTGATCATACAGCATGATTGTGAATGTGGAATATTTAAAAAAACCACAAGCCCCCCCCCAAAAGCCTTGATATGAACTCTTCCCATATGGTCTGGGTGCTCTGATGTCACTCTAGAG
Source organism: Paroedura picta (assembly GCF_049243985.1). NCBI lineage: Eukaryota > Metazoa > Chordata > Lepidosauria > Squamata > Gekkonidae > Paroedura > Paroedura picta. The sequence continues at coordinate 122,997,660 of NC_135374.1, read as the reverse complement.
CAGGGGTAGTCAAACTGTGGCCCTCCAGATGTCCATGGACTACAATTCCCAGGAGCCCCTGCTCTAGATCAGTGGTTCTCAACCTTCCTAATGCCCCCTTATTACAGTTCCTCATGTTGTGGGAACCCCCAATCATACAATTATTTTCGTTGCTACTTCATAACTAATTTTGCTACTGCCATGAATAGTAATGTAAATATCTGATACACAGGATGTATTTTCATTGTTACATATTGAACATAATTAAAGCATAGAGATTAATCACAAAAACAGTATGTAAATATATATTGTGAAGTATTTATTTCTTATTACAAACAAATGAAATTTTGTCCTTAAGCATGGGGTAGCATGGGTAACAGTCTTAATATAACAACAGTAAACTACATTGCAACATTTTTTGACATTATGTGTAAAAAGCCAACGTCAGTGTGAGGGTTGGGGTTGCTGCTTTTTCACCAGGTTAAGAATGTGAATTAGGGAATGCATGTTTTAAATTTCACATTGACTATTAACCTTAAATTTCTTTCTGGCATCTGCTGTTTGGTAATGCAGATCTGAGCTAAAGATAAAATGGGACAAATGTGTAAGAATTTGGGTCTCTGTGACTCTGCTGTTATTTTATATCCCATGTACAAGATGTAGGCACCATGTTTGAGGGGCCACAAAAGTCAGCTCCATAGAGATTGACTAATGACCTGGAAATGAAATTTATGGTGACCCAACAACTATTCTGAGTTGCAAACCTGTTTAAACCCAAGTTTGTATTTTTATTTCCCCCCATTGACCAGGATGAGGGCAATAAGTTACATAAGGCTTGCCTGATCTAATCAGAACTCAGAAGCCCAGCCAACACTGGTCCACAGCCAGGGAATAGCACAAAAAGACTTGCATCTGAATGCCAGAGTTCAGTAAAGCACCTCTCCTCATATTATCTGAAGCAGGCTTGCAAACAAAATTGGCAGAATTATTTATATTCTAGGTACAATTTTTAACAGCCCCTGCAATTCTGAACCAAACAGAGGCAGTAAATAAGAACTAGAAAACTAAGCCCTACCCTTCACCTGCAGGCATGTAGGAACAGGACTCTGTGGCCTGCAGCCTACTTGTAAAACCAGGAGGTCTCCAGCCACCAGCTGGAGGTTGGCAAACTATCTGGGAGGAGATTTGGATTGGGGGAGCTAGTTTCCCAGTAGTTAATCCCCCCTCAGCCTAATGATATCTGATACTAAAAGCACAGATCTTACACAGGCAAGAATAGAGTTTATGCATAGTCCTAGATATGTGTGTGGGGGGGTATTCCCCCCTAAAATCCCCTCTCCATACCCCTACGATAGAGAATCCTAACACCAGAATTTTTAGACTTTTTATACACGGCCACTGAAATGGTGGCATGGAGAACGAGGAGGAGGAAGAAGCGAAGCAAACCGATTACGCACGGGACGGAACGCAACGGTGGCAAAACCCTGAGTATCCAGTTATGCACGTTATCCAGTTATCTCCGGGGCGGCTTTTGGTTGCGCCCTGGTCCTGGGAAGCTCCACTTTCTTCCGCATCTCGCTAATGTGGCTTTTTCGGCATCATACGTTGACTCTGCAACCGGTTGCCGCCTGCGGCGTGCATAATTGGTGATTTTAGCCGCCAACATTCCACCCCGAATGCAGACTTTCCACTCCATGCATAATGGGCCCTGTGGAGTCACCATTGGAAGGAGTATACGGGATTATTCTTTAAAATAGCATATCTGCAGTCCATAAGAAAAGCCTGTGTAGGCAGACTCTAATTTGGGAACCAGGTTTAAGTCCCCTCTCCTCCACATGCAGCCAGCTGAATGACCTTAGGCCAGGCACAGTTCTTTTAGAGTTCTCAATTTCACCTATTTCACAGGATGTCTGTTGTCGGGAGGGGAAGAAAAGGTGTTGCTAAACCACTTTGGGACTCCTTCAAGTAGTAGAAGGTGGAGTAAAAAACCCAGCTCTTGTAATAAATCCTAATACCAGTTTTTTAAGAAAACAAACAAAACAAATTGTAATTAAAAAGACTGCTTATTTTAAGGTCTATCTTATTCACAAGTAAAGGTAAAAGGTAATGGTATCTCCTGTGCAAGCACCGGGTCATGTCTGACCCTTGGGGTGACGCCCTCCAGCGTTTTCATGGCAGACTCAATACGGGGTGGTTTGCCAGTGCCTTCCCCAGTCATGACCGTTTACCCCCCAGCAAGCTGGGTCCTCATTTTACCAACCTCGGAAGGATGGAAGGCTGAGTCAACCTTGAGCCGGCTGCTCGGGTTGAACTCCCAGCCTCATGGGTAGAGCTTCAAACTGCATTTCTGCTGCATTACCACTCTGCGCCACAAGAGGCTTTTTCACAAGTAGCACTTCAAATTTTAGTTACATTACATCAAATACATTAAAAAAACTTCTTTTGAGGAGTTGTTAGACGTTGAATTTTAAGCAGATGTGTTGAGTAAACGATTTGTGGTTCGCACCCTTCCTCAGCAAGTCCTTGCTAACACCTTGACATAGTTACAAATGATTCCACTGGAGCCTCGGTGATCTCCGTGGCTTCCATGACCTCCGAGCACGTGTTTCTGTAGCAGCTGGATGTGCACTCTGGCTTGGCATGCATGCATTAATTTTACTCCTGTTTGTATTCTGCTTGGTTTAGGAATTTGCAGCCATTTCTATGGAACTCTTGGATCTTCTGAAATCACTTCACTGGTACAGTTTAAATGAAGATGAGTTTATTTTTCTAAAGGATATACAGAGACCATCAGAGATTGGTGATGTTCTTAATCAGCAGGTAACACATTTATGCCTTTGTGTAAAACTCCTAAAAGAATGGGTTGTCATATTATTTTGTCTTTTAGGAAAGGCTTGTTAATTGTTCATGGGACACACCATTCTGAGGGTAAGGTGAGTGAATGTGTGTGTTCCCCAGCCTACAAATGATCTACATTAAGCTGTATGAGTTGACCTTTAGACTGATGGTGTGTTTGTCCTAACGTCACTCTTCTCAACATTTCCCAAGCATTCCAGTAATGTGCTTTCTGTTCTGTTGTAACTACAAATGAACTTGACTTCATATTCTAGATAAACTTGGGTCCTGGAATAATGCACAATAAGCTGATTTTAGAATCACATGGCAGGTATATAGGGGTTGCTGATTGACTGCAACGTTGTTATTGTTTTTTGTAAGGACTGCCCTTCACAAATGCTGTGTGTGATGAGACTGACTCCTCGTCCAAGACTCAGTGTCGATTCTCTGTTTACTTTGTTGAGCGAGTACGCCGTGGGTATAAGGTGTGCTATGGAAACATCTTCGTTGCAGAAGCATGTCTCAAGCATATCACAGACTGAAGATGACGACACTAATCATTCAGTGTCTTCCATTGAGGATGATTTTGTGACTGCTTTAGAGCATCTGGACGAAGATGAGCCTACAAAGATAATGAACCCAGGTAAGATTCAAGTGGGTCGCCGTGTTGGTCTGAAGTAGCACAACAAAAATAGTGTCCAAGATTTATTTAAGGTGGGAGCTTTCGAGTGCATGCACAGAGTGCATTTGGACTCTCTTTTTGTTGAACCCAGCTAAGTATTCCTGAACGGTTGTGGCAGATTGATGACTCTTAATAGAACACAGTATAGTATTTTAGTTAACTAAAAGGGATTTAAGTGGGGCAGTTAACTTTGACTTTGGAAAACTTTTGCATATAGAATTGAATGATTTCCTTAAGCTCTGCTTAAGGAATGAAATAGGGGGAATGATATCTTCAAAGAGTAATTACCCTGTGAAGTTCTCTACTGCAGGCTGTGGTGTTGATGACCACTTTTTAAAAAGGCCTCGACAGATTTGTGGAGGAAGGCCCCATTAGTGGCATTTGCTCCAGTGATTAATGTAACCTCTTTTCAGAGGCAGTCATGTGGGTAGAGGGCCAAGAGCAGGAGGCGGCTGTGGTCCTCTTGCCCTGGAGGAGAAAGCTCAACTGCTGGGTCCGGGAGTGTGGTTCAGCTCAGCTGCTCTGAGATTTCCCTGCACACCTCCTTGCCAAGCCTACAAGACCAGAATTATTTATAATGTAGACCTGCCTCCTCATAAATCAAAATAAGTGATTTTATTACATTTTCTTCTCAGGAAGTATCATTTCCTATACTTGTTCAAATGGATTTTTATGTAATGTCTGTCTTAATTGCTCTACACGCAGGGGCTTATGATTGCATAAATCTGTGCCCAGGAAATTTAAGTTTCTGCTGAAGGAATTATAGCTAGATTTAGATGTAGATTCTGACTTCTAAATCATTTGACCAGTTGCACCTCTAAATGTCATATTACTTAAATATTTTGGGACCTGCTAATTGAATTTAAGGGGAATTCTTACTGATGAAAGGTGGATCAGTTTTTGCTGAATCTCCCCTTATGCTATCCCCTGAGCCCCCAGGAGCAGAATTTTGGGAGATCTTAGGACTTCAGCATGACGTAGGAGATAAGAAGTCTCACTGTGCAGATGGGAATTTGTAACAGTCTCGGCAGAAATCCTCTGCAGATCCGAGCCTTTTGCATTATTTTACGTTCGGGTATTTTGTGTGTTCATTGATCTCTTTTTCCCTCCTGTGACTCAGACCAAGTTATCCCTGAGAAACTCCTACGGGATGCTGCTTCACAGACCATTGTTGCTCCTCACTTAGGTTCTGCTGATCGAAGGATAATGACTAAACCATCTTCCAAACCATCAGCTCTTCTAGTCAACATCCTGGAACTTCAAGGACTGTCACCCTCCGTAAAATGTTCAGTCACAACTTCTGCTTCGGATCCTGGGCTACAGATGGATTTTTTCCGGTCCCATAATTGTTCTGATCCGAGTGTTAACTTTTTACCTAAAACATTATTTTCTTCCTCTTCGGCTGAATCCTCAGAGTCTGACTGCTCCAGCCCCAGCCCAGTGATTTTCTTAGATGAAGAAGGATATCAAAGAAGCCTCAAGGCAAAGCTCCAGTTGCCAAAGATCCCAGTCATGAAGGATGGCGTCGAAGACTCAGACTCCGAAGTGAGTGAATTTTTCGATAGTTTTGACCAGTTTGATGAACAAGAGCAGACCCTGCAAAGTGGCTGTAAACTGTCTCAGGGACCCATGTTGGGCCACTTAGCCCCAGAGAAAGCGATTTCATTTAAGAAATCAGGCTCTGCGACGACAGCAATGAATCCCCGGAAGTTCAAATTGGATTGTCCCGCTCTGCCAGCTGATGTCAGGAAGCCGACTCCCCGCAAACCAGAATCTTCGTGTCGTAAGGACATTCTGGGTGTCCCAGATGCCCCCCGCCCTTTGAAAACGCCGGGAGATGAGAGCGGAGGTTTGTTCAGCCCTATTCGGTCATCAGCTTTCAGTCCATTAAGCAACGGCTTCTCATCAGAGTGCCTTGGTCCACCAAGTGGTAATAGAGCTACCAATAACCAAAATCACAACTTACTTTGCCATACCTATTCAGATTTTGCAAATACAGTTTCCTTTGACATTCTAGGATCTGTCTTTAATTCACGTCCTTCATCATTACGTGGATACTCCCGAGAACTTTCCAACCGTAATAGAATGGTCTCACAAGAAGAAATATTTCCAGGTGCAGAGATCAAAGGGGATAGTTCTGGGAAAGAGCTCGATAAGAAAAGCAGATCTAAACGGAAAGCGCGAGTGATTAAAGACCACATCCAGAAATTTGCATCAGACCTTGTTGAAAAGAGTTTTGGCCATGCGTTTAGAGACCTTCAAAGGGGTGTTTCTTCGTGTACGAATGTCCTCTGCCACCTGGCTGCCAAGCTGACTTCTTCAGCCTTTCAAATAGCTTTTTATGAGATCAGTAGGCAACAAGCCTTTTCACTGAAGCAGAAGGCCATGGGTGGGCTAGCAGGGCTTTTGGCGAGTGAAGCCATAGCAGGTGCTTTAAAAGAACTGCAATCTATGAAGCAACAAATGTTTACCAACCGGGTTGCAAAATTTGCAGCTGATCTTGCAGAGGAGCTCATTTTTGAGGGGATCATGGAAGTGTGCCAGTTTTCTCACCCTTCAACCCCAGCTGCTTCTGAGAACAGGTCCTTCCACTATGATGACAACGTGGTACGGTCCTATGCTGAAGACTTATCTGATTCAGTTATCCAGGAAGCTTTCATTGAGTTATCCCAGGTAGATGTGACCTTTACAACTCAGGCAGCAATTAGTGTATCCATGAACAACATAAAATATGTTAGCGCTGAAAGTATTCGAGAATCCACGCAGAACTCCGGCGCTTGCTCAGTAGCTTTGAATCCAGGGCAGGAATCCAGGAAGGAATATACCATCCATACAGCCTTGTTCTACACTTCTGGCATTGCCAGCTCAGTTCCAGTGCCCGTAGCTGGACGGGCACTTTGTCACAACCAGATTTTAACTGATAATGTCAAGAGGAAGGATCATTCAGCAAGAGATGACTATGGGAAAACGCATAAAGACTCTGCAGAATCGAATTACGACTCAAGAAAGAGGCAAGAGGAAATAACATCCTTAAGAAGGATTTACTTGACATCAGATAGCAATTCAAGTAGTGCATGTAACACTCACATTTCAGGTGAGCAAAGTGACTGCAAACAAGCAAATAATCCTGAAATCAGTAACATTTCTCACTTAAGTGGGATGCCGGCCATCAGTAATTTTTCTGGAACAATGGTAGATATGATAGTAACTGAGGCTTACGAAGCTGTAACTTCTTCAAAGGTTTCTAAAACATCACAGCATTTTACAAGTATCTTAAGAACTGAGAAAATGCCATATTTACAGTGCATTGGTGAAGACCCGTGTAGGAATGTGTTTGCTAATTACTTGGCCAAGCGACCAGTAAAACAGTCTGGAGATGAAACAAAGTCTCCGTGTTCTGCTACAAGTGAGAAACTAGCATACTGTGTAGGCTTAGGAATTAATAAAGAAAAATCAGAATTACAAAGTACCACAAGTCAACCTGGGAAAAAGAGTGGTGCTCCGGTCATTGTGGGACAGCAGCAGATGCCCCTGAGTAGCTTGTCTAAATTTCATGTAACTCCAGATTGCTGTGAAAGACACTTGCTTTCCGGGCCTAAAGACTATACTCAAGAAAGGAAGTGGCATGTTGGTTGCAGGTTGTCAACATGCACGACCCCTTTTTGTTCTGGGACTTTTGTCAAGCATGTTGATGAGTTTCCAGAGACAGAAAGATGTTCGGTAAAATTTTCAAGTAACCCACTGGAAACACATGACATGTGCAAAACAGCAGGCTGCTCTGTGTCCGGTCAGGAAAACACTTTTGCCCTTGCTTCTGTGTTGCCGAACTGTGACGAAGCCTATCATATGGAACATCGATCAAGAATGAGAGAGGCCACTCTGGGTACGGTGCCGGACACACCACCCCCAACACCCCTAACCCCTTCTCAGGCTACTTCTGACTGGAATTTAAGAAACTTAACAAAGCAGCTTAAAGGGGAACTTGCAAAGCAGTTTGCCCCTGCTACTCCTCCTCCTACCCCTTACAGATCAGAGGGGGATGGAGGATATGAAAATGGACATTCTCTCTTAGAGAAGGAAGAGTTCATACTGAAACTGATGCGCTCTCTTTCTGAAGAAGTCGAAAGCAGCGAAGACGAGTCTCCGGAAGCACTGACGAAAAAAGTTAGAGCATCGCTACGGACCCTCGCCTTCGCAGATCATCTGGCCACGTGTATCACTTCCATGGCCACTGAAATGGCCGCTGCACATTTAGAGAATGAAGCCGTTGAAACAAAAAACTGTCTCCAGCTAAACGTGGGAAACCAACAGCCTGGGCCTGCTGCAGGTGTGAATGTTTCAGAAAGAAATGTAGGCTCCTTGCGGATGTATGCTAGCAATGTGGCCGGCAAGATCATTGGTGAAGCCAAGAGAATAGTTCAGTCGAGACACTGCAAGCATTTGAGGCTGAAGCAAGTGAATCGTCAGGCTGACTCTCTTCATCTGAGGAGAAATTGCAGTGAATGTCGGTCAAAAGGAAAGACATTTCCCTTGTCAGACCAGCGGTCAAAAGACACAGATTATTCTGTCCTTCCTTTACCCCAGAATTCAGAAGCTCCTGGCCTGACCACCAAATTTCCCAGTTGTGAAAGTGTAACAGATGAGTATGCAGATCACATTATCCGGGTTCTGAAAAGAGAAGGTGGTCATGGTGACCTTATAATGGAGCAGTTTGCCAGCAGGCTTGTTTACAGATCTGTAAAATCAGGTATGCAGCAAGCTGCCCATAAACTCAGAACGAGGTCTAATAGAAAGGTTGCTCCTGATCAGAATTTGCAGTTAAACAATACACTTGGTCCATTTGAACTAGTAAACAAGGAAACAAAGAAGCAGAAAAGAAAAAATATACATCATTTTGGTAAACAAGCATCTGAAAGCAAATGCAGCATAAGGAGAACCGAATATCCAAAGTTATTAAATTTCTCGGAATCCCTTCCCCACAGCCTAACCTCTGATGTCAGAAGAAAACTGAAAATGTCATCTGTTTGCTTGCCAAAATCCTTAACTGACACTTGTTTGTATAAAAAATCGCAAATCAGTGCAGTAACGGATGATCTCAAGACATTCTCTAAAGCCTTGTCTCCTGTCTTTTGCAAGCAAAAACTGTACCATAGCACAGGCAGTTTAAACGACTGTGCTTACAGAGACAGCATTATTCAGGCCATAGAACAATACGCTAGGAAAATAGTTGATGACACTCTAGAAGTAAGCTTGGAATCTGCAGCTTTCCAGACCACTGCAAACGGGACTAATGGAGAAAGGTCAACACACGCAGAAAAGCTATCTCCATTTTCGACAACTGCTTGCAGGTACTGCTGCATGAAGGAGCATCAGCACTATGCTGGAAGGCCCTCTTTGCACCTCCCTGGACAAGAGCTTCATTCCAAGAGTGGACAGATTTCGAACTCGAGACTAAATGGCAGCTGTCAAAAATCTCATGTTTTTCACATTGATATTCCTAAAATTCATATTAATATGGAAGAGAAGGTTGTATTTGCTGACAGTGTGATTGCTACCAGCTTTGACAAAGCAGAGAGGCAGCTGAGCAACACAAGTTTGGCAGCTGATAGTGGAATCGGCCATGATGGAATCAGCTTTGCGGAAAGCCTGACTGCAGAAATTATGACTTCCTGCATGACGAACATGGGCCAGGCTGTCAACATAAGGTAATGGTGCCTTTTTTTCTATTTGGGTTTTAGAAAATGGAGTTATCTCTGCTGTTTTCTGTAAACATGTATTATTTCATAATGAATACAATACAATTGTTTTAATTAACAAAATGAAAGAGTCATAAGAACTTGCCATATAGACTCTGCCGCCGACTCACCTTTGGTGTGCTCTGGTGGCCGCCATGGCTGGGGCTCCCCCTCAGCGTGGCACTGCGCAGCTGCTGCTGGCAGTGCTCCCCAGTTGGCGGTGGGAAGTCAGGGGCGCCGGCGGGAAAGCAAGTGGAGCAGGGGTTCATGCGGCAGCAGCGACATCCCTCGGCAAAAGACTACCCCCCCCCCCGGGCCTCAGTACAAATGTCAAGCGTTGACCGGTCCCCGGTGATAAAAAGGTTGAGGACCACTGCTCTACACAGTGTTCCCCAACCCCCAGGCCATAGCCTGGTACAGGGTCGTGCAGCCCTTGTTACCGGGCCACGGTGGGGGGAGGGAGGCACCAGCGCCATTGTGCCAGCGAGAACACCTCCCTCTTCACCCCAGCGGCGCGGCGCTCGCTTCACCGGCAGCCAAATCGCTCAAGCCTTGGGCAGAGGGAGGCCTGGAGACCAGGGAGGGGGGAGAGGGAGAACGGCGCTTTCTGTGAGGCGCTCACCAGCAGGTGCAACCGCACAGGTGCAGAGCTGCCGCACCTGTGCATTTGTGCCCACCGGCGAGTGCCGTGCTGCGGGGGGAGGTGCGGGTGCAGTCACAGGTGCGGCAGCTCCGCGCCTGTGCGTTTGCGCCTGCCAGTGAGTGCCAGGCAGTGAGTGCCACTCTCCCTCTCCCCTCCCCCCGTCTGAAAAATGTTGGGGACCACTGTCGTAATGGACAAAAGAGGGAACGAAGTAACCCAACCTCTCTACACAATTAAAGTCTAAAAGTCTGTGCAGCAGCATAATATGCTCAATATTAAAATACAAATATTTATTTTAATAATTCATGTAAACATACAACATTTTAAAGCATCAGCTTTAGTCATTTGCTGTTGCACAAATCCAAAGCATTTTGACACATGGATGAATGATTTAAAAAAGTGTTTCAGCCCCTCTTGGGGCCTTCTCCAGTGGTGTAATATTTAAATACTCTTATACAATGTAATAATGGGGACTCTATGCTGGAAAAAAATCTGAAATACGGTAGATAAAAATATATTATGGAGAGCTCCATATCAGAAACTATTAACATAGAGATTTGTCTTTGAAGATCTTTCTGTTTTTACCTTAACTAATCATTAGAGAGATCTATTTTAATTTAATTAGCAAGTTTTCCCAGTTCACCTAATAATTGTTTTCCTTTTCTTGCTGTTTCCTTTTTAAACTTGCCATGCCCCATACAAAGTAGTTCTTAGCTTGATTATTTAAATTAAATTCGAAAAATTATTTTATTTGCTTTTTGCATTGTTCCACCACACATTTGTTTTAAAATTTTTCTTCATTTACTCTCCACATCGTCCTCCCAATGTTTGTGTCTTTAAGTACCATTGATGCATCATTATGATCTGGGAATACTTTAGGTTCAATATCTACTTTTAATGTTTTCAATATTAAACAAAACCCACATCATGTCAGTTCTAGAGAATGACTTATATCTATCAGAATAAAAGGTATAACCTTTTGAAGTCCCGTTTCTCAATCTCCATATATCAAACAGATTCAAATCTTCTATCCCAGAAGTTGCATGTCAGCAGACATATCACCCAGACACTCCCACCAGATGTGATATCACCAGGCCACGCCCACAGTACAGGAAGTGGCAGCACAGAAATATTTTCAGATGATCTGTGGACAGAACCATACTTGTACTCTGGGCCAGTCTGTTCTTCTTAACCAAAGATTCCTAACTGAGCTGCCCTCCAGCTGTTTTTAGTGACTTTGCTCCTGCTTTTTTATTGCCCTACTGGTAATTGGATCCAGGTAGTTTTGGGAATTCCTCATTTTTGTCATGTCCAATATACTTGAACTGAAAAATACAGAGGAAAAGACACCTTTAATAGAGACCTCTGCATGGTTCAACAAAGGTGTTCCTGGTGTCCAAAGACGGTGGGGGTCCCAATCCCTCATGCTTTCTCAAGGGTGATTGGATTTCCCAGGGCCCTGGAATGAATCTCCTTGGGGTAGTCGGACCAAGATTTGGGTTTTGACTCTTCCACATGGAGTAGGACACGCCAATAAAAGCAATAGCCCTTGGTGAAAGCCATTAAGAAGGTGATTGCCAAGGGAGAAGCAAATGACAGGTCCCCCTTATAGTCAGGCAGAATGGTGGTTGTGGACAGAACTGGTGGCTTAAAAGGAGGTGAGGAAGTCCATATCCAACTGAGGGGACGAAACCTCTAAGGGATAGCTGCTATTCCCTCAGTAATTTCAACAGTACACAGAAGGCACCTGAAATCTTAACCTCTTTGGCTTTGAAGGATGTAGAGGACACCTGGTCAGTAATTTAACAGAGTAACAACCCCCACCAACATTAAGACGCAGTCTGGTAAGCATGGGGCATGTGGACAGAGGGTGAAAGTGCCATATAAGATTGATGATTCTTTTAGTACCCTTGGATGCAATTCATCTGGCCTGGGGGACTTCATTTCATTTAAGGAAACTAGGTGTTTATGGACTAGCCCTACAGTGATGGTTCAGAAGCTTCTGTTAGAATAAAATGCAGCAGCTGCATTATAGGCATTAATTACCTGATCAACCTTCACCAGGTTTCTGAGAATGTGTCTGCCACGTGAAGGCCCCTCCCTCCTACTCTTATGATTTGTGATGGGCTCCTACAAGATACGAGGCCTCCTCGGTTGTTCGCTCTGGTTTTGGAATGGCTTCTGCATCTATTTGCCCGACATGGAATCTATTGAGTTTTCATATTCCACTAGTAGTTGGTCGTAATAATATTTTATTTGTGTTTTTATCTGCTTATTTTATTTTGACTGTAGCAGTTCTAAATTTGCTTTCACACACTCACAGCAAGATCCACGTATCAAGTGATGCACACTCTGAATTCACATCTTGTAGTTGAACAGCTCCGCTTGGACACTCCAAGGCTCCTACCCTGGGAATCTTTTGGTCTCTCAGGTGCTACTGAACTCAAATCAGGCTCTTCTCTTGCAGACCAACATGGCTGCCCTCCAAAATCTTCTTCTTGGCATCCTTTCCCCCAAATCTCATGTCTGGGAACTTTAAACCAGGGATGTGCATTTGGGTAATCTGAGCAAAAAAACACTTGAAAAAAACTTTATCGGTATTTTTCAGGTATTAATTCAGCCGGATATATAACAATAATAACAATAAATAAATAAACAATTTTCTGTACCATCCCTCCCCATATGGACTCAGGGTGGTTCATAACTATAAAACATTCAATAAAATAAAAAACCCACCCCACCTAGTTTGCGCCCTCTGCCAGCTACCTCAGACTGGAGACGAGATCCAATAGGGGGAGCCAAGAAGGAGAAGGCCTGGTGAAAGAGCACCGTTTTGCAGGCTCTACATAACCCGCCATGAGCCGTCTGGGAGTGGCAGGATATAAATCCAAAAATAAATACAATTAAGGGGGAAAAAACGTTGACAGCTTCATCAAGGCCTGGATCTCAACTGGCAAGTCATTCCACCTGAACCAGGTGCACGTCCTTGAAGCTAGGGGTCACCAGCAAATTGGTTTTTACAGAGCGTTTGCCTCCAGGGACATATTGTGGGATTTAGTCCTTCCGATATTGCTTTGCGTTACCTGGTCTTTCAGTTCATAGACCAAGGGCATATTTGTGAACACCATGTGGATTAGCTACTAAAATCAGCTAATTGCAAGTTTGAGGCCCTCCTCAAAAAGGAAGAATCTCCTAATCAGGCTTGTCAGCACTTAAGACCTCAGAATACATCAATGGCCAGCCGCTGCTCCCCCCCCCCCTTTATTTGGAACTGCTGTGGATCTCTTTGTGGCGCAATAGCGAAGATGCTGTCCTTTTCCTTGCCCTTTAGCTCTGTGGGAGAAGAGGGCTTCCGTTCTGCTGAGTCCGCAGCCAGCCAGCAGATGAGTCTCAGCATGGGTGATGGCAGCTCCGGCAGCTGGTCCAATCTGAGCTTTGATGATGAGCAGCCTGAGGAAAACAGCAGTTTTCTCCACCTCAGTGAGAGGTAACTGGAAATACACTTTTCACGTATTTTGCCTTTGGCAGTGTGCTTTGATGTGGTTACCTCTGTTTTTAAAGGTTCTATTGTAGCCTGACCGTAAAGCATGACTGTATAGCGTAATTCATTGATGAAACCAAATATATATGCATTTCTGAATATATTTAATGTGTGATTAAATAAAACTCATGTTTTACTAGTGTAACTTTCCAAACTTTTTCACATCAAGTATTAATTGTGTGGGGTCTGATCCTGTATGGATTTGTTGTGCTACCTTAGGGGTCTGCAGATATCGTGGAACAAGCCCATACAACCAAAATACTCAAACTGAATAACAGATTTCAGTATCGGGACCACGACACCAATGGCTCTTACATGATTTGTAGCATGCCAATCTATTTATCATGGACTTTAAATCATTCTATTTATATATTTGTTTAATATATTTATTTGGATGGATGGATTGGATAGCTTTTCTCTCCAACGGAGAGAAGAAGAAGAAGAAGAAGAGTTGGTTCTTATATGCCGCTTTTCCCTACCCGAAGGAGGCTCAAAGCGGCTTACAGTCGCCTTCCCATTCCTCCCCCACAACAGACATCCTGTGGGGTTGGTGAGGCTGAGAGAGCGCTGATATTCCTGCTCGGTCAGAACAGCTTTATCAGTGCCGTGGCGAGCCCAAGGTCACCCAGCTGGATGCATGTGGGGGAGCGCAGAATCGAACCTGGCTCGCCAGATTAGAAGTCCGCACTCCTAACCACTACACCAAACAGGCTCTCTTGAACAGCTCACAGCAATTTTCCTGTCTCCTGTTTTGTTTTCACAGTAACCCTGTGAGATAGGTTCAGTGGAGAGAGAGCGATTGACCCGGGTTTTCTCAGCTATCTTTCCCACTGTGAGGATTCTCGGCTGAATCTTCCAGATCCTAGACCGTCCGTCTTAACGACTACACTACGCTTGCCCCATGTTTCTTCTCAGCAGGGGCCCAAAGTGGCTTCTATTGTTGCCTTCACCTGCATTGTCCTGCAGAACCCCTCACAAGGTCATCCAGCAAGCTTCTGCTGCAGAGTGGGGATTCGAACCTGGGTGTCCGAGGTCCTAGGCTGGCACTGTAGCCACTGTACCACTTTGGCACCCGGGGCCATCTCACGGGGCAATTATATTAACATCTTAACCAGCTGGAGTTTCTAGATAAATTCTCCCATGTCTTCGTCTCATTGTTAATTTCAGTTCCACATAGTCATCTTTGTGGACACTACTGTACAACCTTTTGAGGCTGCAACATGATCCCTTCATCTATAGAAAATGCCCCACTGCTTATCTATATAAAAACAGTAATATTACTGAAGTTTGTAATTCCTGGTCTCAGAATAAGAAACGTTGATTTGTAATCATCCCATTTAGTCCTCTTGCAAACTGTCTGGCTCTCCCACCTACTTGTAAGGCTTTTGCAGCTGCTGATTAATGCTCTTTCTCTGACTGCTCTGCTCCTTTGTTATGTGGCTGGCACTTGTTCCAACTTTCTGTTTCTCTTCTTTCTGCCAACCCCCCTCCTTATTATAGTATTTGAGGCACTCTGGGAATTCTGTGTGTCCCAGTGTTAGAGTGTCTTGGGACAGGAGGAAGGCTGCATTCCAGTGAGGAGGAAGGGACAGTAGGAGGAAGAGAGAACTGGAGTTGTTGCTCTAAACCAGTCATTCCCAAACTATTTGGGGCTCTCACCTCCTTGGCTCCCAGGCCGCTCCCTCCTCCTGTCCCATCCCCCCCCCATATTAACACACAACTCTTTCCTGTTGTTAGGTCAGCTGAAAATTCAAAAAACAATGTATTGCCTATACTTTTTGGACTGTTGTGCAGCAGCCATATTTTTGTAAGGAAAAAAAAGTTATTTGTAAAAGCCACTTTGGATCCTCATTGAGGAGAAAGAAAGATGGGGAAAGAAAGAGAAGCAGGCAATGGAGAATCCCATGGCCAGGAGCAAGCAAGAGAAGGCTTTTCCAGCCTCCCAAAGATGGAGGCTTTGGGGGAAGGGCTGCCAATGTTGGGTTAAGACATTCCTGGAGATCTGGGAAAGACAGAGTCCAAGGAGGGCAAGGAGCTCATCGGAATATTATCCCAACCACTCCACCTTCTGGAGCCGTCATTTCCATCAGGGAGCTAAGCAGGGTTGGCCCTGGTCAGCACTGAGATGGGAGACCACCAAGGAAGTCCGGGGTTGCTACTACCCAGAGGCAGGCAGCAACAAGCCACCTTGGAATGTCTCTCGCTAGCAAAACACCCCTGTAGCAAGAAGAGTCAGACTGCTGTCCCCCTACTGCCCCCAGATTCCTCACTGTCCCCCTACTTCCCCAAAATTCTTCACTGCCCCCCTACTGCCTCCAAATTCCTTATCGTACCACCCTCTTTGTGAACCCCTACTCTAAACAAAGAGGCAGAGGAAAGTGAGAAAAAGATGGTGGTGGTGAGGAGAGAGCTTGTGGCACCGTGGGGGGGGGGAGGTTAGAGGTCTCTCAAGTTGGGTCAAGCAGTTTCCAAGCCTTTAAGAACACCTTTCTTATTACTCTCAATTTTAGCTCACAAGGCACTCTAGATTGAGTTCATCTTCCTCTAACATAAACCATCTAAATCAGTTTCTTGTTGGTAATACTAATAATAGACAATAAAATAAATACTTATTGTACACACTGAAGAAAACTGAACCCACAAGCACCGCTTTTCCTGTACTATTCATGCTGTGTCTCTGCATTGTTTCCTCATTTGGGTGTTTTTCAGGAACTGTTTGTGTTCCATTTCTATATTGCTGTAAACTTGTTCCTCAGATTCCTACTTGGCTTGTCCTTCTGTACATAGCATGGGTTTTGCCTTCTTTTGGTTGCACAAGTTGCCTTGCCTTTTCAGGGCTTCCGTTGTCTTGCTGCTTGGTCATGCCTTGCTTTGGTCTTGACTAATCTGTGACATGTGCTTGGTCTGGGTCTTTGTGGTGGTGTTTTGAAAGTATCTCCTAACTTAACTCTCACAATTTTGTTTTTTGGCAATCTTGACATTTTGTTTTTTGGCAATCTTAAGCATTTCCCTCATTGGAAATTAAATTGTTTGCCAGAGAGTTGAATTCGATAGCCTCGTGGTCACTGTTCCCACGCAGTTCATCAAACCTGCTGTAGATCCTTTGACTCCACCCACTTAGTCCATGACAAAACATTTGTCGTGTTCATTAAAGGTAAAGGTAAAGGTATCCCCTGTGCAAGCACCGAGTCATGTCTGACCCTTGGGGTGACGCCCTCCAGCGTTTTCATGGCAGACTCAATACGGGGTGGTTTGCCAGTGCCTTCCCCAGTCATTACCGTTTACCCCCCAGCAAGCTGGGTACTCATTTTACCGACCTCGGAAGGATGGAAGGCTGAGTCAACCTTGAGCCGGCTGCTGGGATTGAACTCCCAGCCTCATGGGCAAAGCTTTCAGACGGCTGCCTTACCACTCTGCGCCACAAGAGGCAAGAGTCGTGTTCATTAGCTTAGATCAATTTTGTTAATCCCTTTTACCATTGAGAAACCCCTGAAAGAAACCCTGGAGGACAGCAGGCCACACATCCAGAAGACACATGAAACTAAAAAATGGCATCACCCAGATGCTCCCACTAGATGTGACATCATCAAGCCACTCCCACAGTACAAGAAATAACAGCACAGAAATATTTTCAGATGATTTGTGAACAGACCCATACCTGCACTCTGCGCTGTCCACCAGTTTTCTTTTCTTCACCAAGGGGAGGCTGCTGTGGGAGCCTACAGAAACAGGGCTGGGGTAGGCATGTGCTTCTCCATCGCCCCCACCCTTCCAGAGTAGGTCTATACAGTTCCATCCCTTTCTTCCCCATAAAGGTAAAGGTATCCCCTGTGTAAGCACTGAGTCATGTCTGACCCTTGGAGTGACGCCCTCCAGCGTTTTCATGGCAGACTCAATACGGGGTGGTTTGCCAGTGCCTTCCCCAGTCTTCTTCCCCATAGTTACGTTAAAATGAAAGTACTTATCTCTCTGAACTCAATTTGCTACCATTTACAACAAGACTTGGCCAGCAAGGATTTGTATGTCTGGGGCCCCTCCGCTTCAGCACTTTCCTCTGGGAATACCTTTTCGCTTATTCCCTGTTTTATTTCCATATAAACCCTTGTCCCGCCACAGACAGTATTGCCTACTCTGAGAGGCTGCAGGCCTCCCAAGGTCTGGCCTGAGGTCCTTCATATCATCTGCTGCCAGATCCTTCTAAATGGAGATGCAGGGGATTGCTTCTAGGACCTTCTGCTTGCCAAACAGGTGTGGTTTTACTGAGCCCTGGAGCCTTCCCTGGAGCCAGGAAAAGGCCTTTCCCTAGTTCCTTCAGTCCTTTTGTTGTATGTGCAGTGTTCCCGTGTGCAGGCAGGGATCTTGAGATTTTATTGGTTTTGTTTGAATGGCGGATTGTGTTTCAAATTCCCCTTGGTTTTATTAGTGACCACTGTGTTATCTTATTGCCATGTGGCGCTGGGGCAGAATTGTAGTTTGAGGAACAATGGATCTTAGGTATGTGGAACTCACTATGTGATTCTTTGAATCCAAACCACTTAGCTGCATGCAAACCCAATAGGGATACATCATAGGGTACAAAATGTGAGCCAAGCTGCTAGAAGTGGCAATAGCAGCATTTCTCTCTTTAAACTGTAAATTCCGAAGATCTAGATTGGCATGGTGTCTTTCCCTCAAACCCAAGTGCTTCTCTTTGTTAGATTTTTTCATCTATTTATTAAATATAGATATTTATGTCATAGAATGGAATGGTTCAGCATGTTGGATTTCACGTTTGAGGAAGTCGCAGGGGGAGGAGGACCAGCTCCCACGAAGGGCACAGTGCAGGGGTGCATCCTAGTGCCCGTTGTATTCCTGGGTGCAACAGGCTTTGCCCCTCGTTTGAAAATAAATCCTTGAATCCTCAGTGTTTCCTGAGTACTGTTGCTAGATATTTGCTAGGTACCTTTTAATGAAATGTATAATTTGAAGCTTTAAAAAAAATTACTAGAACTCAGGTAGATTTGGAAAAAGAAACATATTCCTAATGAGCCTCTCTCTAAATTTGCTGCCTGAGCAAAGCATTATTGCCAGTGATGATTCAGTACGTTGTGTCTTGCGAGTGTTTTAGGTGAATTCCCAAGCATCCCTCGCTAGAAAAACGAATACATCTTGGACTGGAGGCTGATTTGAGATCCTGGAGAGCTGATGCTAATCAGAATAGATTATCTAAACTCAGTATAAGGTCATTCATATGTTTAGAAACCTGGAGAATGAAGTTCTTCTGGTCTAAATTTTGCTGTTGAAAAAAGGGTACTGTGAATTGGCCCCTTCCTTCAAAATGGTGCTAATAACTGAGCTTGCTCTTTGTTCTTGTAAAGGACGCTGGACTCTAGACTCACAGCATTGAGGACCCAAAAAGTTCTAGTTTGAGCTAACTTTTTTTTCTAGTTCAGCTCTGTTCTCTTCTTCCTCTGGCAGTCTTGGTAACAGCAGTAGCTGGAGCAGTCTTGGTTTAGAAGGAGATATGTATGAGGAGAATTTATCCTTTCCAACGTCAGACAGGTTGGTCAAACGAAGACATTGAAACAGATCGATTCCTCATCTTTTAATGCATGAAGTCATTCCTTTCTCGGATCAAAGAATCTTGTATTTATGACGTGTGATACATTACCAACAAACTGCTTTTCATGTAGTCATGATTGTCCCTAACAAATTCATAATAAATGGGTTCATTTTTACCTGCTACAGTCTGAATGTTCTAGCAAAAATATTTTTAAAGTTCTTATGCATGTCCTGCTTGCATTTCTAGATGCTTTCATTTAATATAATAATTCTTTATAAAATGAGAGCTTGCTTCCTACAAGATTTCTGTTTTGTGTTTTTATTTGTTCTTCTCAACATATCTTTTTTCCCCTCTCTGCTGTAAGTTAGAACCTTTCATAGAGTAAAATGCTTATAAGATGGTTGAAATAACTGGGTTATTCTAGAACTGATATAAGCGTTTCTTGTTACATTAAATTGCAAAACATTGTGATTTTTTTTCTTCTCAAAATCAATCAGCTTTTTAAAATAAAAAATATTTTACATGCAAGCTGTGTAACAGGAAATGATGTGAGAAGCAAAGCCTCCCTTCACATCCATTCCTCATGCATTCATGCTATTTTCCCCCTTGAATGTTCATCCTGGGCCTATGGGAATAGACAGCATCAACAAGTTCGTATGTTACAATAATTATGCCTTTTTTCCAGTGATGGAACAGAAGATAAAGAAGAAGAGCTCAAGAATACCGTTCTAGGTAATATTGCTAGTCCTAGGGGCAGTGTTTCTTGTGCTGATAATCTTTTGGAGTGTGATCCAGAGTTCCAATGAGACCATTTTAAAGTTTTCTGGCCCTATAAAACAGTGGTCCCCAACCTTTTTATCACCGGGGACCACTCAACGCTTGACAATTTTACTGAGGCCCGGGGGGGGGGGGTAGTTTACTCCTCTACTCTCAGCCACTGCCCTAACGCTCTCTGATCGCTATGGTAATGTTTAAACATCCCTTCAAAATAAGATACAGACACGCCACAACAATGAACATAAGGAACATTTTATTCTCATGGAAATTTTAACTCATGACAATGACACATCAATGGGAACCCTGAGCTTGTTTCTCTGCAACGAGATAGTCCCATCTGGGAGTGATGAGAGACAATGACACCCAAAATGTGTTGTAAAGGGCCGGGGGGGGGATGAAGTAAAGGGCCGGGGGCGGGGGGGGGAGAAGGCATCCTTCGTGGCCTACCTCCAGTTAGTTGACGGACCACATGTGGTCTGCAGCCCACAGGTTGGGGATCGCTACTATAAAACATTGGATTTTTCTTTTATGTATTGTACCAAAATTTGCTAAGTTTTTGCAGTGCTTGGACCAGAACTTTGGTGTTAGGGATAGCACAGTAATCAAGAGAAACAAACAAGGAGCCCAGTAGGACTTGTGGGGGCTACTTCATCTTTCCCTGTATCCCCTTCCTTACACCATTAACTTTTACTCTCCTGGCAGTCCCCATATCTTCTCCCGTTTCTCTGCTTCCTTCCCTCCCTCTGACTCATCAAAATTTCTTTCAACCCTATTTATTATTTATCTGCTACATTGATACCCCACCTTTATCCCAAGTGAGGATGCAAAGAAGCTTACATCCTTCTCCTCTCCCCCATTATATCTTCACAGCATCCCTGTGAAGTCTGATTAGGCTATGCTTCTGTGACAGGCCCAGAGTCCCCCCAAAACCTTCCTTGGCATAGTGAAAATTTGAAGCTGAGTCAACCATATCCTACCTAGACTGACACCAGCCACTATACCACCGGCTCTCAGTTTTCCCTCGTTCCTTCTTAGCCGCTGCCTGTAGAAACTCTATTCAGGTTACCAAACCCCTGTGGTAGCAAGTCACTCAGGCAGGCTGTCTAGTGCAGGGGTAATCAAACTGCGGCCCTCCAGATGTCCATGGACTACAATTCCCATGAGCCCCTGCCAGCGAAGTCTTGACCTTAGAGTGCCTGGGTATCAGGACAGTTTTACCTTTCAAAGATTTCCCACCTTCTCAGGTTCTCACAGGAGAGGGGACTTGGTTATATGCTGACCTTGTTTTCTTGAACTTTGATTCTGGCAAAGCATTGTTTGGGTTAACTTGATGCTCTTATTAAAATTTATCTTTTGTACCAAGTCAGGGATTCACGTTCGGGGGGAGTCTGCAGAAACCAGTCAGTGGTATGGCTTGGTGGGTACATACTGAGATAGCAGCAATTTCAGCCAGCACTATTTATGTGCTGCCCCGATACTGTTGCCAGAGAGGGGCAGTCTACAAATTCATAATAAAATAATATTTTCCCTTTTTTAATGGAAAGAAAGGCCAAAATCTATTTAAGCCTTCCAAGTACAAGTAAAATCCAAGTTTGTTATGTGCTGTTTTAGATCTTGCCAAGTGTTTCTCAGTCCCATCTCTTGCATATTTATCCCATAGTAACTCTTCATAGGATTGCAATGTTGGCAGTGTAGTTTTCATTGTATGTACGTATTATGTGGAGCCATAAATGATTACTGTTTATGCTCTACAAGTTGTCAATTTGGGTATGTTTAGTTTAGAAACTCCCAGTCTATCCGGAATGGACTCCTACTGAATTCTGGATTTGTTGTTCCCCCTGTTAGGATGCAAAGGAAAGTCACTAGTGATCATCAATGTTGACCTAGAGCCATACCTGGTGGATTCCCAGCTGAGGATGACACTGCAGTGGCTTTCAGCTTCCCAAGCAGGGGTGGCGGAGCTCCATTTTCACGACGCTGTTCCAAAGGAGTTTATTCTTGTGAGTACAAATAACGCATGCCTCCACTCTACCGAATGAGACGGTGGCCTTTCGGCTATAGCAAACTTTAGAGCCATAGAGTTGGAAGGGGCCATGCAGACCATCTCATCCAACCCCCTGCTCAATGCAGGATCACCCTAAAGCATCCAAGACAAGTATCTGCCCAGCTCTTGCTTGAAGACTGCCTGTGATGGGGAGCTCACCGCCTCCTTAGGCAGTCGGTTCCTCTGCTGACTGGCTGGGGCCAGGCCACCCCGACACTGTCCGAAGAGTCAGGCTGTCGGGGGAGGAGTCTGGATGGTGTCAGGTGGGAGGGATGAAGGGCTTTGGGTGTGTGTCTGAGGAAGGCGGGAGGGAGGAGGTCAGGGAAGCGAGAGGGAGAAAGGAACCTGAGGGTGGGTCTGAGGAAGGGAGGAGGGACCAGGGAAGCGAGAGGGAGAAAGGAACCTGAGGGTGGGTCTGCGGAAGGGGGGAGGGACCAGGGAAGCGAGAGGTGCCAGTGGTGAGGGAGGAGGAATAATGGGGAGGGAAGTGGTGTGTGCCAGAGAGGATGAGGGGCCAGGGAGGAGGTCAGAATAGCGAGAGCTAAGGGATGATGATTACTGTTAAATATTATAAATAAATAAATGTAAATAAGGGGGAATGGGGAGGAAGGAGTTTGTGTGTATGTGTATGTTTCAGAGAGGAGGGACCAAGGAGCCCCCGAGCAGGTATGTGTTCCACATACTTTTTGAGAGTCAGGCTGTCATTAATTTTTAATAAGTTTTAGGCAAAGAGGATGGAAATCTGCCTGGTGGATCTAATCCAAGCAGCAGACTGAAGTAGAGATCATGAGAAATTGGGTGCTTATCCCACATTTTGGCACTGTTTAAATAAGTCCATTGGGCTTCATGCGGACTGAGAGAAAATAAAAGTGGGGACTGAATTCCAGCTAAAGTACACCAAGAAACTAGGGAAAGGAAGGCTAAAGTTAAGGAGCATTGAGAGAAAAGTGGGGGGGGGGGGGTAGCCAACATCTCCGAGGTCTAAAGGAACTGTAGATGTGGAAAGTATGTGCCCCTTGTCCCTAGGTTTTAATTTTGCTCCTAATTGCCTTGACCTGCCTTTAGCAATTCAAAGCAGGGATTTCACATATAGTGCCATTCCAAGAATCACAAGGAACTCACAAGTATAGGTGCATGAAACCAAATAGCCACAATATAACTGTTACCAGCTTGGTTTAGTGGATAAGAGTGGCAGCTTCTCATCTAGCAAGCCAGGCTTGATTCCCCGCTTCTCCACAGGTAGCCAGTTGGTTGACCTTGGGCTCATCACAGCCCCGGTAGTGCTGATCTGATTGCGCAGTAGTGTCAGAACTCCCTCAGCCTCTCCTATTCATGGGGTTTCTGTTGTGGGGAAAGGAAAGGAAGGTGATTTTAAGCCATTTTGAGACTCCTTTGGGTAGTAAAAAGCAGGGCATAAAAAGCAACTCTTCTTCAATAATGGGAGAAAATCAGGTTATCAATGTAATCTGTAAGCAGGGCCTGCAAAGGGGAGCTCCTCCATCAGGCATGTGGTTGAGGCTGACCAACTACAGAACATCTGCTGTGTGAGTGGCGTGCACATTGCTGGCAGTGGCAGGAAATGTATTCATGGTCATTGAATAATTTGCTTTTATTTGTGGTCCACCAGGAAGAAAGTATCTGATCTTTAAAGATTTGTTAATAAAGCAATGAAATATTAATTTTTTGTGGCTTGTGGTGGAAACTGCTGTCATGTCATAGGTGACTTACAGGGACCCCCTGTCACAGCCCTGGTGTTCCTTAGTGGTCTCCCATCCAAATGCTTTCCAGGGCTGACCCTGCTTCACTGCCAAGGTCTGACGAGATCAGGCCAGCCTGAGCTATTCTGGCCTGGTTTGTCTCTTAATACTTGTGGTTGGTCCGTTTGGAGAACAACGTGCGACGAAGGGGCAAGAAGAGCCTAGAGGATGCTTTTGAGAGCCCATGAGATGGGCTCATGCCTGGCTCAGCCTCTTACCACCCTCAAGGAAGGGGGCCCAAATGACACCCAATTGGCTATAAGCTGTGAGTCCATTGTGGGCTATTTTGCAAGGCCAGCCTGTCTCATGGTTGTGATTGATGGATACAAGCCAGCGTTCTCTCTCTCTCTCTGCCCTGGGGAGGGTTGTGGGGATCCCCACATTGTTTTCTCAGGCGATCACTGAAGTTCCTGTGGCAGAGGGATTCTCACTGCTGCCGAATTTGTTCTTGTCGTCTCCCCCCCCCCTCCCCGCCCCCTGCTTCTTTGTAGCTTTCGAAGAGCTTGCGAGAGAGAGGCTGGAAAGTGGGGGACCTCTTCCAGGCCGTGCTGAAGTATTGTGAAGCCGTGGAAAAGGCTGCAGATGGGGAGGCAGCTCTGGAAAGCCAAACGCTCTTTGGATGGCTGCAGGACTATATTTGAATACCTGCGGAGAGGTTGATGCCACGTGGCAAACTTCTGCTTCTGAAGGAAAGGAAAGGAACATGTGTATAATACTTTTCTCCTCGTGAATGTGCTGCTGTCTGCCTCGTGAGGAACCTAGGTTGGAAAACTAATGTCGCTGTGCTGTCATGTTCATCTGGCACACGTCTTCAACATGGGCATCTCTGTTCAGGCCATGTGTGTGTCTCTTTAGCTGTGCTGCATTCAGAGCACTGAGAAAGACTGCCATGCACTAACCCAGGCTCACAAGACGCCGGCATGCCGCGCCTTCCACTGTGAACGGGTTCCCTTTTCCTTTTCCCCTTTTCTCCTATCCTGGCCCAGGACCTGAGCAGGGGATCGGCATGGAGCCTCCTGCTGCTGCTTTCTCTCGAGTGAGACCAGGTTGGTGCAGGAAGGTTTGTGTGCTGGGCTCCTCTCTGTGCCTGGGCGCTGCGTGCAGCAGCTGAGTTCTGTGGTTGGCGGGTGAGGCCAGCAGACTAGGAATCGCGGCTGACTCCTGGGGAGAAGGAACGTGAGAGGGAAGCAGAAGCAGCTGCTGGACTTTGCCTCTTGCTGGAAGGCCCTTTGAGAAGGGAAGATTATATGGGGGGGGGGAGGGGTCTCTTGGCTTGTCATGGCTCTCTTCCACTCAGATGACCCTCCAGAAAATCTAGTTCCTGACACAAGCAAGTGGAGATTAGAAAATGTAACATGCTGGTTAGAGGACTGTTTCTTAGTAATAGTATGAACAAGTGCCGTCATTTGGCCTTTAAAAAGGATCCATCCAGGCACAGGTGAATGAGGGCAGAATTCCATGGTCCACATTTGTCGTAGCACCTTAGTGCTTCCCAGGAAGCTGCTTTCCAGATGCCAGCAGAGCCTCCCAAATGCACTGTAGCTTTAAAGCCTGCCATTTGTCAGAAACCAACAACTCCTTCAAACCGGTCAAATGTGACTTTCTGGAGTTGGGGAACTGGGGAATTGCCCTTAATACAGGAAAACCTTTGCTGCCTGTTGATGAAACCACCTGTACTCACATATGATCGCTCAGTTTGCTGTCCCCATCAACAGCCCTGTTGTTAGATTTATGGATTCTGCCTTGTCACGTGACACTGAACACATTCCTAAGTTTCAGGTCATTAGGAGATAAAATTGCAGAGAATCCTGATCTTCTGTTCCCTCAAAAGCGTTGTTTATGTTCAGATAGAATTGTCATCCTCAAAGCATGTCTCTCTGTGTTTTATTTGGAAGTGAAATGTAGCCAGAAGCAGTCTTCAATCCGTTCTGCTTCATGTGTCCTTTTTGACAGTTCCCATCTTGGAGATCCTCACCATGGCAAAAGTGCTTCCCATGGGGCCCAAGCAGTGCTGTTTCCGGGCCCTGTTTCCCGGCTCTCCTGCCCTGCCTGCCATGACAAACAGGGTTCTGTCTTCACCTGGCGGCAAGTTGCAGGAGAAAGAGGGGGGTGTGAAAACTGTGGTTGCTGAGAGGGCCTCCCGCAGTGCTCTTGTGCTTTCAGCAGAAGGTCTTGTGCTAAAAAGCTGTAATGCTTTGGGACCTTTTGTAAGAAGCTCTAGTGAGAGATCTCTAGAGGATAGGCCCCAGTATGTAAAAGTTTCAGTGGCAACATTGACAATATTTTAACAAGGAGTCGGGATGTGCAAAGAAAATACCGGGGAGCAGGCATCTAAGAACGCCTCCTCATGAATCCAGCCCATAGCATCAGGTATGCAAGAATGATTAGCCCATCGGTAGCTCCCGTGGTGTCGGGAAGCCAACACCCCTGAGTATGGTTCCAGGACTAACCTCACTCTTGACTAGTTTTATTTGGGACCTTTTATCTGTCTGCAGTTATATGCGTGAAAGTGGGACACATGGTAAATGGCATGTTTTGGATGAGAGATGATGAAACTGCACAGCTGTTCTAATCAAACAGTTTGGGAGGGAAGCCATCATTCTGTACCTGATCCGTATCACTGGGAAGGTGCCCTCCAGCCCTTGAAGGAATGTCTCTTTGCCCAGTTCCTCTCCCTGCAGCAGTTTCTTCTGACCCCAGGAAAGGGAACATTATTCTCTTCACATTGTATTCCCCCAGCTGGCACAGTTGTTGACCCACATGATTCCCCATCCCTGAGTAGCTGCCTTCCTGGGCTTAGGGTGGACTGCTGGCAGGGAGGAGTGCATGGGAAGCTTCCACCTTCCTTCCTTCCTTCCTCCCTCCCTCCCTTCCTTGCTGGTAATTTGGATCCATCTGTCAGAAGATACCATGTCAGCTTCCAGAAGAGACAAAAGCAGCCCTGGCGTCTGGGAGGGAAAGGCTGAGGGCTGCCACTTCGCCTACTGCATGGCCTTTGTTGCATTATGCGACTCAGCTTCTTGTCAATGTTGCTTTATCTTTTGAGACGTCTTTATCCATTCCTGTTACAGGTGCAGATGTAGCTGGTAGTTGCTGTTCCTGGTGACATCCAACGTCTTCAAATTATCTGGGAATACAGTTGATTTGGTTAATAGCACAGGGGGGTGGTAAATTGTAGCCTGAGCAAGTTAACTGGGAAGTGAAATCAAAGAGCTGCTTCTCAAATACGTTTGAGAAATGAGGTGGCTGGTAGCCATTGAGAAAGAGAAGCAGTTTCCCCCTCTGCAAGCCCCCCCCCCCCCGCCCCCTCTCAGTCAGGTTCCTTCACAGGGAAGCTGTAAATAGTTCCCACCTCCAGCCCACATGCCATGGATTTCATTGCACTCTGAGAAGGTGGTTGAGTTGGCACCTATTAGTCTGGCAGGGATCTTGTGAAGGGCAAAAATTGCCCATGTATAGCATCCCTTGGCACAGAGATGCACAGCAGGCAGCTTCTCCTGTTGAGCGGCAGCTGTTGAAGGCACAGATGTGCTGCCGGGGGAGGGAAAAGTTGGAGTACAGCTTGGGAAAAGATTGAAAAGCCCAATCTGTCATAGGCTTCGACCTTTCCTCTCTCCCTGACTTGTCCTGTCCATCCAGAGGATCCTCCAGTCCATCTAGAGGATGAGAAGTAAGGAACTTCTGGAACGTGATCCTTAAGAAGGGCAGCTTGAGCATGGAATCTCTAGCCTTTGTCCTCCCTGGGAGTCACAGGCTGGGAAGGGGATGTGCCGATGGGGTTTGCTGTCTAGGCCTCTTGCAAAGCCAGCTGGTCCTGATGTAAACTGTTGAAGCTTTGGTGTCTGTACTGCACTTCAGCTGGCACAGAAGGGTTGTTGTGCTTTTCCTGTATGGAGAGTACATGATGTGGTGTTTACATGTGTTGTGTGTACATAGAGACACAAATATATAAGTGTGTGCAACTGTACATCTACACATAGGTTCCTTACTTCTTTCCCCACAGGATAGATTCATGTTCAGAAAAGTTATGACATGCAGAGTGGCCCTTAATGTGTCATTTATAAACTAAAAACAATTGGAAAAAATCTTTATATAATATTAAATGAAAGCAACATAAAGATCTTTCACTGAGTAACAATGACATTTTGTTCTTCTTAGAAATGTGGTCATTATCAGATGTGATTTCAGGTTCCACAAAATTAATCCTTGTTTTAGCAATATCTTGAAATAAATTGTGCAAACCAATTCTGTGTGATGTAGTGATTCCTCCTCTCTGTTTTCCTTTGCTGAAGGGCTCACTGCCGCATGCTGCCCTACTCACTCCAGCTGGCAGGATGGAGCAGCCAAGCACTGACGGGCAAACATCTCATTACGCTTCCACTCTGGCCAGGATTTGAAGTGATGTGGCAACTGGCCTAGCCAGGGAAGCTGAGGAAGAGAACAGAGGAAGCCCTTCCAAGGGGAAAAGCAGCCAAGGACCAAAGGATCCCCCACAGAGGCCTGTCGATCAGATGTGGCCAGCCTCTAGTCCGCTGGGACGAGGATGGCCTGGCTACAATGGGAGGAGAGGGGATTAGAGCTTTGGTGGAGTTGGGGAGAGGACAGGATCTAAAACCAGAGGTTATGCCTAGTCATTCCTTGCACAAGGCAAGGTGACATCAATATTGGATCTGAGAACCCTTTCAGCAGCTCAGGCAGAGAAACTGGTAGGTGGGGAGGTGGAACACCAAATGAATAACCAACTCTGCCTTTCCAACACCAGGTTTATAACACGTTCAAAACTGGGATTCAAACTGATAAAGTGTAGCCCAACAGACCACAGCAATTTCCATCCCTGCTGTACCAAGAATTCTGGCAACTTGTTGGCCAGTTTGGTGTAGTGGTTAGGAGTGCAGACTTCTAATCTGTCATGCCGGGTTTAATTCTGTGCTCCCCCACATGCTACCAGCTGGGTGACCTTGGGCTCGCCACAGCACTGATAAAATTGTTCTGACCAAGCAGGAATATCAGGGTTCCCTCAGCCTCCCCTCCCTCACAGGGTGTCTGTTGTGGGGAGAGGAAAGGGAAGGCAAATGTAAGCCACTTTGAGCCTCCTTCAGGTAGAGAAAAGTGGCATCTAAGAACCAACTCTTCTAATTGTTTGTTTATAATTTAATTTATAACCCACCACTCCCATGTAGGCTTATGGCAGCTGACAGTAAAATCAAACAACCCCCCCATGAAACAAAAAAGTGGGACAATCAGATTGTCACAGATTATGTGGGAACACATGATCTGCCAAATTCTGATTCCTGCCCCAGCACGCTTTCCGCTGGCTGTCTTTCGCAGCCAGTGCCGCCCCCAGCCCCAGTTCCTTCTCCTGGTATATATCCAGGAGGAGACCAGGGCCTGCAGCCACAGTGGCTGGAGGAATGGGTGCTGAGACAGCTGACGAGGGCTGGCACTGAAGGCTGCCCACCACACTGCTGCTGTTGGTGCTTCTTCTGCTACCACCATCACCATTGGTGCCGGCATTGTCGTCTCTGCTGCAGCCCTGCTTCAATCGTGCAGAGCAGACAGGACTGCCCTTGGCCCCACTTCTGCCACCGGTGCTTCTACCACTGTTGCCGCTGCCACCACTGCCACATCTGCCACTGCCACTACCACATCTGCTGGCATGCTCTCTGGGGCAGGACAATGGATGTCACATATGTACCCATTTCCATCCCAGTGGGTGCTCCAATAGATGTGTTTCCACATCAAAAACTATACAACATTGGTAGTGACTAAAAACCCTCTCCCTCCCCACTCACAGCAGATGTGTAACGCCTTGGAGGTTAATAGGAAGTAGATCTTATTCACTCAAGTGGAGCCCAGATCTTAGCTGCCCTGCCGTCAACCAAAGACGTGGTGGAAAAGCTCTGTTTGACAGGCCCTGCAGAACTGTGTGAGCTCCATCAGGTCCCTAAGCTCTTCTGGGAGCTCATTCCACCAGGTTGAGGCCAGGCGAACCCCCCTTGAATCAGGGATCTTCACTACATTTGCACCCATAGAGCAAATGGTTCTCCAGGGGCATAAGTAGGTAAGCAGTCCCTCAGGTATGTGGGGCCCTGACCGCAGATGGCCTTAAAAGTTTAATACCAAAACCTTGAACTCGATCTGGGCTGCAACCAGCAACCAATGCAGCTGCCTGAGGACACGCTGGATGTAGACTCCCCAAGATGTACCTGTGAGGACCCTGGCAGCTGCATTTTGCACTAGCTGCAGTTTCTGGGTCAAGTACAAGGCTAGGCCCATGTAGAGCAAGTTACAGAAGTCCAACCTGGAGGTGACCATTGCATTAATCACTCTGACCAACTGAGCTGAAGTCAAGTAGGGCACTATTAGCTGCTCTTGGAGTAAGTGGAAGAACACCAAGCTGGCTACTCCTGTGACTTGGGTCTCCATAGTAATGGAGGAATCCAGAATCACTCCCAGATTCCTTGCCGAGGACATGATGTTCAGCTGTGCCCCAGCCAAGGTGAGTAGGCATGCTTCTGTCTTGCCAGTCCAGCTCCCTGATCTGCCTTCTTCCCACCCAGCCATAGGACCTCCATCTTGGAGAGGTTGAGTTTCAGGCAGCTCTGCTTCAACCATCCAGCCACTGCTTCCAAACATCTGGCAAATGTATCCAGAGGGATGTCCAGGTGATTGTCCATGAGGAGATAGAGCTGGGTGTCATCTGCATATTTATGATAACCCAGCCCATAACTCTGGACGAGCTGGGTCAGAGGGCGCACATAGATGTTTAACGGAGTGGAAGAGAGAACCACCCCCTATGGAACCCTGCAGGGGAGAAGGAAGGAGTGCAAAAACTCCTCCCCCACCACTACCCTCTGCGTACGGTTCCAGAGAAAGGAGCACAGCCACTGAAGGGCTGGGCCAGTGAGGAGGTGGGCCAACAGCTCATGATCAACCACATCAAATGTGGCCAACAGATCTAATAGGACAGCCAAACAGCCCGTATCCAGCTGGCGCCAGAGATCATCCATCAAGGTGATCGACACCATCTCCACCCCAAGGCCAGAGCTGAAACCCGATTGGTATGGGTCGACCGCCAAAGTTTCCTCCAAGAATGCCAGGAGATGGTCTTCAGCAACTCTTTCAACTACCATAAATGCAAGATGTGAGGCCAGGTAGTAGCTGGCCGGGGCCTCCAGATCCTGTAATGGTTTCTTCCGTAAGGGTTGGACCACCGCTCCCTTCAGTGCCTCTGGGAACTTCCCCAAAGCCACGAAAAGGTCGCCGATTTCCCTCAGGGCCTCCTATCTACAGGTCACTTGTCTTGAGTAACCAACATGGACAGGGATCCAGGGGGCAAGTGGTCGCCTTGACTTTCCCTAGCAGCTTGTCCATTTCGGTTTCTGAGAGCTGCCTGATGCCATGAAATGTAACCACCTGAGTTGGCCAAGTGGCTTCCAGATTACTATCTGTATCAATTGTGGGTGGAAGGTCCTGGTGCAGTGACAAGACTTTTTCTGTGGAAAAAAACTTGCTAATGCCTTGCAGTCCCAATTGACTAGAATTTTGGTGCTTTTCCTTAAGGGTAGATTCAAACGGGTAGTTGTGTTGGTCTGAAGTAGCACAATAAAATCAGATTTATTCAGGGCATGAGCTTCCGAGTGCAAGCACTCTTCGTCCGACTATGAATTCCTTCCTTGACAGGGAATATATAGCAAAAATTAATTCTGTTACATTAGTAGACTGTGTCACACAACCAAATACAGCCAATGATAATTCTTTCTCAAAACAGCCAATCAATCCCCTGGAATTCAGTGTAGTTTACAAAAACCCAAGGAGAGACCAAACTGCCTGTGTCAGGGATCAAAGGCCCTCACCTCCCCATCTGCTGCTTGCCCCATCTGTCTCCATACAGCTGTGAAACATTCCTACAAGGGAATTGCTGGTAACTATCTTATCCGAAGACCAGGGAGTAAAACTCAAAATTCCATTCCATTGCTGTTACCTTACAGTCACATTATCACAAATAAAATAGTGAGGAATATGGATACATGAGTTGAACAAGATTAACATGAATAATGCAATAAAAAACCTATGTCTTTGTTGAGTCCTGGGTATGTCATAACATCCTTAAGGGTGTTAGAAAGCTGCCCTAAACAGTTGTGCCAGGCAAGAGCTTACAGATGCGATAGAAGTGGCATAAAACTCCCATTTAGCGACCTTCACCACCATCTCATACACCCTCATAAACATGCGATTAGATGTTCTTGCCACCTCATTGTGAGTCTTCCTCCCCACTCACTTTAACTGTCTCACTTCTTGCTTCCTCTCCCATAGCTCTGCAGTATACCATGGAGCGTGTTTGAGGCCAGGGTTTCGAGAGTGTTGAGGAGCAACCTTGTCAATGGCGGACGACAGCCAGGACTAACCACCCTCCACCAAGGCTGCTAATGAGTTACTGGGAGGCACTGGGTCCCGCAGACGCAGTGGTCCCCAACCTTTTTATCACCGGGGACCACTCAACACTGGGGACCACTCACCGGGGACCACTCAATGCCTTTTACTGAGGCTCGGTGGTGGGGGTAGTTTACTCCTCTACTCTCAACCACTGCCCTGACGCTCTCTGATCGCTATGGGAATGTTTAAACACCCCTTCAAAATAAGATACAGACACGCCACAACAATGAAGTGTGTTGTAAAGGGCTGGGGGGGATGAAGTAAAGGGCCGGGGGGGGGGGGAAGAAGGCGTCCTTCGGGGCCCACCTCCAATTAGTCGAAGGACCACATGTGGTCCGCAGCCCACAGGTTGGGGATCATTACCGCAGAGCATTCAGGAATTCAGCCATATCTATAAGTCTCCATGGGCGGGATAAAAGACACCCCCCACCTGAACGCTTCCCCTTCCCATCTACTAGTGCTACCAGGTCTTGTCGACTCATGCCACGTCAGCCCTTTCTTCCCGCAGGACACCCTTCTCTCTTACCCTCATTTCTTCCTACCTAAAACCTCTAGAGGTAAGAGGACCTTCTCTCCCTCCCCATATCATTAAAATCCAGGCATATTTAGAAAACAGGGTCAAAAACTTCAGCCAAAACATTCTACTTACCATCAGACTTGGTTGACTATACCCTTCTACCACGCAAAAATAGTTCCTCTCTATCATCACTGGGGTTTCTCCTTTCTGAGACCCTCCTCCTGCAGCCCCACTTCCTCTGTCTCTCAGCTTGGGCAATTGCCAACATTATATGGTGGAGCAATCAATGTACATGGGCTCTGCAAGAAAAATCTGAAGTCTTTGGTTCTTAAGCTCCCCCTAAAGAATGGCCTACCGAGAGACAGGTTACCTGAAGAATTCTATTGCCTCTGGTCAGTTCAGTGTAATAAGAGACAATTCTAGGACAATTTTACCCATTTATGCAAGGCCTACAAGGGATACCCATGAACTTTAAATTCTTTGTTATTAGGGGGAAAGTGTGGTCATGTGTTTTGTTACAACCCGTTTGGGGAACAACTGCAGCTGGGATGGGTTAACCACAAGGCCAGTCATGCTTTTCCTACAGCTTCAAGTTAATAGGGAGACAGGCCTGCGTAGGGGCATCCACACCCACGTGTGGAAATGCATACTGGCCATCTTGTCAACTTGGAAACTTTCTGTCCAGTCTTCAAAACCAAGCACAATTATCTCTTGTGGATTTAAATAAACACATGACCAGACAAGGGTGTTTCCATGGAAAACTGACTGAGGTAAAATGCTAATTCGAATAGGATGGCTCCAAAAAACCATTTTCAGCACCATGCTGACACCATCATGCTCTGCTCAGCCAAATACATTTCTTCCAGGGAGGGGAGCCTCCTGTGAGTGATGGGGCACTTCTTTTGTAAAGTAAGGACAATAGCCTGACGCGAATTGGGCCCCATTATCTGGATGGGTTTATAAGTGTTTTAAATAAAGTAAATTTAAAATGGGGGTGGGTGGAATATGTGCCAAAATGCTGCGGGATTTGCCATGTGATCTGTCTGGGGGGCAATCCTCCGTATGGACCTGAGAGGATGAGTGAGCCTGAATTGGTGCCAATATTTTAACCTAAATAAGCATCTTCCCAGGATGACATAGTTGACTAGCGCTTGAGGAATAGCTCACATTTTACATAATTGCTGTTATTCCTCCAAACAGCGAGATTTTGCCATCGCAAGGGCACCATGTCAAGCTCTGCCTGAGACCCCTTCTCTCACAGAGGGGCACTTTCTGCTCACAGAGGCTGGAGCACCTCCCCCTATGTCACCCCAAAATTCCTGGGTGCAAGACAAAAATGAGACAAAAACAAAGCCTTTGGAGGGTAAGTTAAAGTGGCTGAAAGTCTGATCCAGAATTCGACTGGTATTCAGGGCAGTTGTTGGAGGATGGGCCGCATGGGGACCTCCGGGGTGTTGCTGTGAGGACCCTGGCTGCCGTTCAGACCAAGTTGTATGAAGTTAATACATCAAAGACCAAAAGGATATGGTCATTTGATATAATGCAATTTAAAATAGATCATAAAATAGAACTTAAAACTATGCTACTTTAGAGCATCAGATTTTTATGGCGGCGGCACAAAACATAGCCAGCTGAGTTGTCACCTGGGGGGACTCATCACTTAGCAGCCTCTTTGCTCGATCTACATCGTGATGTTCTGGCAACTTTTTAAGGAGTGGTTCAATCAAGTTGCTACAAATATCTACATAAGCAGGGCAGTGGAACAATATATGCTCTCTTGTATCAATTTCGCCACTCCCACAAAAACATTGTCTCAGTGTAAGGGGCTGCTGTATTCTGGCCCAGCTGTAGTTTCCAGATCAAGGTTAAGGGCAGACCTGTATAGAGCGAGTTGCAAAAGTCCAGTCTAGAGGTGACCGTCGCATGGATCACTGTGGCTAGGTGTTCTGGGGCCAAGAAGGGCGCTAGTAGTTTGGCTTGGTGAAGGTGGCAGTATGCCAGCCACACTACTCTTGTGACCTGGGCCTCCATAGAGAAGAAGGCATCAAGTATCACCCCCAGGTTCCTGGCAGAACAAGCCGCTCATAGCTGCACACCATCCAGATTGGGTTTCCTCACTTGGACTCTTCCTGCCCAGACAAAGGACCTCTGTGTTTGAAGGATTGAGCTTTAGATGAGATTGCTTGAGCCACCTCGTCACTACTTCCAGGCAGCTGGCTAATGCTTCATGAGGAGACTCAGGATGGCCATCCATGAGGAGGAGGCGCTGGGTGTCATCTGCATATTGGTGACATTCCAGCCCCAACTTCCACACCAGTTGAGCAAGACGGTGCATGAAGATGTTAAACTGGATTGGAGTGAGGACTGCTCCTTGAGGGACTCCACATGTATGTTGGTGGTGGCTTGATAATCTCTCTAGTATTGCTAACCAATTCTTTTGAATTAATTTCAACCCATTGCTTCTAGTCCGACTCTCTGGGGCATCAGAAAACAATTCTTCTCCACCTTCTCTATGACAGCCCTTCAAGTATTGGAAGATGGTTATCTTAGTTGCCTTCTCTCTAGGCTAAACAGACCAAACTCCCTCAACCTTTCCTCATATGACTTGATCTCCAAGCCCCTCACCATCTTTGTAGCCTTCCTCTGGACACACTCCAGTTTCTCTGCATCTTTCTTCAGTTGTGGTGCCCAAAACTGAACACAGTACTCCAAGTGAAGTCCTACCAGAATGGAGTAAAGTGGTAACATCACCTTGCGTGATCTGGAAACTATTTAAAATACAGCCCAAAATCCTGTTTGCCTTTTTTTGCCACCAAGTTCCCATGTTGTGATCTTGCCATGTCATGTGTCTTGGTTTTGTTTCATATGCCATGTTCTGCTTGACCCGTTTTATGCTTTGCCTGGAAGATGTGACTTCTGACCTGCCTTTACGTGTCTCATGAAGCATTGCTTTCTCATCGCTCTCTTGCGGGCGTTTATCTTATGACCTTGTTGGGCTGATCTGTGCTCTTAAGAATGACATGTAGTGCCTGGGAATTAACGTGCACTTCCGAGGTTGGGAAAATAAGGCCCTGCTATCCTGTGAGCACTCCAAGCTTTGAATTGGCAGGACGGGGAGGGCTGCA
Source organism: Paroedura picta (assembly GCF_049243985.1). NCBI lineage: Eukaryota > Metazoa > Chordata > Lepidosauria > Squamata > Gekkonidae > Paroedura > Paroedura picta. The sequence continues at coordinate 122,962,047 of NC_135374.1, read as the reverse complement.
CGGGACATAAAAGGAAGCTTGTAATTTTGGTGTTTCAATTCTGACAAGAAAAATACTTGCATTTGTTTGCTTCCTACAATAAAGAGATGCCACAAATCTGCTTATTGGGGCCTCAACAGGGACTTGACATACAGGTGCAATGAGCACTTATGGCAGCACTAAGCCAGAATTTGGCCCTCCCAGCCATCTTGGGTGCTGCCACATGAGCTATATGCTCCCAGAATCCTTTTGGGGGAACTCATACAATTTGGAAACAGATATTAATAGATAGAAATATATTTACATTGTATATAATGAGAGGCTTACATGGAGAGATCATATTTTTATTTTTGTTTAATATTCTAGTGTCATTGAGGAAGAAATACAGAAACAAGACTCTAACCTAGGAACTCGTATTGACTGATTGGTGTTAAATACTTTGAATAAACATTTGGTGGCTTTGCCACCACCAGCTTGACATCTCTTAATCTGTGATTTTATGAATTTAGGCAGATTGTGAGTGGGTGGGCAGGAAGGGTTCTGGAGATTTTTGGTGGGGGGATCACTTGGGCATGAAATTGGGGTCACTGTGGGTAGGCAGGTAGTTGTGAGTTCCTGCATCGTGCAGGGGTTGGACTAGATGACTTCCAACTCTACGATTCTATGATTGTATTGAGGAAACCTGCTGATTAGTAGCTTTGTTGCTATTGCACTGCCAGAGCTACAACAAGGAAGCCGCATAAACCCATCCACCTGCAAAAAACACCCCTCAGTCTTTTTTCCTTGGCTGGATTCTCATTCCTTGCTTTGCCGTCATACACTTTAAATTGCCAGTGGCAACTGAAATATTTTTAGCTACACTTCAGGAGGCCTTCTGTTGTCCTGTCCTGTGAGGTCAAACACACGTCTTTCTTAGTCCACTAACTGTTTACTCAGCCTCTCTCTCCAGCCCTTTCCATTGTTTCCATGGGAAGTGGACAAGCAAAGGCATCACCAAAGACTCCCATTTGAAGTGTTTCTTTATTAGCACACCCTGGGCCAACATCCACGGCAGGGAGTGGTGGACCTGAAAAACGTACATTCCATTTCTTCTCATGCAATCACATTTCAATCTCATTTTGCAGAAATTTTAAAAAACAACATGAATCAGAATTCTATAATTCCATTTTGGAAAATACAGCCACTGTTTCTTCCCATTCATGGTACCAAAGGCTAATTCCACATGTCACCTTAAATTGCCTTTCAGTCCTTTTCTTGCTCTTAATGTGAATGATTCCAAACAACAAATTCTGGAGATCTAATTGTGTCCTACTTAGACATACCAAAAATGAATTTTATGGCCCCTGAAAGGTCAACAATTTTATGATGGCATCACAGGCCTGATCTGGTAATCTGCTGCACAATAGAGAGTCCAGTTCTCTGTCGGTCTTCTTTATCTCAAATGTCATATAAAGGGACATCAAAGTGAGGTACTGGGTATTAAACACCCACTTTTCGTTTCTCCAGGAGTGATGTCCTTAAATAATAAATATATAGACATAAATACAGGTACATATTCCATCAATCTAAGGCCCTAAGAACTACACAATCCCCCAAATGAAGTCTCTTAATATCCTAACAATTCAAAATTCTTCATATATCACCATCAAATTCTTTTCCTTAAGAAAAAAAAATTCTGCTACAACCTCAAACCAAAAACATAAAGCATATTTATTATTATCTTGCACCTCAGCTCATCGCTTTCTCGGAGCTCCCTCGTGCCACCTGCTACCATAATGGGACCCCAGTATTCAGTTTCAGAAGACCATTATGACAGGATTTAACCCTGTAGCTGGTGAATCCCAGCTGTAGCTCATTAGTGAGTGCTTAAAGTTATACAACCTAATTTAACTGCCTATCCCAATAACACAATCTTTAATCTGCTCCTGCGGAGCAGATTAAATAAAAGAGTAAGGGCTGGTGGGGAGGAGATAGGGCAGGCTCTGTCTGGGATAAAAACTTGGAGGAGTGAATCAGGAGCCGGGAAGCGGCTCCTGATTCGCTCCTCCAAGTGGCACTCCAGGGCTCTCCGACATCGACGACAACAACCCGCGCCAAAAGTAAGCTCCCCTGCCTTCCGCTGCCCTCGCTTCTTCCTCGCTCTGCCCCCCGGGATCCCTGCCATGCTTCCTGCCGCGCCCGCTGCCGCACATCTGCCACCCCTCTCCCTTTCTGCCCACTCAGGGGGGGCCTGCACCGCCTGCCTACACGGCCGCTTCTACAGAGCCCTGCCGGCACCCACACAAACCCTGCTAGTGCCCATTGTATTTTCGGTACAATGGGCTTTATTCCTAGTGTAATAATAAAAATCATGAAAGGTCCCAGGATGCGTTGAACATATTAGGCAATACAGAATCCAGCAAAAAGATATATTGGCACTCCTTTTGTTTACTGTTCATACCAATTCATTGGTGCATCCCCATCTTCAATGGCTCCAGTCCAATGAAGCAGAGACCCTCTGGTTAATGTCCATCTTATACCAATGCAACAACAACAATATAAAAGTTCAATATAAGAAGGGAAAGTGCAAAAGGATTCACTGCTAGAGAAAACAAAGGCAAAGATCATGCTTTAGGGTAAGACATAATACGTTCACGATTTCTCATGGCAACTTTGCTACTGGTTCAATTATATCAGGGTTCTGGGATGTCAAAAGAAACTGAATCTTACGTTCATCCGGATGCAGTTCTCTTTTATACAGCAGTGAGTTAAGAAATTTAGCTCGGATCGAGGAATAAAATGGACAATGGAAGAAAACGTGTGTAATTGATTTTTATACAGCATTGTCCACAGGGGCACAGCCTAGCTGAATATGGGATCTGTTGAAATCTCCCATATAGAACAGCAGAAGGTAGAGCATTAGTTCTAGCTAGCATGAATGCTCTACGCTGTTGGTGAGATCCCCAAGCTCAATGGCGAGCAAATGTTTCTAGCTTTACTGCTAAGTTCCTGCAGTTCTATGTCTAACAGTCTGCGTTTAATTGAATTAAATGCAGTCTTTTCAGATACCAGATACAAGGAGTCTAAAGAGATTCCTATAGATTTAATTTTCCCCTCAATGTGTCTTAACCAAGTAGATGACTCATGTTCAGAGAGCATGAGGGAAATTAGACTATTGGGGTCAGATCTAAAATGAATGCGAAGCCAGAACTTGATTGTTAACAACCATGCTCTGGTTTCCAATAGTCTTTGGCTGGTTTCTAGACATAGGACTGCGTAAGAGACACAGTTCGGGGTCCCAAGGATTTTACGAAGGAAGGCAGATTGGAGACTTATCCGAATGTATTGCAAGGGGGATCTCAGAGAAGTGTTTCTTTAATCTGGACAAAGGTTCCATCATTCTAATTTTCAGGGGTCTTGTCATGTTTTTTGATGTACAATTAATGAAAGACGCAATCTCAATTTTAATCCCGTTTGTGTGTTCGCAACTCGGTATTTCCAACAGTATATCTTGCATATCATATTATTGCCACATCGAAAGTTACCCTTTGGAAGGGTCCTGAGACAATGGCATTCGTCAGTCTGGGTGACACCAGCTCCCCGACATTGTTTCTACTGTGCCTCCACAAGGGGTCATTGTTCACATCCCAGTATACGGGAAATTAAATGCCAGGGTCTATTTATTGTGGCTTTAATCTCATTGGAAAATTGAGGACTTTCGAAGGAGCATGTTAATCTGTCATTTGGTTCCCTTCTGCAATACCCCAACAAAGAAGTTTGTTCTGTATCTCTAGCATGTTGGCGAGCTTTAGCAATTTACTTCCCAGATAAGCCGTCTCTCTTAATGCTGTACTCAAGTGGTCGCTAATTCAAATTGGGTTTCGGACATTTTAATACATTTCAACCTAAGAAATTGACCAATGCGCAAATTTTCTCTCCGATGTCTAGGATGGTATGAACTAAAATGCAGAAGAGTATTTCTGTCAGTTGGTTTTTTATAAGACACAGTTTGTAATTTCCCCTCAGGATCAAGTGGGACATACATTGAGAAAAGCTGCCACAGTGCCTTTGTGTGGCCACCCCCAGGGGGTTCAATTTACACCCACCCTTACAGAGCTAGAAAATGTACACAAATCCCTCTGTGTGGATTGGGGCTTCCATAGTATGAAAAGTTGTGATTATTCTCTGACAGAAACAGCATAGCAAATATTTTGAACCTTTATTTTGCATTTAATTGCTACTTAAACTGTACAGTATGTCTTGTTGTTGTTGTTAGGTGCGAAGTCATGTCCGACCCATTGCGACCCCATGGACAATGATCCTCCAGGCCTTCCTGTCCTCTACCATTCCCCGGAGTCCATTTAAGTTTGCACCTACTGCTTCAGTGACTCCATCCAGCCACCTCATTCTCTGTTGTCCCCTTCTTCTTTTGCCCTCGATCGCTCCCAGCATTAGGCTCTTCTCCAGGGAGTCCTTCCTTCTCATGAGGTGGCCAAAGTATTTGAGTTTCATCTTCAGGATGTGGCCTTCTAAGGAGCAGTCAGGGCTGATCTCCTCTAGGACTGACCGGTTTGTTCACCTTGCAGTCCAAGGGACTCGCAAGAGTCTTCTCCAGCACCAGAGTTCAAAAGCCTCAATTCTTTGACGCTCAGCCTTCCTTATGGTCCAACTTTCGCAGCCATACATTGCAACTGGGAAGACCATAGCCTTGACTAGACGCACTTTTGTTGGCAGGGTGATGTCTCTGCTTTTTAGAATGCTGTCTAGATTTGCCATAGCTTTCCTCCCCAGGAGCAAGCGTCTTTTAATTTCTTTGCTGCAGTCCCCATCTGCAGTGATCTTGGAGCCCAGGAAAATAAAATCTGTCACTATCTCCATTTCTTCCCCATCTTCCCCATCTATTTGCCAGGAACAGTATGTCTAGACCCATATAATTTCCTGCATCTGAAATGGGCCATGTGCACAAAAGTGGAAGCTGCAATGAACCTGGTAGACTTACAGTGCCCCCCAGACTTGGAGGGTGTTTGTGACCTGAGACGGAGCCAAGAAGCAAGGACAGGAAGAAAACATTAATGGAGCCCCTGCATCAGAAGCACAAGGTACAAATGGAATTCAGGGGGACTGACAGAAGTCTGTAGGCTCGCTGACTAAGTTAGAAGTCTCAAACTATTTGCAGTGGTGGCAATTGGCCTTATTAACATTTGAAGTGCTGGATTTAAAGCAAATGCTAACAGAAGAGGCTCCACAGAATGATGTCAGGAGCAGGAAGCAATTTTAAAAGAGAGATGTACAAGGCAATGTTTAGTAGAGAACAAGGAAAATGTCTGCATAAACTACTACCAGAATTAGCTAAACTTCTCAGAATAGGCCTTATCATACCTGTTTCTTCCTGCACTTCAGAAAGGCCATTCTCATGCCTTCGTAGAATAAAGACGTTTCTAAGGTCAAGCATGACACAGGCCAGGCTCAGGGGCTTTTTGCACGCCTTCAAAATCGCACAATGGTTGCCAATTGAAAACGCTACTGATTTGCCGTTATGCACAACGTCGTTGACAATCTGCCACACACCTGAAAACGATCTGCAAAAAGCGCTTCCTTGTAGCGCTTTCAGGGAAATCCCCAAAAGTGGATTCACCCTCCGGAAAGCGATACACTCCTGCAACCAATCTGCAACACTAGTGAAAAAGACCTGTGCGTTAACATTGTTGCAGTTTCTACAAAGTCCCTCCCCCTGGTTCTCTCCTCTGATCTTCCGGCGAAGCAATCGCCATTTTTTTTTCTCCAAGCGAGCGGGGATAAACGCACCAGCGAGCCTCTGTTTAGAGGCTTCCCCGGCTTCAGTCCCTCCCCTTCAGTCACTAAGCACAAACAAGAGAAGCCCGTTTGCTGATGCATTTTCCCTTTATTTTTTACACATTCATTCAGCCGAAAATCAGGCCCATGAGAGGGGGGGGGGTTCACTCAGAGGGAGCGTGGCAATGAATAAATGACAGCTCAAACACACCAGGCAGCTGGATGGGTCTCTCGTTGCAACGAATCAACACAGATTCGTTGCAATGGGTCTGGTTTTTTTTTTTTTTAAACTTTCTTAAAGGGAAAGGGGCTGTTTGGAAGCATGCTAACGGCTGCCCATTGGATTTTCAGCCGAAATTCGGGCCCGTGAGAAGGGGGGGGGATTTTTTCTTTCACTCGGAGGGAGCGTAGCAACGAATAAATGACAGCTCAAACACACCAGGCAGCTGGATGGGTCTCTCGTTGCAACGAATCAACACAGATTCGTTGCAATGGGTCTGGTTTTTTTAAAAAAAAACTTTCTAAAAGGGAAAGGGGCTGTTTGGGAGCATGCTAACGGCTGCCCATTGGCTGCTTGACGGCCAGGGGCGGGACGAGCTTGGCAAGAGCGCTTCCTTTCTAGCGATTTTTGCTGAGACCGGAAGCCTGTGGGAAACGCTACAAAACGCAACTGGATTCCACTACAAAGGCAGGTATGCATAACGACGAATTCCACTATTTTAAATGGCGATTTTTCATTCAGCAACCAATTTGCTACAAAGATCCCGGTGCGAAAAGCCCCTCAGTCACACAGCTCTTCCTCGTAGGCATGAACAGATCTCTCAGGAAACTGATCTTAATGATACAGCTAATGAGTTAATCAACCCTGCCTGCTCCTTAGAAGGCCAGATCCTGAAGATGAAACTCAAATACTTTGGCCACCTCAGGAGAAGGAAGGACTCCCTGGAGAAGAGCCTAATGCTGGGAGCGATTGAGGGCAAAAGAAGAAGGGGACGACAAAGAATGAGGTGGCTGGGTGGAGTCACTGAAGCAGTCGGTGCAAACTTAAATGGACTCCGGGGAATGGCAGAGGACAGGAAGGCCTGTAGGATCATTGTCCATGGGGTCGCAATGGGTCGGACACAACTTCACAACTAACAACAACAACAACAACAACAACAACAACGAGTTCATAGAAAAAACATTAATTAGAACCAGCACATTCAAAGTCATTTAAGTACAGGGTTGTTTTATTGTGACAATGGGATTGTACTTAGAGAGGGCAATCTGTAAAGGAAAATTGGGACGAATGGGTGGGATATGGCAGAGAGCAGGAGAAGGACTAGTAGGGCTAGTAGGGGATTAGGATAATATTTGTATTGTTCTTTTTAAAGATGTTAATACATAATTAAAAGTTAAAGATATATTTCAGTTTGAATATCATTTCTTGAAGCCAAATGTGTTTTAGAAGCTGAATCTAGAAAGCAGAAATTAACTATGCACCAGTATGCAGTCATTCGCCATAAGTGGGTTTATGTGATTTTAATAACAATTTTTTCTGAATGCCTCTGTTTTTAAGGTGGAATCCTAGTGACATAACTGTGGGTTTTATTTGGAGTCATGACTATGGGCACTCTTCTGAATTGCCTCAAAATGTGCTTGTACTCACAGGATATGAGACTAAAGTGAGGTGATAGCTACTAGTACTCAGAACTCTGTACGTTTTCCCTCCCTAAATTCCCCATGGCCCCGCCTCCATAGGCCCCTCCCTGTGATGCCTCTGGCTCCTCCCCATTATGCCACTGGGCCTCTGGCCTGGCCCCAGCACACACACCCCTTGGGAATTGGAAAAGTCTGTGCCCCTACTACAGGTCCCACAAATCTGCCCAGGAGGGGGATTTTCACAGGCAGAGAGAGAGAGAGGTTGTTTTCCTGTGGTTAACAGACTATGTTTTGTGAGATTGCAAAGCTAATAAGTCCAAGAAGATCCCAAGAGCCAGTGTCAAGCAAAGGGTTTCAGAAGACAGAGGAACAGAAGCCCAATAAAGAGAATATATGGCAATAAACCTCCCTGGTCCAGCCATGCTTTGCTTAGGTGTTCCAGAAATATCATGATGATGAAGGGGGGTTCATAGAGAAACTCCTCCTTTTGCAACTGGACCCCAAGGTCGGCGTCATCTACTCAGATGGGCTGCAGCCACCCACAGTCTCGGTTCAGTGTTTCCCACGCCATTTGCTGCCTGGTCCTTTCCCCTAGGGAGGCCAAAGTTGAACCAGGGACGTTCTGCATACCGAGCAGGTGCCCTGCTCCTGGGCCACAGCCCCTCCCCTGCACAGGCTGATGGTTTCCTTCCAGGGTCTGCAGGGTTCATGAGCAACGTTTCTGTTGTTTCCAAAGCCTCCTAGGCAAGTGGCACAGGCTGGAGAGCTCATTGCCGAGGTGAGTCATCCTGGCTGTTTCTCCGCCACCAAGAACATGGTTTGCCCACGTGGGGCTCAGCAGCCTCTTATGCTCAGCCTCCACTGCGTGCTGTTTGCTGCATCTGGCACCCTGTTGTGGCTCCAGCACGCCCCCCTGCCTCTCCCCCCCGGGATGGGCAAGCAAGGACTTTCAAAACTCATCTTTCAATCATTTACGGATTCTGTGAAAAATATAAACAAACCCTTTCACCTACCACCTCTCCAGGGAAGGAGGACATGCTGATAATTATGGGTTTTGGTTATGAAACCAATGTATCCATTCTGCGGTATGCAGAATTTTTGTTTATACCCAGAGAGCAAAAGAGGTCACAACGATCTCGTCTCCGTTCATTGAGTAAATATAGAGGTGAAGAAGCAGAAAGGACTCAAATGTTTGTTGTGATGTTTCAGACCAACATGGCTCCCTCCCCACCGGAATCTTCTTTCCTTCCGCCTTCCCTCTTCTCACCCCCACACGGAAAACCTTCAGGCTTTGTTGGAAGAGGTCGGCAGATGGTCCCTGCTCCAAAAGAGAAAGATGGGGAGGGGCATAAAAGCAATCATAATGGGCAAGTTTTGTAGTTCCTTTGCAAAATAATGCCATTTGAGACTTGTTTCATCTTATGAGAATGAATAACTAAACCCACCCGGAGCCTGCAGGGAAGGGCAGAATAGAATTACAAAAACAAACAAGCAACCTTTGTGTGTGTGTTTTTTTTTCTTTTTACTTTTATAGAATTAAAAACAGTCCTATGTAACCTCCTTTAGTGGATCGTGTTTTATTGAAGTTCCCAGGTTAAAGTGTTGTAGCACCGAAGAATGTTGTAGCACCTAAGACCTACCTGAAAGAGGCTCAGATTGGCTTAAAGTCACCTTCCCTTTCCTCTCCCCACAACAGACACCCTGTGAGGTGGGTGAGGCTGAGAGAGCCCTGAGATTACTGCCTGGCCAGAACAGCTCTATCAGTGCCATGGTGAGCTCAAGGTCACCCAGCTGGCTGCATGTGGGGGAGCGCAGAATCGAACCCAGCTCACCAGACCACTAAACCAAGCTGGCTCTCCAAGGGTACCAGCTCTTAAGTGTCTCTTAACCAAGGGTTAATTGCTCATAGAGACCACCAATGTGTGGTCTCTATTTACAATGAAACTTGAAGGAGAATTTTAGCTTTAATTTAATGATACCCATTAATTAAAATAAAGACGCCAAAGGGGATAAAGGGATATAATTTGATTAAGACAATAAAACTAATTAAGTAATTAATTGTCCATGGAGTTCTTGATATGCAGGAGGACTAAAACTAGTGAAATTAAGTAATTGAAAATCTTACCAGCTCATTAGAAATCTTAACTGTAACTAACATTGTACATAAAAGAATGACCCTCAATTAAAGCTTTGGCAATGAAGGGATACTTCTGGCGTTAGGCACTCCAATGAATTCCAGCTGAAACCCAGCCATGTATAAGCCCTTTATTGGCATTACGCACAGAAGTTGAGTTTACAACACGTATCACAGGAAAATTCAGTTGATACCAAAACTGTAACCCTGGCGAGTAAATGGAACTGTAGAAATCTAGCTGCCTTCTCAGTTCTCTCGGGCATCGTGTCGGCAAGAAGACGGAAGAGTCGTGTTGAGTCGGAGAGATTGGTGTTCTCATCTAAGAAGTTCCTGATATAAAATATACGTTGGCGTTCATAAAAGCACCATAAAACATCATGTGAGCTACAGACTCGGTCACCTGCACCACACAGGCCTAATCTATCTTCGAAATATCTTCAAAAGCTCTGCTTTACAATCAGGTCCCCGGGTTTATATCATCTACTAGGGCCACCTGCAGAGGTCCTAAGGCTGGAACAGGGAGAATTAGAGAAGTTATGCTGGCATCTTATTGCAATTATTTGTTAGGGGGGTTTATGGGCTGCATTGTGATTTTATTGGTTTTATATTTTGTAAACTGCCACGAGATGGCTGCTGTTGAGAATAGCAGTATAGAAATTGAAACATAAACAAAAGTATAAATGATAGATGGATGGATGGATGGATGGATGGATAGATGATAGATAGATAGATAGATAGATAGATAGATAGATAGATAGATAGATAGATAGATAGATAGATAGATAGATAGATAGATAGATAGATAGATAGATAGATAAATGATGGCCAGAGGCGACCTGCACTGCCCCCCCCCCGGGAACATCTTCCGTTGTGTGTCCGGCCAGTGACACAAATGCTGGGAGCCAGGCTAGCTGCTGCTGAAGGTGCTCAACAAATGCTCTGGTGCCTCCGGCCTTCTGAATCAGTAGAAGAAAGGAATATGTGTACAGTTCGTCCTGGGCTGTCCTTTCCACTGTGGCCCCCTGTGGCGGCCAATGGGCTCTGTCTAATAAAGTGACGTGGCAGCAGCAGCCATGTGCTCCCTGGTTCTTGTGTGGTGCCTGAATCCCAGTCTGTATGATTTCCCACACATTCAGAGGCACAAGAGCATCAATCTCTCGCTGGCTGTGGTCCCTTCAGGAACTCCATGAGCGCTCCGGGGAGGGGGACAAGAGTCAGGGGAGTGTGGACACAGCATCTTTGGCTCCATTGCAGGCTGTCTGCAACACTGGGAGAACAGCTTTGGGGGGACGGGGAAGGAACTGGAGCAGTGTGCGGCTTCCCCAAAGCAACACTGGAAACGTAATCCCTCTGTGTGTGAGGGTGTGTGTGTTTATGTGTGTTCTGCTGAACAGCCACTCCGCCTTTCCTCTGCAGGTATGGGGAAACTGGTCTGCAGCCAATCAGGGTCATGGTGCAGCATGATGGGTGCTCAAACCCATTACAGGCATTTCAATCGATGTTGGGACTGAAACTGCGTCTAAATTGCTGTCCTGGCTGACTGCAGCTGAGGGAAGGCAAGAGAGCCAGTTCTCCTGGATCCTCCATTCACCATCAGATCCTTCTGGGGTTTTTTTTTTGGGGGGGGGGGGGTGGGATGGCTGTGCTCCTGTGACTCCAGTCCTGCTTTACTAGAAGGCCATACTGTGGAGGAACTGTGACTATGAGATGCCCTGAATTCTTCTAATCTGCCTTGGTATTTTCCATCTGCAGGAAGCCGCCGGAAGATCTCAGTCCTCTGAAGATCTGGGGCTGATTTCTGTTGGACAAAATCAACAGAGTGGGGACCTGAGACCTGGCCTGCAGACATTTCTGGTCCTGTGTTGCCATCAGTTCCCAAATCTTCCCAACTTGGTTCCTGTTCTGGATTGGGACCATCACATGCCCTGAGCCTCCGTGGAGGGCGGTATAGAAGTATGATAAAATAAATAAATAAATAAAATAAAAATTAGGGTTTCCAGGTCCCCCCCCCGGCAATGGGTAAGGGGGGGCAGGGTTGGCAGATCCAGGTTGCAGAACTCCTTGGAGTGGAGTTGGGGGAGGCCAGGAGCCTCAGTGTGGTCCAATGTCATAGAGTCCGCCCTTGAAAGCAGCCATTTTGTCCATGGGAACTGATCTCTGTAGTCAGAAGATGACCTGTGATTCCACGGTATCCTCAAGTCTCCCCTGGAGGTTGGCATCCCTGGTCTTCATACAGGAGTTCTAGATCCCAAGGGATCCAACCCTTTTGTCTGAGAAGCTGAGTCCTTCAAATCCGTGGGTTGTTTCCTGTCTTGCCTCTCTGTATGTGTTGGCAGCCATGTCGAAGTTACCAAACATGCTACACTGAAATTGCTGGGAGCAGCAGGATCCCCCCTTCCTGTCTTGCACAAACAATATCAAGAAGCCCAAATTCACTACTTGTAACTCTCGAGGTAGCCTCCAAAATTGCAATGCAGCTTAGGCAGCTGTTCATTATGATGGGTCTCTTGGATGTGTTTTTCAGTCATGCAGCTCTCAAACAGCATCTTCTTCTGAGAACTTTCCATTTCCTGGCCGACTCCAAGCAAACGCTCAGGCCCATATTGAATTTCTGCCTGCACGCTAAGCACCGTTTTTCTCCCCCCGGGACTGAATATTGTTTTTGGGAAAGTCACATATGTAATCTACCCATCCCACTTCCAGGAAAGTCTCTAGCTGAAGCCAATCTATGTGCACAGAAAAATAAAATAAAATAAAACGGAGGGGCCTGTAATGTAAGCAGTCCCTCTAAAATGGGATCTTTGAGCCCTGAGCCTGCCATGCGGGAACAGCCCAGGCTGCCCCCGGTCCGATCCCTCCGGCCTTTCCCCAGAAACACTCAAATCGCATCCCTCTCTGGGGGAACCTTTGGTGCTCCGGCCCTGGGCACAGCCACCCCGGCTGCTTGCCTTGAGTCACGCAGTGAAGAGCCTTGTGCCGTGGTGGCAGCTGCTGCTAAAAAAAAACTTGCTCAGCCAATCAGGTCTCTTGTCCTGGCCGGTCAGCAGCCTGCCTGGGGCAAGAGGCCCTGCCTTGCTCAAAACACAGGGTGGGCATCGGGGAAGCAGGGATCCCTGTCTTTGAATTCAAAGCAGGCTGATGACTGATCGGCCCCCTCCACCTCCTCCGCATGGCGCACGTGGGGACTGCCAAAGGGCCTCAAGCAAGCAAGGATTGCTTCCGCCAAAGCCAAGGAGCAGCCACAGTTTGGGCACGTGCTCTTTCCCACAATTCTGCCTCTGGGCCACCGTGGCTGGACTTGAACCAGCAAGAGTTGGGTTCGGATATTGGCTCACTGGCAGTGTGTCTCCCTGGTTTGCCAAAGGATCTTTATTGGAACTGGAAGCAACAGACACTCAGTAGAAAAGAAATACTCTACTCTATTGAACAGGCAATTAGGAATAGCAAAACAGCAACATAGATGACTACATATTCACCTCAGCCTGTGCTTAAAAATATCCTGTACTTTCAATCAGCCCCAATTAGTGAGCAACTTACAAATATTGGCCTGACATATCAGGCAAGATCGCTGCCTCCCTGTGCAGCTGTCAGAAGCTCCTGTGCCAGTTGCAGAGGCGTCCCAGGGTCCTTCCTTGCCTGAAGGGGCTTCTGGGTCTCCTTCAGGGGCAGAGTGTCCAGATGAGGGGCTGTCCCTGCCGGACTCCCTTAGCTTCCTCTGCTGGCTGCTCTTATAGGGCTATACCCCGATCCCCCTAACCCTAACCCCAGATGCCGGCTGTCCATTATCAGTCCCGTCAGATCTAGGCAGATTAGGTTTCAGAGATTACCACACTTTATCCTTGCCCTCCTGAGGGTTGGGTTTTCAGATCAAAGATCCTGGCAGTTACGAGATACTATAGACACCTCTGGGTTATTATAGAATACATTGGATAGGGGTGGGGGGATATAAGCATTTAATCGGGAGAGCACAGGTTACCAAAGGTGCAAGAATTCTCAGCCGGCCAGATGGCTCAGCTTTGATCCCAACAGTTATATTTCTGTTGAGTCTCTGCTGTCTTTGCAAGGTTGAAGGAGCAGTTTGATAAGGCAGGCAGATAATGACACCCCGCTGGGAAAGCAGGGGAGTCATGGAGCCAAAGGACAGATTTACAGTTTTACAATGCCTGGCCTTGCCAGGCTGCAGGAAACAAAACAGGCATGAATCGGGGTTCATGACATAAAGGCAAAAGGGAGAAAGTAAAAATAATTTTGGTAAATGTGAATGGACTAAACACACCAACCATAGGTTAAGAATTTTCAGTCAACTGAAAAAGACTATGGCAGATATCATCAGTTCAGGAAACAAATATTAAACAAAAAAATACACAAAAATGGAATGTGAAAAGAACTCAGAAGAGCACTCTTAGCTTCAGCCAAGGTCAAACAGAGGAGTGGAGGTCTGTATATCAAATGCTAATTTAAAGACTAGAATTGTGGCTCAAGATGAAGATGAGTGATTTATCATCCTGATGGTAAAGACTGGATGTTGGCAAACTTTTATGCACCCAATAATGAGAAAGAAAAATTTATGCCGGATTTTTTCAAAAATTTGCCAAACTGTTAGACCAAGATACAATTTTAATTTGTGGCTTTAATGCTTTGTTCAAAACATTTCATTGGACAAATCACATAAGAGGCCAGGTATGAATATCCCAAGATTGCACCTTTAGGCAATTGGCACTAGTGGATATTTAAATAAATCCAAAATATACCTATTTTTCCCAGTATGGCACAATTCCTATTCAAGAATTGATCAATGCTAGATTTCAAAAAGTTTGATGGCTCTGGTGGTGAATGTGGAAATCTTACCCAACACTTTAGCAGACCACAATCCTCTAGAAATGGAAATGGTGTACACAAGATCAGGGGTAAGAAGATGAAGAATGAACAACCGCCTTCTGGACAATAAACAAAAGTTAGAAAATTATCAAGCAGAGTTGTGAGAGTTTTTTCAAATAAATACTACAGTAACTTGAAAAATTTAATAATTTGGGAAGCAAGTAAAGCATGAAAACTAACTGGATATAAATCATGTTGCTCTGACTCCTGCCATGATTTGTATTTGACCCCTGTGACTCCATCTTGGACTCATGTGTGTTGTTTTGAGAACCTTTGAGTAACCCTGAGCTGTCTGCTTGGCTGTCTGCTTTGTTTAGCCATGATTTAGACTCTGTGCATATTTTTGTAACTGTGTTATCTGTAGGGGAGGAACTGCTTCTAAGACCCAAGGCCAAGATGGCCTGGCTATCGCTTGGAGAGGCAACCAGATTGGTACCTGTGGAAGGGTGGCTCCCAATCCCTGGAAACTGTGTAACTTTGGGTGGGAAAAGGGAAGTGTAAAAGAGCTTGCTTGACTTGTATCAAACAGAATCGACTATGATCATTGATGTATGCTGATCTGCTATCAATAAAGCTTTCTATTAATCCAGAAGCAAGTTGTTAGTCTGTCTGCCCTTGACAGTTAGTCAATTCTCCCATTTCCTTTCTACTTCGAAATGTCCGACCAGGAGGGGGATGCCCGACCCGACACACAGATGGTGGCAGTCACGGTTAGGACCCAGGATGGTACCGGGACAGGGACGGAGACCACAGCCACAGTTGTCATGGTGAAAACTGGTGGTCTTGGCGAAGGCACTCGGTTGGGAGCCTGTCCCCGTAGGTCTGGAATAGCCCAGGATCTGGAGAGTCTGAGTCAGAATTACTACCCGGAGAGGCACGTCACCGATCGGCGGAGACGCTCCAAGTATGATGACCATTGCAGTGCAGCCTGGGGCCACGAAATGCGTTGCAGGGTCCCTGACCAGGAGACTGCTCTTCTCCTGGAGAACATGGAACTGCGAGATCGGATGGACCACATGAAAGATTGGCTGGATGCCATGGTGGATGAGGCAAATGAGGAGGACGTCCTCAGAGAAGCCCTATTCTTCCTGGAGGAATTGGACCGTCCGGTGCTTCGACGCGAGACAGCAGTGGAGGCTGTGGCATTGGCAAGGGCCCTGGTATGCGAGAGGACCACGGTGACGGGGGCCGCAGCGGCAGCCGGAGCAGTGGCTGGGGATCCCCAGGCTCAGGCCCAGGTGACGCAGGATGCTGCAGATGCTGCCCAATAGCCAGTTCTGGCTCAGCCGGCGGTGCTGGCAGCACCCGGAGCTCACCAGGGGTCAGAGGCTCAGCAATGCTGGCATTTCTGCACCCACTTCAGCGGAGAGCCAGATGAATTTCACGGCTTCCTGATTTAACTGCAAGGTTTCATGGTGGAATACGGGCATACTTTCCGAGATGATGCTGACCGGGTGCGCTTTGCCGGAGACTGTAAGCAAGGCGAGGTGGAGAAGTGGTTTATCAGCCTCTACAAGAATGCCCCCACCGAGGTTCGGAACCACGACCGGTTTGTGCGCTGCATGAGAGAGTGCTTCGAAGACCCTTTTGAAGTTGACACTGCGGTCGAGAGCCTGCAGAGTCTCAAACAGGGGTCCGTGGCAGTGGCTCAATACACTCGTGAGTTCAAGAAGCTGGTGGCAGCAATTCCGAATTGAATGGAGGCCCAGCGAGTCCAAGCATTCTGGAAGGGGCTGCATAAGGACTTGGCCAAAAAACGCCTGAATTTGGACGACCCCGAGATGGTGATGGGCTGGTTATGTCTGGCAGGTGAAGTCGAGAAGCAGATGTGTTTGGCAGCCCAGTTGGATAAGGAAAAGCCGAAAGGCGGGAAGAAAGGGGGGGCCAAAAAGAGCCTGACCCCGAAAGCTACCACTCCTGACACCGCGGAACGGGCGAAGCGCCGGGAGAAGGGCTTGTTCCTGGGGTGCCGGGGTCAGGGGCACTTCCTAGCTGACTGTCCAACCAAGAAATCCAAAGCAACGGCAAGTGCACCGGAAAAGGCGTCGGGGAAAACTCCCGGGATGACCACTGCGGCGTCCCCAAAGGGAGCAATGACTGGGAAAAAGACCATCAAGGCCCTGCTGACTCCTCTGCTAGAGCCCATGGATTCGTCGGATGTGGCGTCAGCTTCAGGGAGCGGCAACGAAGAGGAGAGTGAGGCTTCTGAGCTGTTGGAAACGAGGAAGACCTGCCGTGAGACAGCCCCGACAGCAAGTCAGAGGCAGGGGCAAGTGCTCGGTAAGTCCCATCCCCCTGCTCCTCCTCCCAGTGACTTTGACTGTGACCGAGAGGAGAGTGGGGGTGCAGGGCATTTTGGACTGTGGATGCACCCGGACGATAATAAACCCATCTTTGGTGCAAGCTCTGGGGGTGGGGGAAGAACCACTACGAAAACCCCTGCAGTTTGCTCAAATAGTTGGGAAGTGTGTGAAAGGGGTGGAGGCTGTCTCTCACACGTTCCCGCGGGACATGGGGATTTCGGAATATTGGGAAAGGATTCAGCCAGTGGTGGCTCCCAGTGCAGCATATCCCCTGGTATTAGGGATTAACTGGTTACACAAGCATGATCCCAGTGTCCGATGGCAGTCCCGGGTCTTAAGATTTACCGACCCCAGGTGTAAGTACCATTGCAAGTGGACAGCTTTGTACTGTGCCATGGAAGGGTGGGGAAAATGTGCAGCACTGTGCCAGACTGAGGTGCTGACGGTGCCCAAGGATTATTGGGATTTGAAAGAGGTGTTTGAGGAAAAGGAATGTGACCTGTTATCCCCCCCCCCCCACTGTAAGTCTGACTGTGCAATTAAGTTGAAACAGGGGGAGGCACTTCCAAAAGCGAAACTGTATTCCATGAGTCCCAGAGAAATGGGGGAGCTGCGCGCTTTCCTGGACAAGAACTTAGTCTGGGGCTTCATCCACTCCACTACTTCACCAATATTGTTTGGCGGCCGTATTGTTTTTGAAAAAGAAAGATGGAACTTTCCGTTTATGTACAGATTACAGGGGGTTGAATGCTGTGTCCATGTCCAATGCCTATCCCCTCCCATTAATCAAAGACTTGTTGGGGCATCTGGGCACAGGACAGATTTATGCTAAACTGGATTTGACAGAAGCGTACTATCGAGTGTGGATAAAAAAAGGACATGAGTATTTGACTGCTTTCAACACACCCCTGGGCCAATTTCAGTATGCCGTTATGCCGTTCGGTTTGGCCAGTGCTCCCGGGCATGTTCCTGAATTTAACCAATGATATCATGCATAATTTATTGTACAAAGGGGCCTTGGTTTACTTAGATGATATTCTTTTATATTCTGAATCTCTGAAATAACATGTGAAGTTGGTGAGAGAAGTGTTGAAGCGATTGCGGGAGAACCATCTCTATGTAAAATTGTCAAAATGTGAATTTCACAAAACCTGTGTAGACTTCCTGGGGTACCGGGTATTGCCCGAAGGCATAAAAATGGACCCTGGTAAAGTGAAAGATTTATCAGCATGGGAACCTCCCAGAACCTGTAAACAATTGCAACATTTCCTAGGCTTTGCCACTTTTTACAGAACATTCATCCCAAACTTTGCCAAAGTGGATTTGCCACTCACGGACTTGCTCAAAACAAAATATGGGGGGGCCCAAATTGGCTAGACCGAGCGCTCCACTGTGGTGGACGGAGGCTTGCCAAAAAGCGTTTGAAGGGCTCAAGAAACTGTTCAAAACTTAGCCCATCCTGGCCCATGTAGACCCGGCAAAGAAATTTACAGTCCAAGTAGATTCTTTGGACGTAGCCATGTGCACAGTGATTTTTCAGAAGGGCAATGACGGTCGTTTGCACTGGTGTACATTTCGAAAAAATTTTCCAGGCCGGAAAAAAACTGGGCCATTTGGGAAAAATAGGCTGCTGCTGTAAAACTGGCTCTGGCAATTTAGCGGTATTGGCTAGAGGGGTCGGCGGTGCCATTTGAAGTGTGGACTGATCATAAGAACTTACAAGCCTTGGAGCAGCCGCGCTCGCTGTCTGCGAAGCAAATACGGTGGGTGGAGCTTTTCTCCTGGTTCGGCTTCACCCTCAAGCACTTTCCAGGCAAACCGAATTTTCTGGCTGATGCTCTATCGCACCTCCCCCAATACGAATGTAAGAAGGAACCATTGGTGGACACTGTGTTCATGCCCTCCCAACCTCCCCCCATAGTTCTTCAGGCACTCTATCAGATCTAATTCCTTAATTCTATTTGTCACCTCTACTGTATATTGGTCAGGGATATGATTTAGTTCATACCTGAGTGGCCTAGTACTTTTCCCTACTTTCTTCAAACTGAAGGATATACTGTGGTTTGCCTTGGATTCAAACTGATATCATTCTGTCATTTTGGGGATTGTATCCCAAAACTGCTTTTCCTACTCTTTTATTGATTATGAAGGCTACTCCATTTCTTCTGAGAGATTCTTGCCCACAGTTGTATACCTGATGGTCATTTGAAATTCCCGTCCATTTGAGTTCACTGATTCCTAAAATGTCGATGTTCAGTCTTGTCATCTCTTGTTTGACCACGTCCAGCTTGCCTTGATTCATGGATCTGACATTCCAGGTTTCTATGGAATAAAAGTCTTTACAGCATTGGACTGTCTTTTCACCTCCAGTTCCCTCCACAACTGAGCATCCTTTCGGGTTTGGCCCAGTCGCTTCATTCATTCTGGTGTTACTTGTACTAGTCGTCTGCTCATCCCCTGTAACATATTGGACATTTTCCGACTTAGGGGCTCATCACATCCGTCACATCCTTTTGGAACTGTCCATAGAGTTTTCATGGCAAAGATACTGAAGTGGTTTGCCATTTCCTTCTCCAGTGGATCACTTTTTGTCAGAGCTCTCTGCTATGACCTGTCTGTCTTGGGTGGCCCTGCACGCCATAGCTCATAGCTACACAAGCCCCTTCGCCATTACAAGGCAGCGATCCTTGAAGGGGTAGAATTGTGTAAAATGGCCAAACTTGCCAATTTGGTAAATAGAAGATGCACCAAAGAATTTCAAGTTCATTGGCACTTTTATATGGATTATATAAACAAGTGGTCTTTTGATTTGTATTAGATAAGAGAACATTCAGAATTGTAAAATGGTGAAGCTTATTAATACCTTTAATGTATATCTATTCTTTTTCTCTGTTATTTCTCTTTGTAATTGAAACCATAATAATTTATTTTTAAGAAAGGCTTTGTGTTTTTGAGCAAACTGAAGAAACCTCACCCAGAGGCATATCTAAGGGGTTTTAGCTGGGGCACATGCCCTAGGTGCCACATGGGGGCATGGGAGGGAGTGACCTGTGCCATGCCTGCTGGTGGAGGGGGGGTCTGCCACATGCAGGAGGCCCACCAATGTCCCCAGGTACCCCCCACCTACACCACTGATGCCTGGCCCTGCAGGTGGAGATTAGTGGTGCACAGTGCCCATCAACAAAGGCCTGCCAGTTCAGGCGCCCCTTACCCACTCCCCCAATGGCTGCTTCTCTGGGCCTGAGGCAACTGGCTCCTCCACTACTGCCCCCAGGAAAGGCAGTGGGGTGAACTAGGGTTACAGGGGTTGGTCCCCATGCTCCTGCATCATCAAGCCCCACCAAAATAGCCAAGAGCAAGGCTGCCAGAAAAACTTTTATAGAAAGGGGAGAGAAGGATATACTGTGGCCACCGTTGCACTATCCACTGGCCAGAGGAATTCCAAGAGAGCCAGGAGGGTGGTGCCCTGGAGCACTTAGGTCTGGGACTCCACCAGTGGGGAGGCGATGCTTGATCCTGAGGAGCCGCTGAAAGAGACAAGCATTTTGAACCAGTTAGGAACAGCGACCACAAGATTATTAAGCCCAGCATTGACATAAACAGAGAGTTGCCCAATGTGGCCACATCAGATTTCAGAAAAGGAAGCTTTTCACAAAAATGAAGGGACAGGCCAAAAGACATTTGGAAGGAATGAGAATCAACTATTTTCAGGGCACATTAAAGTTATTTAAATCCGTAACAATTCAGATGGAATGTTTACCACAGACTAGGAAAGGTACTATCAAAACTAAGAGGATATCAATTAAAAAAAAATACCATAAAAGGCAGGAAGCCTAAAAAGTGGAAGTCCTGGAGTCAGAAGAGTCTTTCAGAGCATCCAGGCTGCTCTGGGCAGAACACCTAAAGCTAGAACATCCCCTTCACCTCCTGCTTGAGAGTCTCCCATCAGAGGAAGCCCTCCACTCCACACTGCAGTGCTGGCTGCCCCGGGCAACCGAACTGCACCAATGCGCTCAACCCTACAGTGCTCAACCCTTCAGCTATTTGAAGAGAATGGGATATCCTCCCTCGGTTTTCTCTTCTCCAAGTCATATCCAGGTCCTTCAACCTTTCTTTGCAGGATTTGTGCGTGGGGCGTGGAAAGCGTCATTGTGGTGGCCCTGAGTGGAGTTCTCCAAGCCAGAGACATTCTGAGGTGCTTTGCCATTGTCTGTCTCTGCGTCTGTCCCCTGGGCCTGCTGGTGGCCTCCCACCCAAATACGAACCAAGAGCTGCCCTGCTGAGCTTCAGAGATCTGATGGACTTGGCCTAGCCTGGGCCATCCGGGTCAGGGCTTTGGGATGGAGTGGAACTATTACTTCTCCTGACTTGCATAATCTGCTTCCATTCATATGCCTGAAATGATATCAGCCTTCTTTGCAGCTGCATCACTCTGCCCACTTTTGTCTACCTGCAGTCTGGAAATCCTTCTAAGACCTGCTGCTGATTGGTCTAAGGGGTCCACTTCTAGGTACTCCCGAAGAGGGTGCCCCCATCCCTCCATTATATCTAATGGAGAGTTCATTCCATACGATATAAGGGGGGATGGGGGCATCTTCTTTAGGAGATCCTAGACATGGATCCCTTGGACCAATAATTCTAAAATTATTGGAGGGAAGTCAGGGAAGAGCCTGAAGGCAGTACCTCATTACCCCCCCCCCCCAGGTCCTGGGAAATATGGAAAAGCCAAAATTCTAATTTTAGTGAATGGAGGAAGGGGATTGGTTGCCTGAACTGATTGACAGGTGGAAGTGCAACACACATAAACTGCAGTGCTTGTGGAGGGTGCGACGTGCAAAAAGGTGGCAGACTAGAGCGAGACAGCAAGAAGGTGAGGAATGGCCGGGAGGCACGATAATATTTAGCGCCATGCCACTCGGCTGGCCGAATGCTATTTTTAGCGATATGTGGAAATGCCCTCAAATCTCTCTAAAATAGAGAGGAATAGCATTTTTTAAAAGTTTCAGAGGGTGGCACTCTTTTTCTGCAGTAGCAGCACCCTCAATACCAACAAGATTTCTTTTTTTGGGGGGGGGGGGTATGTGCTTTCCAAATTCAAATCTCCCATTGACAAATACCATCCTCAGAGCTTTGAGTTTCAAAACCACAGATCTGAAAAAATCTTGGTCTCCAAGCTGTGACTGGCCTCTAATCTAGTTTTTAAAAAGACTTCCAAAGGGATGGGAGCAGGCCATGGCCCATTTGTCTGCTGTCTCTTCTGGTAAATTAATGGTTCCTGCAAAGTGTTTTTAGAAAGCGGGGCAGGGGGGAGGGCTTTTGCCTCACAAGGCCCCTGGAGATTGGCCCCTGGAAGTTTTTTTTAAATGTTGCTTTGGCTGCAGCAACTATCACAGCACAAGGATCTTGATTCTGGGACTGAAGGTCAGCTATGGCAGCCACTTTATGGCTTGCTTGATCACCTGCAACATTCATTTTGTGTCTGCACCCTGTGTCAAGAGTTCCAGATGCTTGTGCATGATCCAGAAGGCAAGAAGGGACCTCTGCTTTAGCCCCTTTTTACTTATTGTGTGATTAAAACATTTAATCCCACTTTTCCCCATGGCTCAGGGCAGCTTGTAAGTCACAATAAAAATATTTCAATTTAAAAGCAACACCATAAAAGCTGGGATAATTCCCCCTCCCCCAAAGGTACCTGCAGTCTATACCCCTATTGAAAATTCTGGCAGACAAAACGGCCCTGGGGTTCCTCCTAAAAATGTCTGGATGCTCAATCTGCAAATTGATGTCAGATATAATGTCATACTATAATTGGGACACAACAGTTTATCCCTACGCTAAGTATACAAATCAATTATGAAACAAAAGGCCTCCTTAGCATCACTTGAGCCTGTAGGCCTCATGGCGTAGTCCAGGGGTAGTCAAACTGCGGCCCTCCAGATGTCTGTGGACTTCAATTCCCATGAGCCCCTGCCAGCGAATGCCAGTTTGACTGCCCCTGGTGTAGTCAGGAACATCTTTTTGCTGAGTCTGAAGAAGCGTAGTTTCAGCTCAGATGCCTCAAGTCTGAGAATCAGGGCTCCGTGTCCAGAACTCAGGGGCATACTTCTGCAAACTCTGACATGACCTGCCATGTTGTGCTAACAGGGCACTAAGGTACTAGAAACAGGATTCTACGGGCATCTTCCATGAACGCTTCTGCTGGGTTAAAAAGGAAGCACTACCCTCCCCTTTCTTTTGAGCTGAAAGAAACAAATACAGCCCTCTTTTAAAACATACTGAGGGCTGATGACGTCAAAAAGGTCCCATATGAAGGCATGTGAAAAATGTAACATCCTCTGTGGTGGCCCCCGTGGTTCAGATCCCACACAGGCTCCTTCCACACGTGCTTGTCCCACTGGCTTCCTCTGCTGCTCCTGTTTGCACAAGTTGAGTGGTTTTTAGTGAGCCCTTGTGCAAACGGAAGCACCAATGGCAGAGTGAGCAAGCAACAGGACCCTAACCACAATATTCAGATACTGGTAAGTTAGGCTGACTGTGTGGGGAGGCTCCACATCCCCACCCACCGTCCCCAACGAGAGGGCCACCTCCCTCTCGGTCAGCCCCAGTGCTAGCAAACCTTGGATGGTGCGGATGTTATGGAGGGCCAGTACTGGGAGACCAACGCATGTGTGCTGGCCAACCAGAACTCGCATAAAAGGGAACTGATGACATTGTGGCCGGCAAAAGAGGCAGATTCTGGCCCACGGTTACTGATCCTTTTACAGATTCCTCCACAATCACTCCGAGCCATTAAGTTATTTCATCTATATACAAATGTGTACAAAATGAAGCACCAAATGCTTGGCAAGGCTCCCATTGGTCTGGAGGAGGGCTGGTGCGGGCTTCCTCAGCTATGGCGAGGCTTCCCAGGGTGAAGGGGAGGGCTGGCATCCCCCTGCCCTGAAAAGGCCGGCCAAGGCTTGGATAGGCCGTGGCAGACATTTTCCAGCCAGGGGGTATTGCAGGCGGAAACGCCGTTCCCCCACCCAGCAGCTGCACCAACCTCCTCCCCAGCGGCAGTCGGGGAATACTAGCAGTGATTGTGTCAGAGTGCCCCTCACCGGGTTGTTGGGGGTGGAAGCGACCAGTCCACAGGCCAATCAGGATGTGCACAGCTTTGCTGTATGTGTCCTGATTGGCCTGCAGATCAGAAGTGAAGGCCAGACAGGCTCCACCTAGGAGGTGTCTGCCCAAATATTTTAACAGCAAGGTGTTAAAGATAATTCGATTTTTATACTGCCCCTCTCTGCACGTTGGCTCAGGGCAGTTTAATAATTTAGTGCCAACACAATATTCTCCTGGGTCACTGGGATGCTCTCAAAGTCCTACTGCATGGAACAGAGAGGGAACTTGCCCAAAGTTTGGGGGACATATCTAGAGAGAGAATAGGTAAGAAATATAGCTTTCTTGACCTCTCAGCTCTATGAAATATAATCTGCAAATAATAAAATCATTACTGATATAAACATGCAGAGTAAGACGTTTTAAATAGAGCTTCTCACATCTTCTCTCCTTCCCCTCTCCAATAACAGACAGAGGCTCCCTGGGTATGCCCACATACTGACAAAGCTTGAGAAAGTATGATTTCTCAGACTTGGAGTCTGGGAATTCTTTCCTCTCCAGGACAATAAAATGCATAAAGCCGCCTAGGATGACGGTTATTTTCTCATTTGTGAAAACATATCTTGGTTTCTTCTCACTTCCTCTAGAATTCAGATGAGAAATATCCTGACCTAGCACCCAAAGTAAGTCTTTGAGTGACTTTTTTACTCCTGGGGTAACCCTGTGGCATCAGCTTTATGGAAATCATTCCTGTTGTTAAAAATAGTACATTGTAACACAGAACTGCACAACAAACTTTGAAAAGAGGTGGCATAATTTTAGTGAGGGAAAAAACGTCCTCTTCTCGTTAAAGACCTGCAGATTGGACTCCCCTGAAAGTTTCTTCTCTTCAGTGGGGCAAAGTCATCCAAGGTGGCCGGGTGTGTAAGAAGAAGAAGAAGAAGAGAAGAAGAGTTGGTTCTTATATGCCGCTTTTCCCTACCCGAAGGAGGCTCAAAGTGGCTTACAGTTGCCTTCCCTTTCCTCTCCCCACAACAGACACCCTGTGAGGTGGGTGAGGCTGAGAGAGCCCTGAGATCACTGCTCGGTCAGAACAGTTTTATCAGTGCTGTGGTGAGCCCAAGGTCACCCAGCTGGTTGCATGTGGGGGAGCGCAGAATCGAACCTGGCATACCAGATTAGAAGTCTGCACTCCTGACCACTACACCAAACTGGCTCAAGTAAGGTCATTCCTCAGTGGAACAGGTTTCTTCGGGAGGTGGTGGGTTCTCCATCTTCAGAAATTTTAAAACAGACGCTGGATAGCCATCTGACGGAGAGGCTGATTCTGTGAAGGCTCAAGGGGGTGTCAGGTGACAGTGGATGAGCGAGAGGGTTGGGAGTGTCCTGCATAGTGCAGGGGGTTGGACTAGATGACCCAGGAGGTCCCTTCCAACTCTACTATTCTATTATTCTATTCTGTGATTCTAAGACCCCTTAAGAATCACAGTGCCCTAACCATACAGCATGGTGGAAGCTCTGGAAGCATGTGGCCCATAGCATGTGCTACTGTGGTACTAGGATAACCCACTTCTGCGCTCAGTCAGTCTATCGGCTCGTTATACCAACTCAGTTATATATTCTGTATTATTATATGTTTCTTGTGTATAATTTTGCCATTTGACAAATAAGGAAATACATCAATCTCCAAAGAAACTGACCTCTGTTAGCTGGAGGGCAGTTGTAATTCCAAGGATCTCCAGCCCTCACCTGAAGGTTGGCAACCCTCCTTCCTCTGTAGGAGATTACTGAGTTTGAGGATGGCCCTTCGCCTCCTCAACTTCTCCCTAGTTTCCTTACCTGGAGTTGGCAACCTTCTCTCCTTAACACCCCATAGCCAATCTACTTTCATTGGCCCCTCCGTCTTACGCTGTGCCCCCCCCAAGGCCCAGCCTGGCAGCCCCTGCCTGGGAAAATGATAGCCCAGCTGTGGGGGGGGGCATCCCTGGCCCTGGCCCACTTGCATGTAGTGAACCCTCTCCAACCTGTGTGTGTGTGTGTGTGTGTGTGTATGGGGGGGGGGATGCCTCACTTTCTCCTTCATCTCCCTCCCCGCCTTATTCCCCCTTTCCATCCTGCCCTCTTCCCCTGCCTCATTCACCAGCCCACCTTTTCATTGCCTCCATCCTCAGCTCGATTTCCTTCATTTCTACCCCACCTTTCTGCACAGTGGAGATGAAAACTGCGGATATTGTTGTCCTCTCCTCCTTTCTATCTATCTGCACAAAAACCCCGTGGGGTTAGTCCGAAAGTCTGTGACTGGCCCAAAATCCCCCAGGGAACCTTCACAGCAAGGGGGGGGGGGTCCAGCCTGGCTCTCTGAGTAAAACCAGCCGCTCTCTGTGCCCTTCTGTGGCACCACGCCGGCCTTCGGCCTTCGTAGGGAGGCTGCCATTCCAGAGGGCCAGCAGGCAGCCCCAGCGGAGTCCTGCCAGTTGCTCGGGGGCTGCTGTTGAGCCGAGAGTTGCCAGCCTCCAGGTGGGACCGGGAGACCCCCAGAATTACAACAGAACTCCAAACACTGGGGAGAGCCGTTCCCCTGGAGAAAAGGGCTCCTTTGGCATTATATTCCGCTGAGGCCTCTCCCCTCCCCAAATCCTCCCCTTCTCGGACTCTACCCCCAAATCTCCAGGAATTTCCCAGTCTGGAGATGGCAACAATGAGTTCTCCTTCAAGGGCCAGAAAGGGGCCTGCCTCTCCCCCCCCTCCTCCATATTTTTACTTACAAAGACACCGCTTGGACTACTATGGTTGCCTAGCAACAGCCACTGGGGGACCCTGTTCTTAAAGCTGGAGAGGCTCCTTTGATCATTTTTGGCTTTTAAAACTCCCCAGTGTCTGTTTGTTCGTTCGTTTAGAGTTCACATTTCTCTGCAAGCCTTGGGCCCTTTTCAGTTTTGTCGGAAGCTCCGTCTTGGCCCTTCACAGCACATAAGTCTCCAAAGATTGTCTGACGGTGGTTTGGATGTAAGATTTCCTGGGTCAGGACTGACCACGAGAAGGTGAAAAGGGGAAGGCGGGGAAGGAAAAAGCTGCTGAGGTGAATGGCCATAGTCAGGGGAAGGAGAAGAGCCAAAGAGGGCATTAAAAAAAAGGTTTCAGTTGGAAATCCTAAGAATATATGTGCATTTCTGCTGTAGCTCCTTATCGGATGAGCCCCATTATGGTGGAGGAGAGTGCAAGGCTGCAATGGAGGCGAGGGCATTCAGTTATGTTTTGGGCAGTTCTAGAATCTGGCCCTCCTGGCCTCTTTTTGGAGCCCATGGTGGCACCAGGTCATTTCAATGGGGCTTGCAGAGAAAAATGTCCTGCTGGACCTTGGTTGGCCCACGTCGTTTGGTTCAGCACTTGTCCTTCTTCTCCTTGGTTTTTCTCTGCCATGCAACTCTTCTTCTTCTTCTTCTTCTTCTTCTTCTTCTTCTTCTTCTTCTTCTTCTTCTTCTTCTTCTTCTTCTTCTGAGTTACTCTCTTCTGTCGTAGCCTCCTAAGACTTGCAACACCTTTTATTCTTGGAGACTGCTGGAAGCGCAGGACTGGCCATCCTGGACTCATTAAGGATCCAAAACCCACATCCTCTTTGAGGAGCAAAACTTCCTTGAGTCATTCATCATACTAAGTAAAAGAAAATATAACAAGCTATTGGACTTTGATAGAGATGGAAGACTCCTGAAAACTTGATACAATTTCCCCTGCAGTCTGCTTTACATTGTCCTGATTATATTTGGAAAAAAATAAGGGGGGGGGGGATGAGATCATTTTAAATTTCGGATGCAACTTTCTGTTATTTTCTTGCTTTTTTCCAAGATATCTTACCATGTTTCTTGCTGGGACAGTGAGCATTGTCTAACCACTTCCCCTTTGCAATTAAGGAGTAAAACCACTTGCTTACGCACAACTGAGACCAGCCCATAACCCCAGAAAAGGACGGCGGATCCAGGCACTCTGTTCTTCCCAGGACTGTCATGGGCCGGCACAGAGGAAAGACTACGAAAGGCCCACTGTTTTTATTAAGGGGCAGCATAAATGCCTTGGTGCAAAACCCCAAACTTTAGAAACTGCCAATGATACTGCCAGACAAATGAAACCTTTACAATGTTTTACAATAAAATCCATAAAACTGCATTTGCTGTGTATGGTGCTGAGTTATTATTACAGTTCTGGACCTGACTCATAGTCCATTTACTCACTGGCACTGAAGGTCATGTTTCTCCGTGTCAGTCACGGCAATCAGAGGGCTGAAGAGGCAATGCCACAGGGCGAGGGATTGCACAAGGTTGAACCAAGCACGTCAAACAATGCAGAAGAGGGCATGTCAGCAGCAGAAACACCAGGCAGCTTCCGGTCATGATGCAGTCCCATTTCCTCCCTTCCCTTCCAGGTGTCATGGTTAGGAGTGTGGATTTCTATTCTGGCGAGCCGGGTTTGAGTCCCTGCTCCCCCACATGCAGCCAGCTGGGTGACCTTGGGCTCACCACAGCACTGATAAAACTGTTCTGACCAAGCAGGAATAGCAGGGCTCTCTCAGCCTCACCTCCTTTACAGGGTGTCTGTGGTGGGGAGAGGAAAGGGAAGGCCCTTTGAGACTTCTTTGGGTATAGAAAAGCAGCATATAAAACCGGCTCTTCTTCAAAACTGCCCTCCTGGGCCATTCTGTTTTACAGAGTTTGTGAAGCGCCAGGAGCCCGGGAGCCTTCCTGAGTGCCTCAGGCAGGCTGTTCTGTAGGGTGGGGGCCACCACAGAAAGGTCTTGTGGATCGTGCCCGAGGCTCAGGGAGCCCTTGCAGAAGGCCTGTGGTGGCAGGAGGGAGGAAGAGGGGCAGTCTTGCTGTGGCTTGCCAAGGAAAATGATTGGAGCTCAGGGATGTTTTGAGTGGTGGGTTTAAATACCTTTTATGTTGCTTTATGTTTTTTGTAAGTCATCTCAGGCAGATTCCTTGGAGAGGCACATACATTTTCCAAATAAATAAGCAATTGTACTCTCTCCTGCCCTCCCTCTCTTCGTAGGCAGCCATTTAAGAAGCATTTAGAGCAGCCCGTTCCAGCGGAGGGTCTGAGCCTGGCAAAAGGGCCAAATCTTAATTACTGTTGAAAAGAGGCAGGGAGGGCTGGAGGAAGAGGAAGTCTGCAGACCAGATTTATTGTGCACTGGAGGCATTTTCTGGTGTGTCCCAGTTTGGTTTGTTTGTCTTGGTTCTCCACCGTGTTGAAAGACAGACCCGAAAGGACATCTTCTCACTTTGCCCGCCTCACCAGCATTTGTGGCTCCAGAGCTTGCGGGCAGGACACTGCCAGAGGCCCCGCGGGAAGACACGGCGTTTCCAGCATGGAGTTGATTTAGCATAATGCCTCATAACTGGAGGAGGGCAAAATACTTGTGCATGCATGTGTGTGTGTGTGTGTGTGTGAGTGAATGTGTGTGTGTGTGTGTTTCCAAATTGAATAGCTGATGCCTGTCCACAAGAGGCTGTCCATCTGAACAATCTGGCAACGTGTGTTTGGAAAAACCGTGGCCTTCCTCTGTCCCTGCCCTGAGACTGTGGCGAATGGCAGGGAGACAAGCGGGCCAGCCTTGTTTTCCTAAGCTATTGACTAATCACTGAGTTTGTGTGCAAGATCCCTGTGGTGAGCTGGTTCATGAACTTCACGAACTCTCCCTTCCCCCCTGGCCCAGCAGACAGTCTAGCAAAGGACCAAGCTGCTAGAAATTAATGCCGCTCCTAAGAAGCTCTGTCCACCAAGAGATCCAGAAGTGTGTGTGTGTGAAATAAAAGAGACAAAATAAATAGTCCAGCTTTTGACAACTTGGGAGATACCTGAATTATGAAATAACTTTTAAAAAACCACAATTTAAGCCATTTCAAACCACCTTTTCTCTTGTTGCACAAGAACTGGGCAGAGAATCTCCACCTATAGTTCTCACAGAAGCACTTGAAGGTGTGCAGAGTCAGGCCATCGGCTCATCCAGGCCAGATCCTTCCCAGGCTCCTTGGGCAGAAATGCTTTCAATGGAGCTGCCTGTGCCTTCCTGCATGCAAAGCATATCCTGTTCCCGGGAAGCACCAGTGTGGTGTCGTGGCTAAGAGCAGTGGCCTTGATAGCTGGGCTTGATGCCCCCTCCTCTGCCACTTGCAGCCACCTGGGTGACCTTGGGCCAATTACAGTTCTCTCAGAACTCTCTCAGCCCCACCTCCCACACAGGGTGTCTGTTGCAGGGAGAGGAAGGGAAGCCGCTTTGAGGCTTCTTTGTGTAGTGAGAAGCAGGGTATAAAAACCAACTCTTCTTCTGCTTCTGGAACTAAAGCCTTCCTGCTAGTCAAAAAATGCGGGTGAACATGGATATGCTGCAGGGAGAGGCAGGGGCAAACTGGATGCTCCCAGCATATCCTGAACTCCAAGCTGCAGGATCAGATCCCAAAGCAGCAGTCTGCTCACAGGGCAGGGCATCCTCTGCAGACACAAACTATTTTGTGGGGGGGGGGGGAGCACTACGTATAATTCTTCCCTCTGTTACTGTTATTGGAATGGTGTGCCAGGCCAAGGAGGTTTGCCCCTTCCAGAAATCTCTCTCTCCACACACATGCCCGCCTTTCCTGCTGCCCCTCCAGGCCCAGAACAGGCTGGGGCTCAGATGGAGGGCTACACTCTGGCTCTGGGGCTTTCCTGCAGAGGGCCAGAGCACCAGACCTCCCACCCCCGGTCTCCACCAGGAAACCCCCTCTTGACTCAGGACATGTCCAAATTGTTGACCAAATTATTTTGTTGAAATTTAAACCCTATTTTTATATGTCTTATACATATTTTATGCTAATAAAAGGTTACTGACTGACCAAATTTGAGGATTGAGCAACTTGGGCAGAGTGAACAAGATAAGATAGATTAATACTTCAAAACATCATAAAGATGCAGCGGATTTAATACAGGGCAGGATTCGCAAAGACACCAACCAGAAACCAACAATGTTCCCTGACCCAACTATGTTATTCAGTCTGTCCTCCACTTCAATACCTGAGCAAGGTAGGCAGGACTCCCCTGACCGCTGGCAAGTGATCAACTCCCTCCCAAAGCAGCCTTGCTCCTCCTCAACTTCAGAACGGGAACCCATCCTCTTCCTCCCCCACACAGGGCCGTATAGAGTCTCTGGCAGAAGGACCAGTGCCCAGCCCCCCGTTTCCTGACGCTTGGAAGGTGCTTGGGGAGATGTAGGACTACTGCAGAGTTTGCAAAGGGCCTCAGGCCTTGGACAAAGAGAAGCATCCCTGTTCAAAAACTCACCCAGATGCCCACATGGTAATATCTGCCTAGCCATGGAGTTCTAAATTTTAGAATACTGTGATTTTAGTGTAATTTTAATAATTTTTAAATCATACTTTTGAAAGGATCAGCCTCAAGCATCCAGGAGAAGGATCTCTCCAGCCGCTGCTTGAAGACGGCCAGTGAGGGGGAGCTCCCCACCTCCTTAGGCAGCCCCTTCCACTGCTGAACTAGACTCCTAGAATCCTAGAGAGGGAAGGGGCCATGCAGGTCATCTAGTCCAGCCCCTGCTTAATTCAGGATCAGCCTCAAGCATCCAGGGGAAGGATCTGTCCAGCCGCTGCTTGAAGACGGCCAGTGAGGGGGAGCTCCCCACCTCCTTAGGCAGCCCCTTCCACAGCTGAACTAGACTCCTAGAATCCTAGAGTGGGAAGGGGCCATACAGGCCATCCAGTCCCACCCCCTGCTCAACGCAGAATAAGCATCCAGGAGAAGGCTCTGTCCAGCAGAAATGTGGATTTGGAGGCCTCTCTGGGGTGACTCAAGATGTCACAGTGAGGGGTGGTATATAAATTAAATGAATGAATAAATAAAATAGTCAATTGGTCCCTTGTATCAGGGACATTC
The DNA here is from genome assembly GCF_049243985.1 of Paroedura picta. Lineage (NCBI taxonomy): Eukaryota > Metazoa > Chordata > Lepidosauria > Squamata > Gekkonidae > Paroedura > Paroedura picta. The sequence continues at coordinate 122,930,322 of NC_135374.1, read as the reverse complement.
ATGGGTGTAAACTGCATGGGGCTTTTATTCCAACCCCAGATCGATTCAGTCCCTGCCCTCTACACAGAATGCGATTTCCGTTTGGATTTGGGGCAATTTTAATTTTCCTTCTGCAGCAAGAAGGATTGATCTGGAGTGACCCTACCTTTATTGTGGGATATCTCAGACTGCTGCTAATCCTGAATATATTCAGAAAATTGCATTGTTTTGAATCTGGGCTCTCTTCCGTGGTAGAGGACCCGTGATTGGCTACAGGTGGTCATGTGACAAGCCTGCCTTAAAGGAGAAGCCCCTAAATTCTTCTGTCGGCTTTGGATTTTTTTGTGTGCCTTCTTCGTCCCCCCGTCCCCCCAAGAAAAGAAAAGATTTTTTTCCTCCCTCCTCTGACTTCTTGGATCCTCTCCCCCCCTTCAAGAAAACAAAGAAAGAGTCTCCATTTGCCCGCCCCCTCTTCTGAGCCTCCCTAACCACACGCAGAAGACTTTCCTGTTTCAATGGGGAGGGGGGGAAGAGGAAGACTCGAGTTCAAAGCGATCTGAATTCAACAGGATTGACAATGGAATAAAAAAAGTAAGTGCAGACTCTGCCCTGGGCAGGCTGAAGGAGACAGTGATCCGACCTCTATTGAGAGAAACATCTTTGCATTCACAGGACCCTGTGCACTCTCACCCCCTCTCGCACCTTGCATTTCTGGGGAAGGTGGTGGAGCAGGCAGCTACGGATCAATGAAAAACATATCTGGATGAAGCTTTGGTACTTAGACCCCTTTCAATCCAGCTTCTGGCCTGGCTACAAGGTGGAGATAATGCTGGTCACTCTGTCAGATGACCTCCATAGACAGCTGGACCAAGGTGGATCAGCACTCTTGGTCGTACTAGATCTTACCACAATGTTTGATGAGGTCTATCACGAGCTGCTACCTTGACAACGTGTTTATGAAGACAGGCCTCCAGTGGCTGGTCACCTTCCTCCAAGGTTGGGGACAGAGAGTTGCTACTGGGGAGGAACAGTTGTGCCAGTATGAACACCAATGTTGGCTTCCCCTCCCCAATTTTCTTTAACATCTTTATGCGCCTCTAGGACAGTTTTTCTGGGGTTTTGTGTCGGGCTGTCACCAGTATGCAGATGACACACAGATCTATGTCAGGGAGCTGTGGCGGAATGGCTCCAGCAAAGCCGCGTGGAGCTAAATACCCTGAAGACGGAGATCTTGGTCAGTCCCTGGCCCCAAAGAGATCCTTTTTTGGCCCTGGCTCCAACCTGCTGGAATGAGCTGTGGGCAGAGATGAGGGCCCTCTTGGAACTTAGAAAGTCCCAGAGGGCCTGCAAAATGGGGCTCTTCCAGCAGGCATTTGGCTGAGGCCCAGGGGCATGCCTCTAAAACCTATATGGCTGACCCCACACCTGGGGCTCTCACCCAGATTGCAAGCCTCCATCTTGAGCCAGCCCATGCAAGCGATCATAATTTACATGCCTGGCTCGTTAGGGTGTGTTTTTGGGATGCAGCAACTCCAGTAGGAATTGATGTGCTTGATTTTAGCATAAAGTTGTATCTGATTTGTTTTTATACTCTGATGGGAGCTGAACTGAGACCACTTTGGAGATGGTCGGCCTAAAAAGCCTAACCTATCCTATCCAATATCCTATCCTATAAATAAATAAAAAATTCCCTATACATCTGACCATCCAAAAATCCAGTCTGCAGTCCTCCAGTTTACCCATCAGAACATCATGGGGAACTTTGTCAAAAGCCTTACTGAAATCCAGGTAAACAACATCAACTGAGTTTCCATGAATGTGTCTTCTTTCAGGAGAGCCCACCCACCACTTGCTCCTTTTTCTTCCAGAATTCTTAACCACAGAATGACTTATCATGTCTATGAGTGTATTAATGTCTGCCCTATAAAAGTCTAACAGACACGTCTGACTACAAAATTATGCACAGAGTACGGGAAACAAGCAGGAGGAATCCTAATAGAGGAAGGGGACGATGACCTAATAGGAATCACGGAAACTTGGTGGGATAATACACAATTGGAATACTAAAATTGAGGGGTACAATCTATTCAGAAGGGACAGACAGGAAAAGAAGGGAGAAGGTGTAGCAATATATGTTAAGAATCTTTGTACTTGTGAAGAAATACATGTACCTGAGCATGAAAATTTGGTTGAGTGTATTTGGGTAAATATAAAAGGAGTAGGAAATGAGAGTGATATTATTGTGGGGTCTGCTATAGACCACTAAGACAGTCAGGGGACTTGGATGAGATACTCCTAGACCAGATTACAAAATTCTCAAAGAAGGGGGAAACAGTGGTCATGGGTGACATAAATTACCCAGATACCTGTTGGAGGACCAACTCTGCTAAAAAATACAAACTCCATTAATTTCTTGATTTTTCTTGCCGACAGCTTCATTTCCCAGAAAGTAGAGAGGGGAACCAGGGCCTCTGCTATTTTAGACTTGATTCTCAACAATAGGGAAAAACTGGTAGATGAGGTGGAAGTAGTGGCCACACTTGGTAATAGTGACCATGTGGTTTTGGATTTTACAATTGTAGGAAAGAGAAAACCTTTACATAATCGGACATATAGATTGAACTTCAGGAAAGCAAATTTTAACAGACTTAAAGGTATGTTGGGTTGAGTCCCGTGATCAGAAAGACTTAAGGAGATGGGCGTCTAAGAGATCTGGGAGTTTCTTAAACTACTGAAGGCTCAATCACAAACAATTCCCTTGAGAAGAAAACATGGAAGGAGCCTAAGGAAGCCAAGTTGGCTCCATAAACAGCTGTCAAATGATTTGAGGAATAAAAAAAGACATTTAGGAAATGGAAAGATGGATTTATTACCAAGGATGAGTATAAACAAATGACCAATGATTGTAGGGGGAGTGTTAGAAAAGCTAAAGCTCAATTTGAGCTTAGGCTAGCAAGAAATGCTAAACGTAACAAAAAAGGCTTCTTTCAAGCAAGAAAAACAATACGGACACCACAGGACCACTGTGAGGACAAGAAAGTGAAATTATAACAGATGACGAAGAGAGGGCTGAACTGCTTAACTCCTATTTCTCCTCGGTCTTCTCTTGTGAGGGAAATAGTGATCAATGTGGCAAAAACATAACACAACACGGGGGACGGCCTAGGATCACTGTTGGAGCAGTCCACAAACACCTAGTTTCTTTAAATGAAACAAAATCTTCTGGGCCAGATGAACTGCATCCAAGGGTACTAAAAGAACTTGCAGATGTCATCTCTAAACCTCTGTCCATTATTTTTGACATTTCTTGGAGAACAGGTGAGGTGCCAGAGGATTGGAGGCGGGCAAATGTTGTCCCCATCTTCAAGAAAGGGAAAAAGGAGGATCCGGGTAATTATCGACCCATCAGCTTGACATCTGTAGCTGGCAAAATTTTGGAACAAATAATCAAACAGTCGGTCCTTGAGCAGCTGGAACTGAGAGCTGTGATTTCTAAGACTCAGCACGGGTTTCGCAAGAACAAATCATGTCAGACCAATCTTATCTCTCTCTTTTTTTTTTTTGAGAAAGTGACTACCTTGCTGGATCAGGGGAATGCTGTGGACATGGTTTATCTGGATTTCAGTAAAGCTTTTGATAAGGTTCCACATGATATTCTTATTGGCAAGTTGGTAAAATGCAGTATGGATCCTAATTCTGTCAGGTTACAGTGGATGAGCAATAGGGTTGTGAGTGTCCTGCATTGTGCAGGGAGTTGGACTAGATGACCCATATGGTCCCTTTCAGGGGGTGCAGGGAGTTGGACTAGATGACCCAGGAGGTCCCTTCCAACTCTATGATTCTATGAGGACATGGTCACTCCCCGCCCCCCAGGGTCCCCACCTCCTTTACCCCATCCACTAGTGCTTTGCTGCTGGTCCATATTAAGACAAGTATGGCTGAGCCTCGTGTGGGATCTCCCACCATTTGATAATTGAAATGGTTGGCCACGCAGTTCAGAAAATTGCATGACTCTGGACACTTAGCAGAGTTTGTTCCCCAGCACACAACAATTAAATTGAAGTCATCCATAATTACAAGGTCCAGATATTCTATCAAGTTTCTCAAGGAAGTCAGCATCTGTGTCCTCACCCCACTTAAGCGGCCTGTAGCAGATGCCAACCATGATGCTATTTGTTTTTCCCTCCTTTATGTTCACCCAGATACCTTACACCGGAGTGTCACCCTCCTCCTCTAGTATGTCTTGACAGGCAAGCCCTCGTCTCACATACTCTGCCACTCTACTTCCTTTTTGACCTTTTCTGGGTTTTTTAGCACAACTCATAACCATCCACTTCTGCATTGCAGTTGTGGGATTCATTCCACGTCTCTGTAAGGTAAAGGTAAAGGTATCCCCTGTGCAAGCACCGAGTCATGTCTGACCCTTGGGGTGACGCCGTCCAGCGTTCTCATGGCAGACTCAATACGGGGTGGTTTGCCAGTGCCTTCCCCAGTCATTACCGTTTACCCCCCAGCAAGCTGGGTACTCATTTTACCGACCTCGGAAGGATGGAAGGCTGAGTCAACCTTGAGCCGGCTGCTGGGATCGAACTCCCAGCCTCATGGGCAGACAGCTTCCGACTGCATTTCTGCTGCCTTACCACCCTGCGCCACAAGAGGCTCTTCTCCAAGTCTCTGTAATGCCTAGTAAATCATACATCTCTGTCCGCATGAGAAGTTCAAGCTTTTTATTGCTCATGCTTTAGGTGCCGGTATATAGAAGAGTTGGTTTTCACTGTTCACTGTTCACTGTCTGAAGGAGTCTCAAAGTAGCTTACAATTGCCTTCCCTTGGCTGAAATTTAACTTGAGTTTAGTTCAAATCAGTGGAATATAAAGTAGTCATAACTAACTAGTTTAATTTATTTCAACACTGGATGACTCCACTATGCCTGGCTCCAACCTACCTTTCACATGACCATGTAGAGAGAGTTTTTCTTGCTTCCTCTAGGAATTCTTCTTTCAGATGCATTTATTGGATGAGACGTCTTCCTAGATGTGACAGAACCAGCCCGCTTCTACCTTGCTGGCCCTCTCTGGGCTAGTGTTTCCGAGGTTGGGGAGCCTTACGTGGATCAGAGAACCATGGCCCACTTCCAATTTATAAAAGCTTTTATTAAAATAACAAGATTTTAAAAAGCAGATCTTTAGCACAGCACAGAGATAAGCCAAAGAGACAAAAGAAACGGGATGAAACGCAGTCCTTCTGTCCTCTGCTAAACATACCCTACCTGGTGTTCAGTACAGGGCAGGCCCCTTTGCTTAAAGAGCTTCCGAAGTCTCCTTGCCTTGCTCACATGTCCAAGATGGCTGCTCACCCCTTCTCCCAAGAGCAGGCTCCTTCCCTGATGATCAGCAGGTGAAGACCACCAACCCAAAGCCCCCAAGACCCTTCCTTCCTGTGCTCGGGACCAGATACCCCCTCCTGTCCCCTCCCCTAGGAGTCCTGGGAAGAAGCAGCTCTCCCTCCCCCCCTTCCAGGTACCTGCTTCCTGGCCAGGTCAAGTAACATATGAAAGGGAAGGCGAGAGGGGGCCCAGCAGCCCCTCCCCTCTCTCCCCAGCCCAGAGGGAAAAACCTGTCCTCTTGAAATAGCAAGGGAGGCATTTCGTCACATCTCCCCCTCCTCTGAGTTTGTGATGTGCTGACCCTCCTAGAAAAAACAGCCCTGTAAACATGTCGGTTTTCGTGTTTCATATTCATGGTCTCAAAACAAGTCTAAAATACAAGGTTCTCTTTGCATGTTTCCCTTTCTTCTCATTTTCTCTAGGGCAAGGATGTTATTATCGAAACCATTTCATATGGAGTGAGCAACTGGAGGGTGGTAGCTAAGAAAGGGGATCTCACAGATAGCCGGGGTTAGGGAAGACCTCCTCGTATTTCGGAGAGCCTCTGCCAGTCCTGGCTGAGAGGGAGCAACGGGCTGACCTCAGAATAAGCCAACTGCTCTTGTTCATAGAGAAACAACACATTTGTCAGGACTGCCGAATCAGTGCCCCGAGTTTAGCGACAAAAGTGGATCATAACCGAGGGATGGATATTCTTTGCTTCGACCGGCATGTGGTCTGTCTCCGCTCCCTCTGGCACGCTGATTCAGTTTTCAGACAACAGACCAATCCTGTTTGTCTTCTTACTGCACATATTATCATTAGTTTCCATTTGATGTGGCAAAAATGCAGCAGTGGAAGTGACAGATACATTCAGGATGCTTCTGGGATGCTGCACCCGTCACCAGCCCCCAGGTGGGCTCAGCCAACTACGGCTCAGCCTGCTGCTGCATGGCTGCTTCCTACAAACCATTCCGAGTACTCTGGATTTAATCATAAGCAACAGAAGCGGAGAATCCACATCAGACCACCGGTACCTCTCCCCAGACAGCGCCTAACCCCAGGCGTCGGCCTTCGTTCCTTTTCGGCTTGTCAGACGCTGGTTTCCAAACGTTTGACTGTCTTTATAAACTAATTATCTTCTGTAAACTAAACATCTTCTGATGAGTAAGCCTTTTTATCTCCATAGTCTTGCGTTGGCCCCGTTTCCTTTGCTGAAGAGGGTCAGTTGCTGGTTTATTAATCCTTCGTGTAAGAGAGAGCACAGCTACTGAGAGTGCCCTATTAGAAAAAAATAACCATTTCACTCAGCATCAGGAATTCCCATGCCAAACAGGGGAGAGGATGTCAGACACGAAATGGCAGGCCTGCCTTGATATCTTCTGGAGCAAGAAGCAAAGGGGTCCCCAATGTGGGGCCCAGAGGTACTGTGGAGCCAGCCCACAACTTCCCCAGGTGGGGTTAGCCCCGCAGGGCCTCTGATTGGCTGGGCATCCTGACCGTGTATCTGCCTACAATGTTCAAGTATTACTATTAGCCTTATAAACTAGAGAAGACAACGAGTTGGGTCCCACTACCTGAAGGAGCTTCCAAGTGGCTTACAATTGCCTTCCTTTCCTCTTCTCACAACAGACACCCTGGAGGTGGGTGGAGCTGAGAGCTCTGAGAGAACTACTTGGTCAGAGCAGCTCTAACAGGACTGTGATTAGCCCAAGGTCCCTCTGCTGGCTGCATGTGGAGGAGGGGGGAATCAAATCTGGCTCACCAGGTTAGACGTCACTGATCTTAACCACTATACTGAGCTGGCTTTCTAGCAGTCTTTCCCTCCCCCCGGGCTTCGGGCCGTGGAGCCCACTGTGGCGCAGTGCTCGCTGCGCAAATGGCTGATTGCTCCCAAGCCCCGGCGCGAGCGCTGCGCTGCAGGGGGAAGGCACGGGCACTGGCACTGGCGGGTGCAAACGCGCAGGGGCAGAGCTGTCACGCCTGCATGTTTGTGCCTGCCAGCGCACCGGTGCCCACGCCTCCCTCTCCCCTCCCCTCCCCTCCCCTCCCCCGGTCCCCGGCCTGGAAAAGGTTGGGGACCACTGTTCTGGAGGACTGCAGACTGGCTTTCCGGATGGTTAGGTGCATGGGAAACTGGTTAGAAAACCTCACCCAAAGAGAAGCTGTCAATGGCGCTGCATCAGATGGGAGGGGGGGGGAACAGTGGGGTGCCCCATGGCTCAGTGCTGGGTCTGGTACTTTTCCTTTTTATAAATGATCTGGATGATGGGGTGGAAGGAATTTAATTTGCAGATGGTACCAAATTGGGAGGAGTAGCGAACACAGCAGAAGAGTTCAAAAAGATCTGAACTTGCTGGAAAAGTGGGCCAGAGAACAAGATGCAATTCAATAAGTTGAGGTGCAGAGCTCTACATCTGGGTCACACAAATGAGAAGCAACAGCCTGGAGGGGAGAGACGCTTCTGGGGCGCAGGGTGGGTGAAGGAGATCTTGAGGTCCTTGTGGACTAGAAGCTAAATATGAGCAGGCAGCGTGGATCTTGGGGAGAAGCCAGCCCCACTCATCCCCCCGACAGACGGCTGGTATCACCCAGCATCTGCAGAGGGGCACAAAGTCGTGTTCCCACAGGAAGCCCCAGCAGCCAGCGAGCACTGACCGGCAGCCTCCATCTTCTCAGCAAGCTGGTCACCTGGGCCTTGAAGTTGCCATCTTCTTAGTGAATCCTGAGCGGGGCTGACCATCCCGCCCCCCCCCCCGCCGGGTTTCCCCCAACACCTCTCCTTCACTTGAAACACACGGAGGACCTCCTGGGGCAGGAGGCCCTCGACACAACACCATCCAGACTCCCGCAACTGAACTTGGCCCTCCCCCTGAGCCTGGGCTGTTCTGCACAGCAGGGTCACTTTCGGGACATACCTGTGAAACCACCCAGGTGGAGGTGGAAGTTCACGCTGTATTCAAAAGGGATCCCAAGCGCTTCCCAGCCCCCTCCAGAGCGCTGATGGGTAGACCAGCTCTCCTTGCCCCAGTTCTTTGCTCAGGGTCGGACACCTAAAGGGTCTGGATCAAGAACTGGTTTCTATGTTTATTTATTCATATTTCAACTTGTGCGCCGCCCCCCCCCCCCGATACTAAGAGAACCTCTGGAGCGAGAGCGCTGGATGCTCGTGGGGGCCCTTCCTCCCCCCAAGGCAGGGAGGCGCCTTCCCGGTAGCATCCGTGCTGCTGCCTCGGGCTGGCTGCCCTGGGCCTGGCGGGCGAAGGGGCAGCGGGGTCCCTGGCACTTCGGGGGCTCGACGGAGGCGCAGGATCGTGGACTCCCGGGGCGGGGGGGTCCGGGGCAACGAGAGAGGCCGCCTGGCCCCGTCTCCTCAGCGCAGGCTCCGCCGGGGGCAGCCAGGGCGGCCGCCCGCAAGCGTCACTGGCCCGGCGGCTGTGTGGGCGCGATGGGAGCGCACCGGGCAGGAGGCCTGCGGGCCAGGCGGGGAGGCCGCCCGCCTCGGGGACGCGCCCGGGGAACAATCCCGTTTGGGGCCGTGCGAAGGCCGGGGGGGGGGGGGCGGAGGCGCCCGCCGCCTGACCCCGAGCGCCGCCCCGCCGGGCTCCGCAGGGCCGCCGAAGGGGGCCGGGGAAGGCGCCCCTCGCTTGCCTGGCTGGCTGGCTGGCTGGCTGCCTCCCTCCCTCCCCCGCGGGCGCGGATTGGCTGCGGGCGGCGGGCGAGCTGATAAAAGCGGGGCGCGGCGGGGCCGGGGCGCTGCCGGAGGTGCCGGAGGGAGGGAGGCGATGCGGCGCGCCAGCCGAGACTACGCCAAGTACCTGCGCGGCGCCGAGGAACCCCCCGCCCCCGCCCTCGCCCCCGACGGCGCCCCGACGCCCCCCGGCCTCCCGACGCCCCCCGCCGCCGCCGCCCCCCGCGCCCTCCTGGCCGCCCTGGCGCTGCTGGGCCTCGGGCAGCTCGTCTGCGGCGTCGCCCTCGTCCTCTACTGCCGCGCCCAGGTGAGCCCCGACGGAGGGACCCGCGCCTCGCCTCGCCTCGCCTCGCCCCGGGGACAGCCTGGAGCGGGCCAGCCGCTCGCATTCCCCGCTCGTGCGCCCCTGGGGCTCCTCACAGCCCGGGTCTGGCGGAGCAGCTCTGCCCGAGCTCTCTCCTGGCAGAGGGCCTCTGGTGGGGAGAGGAAGGGAAGCCGCGCCGAGACTCCTTTGGGCCGCGAAAAGCGCCGTCTAAGAACCAACCGGTCTGCTCCTGCCTGGCCCTTTCGGGGATGCCCGGCACGCGCTCCTTTGCGGCGGTCCCTGAGGGGCTGGGGCGGGCACAGGTGCCGCTGAGGTTGACGGAGTGCCGAGGGCTGGGCCACCCCTGCCAGTGCTGCCGAGACCAGGTTGGTTATGCCGGATGGGCACCCTGGCCGTGGGGCTGCAGGGGCCCTCGGGCTGGGCCGCGCCAGGGGCAGGGAGAGAAAGAGCCGTCTCCAGCCCCCCCCCCCATCTGTCCTGCCCTGGGATTGCAGACCCCGTCCAAGGTTGGCGTGGGCGGCCTCCCCGCAGCCTGCCGCAGGACCGGTGGTTGCGGGGCGGGAGCAGCGCTGGGGCCGCATCCTGCATCGTTGCCCCCAGGCCCTGCAGGAGCGACAGACTGGAACAAGAAATGCCGCAGGGACCCTAAGTGGCGGGAGAGGGTCTCCCTCAGCAGGACCAGGTGCTGGCCCTCCCTTGGATGGGGAGACGGTAATCCCCCCCCCGTGTGTCTGTGTGTGTGGTGGGGGTCCCGCCTCCCTCATTTCAGAGGGCTTCTGGGGAGCCGCGTGCTTTGTCAGGCCCACCTCTCTTCAACCTTCCCGAAAGGCCGGCCGTGGCCAGCAGACCCTTACCCCGGTCACTTTTGCTGCCACTGGGGTGGGTGGGGGTGGGTGGGGGTGGGCAGCCAGGATTGCTCACAGTAGCTCCCCTTGGAGATCCGAGGGTCCAGAGCAACCCCTGTCTCCTCTCTCAAACAACTAGCTTCCCGTTACTGGGGGCTGTGGAAATATTTTTTTCTATTAAAACTTTGTGGGAGGACTCAGGGTGCTGATTCTGTCTTGGAGAGGTGCCAGAAATGTGTGATTAGGTCACCTCTACTATCAAAATGCAAGATCAAGACAGTTCGACCGAACAGCAAAATGCGGGGGGGGGGGGCGGGTGTCTCACTAGCCGGGATGAGGGGATGCAGGCAGAGTCGTGCAGGGGGGCTCAGATTCCGGTGGTTTGTGCTTTGACTTGAAAGAACGCAGCTTCTGTCTGTCTGTCCGCCTGAAATTACTCTCTGCCTTGATTGTGCAGATTTGCTTTGTTCTGGTTTGGTGTTCTGAACTTTCTCAAAGGAAGTTAGCATCTGATGTTTGCTTTCTCTCCCCCTCTCTGCCTCCACCCCCCCCCATACGGCTGCTGTGTTTCTCTTTCTAGACTTTAGTGCCAAACAGACAATTTGGCCGTTCAGGCAGGATTGCCTTGCAGAGACGTTGTACAGGTGGCTGCCTTTCTCCATTGAAAGGTAGCCCACGGGCTGAGGCAATTGTCCACACTAAAACTCCTCGGCAAAAGACTCGTAGCATCATTTGCTTTGTTGTTGTTAGGGGCGAAGTCGTGTCCGACCCATCGCGACCACATGGACAATGATCCTCCAGGCCTTCCTGTCCTCTACCATTCCCCGGAGTCCATTTAAGTTCACACCCACTGCTTCAGTAACTCCATCCAGCCACCTCATTCTCTGTCGTCCCCTTCTTCTTTTGCTCTCGATCGCTCCCAACATTAGGCTCTTCTCCAGGGAGTCCTTCCTTCTCATGAGGTGGCCAAAGTATTTGAGTTTCATCTTCAGGATCTGGCCTTCTAAGGAGCAGGCAGGGCTGATCTCCTCTAGGACTGACCGGTTTGTTCGCCTTGCAGTCCAAGGGACTCGCAAGAGTCTTCTCCAGCACCAGAGTTCAAAAGCCTCAATTATTTGACGCTCGGCCTTCCGTATGGTACGACTTTCGCAGCCCTACACTGCAACTGGGAATACCATAGCCTTGACTAAACGCACTTTTGTTGGCAGGGTGATGCCTCTGCTTTTTAGGATGCTGTCTAGATTTGCCATAGCTTTCCTCCCCAGGAGCAAACGTCTTTTAATTTCTTTGCTGCAGTCCCCATCCGCAGTGATCTTGGAGCCCAGAAAAATAAAATCTGTCACTATCTCCATTTCTTCCCCATCTATTTGCCAGGAATTGAGAGGGTCGGATGCCATGATCTTTGTTTTCTTGATGTTGAGTTTCAAGCCAACTTTTGCACTCTCCTCCTTCACCCGCATCAACAGGCTCTTTAGTTCCTCTTCACTTTCTGCCATTAGAGTGGTATCATCTGCATATCTGAGGTTCTTGATATTTCTCCCTGCAATCTTGATCCCAATTTGTGACTCCTCTAATCCCGCCTTTCTCATGATGTGCTCCGCATACAAGTTAAATAGGCAAGGCGACAGTATACAGCCTTGCCGAACTCCTTTCTCAATTTTGAACCAATCAGTGATTCCATGTTCAGTTCTCACTGTTGCTTCTTGACCTGCATATAAATTTCTCAAGAGACAAATAAGATGCTCTGGTATTCCCATCTCTTTAAGAACTTGCCACAATTTGTTGTGCTCCACACAATCAAAGGCTTTAGCATAGTCAATGAAGCAGAAGTAGATGTTCTTCTGGAACTCCCTAGCTTTCTCCATGATCCAGCGTATGTTGGCCATTTGATCTCTAGTTCCTCTGCCTCTTCGAAATCCTGCCTGTACTTCTGGAATCTTTTGCTAGAAGCAGCCAAAATAGGCCCGTTGGGATAGCTGCCACCACGTTAACTGGCTGCAGAGGAAAACAGCTAGAAGTCTTGTCAGGTTTCAAGGATAACAAAACCTTATTGCAGCACAGGCTTCTGTGGGCGGGAGGCCGGATCTTCCGATGTTGCCCTGGTCTGCAGGATGGTCAAGGGCCAGAAATGTGGGAAGGATGCAGTGGAAATGTAATTTCAAAGGCCAGATTTGGAGTGTCACATTGTGTTCTTTCAGGATGGATTCAAATGGGTCGCCGTGTTGGTCCGAAGGAGCACAATAAAGTCAGAGTCCAGTAGCACCTTTAAGACCAACAAAGATTTATTCAGGGCGTGAACTTTCGAGTGCAAGCATTCTTCAACAGACTGGCATTCAAAAGCTCACGCCCTGAATAAATCTTTGTTGGTCTTAAAGGTGCTACTGGACTCTGATTTTACATTGTGTTCTTTTGCATTGGGACTGACCTTTCTGTCCAACGTGGGAGGTCATGGTTGACCTGTGTAGGCAGACAGCCCATTGGAGGACAAGCTGAGCTCGCCTAGCTGATGCTGTTGGTCTGAGGATGGGTCCTCTGAGGCCGAGGGCTCCTCCTGAGGCCCAGCAATGGGCAAACGTGTTCATGGCTGACCTGGAACACAGCGGCTTCCTCGGACCACTCCTGGGCATGAGATGGACCAAGAACATCCTTTGGGCACTCAGAAGATGCCTCTGTTGACCTGAGCCTGCACCTGGCCCATTTCTGGACACCACGATACAAATCTTAGCACACCACATCCGCCTGTTCTTTAAGTTAAAACTCTGCTTACTGCAGTCCCTGGGCCAGGAACTGTCAACTAAGGATTTCTGTCCAGCATCCTTGGGGTAACCATGCCTACCCAGTGCAGGGAAGAAGCAGACTGGTGGGGCCAGACTGGGACCCAGGATCATCTTATTGCAAGTCAGAACCCAAATAGGCAGCAACAAATCCAAATTTACTTGGTGTGGCAACCCAGGTAAAAATCAGAGCATGCACAGACCAACAGTTCTTACAGAGACTTGGGACACACTTTTGAGGTCAGGACCCACATGTTGGGAAATGCTGTAACATTTCTCCCTCATGGGGACCTAAAGTAGCAAACAGTGCTCTCTTCATTGCTTTATCCTCACAACAACCCTGTGAGGTAGGGCATGCTGAATGGGTGTGACTGGCCCCAGCTTCTCCAGCTAGCTTCCGGGGCACAAAAACTGGGGTCTCCCAGATCCTTGTCTGACACTTTAACCATCCCATCATGCTGACTCTCAGTATATCGCCCTCCCGTGCAGAAGGACCCCCCCTCCCCCCCAGGTTAACTGGCTAGCTGGCCTTTGGCTTTGCAGGCCCCTCTGACTGTTCAAGCTTGGAGTACCGTTAATTCGCCACTGCAATATAAACCCTGTAACATTAATGCCATGGTAAATGTTTCACTGGAGAATGTTGCTTTTTGTGCGTTATTTGAATATACTGATATCCCATTCTCCAGAATTTTGTCTGTCATTCTCACCCACTAAGAAAACATATTACTTTCTACATCATCCGCCTAGGAAAGACAAAATATTATTTTAGCTCAATTTTCTTTACTTTTTTTGGGGGGGGGTGTTTGTGGGTCAGTGGGGGGTGTATCTAGCTTTCTTTCCTTTTTGCCTTTCTCAGCAGTGACTAATGGCAGGCCTCAAGTTGCTAAGTAAATTTCTGGCCAAATTCTCTGCGCAGTACCCTCGCCCCATCAACTCAAAACAGGGAACTGAAAAAATATGGGGAGGACAGCAGCTAAAAGGATCAAAGGCTTGGTGTACTTCAGTGATAAAAAAAATCAAATAGTCTACAGTTTCAGAGATGAAAAACACACCCCTAACTGGAGTCATTATACGATCCTATGAAATTACCAGGGGTTGGAAGAGGCAGCAATTTCTCTCTCTCTCAGTGTAGAATTTCATGTAGGACCACAAGATTTCTACAACTGGATAAGACAAAGGATTTGGGGAACCCATCTCCAATTATATTGACCACAATATTTAAATGGAATTTCCATGGCTGGAGGTGGTAAATATCTGAATTGATTTGCAGATATAGGCAGGCACTGAACATGAAAGGTCCATTTAATTTTTATATATCAGATTCTGAATTCAGTCACGAAATATGGTTCAAAACTTTGCACACTGGGACCATTGCAAAAAGGAAAAACCCTCCCAAATTAAAAAAGGTGAAGGGACTTATCAAAGCCCCATAAACCTCTAGGAAGATCTCGTGGCATGGAGTCATGTCATCTCAGCTGCCATTTTGAGAGTTGCTTAAAAACTATAGCAGGAGAGGAGGGCACCACCAGGTGAGCAAGGCAGGGAGGTGAGGGATGGAGGAGACAGCGGTGCACGTCAGGGTGGCCACAGAGAAGGCAGCGAGGGTGAGAGAGATGCTCCCATCCATCAGGTGAGCAAGCAAGCTGGACAGATGACAGTGTTGGTAGAGGTTGCATGGATGAGTGCTTGAGCAGGTGAGCCAGCAGTGTGGGTGAGTAGTTTTGCCACTGGGTAGGCGAGCAGGCCAGGTGTGCAGTTGTAGAGGCTGTGGTGAGGAGACAGTGAGTGCAGTGGAGGGGGGAAGGAAAAGTGGCAAGAGGAAGTGAGGAGGGATTTCCCCTCCCCCCATGAGTTCTTCTTAAGTCCCTGCTTGTGATCGCTAATACCTTTAGATAGATCTGCATGCCTATATGTATCATGTCTCTTTTATACCACCAGATGTTGGTGATGCTGCATATGACAAATGTTTATCTGATTGTGGTTCTGCTGGAATGAGGACCATTGATAAAAGATTTGAGGCCACGCCTCTCTCGGGTTTTGGAATGTGTAGACCTCAATGAATAGTTGAAAAACATAGGGCTTTCCCACATTCTCATTTTCTTTCTTGTAAGTGCCTGTTATTGTGGGGAGCGTGTCTGTTCCAGACAAGGTTTGCAGTCCCATTTGAATTTAATACCTTGGTTCTATCGAGCATAAAAACCTGCCATTCAATTTGTAGGGAGGGAGATGGACTGGACGAAATCCAGGGTAATCGTACAGCAACCTCTACAGCAGTGGTCTACCACCTTTTTCAGGTTGCGGTACACTGCCAAGGGGTGGGGGGAGATGGCGACCCGGGGACCCTCGCATGCGCAGCAACCCTGCACAAACGTGCATGCACGGACCTGTCGTGTATGCGCATTTGCACCGGTGGGGTGCAAACGCACCCGCAGGGCAGTTCTGCGCATGTGCAGGGCTGCTGCACATGCACATTTGTGCTCCCAGGGGTGCATGCACACATGCGCGGTGGCTCTGTGCATGTGTGCATGCACACATGTGCGAAACTGCCGCAAATGTGTGTTTGAGCCCCGTGCATGTTCGTGCCGCCGGCATGCTGGCGGCCGTGCTTCCTCCCCCCTCCCTCCCACAGCAAGAAGCTTGCCAGGCCGCAAGCTAATCGGCCGCTTCTGTGGCCTGGCGAGCTTCTCACTGCGAGGGGAGGCGGGGAAAGGGAGCCGCGGCCCGCTTCCGGGCTGAGGACCGGGGGTTAGGGACTGTTGCTTTACAGGAAGAAAACACACGGGGAACAGCAAACCCCTGAGTAAAAGAAGACTGCAGAAAAGCTCCTACTCTGAATTGGACAGAAAACTTGATTGAAGAGATTCCTCTGAATCCTAGAGCCAGGAGGCAACCCCCCCCCCTCTTGAAGATAGGGACAACATTTAGAATAATAGAATCATAGAATCACAGAGTTGGAAGGGGCCATGCAGGCCATCTAGTCCAACCCCCTGCTCAACGCAGGATCAGCCCTAAGCATCCTAAAGCATCCAAGAAAAGTGTGTATCCAACCTTTGCTTGAAGACTGCCAGTGAGGGGGAGCTCACCACCTCCTTAGGCAGCCTATTCCACTGCTGAACTACTCTGACTGTGAAATTTTTTTCCTGATATCTAGCCTATATCATTGTACTTGTAGTTTAAACCCATTACTGCATGTCCTCTCCTCTGCAGCCAACGGGAACAGCATCCTGCCCTCCTCCAAATGACAACCTTTCAAATACTTAAAGAGGGCTATCATGTCCCCTCTCAACCTCCTTTTCCCCATGCTGAACATTCCCAAGTCCCTCAACCTATCTTCATAGGGCTTGGCCCAAGATCATCCTCGTCGCTCTCCTCTGTACCCTTTCAATTCTATCTACGTCCTTTTTGAAGTGAGGCCTCTAGAACTGCACACAGTACTCCGTGTGGTCTGACCAGTGCCGTATACAATGGGACTCTGACATCTTGTGATTTTGATGTGATGCCCCTGTTGATACAGCCCAAAATGGCATTCGCCTTTTTTACCACTGCATCACACTGCCTGCTCATGTTTAGTTTACAATCAGTGTTACCTAGAAGCGTATCCCCCATCCAGTAGGCATGCTTTTCATTTTTCTGACCCAGATGCAGAACTTTACACTTATCTTTATTAAATTGCATCTTGTTCTCATTTGACCATTTTTCCATTGTGTTCAGATCTCGTTGAACTCTGTCTCTATCGTCTGAAGTATATGCCAGTCCTGCCAATTTGGTGTAATCTGCAAACCTGATGAGTAGTCCTTCCACCCCCTCATCTAGATCATTAATAAATATGTTAAAAAGTACCGGACTGAGCACCGAGCCCTGAGGTACCCCGCTACTCACCTCCCTCTGGTCTGATGAAACACCATTGACAACAACTCTTTGAGTTCGGTTCTCTAACCAATTCCCCATCCACCTGTCTATCTGAAAATCCAGATTGCAGTCCTTCAATTTATCCATCAGAACATCATGGGGAACCTTATCAAAAGCTTTACTAAAATCCAAGTAAACGACATCAACCGAATTTCCACGATCCAGCAAACCTGTCACCTGGTCAAAAAAGGAAACCAGGTTGGTCTGAAAGGACCTGTTGGAGACAAATCCATGCTGACTTCCTTGGATCACCAAATTGTCCTCCAGATGTTTGCAGATCGCTCCCTTTAATATCTGCTCCATTATCTTCCCCACAACAGAGGTCAGACTCACTGGTCTGTAGTTTCCCGGGTCATCTTTCCTCCCTTTTTTGAAGATCGGAATGTTTGCTCTCTTCCAGTCCTCCGGGACATCTCCAGTCCTTAAAGAGGTCCCGAAGATGATGGACAAGGGCTGTGCAAGTTCTCTGGAAAGTTCTTTGAGTACTCTCGGGTGCATTTCATCCGGACCAGGGGATTTGAACTCATCCAGTGCAGCTAAATGCCTCTCGACAACCTCTCTATCCATGTTAACCTGCCACCCAGACACTGTCCTTTGGCTACGGCCATCTAGATGTGCCTAAACACTTTGACCTGTGGGAAAAAACAGATGTAAAATAGGCGCTGAGCCTTTCTGCTTTCTCTGCATCCTCCGTTAGAGTTTGTCCATCCGCACCCAACAGTGGGCCTATTGCCTCCTTTACTTTACGTGTGCTCAGTGGTTGTCTTCATTTGTCTTACTGAGATAGCTTGAAACGGAACCTGTGCCATACTGTCAGGTATTCTTCTGAGCATGTGCAGGCCCTTGGCTGAGGTGTTTCCAACATATGGGGGTGGGCTTGTGTGGCTTCCCTATAGCTTCTGCAGCTGCTAAGACGTGGCAGTGGGTCTTCCATGCAGATGGAAGTTTGGAAGGGCTGTGGGGTTTAAGGCCCCAGAGTCTACCTTTCCTTCAGGGGAACTGAACTGTGTGGCCTGGAGAGGAGTTAAAATTCCAGGAGAACTCCAGGCCCCACCTGCAGATCTAACTTCAGTTTGCTCTGCAGTGGGGTTTCTGTAACAGTGGGCTCTGGACTTGTTGGAAGTAGATGGGAAGCTTAACTCTTTGTACAGCTCACGATTAATGGAGACCTTTGTGAGGACATGGCATTGCCGTGGGGTCAGTTCCTTTGGGGCAGCTCCATCCTGTGGGTTTGTGGCCTGAGCACATTGTGACAGAACATGACTTCTCAAACACTGTTTTTCAGATGGGTCCGAACAGGATTTCTGAAGACGACGTACACTGCTTGCGGACTTTCTTGAGTCTCCAAGGGAACGGAGACCCGCAGGATACCCCCCTGGCAAGCCAGGAGTCGAGGCTCATGTCGGAATCCTGCAGAAGGATGAAGCAGGCTTTCCTGGGAGCCATGCAGCAGGTAGCAAACTTGGGCCCTGTTTCAGATTCTAAGTTACTCCAGCACAGCGCAACTTCTGCTTTGTTGCCATACACAGATTTAGACTTGGTGATAAGGGCCCAGAGGGGTCTCAGCTACCTTACTGAGAGGTCTAAAGAAAAGCAGAGGGTCTGGCTTTCTGCTGGAGGCTGCTGGCAGCCTTTCTGAGACCCTTAGGCTTGGAGGAGTCTGGTTATGATGGCTGGGCCACGGCATCCCATCGTGGGTATCCCACGCTTGGAAGAGATCAAGATCTTTGTCTGTAAGGGTAGAAACAGCAAGAGTCTGGCAGCCCCTTAAAGGCCAGCAGGGACCCATGGAAGCGCATGCTCAGCCCCCTCGGTCAGTAGTCTTGAAGGTACCGCTGGACCCTCTCTCTTTCTTTTCTGTCATTCTGGAAAGCTTCACTCCTTGCCATGACATGGCCTGGTGCACATGACGTGCTTCTGTTTGGCTCCCTATCTAGTGTAGGGAACGGTTATTCCCATGGTTACATGAATTTAGCTGCATTCTGAATTTTTTAGATGCCAACGCTTAATACAGGTAGCAAGAATCGCAGTTTGCCCACTGGCCAGCCTGCCGCCTGGGGCAGAGGGGGCAGAGGGGTTTGGGCACCCCGTGCACTGAGAGCGTGGTCCGCCCCGGTTTGGGGCCCATTCAGGCTGGAGCTGCTGAGGCATCTGCCACTCAGGGCTACTTAAATGCCATTTGTTGAAAACTTCTTAACATTTTAATAATAATAATTTTTTTTTTTAATTAAATTTCTTACCAGCCACTGTTAGCATGCCGGCTCATGGCAGGTTACAGCATAAAATACCACATCAGTCAAATCCCATTAAAACCTCCTTAAAATCATTGCAAAAGACAGCAAGGTGGTAAAAATCAGTCCTTCCCCATAACGGTACGCCTGCCCCCTGGGCGGCCGAGGGCTATGTCAGCCGGCCATCACCGATGATGTTCAAACAGGTGGCATATCTTCCTGAAAGGGGGGGGGGGGCAACCAGATCTTCCTGCACCAGCAGCAACCAGAAACCTGGTGGAAGAGCTCTGTCCTACAGGCCCTGCGGAAAATCGACAGCTCCCACAGGGCTCACAGCTCTTCCAGGAGCTCATTCCACCAGGTGGAGACCAGTACCGAAACGGCCCTAGCCCTGGTCAAGGGTGGGAGAGCTTCCCTGGGGCCGGGAATGACCAACAAGGTGGCACCCACAGAGCACAAAGCCCTGGGGAGGGGGGTGTAGGGTGACAGGCTGTCCCTCAGATACGTGGGTCTCAGACCACAAAGGGCCTTAATTATTAAAACCCGAACCTTGAACCAGATCCAGGCTGCAACCGGCAGCCAATGCAGCTGCCTCAGCACAGGCTGGACATGGGCCCTCCAAGATGTTCCTGTGAGGACCCTGGCAGCTGCATTTTGCACCAGATGCAATTTGCGGGTCAGGGACAAGGGCAGGCCTGCATGATCTACTGGTGAGAAACATGGGCTGGTTTTATGTATTCCACACACACTTACTGTGGAAAAATGCCTTTAGGGGGGCGCAGCAAGGCAGTGAGCAGAACATAAGGCCACAGTGGCAGGTTTGCAGCAATGTGTGTGTGTGTGTGTGTGTGTGTGTGTCGCCTCAGAAACCACAAAGTCCCCCAGAGAGAAATGGTCTGCAGTGGGAAGAGCTGAGCAGCATTGGTTGTGGACAGGCAGGAAGTGGCAGGGAACTCTTCCACTGGGGGTGTGGACATTTCCATGCAAAGGGTGTGGAAGGAATGAGGTGTGGGCTAGTTGCGTAAACACTGACCAGACCCCATGAAAGAAATTGAGACTGAAGCAGCCAGATGTTGGTCTTGGGGACAGCTCAAAGTGAAAAAGTACATCTCCCTCTAGCCCCCGGCTGGTGACCAAAGGGTAGAAACAGAGAAGGGGGGGGGGTTGTGTTGGAGGGAGGCTTTTCATCATAAAAGGAGCCTTAGCAGGTAGCTCTGAGGATCTCCACTCCTTTTCCTTTGAGGTAGTTCGTGTATTCAGGGGAACACGTGATGAAAATGTGAGGGGAAGGTGGTGGGGGTGGTGGGGGTGGTTCCTCCTCCTGGGAGCACCTCCATGTTGAAATTGCTGCAGTGTATTCCTTTATACCCTCCAAAGAGTATTAAGATCAGCAGATCAAGACCTGCTTAGGATCCCAAGCCCAAAGGAAGTGAAATTGGCCTCAACCAGGGGCAGGGCCTTTTTGGCCTTGGCCCCAGCTTGGTGGAAGACTGCTGAAAGAGATCAGGGCCCCGTGGGACTTAAGTCAGTTCTGCAGGGCCTGTATGACAGGGATCTTCCACGTGGCAGGGCCCAGGGAGACCAACAGGAAGTGCTGGCCCTGCTGCTGGGAACCGAGGAAGAGCACACTCTTTTGATATGCACTCAGGGGATTTTGAATGGGGGTGCTTTTAAAACAAGATCCCCCTACATCTGTTTGAGGAGGTCCGGCCACTTTGAACACTCATTTTCCCACAATGTTCCCCGACAACCGAGGGGGATGCAGACGCGGAGAGTCTTTAGAGGTTTGATCTTTTCATCCCCGTTTGGCGTTATGGAAGTGTAATCCCTGCCTAATCTTGGGCTACTTAAGAGGTGTCAAAGGGATAGGCCCTTGGTGCTTCCCGTCATTCCTACTGGCCCCTTGGGTTGGGATCTCATGGCACATCTTCTCCATTACCTCAGTGGGATCTGAACATCCGGTTAACAGCACTGAGTTATCAGGCACTAGGTTCAAGTTTCAAGCATTCACTGAGTTGGGCTGAAAAAAGTAAACGTAAGATTTCCAGGGAAAAATTGAAATTTTGGGGAAATATATCCAGCACTTACTTTCTTCTCAAACCTTAACTCATTTTACCTGTTTTAAAAACTTAACACCCACCATTTATCACTTTCAGCACATAAAACTGTATTTAGCATATTTTTGACATTTAAAATCATAAATACCTTGGGTCTGTGTTAGCAACCTTGCAAGTCCACTCTGCGTCTGAGAGAGAGGGACACAGGTTGCTCAGGAGAAGAACAAGCTGAACATGGAAGCAGTGAGCAAATAGAAGTGTGTTATTAGGACAAAAACAGCCATACAGTCAAAATAGGACTAATAACCTATTTGGATGTCAAAAGGACTGGGAGACTCTGAGCTCTTAATATGTGTATCCTCATGTGTACCAGTAGTTGCTCTTATATATATGAAGAGACCCTATGGGAGGAGCAGTGTCTGGGACACGTCTGGATGTCTGGACTCCGCTTCCGGCTCCATGGGTTAATCTGGGCGCACCCAGCAAAGCTGGCCACACCCAGACTGGGGCAGAGTCTGCACTTACTTTCTTTATTCCATTGTCAATCCTGTTGAATTCAGATCACTTTGAACTCAAGTCTTCCTCTCCCCCCCCCCATTGAAACAGGGGAGTCTTCTGCACGTGGTTAGGGAGGCTCAGAAGAGGGGGGGGGAGGAAAATGGAGACTCCTTCTTTGTTTTCTTGAAGGGGGGGAGAGGATCCAAGAAATCAGAGGAGGGAGGAAAAAATCCTTTCTTTTCTTGAAGGGGGGGGGGGGAGAACGAAGAAGGCACAAAAAAAAATCTAAGACTGACAGAACTTGAGAGAAATTAGGGGCTTCTCCTTTAAGGCAAGTTTGTCACATGACAACCTGTAGCCAATCATGGGTCCTCTACCACGGAGGAGAGCCCAGATTCAAAACAATGCAATTTTAAAATATATTGAGCATTAAAAGCACTCTGAGATATTGCACAATAAAGGTAGGGCCACTCCGGATCAATCCTTCTTGCTGCAGAAGGAAAATTTAAATCACCCCAAATCCAAACGGAAATCGCATTCTGTATAGAGGGCAGGGACTGAATCGACCTGGGGTTGGAATAAAAGTTCCATGCAGTTTACACCTGGGTCAGCCCCTGGAACGCCCACCCCCAGAAGCTGGCCACAAGGCACTCACGCAGCCTCATGGCCAGACGCTGCCTGCCCGGTGAGGAGGGCACTCCTACGGCACCCTGGCCCGCCTGCCGCTTGATCCGGCTGCCAGCATGCACAGCAGTATGGCCAGCTGTGGAGTGGTCAGCCCAGCCATCAGCAGCACGACCACGTAGGGCGTTGTCATCGGGGTAAGGGGCACCGCTAGTGCCCGTTGCATTCCTGGGTGCAGTGGGCTTTCGGGCTAGCCATGCATATTTTGTAGCATATCTTACAGTTTCCTCTCTATACCCCTTCCCACACTGAGGTAAATTTTCTCTCCCAAAAAGAAAAGCTGCTTCCTCAAGAGACCGGAGTTGCTTTTGTAGCATGGCTTCCTTTGTTGTATTAATGACTCATCTTGTCACAGTTCGGTCCCCTTGGGTTTATTCAGCCCTGGGACCTTTTGAGACGGTGTGAATCATAGAATCATAGAATCGTAGAGTTGGAAGGGGCCATACAGGCCATCTAGTCCAACCCCCTGCTCTACGCAGGATCAGCCCTAAGCATCCTAAAGCATCCAAGAAAAGTGTGTATCCAACCTTTGCTTGAAGACTGCCAGTGAGGGGGAGTTCACCACCTCCTTAGGCAGCCTATTCCACTGCTGAACTACTCTGACTGTGAATTTTTTTTCCTGATATCTAGCCTATATCATTGTACTTGTAGTTTAAACCCATTACTGCGTGTCCTCTCCTCTGCAGCCAACGGAAACAGCATCCAGCCCTCCTCCAAGTGACAACCTTTCAAATACTTAAAGAGGGCTATCATGTCCCCTCTCAACCTCCTTTTCTCCAGGCTGAACATTCCCAAGTCCCTCATTCCCAAGTGTGGAGTTGTCTTTTCTAAAATCTCTTCCTCAGAATGGCACTGAGGTGGTTTTGCTAACAAGCAAATTCAAGATTTTATTTACAAGAGGGACGGGGGAGCTGGATTTGAGGAATCAGTTTCTTTTTCACAAAATTGGTTGTTTCACAGCTTCTAGGTCTTTAATGACAGGCTTTTACAGAGGTTCACAGGCTTTCTTTTTGAAGTTGTCTTATTGTATTATTCCAAAAGCTGTTTGTTTACTTTCTCTGTAGAGTTCCCCTGAACTCTCCCAGGTTCTTCAAGAGTTGGTGCCACCACTTCCTTCCTTCCTTCCTTCCTTCCTTCCTTCCTTCCTTCCTTCCTTCCTTCCTTCCTTCCTTCCTTCCTTCCTTCCTTAATTCAATTTCTCCTTCCTTCCTTCCCTCCTGAATGAATGAATTAATTAATTAATTAACCTGTTGCCCACGGTTGCCCACCACCTCCTTGGTGGTGCCTGAAGCTCTTTCACACACACACCTGTACCTTAGGAAATATACCCCTGGTTTCCCCTCACCAACTAGGCAGAGTTCCTCCTCCTTCTTTTCCTTGGAAGGATTCCCCAAATCCTCTCTGCCAAACGGCTGCTTTGATTCCCATAGACTGTGTGGATTCGCTCTCTGTCGGAAACCCCGGACTCAGAGCCTGTTTGCAGCCTGGCTCTTACCTGCCGAGGGAGGCCGGTGTTTTAATGCTTCCCTCACTGCTGCTGGTTCTTCAGCACTTAGAGCCTCCTGTGGATAAAGTTAGATACGCTTAATTTTAAAGATTCTTTGAAACTACTTTGATACACTGTAAGAATAGAACAGAGTAGCATCTCCTCTATTCTGGTCCCCCAAGGTATGAGAGCACAAATGACATAACTTGTCTTTTGTAGTTTTGTTAAAGAAATTAAGACACAATTATAAGGCGAGTAATAATGGACAAGAAACCAAGCAGCAACAGAAAATAACACCTAGCAGACAGTCCTAACTTAAGTTACTCCCCGGGTGCTGGTCCCTGTCTCCTGCCTCCCCTGGACCATCAGCAGGCTTCCAGTCAAAAGCATATCGCCCTTTACCCTCTTGGCCCATCTCCAGAGGGGATTTACCCTGGGGGCAGTAATATGTGTGAGAAGGACCTGGGGGTCTTAGTAGACCAGACACTGAACATGAGTCAGCAGTGTCAGTCGGTGGCTAAAAACGCAAATGGGATTTGGGGCTGTATTAAAAGTATAGCATCCAGATAACTGTACTCTGCTCTGCTAAGACCTCATGTGGAGTCCTGTGTTCATTTTTGGGCACCAAAATTGAAGAAAGATGTGGACAAACTGGAGCATGTCCAGAGGAGGGCAACAAAGATAGTGAGGGGTTTGGAGACCAAGTCGTAGGAGGAAAGATTGAGGGAGCTTGGTTTGTTTAGGCTGGAGAGAAGGTGACTAAGGGGTGATCTGATAACCATCTTCAAATATTTGAAGAGCTGTCGTAGAGAAGATGGAGCAGGGTTGTTTTCTGTTGCTTCAAAGGGTTGGACCAGAACCAGTGGGTTGAAATTAATTCCAAAGAATTTTTGGCTAAACATCTGGAATAAGTTCCTGACAGAGCAGTTCCTCAGTGGAATAGGCTTCCTCTGGAGGTGGTGGGTTCTCCTCCTTTGGAAGTTTTTAAGCAGAGGCTAGACAGTCATCTGACAGAATTTATGTTTTTATGAACTTAGGCAGATGGTGAGTGGGTGGGCAGGAAGGGATGTGCCAGGGTTTGTCTCTTGGGGCCCTTCCTTGCCTCCCCAGGGAATTGCTGATTGCCACTGTGGGATGGTAGGTGAATTCCCTCCAGGCCAGGCTGGATTCTGGAGATTTTTGGTGGTGGTGATCATTTGGGCATGTAATTGGGGTCATTGTGGGTCGGCAGGTAGTTGTGAGTTCCTGCATTGTGCAGGGGGCTCAACTAGATGACCCTGGAAGTCCCTTCCAACTTTATGATTCAATACCCAATCACAAATTGTTGCAGGCAAGCCTGCGCCACCTTTCCTTAGAGCATTATGTACTGCAGTTAACTGCAACCAGGTGGCCCAGGGCTTTCTCTACGGCCTTGGCGGGATGGCCTGCCCAGAGAACACCAAGGCCACACAACTGGGAGTGTGTTCTCTGGCACCTCCCCACTTCCAAGAGCTGCTCAGTGGAAGGAGAGAGAAAGGGAGTATCAGACCAATATTTAAACATTCAAAGGCTTGGGTGATTAATTGGGGCACTCTTAATGCAGGATCTCCACATGCACAGAACTTGTTTTCTAATGCTGTACATTGACATTAAAATCGTTTAGATCTGACTTAGAGCCCAGTAGCATCTGAGAGACAGAGCAGAGCTTTTGAGAGTTGTTAAAGGATGCGAAAGAATTGGTGCTGCTGGAATCCAACGCAAATCCCACTGCAGGCCAACCGTGCTTCCCTCTGAAAATGAAGATCTTGGCACTGCATGTTCTGCCCCTGTGGGCCAGGCCCAAGTTGCATTTAGCAGAGATCCCTCTTGTTCCAGCATACTTGCAAATTTTCCAGCTTAACAAATTTGCTCCGGCTCAGGCAACGCAGGGCTGTTTTCCCTTCTCCTTGCTGCTTTCTTGGGTGGCCTTGGAGTCACTAACCACACTCTGTCTTTGGCAGGGGAGAGTGATTGTCAAACACAGCCTTGGGGCAGTTCATGGAGAGACTCCCCCCCCCCCCATTACACCTTGGCAGGGCTCCCAGCCCAGCAGTGCTCCGACCTTAACTGCCTTTCCCCATAGCAACAGAGCGCTTGATGGGCTTGGCCTCCAAACTTGCATGAAGAAATGCTGACTCCTACAAGAGTGCTTGATTGTCAGGGTGTCTCTCAAAAGTCCATGGGTTTTTGTGTGTGTGCTGTGGGGAGTGGGAATGGAAGGGAAAGTGTCCCAGGAAAGCAGCCCCTAGATGGGTCCCTGCCTGATGCTTTTGCAGCAAATGGTTTGGAAGCCGGGTCGCATCTGAATCCTGCAAGTCATTGTCTTGACTTTGTGGGGATTGTTTTAAGGCAAAGGGGAAAGGTCTGAGATGTCAGTGAGGAGCTGCTGGGTCTATTCCTCCCCCTTCTATTTTCCAGCACCGTTCCCATCTTTGCTCCTTGCCTTTCAGCAGTTGAGTCGCTAAAGGCCACCTGTATCGTTCCAGTCCTGCACTTTGTGTGTCTCCATGTATTGCTATACTGATTCTGTTACTTTTGGCATTGTATAGTTGTCGTGGTTCGGTCCTTGGTGGCTTGGGAACCGGACCGAACCCCGCCATCAGAGGCGCCCGCGATCACGGAGGTAGGGCATGGTGATCATAGGCAAGCCGGCAGCTGGGCGCCCCACCCGATCGTTGAGGTGGCAATGGCCGCTAAAGAACCTCAATGTCCCCCTCCACCTTTTGACAAGGGCCCGGAGATGGCCCTTTGTTCCAGGAAAATGGGCCATCAGGAACCCCGGAAAACCTCGCATATGTGCATGAGTCATGATTGTATCAGCATGTTCCCTCCGCAAGTACTGGGTGGGGCAATACAGCCTAAGGAGGTGGGTTTTGTATAAAAGGGAGCTTCCACCTGGAGTTCGGTGGAAGCTCTTACTCCATACCAGCGGACTCCACGTTGCTGAAATAAAGCTTGTTCCTGTTGTATCGTTCACCAGGCCTGGCGTGACGTTTTCTTCAAAGGGGCACCCTGTTTTTTCAGTTAGCAAGCGGGTTCCCGACATCGTAAGAGCTTCCCACCGAACTCCAGGGTCGGCATCGCATCCGAGCGCTTATCGGGACGGATCCAGAGATGGCGTTTTCAAGCAACGGGGCGGTCTCGACCCCCACGAACCCCGGGAACATGAGTTTAATGTCCCCGGGAGATTTCCTCCGAAAATCGGGGGGCCAGGAGCAGCTGTCCGGGACCCCGAGACCCTCGGCAGCGGCGGCCAAGGGAAGGCGCCGGGCCATGGGGTTCCCAAGCACGGCGGGGAGCGCGCCGAGGTCTGGGGGGTTGGCCCCAACCTGGGACACCCAGCTGAGGCAGGCGCTTCGCCCGGTAGGACCTGAGGAATCCCTAGAGGACCTGCGGCGGGCCATGGCGGACTTGGCCAGGCGCTTGCAGGCAGCTGAAGCCCGTGAGCAAGCTCGGGCCGGGCCCGGAGGGACTGGTAATACAACGGCGGAGGGGATCGCGTCGAGTGAGGACGTCTCCAGCGACGAGGACGAGCCCGGCACTGGTGAGCGGGCCCCGGACCCCGACCCGGAGCAGTTTTCAGTCCCGAGTAGGCGAGACGGCCAGCGGAGAGGCGAGACAGCAGAGGATCTCGGGGGAGCGGGTGAGCCGACGGGGCGGCGAGAGCCGGACCAACGCAGGAGCGACGTGCAAGGCAGGGAGCGGCACGGCGTCGTTGGGCAAGTTGGTAGCCGGTGGAGCGGAGCAGGACGAGACGGCGGACGCCGAGAATCCCGGATCCGGAGGGGGTCGGACTACTCTCCAAAACGTTCCCCCCCAGAGCTTAAGGCGCGTTTCGACGGGACACCGGACGACCTCCCGCAGTTCCTCCTCCACGCGCTGACGCATGCCCGGAGGTATGGAGACCGGTATGAGGACTCCGAGGACTTGGTCTGGGGGGTGGCCTCGTGTCTCCAGGGCAAGGCGGGTCAGTGGTACCTAGGGTTGGCCGAGCGCGGCGACCCGGCAACTCGGGACCTGCAGGACTTCGTGGTCGCGCTCCGCCGACGATTCCAGGACCCCCAGGCTGAGGACAAGGCAAAGAGTCGGATCAAGGGACTTCGACAGGGTACTAGGGGGGTTATGGACTATATAGACATTTTCCGGAGGGAAGCAGGCAAGGTGTTCTCCTGGAACGAGGAGACCCAAATCGAGTACTTCCGGGAGGGCCTTAACCCGAAGCTCAGGGAATGGGCCGTGATCAAGGGGACGGAAGAAGATGTGTCTACACTGGAGGGGTGGTGTTTTGTGGTCGCCAAGCTGGAAGCCAGCCTGGGTTGGGCCGCCGCACCCCCCCGGGAGGCCAAAGGCGGGTCAGCCGAGGCGCCGAGACCGGGCCCCGACAACTCTCGCCCCAAACGACCCCCGAACCCCGAGCGGGAAAGGAGACGCCGGGAAGGTCTGTGCCTGAAATGCGGGGGGTCAGGACATTTCGCAGCAGCGTGCCAACGGCAAGGGGGGGAGGACCGCGGGCTCTCCCAGGGGGGAGGTGCGACACGCCCCCAGCAGGCACGCCGGGCGGAGGACCTCCGCAACGAACCTGGAAGTTGGCCCGGCGGCGGTTTTGGTGGCCCAGTCTGCGGCGGGACACAAAAGCTTACGTCAGTGGTTGTCCTGTCTGCCTGACCTGCAAGCCGGGGGTTGGCAAGCCGAAAGGTCTGCTGCACCCGCTCGAGGTCCCGACCCGGCCGTGGTCAGTGATCTCCATGGACTTTATAACAGACTTGCCTCCCAGCAAGGGGAAAACGGTGATCTGGGTGGTGGTAGATCTATTTTCCAAACAGGCCCATTTCATTCCTTGCGCCAGTGTCCCCAGTGCTTCACAGTTGGCTCGGATGTTCCTGGATCACGTGTTCCGACTGCACGGGCTGCCGGACAAGGTGATTTCCGATCGGGGCTCACAATTCGTGTCCCGGTTTTGGCAAGCTTTCCTGCGCCTGTTAGACATCGAGCAAGGGCTGAGCTCCGCTTACCACCCCCAGACGGACGGGCAGACCGAGCGGGTTAATCAAGTACTGGAGCAGTACTTGCGGTGTTTCGGTTCCTATCATCAAGACACCTGGGTGCCCCTGCTCCCCCTGGCCGAGTTCGCGTACAACAACGCAGACCACAGCAGCACGGAGATGTCGCCTTTTGCCGTCGTCTACGGGACAGACCTGAGACACTTCCCGGAGCTTGGAGAGGTCCCCGCCCGGGAATCGGCCGACCTTCGCGAGTGGGGGAAGCGTGCCGGGAGCTGCTGGAAGTCGCTGCAGGAGCAGCTCCACAAAGTCAAGGCAGCGCAGAAAGAGGACGCCGACCGGAAGAGACGACCAGCTGAAGAGATCCGACCGGGGGATCGAGTTTACCTTTCCACCCGGAACCTACGGTTGAATTTGCCCAGCAAGAAGCTAGGCCCTCGGTTTTTGGGGCCTTTCGAGGTCTTGGCCCCGATCAACGAAGTTTCGGTCAAGCTCAAGCTCCCCAAGAACCTCCGGCACATCCATCCCGTCTTTCACGTGAGCCTTCTAAAAAAAACTCCGGACGGTGACGTTTGGCACCCCGTGTTTTCCCCGCCAGCGCCCGAGGTCCTGCCGGGGGGGGAGCACCACGAGGTGGCGGATATCCTGGACTCTAGACTCCACAGGGGGAAGTTGCAGTACCTCGTGGAATGGAAGGACTTCGCTTTGGGGGACCGGGAATGGGTCTGGGCAGCGGACGTCCTTGCGCCCCGACTCACTGAACGTTTCCACAAGCGGTATCCTGGCCGTCCCGGGGGGTTGGAGAATGGACCTTTGGGGGGGCAGAATGTCGTGGTTCGGTCCTTGGTGGCTTGGGAACCGGACCGAACCCCGCCATCAGAGGCGCCCGCGATCACGGAGGTAGGGCATGGTGATCATAGGCAAGCCGGCAGCTGGGCGCCCCACCCGATCGTTGAGGTGGCAATGGCCGCTAAAGAACCTCAATGTCCCCCTCCACCTTTTGACAAGGGCCCGGAGATGGCCCTTTGTTCCAGGAAAATGGGCCATCAGGAACCCCGGAAAACCTCGCATATGTGCATGAGTCATGATTGTATCAGCATGTTCCCTCCGCAAGTACTGGGTGGGGCAATACAGCCTAAGGAGGTGGGTTTTGTATAAAAGGGAGCTTCCACCTGGAGTTCGGTGGAAGCTCTTACTCCATACCAGCGGACTCCACGTTGCTGAAATAAAGCTTGTTCCTGTTGTATCGTTCACCAGGCCTGGCGTGACGTTTTCTTCAAAGGGGCACCCTGTTTTTTCAGTTAGCAAGCGGGTTCCCGACAATAGTGCTTTTTTAATTTAAAAGACTTACTGGCCCATTTTCCTTTACCTTGTTTATGAATGTTTTGAACAGTAGCGTTATGCTTTCTTTTCAGTTTCCTTCCTGAGGATAGACATCAGTGCATTTCCTGCAAGATAAATGCTTCTGATCTCAGCATCAGTTGTGAACAACATACAGCCACTTTGTCTTTGCTGTAGGGGTTTGTGCATGTGGACTTATGTCTACCACTAGGGGCCAAGCCTGTTGCATTCAGGAATACGGTGGGTGCTAGATTGGGGGGGAGGTGGAAGAACTCTGCAGATGGCCTATCCCTCCCCCCAGGACCTGGAAAGGCAGCTGTTAGACTCACCGGCAGGGGTAGGGATAGAATCATAGAATCATAGAGTTGGAAGGGGCCATACAGGCCATCTAGTCCAACCCCCTGCTCAATGCAGGATCAGCCCTAAGCATCCTAAAGCATCCAAGAAAAGTATGTATCCAACCTTTGCTTGAAGACTGCCAGTGAGGGGGAGCTCACCACCTCCTTAGGCAGCCTACTCCACTGCTGAACTACTCTGACTGTGAAAAACTTTTTCCTGATAACTAGCCTATATCGTTGTACTTGAAGTTTAAACCCATTACTGCGTGTCCTCTCCTCTGCAGCCAACAGAAACAGCATCCTGCCCTCCTCCAAGTGACAACCTTTCAAATACTTAAAGAGGGCTATCATGTCCCCTCTCAACCTCCTTTTCTCCAGGCTGAACATTCCCAAGTCCCTCAACCTATCTTCATAGGGCTTGGTCCCTTGGCCCCAGATCATCCTCGTCGTTCTCCTCTGTACCTTTTCAATTTTATCTACGTCCTTCTTGAAGTGAGGCCTCCAGAACTGCACACAGTACTCCAGGTGTGGTCTGACCAGTGCCGTATACAATGGGACTATGACATCTTGTGATTTTGATGTGATGCCTCTGTTGATACAGCCCAAAATGGCATTTGTGTTTTTTACCGCTGCATCACACTGCCTGCTCATATTTAGTTTACAATCCACAAGTACCTCAAGGTCTCGTTCACACACAGTGTTACCTAGAAGTGTATCCCCCATCCAGTAGGTGTGCGTTTCATTTTTCTGCAGCCTCTGAGCCTTTGAGGGAAGTGGAAGGAGGAGGGGGTGGTCAGGGGTGGGGGACGGAAGGCGATTGGCTGTCCCTTTTGGACAGACAGGCAAGCCGGTTGGAGGAGGAGGCCCTCAGGGGTGTGTTAAGTGTGTTAAGCCCTCAGGGGTGTGTTAAGAGTGGCACTTAAGCCATGAGACACGCTCCTCCTCCAAGGCCTTACCAGAAATTCATTATGTGGCACAGATGGGGGCATCATGTCTGCATTTCCTCACCTAGATTATTGACAGCCAGTAGGAGGAAACACGATGCAGTGGCTTCCTGGTGTAGATAAGTCTTCCTGCCAGTTGCAGAAGGAGAAGAGGGTGGCTGTTCAGCCTGGGCTGCCATAGATTTTAGGCAGAAGGTAGTGAAAGCCAGGTGGGCTCTTGCTGCCCGTGGTTGGCATGAATAGTGAGATAAAAAGAAGAAAGGGAGATTGCAGAAATGCAAGTTATCATAACACTCAAAACTATGACATACCCAGGTCTCAACAAGGACAAAGGTTTTTTATCTCACTATTCATGCTAACCTTGTTCAACTCGTGTATCCATATTCCTCACTATTTATTTTATTTGTGATAATGTGACTGTAAGGTAATGGTAATGGAATGGAATTTTGAGTTTGACTCCCTGTTCTTGGGATAGTTAAAGGTAAAGGTACCCCCTGTGCAAGCACCGGGTGACGCCCTCCAGCGTTTTCATGGCAGACTCCATACAGGGTGGTTTGCCAGTGCCTTCCCCAGCCATTACTGTTTACCCCCCAACAGCAAGCTGGGTACTCATTTTACTGACCTCGGAAGGATGGAAGGCTGAGTCAACCTTGAGCTGGCTGCTGGGATCGAACTCCCACCCTCATGGACAGAGCTTCAGACTGCATGTCTGCTGCCTTACCACACTGTGCCACAAGAGGCTCTTTTGGGATAGTTAGTTACCAGCAATTCCCTGGCAGGAATTTTCACAGTTGTAGGGAGACAGATGGGGCAAGCAGCAGATGGGGAGGTGAGGGCCTTTGATCCCTGACACAGGCAGTTTGGTCTCTCCTTGTGTTTTTGTAAAGGACAATTGAATTCCAAGGGATTGATTGGCTGTTTTAAGAATTATCATTGGCTGTATTTGGATGTGTGACACAGTTTACTAATGTAACAGAATTAATTTTTGCAATATACTCCCTGTCATGTAAGGAGTTCTTAGTCTGAGGAAGAGTGCTTGCACTTGAAAGCTCACGCCCTGAATAAATCTTTGTGGTTCTCAAAGGTGCTCCTGGACTCTGCTTTTATTGTGCTGCTTGAGACCAACGTGGCACAGGGTGTGCGATTTTTCAGGCTGGCATGAACTGCTACACTTTTATAAAAAAAACAATCACAGCTTGGGTCTGATGGCTTCTTTCTTTCATTTT
Organism: Paroedura picta; assembly: GCF_049243985.1. Lineage (NCBI taxonomy): Eukaryota > Metazoa > Chordata > Lepidosauria > Squamata > Gekkonidae > Paroedura > Paroedura picta. The sequence continues at coordinate 122,897,611 of NC_135374.1, read as the reverse complement.
TAGGAAGTGCAGCGCATTATTGTTGGGAGAAACCAGCCCAGATCTGAGAAATGTAAGAATTGGTGTGGCCTATGATGGGAAATCTTTAAAAAAAACTCTTCTGAGGTCCTTTGACCTTAACACACTGCCTTGTTTGTAGATGCCATGGAGACCTCGTGGCTGGACCTGTCCGGGCCAAAGAAACTCAGCCAAGCTCCACTGGCTCATCTGCTCATTGACGCCGACAACGTCCCTGCGGGTGAGGCTCCCTCTAGGGCTGCTGCTGCCGCTGCTTCTACTCATTTAAACTGCAGGAAGCTTAATTGGAATTTGTGGTGACATCTGAATTCCAGAAATAGGCTAAGAACCAATGTTTGCATTAACTGTGGTGTGGCATAATGTCCAAACAATCCATAGTTGTAGCCATGACAGAGCCATGACAGAGCCCCCACCCCTTGGGACTGAAGGGCCAACCAGGTGGCCTAGGCAGGTGAGCCTTCCGGTGCATTGGGGGGTGGCAGGACACTGTAAGCCGTGATACACTGACACTTAGTGAATGGAGAGCAGGAATGCGGGCCTTCCTTCACAGGTGGAACTACCACCTGGCGAGGCCTTTTAATTGGTACCACATATTTGATGGGCATGTCATTTTGCCTGGACATAGGGGAGAAGACAGTGATATTCAAGAGACTGCATTTTACTGATGTTTGGCATGTACTCCAGTTCCGGGAGGGCCCTTAGTCCTCCCGGGAGCTCAGTACACCAGATTGAGGCCAGGCAAACCTACCTCGGGCCACGGATCCAGGCCACAACCAGTAACCAATGCAGCTGCCTTAGCACAGGCTGGATATGTGCCCTCCAAGTTGTTCCTGGGAGGACCCTAGCAGCCCCATTTTGCACCAGCTGCAATTCCTGGGTCAGGGACAAGGGCAGGCCAACGTACAGCGAGTTAAGGAAGTCAGTGCTGGAGGTGACTATTGCATGGATATATGTGGCGGAACAATCTGACGACAGGTAGGGTACTAGTAGCTTCGTTTGGCCTAGCGTTACGCTGGATATGCTCCTTTCTCCAGGACCGGACCCAGAGGGTTGCAGTGGAGGATGAGTTCTCGCGCTCCTATAGACTCCCTTGCGGGGTCCCCCAGGGTGCGGTCCTCTCCCCCACATTATTCAACATCTTTATGCGCGCCCAGCTGGTACGGAGTTTCGGGCTGGGTTGCCACCAGTACGCTGATGACACCCAGCTCTATCTCGTCATGGACGGCCACCCGGACTCCCCCCCCCGGAACCATTCGCCAGATGTTTGGAAGCAGTGACGGGATGGTTTGAGCAGAGTCGCCTGAAACTCAACCCCTCCAAGATGGAGGTCCTGTGGCTGGGACGTAGGGGGCGGGATCAGGAAGCGCGCTTACCCACCCTGGCAGGGACGCAACTCACCATCACGTCCCAGGCCAGGAATTTGGGTGTGACCATTGACTTTGGAGACGTAGGTCAAAAAAGTAGCAGACCAGGCGTTTTTCCACCTTCGCCAGGCCCGACTACTAGCGCCCTACCTGTCCCCCGAACACTTAGCCACAGTGATCCATGCAACGGTCACCTCCAGAATAGATTTCTGTAACTCACTGTACGCGGGCCTTCCCTTGTCCTTGATCCGGAAACTTCAGCTAGTGCAAAACGCAGCTGCTAGGGTCCTCACTGGCACATCTTGGAGGGCCCACATCCAGCCAGTGCTGAGGCAGCTGCACTGGTTGCCAATTGCTGCCCGGATCCGGTTCAAGGTTCTGGTTCTAACCTTCAAGGCTTTACGCGAGTTGGGACCCACATACCTGAGGGACCGCCTATCGCCCTATGGCCCTCGCAGGGCCTTGCGCTCTGCGGGTGAAAATCTGCTGGTTGTTCCTGGCCCCAGGGAAGCACGCCTGGCCTCGACCAGGGCCAGGGCCTTTTCGGTCCTGGCCCCTACCTGGTGGATTGAGCTCCCGGGAGAGCTGCGGGCCCTGCAGGATCTTCCAACGTTCCGCAGGGCCTGCAAGACGGAGCTCTTCCGCCAGGTCTATGGTTGAGGCCGGGGCTGGTAAGATAGATCTACGCCCCCCCCCCGGGGACTCGGGATTCAGACCCGAAGTAAAACATCATCAGGACCTCCTCTCCACCCGCCAGTAGTGGGAGGGGGGGAAGTTGAGCTGCCGTTCTTCACCATGCCGGTAATATTGGTAACATTATTATTGTTTTAATGGGGATTCTGGGATGCTATGACCTGTCATGAGCCGCAAGGGAGTGGCGGGAAATAAATAAATAAATAATAATAATAATAATAATAATAATAATAATAATAATAATAATAATAATAATAATAATAATAATAATAAAAAGATGGAAGAACGCCATGCTCACTACTCCTGTGACCTGGGCCTCCATAGTAAGGGAGGCATCCAGGATCACCCCCAGGTTCCTGGTGAAGGGTGAGATGTTACGTTGCACACCGGCCAAGCTGGGTAGGCGTGCTTCCTGATCTGCTGCCTTCCTACCCAGCCACAGGACCTCCACCCATCTATGGCTTTCAAACGTCTGGTGAAAGTATCGGGGGGGGGGAGTCCGGGTGGCCGTCCATCAGGAGATACAGCTGGGTGTCATCCGCAAATTGGTGACACCCCAGCCCATAACTCTGGTCCAACTGGGCCAGAGGGCTCATAAAGAGGTTCAATAGTGTGGGGGAGAGGACTGCTCCCTGAGGAACTCCACTAGACAGTTGATTGGGATGTGACAACGCCTCCCTCACTGTGTGTCCAGTTCCTGAGGAAGGAGCACAGCCACTGTAAGGCTGTCCCCCAAAACCTGCTGCAGCGAAGCGGCAGGCCCATTGGGCTATAGAAAGAGGTGCTCTTTAAAGAGGATTAAATGACAAACCTTTGGAGGGCAAGTCCTGTGCCCGGACAATATATTTGTGGTGTGCATTATGCTTTACTGACTGTGTACAGGGCACACAATTTTTGCTGACGCTGAATGCACACAAAGTCCTGGTGACTGGGGGCGGCTGGTGGGTGGAGGCCTTTCCAGGGAGACTGTTTCTAAAGGCCCCGGCTCTCTCTGAGAGGTGGTCAAGTGTGGCCCCTGAAAGCAGCACAGAGGATATTTCCAGGCTGTCTAATGAAGATGTGGAACTGGAGCAAAATTAATTGTCCCGCCCCCCCCCCCTTTAGGCACCCACAAGGTGAACCTGACATCCTGGCACCACGACAAAGGCTGGGCCAATCTGGTCAACATGACCTTCAGTGATGGGAGGCTCATAGCCAGAGACGATGGCTTCTACTATCTGTATGCCAACATTGGCTTCCGGCACCATGAAACGCAGGGGAAGATAGCCGGAGATCTGCACTTGATGGTGTATGTGACAAAAACCGACGTGAAGAGGAAGACCTCGGTCGTCCTGATGAAGGGGGGAAGCACCAAGTACTGGTCAGGAAAATCAGAATTCCATTTTTATTCTGTCAACATAGGAGGATTTTTCAAATTGAAATCGGGCGAGAAGATTGGAATCCAGGTATCAAATCCTTCCCTGTTGGATCGCAATCCAGAAGGAACATACTTTGGGGCCTTCAAAATAAGGGACATTGACTGAGGCCTGATTTGAGAAGCTGTTCGTAGAAAAATGTCATGTTCTTTTCAGCTGGATATATTCTTATCAGGGTGTGAAATCTAGTTGTACACGAATAAGAATTTCTGAGAGTCAGCTTGATGCAGCTTCAGGTGCATCCTATGTAGTTTGGGAAGTGTCAGTGCCAAAGTTCAATCGTAGATTTTGTGGTTATTTGAAGGGGATGTCATGTGAATCTAAATTGATACCTGGTCCAGAATAGTCCATAAATGGTTTTTAAAACACTTTCAAATTCAAAGTATATTTTTGCATCTGAACAAAAACAGAAGCCAGGTTTAAAAACGATTGAAAAACGATTGAAATAGAGTTTTTGGGTTGTCTATTTAATTTTGCTTTGTATGTTACTCGTGGAAGTGACAGATGCACTGAGAGCAATATGAAAATAAGTAGCAATAATTTTTGTCCATGAAAATGTTGGAAAAAGAAAATCGTATTTTTCCTGGTGTAAAGGTTTCTAGGGGGATTTAGGGGAAATGTTAGAATTATGTAAAAAGGAATTGTCATTCTCAGTTTTTATATTTTCCAGAGATGGAAATACCTGCTCGGACCACAGAAAATTTCCACGGATGGAACGGATTTCCGTCAGCAGGATGCAAAGTCATTCCCTCTCAATCCCCCTGAAGCACGGATCCTGGCGGAAAAGGGACATGTTGGGGGGATCTGCAGTGGGCGGGGAAGCTGGCGGAAATCCCTGTCTGTTCCATTCATGGAAATTCTGCATGGGATCCATCAGTCCCCCTCCCCCAATTCTTCTGCAGGCAGAATTATATCTAATGTATTTTGTACCTACCTATGTGCCTTTGTTGATTTTGATTGCCTCTTCCCCCCTCCCCTCAGCCTTCCGGAGGGCTGTGCATGGCCAGGAAATGGGTTCTGTGTACATTTTGGAACCATTGGCCATGAACCAGCACTTGACTTTGCACATCCAGGGTCATCTAGTCCAACCCCCTGCACATTTCAGGAACTCACAACTACCTGCCCACCCACAGTGACCCCACTTTCATGCCCAACTGATTCCCCCCACCGCCAAAAATCTCTGGAACCCAGCCTGGCCCTGGGGGAAATTCACCTACCATCCCACATTATTATCTTCTGTCCTGTTTACTGCAATACGAGGGAATTTGTGTAGCTGCTCTGTAGTTCAGTAAGGAGAGATCAGTTACACAGCTCCCCAAGTTAATGCTCTGGCATTAATGCTGATGGTTGGATCAGCCATTTCAGTTTTGGAGTTAAGGTATTTTTTGAACATGCTTGAAAGAGAAATTTATCATACAGATACAGCCATAGTTGGCTTCATCTCTGTGTCCAAATGTCACCCTCTCGCATTGTTGGCCCATCTTCTGTGAAAGGAGCCTGAAGCTTGTGCAGACAGAACCCCCCTAGAGGCCCCTTGGGTTTGTCTAGCACAGAGATTCCCAACCAGGGGGTTAAACAAAAGCTCCCCAGGGGTTAAGCAGCCTTTCTCAGACGTTTGGGTAGCCGCTGACATCACTAGAAGTCATTCCCCTGTTGCTCTAAAGCAGGGGTAGTCAAACTGTGGCCCTCCAGATGTCCATGGACTACAATTCCCATGAGCCCCTGCCAGCGAATGCTGGCAGGGGCTCATGGGAATTGTAGTCCATGGACATCTGGAGGGCCGCAGTTTGACTACCCCCTTCTCTAAAGGGTGGGTCTCTTTCTCCGCAATGAAAAACCTGCAAATGATCCGTGGATTGACTTGCTGGCTCCTGCATCTCCTGCATTTAACCATGGCAGACGCTCCCAATTATCATAAGGGCCTTATCAGACCTCCCTTGGTTCATTAAGATCACTGTTGTCTGCTCAGACTGACAGTGCTTTCCCGGGTCTCGGGCAGAGGTCTTCCCCATCCCCTCCTTCCTGAGCCCTTTTGACCAGAGATGCTGCCGGGGATTGAACCTGGGACCTTCTGCAAGCCAAACAGGTACTCTGCCACTGAGTCTTCATCAAGCATGAAGAGGTGTTGAAAAAAGCTTGGCTATCCACGAGAACGTGGAAAGAGTGGTTGACATTCTTTGTCAACGGATACTAGTTCAGTTTTACACAATTTAGCAATTAGCAATTTGGTAAAGAGGGCCAACTGGCTCAGCTTTAATTCCCCTTTTGAACCTTCATGCCCTGTTGTACAATCAGCCTAACTTCCCAGTACCCCCGCATGCGTTCATTGGTAAGCCCTCTCCCTTTAATGTCCCTGATTATTGCAGAAAGCCTGAAGAATGACTCCCTGTCACATACTGTGTCAGACCACTGGTCCATCTGCCTCCTGCTGTTTGCTTTGACAGATGGTGGTTCTCAGAGGCCTGCCTGGGGCAGAAAATGATCCTCCTGTCACATGTCCTGTGGACTGGAGATGCCGGGGATTGCAGATACCTGGGACTTTCTGCCCTCTCTCTGGTCATGCCAGCGGGCATGGCCCCAAAGCATCGTAGAACACGTGGGCAAGAGTGTCATACCCCCCTCATTCAGAACGTGCTTCTTTGCCATTAGCAGAGTGTCCTGCAGCATGGCTGGTGGTCTGAGCTCTTTGGGAGGGGGGTCTTCTCGAAGCCCTGGCCTTGCCCAGAGGGCTGGAGCTGCCACTCACTTAATTGTGAGTCCAAAAAAGGCAAAATAGGTATTTTTATATTCTGTGATACCAAGTTATATTTCAGATGTAATTTTTGTTATTTGAAAATAATACTGTAATTTATATTTGTCCTAAAGTATTTGATACAAAATATTTAAAATCAAAGTGTTTGTATATTTAATGTTTGGAAACTTTTTGATGTACAGATATGGATGCCTGGAGCACTTTTGAGAAATCCCAGCGGGGAAAAAACTGCAGCTAAGAATGATCATTTGCCATTAGCAAATGTAATATATGTATATGTTTTTTTGTTAATTTAATAGTTTTGGATTGATATTATCAATGTTACTGAGAAGTCAGGAGTCCTGCATTACTGCATGATGACAGTTGACAATTCCCAGGGTCTTTCACAGTTGGGCTTTGCTCCCAAATTACTTTTCTAGCAAAGTCCTTTGAAGGCTTCTGAAGGCATCTCCCCAGGGGCAAACCATCTTCGGGGGGACTTTGGGAGGGGAGCGGCAGCCGGTCACTCGGATTAGAGAAGAGGTATGGAGGCAGCTGGAGCTTTAAGAGTCTTTATGTAATTATCCGGCAGAGATGGTGATCTCATTAGAGATGCTACAAACTGTACATGCTGTCAATAGGTTTTTGTAAAGTCACCTTTTCCACAACAAATATTTAGAAGTTTAAATTTGCAAATTATTTTGTACTTCTCAATATGCATTACTTTTGAATGTTACAATTCTTTTTTTATAAACACATTTCTAAGAAAAAAGGAGTTTGTGGTTTCCCTTTCATTTCTGCCTTCACATCCTTTCTCAGTACACTTAGCTCTACCGACTCGCTCAGAGGACTAGAACAGATGCAGAACTAGGACAGTTTGGTGTGGCAGAGTCGGCAAAGGAGGATGCCAAAAGCGGCAGAGCATGCGTGACACGCAACACAGCATTTGCCGAACACTCAGGGAGGGAGAGCAGGTGGGAGCACCCTGACCACCCCTCCCCCACCTTCACACAGTCACCTGGCCATTTGCAGCGTGTGACCAGGTGGAGGAAGGGGCTATGTGTGCACCCCCGACCCCTGACCAGCGATGCTGCTTTCTGAACATTGCTGAGATTACAGGGAGGTAGTGGCCACTCTGTGCATGTCATCACCCCGGTATGCCGTGGAGCTGCCTCCCAGAGGCATTCTTCCTCTCTGTGCCTTCTTTGAATGTGTGGGGCTGGGAAGAGAGCTGCCAAGTCACATCCAACTTTTTGTGACCCTGCAGGGCAGGGCTTCTCAACCAGGGCTTTGCGAAACCCTGGGGTTTCTTGACAGCTCTGGAAGGGTTTCCTGAATGGGTGGGAGTCAGTTAATTTATATGTATGTTTTAAAAATTTGTTAAACATTTATTGGATGATATATGGTCCTGTCAATCTGCTGCTTCCCCCCCTCCCCAGATGCCCAGTGATGTGCCCCTGGAGGGGTTGGGAAGGGAAGGGGCCCTTGGTGGGAGTGTCCACAGCGCTGCTTCGCACCCATATCCTGCACGAACGGGCCACTTCTGTGGTTTTGGGAAGCCACTTCTGTCTCTTGAGGGGGGGAGGGGCACTTCTGTGGTCTTTTGGGTTTCTCATTGGTAAGAAAATTGAGGAAGGCTGCTCGACGGTTTTCAAAGACAAGAGACATTCAGAGGCAGTTTGCTGCTGCCTGACTCAGTGGGGCAACCCTGGACCGGCCCTACTTAGCTTCCCAGAACCTATGAGATTGGGCCAGCCAGGCGATTCTGGGCTGTCATGGGCACTGGGCTAGATTTGGTGGCACTTCCCATTTGCAGAATCAATGCAAGCAGTGCTGACTTTCTGGGCCACTGAGATGCAAATGACCTGCCACTAATATTTTAATTCCTTTGCTCATTAAGACCCTTGTGTTTTGTTCCCCATGCAGTGGGCAGGACACGGACACTGCCCCTCTCTACCTCCCTGTTCCTCTCTCTCAGCTGTCCTCAGGGTGGGTCAAGGAATGGATGCTTCACATTTCTTTTCTCGCATGCCAGGCCAGCCAAAATGTTGGATGATGTCTTGTCAGAGGAGGGAAAGCCAGTAGGGATTTCTGAACTTTCACCAGACCTTTGGGGCTTGCCGTGTTGGTTTCAGAGAGGCTTCGGATCAGAGGAGACGAATCTAGCATCTGCAGTTCTTGCTTAGGGCCAGGAGTGGGGAGAAAGGGAGATGGTCACCTTTCTTCCCCAAGTGCTCCATGTGGGTCAGCCGTCTTTGGTGGGGTGGGGCAGGAACGTGGAGTTCATTCTTGGCTTTGGGCCTTTTGGGTTGGCATTTCTGGGGGGGGGGACAGATCTAGTGTCTTACAGTTCTTTTTTAAAAAGAGCAAATATGCAATTGCAGAAAATGATGAAGACAAATATGAACACGGAATATATCACTTCGTTAGGCATGAGAGGGAAGCTGGGTAGTGATCCGTATGGCTTCCGTAGCTTCTGTGCCGGAGCGAGGTTCTTGCTGCCTGACCACAGAAGGCCCACCTGGACTGCCGCCATCTAAGGGGACTGGTGGCCACGTGCCTGATTCTGCTCCCAGTTCAAGGTTCTCGTAATGTTTTGATCAAATTTGTCTGACAAGAATTCCAAACCAGCTCTTCAACCCATCTTACGGTTTTGTGACTTATTTAGAATTTCAGAAGAGGCATCAAGGATTCCTTGTTAACTCGCATCAATGGAAACATGACATGCCTTGACTCAAGCGTTTGACTCAATTTGTGTAAATCAAAGTAAGATAGGTATATTGCAGACTTGCAGCCCAAAACTGTTTTCGGGAATATGCCTCCTCCTCTGAAGAGAGCCTGAAAAGAAACTCAGTGTGGGAAAGTGGCTGTCACAAAACACAGCAATGGCTTGTCTCCTGTGTTACCACAGACCTGAACCTACATTGCTGGACTGGGACCTGTGCCCTCGCATGAAGCTGCCACTGACACCCACTCTGGTCCAGGCGAGGAGGAGCCAGGCCACGCCCACAGGGAGCGTCAGTAGTTATTCTGGACCCACGGACTCAGCTCCGGAACATGCCTTTCTACACAGAAACTGGGGGTCATTCATTCCCCGTCTCAGGGCTCATTTCATAGGTTTTCAGCTAAAGGCTAGCTAAAGAAGGTGAGCAACTGACCGATCAACAACTGGACCCGTTAGAAGTGATGTCTTTTGAATCCTTCAGCCCCATATGAATATGAGAGCATCACTGAAAACCTCAGAAAGAAGACCAAACCCTTGGTAAGAGAAAGTAGGGCTCTGTTTCCACAGTTTGGTAAGTTGCCTAGTGATTTACTAACTTGATAGCATTCTTTCCAGCACAGAAGTCATATCACCTCATATACGCCACTACTATACTTTTTCTTAATATGGAGACACTTCTTCAGCCCAAAGCTTATTTGAGATGTTACTAGAACAATGTAATTCCCCCCTCCCCCTCAAGAGACTGAACATTACGATGAACAGAAAGAGCAGGAGTCTCACTTCAATCTTTGTGGTTGAGGGATGGGGCATTTTGTCTTTTGTGAAGTGCCTGTTAGGGTGTCCTACAAAGGATGGGAGTTCCCCATTAGCTCCCAGATCACCCCACCTGGGTGTAAATAACTTCAAGAGGCAGCTGTACAAGCAACATCGGCCTGAACTGGGGCTAATGGGAGAGAAATATGAGGGTGGTCATGGAAAAGACCTTCCAATTAGCCTGCTATGCAAATATGCTCGCCATCCCCAGGAGGAGGAGGAGGAGGAGGAGGAGAAGGAGGAGGAGAAGGAGAAGGAGAAGGAGAAGGAGAAGGAGAAGGAGAAGGAGAAGGAGAAGGAGAAGGAGAAGGAGAAGGAGAAGGAGAAGAGTTGGTTCTCAGATGCCACTTTTCTCTACCCGAAGGAGTCTAAAAGCGGCTTACAGTTACCTTCCCTTTTCTCTCCCCGCAACAGACACCCTGTGAGTTGGGTGAGGCTGAGAGAGCCCTGAGATTACTGAAGAGGAAGAATTGGTCCTTATATGCTGCTTTTCTCTACCCGAAGGAGTCTAAAAGTGGCTTACAGTCACCTTCCCTTTCCTCTCCCTACAACAGACCCCCTGTGAGGTAGGTGAGGCTGAGAGAGCCCTGATATCACTGCTTGGTCAGAACAGCTTTCTCAGTGCTGTGACTGACCCAAGGTCACCCAGCTGGCTGCATGTGGAGGCAGAGTGGGGAATCAAACCTGACTTGCCTGATTAGAAGTCTGTGCTTCTAACCACTACACCGAGCAAAGACCCTGGTTTCTTCCTTTCTATCTTTTGAAAACTTTGTAGGGCAAACTGCCACCACCCCAAAACCCATTTAAAAATTGTTTTGGGGGTGAAAAGATTGATACTCATTGTTCTGATCGCTCTTCTCCCCCCCCCCTCCGCCCAGTTATTTGAACTGAAATATATTTATTTAGATTTAAGTAATCTCCTTCCATGCATGCACATAGACAGCAACAGCAGATGTGGACACTCCTTCCCCTAAATCCTAGGCCAGTGTATTTTAAGTGGAGTCAAGGCCAGGGGATGGCCTGCTGCAGTCATGACGGAATGGAGCGGAAACTGATGGAGGGTTAGGTGCTGAAAGCAACAACGTGGACTTCTGCTGCCAAAAAGATGTCAGACTTAACTGCAATTCTCAATATCTTACTTTGAGTTGGACCTGCATGAAATTCCACCCAACAGCAGTGGAGAACCCAGCCCAGCAGTGACTTGCCTGGGGCCAGAGAGCAAGCGAGAGGAAGCAAACGGGCTGCCTTATCGTCTTAGGTTAGGAGGGAAAGGAATTTGGTCAAGTGTGGGTTTTGCTCCCAGCATGAGACAGTCTGCGTCAACAATAGGGATGGGGCAGTTAGCAAAGGAACTGTGGGCTCCCCGTCTCCAATCTGGTCTCCTGGAGAGAGCCCAAAACATCAGTGGTCAGGAAGCCACTTAAATAAGCAGCCCCAAGAATGTGTGAGGAAAGTCTGACCAGCCGAGTATCCTTACGATGGCCGTTTATAGTTGTCAATGATCACCCTGGTCCAGCAGAACAGAAAGCGTCTATGGTTTACAACACAAATATTCAGATTTTGTCGGTCGCTGTTTAAAGAAATTTATACTGTTTTGATACTGTCTAACCCAGGGGTAGTCAAACTGCGGCCCTCCAGATGTCCATGGACTACAATTCCCAGGAGCCCCTGCCAGCATTCGCTCCTGGGAATTGTAGTCCATGGACATCTGGAGGGCCGCAGTTTGACTACCCCTGGTCTAACCAGTTAAGCAGGCTTAAATTGCACTGGTTTCCATGAGGGAATTCAGGATGGGTTCCCCTTTTCTCCCCCGATACCTCAGGCGTTTATTTATATTACAGTCAGTAATGTTAAGTCAGGCCCGTCGATAGGACGAGGAGACAACTAACAACGCCATCAAACAAGGATTGTGGAAATCTGAAACAAGGCACAAGGATTAAGCGTGACATTAGGGCGTCTTCCCTGAGTTGTGCTATTTTCAAAAATGTGTTTGGCCATGCTGTCTTAGTTTGGGGTACAACCATACGCAGTGTTGTGAGCCCCTGGGAGCGCTTGAGCAGGCAGTGCAAACTGAGTGCCCTCCAGGATAGATCATGCCCCCCACCCTGCTGGGGCCTGGGGAAGGTGGGGCGGGGCTCCAGTGAGGCCTTGGCCAGGAGGGTGCTGCATTTGGCTGGGAAGGTGAAACCTTGACAAGCAGAGGCCTGGGGCCAATTTGCAGGGCTCGTGGCCTCTCTTGAAGTAGCACCTTCTGCAAATGTTTTTGTGTGGCCTAGGGCTTAGCAACTGCGACTATATTGCTGTCCCTGTTTGGGGCTCCCCTGAAATTCGAACATTAGTTCTTGGAAAAGCCTGACCTTAATGTTTGCTTGCAAACCTCCTTTCAAAAGCAAAATCAGGTTGCGGTGAAAGGAGACAAAATGTTCACATCTAGAGTTGTCTTTCAGGACCCTGACCTAGATTTTGAGGGGGGCTGGAGCTCTAGAATTCAGCCAACCTCTTCCTTAATGCATGAAATGACTGGTGGGTTGTTGTAACACGAACCATAGATGCCCTTTTAATGGTTTTACCAGTTGCTTTTCTAGGCTGAATCTGCACTTTGTTTTTTCCGGTGTAGATCCTGCTGAACCCAGATCGATTTGAACTCGGGTCTTCCTCTTTCCCCCCACTCCCCATTGAAACAGAAAGTGTTCTGCACGTGGTTAGGGAAGCTCAGAAGGGGAGGGGGGAGCCAAGTACAGCAGGAGCCTCTTTCTTTTCTTGAACGTGGAGTGGGGGGGGGAGAGAATTGGAGACAAAAAACAGGTGGGAGAAAAAAAAAACAGTTGGCAAATCTCTACTGACAAAATGTAGGGCTTCTGCTGAGAGAAAATTAGGGATTCCCCTTTAAGAAAAGCTTATAGCCTTGGCCAATCAAGGTTTCTCTATCATGGAGTCAGCCCTGGCCAATCAGGGCTTCTCTATCACAGAGCTTCGGTAACAAATTTGAAGCAGCCAGAGATCTGCTTGCTTTCTCATGTTTTCTCAATCCGATTCTTCAAATATTGAGGGTTATATCCACTCAAGGATATCGCTGGGAAAAGATAGGGACACTCCGGATCAATCTTTCAAAGCACAGTGTACTAGGGGTAAAATCCAGATAATCTGGGTAATAAAAAGAACAGATCTGAAAATGGCTGAGAAGGAGATGGAGAAAACCAATCTGGTTAAAGGGCAACAGGTGAGTATATTTGCATGTACCCCTACCCTTTGTGGTGTGCTCGGCCAATTGTGCCATGCTGGTGATGTGCAGTGGCTGAGGCACAGGAGTGTCACAGGAAAGAAAGTGCAGACAAAGTTGGATCTCAAAAGAAGGAGGGGGGCAGTGAGCCCAAGAGAGAGAAGCATCCCGAGGAAGAAATGAGAGCAACGACTCTGACAAGGGAAGGCAAGCTACACTCGTAGTAGCTTGGGGCTGAGCTAGCTGTCCTTTGGGACAAAGCACAGGTAGCCATTCAGCAGCTTTGGCTGGTGAGCTCTTCGGACAGCACTGGACAGGACTCCCTCCTCTCCTTCTCAGTCAGGAGTTCCCAGTGCCTTCCTCTCACGGTATCTCGATCCTCATCCCAACAGTCATTAAAGAACTTGCAGTGGAGATAGAACCAGGCCAACGAGGGATAATGTTCCTTCCATTCTAGAGTGGCATTTGCCACAGCATAAACGAAACACAAGTCAGAAGTAATCAGCCTGCAAAAATGCCTTCATAAAGATCACAGAAGTCTGAATCACCTCCCAAATTCTGCCCGCTGTGTAATTACAGCGTCTCCCTCAGCCCGCTCCTTCTCTGCCCTGGTCAGCAATGGGTTCGTCTTTCTGGGGCCCAGCAGCAAGAGGGCATCTCCTGGCACCTCTGGGAAAATCACCGTGGATCTTGGGGACCGGGCAAGGCACACCCTGGGTGCACAGGGCAATTCCCTGGCAGGGAACAGCTCTGCTGGAGGTTAAATCATCGGAGCATTTTTGAATGATACCCTCAGCCATTGCAAACGGGTTTGTATGAACAGAGATATAAATTCTACTAGCAGCTGGTTACTAAAACATCTGTCTGAAGTGATAGAAAAAAACCATTAGCAATCAGTTCAATCAATCAATCTTTATTTTACGGTCATTTAGGCCAAAATTTTAGATGCACTTCTATACAATAGCAATCAGTTACTAAAACGGAATAGAAAGGCCATATTAAATTGCTGATTGCTCACTGGAAGCTAAGAGGCTGCACAGACAGGGGAAGTGGTGAATATGATAAGGAAGAGAAAGAGCAAGAGCTGTTTCTCTGTGCCAGTTTTCATTGCCTAAAGCATTCTCAAAGTGGCTCACAGTCACCTTCCCTGTGAGGTGGGTGGGGCTGAGAGAACTCTGACAGGACTGCTCTGTGAGAACAGCTCTATCAGGACAGGGACTGGCCCAAGGCTACATAGCTGGCTGCAAGTGGGGGAGGAGCGGGGAATCAGACCTTGCTGGCCAGAGTGGAAGATGCCGCTCTTAGCAGGACACCACCCTGGCCCTCCTTGACAAAACCAAGGCAACTTTCCTTTGCTGCAAAGGCCCTTCCATTTAAGAAGCCCCCTCTTTCTCTGTGAACTTCCTTAACCACCAGTTGTTCTGTCAACCCCCGAAACTCTGTGTTTACTAACTTTAGCCGAGATTAAAGTCTTCCTCCCAGTCCAAGCAAAGTCTCAGCCGCAGCTCCTCAGAGAGAAAAGGCAGTGAGCAGCCTGACTGAGAAATCGCTCCCCTAATACAAGTTGTCCTGCGGCCCTGGGCATGCTTTATCTTTTTGGGGGGGGGCATTCTGTGCCCCCCGACCTCATGCGAATAAGGGCTTGAAAGCACCACGATGGACACATGAACGGCTCCTGTTAAGGACCAGAAACGAGAAGGAACCGGCCCAATCGGCAGATAGAGAGTAATAGACCTTTGCTGGACAGGGGGAGGGGAGTGGGTTATTATCCACCAACGTGATATTGTGTTTTAATGGTTTTTTATGGGATTTTATTGTTTTTATGAATCTCTGTAAACCGCTGCGAGACTTTTGAGAGCAGCAGTATATAAATATCTTTAAATAGGACAGGGTCCTATTAAATAAAAGAGTAAGGCCACCTGGGGAGGAGTTAGGGTGGGCCCTGTCCAGGATAAAAACTCAGAGAGCACAATTAGGAGCCGCGAAGCGGCTCCTGATTGGGCCCTCCAAGTGTCCATCCAGGGCCATGCAGCCAATGGGGAGGCGCACGAAGCGCCTTCCTATTGGCCCCTCACCAGGACAGACCAAAATTCCATTCACCCAGCCCAGTCTGGCTGCCAGTCTGCTCCTGACCACCGCAGGGAGAGGAGGTCAGCAGGGCTGCCAAGGGGGATGAGAACAGAGGCTTGGACAGGCTGCGCCAGCCCTTTTCACCCCAAGGCTGTCCTAACTGTCATGTCCAACTGCAAATTGCCTCAGAACCCTGACAGAGCTGGCAGGAGGCTGGAGAGTGCTCCCCCTCCCCCTCCCTCCCTTCAGGCCTGCTGCAAAGGAGCCTCTGACAGGCCCTGACTGAGGGAAGGAGGCCTTTCCAAGAGCAACGCAGGGGAGACTGAGGGCATTCCTTTTCAGGGGGAGGGACTTTCCCCTTCTGCCAAACAGTTGCCTGACAGGGAGGCCACAGAAAAGCCCCTTCTCACTTAAAACACTGCTCTGATCGGAGGTTAGACACAGCCAAGCCATGTGTCTTTCTTCTTTGCAACTCTCTGCAGATTTGAGGCTACTGCACAGTGTTATTCTGCAGAGGAAGCTGGCTCTTTTGTCTCCTGTTTCATCTGCACAACAATCCTGTGCAGTAGGCCTCAAGTCTTTCAATTCAACAACAACCTGTGTGGGAAGCCTTAAATGTTTCTTCTCTACCACAACCCTGACCAAAGTAGCCCTTTCTGCCTGGGGAGCTGATCTTTATACTGTGCAGGTGAGCTCTAATTCCAGGAGCTCTCCAGGCCTCACCTGGAGGTTGGCTACCCCTGGGTTGGAAATATTCCTGGAGGTTTGGAGGTGGGACTTCAAAATCGTACAATGCCTCAGAGTCCAGCCTTCAAATGAGCCATTTTTGCCTGCAGTTGGTAGGGAGTGGTGCAGGAGTGTCCCTCCTGGGCTATGGGCTATGGCCAGCCCTTACCAGCAACTGTTTGTATTCTGGGGCACAGACAGGCAGACCAGCATCAGTCCTGTGAGTCTGGAAAGTGCAGGAAGATCTAAATAAATACTTACAGCCTGAAACTAAATAGAGAACAAGTAAATGTCTGGAGACACATCGTAACTGAAATAGTAACTGGCAAATAACCTTGGCCTGGCAAATAAAAAAACAGTATTAAAAACCTTACTAAGGTCAAGACTGCTGTGCACAGACAGTCTTCCTCTTAGGGTTGTCAGCTTCCCTGTGAGGCTCGCTACCCCACCTCCCTCATGGGGAGTCTGCTATGGGGAGAGAAGGGGAAGACGATTGGAAAATGCTTTGAGACACCTGAGGCCTGCTGGGTCACTGTGGCCCATTCCCAGTTCTCTCAGGCCTCTCACAACCCCACATACATCAAAGGTTGACTATTGTGGAGAGACGAATGGAAAAGGTGTTTGTGAACCGCTTTGAGACTCCTTTGGGTAGTAAGCAACAGGGTACAAAAATCCGTTCTTCTAAGGAGCAACCATGAAAGAAGCATGTGGGCACATAACATTTTACCCACAGTGAAAATATGGGAGACAGAAGGAACAGGGTGGACACCTGTGTACTGTGACTACCCCATGTGTATTAGGGCAGAGGGGCATTTCGGTGAATGTGGCCTAATTCACACAAGAAGGGAAATGACGCAGAACTGGGGGGAATTGGTTGCCATGAAATCTTCCCCTAAGAAGAGTCTCCAGTCTGATTTTCCCTTCACATATCTGAGGACATGGCTCTGGAAAGCTCATCTGTAACCACTATGCCACAATTCCCAAAGGTCAGTCCTCTCCCACACTCAACGAACATTCCACACCACAGGTTCTTGACACCCATATCTCCACACCCATGGCCTCATTTGCCACCACAACCTCCCACACAACACACACATTCAACCCCATGCCCTTACAGACTGGACAACTCCTCCCCTTCCTCTTCCCACTGCCAAGCTCTAGCGCCCGTTGTATTCTTGGAAACAACGGGCTTTGCCCCTAGTAAATAAATAAATACGTAAATAAATAAATAAATAAAAATTCATGAAGGTGGGATTGTTGTTACCTCTAATCTCACAGTGATTTTTTAAAACCCCACCATATCTGCCCCCCCCCAGTGTGGGAGAACCTTTCCACCCCAGCTGCCTCATATGGAGGCAGAAATCTTGGGTGGACTGAGGAACCTACAAGGGTGCAACCAACAACCGACAAGGACATTAAAGAAGGTTTTGTATTGGCTCCCTTTTAATGTAACTTTCCCCCCAGTGATCTTGCTCCATCATTACTCAACATGGATGGCCTCTGTCCCAAACTTTGCACATCTCACTTTTGCTGTGCGCCGATGACGCTGTCATCATGTCCGGCTCCCGTGTTGTCCCGAAGCACCTCCTTAACCACAGCCTAGCATACTGTGAAACTCACAGGCTTACACTGGACTATGGGAAGTCCAAAGTGTTCGTTTTTGCAAAATCATGGGAACCTACCATTGAGCAAGTCAGGCACTTTAAATATCCGGGAGTACATTTTCATTACAATGCAAACTGGACTGCACATAGGGACCATGCAATTTTTCTGATTTTTCTCTACGAAGGGCAACCAGTTTGTTCCGGCTTCAATGCTAAGTCATGTTACCAACTTCTACATGGAGTCCTGAAATGGATAAGTGCTTTTAACCAAGCAGCTGAAAGTACTCTGTCCCTTTTTCTGCTTAGAATCTTAGCTGTGTTCTCTATGTTGCCGTCTGTCTGGAAACAAAACAGATTGCTAGGGACCAGAGCATGGCTACTAACCATTCAGTTTTGAGTCTAATTTTTAATTCTGAATCTACTAGCTTTTCCTTCCTGATGTTCTTGGAACATCACTCCTCTAATTGGTTAAACTATGTTGAGAAAAAAACTAAACCCTTGGAATTTCCTTGGATTCGTTAGTCTTAAGGCCTTTCCGCACAAGGACCAATGTTGCTAATTGGTTTCACAGAGCGGAAACACTACTTTAAATAGTGGAATCTCAGCGTTCCGCATACCTTCATTTGTAGTGGAATCCAGTAGCGTTTCATTCGTTCCCCACAGGTTTCCGGTCTCGCAGGAATCGCTAGAAAGGAAGCGATTTTTTCTGTGCTTGTTCCCGCCCCTGGCCATCAATCAAACGGAACAGCCAATGGGCTTTTCATGCTCCCGAAAAGCCCCTTTCCCTTTAAGCACAGGTTAAAAAACACACACACATGTCGCAACGAATATGCCTTGATTCTTCCTAACGTAGAGACCCATCTAGCTCGCGTGTGAGCTGGCAAGTCAGCGTTGCCACATTCCCCCGAGTGAAAAAAAATCCCCCCCCGCACGGGCGCGATTTTCGGCCGAAAATAAAGGGAACTTGCAGACAGGAGGCTGTGTTGTGCTTGGGGACTTAAGAGAGCTTTAAAGCACTTCTGTGGAGGGACTGTAGCCGGAGAAGCCTCGCTGGGTGAATGAAGCCTCGCTGGTTCATTGCTTTCCCCACTCGCTCCGAGGAAAAAAAAATGGTGATCGCTTCACCGGAAGTTCAGAGGAGAGAGCCACGGGGAGGGACTTTGTTGCAGCCACTACATTGAGAATGCACAGGTCTTTTTCGCAAGTGTTGCAGGTTGTTGGCAGGAGTGTAGCGATTTTCTGAGGGTGAATCCACTTTTCTGGATTCACCGGAAATTGCTGCAACAAAGCGATTTTAGCGCTAGTGTTGCAGGACTGTTACAGATTGTGTGTGGCATCACGCGGAACGGCAAATTAGTAGCGTTTACCATTTGTAAGCCTTCTGCTACTTTGAACTCATGCGGAATGGCCCTTAGTGTCTGCTGCCATCAGAATATGCAATTATAAAACACAGAATCCTAGATATTGAGCTTCAAGCTCTAAGGAAGCAGCCAAGAAAACCCGCACTGCACTCTTTGGGGGAATTTCACCATATGGTTAATCTGCAGCAACGATCGCTAGGTTGAATATTCTACCACAAGCTCTGATGGCTGGGAGATCCCAGAAAACATTGCAGACACTGCCCATGCAAAAAAGGCTGTAGAGAATCTATACAACATGTTTTCCACTACTGCCATATATACAACATGATTTGGGTCAAAGTCCTCAATGTACTTTCAATTAAATGGAATGGCTCCCCTGATAACCAGAAGATACTGTTTTTTCTTTCTAATCAGGATCTTGATGTAATTGACAGGGAGACTAAATTTTTGCCATTGGTTATTAAGACCTGATGGATTGTATCCTGATTTGTCTTATTATAGTAAATACTTTACATGCCAATAAAGGTGGTTGTTGTCAAACTCTCTTGTGAAGAAAATAAAAAAGAGGTGTGCTAGGCACACACATTACCCCACTGATGCATCAACTGGTAAAGATGTGAACATCTGAAGAACAACCTTGCGATATTGACAGAGGAAAGCAAAAGCTAGGATTTTCCAAGAGAGCAGAGCCCTCACATGCAATGAGTTTATCACATAACACAGGGTTTGCAAAGGAATGGCTTGCCTGTGGAAGGAGTCAACACTGCATTAGCCGAGGAAGTCTGACAAAGGCTTCCTGTTAGTCCCTGAAGAACTATTGAGGGCCAATGGAGTCCTTGTCACATTGTTGTGCATCTGAAGTGGTCTCCAGACATGCTTACTGTGTTCCTAACCATGCCTCGTTCACCCTCTTGCCTAGTATTTCTGCTGATGTTCAACTCTTCCAAGTAAAGATATCCCCGCATTGCGAGGACATTGGGAAAATATCTGGGAAATATCCACCTGAACATGCACTTAGGACCTTTTCTTCTTAGCTCTAGGTCAGGGGTAGTCAACCTGTGGTCCTCCAGATGTCCATGGACTACAATTCCCACGAGCCCCTGCCAGCAAACGCTGGCAGGGGCTCATGGGAATTGTAGTCCATGGACATCTGGAGGACCACAGGTTGACTACCCCTGTTCTAGGTGACACTACAGTTGTGTCTATCAAGCAGGATGTCCAGTGCAAAATTTCTGGATCATGGTCTACGATGTCAATATGAGGGGCTATTACTACTCTTGCACCTCTCAAGGGATGGAATAAATATTTTTGGGAGAAGCACCTGGTGAGGAGGGGTTTCAACTAAATCCAAAGGGGGAGTGTGATGTAAATTCAGAGCCTAGTGTGATGGCAAGAACTGAAGATGAGAAGCTAGTTTAGCCTAGAGAGGAGATGACTGAGAGGGGATCTGATAACCATCTTCAAGTATTTAAAAGTTTCAATAAGGAGGATGGAGCAGAATTGTTCTCTCTTGCCCCAGAGAGACAGACCAGAACCAATGTGATGAAATTAATTCAAAAGAAATTCCGTCTAAACATCCGGAAGAAGTTCCTGACAGTTAGAGTGGTTTCTCAGTGGAACAGGCTTCCTCGGGAGATGGTGGGTTCTCCATCCTTGGAGATTTTTAAACAGAGGCTGGTTAGCCATCTGACGGAGAGGCTGATTCTGTGAAGGTTCAGGGGGGTGGCAGGTGACAGTGGAGGAGCGAGAGGGTGGTGAGTGTCCTGAATTGTGCGGGGAGGGGGGGGTTGGACTAGGTGACCTATGAGGACCCTTCCAACTCTATGGTTCTATGATTCTATAAATCTTCTCCTACAGGAGTAGATGGAAGCTGCCTGAGTGCCTTCTTCTCTGCAGAGAGTGCCTGGAGCAGAGTGTTGCAAAAAGGGTGCTTCCATTTCATCATTGTATATATTACTATAAGACATGTAAGAATTCTCCAGGAGATGGCGCTCTTTATTTGTACTTAGCCGTGAAGGTTCCAGTTGTAGATTGCGGCAGTTGTAGATTGCGGCCTCAGTTGGTTCATGCTAGATCAAAATATTTTTGATTGAAAGATGACACACTTTTTAAAAATAGTTCCTGTCTGATGTAGGCACATGCTGCATACAGAATCTTCTGCTCAGAAAAGGTGCAGAAGGACCTTTCGGTCTGAACGCTAAATTTGCCAGTGTTTTAAATCAGTACTTCAAGTGTACTTTTGGGTGTGTGGTATTGGGTTGGGGTCCCCCGTTGCCAGGCCCTGCCCCCCAGCCACCAATCAGCTGGCCGGCCGGGGACACCTAGAAAGAAGGCGGCTCAGGCCCAATCACCGCATGGTGCAGGAAGTGACTTCCTGGTATTTTGGCAAAAACTTTATGGTAGAAATCAGTATTTGCCCAAGTACCAGAATGGTGCAGGGAAGTTGCTGCATGCCAACATCACTGCCTGGCAACACTGTGGAAGCTTTCTCTTTTGTACTGGGGAACCTCTCCTGGCCCCCCACCCTAGTTTTGCATAACACTCTTCTCTTCTGACTGATAGCATCTCTGGAGAGCTGGGTTTGATCGCCCACTCCTACTCCACATTCAGCCAATTGGGTGATCTTGAGCTATACTCAGTTCTCTTCTAGCTCTCTCAGCCCCACCTCCCTCACAGGTTATCTGTTGTGGGGAGAGGAAGAGAAGGCAATTGGAAGCTGCTTTGAGACTCCTCTCGGTAGAGAAAAGCGGCATACAAGAACCAGCTCTTCTTCTTCAGTAATCTCAGGGCTCTCTCAGCCTCACCCACCTCACAGGGTGTCTGTTGTGGGGAGAGGAAAGGGAAGGCAACTGGAAGCCCCCTTGAGATTCCTTCAGGTAGAGAAAAACCAACTCTTCTTCTTCTGTAATATCAGGGCTCTCTCAGCCTCACCTCCCTCACAGGATCTGTTATGGGGACAGGAAAGGGAAGGCAAATGTAAGTCACTTTGAGACTGCTGGAAGAGAAAAGCAGCATACAAGAACCAGTTCTTCTTCTTCAGTGATCTCAGGGCTCTCTCAGCCTCACCCACCTCACAGGGTGTCATGTGTGGGGAGAGGGAAGGGAAGGAGAATGTAAGCCACTTTGAGACTCCTTTGGGTAGAGACAAGCGGCATATAAGAACCAACTCTTCTTCTTCTTCTTCTTCTTCTTCTTCTTCTTCTTCTTCTTCTTCTTCTTCTTCTTCTTCTTCTTCTTCTTCTTCTTCTTCTTCAGTAATCTCAGGGCTCTCTCAGCCTCACCCAACTCACAGGGTGTCTGTTGTGGGGAGAGGAAAAGGAAGGTGAAATTAAGCCACTTTGAGACTTCTTTGGGTAGACACAAGCGGCATATAAGAACCCACTCTTCTTCTTCTTCTTCAGTAATCTCAGGGCTCTCTCAGCCTCCCCTTCCTCACAGGGTGTCTGTTGTGGGGAGAGGAAGGGAAGGCGACTGGAAGCTGCTTTGAGACACCTCTAGGTAGTGAAAAGTAGGGAATAAAAGCCAACTCTTCTTTCTCATCTTCTTCTTTCTTCCCATCGTTGCTCATTGAAATCTTTGAGCTAAAGGGGTAATGGCCTGAATGTCAGACTTCCTTCTTGCAATGAACTGATTCCCAAGAGTTTCTCACCTGGCTGAACTTGGACCTGGGCCATGCTGGATTCAATGCATTTGCTCTCCCTTTCCTTCAGGACAGCAGTTTGGTAATGTTCTACTGAACCTGGTGCTACAGCAGGTATATACTGCTCTTGGGCACCTCCCCATCCCAATTCGCCCCCCTCGTGACTCCCCCCCACCCTTCACACACACCCCTGTCCCATCCCATTCCACATACCTCCCTGCCTTCTTGCCTTCCTGCCTTCCTTCCTCTACTGCTCTATCTCCTTCCTGCCTCTCTCTCTCTCCCTCTCACTTCCTCTCTTTAGCCCTTCCTGTCTTTAGCCCTTTGTACGTTTCCCCTTCCTTTATTTCTCCCTTCTATCCATCCCTTCAGCCACCCCTGGACCTCCTTTCTCACTCCCATCCCTCCTTCCCTCTTCTGCCTTCCTTTCCTACACTCTCCCTCCCAATCTGCTAGAAACCGGCTGTAATTTATCTACAGTGGACTTAATTTCTCATTATTTTATATTCATTGTAATACCTGAGTAGAAATTATATCTAATATACTTTAGCCATAGGCTCTTAGAAGGTATTGGGACCTGGAGAATTGTTGTTCAGATCCCAAGGAACCTATTCTTATCAGCAGAAGCATAAACAGCGATGCGCCTGGCTGCGAAACGTTTAAAGGAGCCACATTACAAAAAACATGATAGCTCCAAAGCTACCTTCACTAGGTTGTACTGATTCCAAAGTGAAAATATGAAATTACTCTCTTTGAAGTAATTGTCTTTGAATGTTCACCCATTGCTTTGCGGTTGATTAATTCCATGCCTCCAAAACAGCATCTTCAAGCTGATACTTTTTTAATGCGCTTGACCAAAGCGGCGTCTCTGATGTCATTGCAAAGTCAGGACTGGTACGCCTGGATTCCAATTCTTAAAGGTCGTGTTGACATTCTGATATAAATCAAATCACATAGGCATTTTATTCAGCACATTAAAACTTTTGATGGACAATTGAACAAATTTGTAGTCACACTATAGCCATTGATTGCATTAACAAATTCCTTATTGGGCAACATATACTGACAAACCACTCAGAAGCCACCCCTAAAGTGACCAATTAGTAAATGACCTACAGAGATATCATCAGAGCTTTTACAAGTTCACCAATATTGGGCTTCCCTCTCTAAGCAAACTGCAGGCCAGTTTTACATTCATTAATGGCCTCCACCAAGTGCCACTGTGGATATAATATTTTTATTTGCCCGACAGAACTCAGAAGAGCACACCCTCCTTTCCATGGGGCTCCTCCCTCTATAACTCTGCAAGTCCTGCCTATTCCTCAAATCAGCCCCATTGCGCGCTTTTTCAGTACTCTTGCCCCTCCAAGGATGCAGCTAAATGGTCCCACTCCTTATTATAGGATTCATTCTTTTGTACCAGAGGAATTGGCCAGAAGGGAGGTTATTTCCAAGGTGGAGGGGATGGAAACTGGAATAGCATAATAGTGTAGTCCTATCTGTTGGTTTCCTACAGGAGGAGGCAATTTTTGAGATGAGTCTAACATTACTCAGGTGTCCAGAAAGGGTATTTGTTTTTCATTACTTAATACAGAATATTTAACAGTAGAGTGCTGATTATTAATCCACTCCTCAAATTCTTGGGTTCAGGAGTAGTGCCTGGGGTCACAAACGTATTTATGTTGGACATGGAAGAAGAGTGGTTGTGCAGGTTAATCCCTTTATTTCATCTATGTTTTACACCCGTTTTTTGGATGATATTTTTTTGATTTACAATAATAAAAATACATTGCAAGAATGTGGGGGGGAATGGGGGGAATCACGGGGGGGGGAATCGGGAGGGGGAGGTGGGCAGGAAAGAGGGAGGTAGACAGGAGTGCGTGCGTGGGTGTGGGGTGGGGGAGAGGAAGTCAGGAAGTAAGAAGGGAGAAAGGAAGGCAGGCAGAGAGGTAGGTGAAAGGGGAGGGGACAGGGGGGTGTGAAGGTTGGGGGGAATCACGGGGGGGCGAATGGGGAGGGGGAGGTGGGGAGGAAAGATGGGGTAGAGAGGAGTGTGTGCATGGATGTGTGGGGTGGGGGAAGGGTGTCAGGATTGTAGAATCTCTGTCATAAATTAGCCTGAGTTCTTCCATGACAGTTATATTGCTTGGCGCCTGGCTGTTACAGGCCCTGTATTCATGCTAACAATTAAAAGTGAAATATATGTTGTTGTAACTCTTATCACTTGTTGAGGCCTCTCGGCTGGGCCCGGTTTCGCTATCACCCAGTCAAGGCCATGAGAATGTATCACTGTTTTAATTGCATGTGCCTCTTCTCTCCTTCTCCCCTCCCTTGGGAACTTTCAAGTTTTGAGCGGGAGAATTGTATTGATAAGCAGAAGCAAATCTGTACTCAGGTCAGATCTGACTTCGCCAGTCTTTATGCGTGTAGTACTTCTCAATAAAGCTTTCTATTATTAAGAAGCTAGTTGTGAGTTCTCTCAGCGTTTGACATTAAGTCAAATCTCAAAACTCCTTTCGCCTGCCAACATGCAGTACGAAGGCAATATCTATACTGAGCAGGAAGAAGGCCTGGATTGGGATCTCTCTCAGGGCGATTTGGCCGGCGCGGGCTTGTATAGCTCGGGCATGATCAGAGCCTTGGGAGAGGCAACCCCGGGTCATGCGGAGTTCCTGGAAAAGCACATCACCGAACGCAGGCGTCTTTCGAGGTACGACCGCCTGACGGGTGATGAACAGTGGCCTGAGCAACTGCCCCTGGGGGCGCCCAGCCAAGGGATGGCGTCCACCTTTGAGGTGCGTGAGTTGCAACAAAAACTGGACAAGGTGACCAGCTGGCTGCAGGATGTGTCGGGTCGGTTGGATCCGGAAGAGCAGCGTGAGGCGAGACGCTTGCTGCGCGAATTGCACGTAGACGTTCGCGAACCTGGCGGCCGGAGGCTGGGGGGTCTTCCCACCCTAAGGGAGCGCGAGGAGGCGGCGATGAATGCCGCCGCCGAAGCCGAAACCGCAGCCTTGGCGGCGGCGAGAGCAACAGCACAGTTGCAGGAGGAAGAAGACGACAGCCTTGGTGGGGCCGATGCTGGGAGAGGAGCGGCGGCTGCCGACGGAGCCGGGGTGGCGGACGGAGCGGCGGCTGATGCTGGTGGAGCGGCTGAGGCGGTGGCGGCAGCGAGAGCAGCGGCGGCGGCGAGAGCAGCAGCAGGCGTTGGTCGAGGTGTTGGTCGAGGAGCGCGGGCTCCGATGGATTGGGGTCCGGGAGGTCTGCCTCCCCATCTCAGAGGGGTGGAGATGCAGAGCACCTACAAGTTTAAAGCCAAGTTCTCGGGTGATCCGTCAACCTTCCCGCCGTTCCTGGTGCATCTCCAAGCCTACATGATGGACATGGGGTTCACTTTTAACGATGATGCCGAGTGCATTCGTTTTATGGGTGAGTGCCTGGAGGGGAAGGCAGCAAAGTGGTTCATGGACCTCTATCGTTACAATCCGAGAGCCGTCTGTAACTACAATCACTTCCTGAGAACCATGCGCCTGATGTACGTGGAGCCTTTCGAAAAGGAGACGGTGGAGAAGAAACTTAAGGCCCTGAAGCAAGGGAAAATGACGGTGGCCGAGTATGCCCGGGAATTCAAGGAACTTTCATCTGCGGTACCAGACTGGACTGAGCCCCAGAGAGTGCATGCATTCGTGGGAGGGCTCTCCGGAGATCTATCCAGCAAGTGTCTCCTTTTGGAAGACCCACTGACCGTGTCGGGATGGGTGCAGCTGGCAGGGGAGATGGAAAGCCGTCTGGAGCGGGCGGCCGAATATAAAGGAATTGCTGACAAGATGGGTGGAAAGACTTCTACCCCTAAGAAAGCCAAGCCCAAGGCTAAGCTGGAACCGAGCGAGCGCTCTAGGCGCATGGAAAAGGGATTATGCCTGGGTTGTGGCCAAGCTGGCCATTTTCTCGCTCAATGCCCAGCCAAGACATCACCCAGTGCCAAGTCGGCGGGGGGATCCCCAGCCAAAGCTTCTACAACCAAGAAGGCGGCCCCGAAGAAAAGCGCCAAGTCTCTGCTTGCTCCGGCTGGGGCTGCAACTGTGGTGGAGGAATCGGAGGACAGCAGCGGCCAGGATGAAGAAATTCAATCGGAGGAGCAGTCGGGAAACGAAGACGGCCTGCTGTGAAGGCGCCCCGCCAGCAGGTCTCCGGCAGGGGCAGACGCGCGGTGAGTGACTCTCCACTGGTTCTCTTGCCCGCGACCCTCACTGAGCCCAACTCTGGGAGAAAATTGGGGGTTCGCTGCATAGTGGACTCGGGGTGTACCAAAACCCTAGTTAGCCCAGCGCTAGCCAAGACTTTGGGGGTGGGGAAGGTGCCTCTGGGGGAGCCCCTACCCATTACCCAACTGGATGGGAAATGTGCCCCAGGGGGGGAGGCTACGGTGAAAACGCTCCCGATGGACTTGGACATTGAAAAACATTGGGAGCAGATCCAACCTCTGGTAGCGCCTCACTCCGCATTTCCGTGTGTGCTGGGGCTGGACTGGTTGCGGGAACATGACCCCACAGTGAAGTGGAAGAAAGGGACAGTGAAGTTTTCATCGCCTAGTTGCAAGCAGCATGTGCGGCCCCAACCCGCTCAAAGCTGTCGAGCCGTGGCCGCAGTGGGGACTGCTAGGGAGGCTGCCATCCCTCGGGAGTATCGAGATTTTGTGGATGTGTTCGCAGAGGCCGAATGCGACCAAATACCTCCCCACCGTAAAACAGACTGTGCAATTGAGCTAAAGAAAGGGGAGCCACTTCCCAAAGCCAAACTGTACTCTATGAGCCCTAGAGAAATGAAGGAACTTAGGGAGGTCTTGGACAAAAACGTAGCCCGGGGATTTATCAGACCGGCCACTTCTCCCCTGGCTGCCCCGGTCTTCTTTGTGAAAAAGAAGGATGGGTCCTTGCGCCTCTGTACGGACTACAGAGGGCTGAATGCTGTTTCCACCTGCAATGCTTATCCGTTGCCTTTGATTAAGGACTTGTTGGGACATTTGGGGAGGGCCCGGATTTTTACAAAACTGGACTTGAGAGAAGCCTATTATAGAGTCCGTATAAAGAAGGGGCATGAGTACCTGACCGCTTTTAATACCCCCTTGGGCCAATTTGAAAATACTGTCATGCCGTTCGGCCTCGCCGGCGCTCCGGGCGTGTTCATGAACATGATAAATGAAATTATGCATGATTTGTTGTATCAAGGGTTGTTGGTTTACATTGATGATATTTTGGTGTATTCGGAAGACGTGGGCAAACACGCCAAATTAGTCCGCGAAGTGCTCCACCAGCTGCGGAAGCACCATCTGTTTGCCAAACTTTCGAAATGCGAATTCCACCGGGACGCGGTGGAATTTCTGGGTTTCCGGGTTTCCAAAGAGGGGATTGAAATGGACCCGGGCAAAGTGCGTGACTTGCTGGCCTGGGAACCTCCCAGGACGAGGAGGCAGCTCCAGAGCTTCTTAGGCTTTGCAAACTTTTATAGAACGTTCATTCCCAGCTTTGCCAAGGTGGCATTGCCGCTTACTGACTTGTTGAAAACAAAGGAGGGGGGAAAGGCGGCAAATCGACCGGGCGCCCCACTCCAGTGGACCCCCCGGTGTCAGGAAGCCTTTGAGAATCTGAAGCTCCTTTTTACATCTGAACCGGTGTTGGCCCATGCTGACCCAACTAAGCAATTTACAGTGCAAGTAGATTCCTCGGATGTGGCAATGGGGGCCGTGATCCTACAAGAGGGGGAGGATGGGAAGTTGCACCCCTTAGCCTATCTGTCAAAGAAGTTTTCCGGGGCAGAACGCAACTGGGCGATTTGGGAAAAAGAGGCAGCCGCAGTAAAATTAGCGCTTGCCACATGGAGACATTGGTTGGAGGGGTCTGCCGTCCCATTTGTAGTTTGGACAGATCATAAAAATCTCCAAGCACTCAAGCAGCCCCGCTCACTCTCTGCTAAGCAAATGCGGTGGGCGGAGTTTTTCTCTCGTTTCAACTTTACTCTTAAGCATCTGCCAGGCAAAATGAACTTTTTGGCAGACGCCCTCTCCCGCTTGCCCCAGTACAACGGTAAGCGCGACCCATTGGTGGATACAGTTTTCACCCCCGCCCAATTGGGGATGGCAGCGGTGACGCGCAGTCAAACAAAGAAAGGAAACCGAGGAGGAGCTTCGGAATGATGGCGCTGTAGCAGACCATATCTTATGGTCTCTCAGACCAAACTGAGGGGCAGGGGCAGCAGCTCCTGTCAGACTTGAGCAAGGTGCGCAAACCTTGCTCGTGGTCGCCCCGGGAGCCGGGAACGGCATCCAGAGGGTCGTACAGATCCGCGGAGAATAATTTCTCCGGATCTCCGCAGTTTGTGTCAGAGGCCCAGGCAGCAGCCAAAACTGAAAGTAAATCTCTAAGCTTGAGACGACCAGCTGTATGAAATTCTGCATCTCTCCTGCCGACTCTCTCTACCTCTCGACTAGCTTTCTCAGCTCGAGCGACTGACAAAAGGAACGGAACGGAATCATCAGCATAAAGACTGTGAGTTCTCTGTCTGCTTCTATTGCTTCAAAGCTAGGCATCAGCCCCTCCCCCCCCCGATATAATCAATTTGCATGGAAATGCTCTTCACAGACGGGAGGGAAATTAGCGAAATACACTGGGTAGAACAGAGAGAAGGAAAAGCTTAAATCCTTACCGACAGAGAAAGCGGCAGGAATTGTTTACAATTCACGGAGATCGCTTGGTTGATAACTACCAGGCTTCTCAACTCTCGCGAGACGCCTGTTTGGGATTTGCGGTGGATGTACGCAGCGGAGTTAACGAATATTGCAATGGAGGAAGGACCCATTTTAGACGTCTAACCTGCGTCTGTCTGAGTGGATTATAATTTGCCGATTCTGCTTTTTTCTTTTTTTCTCTCTCCTGGTGGCTTTTTATTTTTTCTTTTTTTTGGGGGGGGGACATTTTCTATATACACTTCCATTGATATTTTTATAGCCCTGGCCCCCCCTCACCTTTTGTAACACTTTTTGGCTTTTGTTCTGAGACAAAGTTCTTGTTTATTTGTGGTTATTATTTCTACAACGGCTCTTTTTTAAAAAAAAAATTTCAACACCCCTCTACAAGTTATTTTTGGAGCTATAGCTGATTCTGGAAGGACATATTTTTCTATCCCCCCTTATCCCCCCCCTCTTTCCTCCTATGCTTTTTTGTTGTTTTGTTCTGTTATCTGCAGGATCTAAAGAGAGAGTCAGCCCCACCAACCAGGTTGGAAGAAATCAACGATCTAGGCCCATTATATTGGCATAAAAAATTAGTATTGCACAGATAATAGATTAACAGAGTCTGTGAATGTTCAGGTTGTCATTCTGTTAGAGTATTGGTTCAATGATTATTGTAAGGTGATAAAGCAAGCACCTAAAGTTGAAGAAGTAATAGCAACATATATTAATCTATAACTCTGTATTTAAAACTCTAATTACTGTACTGGCATTGTGAAAGCGGTCATAAAGTCAAACTATAGTGTTGGTTTTGAGCAAAACAAAAAAATTTTTTTTGATGACAGACAGATTAAGACCTCGCCCAAAGCAAATCAGATCCCCTAAATCAGAAGTCACTATAACCAATTTTTGGAAGAGGAAAAAGGAGATGGCTGAAGCAAGAAAGGAGGCAGAAGCAGAAAAAAAAAGAAACAGATCGGGGGAACAGAAGCAGAAGAGAAGGAAAGTGATATTGAAAACCTAACCAATGCACAGATGTATCGCCTATTATGTAAGGCTAATTCAGAGATACTAGAAGCAGTTAAAAAGGTTGATAAGGAGGTGCAAGACATTAAGAAAGAACTTTCAGACAGAATTGATGGTCTGGAGAAAGTAGTTGGCAAAAACATAAATCAGCTGGCAACACACCAAACGAGAATCCAACGTGTGGAAGATAATCAGCAGGAGCGGGAAAAAGTAGCAGAAGACAAGTTTGAAGTCCTGGAAGTAGAATCTAAAGCCAGGAACGTGAAAATTAAAGGCGTATCGGAAGAATTTGGGAAAACAGACCTGAGGAAGGAAATTACCGAAAGCCTTGAAGAGTACCTGGAGGAGGAAGAAATCCGGATTGACAAAGTATATAGAGTATACTCAAAGGCTGCCATACGCAAGAAACAACCAAGAGATATTCTTGTAAGTTTTGATAGCAAAGTAGTAAGAAATAACTTGTTCCAAAAGCATCGGGAGACGCCACTGAAATTGGCAGGCCAAGAAATACAAATCTTTCAAGATCTGCCAGCAGACACACTACGGAAAAGAGCACAATTTCATTTTTTGAGACAGATCCTAATTGCCAAAGAGATAAGATACTTTTGGAGAATCCCATTCGCCCTGGAAGTGATATTACCATCGGGAAGAAAAACTATCCGAACGCTCCAACAGGCTCAAGAGCTTGCTGACAACTTATCTCAAGGCACTTCAGGGGCAAGATCACCTAGGACCTCCCCAACAAGAGCGGAAACTACGCGTCGATTAGTTCAACTCTGTGACGATAGATCATCCTACCTAACACAAGCAACGGGAACACAAGCCACCCCTTCTCAAGCAGAACAAGGAGCAACCGCCCCAACACGGAAAAATGGAGAAGCTAAAGGTGCTATCCGTAAACGCTAATGGCTTGAATTCACCGGCCAAATGCACCAAATTTTTCAATCAACTGAAAAAATTGAGAGCAGATATCTACTGTATACAGGAAACACATGTGAGAAAAAAAAATCTAAATATATTGTCAACAAGAAAACTAGGAAGAGAATTTGCAGCCTCTGCCACAGTGAAAAAAAGAGGGGTGATTACTTACATTGCGAACCCCAACATTAAGGTTGAGCAGAAAATCCAAGATAATGACGGCCGATTTTTGACACTTGAAATACAACTACCAGATGGTCAGAAATATACATTGACAAACATATATGCTCCCAACAATGCGAAGGACAAGTTTTTTGAAGAATTCTTTCAGAAGCACACAGAAACTATTACTGAACAGTGGATCATAATCGGAGACTTTAATGCAGTAATGAACCCATCGCTGGACAAATCACATAACCGACAGGGAGCATATTTTCCGAAATCGGCCAAACGCAATATCCATCTCAATTCATTAATAGATCTCTGGAGAGAACTCCACCCCAAAAGCAAACAGTATACCTTCTATTCTTCTCGACACTCCTCATACTCCAGAATAGATCAATGCTGGTGCTCAAAATCGTTATTACCAAAAGTGACAAATATGGAAATTCTCCCCAACACCTTTGCAGATCACAACCCAATATGGGCAGAATTTTCCTTCTGCAGAGCTGGTATGCGAAGATGGAGAATGAATGAATACATCCTAGAAGACAAAGAGAATTTGAATCTGTGCGAAGCTGACTTTAAAGAATTTTTCAAACTTAACTGCACAAAAGAGATTCCATTATCTACGGTCTGGGATACGAGTAAAGCGTATATAAGAGGAAGATTGATAAGCCTGAACACCGCCAAAAGGAAAAAGAAAGAAAAAGAGCTGAACGAAATTGTCTGGTCAATCAGACAATTAGAAATCCAGCACCAAGCCCATCTGTCTAAGAAGACAGCCAAACAAATAACGCTCTTAAGACTAAAAAGAGATGCATTGGAAACCGAAGATATGAGGAAAAAACTGGATTGGATAAAACAAAAGAATTTTGAACATGCTGACAAACCTGGAAGATGGCTGGCATATAAACTAAAAAGAAATCATAACAAAAGTGTTATATCCAGCCTTAAATATGGAGACAACCACTTCCGTACAGATCAGGAAATACAACAATGTCTCTCAAACTTTTTCCAAAATTTATACCAAATAGACGAAGAAACTGTACCTGACAGCATGGAATATCTTGGAGGTACCCCATCCTTAACCTTCACAGACGAGCAACGAAAGATATTAAATCAGAGATTCTCAGCTCAGGAATTGGCCGAAGCGGTAACAGCTATGAAATTAAATAAGGCCCCAGGCCCAGATGGCCTCTCCGCAACTTATTATAAGAAATTAAATCATATATTACTACCAGTCCTGACACAGATGGTGAATGAGGTAGTGGACAATTCTGGAAAATCACTCCCCAAATCGTGGCAGCAAGCGTCGATAACACTCATACATAAAGAAGGTATGGACTCACTATCGCCAAATGCTTATAGACCAATATCACTACTTAATGTGGATTATAAAATTTTTGCAAAGGCTTTAGCAGAAAGACTGAAGAAATGCCTTAATGAAATCATCCATCCAGATCAAACAGGATTCATGCCCAAAAGGTACATGAAAAACAACGTCAGATTTGTCCTTAATGCAATGGAGGTGGTCCGCACTAAAGGAATTCAAGCGGCTTTTGTGTTTTTGGACGCTGAAAAAGCTTTTGACAAGGTGCAATGGAAGTTCCTACTGGCCACGCTTACCCAACTAAAATGTGGGGACAATTTTTGGAACCTAATCAAGCATGTATACTCAAAGCAAGAGGCAAGAATCTTGGTTAATGGAATGTTAACTAAAGACCCTATTCAAATTGGGAAGGGAACTAGACAAGGATGTCCGCTATCCCCCCTACTATTTAACCTGGTATTGGAGTCACTAGCTCGTAAAATTCGAGCAAACGCAAAGCTCTCGGGACTTACGATTGCGGGAGAAGAATTTAAACTTAAAAGCTATGCTGATGATGTTGTTTGTGTATTAACTAATCCAAGTACCACTTTAGAATTGTTGTTTGAAGAGATAAACACTTTTGGGAAACACTCTGGATACAAGATAAATCTCTCTAAAACCAAGATTATGCTATTTGGCATACCAGACTTGAATATAGAGATAATCAAAAGGGCACTAAGGTGTGAGATCAACCCTAAAAAGGTCAAATATCTAGGAGTCCAAATTGGAAATCACTCTGATACCTTGCTTGCTAACAACTACGGGGAGCTCTGGTCACAAATCCAACAGGACATTAAGAAGTGGAACAGCTTGAACCTTTCGTGGTCAGCAAGAATGGCCACAGTAAAAATGTCAATATTACCAAAATTTAACTTCCTCTTTCAAACTCTGCCAATAGATATTAATGACTCTGTGGTAAATAAATGGCAGTCTGAAATAAATAAGTTCATTTGGAACTATAAGAGGCCAAGAATTGCCTTTAGAATTCTACAAGATGACAAGAAGAGAGGGGGACAGGGCGTCCCAAATCTAAAATTATACCTACATGCGGCAACACTGACAGCAGTGGCAGACTGGATAATTGATCCAATGACAAGAGATTTGGTGTTGGAAAAGGTAGATAGTAAGCAAAGCTTCCATGAAATGCTCTGGCCCTCTTTGAAAACAAAAGGAAAGGAAAAACCTAAGGTCAGCTTTTGGACAAGATCCCTACTAAAGATCTGGAATAAATACAAAACAAGACTTTGCTCCTCATCATACTTACTGAAATCGCCAATAGAGGCGTATTTTTCCAGACAACAGCAAAGAAGAATAACATGCCCAATGTACAAGGACTTGTTAACGAGAACAGGTGAGCTCAAGAGTCTGCAAGAATTAAACAAAGAAGGATATGAGCTACGATGGATGGAGTATAACCAACTGAAAGCTAGACTAAAAACAGACTTTGAGATTCGAGTGGACAAAAACTCACCTCTTAGTGATTTTGAAAACATGTTATTGCTCAAAAAACCACACCTACAGGGCCAGATCTATAAACTTCTTTTGAAATACGAGACTGAGTCAGAACAAGTAAAGAATTGTATGATTAAATGGATGCAAAACCTGGGCTCCATAATTGGTATGGAGGAATGGGAACGAGTTTGGATCAAAATTCCTAAACAAACCAACAGCCAAATTTTAAGGGAAAATTGGTATAAGATGTTTTATAGATGGTATATTACTCCAAAGGTCATTGCAAAAATCTCAGATAGGTTTGATAATAAATGTTGGAAATGTCATAAAGCAGTAGGTTCTTTTTATCACATGTGGTGGAATTGTGAGAAAGCAAAAAAGTATTGGGTTAAAATACATATGGTGTTACAGGAAATATTTAAAATGCGATACCCAATGAAGCCTGAATCTATGCTGCTAAGCTTCCACCCAAGTGCTTTACCTACTTCTTCTAGAATCCTCTTCTTCCATGCAACTACGGCGGCACGGTTGGTGTGGGCGAAGCACTGGAAGGCGACTGAGACTCCAACTATTTCTACATGGCTTGATAAATTAGCGGACTTAGCAAAAATGGCAAGACTCACCAACATGGTTAAGAAGAGATCTCCGGAAGAATATGATGAACAGTGGAGTGATTATTTGGACTTTCTTAAGAAAGACAGCAGTAACTGTTAGATTAGGACCAATATGTAATGGGAACTGACTATATATCTTTTGAGATAATATCAGACTACATCAATTATGATATACGTGTATTGACGACACTTATCAGCTGGTCGCTTCTTTGTTTTTTGTTTTTCTGTAAATGCTTTTTATAAGAACAAATAACAATAAAAACTGAATAAAAAAACAAAACAAAACAAAGAAAGGAAACCCGATTCCCGGTGGGTGGGTTCAGAAGGAGGTGTTACAGGACTCTGAGTTTGCTTCCCTCCGCCCTGACCTAGTCGACAAGGGGGGCCTGTTTTTCAAGGGGGAGCGCCTTTACGTTCCAGCGGCGGCGCGCGGGGACATTTTAAAACTTTGTCACGATGCGAAAACCGCAGGACATTTTGGTTTCGTGAAAACTCTGCACCTGGTCAGGAGACATTATTGGTGGCCTACGTTACAGAGCGATGTGGAGAAATACGTGCAGGGCTGCCCCACCTGCCTGGTTTCCAAACCCCCAGGAGGAAAGAAAAAAGGGCTGCTGCAGCCTCTGCCCACCCCTGCCCGCCCCTGGTCCGATGTCACCATGGATTTTATTACGGACCTGCCTCCCAGCCAGGGCAAGACTGTAGTTTGGGTGGTGGTGGATGCATTTTCAAAGCAAGCCCATTTTATTCCCTGTGCGGGCTTGCCCTCAGCGGCCAAACTGGCTTCTATGTTCGTGACTCACATAATCCGCCTACATGGAATCCCTAGGAGATTGCTCACGGATCGGGGCCCACAGTTCGTTGCCAAGTTCTGGCGGGAGCTTTTGAAGTTGCTGGGGATAGAGCAAGCCCTGACATCGGGCTACCACCCTGAATCCAACGGGCAGACTGAACGGGTGAACCAAATTCTTGAACAGTATCTGCGCTGTTTTATTAATCACCAACAAAATGATTGGGTTGCCCTTTTGCCACTTGCTGAGTTTGCCTACAACAACGGGGTGCATGCCTCCACAGGAGTGTCTCCCTTTATGGTGGTGTACGGGACAGACTTAATTGCGGCACCCACCTGGGATTTCGTTTCTGCTGAAGCCCCTGAAGTCACAAAATGGGCAGCAACTATTAGTGCAGGTTGGCCTGATATTGTCTCTAGCCTTGAGGAGGCTAAACAAGCTTATAAGTCCCAGGCAGACAAAAAACGTGCACCTGCACCAGCCTGGAAGGTGGGTGACCTTGCCTACCTGTCTACAAAGAACTTATGCTGTCAGCAGCAATCTAAGAAGCTGGGTCCCAAATTTGTGGGGCCCTTTCCCATCGTGAAGCTGATTAATGCTGTGACTGTGGAATTGCATTTGACTAAAACTTACAGGAATGTGCATCCGTTTTTTCATTCCAGCCTGCTGCGGCGAGCCCCGGTGCCGGATGTGTGGCACCCTCCGCTCTCAACACCAGTGCCTGTCTACATTGATAAAGACACCCACTACGAAGTCAATCAGATCCTGGACTCTCGGGTGCACAAGGGTCGCCTCCAATATTTGGTGGATTGGAAAGATTTCCCTTCGGGGGAGAGGGAGTGGGTGGAGGCAGCGAATGTAAAAGCCCCGCGCCTCCTTCGGGCGTTCCACCGTGCATTCCCAGAATGTCCTCATCCAGTGGATGCGGGCTAGTGTGTGGGGGGGTCATTTTTAGGGTGGAAGGATGTCAGGATTGTAGAATCTCTGTCATAAATTAGCCTGAGTTCTTCCATGACAGTTATATTGCTTGGCACCTGGCTGTTACAGGCCCTGTATTCATGCTAACAATTAAAAGTGAAATATATGTTGTTGTAACTCTTATCACTTGTTGAGGCCTCTCGGCTGGGCCCGGTTTCGCTATCACCCAGTCAAGGCCATGAGAATGTATCACTGTTTTAATTGCATGTGCCTCTTCTCTCCTTCTCCCCTCCCTTGGGAACTTTCAAGTTTTGAGCGGGAGAATTGTATTGATAAGCAGAAGCAATTCTGTACTCAGGTCAGATTTGACTTCGCCAGTCTTTATGCGTGTAGTACTTCTCAATAAAGCTTTCTATTATTAAGAAGCTAGTTGTCAGTTCTCTCAGCGTTTGACAAAGGGGTGGCAGAGCGCGGTGGGTGGGTGGCTGTGTTTGTGTGTACGTGTCTGTGGGGGCAGGGAAGCGGCAGCAGGGCGAGGGGGCGGCCAGGGGGTTTTGTGTGTTTGTGTGTGCGTGTCTGTGTGTTTGTGTTCGCTGGGAAGCGGCGGCGGGGCGAGGGGGGGCGGCCAGGGGGTTTTGTGTGTTTGTGTGTGTGTGTCTGTGTGTTTGTGTTCGCTGGGAAGCGGCAGCGGAGCGAGGGGGGTGGCCAGGGGGTTTTGTGTGTTTGTGTGTGCGTGTCTGTGTGTTTGTGTTCGCTGGAAAGCGGCAGCAGGGCGAGGGGGCGGCCAGGGGGTTTTGTGTGTTTGTGTGTGCGTGTCTGTGTGTTTGTGTTCACTGGAAAGCGGCGGCGGGGCGAGGGGGGGCGGCCAGGGGGTTTTGTGTGTTTGTGTGTGTGTGTCTGTGTGTTTGTGTTCGCTGGGAAGCGGCAGCGGAGCGAGGGGGGGCGGCCAGGGGGTTTTGTGTGTTTGTGTGTGTGTGTGTTTGTGTTTGCTGGGAAGTGGCAGCGAGGCGAGGGGGGGCGCCCAGGGGGGTTTGGCTGGTGAGGCTGTGTGTATGTGTATGTATGTGTGTGTGTGTCTGGGTGCGGGGAAGCAGTGGTGGGGAATGGCCATTGGGAAGGAACCCTAGGTGGGAAAAGAGCAGGGACGGGGCATCTGCACTGCCGCATCACTGCTCCTTTCGCGAGGGCGAGGGGAAACCGGCGGGAGGACTCACCGTCGGGGAAGGCTGCTTCTCCTTGTTTGCGGTGAGTCCCCGGGCGGGCAAGGCGAGGCTGGGCCAAGCAGCCACTGGCCCTGCTTGGCCCTGGAGTGACACTCGGTGGCTAATAAATGTTTTAGCAGCAGAACTAGTAGTTAACCCTCAACCTTTGCAGGAACAACCTCTATGATATCCTGGTGGTTCCAGCCCCGGGGCTTGGACAGCATTTTAAGGCACTTTCTGCTGTCCATAGATGGAGTTCTTGAAAACTCTTTGTGTGCCTTGGCCAAAGGACCTCTCAAAGAGCATGGCACGTGAAGGGTCAGCGAAGGCCAAGTAGCTGAAGGATGCTGCAGAAGACTGAAAGATGAAGCAAACTTCTCAGGGGCTCCGTCATTCACCACAGCTAACTTCTTTGTGAAGTTCATTGTGTTTCCCTGAGAAACCATGAGTGTTTCCCAGATGAGACAACAACCCTATTATTTTCTATGATCATTCATCCTGGGATGACATAAAGGGTGAGGTAAAATTGCTCATTTTGAACTCTTCATGGTTTGTTTCTTGAATGTTTAATCAAATCAGCGTTTTAAAAAAATTGGATAAATTAACTTGGGAAGCTCCTGGCTAGTTGGCCTTGGTCCAAAATTGTGGGATAATCCAGAAAGTTGGTCTACCCGAACGTTATCTGGGAAGCCCTTGATTCACATCCCTTTTGAATTGACAAGGTGGATTTGGTTATGCTGATGTTTCTCACCCTCACAACTCTAGGGCCATTTCCACATGAGAAATCTGCCTCTGGACAGCCACCGGTTGCTGGCATGTTTTAGAGCCCCCACTACATGATGCTGTCTGCATCCCGAGGCTGTCCAGGAGCTGGCTCGAGTTTTGGCCAGCTTTGCCTGGGGATGAAGGAAATCGCAAAAAGTGGATTGGCCACCTCCCATTACGCTTTTCATCAGGGAGCAACCAGGGGCAAGCCCATATGAAGGGAGAAAGGCACGACAGAAAACATGGGAAGGGTCTCCTGTGAAGAGGCGTGCAAATGCACAGCTTACAACCGTGCCTTTGCAAGCTGGAGGCAGTGCGAGGTTTGCACCTCCATGTGGAAATGGTCCAGTTATGGGCATAATACCGACTTGCTATATATCCCAGGAAACATTAGGTTGCTTCTTGTGGACCCCTGCAGTGCTGTTCAGTATCAACAGGGCAGGGTGGGAGAAGAGTCTTGTGTGGGCTGACAAAATGCCCCACAGTAATCCTGATGTCTGTCCTCATCACATCCCCATGGGGAGAGCACCTGTGGGGAAATTTGGATCAAGGGAAATGGTAAGTGAGGAAAGGTTTGTCATCACCCCCCCCCCCCCCCCGCCGCACCAACTCACCCCCAAGTGGCAGCAATTTCCCCCAAGCCAACTGGCCACGGGACTGCCATGGTGAGTGCATTTTAAGCTTTAGTAGTGAAAAGTACCAACGTATGGCAAACCCTGATGGTATTTTCAAAGCATGAGATGAACAGAGATGGTTTGCCATTGACTTCCTCTGGACTTCCTTGATGGTCTCCCATCCAAATACTATCCGGGGCCAACCGTGCTTAGCTTCTGGGACCTAATGAGACTGGGATAGCCCAATCCAGGAGAGGGGCAGTTTCAGCTGCAAATGACTGTAAAACCAGCTCCAGGAGCACTGCCTCATTCTGGGCATGAGCCTGAGTGCCAGAACTCAGGCAGAGCCAACGGGTCTGCTGCGCATCATGTCTTGCCTGTGAATAAACTGAGGCATTTATCTGGCCAACATTGAAAACAGAGGGTATTTCCGAAAAAAATAGCATTACGCCAGTATAGCGCTAAATATTATCGCGCCTCTGGCCATTCCTCACTTTCTTGCTGTCTCACTTTCCTCTGCTGCCTTGTCACACTTCTTACACTCCACATTGCCTGCTGGAAATGGCAGGAGAGAGCAACAAGCTCTACACGCAACTCTCTTCCACCTGTCAAACAATCCTGAAAACCAATTGCCTTTCTCAATGTTTTAAAGGCCTGTGATGCCTGCTAAAAAATTTTTTAATTCAATAATTCTCTGTTGAAACACCTGCTGGCCATAAACTGACTAGATACCCACAATACAGGCATAGATTGGGTTGAGAAAATGTTATCATTTGTCCATAAAGTTTAAAGGTAAAGGTATCCCCTGTGCAAGCACTGGGTCATGTCTGACCCTTGGGGTGACACACTCCAGCGTTTTCTTGGCAGAATCAATATGGGGTGGTTTGCCAGTGTCTTCCCCATTTGCCAGTGCCTTCCCCACCATAAAGTTTGTGCCCCCCCCCCAATTTTGGTTCAACGAATGGGGGGAGAATGGTGATGGGGTGGCAGTGGGGGAGGAGAACCACCCCACCAAGCTGAATCCCTGGTTGCGGACAATGGGACTATGCACGGACAAAGTGGCAGAGATTCCCTCACCCTACTGGGACTTGGCGGAAGCCTTTTAGGAGGAAGAGTGCAGCCACCTTCCTCCGCACTGAGCGACAGACGGTGCCATAGAGCTGGTTCGAGGAGCGGCCCTCCCCAAAGCCAAGTTGTATAGTATGAGTTCTTCAGAACTTGAGGATCTCTGGAAATTTCTGGACAAAAATCTGGCTTGCAACTTCATCCGCCCAACCACCTCACCCATGGTGGCACCGGTGATGTTCCCAAAGAAAAAAGATGGCACTCTGAGACTGTGCACTGATTTTAGATCCATCAATGCAGTGTCTCGAACCAATGCCTACCCCCTGCCTCTCATCAAAGACTTGTTGGGAAATGGGGGGGGGGAGATATCCCCCAAATTGACTAGCACAATACTTACTACCGGGTCAGAATTGCTGAGGGGGATGAGTGGGAAACAGCGTTTAATACCCCCCTGGGACAGTTTGAGTAGCTCATGATGCCGTTTGGATTAATCAGCTCACCAGGAATATTCCTGAACATTATTAATGAAGTGTTGCATGACTTGTTGTATCAGTGGGGAGATGGTTAACTTCTTGATGATGTGTTGATTTACAATGCAAATGAGGAGGAACAAATCCCTCTAGTCTGCAAGGTCCTAAAGAGACTCAGGGGCCACAAACCGTATGCAGAACTATCTAAGTTCCATCAGTTAAATATTGATTATCTGGGCTACAGGGTTTCAGCAAAAGGGATCCAGATGAACCCAGCAAAGGTGAAGGATGTGTTGACCTTGCCAGCCCCTTACACACAGTGGCAATTACAGTCATTCTTAGGATTTGCAAACTTCTATAGGGATTTCATGCCCGTCTCTTGACAGACCGTCTGAAAACCAAGGGCGGGGAAGCAGCAAAAAAAAACAAAAAAAAAAAAAAAACACATGCTCAGCCCTTGCATGGATCCAGGCAACTCAAGAGATTATTTACCATCCTGACATGAACTGCCCCTTTATTGTTCAAGTAGTGACCTCAAACCCAGCTGTGGGCAGAGTTTTGCTCCAAAGAGGGGAGGGGGGGAAGGCTGCACCTATGCACATATCTGTCCCATAAGTTCACCCCAGCTGAAAAGAATTGGGCAATCTGGGAGAAAGAGGCAGCTGCCGTAGAAACCACCCTCACAGTGTGCCGGCACTTCTTGGAGGAATCCTTCCAGGTGTGGACCGACCACAAGAATCTTGAGATTATCAGGAAACACCACAAACTAAATGCCCAGCAGATTTGGTGGCCTGAATTCTTCTCCCTGTTCAATTTCAGTCTCAGCCACATTCTGGGCCACCCTAACTTCCTAGGAGACACTCTGTCCAGACTGCCCCAACATGAGTGTGAAAAGGAAGTAAAGGTGGACACGGTTTTTAACTCTCACCAATCGGGACTCCCAGTGCAGACCCAAAGCAAAACCAAGGCAGGGGGGGGCAACCCCCCCTGCAGATCTGAAGGGTAAAACCCTGATGACTTTCACTAGGTCCTGGCTTATGACCCCCAACTGAGTTCCTTGAAGGGATCTTTGGAGGAAAGCAATGGGTCTACAAGCAATAAGGTCTACATTCTAGCCTCCCTCCACAGAGAAATGCTGGAGGTCTGCCATGATAGCAAAATCACAGGGCATTTGGGATTCACAAAAAGCTGGTGAGGTGACAGTTCTCTAGGTCCAACCTCTGCCAGGACATGGAGAATTATGGGAAGGGATGTTCCATCTGTGCCATGACTAAGTGGGTGGTGGACAAGCCCCCAGGTGTCCTGAAGCCCCTAGAAGCCCCCAGCTGACCTTGGGAAGTGATTTCCATGGACTGCATCATTGACCTTCCCCCCAGTAACAGTAAAACAGTGATCTGGGTGGTGGTCGACCATTTCCCCAAAGAATCGCACTTTGTTCCATGTGCATTGTTACCCAGTGCCCCAAAACTGGCTTAACTCTTTGTGCAACATGTGCACAACTCCACTCCTTCCCAGCCAAGATCATGAGCAATAAGGGGAGCCAGTTCGTTGGCAAGCTTGGCGGGCCCTAATGCAGTTGGCAGAGGGCACCCGTGCCCCCAGCTCAGCTTATCACCTGGCCACAAACAGCCAGACCGAACAGGTGAACCAAATGTTAGAGCCGTACTTACGGTGTTTTTTAAATTACCACCAGGATGACTGGGTCCCGCTATTACCCCTGGCGGAATATGCCTACAATTATGATCCCCATCTGAGCACAGGGATGTCCCCTTTTGAAGTAGTCAATGGGTATGCTCCACGTCCATTTCCCACTCTCGAGCCCCCGCCCAGAGACCCATACAACCTCTCCCCTGGAGTAATAGATGGGGCCTCCAGGTACAGGATATGTGGGAGGAAGTGTCAGATGCACTCAAGAGTGCAAAAGCAGAGTACAAGAAGTCGGCTGACAAGAAGCAGGCTCCAGGGTGTTTGTCTCCACCACACATCTCAAGAACAGGAGCCCCAGTAAAGAACTAAACTACCGCTTTGTAGGACACTTGCAAACCACAGAAGTGATCAACAAAGTGGCTGTACGGGTGGACCTCCCCCCCCCCACCTTCAAGAAGGTCCACCCTGTTTTTCATGTGAGCTTCTTGAAACTGGTGCCCCTGCCAGATAAGTGGCACCCCACGGCACCCCCTCCCCCACCAATCATGGTAGGGGATGAGACACACTATGAACTGTCACATGTGTTAGACCAGGGGTAGTCAAACTGCGGCCCTCCAGATGTCCATGGACTACAATTCCCAGGAGCCCCTGCCAGCAAATGCTGGCAGGGGCTCCTGGGAATTGTAGTCCATGGACATCTGGAGGGCCGCAGTTTGACTACCCCTGTGTTAGACTCTCGTTTACAGAAGAGATGCTTGCAAGTAGGGTTGGGCCCTTCGGCAAATGAAATGGCCGGACTCTCCTGGTCCAGCAAGCACCGCGCCACGGGGGGCAGAGGAAGCGCGGGCATCAGCACGCTGGCAGGCACGCACATGCGCTCGCTGGCACACGAAGCGCCCAACCCTACTTGCAATACTTAGTTGCCTGGAAGGATTTAATTGTGATAATTAAGTGCTATTCACAGATGTGACCAATTTAATCCAGTCCCAGTTATTTATGCCTCTTGATGCTAACTAGCCCTTTCGGGTAACTCCCCCCATGCAAAATGGTTGGGGACTACTTCTTCAAGGGGATGAAATTAATTCAAAAGAAATTCTACCTAAACATTTGGAAGAAATTCCTGACAGAGCAGTTCCTCAGTGGATCAGGCTTTCTCAGGAGGTGGTGTGTTCTCCATCTTTGGAGATTTTTAAACAGAGGCTGGAGAGCCATCCAGAGGCTGATTCTGTGAAGGCTCAAGGGGGTGGCAGGTGACAGTAGATGAGCGATTGGGATGTGAGTGTCCTACAAAGTGCAGAGGGTTTGACTAGATGACCCAGGAGGTCCCTTCCCACTCTATGATTCTATGATTCCTTGATTCTATGATTCCATTGGGTCTGAGGAAGTGTGCATGCACACGAAAGCTTGTACCTTGAAGACTCAAACTTTGTTCATCTTAAAGGTGTCCCTGGACTCAAATGTTGTTCAATGCAAGCAGAATAATTTCTGCCGTGGGTATGCCTGGGCTTACCAGGATAGCATAAAATTGAGTATCAAATCAGTCTTGTTAGCCAATACATTTAATGTATCTCGGTGTGTTTGGGTGAAAATGGTTCTCTTTACCACAGCATTCAGCATTAAATGACTTTTAAGTTCACTCTATAGGTTTATTTGCAGTAAAGGTAAAGGTAAAGGTATCCCCTGTGCAAGCACCGAGTCATGTCTGACCCTTGGGGTGACGCCCTCTAGCGTTTTCATGGCAGACTCAATACGGGGTGGTTTGCCAGTGCCTTCCCCAGTCATTACTGTTTACCCCCCAGCAAGCTGGGTACGCATTTTACCGACCTCGGAAGGATGGAAGGCTGAGTCAGCCTTGAGCCGGCTGCTGGGATTGAACTCCCAGCCTCATGGGCAGAGCTTTCAGACTGCATGTCTGCTGCCTTACCACTGTGCGCCACAAGAGTATTTGCAGTACTATATTTTAAAATGCGTGTTGTTGTTTTGATTGTTTTCAGGCTGCTAGTGTTGCTGATTTTGGCTGCATGCAGTCTTCCCCTTTGCATGCCACTAGACCAGGGGTAGTCAAACTGCGGCCCTCCAGATGTCCATGGACTACAATTCCCAGGAGCCCCCTGCCAGCGAATGCTGGCAGGGGGCTCCTGGGAATTGTAGTCCATGGACATATGGAGGGCCGCAGTTTGACTACCCCTGCACTAGACCGTGCAACGGGAGCAAAATCACGCAAGAAATAATGTCTTCAACACGTCTTGTGTCTCAAACTGAGCTGGAAGGCTGAAGACCCCCCCCCCCCCAGCAGAATCCGTGTGCTCAGGCCTGCCTGGCGTTCATGAAAATGAAGCAAGAAATTAGCATGCAGGAATGGGAGGGAGGCCTCGGCCAGGAGCTGATGCCCGGTTCAGGGGGGATGCCTGAGTGCGTGGGGAGGACTCCGCCGAGGAACTGCTGACTCTCAGCAACTTGATGG
Source organism: Paroedura picta (assembly GCF_049243985.1). Taxonomy (NCBI): domain Eukaryota; kingdom Metazoa; phylum Chordata; class Lepidosauria; order Squamata; family Gekkonidae; genus Paroedura; species Paroedura picta. The sequence goes on along the minus strand of NC_135374.1, from coordinate 122,853,027 downwards.
TTCTGTTTTTTCATCAGAACCAAAATGTCAAGCCGCATAATCGTTTCCAAGCGCAAAATGTTTTCATGTCGGAAATAAAGGCGGGGGCAGGGGAGCAGCTCCCCCCTGCCTTGAATCACGCTCTATTTACGCAGGGTGCTTTCTTTTCTGAAGGATAACTTCTAATTATTCCCCGGCTGTCCAAATACTGTTGCCATAGCAACAGCTCCTTTTTTGTAGCTGCTGCACTAGAGCCGTGCTAACCTGTGTGTGCATCTTTGTTTGTATCCATCCTGAATGTCTCCGTTTCTTTGTCTGTTGTGGTCGGGTCAGGATGCCCCGTCTTTGACTCCCTTGACGTCTCAGGGGTCCCCCTGCCCATATTTCAACATCTGGCAGTTCAGCAGTATGTTTTAGAACTGAAACATTTCCCCTTTCATCTTTATAGTTGACTAATAATTCTGCAGCCCACATCCCATAATGGTAATAGAACATGGTTCAATTTCCCACACCACCCTTTTGCTGACCTTTTATGTTTAGAAGACAAAATATGCTGGCAACCGTTTTAGCTTCCCTTCCAGAGGAATCAGCCCCCCAGTGGCACGGGGTGTGCCCAGAAAGGCCTCTCTGGCAAAGAGTGGGAGCTCCTTGTGGAGGTGAAGGGTAAAGGTAAAGGTGTGTCTACCTTCAAGTGAGTGTCTCTGCCTCCCCCTCCTCAGGCCTGTCCAGGTGGGTCTCACTGAGGTCTTGGGCCCTGGCTGTGCTGGCTGCAGGCTTCCGGGGTGTGTCTGTGCATGGCCTGCGTTTTCTCCATCTTTAAATGCCCTCTGTCAGCTGGAAGCCATAAAGAGACAATGGTTGGGTAGGCAAACTTACCCCTACGGTTGCCAGATCCCTCCTGGCAAATGGGGAGGGATGAGGAGGGGGACTTACCTGGAAAAAGAGGCAGGCCCAGGTCTTGTTGCTAGCATCATGTCGGAAGTGATGTCATAACACCTGAGATGTCCAGGTGTCACTCCAGTATTTGAGCAAAAACTCTGGTCAAATTGGCTCATCCATACCTCTCTCTGTGGGGGTTCTGGGGAAATCTCCTTCTGCATTCAAGAATGACTGTGATCCCAGGGTGGAAAATAAGCCAATTTGGGGCAGTGTCAATTCTGGCCCTTCCTTGGGATGAGACAGCAGACTTAGGATCAGGGAGAAATCTCAGCCGTGTGAATTTGCATCCTCTGCAGATTTGAGACAAGATTGTCTTCAGCACTTCAGATGATAACTGAAATAAGGACCACTAAGATTCCTCTTAGAGGCCCATGTTGGAAGGAATAGAATCAGAGAATCATAGAGTTGGTAGGGGCCTCCAGGGTCATCTATAGCAGTGGTCTCCAACCCCCGTCTGGGGACTGGGACTGGTCTGTGGATCAATCGGTACCGGGCCGCGGCTCCTCCTCATTCTCCTCCTTGGCTGCTGCCTGGGGGCTGCCCTGCCACTCTGCTGCCGGCTCACCTTGGGTGCTCTCCAGTGGCCACCATGGCTGGGGCTCCCCCTTGGCATGGCACTGCGCAGCTGCTGCTGGCAGCGCCCCCCCCCCCGTGGGCAGCAGGAAGTCAGGGGCGCCGGAGGGAAAGCAAGCGGAGCAGGGGCTCAGGCAGCGGCTGCGTCATCCCTCGGCAAAAGACTACCCCCCCCCCGGGCCTCAGTAAAATTGTCAAGCATTGACCGGTCCCCGGTGATAAAAAGGTTGGGGACCAATGATCTATAAGATGGGCGAGACTTGTCTTGGCAGTAGTACGTGTGATAAGGATCTGGGGGTCTTCATAGACCATATGTTGGGCTCACAGAAACATTCTTGGGGAAGGACTGAGGTGAACACAGTATTGCTGAGGCTGCATCCCCTCTGAGCCTGTTTGGGGTGGTGGGGATGAAAAAGGCTCTCTTCCCAGCTTTGAAATCCTAGAGAGAGAAGCGGCAGGGCCATCACTGCCCCTCTTGATTGGCTCCCCCCCCAATCCCCACCACCAACCTGGAAATGTCTCCCTGCAGAGGGCCGTAGAGATCAAATCTAGGCCCCTTGGTCACCAGAAGCCACCCGCAAATGGGAAAACTTCTCCCAAACTGACTGTGAGCCTTAGAGCTCATGTGAAACACAAGAAGCAACCATCAGTTCTCAGGGGGGTACGTCTGTCCTGTGCAGAACAGGGGAATAGACCTCTGTCCATGAAAATATCCAGGCCCACCTGGGAGCCCACCGCCCTAGCTCTCAGCCTTCCTCCTCGGTATGTCCCTCAGGGCGAACAAGGAGGTCCAGGCGGGTTCTGTTGTAATGCCAAAAATGCTGCTTGGGGTCAGACCTGCTTTCTTTTAGGGGTTGATCAAAGGCCCAATTATCCATCTCCTTGGTTTTGTTTCTTCCCTCGTTCTGATCTACACGTAGAGCTTTGCCCTGCTTTATCCATTATGGTTTGTTGCTTTTTATTTTTTTGCCATTTTTAAATTTGGAGGTCTCCTTATGGTTGAACTTATTCTACTGTCACTGAGGGCTGCTTTATTAATGGTCTTACAGCTGGCTTTTATCGATCATTCATGTCTGGCTTTCAGTGTCCAAGCTGTTTTGTTGTTTTTCAGTGAATGTCAGCAACTTTGAATGCATTTATGCTAACAGTGGTTCTTTTCTCAGAGTGGAAATATTTCCCATTAGCAGTGTGCAAAAATAAATGTAGTTGGTAACCATTTTTTATCACCTAGCCTTGATCTCCTTCCTGTTAGTGAGCAGAAAAAGGTAAACCATCTTTGCAATATGTAATAACAGCAATATAATGCAGCTGCAACAATAAAGAGAAAATAGGACACAGTTTTCTGATCCTCATCCTTTTTAAGATATAATTACACCATTGGGACCGAGAGTGCCTGAGCAATGCCTCCTGACATCTATTGATTTCTGAACATGATTATGGCACTTCCTCCTCTAGCAACAGCAAGAGAAGAAATCAGTTTCCTTAACATTCTGGCAATGCAGAAGCCACCCAGCCACAAAACCTTGTTGCCAGAGGAAGAAATGCCATTTTCATAGCATGGTTGCCTTGACCTGGAGAGTCCAGAGTAGCCTAACCTCGGAAGCTGAGCATGGTGGACCCTGGAGAGTCCTTGAAAAGGAGACCAACCAGGGAGGGCAAGGCTGCAGTGCAGAGGAAACCACCATTCAATTCCTGACTTGAAAATCCTCCTTGGTGGACATAGGTTGGCTAATGAGATCTGGGTACCCTGGGTTATCCAGGGATGAATATGGGGGGAGAGAGAGGGGGGGGGGGAGAGAGAGAGAGAGAGAGAGAATGTATGTATGTACTGGTCATACATTGGTGAGACCACACTTGAAGTACTGTGTGCAGTTCTGTAGTAGTAGTAGTAGTAGTAGTAGTAGTAGTAGAAGAAGAAGAAGAAGAAGAAGAAGAAGAAGAAGAAGAAGAAGAAGAAGAAGAAGAAGAAGAGTTGGTTCTTAGATGCCGCTTTTCCCTACCCGAAGGAGGCTCAAAGCGGCTTACAATCGCCTTCCCTGTCCTCTCCCCACAACAGACACCCTGTGAGACAGGCAGAAGAAGAAGAAGAAGGCCTCAGTACCCAAGTAACCAGGGATGAACATCGATTCCCATGGTCTGGCTTACCAACCCCTTCTCTCCGACTTGGAGGGTCCTCTTCCAGGTTCCCTGATCATACTGCTGCTTCTGTGCTTACTGGGCCTTTCCCAGATGTCGACTTGCCTCCTTCTTTCTAACGCAGGGGTTCTCAACGTGAGGGTCGGGACCTCTTTGGGGGTTGAATGACCCTTTCACAGGGCAGGGCAAGCAGCTTGGCCGGGGGGGGGGGCGCCATCCACACAACAGCCTTGCAGGATAGATCGAGATAGAACGTTTGTCTGTCTTGAGCAGTGGAAAAGAGTGAGATCAGCATGGTGGGACAAGAGACAGAACTGAACAGAGAAACCCTGGAAAAAAAACAATTTATATGCAATCATACAATACAATACGGAAACCTTTAATGGCATCCACAATACAAAACAATATACAAATCAGTTCTGCAATAAAAGTCAGAAAAGCTGTAAGGAAAATTACAGCAGGCAAGGGAACAGCAAACACAAAAAGACAAAAACGGTGATGTCCACCTCTTTAACCTGTGGGTCATCACTATAGACAAGAACTTGGCTACCTGCTCAGTGGTCTCCGGGCAACCATCAACAAGCAGCAACTCAAGAGCCCTGCCGTCTGAGACATCAGGGGAAGGTCAAAGGGGGGAGATCAAGTCAGAACGTTGGTTGTTATACGACTCACAACGCAGAATGATACGGCAAATTGAGTCTGGTTCTGTATGGCAATAGCTGCAAATTCTTTCATTGCAGGGAATTCTCCCGTACCTGCCTTCACCTATTGTAGAAGGAAATATGTTTAGTCTGGCTAACATAAATGCTTGGCGGTTTGAAGGTATTATAAGGTTGGAAAAATACTGTGCCATACAATCATGAACAATGGATCTTCACACCATTGGTCAGTTTTGGTTTAATGTCTGTGAAAGAAAGGACACTTGCATAATTTTATGGTTTGGGGTCACCACAACATGAGGAACTGTATTAAAGGGCCGGGGCATTAGGAAGGTTGAGAACCACTGTTCTAATGGGTCTTAAAACAGTCCTTGCACCAGGTTGGCAGGCAATCACGAACCCAAAGATACCTTCAGGCCTCCTGCCGCCAAAGGGAGAAAACCCAGTGGGGGGCAAAGGCATCTCCAGTGTTCCTGGCCTGGCTGCTGTGGTGACCACCTCCTGGTCAGTGTCTCCTGCTCTCTGGTGGCCATGACTTTGGGCTTCCTGGCTGCATTCTTCTTCCCCGCCTGCTAGTTCAGGGAGTTGGCTTTGGGGCCTGATGCGAAGGGGTCAGGTGGGTCCTGGCTCCCCCCTGGGCAGTTTGGGCTCTCTGCAGAGGCTTCTACTGGGCTAGGGCTTGCTTCTGACTAGGGTCACTTCTAATTCAATTTGTAATTAGGGTTCTCAGTTCTAGTTTGGGAAATATCTGGAGACCTGGTAGGTGGAGCCAGGAGTGGGTGTGGTGGGGAGGGACCTTAGTGGAGTAGAACATTTTGGAGTCCAACCTCCTTCGGGTAGGGAAAAGCGGCATATAAGAACCAACTCTTCTTCTTCTTCTTCTTCTTCTTCTTCAAAGGAGCCGTTTTCTCCAGGGGAACTGATCTGTAATCAGGAAATCCCCAGCTCCTACCTGGAGGTTGGCATCCCTACTTATCCTCCCTGCCCTAAATTAGGGGCACTAAAGTCGTTTTTTCTTAGTCGCTCCAATTTGTACAGTAACTTCCCTTCCCTTTAATAAAGGATGGATGGGTCTACTGAATCCCACCGTATCATCAAGATGTTTCGCGTGGCATTGGGCTTTTCACCAGAAAGATGTGAGCTGAGCTGACTCCCCTCACTCACTTTTCCTCAGAAGATTCCAAGTTTAAACCAGACAAGCACCAGGGACCGATAAAAATCAAATTGCTGGTGTTCTTGTAAATGTGAGAGGGGAATTCCTTGGCAGGGAAAATCATTAACAGCAAATATGTATCACGGTAGAGGAGACACATTGATGTTAAATATGGTTGCCCTGCAGACGAAACGCTGGACTCTGAGCCATTAGTCATGGTGAATGACTTATAAATCTGTAGGAGGTAATACCATGGTTTTATCTCAAGATACTCTAAGGGCATTTCCACTGGAGGGGTGAAATGCGAGTGGCTTCTTGCTGGCAACTGTGGGATGGTAAATCTCGCGTACGCATCCCTCCTCACAGGGAGACCCCTCCCACGTTTTCCCACTGCCCCGTTGTGGCTTTTTGTCTCCTGACGAGGCTGCGAGGGAAAACAAGGCGAACATCTCCCTCAACTCCGTGGCTTGTCAATCACAACAAGCCACCAATCATAACACAGCAGTTCTCTCATGGACTGAAACTTTCTCCCCCCCCAGCCCAGAAATTAATAATAAAAAAACCTGGCACTTCTGCGTTGCTATGTGGTAATGCCATAACACAGATGCATCTTTAATAAAACCCACACTGCCCCATTGCTATGGAGAAATGCCAGAACAATACAGCTTTCCTCCCCCCTTTTGGGATTTGCATTTTCCCACACACACACTTTATTTCTGACTGGGTGGATTTCTGAGATGCTGCATGTTGTTCCTGGAGCCCAAAAAGACATTTTGTGCTAATTGTAGGCTTAAAAACAAAGCGCACACGTGGCTGAATGATTGGGAGAAGGCAACCAGATCACCCGTCTGCCTGTCTCTGTCCCCACTTTCTGGCTCATTTTCCACCTCCAGCAGATGCAAAGGGGACTGCTTTTGTCTGCCCAAGTTGTGAGAAGGCTGGACAGGTAGCAGAAGCCCAAAAAGGCATTTTAAGCGAATGGGAGGTTTAAAAACAAAGCACACACGTGGTAGAATGACTGGGAGGAAGCTGCTAGATCACCTCCCCCCCTTCCCCAGCTCCTTTCCCACTCCCAGACAACAGGAACAGGGCTGCGTTTTGCTTGCCTGATCCCAAGAAACTCCGTGGTTGCTCACTGGTGGTTTGCGCAATTTGGGTTGGTAAATCCACTTTCCTGGATTTATTGCATTGTGCTTTAAAAATGGTGAAATCGCGAGCCGCCTACTGGACAGCCTTGGGGTGTTGGCAACATCACGGGGAGGGGCCTGAATATGCCGCCAACATCCGGAGGCTGCTCAGCTACATTTTGCACATGCAGAAATGCCCTAAATACTGACTGTGGATTTTAATTCCTTTTATGGAAAACCTTGTTCTGTTTTGATGGAATCATCATGATGTTGTTGCTATGGCTTATGTCCTTGATGCAATATAGACAGTGACATGCCTAATTCCTCACAACTTCTTTATTATTTGCTGCCTCTGGCTGTCACAGAACGTTTTCATCCACATTTGGAGATTAATGCAGCTGCTTGCGGCACTCACAGCTCAGATTCAGACCAGAAGGTAATGTGCCATATCAGGGCCGTTCCGCACACTGAAAAAAATAGTGTTACGCCAGCGCAATGGCATAGTGCTATAAAAATCATTCCTCTGGCCCTTCTTACCTCCTGCCTCTCTCGCTCTCCTCTGCCACCTTCTCATACTTCTTGGCACTCCGCACGCCTGCTTGAAATGGCAGAGGAGAGGAACACGCTAAACACATGACTCTCCTCCACCTGTCAATCAAGCCAGGTAGTCAATCACATTTCACCCTATTTTAAAGGGACTGCAATGCAAGCTAATTTTTTAAAGTCAAATTGCTCCTTTGCTATGCCCATGCATCTAATCATAGATGCAGACTTCTTACTTTACTGCCACCCCTTTTGGAATTATGAGCCTTGAAGCTTTAAAAAAGTAACCTTGTTCCCAATTTTTTTTTTGGGGGGGGGGTTAGAGAAGCATGCTCTGTGTGTTAACTGGTGGGGAATTTTTTTATTTTGCTCTGCCTGGATGAATTAACGCCTATTCATTGCTCCAAGCAGTTTGCTACAAGAAAGAAAAAAAGCCCCATCCCCAGGAGAAGGGAGAGGGAAGTGGGTGTGAGGGCAGGTGCTGGAGGCAGAGATGGCGCTATTTTGCCTCCACACCTTTCCTTGGTGTGTGTGTTTGCTGGTTCCTCTCTTCTCGCTCATGCTACATGGCTGGGGGGATCCACTTTTGTGAATTCCTCAACTAGCGATTTAAAATGGAGGATGTAGCTGCCAGTTTGCTACTGGGACGCTGGATGCTGATGATGTTGTGTAAAATGTCCCCCCAAAAATGGTGTCAGCCAAAGGTAAGCCTTTCACTATATTTTCCGGGTGCGGAGTGGCTCTCATTCTTTCCTGTGGATTCCCAAGCTGGAGTTGAGTGTCTCTGATCCACCCTTCCCCTCCCATTCCCTTTGTGCTTTCACCCCGGCCCTGTTCAGGCAAGTCCTCTGAAATGCCAATTGCTTTCTCTGTTCTTGCTTTGAGGTGTAAACATCTGAGCACACTGCTAGAGGCAGCTAGGGTAACCTGGCCACGATGGTCAGACTGTTTGTCTCCAAGTTTCATACATTTGTTGATCAAACGGTTCCATCTTGAGAACAGGTTTTCCCGGGAGCCCAAGTCTATATGGGTCCCACTCTTCCCTTTGACCCCCATCTATGGCAATCCCTGGTTCTGGCAGTAGCTTGCAGAAAGTCTGCTGCAAAAATTGTTTTGAACTGTTTTGTATTTCTTTTATCCTTATCTTCAGGAGATTATATTTCTCTCCTCCGGTATTCTTTAGAAGTAGAAATAAATCCCACAGCTACTCGTTTGTATTGACTAACTTTAGCCATGTTCCTACTGCCTGGTACCCTGCTCTGCTGGCACTGAGGGTGAGCTTCTGGACTGCCTTCCGTGGGTCGTGACAGGTAGGTCCTGGAGAACCACCTCCGTTGGGAACCACCACGGACCGGCTCACCTCTGGGCCTTCCGTCTGGCCCTTTCTATTTCAAAGCACAACCCTCCACCCTCTTCTCCTCTACACCCCCTATAGAAATGTGTAGAATCTGTGAAGCAACTGGGATTCATGCTTCCATCTTCCCATGGGAGAAGTTTCCAGTGGACTCTGCTCGGCGCATCTAGACAGCCATTATGCCTAAACAATTAGCGTGATACATAGGCTATAATTAAGAAAGAAGCAAAGCAGAAGGAGCAATACAGGCAATCATAATAGCAAGTTTGCCCTCAGCCTGGCAGTTGACTGACTTGTGTGTTCGGTGACAGACCCATCATTTTTCTGCTGGATTTGTCCTTTCTTTTATGGTTGCTTCTGTGACTTTTCTTCAGACTAGTGATTAAACTACAGAACTTTCTGCATGTTTTCCCCCCCATCCAACAACATTCAATTAACTCTTCATGGATTTATCTGACGCTCTAAGCAGAGAGAGTTTTCAGCATTTCAAATGTATAACTCCCGTCCCGTCAATGGAGGACTAAGTAGTGATTGATTTGCAATTATTTTAAATTAAAGGTTTCTCATCCATTTTCTTGCATTCCCTGTGGGGTCAGATAGCAAACGGACCTTGTTAAGCCTTCAAATGGAGCCAGGACTGGTTTTGAGTGGTGCTTGAAACAATCTCTCTTCCCCTCTGAAAGGCATTAACAAATGACACAGCTGTGTTTCTAATAAGGTCTGGGTGGGGGATGTTTGGGGCCTGCAGAAGAGCAACTGAGGGCTGGTGGGGGTCTTGCAGTCCACGGGCAGGAGGGCAGGGGAAGCGGAGTGGGTAGCCTTCTCTGCTACGGCGGCAGAAGATTGGGCTTGTAACTGCAGACAAAGGGCAGCTTCTTGCTGCAGTCGGAGCCATCCCAGTTGCCCTGGCCTGGAATACGGGAAAAAAAGAAAGTCATGTGAAAGAGAAGCAAAGAACTCTCACCAGCACAAAGTGTATCGTAGCCCTTGAAGCCTGGGCTAGTGTCAGGGTGTTATCGCACAAGGACCAATGTTGCCAATTGGTCCCACAAAGCGGAAACGCTATTTTTAAAAGTGCTTGGGCTTAGGGGATCTTTAAAGCACTTCTGTGGAGGGACTGCAGCCGGAGAAGCCTCGCTGGGTGAATGAAGGCTCACTGGTTCGTTGCTTTCTGCTCGCTCCGAGAAAAAAAATGGCGATCGCTTCGCTGGAAGTTCTGAAGAGAGAGCCAGGGGGAGGGACTTGGCTGCAACCGCAACAATGGGAACGCACAGGTCTTTTTCACTACTGTTGCAGATTGTTTGCAAAAGTCTAGCGCTTTTCGGAGGGTGAATCCACTTTTCTGGATTTCCCTTCAAGCGCTACAATGAAGCGCTTTTCGCGGGACTGTTTCAGGAGTGTGGCAGATTGTGTGCAACGTCTTGCGGAACTGCAAATTAGTAGCGTTTACAATTTGCAAGCCTCCTGCTAAATTTAAGTCATGCGGAGTGGCCCTCAGTATCCTCGGAGGCGAGGCAGTGGCAGTGCCCCATCCCACCAAGAGCACTGGAGAAGGGCATGTGGGTGGGTGGTGTGCAAAGCAGGACCCCTGGTTTGGGCAAGAGGCATGCAGGCAGGGTGGGGGAAGCTGTGCTGCAGGTGGATGAATAGACAAAGGAAGGGTGCATGGACATGGTGGTTGGTGGGCCAGAAAGGTGACCTAGTGGTAGGCATGGGAGGATCTTTAGCCACCTCTGCCCAGGACAGAATCGGGAGCCATTTCTGCCTGAAGACTTGACCCTTGTTAAGGCAGAAGCCTTTCTTCCAGCTCTTTGTCACAATGGATTAAGGCCTGGCTCTCCCTCTGACGTTGATCCTATGATGAGTTTGGGTAGTCCTGCAGACATCTCCCTGGAGCTCCACCAGTCCATGGGGCCCTTGTGGCTGGAGGAGGGAAGGCTGCGGTGGAGTCCTATCTAAGGGACTTCAAGGGATGCCCCGAGAATTTGAACACAACAACTGACCTCTGCACAGTCAGCCAGGAATTACAGGACCCTGCAGCCCTCCCTCCCTCTCTTGCCTTGTTGGTGCTGCTCCAGGCAGCTGACCTTCCCTTCAACCGGGCTCTGAACTCGGCCTTGAGGGCCTTTGAAAAAAAGCAATGTTGGCCTAATTTGAGAGAAGGCCAGAGGTTGCCTATAAATCTCTACTGGCTTTTCTCCTTCTACATCCCCCCCCCCTCAGGATTGCACTCCTAACAAAGTATGAAAATGAGCCTTCCCAGCTGGCGGATTTCTCTGCCTTAACAAAATACAATGAAACAGAACATGACCAGAACTTACAGTTCTGTTAGGCAGAAATCATAGCCAAAGGTTCCACCCCCCCCCCCCCAGGAGAGAAGGGTAAACGACACAAATACTTGGCAGGACCACAAGGGCTTAGGGAGGAAGTCCTGTTTCCTCTTCTCCCATGGACTCTTTCCCATGGCTCCTTGGTTTCCCACTGAGTGGAGGGAACATCAAAAAGGGGCTGGGAAAGGGCTGGACAACTCAGTGGCAGATGAGATTTCTTTGGACAGCCTCTGACAGGGGCAAAGAACGCCTCTTTCCGGCTGCCCGTTCTGTCTGTAGAAAGTGGCTCGTAGCCTAGTGAGGCCTACTCCAGAGCTGGCTGAATTGGGGCCTTGTGGTGGCTATCACACGGAGGCCGGATTCTTTGCTGACAGAACCTTTTCCCAACCGTCCGACAAACTCTGGGGGAGTAGAAATCAGGCAGCAGAGATGTCAGAAGCACTGTCTGGTCGTGTTTATCTGGCTGGCTCTGGATTGGTCTCCCTGATGGGTGTTGACAGGATTATGGGAGTTAGGAAGGAAGTGATGGATGAAAAACTGTGGGAAACAGCCCTGTCAGAGAACCATTAATAACCCAGGCCAGCCTGGTTCTCCCAGCCTCTCCACAGGTGATACAAAGGGAGCAGGTATTACCACAGACTGCATTCCCCCTCTCAACGGGAGAATTCCCAGAGGGGCTAAAAGAGGCAGTGGTGGTCCGTTGCTAGATCTGCAGGAACCTGCTAACTACCGACCCATCCTGCACCTCGTATTTCTGGTGAAAATGACAGCAAGGGCTGCTGCAGACCAAATAGCAGCATTCTGGGATGAAGCTTCAGTCCTAGATCCATCCCAGTCAGGTTTCCAGCCTGGCCACGTGGTGGAAACAGCACTGGTCAGCATGACAGATGACCGCCACCAGCTGGACCGAGGGGAGTCAACGCTGCTTGTATTACTTGACCTTACAGCACCATTTGAGAGAGCGGACCCTGAGCTCCTAGCTTGTGATCTTGCCAATGCTAGGATACGAGGGACAGCCCTCCAATGGCTGATCTTTTAAGGCCATGAGCGGTTTGGGATCAGTGTACTTGAGAGACCGTCTCTCTGCCTATACCTCCCAAAGAGCTCTATACTGAGCTAGTGATCCCTGGCCCCAAGTGTCAGGATCAGCTCCTGTTCTCTGCCATGATTTCGCTTCTCCTGTTCTCTGCCATTGATCAGAAGCACATTTGGCCTCAACCAGGGTCAGGACGTTCTCCATCCTGCCCCCCACCTGGTGGAACAAGCTCTCAGAGGAGATCCGGCCCTGCAAGGGAGGGCGGCATAAAACGACAAACTTATAACATTTTAAAAATAAAATGCTTGCAGGTCACTGTGAGGGTCGGATGGATTACCCCCAATACTTATTACGGTGAGTCCGTTTTCTTCCCTGTATGTTCCATGAGGGGAATCAACCCTTAAGTCATAACTGCAAACCAGCCACTGGCTATTAGGAAAACGGAGTACCTGTGAGACTTAGGTTTAATTTCAAGCAGATGCGAATGCTCAGAAGGCTGTTGATTGTGTTTCCCACCACACTGAGAAGCGACTGCAGTGGGCGCTGGAGGAAATTTGCGGTGGAACCATCTGTCCACTGGAGATTGGACCCCTGCAAGAAGCAAAAGCCCCCAGGTAGGATTTAATGAGTACCCAAGAGACGGATGAAATACTTCAGATACTCAGCTTGTCCAGGAGATAACTTTGTGGCCTGCAGCAAAGTGCTGAGTGAAACAAAGTATTAAAACAGCACTGAGCTGGGGACGACCTGCGGAGGTCCTCAGCTAAGAGTCCATGGAATATCACCCTCCAAACTGGGAAGTGAGGGATTTTGCATTGGAAAAAAGATCCAGAGACACCTCCCGCCCCTGATAAACTGAAGCCCTGAGGTTCTGTGCCAATGTGCAAGTCTGATAAAACATTACTGACATCAGGGAATCGCTGATCAACACTGTGGGTGGTAGGTGAACTCCCTCCAGGCCAGGCTGGATTCTGGAGATGTTCGGGGGGGCATCAGTTGGGCATGAAATTGGGGTCACTGTGGATGGGCAGGTAGTTGTAAGTTCCTGCATTGTGCAGCGGGTGGGACTAGATGAGCCTGGAGGCCCTTCTAACTCTACGATTCTATGATGCTAAATATAAATATGTTCTGTTTCTTGAGCATGCTGTACTTTCAATGCTGCAAAAAATATGCAGAAGTTTTAAGATGGGCAACAGAGTCTGGAAATGTCACGGCCTGCTCCCCGCTTGGCCAGCCCTGGCCCAGAAGCCCCAGCAGCAGAGCAGCATTCCCAGCTGCAGGCAGCAAAAAGGACCACAGAACAAACGAGTCAGAATGACCCTGGCAGAATTCCCCCAAAGACTACATGGCTGTGTATTTAAGGTCCCTGGGAAATCTCAGATTTATATTTTGCTTGCATTTATTACAGTCCTGCTTTTCTCTTTCCTTTTCCTTTTATTTTTTTCTTTTCTCTTTGGCTTTAAGCCATGAGGAATCATAAAAGTGTATTAATTTTATGTTGAATTGCCAAGAGATAGGATGCCGGTGACCTGGTAGTACATGGCTGCAAATTCCATAATAGAAAAGATAGATCCTGATTTATGTTTATAAGCTCATTCTTCTCTAACAGTGGTTGAATTCATCTTTCTCTCTCCTTGCTGAAAACTAGGTGAGCCAGAGTACCTATCTTTCCTGTATTACAAAAACAGCACCTTCTGAAACAGAGATTCCAAGATAGCAGCCTTTCATTTCTGGATCATAGAATCATAGAGTTGGAAGGGACCTCCAGTGTCATCTAGTCCAACCCCCTGAACAAGGCAGGGTCGTAACAGGGCTTAGCCTGGCAGCCAAAAATATCTTGATATCGGGGTATTATCATAAATATGCTGGTAGTATAGCAGGTGGCTCAAGTCCATTACATGCCAAAGAACATAACCATCTTGCTTGTTGGCTTGTACTTCTAAAATAATATATCTATAGTTCTTCTTTGACCTTCTGAAATGCTGTTTTGTCATTGAAAATGAAATTGGAGAAAAAAGTTGGTTCAGTCTCTGGCTGATCAACTTTTCCCATTTAATTTGAAAAGGATCATCTTCTAATATAAGTAGGAGTTCAGATCTGTTGTTGAAGAGAATTTTGATTCTGAGTCTAGCTAAGCCTCTTATTCCAATGAAAGAATTGCAAATTCTTGATGGATGACTATACCAGATACACATTTTGATTAGCTATTTTCCTCACAACTCTTTAAAAGAAATGGGTCAATGACCTCTAAGATATTTTTCTATCCATAAAGTATCACATGATTTATTTGCCCCCAGAATGTTCGTATGGCTGCGTGATATTTCCCTCCTTCCATGTAGGAAAAAAAAACATGCCAGAGCATTTAGATATGAGGTAATTATTTGAAATAGATTGGAATTGATTTTTCCAAGATAAATTTTGTAAGATAATATGCCCAAATATCTCAAGACTGTTACTTCTTCAGTGCTGGTATTCAGTGCTGGAAGCGCACCTAGCCTCGACCAGGGCCAGGGCCTTTTTAGTCCTGGCCCCTACCTGGTGGAATGAGCTCCCGGGTGATCTGTGGGCCCTGCGGGATTTATCAGCTTTCCGCAGGGCCTGTAAAACGGAGCTCTTCCACCAGGTCTATGGTTGAGGCTGGGGTCAGCAAATCAGGGACATCACTCCCCCCCTAGGAGTTGGAGTGTACGCTACTCCCCTATCCTTTCCTCTTCACCTCTTTGATAATTGGGGGAGGGATGGGATTTTTAGCCGTCATGTTAGTAGATTGATGTTTTAATGGGAATTTTAATGGGGTTAGTTGTTGTGACCCGCCTCGAGCCTGTCGGGAGAGGAGGGAAATAAATCTAATAATAATAATAATAATAATAATAATAATAATAATAATAATAATAATAATAATAATTTGCCATTTTCCAGTCTTTTTTCTTATGACAACCTCTTGCAATGACTACAAATTTTTACTTGTCACGGGCCTTCTACACTGTAATAAAAATAAAAATTCAACATATGCTTTAAGCCTATTGCTGAGCAGGATAATCAGCATAAATTCAAATGGATAGCTCTCAGTTATTTAGGATAGGTGGCTGAAAAACTACTGAAAAACAGGTCCTGAAACTGCTTTAACTACATCATTTATATATAAATTAAACAGATAAGGGGATAGAACAGAACCCTGTTAAAACATCTTTATAAGGTGGAATGAGATCCATAGTCTGGTCCTCCAGGTTACATTTAATTTCAAATTCTGTACTTTGATATTATCATTTACTGATTCTAGTTTCTTTTAATTTCTGCCATAGCCTGATTCTAGATATGCTGTCAAATGCTGAACATAAATCCATAAAGGTATCATACAGATGGTTATTTATTGAGGCGTATTTCTTAATGAGCTCGGTAAAGATTAAACAATGGTCAACCACAGAGTATCCCTGACAGAAACCCCATTGTTCCTCACACAGCATTCCTGACTTCTCCATCGAGTATTTTAATAGTATGCTGAAATAAGCTTCATATAGCTTCATAAAAACTGAAAGGAGGGCTATTGAAGAAGAGTTGGTTCTTGTATGTCACTTTTCTCTACCAGCAGGGGTCTCAAAGCAGCTACAATTGTCTTCTTTTTCCTTTCTCCACAACAGATAGCCTGGGAAGTAGGTGAGGCTGAGAGGGCCCTGATATTACTGCTCAGAGTAAACAGCTTTATCAGTGCTATGATGAGCTCAAGGTCACCTAGCTGGCTGCAAGTGGAGGAGTGGGTAATCAAACCCAGCTCACCAGATTAGAAGTCCATGCTCCTAACCATTACACCAAGATGGCTTGATAATTTTGAGGATCCTGTGCATTCCCCTTTTTCTTATGTATGGCGAGCACCAAAGCCCTCTTCCAAGTTAATGCAAGAAGCCCAGCATTGTTTATCATTGGGGGGGGGGGAAAGGGGTCATGACTTCTGCCCACCATCTTGGGTTTGCTTGTACTATTGGCAGTCCATCAATACCCAGGGTTTTTCCTGATTTACTTTCCCTTATCAGTTCTTTAACTTGTACTGGATTTCTATAGGGAGTCTCTCTTCTGTATTGTTGACTATGTCTCTATGATACAGACTACTGAAAAAATCAAACTATATATCTGGAGAGATTCAAAAAGGAATAGAGGAGACCCCCTTGAGGCTGTTATTCAGAATATACCAGAAGTGTCTACAGTTTCTCTCTTGGGTAGCGGATATCAAGCCCTTCAAGGTTGATGTCTAGAGTTAATCTTAAAGGGAGATTATCACCTCCCAAGAAATTACCACTTTAAAATCACAGATCTTTTTTAACACCTCTGATGGGGCTAGACTCAATTGTACTAGCACTTCTATGACTGATTATGCATGAACAAGGCGAAAAGGCTGGGCTGGCAATGGCAGGACAGCAGGGCTAATACCTGCATGGGCAGGATGTTGCCGCCATCCCAATCCCCTCCTGGCCCTGGCCCAGATGGCCTGCGACAAGGGAACACGGATCCTTCCACATTCCCTTTGTTGCCATGACTGCCATTGGATGCTAGACTGGGGCAGGCCCATACCACCTGTGCTATGGTGGCTGGGGGTGGACCAGATCAGCCTCACCTGACTCTGTGGCATTGCATTGCACCGTGGGGTTGACTGGGGTAGTGTACACTATTGTGCAGGAAGGTAGAATTGTGGTCTTCCACTATCCCGCCTTCCTGTACACTGGACCCCCCCCTGCCACCCTCCCGCCACATAACTGTTTCACTGTGGCAGCATTCCCTGGGGGGACACATTCTGGTGTGTAGCCAGTCCACCAACTTGTGCCACTTTCCAGCCTTCCCCGTGCATCTCCTGCAATGCCCCTGCAGCAGCCCAGCGTGGCCGCTGCTATACATAATCACAAAACAAGTGAAAGTGCCTTCAGAATCCAAAAGTTTGTTTCCAGTCATTATCATCAAGATGTGGGCAAGGACCATACCCATTAATTGTTTACCAACTGTGTTTACCACTTGATTTCTCCCTGCTCTATTTCATAGGGGCTTGCAGTGTGGAAAAGCTTTCCTTTTCCCTTGCTGGTTTCTCTCCATGTGGTATTGTTGGGCTAGTCCTATTCTTAATTTCTCTCAGTGTGTTTAAGAGAGTTTATAGTCTCAGGAAGCCACTGTCTTGGACCTCTGTTGCTACTGTTTCCTCGGCCTCCGTCAGAAAAGGGTAATATTTAAAGGGGTCTGAAGGCCCTTGATCTGCAGGGTCTGGTGCTAAATGATGAACTTTTTGAGGTTTCAAGGGTGAGGCAAGATTGATCAGTTGGGGGTTTGTGGCTATGTCTCCTGCCTCCATCTGATCTAATCTAATTTCTAAGGATTTTTTCCCTTATTCTGTTGCCTCCTTAGATGGTGAGGAGATGTTCTTCAGTTTTTTCTTTGAGTAATAATCTGCACTGAAATTATCTTCTAGTTGTTTTGCCTCCTCCCCTAATTTTGTTTGTCTTGCTTCCCTTTTTAGTCCCATTATCTTTTAAATACAAAAGCCATAGTGCCTCAACTCATTTCTTTTAGACCGTAGCTGATTGATGCTATAGTGGGCCACTAAAATTCTGGATGTCTATCTCCCCTGACACAGTTCCTAATAAGCAGCTGGGATGCTTTTTAGCTACCCACTTATTCTACCAGCTTATATCATGGCTACGATTGGGGAAGATTTCAATAATAATTTCATTTGGTTTAAAGACCAAGTTTGGTTGGCTTATCTTATTTCCTAGTCTTAGATGTTCAGCCTCGATTGCTTCTTTCTCTGGCCCATTAACGTGAATAATATATGAAGTTAGTGCGTCTGATTTTTCATAATTGTTTTCTAGGGAGTGTACAATGAGGTATGTTGAGCAGCCAGTGATTTCAAAATAACAATTAGAAAGTGGGATTTGGTCAGGAATCCTAAACATAAGAAGGAAATTATGTGTCGCCACTGCTCTGAGCTCAGGGGTGGCACCTGGGGAGCAGTGGAAGCAACGAGGGCAGGGGCAGGGGCGGGACTTGCCTTCCGGTGGCTTCCTCCGGTCCAGAATTGGGCGGTTCGATGTCCTGCATGAGTGGCCAGGCTGACCAGGAAATCGTTTTGCTCAGCACTCCCAATGCTGGTCAGGTGCCCTCCGTTCACTGTTCTTTGGCAAGCCCTCTGAAAAAGAGATCAAGTGGGTGGAGAGCAGGAAGGAGGAACCGGAGTGGGGGGAGGTGGGTGATGGTGGGAAGCGCCATCCAGTATCCGTATAATCCATCTTGAATATAATTTTGAAGAAAGGAGCATTAAAAAGTGCTCCAAATAAATAAGTAAATACCTTTCACAGTGAGTGACTTGAAGACAGGGAAGTAATTCTGATTGGGAATACCTACGGCAGGCACATCCTGGCTGTGTTTTAGGTCTAGCTGTTCCTACCCCCAAACTCTTGGCTGCTTAAGGGTGACGTTCTTAAGAAGGCCTTGGCCTCTCTGCCCTGTGGCTGGCCCTGCAGAGGAACTGGCTGGCCCCTGGGTGAGAGGGGCGGCTGGACTGAATGGACCCTCCCTGGTCTGACCCAGCAGGGCTCTCCTGAGGGTCTTCTCAGGGGAAGGCATCGGCCTCTCTGCCCTGTAGCTGGCCCTGCAGAGGAACTGGCTGGCCCCTGGGTGAGACGGGAGGCTGGACTGGAGGGACCCTCCCTGGTCTGACCCAGCAGGGCTCTTCTGGAGTCCTTAGCAGGGGAAGGCATTGGCCTCTGCCCTGTGGCTGGCCCTGCAGAGGAACTGGCTGGCCCCTGGGTGAGACGGGGGGCTGGACTGGAGGGACCCTCCCTGGCCTGACCCAGCAGGGCTCTTCTGAGGGTCTTCTCAGGGGAAGGCCTTGGCCCCTCGGCCCTGTGGCTGGCCCTGCAGAGGAACTGGCTTGCCCCTGGGTGAGATGGGAGGCTGGACTGGAGGGACCCTCCCTGGCCTGATCCAGCAGGGCTCTTCTGAGGGTCTTCTCAGGGGAAGGCCTCGGCCTCTCTGCCCTGTGGCTGGCCCTGCAGAGGAACTGGCTGGCCCTTGGGTGAGACGGGAGGCTGGACTGGAGGGACCCTCCCTGGCCTGACCCAGCAGGGCTCTTCTGAGGGTCTTCTCAGGGGAAGGCCTCGGCCTCTCTGCCCTGTGGCTGGCCCTTCAGAGGAACTGGCTGGCCCCTGGGTGAAACGGGAGGCTGGAGGGATCCTCCCTGGCCTGACCCAGCAGGGCTCTTCTGAGGGTCTTCTCAGGGGAAGGCCTCGGCCTCTCTGCCCTGTGGCTGGCCCTGCAGAGGAACTGGCTGGCCCCTGGGTGAGACGAGAGGCTGGACGGGAGGGACCCTCCCTGGCCTGACCCAGTAGGGCTCTTCTGAGGGTCTTCTCAGGAGAAGGCCTCGGCCTCCCTGCCCTGTGGCTGGCCCTGAAGAGGAACTGGATGGCCCCTGGGTGAGACGGCAGGCTGGACTGGAGGGACCCTCCCTGGTCTGACCCAGCAGGGCTCTTCTGGGGTCCTTAGCAGGGGAAGGCATTGGCCTCTGCCCTGTGGCTGGCCCTGCAGAGGAACTGGCTGGCCCCTGGGTGAGACGGGAGGCTGGACTGGAGGGACCCTCCCTGGCCTGACCCAGCAGGGCTCTTCTGAGGGTCTTCTCAGGGGAAGGCCTCGGCCCCTCTGCCCTGTGGCTGGCCCTGCAGAGGAACTGGCTTGCCCCTGGGTGAGATGGGAGGCTGGACTGGAGGGACCCTCCCTGGCCTGATCCAGCAGGGCTCTTCTGAGGGTCTTCTCAGGGGAAGGCCTCGGCCTCTCTGCCCTGTGGCTGGCCCTGCAGAGGAACTGGCTGGCCCTTGGGTGAGACGGGAGGCTGGACTGGAGGGACCCTCCCTGGCCTGACCCAGCAGGGCTCTTCTGAGGGTCTTCTCAGGGGAAGGCCTCGGCCTCTCTGCCCTGTGGCTGGCCCTTCAGAGGAACTGGCTGCCCCCTGGGTGAAACGGGAGGCTGGACTGGAGGGACCCTCCCTGGCCTGACCCAGTAGGGCTCTTCTGAGGGTCTTCTCAGGGGAAGGCCTCGGCCTCTCTGCCCTGTGGCTGGCCCTTCAGAGGAACTGGCTGGCCCCTGGGTGAGACGGGAGGCTGCACTGGAGGGACCCTCCCTGGCCTGACCCAGCAGGGCTCTTCTGAGGGTCTTCTCAGGGGAAGGCCTCGGCCTCTCTGCCCTGTGGCTGGCCCTGCAGAGGAACTGGCTGGCCCCTGGGTGAGACGAGAGGCTGGACGGGAGGGACCCTCCCTGGCCTGACCCAGTAGGGCTCTTCTGAGGGTCTTCTCAGGGGAAGGCCTCGGCGTCTCTGCCCTGTGGCTGGCCCTTCAGAGGAACTGGCTGGCCCCTGGGTGAGACGGGAGGCTGCACTGGAGGGACCCTCCCTGGCCTGATCCAGCAGGGCTCTTCTGAGGGTCTTCTCAGGGGAAGGCCTCGGCCTCTCTGCCCTGTGGCTGGCCCTGCAGAAGAATTGGCTGGCCCCTGAGTGAGACGGGAGGCTGGACTGGATGGGCCCTCCCTGGCCTGACCCAGCAGGGCTCTTCTGAGGCTCTTCTCAGGGGAAGGCCTCGGCCTCTCTGCCCTGTGGCTGGCCCTGCAGAGGAACTGGCTGGCCCCTGGGTGAGATGGGAGGCTGCACTGGAGGGACCCTCCCTGGCCTGACCCAGCAGGGCTCTTCTGAGGGTCTTCTCAGGGGAAGGCCTCGGCCTCTCTGCCCTGTGGCTGGCCCTTCAGAGGAACTGGCTGGCCCCTGGATGAAACGGGAGGCTGGACTGGAGGGACCCTCCCTGGCCTGACCCAGCAGGGCTCTTCTGAGGGTCTTCTCAGGGGAAGGCCTCGGCCTCTCTGCCCTGTGGCTGGCCCTGCAGAGGAACTGGCTGGCCCCTGGGTGAGACGAGAGGCTGGACGGGAGGGACCCTCCCTGGCCTGACCCAGTAGGGCTCTTCTGAGGGTCTTCTCAGGAGAAGGCCTCGGCCTCCCTGCCCTGTGGCTGGCCCTGAAGAGGAACTGGCTGGCCCCTGGGTGAGACGGGAGGCTGGACTGGAGGGACCCTCCCTGGCCTGACCTGGCAGGGCTCTTCTGAGGGTCTTCTCAGGGGAAGGCCTCGGCATCTCTGCCCTGTGGCTGGCCCTGCAGAGGAACTGGCTGGCCCCTGGGTGAGACGGGGAGCTGGACTGGATGGACCCTCCCTGGTCTGACCCAGCAGGGCTCTTCTGGGGTCCTTAGCAGGGGAAGGCCTCGGCCTCTCTGCCCTGTGGCTGGCCCTGCAGAGGAACTGGCTTGCCCCTGGGTGAGACGGGAGGCTGCACTGGAGGGACCCTCCCTGGTCTGATCTGATCCAGCAGAATTTATGTTCTTATCTGGGCAGATGACTGCTCACATCACTGCTTGTGAGCAGATCTCTGAGATGCTTTCGAATAAAAGTGTAGTATGAATGTTGACTGATCTTGGTGCAAGATGCCTTGCATCCCTTTGGAGTTCCTGCCGGTGGTCCCAGGAGGAGGAGCTACAGGCCTCATCGTTGCAGTGGAAAGGGATGAGGAAAGGGGCTGACCTCTGCTCCTTCCCACGTCATGGCGTCCTGGACATACAAGTAGCATTGGTCCCTGTAACTGAACCAGCCATCGCGACAGCCACCCTGGCAAAAGGACGCTGGCTCCTCCGGAAGAGAAGGTGGGGCTTGCGTGGCAGCAGGAGGGTTGTCCTTTCCCAAAAGGCTTCCAAAGAGGAACCGCACTTGACGCTGGTTGGCCCCTAAGAGATTGCAGAAACACACCCACATACACAGGTCAGGTTGCCACAGAAAAGCTGCTGTCCAATAGTTGCCTTTAAAAATAATATAAACATCTCCTATTCAGCGCAGGAAAACTACATGAAAATACTTCCACCCTCACTCAGTTTGCTGGTTGGAACTGTCTTTGCACATTGTGACGAGTGTGGAAACAATACGAACCTCTCTTTTCTCTTCCTTTTTCATATAGACCAAGCAGAAGGGTCATGTCTGTTAACAAACGAAGAGCGTAACCCACACCCACCCTTCTCCCTTCAGCCTGAATCCCTGCTGGGCAGGTGGAATTCTTTTCTGACACGCAGAAGTCCTGTTCATCGGCACTCTGTGCCCTGGAGCCTCCTAGACACGCCCACAAGACCAAGGTGGATTTGGCGTAGAAAAACAGACATCTTAAAAAGCAAAAGGATTTTTTTTGAGCAGCTATCAAATAATCAAAAAGAGCAGGAGTCCAGTAGCACCGTAAAGGTCAGCCGCTCTGTGGGAGGGGAGGCTGGACTAGAGGAACCCTCCTGGGTCTGATCTAGCAGGGCTCTTCTGATGTCAACTACTCAGACTGACAGCCAGTCTCCAAACAATGAAGCATCTTTCCCATCACTACCTACAGGGTTGCCTTAAGTAGGGCTTGAACCTGGCACCTTCTAAATGCTGAGCAGATACTATATCCGTGTGCCTCATACTCCCAGATAGCAGCTGGGGAGAAGGCAAGGAGAATGTTGAGAGTGGCTGGTAAGGTGAGGGTTTTCCCCCTTCTTTTTTGTCTCTTCTAGCTTAGGCTGCTGTGTGAGAGAAACTGAGGAAAGTGTTTGTGGTTGAGTGGGTGCTCTGAAACCTGCAAGAAAGTGATTTCTGTTAAGCGCTTTTGTTTATGGCTCATTAAGGAAGTGTGCGCTGAAGGTGGAGTGCTGCAGAAAGATTGCGAGGCAGTGCTATGACCCTGTAGCCCTGTAACCTGCTAGACCATGGTTTCTGTTAAGTACTGTTAGGTGCTTTTGTTTGTGGCTGATTGAGGAAGTACCGTATTTGCCAGTGTATAAGACGACTGGGCGTATAAGACGACCCCCCAACATTTCCACTCAAAATATAGAGTTTGTTACATTAAAAGAAGAAGAAGAGTTGGTTCTTATATGTCACTTTTCCCTACCCGAAGGAGGCTCAAAGCGGCTTACAGTCGCCTTCCCATTCCTCTCCCCACAACAGACACCCTGTGGGGTGGGTGAGGCTGAGAGAGCTCTGATATCACTGCTCGGTCAGAACAGTTTTATCAGTGCCGTGGCGAGCCCAAGGTCACCCAGCTGGATGCATGTGGAGGAGTGCAGAATCAAACCTGGCATGCCAGATTAGAAGTCCGCACTCCTAACCACTACACCAAACTGGCTCTCATTACAGTACCTGTCATTGTCACCATTGTACGGCTGCAGCGCGACCGCAGCGCCTCTGGCCCGCCCCTGCATCTTCCTGTGACCGGCACTAGTGCACAAGTGCGCATGTGCGAGCTCTGCATAGACAAGGGGCAGGCCGGAGCACTGCTGCTTCCCGCCGAGCAGAACGGGCCGGTCACGCCGAAAAGGCTGGCACCCCTGATGCTGAAAAGGCTGATGCTCGCCGCAGCCACGCTGGATACCGCGCGATACTGGATGGAATGTAGAATGAGGTGGGCGGGCATCGGGAGGCCACTATGGGCAGCTCTGTCTATCCCAACTGAAGAGCCCCCGGCGTATAGGACGACCCCCTCCCCCCACTTGCAGGCATGTTTTTCAGGGGGGGGAAAGTAGTCTTATACGCCAGCAAATAAATACTGTATGTGCAAGAGGTGGAGTGCAGCAGAAAGACTGCAAGCCCCACCCAGTGACCCTATGCGTTTAAAGTTGTCTCCTTGCTAGAGGTGTGAGCTTTTGGCAAGAGCCAGAGGGTGCTTGGCTTGTGTCTCTTTGCATGGGGATCACCCTAACATCTGTATACTAAAAGGTCTGGTAGTTTTCAACATTTTTAACAATGACTTGGATGAGAGATTGGAGGGACTCCTCATTAAATTTGCCACATTAAATGTCACCAAATTGGGAGGAGTAGTGAACACCCCAGAAGATGGAGTTCAAAAAGATCAGAACTCTGCTCGGAGAGAGAGAGATGATATAAGTGCCTCGTAAATATAATCCAGCCTCCACGAAGTCCTGCAGGCTGCCCTCTGAGCTCATCTTTTGAGCCTGGGCGGCGGGGGGGGGGGGGGGGCTCTGCCACCAAAGCCAAGATCTTATGAGACGAAGTTTCCCTAAGAGCCAGAGGTTCTTCACTCACTCACCTGTGGGTCCAGGGAGAACCATTGCCCCCAGGAAGAAAATTAGAAGAGGCTTCATTTCTCAAAATAAACAGCAACCTACAAGGAATAAAAGCCAGCCATGAAAAGCGCGGTATAAAATCAAACTCTTCTTTCTCTTCTTCTTCTTTGCTGCACGTTCTATCCCTTATTTGAGAGGGGCCTTGGGGCATTTCTCCCCACTCCGTCTTCCGCAAAGTAAACTGGGAAGCATCACCCTTCTGCCAGTCCACTCTCCCCCATCCCATCCTGCCCACTTCCTTTGATGAAGCCACAGTCCAAGCGCACCAGCAGCGGAACGGACCCCTTATACTCCCGCTCCCCCCACCCCCTCGACCTCCTTTTCTTGCTTTCCCTCCCTGTCATTGGGCGGAAGGTGCTTTTTCTTGCCCCAAGCGTGTGTTCTCTTCCCTCCCCCCACTGCCTCCTTTGCTGGGCCAGGTCTCCCTTCTGTGCTGGGCACCCTCAGCTCTGCTAAATCCCCTACTCAGTGCTGGTCTCGTACCGGACAGCAGCAGCCACCCCTCCCTGGCCATGCCCACCCCGGTAGGCAGGGGCCCAGCAGAAGGCACGGCTGGCACCTTGGATGCTGGCTTGGAACTCAGCAGCCATTCCTTCCGTCTCCCTCAAGCTCGGCTTGGACAAGGAAGCCACCAGTGAACTGTGAAACATCCAGCCGGACTCCCAGCAGGACAGAGCCAAGAGCGACTCCCTCTAGAAAGCCCCCATAACCACCGGCCCCTTCTCCCCCTCCCCGACTCTCCCGAGGCTGCGGTGAGAAGAGAGAAAAGGCAAGGGAGTCCCTCTGGAGAAGCCGCTCTTCAGAACCAGGCTCAGGGCCCCTGAAGTGGGGGCCACAGGACAGGCACAGGGTCAGGAAAGAAAGGCTCCCGGCCACCCTCCCCACATGCCAAGGGGAATCTGACAGGTTTGTGCCCCACCCTCCCGGGCTGGCTCAGTTCATTAATGGGCAGACACAAACGCCTGATCTTGTCAATCATGTGGCCTCTCTCAGCCACAGACGCTGACTCTGCTCGCCCTGCTCTCACTGGTATTCTTGGGGGGGGGGGGGGGCTGTTTTTAAAAAAATGCCTACTGAAAAGTTTTAACAAAACTTTCCCATAGTGCAAAAGTCAAGGAAAAGGGTAGCATTTAAGTCATGGCACACACAGGAAATACACAGCCAGAACATTTTGCCTTGAGCCATCCACCCCCGCCCCTTAACCTCCTTCTCCTCTCCTCTAAGTTCTCTTGGACAGCCAAACACCCCTGATGGCACCGGAAGGGACCTGCAGGGTCATCTAGTCCAACCCCCTGCACCATGCAGGAACTTCACAACTATCTGCCCACCCACCCACAATGACCCCAATTCCATGCCCAGATAATGACCCCCCCCCCAACAGAATCCCTGGTCAGCCTGGCCTGGAGGAAATCCAACCCCAAACTGGCCATTGGCATCTCCCTGGGCATGCAAGGAAGTGCCACAAGAGCCAAGCACCAACGCCGCCCCTTCTGCCCACCCACTCACACTCTGCCCAAGTCCACAGAATCAGCATTTCTGTCAGGTGACTCTCTTGAGATCACATTTCTGTTCATCAAAGCACACCCACAGCTTTTCAGTTGTTGCAGAAAAATTACAACAATGGCAAAGGACAAAAGTGCAAAGAAAATGGCCTGGTGCAGAGCGGAGAGACAGAAACCGCTGGATTAGCCCTCGGGAGAGGAAAGGGCCCTGCTGCAGGCCTCTGGTGCAGCCTTTCTGTGGGCAGCACCCTATCGAGTGACCAGGCGGGCTCAGCGGTCCTTTCCCCTGAAAGCCCCCCTCCCCCCCCCTTTCTGACCACAGGACATGCCTTTCCGTCTCTGGGCTGCAGCTTGGGAGAGCCCACAACAGGGGTGGGGGGCCTGGAAAGGACCTTTGCCCAGGCTTCTGATTGTGGGGAGGGTGCCTTTATGAATACAGGTGGCCAGCACTGCTAAGCAAGCCCAGCTGATGCCCCTCCCCCTGCCCCCAGCTGGCTGATGTTTAGTGCAGGGCTGGAGGGGTGGACTCCCTGGGGGCTCTTGACTACCCTTCTGGGACTGCCCTTGGGGTTGACAGCTCTGGGTTGGGAAACTCTTTGAGATTTGGGGGTAGAACCCGGTACCGGTGGAGCTTGAAGGGGGGAACCGCCTCAGGGTTCAGTTCCATGGAGTCCACCGACAAAAGCAGGCACTTGCTCCTGGGGAATCGATCTCTGTAATTGTTGTAATTCCAGGAGATCTGCAGGCCCCACCTGGAGGTTGGCAACCCTGAACAATCCTGTTGAACCGTTCCCATGAGCCGTTCCCACTTATTGCTCTGATTCCTTGGCTCCCCCAGGCAGGCAGCCGGGTGGGGGGAGGGGGCACAGCCGGCAGGCGGGTGAAGAGCACCCACGAGGGAAGTGGTGGGCCAGCTTCTCCCACTGACACCTGCCTTCCTTGGCCTTCTGCCCTGATCCAGGTACAACGTTGGGCTGCACGATCTGGAGTTCTTTCCAAGTCCTAAGGAAATAATTTGGAATACCTGTCCTCAGTCTTCTCTTGGCCTGCGCTCCTCTTGTCCCGTTGGCCACAAGGCCCTCGGTGGTACTTATAGCTCCCGCTCTGATGACTGGGAACAAGGGAACGGGAGCCAATATTTGGTGTGTCTCCTCTTCCCCCTAAACAAAAGAGGGCAGAACACTGTTGACTTAGCCTTCTTACAAACACACGGCCAGAGTCTTCGCAATAGCAGAGCAGGAGTGTAGAGAATTCTCCTTCTCCCTGGCTAGGAAAACGAGCGGCAAAACCAGCAGCAGCCAAACCTGCCTGATTTTGCCTTTTTCTTCTACAACAATCTGACAGTAATGGAAAGACCTGTTTATACAGAGAACAGCGAAGCATAAATTCACACTCCACAATATTGTTGTCACGGCTATGCTGGGGAGAAGAGGAGGTTTCATGGGAAAGACTTTCCTACATAGAAATCAAGACCTTGACTTCTCAGGCACATATGACATGTAGGGTTGCCAACTCCAGGCTGGAAAGTCCATGGGAACTCAGGGGTGGAACCCGGGGAGGGTGATGTTTGGTCAAAGAAGGGACCTCTGTGGCATGGGAGATCATCAAGTCCACCCTCCAGGGCTAGGTTCTGGAGGTCTCCCAGAGTTACAACCAGCCTCCAGTCTACAGAGGTCAGTTCTCCTTTGGGGGGCAGGCTCTCTGGCATTGCCTCCTTCTGAGGTCTCTCCTTCTCCAGCAATTTCCCAAGCGGAGTTGGCAACCCTACCATTGACCCATCAACAGACTGGAGTTCTACCCTTGATCATTCCTTGTGGACGCTAAGAGTACTACCCTAAACTGGCCTGATCAGAATCCCACTGAAGTCCAGCCAGTGAGGCTTCCTCCCAGGGCAGGGTTCTTGGGACTGTGCTGGAAGAACGGGCCTTTGTCCTACTGTAGGGTCACGGAAACATTTGCAGGGCGGGCACTTGAACCTGAGAACACAAGAATTTGGGAAACCCTGCTGTGCATCTCCTCCTCACTCTCTTCAGGAAGGAAGGCAGGGTATAAAAACGGGCTCCTTCCCCTAAGAGAGCCCGTTTGGTGTAGTGCTTGGGAGTACGGACTTCTAATCTGGCATGCTGGGTTCGATTCTGCGCTCCCCCACATGCAGCTGGGTGACCTTGGGCTCCCCACAGCACTGATAAAGCTGTTCTGACCGGGCAGTGATATCTGGGCTCTCTCAGCCTCACCTCTCTCAGCCACAGGGTGCCTGTTGTGGGGAGAGGAAAGGGAAGTCGACTGGAAGCCGCTTTGAGACTCCTTTGGGTAGAGAAAAGCGGCATATAAGAACCAACTCTTCTTCTTCTTCAGTAATCTCAGGGCTCTCTCAGCCTCACCCACCTCACAGGGTGTCTGTTGTGGGGAGAGGAAAGGGAAGGCAACTGGAAGCTGCTTTGAGACTCCCTCCGGTAGAGAAAAGCAGCATAAGAACCAACTCTTCTTCTTTTTCCTCATTTCAGTCAAATGCAGACTTTGCATACCATTCAAAATCTTTCGGAAAATGAGCCACGCTCCATAGTCTCCTGTCTGCAAGATGTCTTGAGGTGGAATCTGGGCATCAGAGGTGCAAGATGGGATCCGCCCACCATTGTGCTGCCGGCGCTGCCACCTGCCCCTGTGACAGGGCGTGACCTCCATGGGTGTGAGCGGGGGGGGGGGAGTTCTTCCATATTGGCTTCTAGAGAGATGCCCTTGACTTGGGACTGTGAGCCAAGGTTGGCCTGTCCCAGCAGGGATGCTGCGCATGAGCACTCGTGAGGGAAGCACATTTCACTGGATATTCCTTCACAGAAGAAATGCTTGCAAAGGGTTAACTTGTTCGTGCCAGTTTCCCACAGCTTTTAAAGGGTCATTTCTGCCCCAACTGTGAAGGGGTCCAGGAGTGCTTGGAGTGGGGGGGGAGTTAGCCCATCGGAGCAGGCTGGGAACATCTGGGGTTGGATCCCCAGTTGGCCACTGGCCCACAGTCACCCTCTGGCTCTGCCCAACTTACATTGCAGGGGTATTGTTGGGAGGAAAAAATGGAGGATGAGGAGAACCCGGATGGACGACATCATGCGTAGAAAACAGGCACATAAATATTGAAATGATTAAATGGTCAGTTCTACTTGCTGGCCAAGGATGTGGTCTAAAACAGGGAAGGATGACAAAGCTGCCCTCCCTCTTGCCTTCTCAGAGAACCAACCTCCAGGATGTTGTGCTGAAAGAAGTGAACAGCAAATTCTCCATCCCCATTCCAGAAAACATGCACACACACACACACACACACACACACACACACCCACCCCATCTCTTCCTCCTGAGCCCTTCCCTTAAGCCCAGTGCCAACATCCTTAATGTACAGTCAACACTGAGGAGCTGTTAAGTACACAAAATCACATCACACCTCAGGAGGAGGCGTCTGAGTGGGCTGAATTGCCTCGTCCCTCTTGATCAATATTTGCCTCATTCCTCTTCTTTCACACCGCTTCAATTCCGAAGTGCCCCTGGGGGATCTCTGGGCTGCCTGTGGCATTCAGGGCAAACTGACTCACGTGGGGCCAACTGGGCAGAAGCTCACTGGCCTCCACCTCAGCACTAGGAACTGCCCAAAACAGCGGCCAATATTTAAGATTAGGGATACAATCCTGGAGAGCACCATTGCGTGTGAACACTGACAATAGTCCACTTTGCTTGCAGTCATTGCAAAGTCACCGGAAATACACTTGTCTCCTGAATATATGAGGGAGGGAATTAGCAATTCTAGGAAATGATGCTAAACGAGAGGGGTGCCAAGCAAAAGCTCCACCTGGGTCTACAGGGGGATTATCCGAGACAGAAAACTCAGGCAGAGGCAAACTTTTGAAAGGAGCAAGAAGGATTCTTATTGAAAAACCAAAATAAAGTCCCTAACTCGCTATAAGACTATTTGAACTAACACAAAGATATAAGAAGAAAGTAAAGGCTCGATGTGAAAGAGGATTAATATTTTGGGTCAGAAAAAGATTAATAGCTATCTTCCAACATGCAAAAGTCCCAAGGGGGAGCTGCAAGATGAACCAGCATCCAAGCTGTGTGCCTGTTTGGATCAAGGAACCACACACACAAGACCGCATCCATTTAACTGCCCAATGGGTGTCTTAAGATCAGTTTTGGATGGTTATTCCCAAGAATAATGAGTTTGAATTAATTACTAGTGTTGAGCCCTTGATGAGCTTACTGGGAAACCTCTAGGGCAGTAGACTCCAACCTTTTTATCACCGGGGACCAGTCAACGTTTGACAATTTTACTGAGGCCCGGGGGTAGTCTTTTGCTGAGAGACGTTGCTATCGTCTGAGCCCCTGCTCCGCTTGCTTTCCTGCCAGCGCCCCTGACAACAGCAGTTTTGCAGTGCCACGCCGAGGGGGAGCCCCAGCCATGGCGGCCGCTGGAGAGCACCAAAGGTGAGCCAGCAGCAGAGTGGCAGGGCAGCCCTCGAGGCAGCAGTTCGGGAGGAGAACGAAGAGGAGCCGTGGCCCAGTACCAACTGATCTACGGACTGGCACCAGTCCCCGGACTGGGGGTTGGGGACAGCTGCTCTAGAGGGAGGTAATCCATGGAGGGGTTTTCTCAGGTCATTGCAGCATTGGCATTCTCTCCTAAATGGGGGCTTGGATGTAACAAGCCATTATGGAGAAGTGGGCTTCATAGTCTGGCATTCTCAAGTTTATTCACGATCACAGACTAAAAGAATCTTTAAACCGCCCGTGGTGCCACGGGCGCCACGGACTATATAATTCGGTAAGGGCTCTGGAGGTGGGATTAGTCCGTGATGAGGAAGGGTCCGGATTGGACCCTTCCTCATGACAGACAATCAGAGGGACCAATCGGCAGGCGCGAAGCGCCTGCCGATTGGTCCCTCCGATTCCCAGCTCCAGCAAATGCGAGCCGCGCACAGCGCGGCTCGCAGTTCCTCCTGACCTGACGCGGTGAGAGGCGCGAAGCGCCTCTCGCCGCGTCAGGCCGCCGACCCAGGGAGCCCCCGGCAGTCGCGCGAAGCGCGGCTGCCGGAGGTTCCCTGCCTGGCGGGCTGATGCGGTGAGAGGCGCGAAGCGCCTCTCGCCGCGTCAGGCCGCCGCCCGGGGAAGCCTCCGGCAGTCGCGCGAAGCGCGGCTGCCGGGGGTTCCCTGCCTGGCGGGCTGACGAGGCGAGAGGCGCGAAGCGCCTCTTGCCGCGTCAGCCCGCCCACGCCGAAAGAAGCTCGCCGACGACGACGAGGGACACTCGGGCCAGCCTGCAAGAAGCCCGGACCTCCGCCGCTGCCTGCCGCCGCGCTGCCGCCTGCCGTTCCCCCGCCGCCGCCGCCGCCGACCGGCTCTCCCCGCCCCGCCGCCGCCGCCGCCGCCGCCGCCGCCGAGGGGCCGGGCCCGCTGGCCAGCAGGGACAGGAGCAGCGGCGGCGGCGGCGGACAAGTGGCGGCCGAAGGGGACGCGCAGGCGGCCGCCAGGAGCAGCAGGAGGTGTTTGACCCTCCGACCAGCCTGCCAGAAGCTCGCCGCCGCCGCTGAAGCAGCCGAAGACCAGCACACCGAAGAACAATGTAAGGTCCTAGCGCCCGCTGCATTCCCCTGCAGCGGGCCTGATTACTAGTACAAAAATAAATCTCTATGTTTGGGGCCTAAACGGATCCCTGATAGAACAGGCAAATTATGCAAGACCCGCCTATATCAATATAATCTCCTTAAGTGCATAGAAAAGTGCAAATGCAATTAAAAATTATTTTGGCAAAAAGGAGGTCGCTGTGTACCAGCTGCAATGAATATCTTTAAAGCTAAAGCTCTCGCTCAGTTGACTTATGGGGCAACAGTCAGTATAACTTGGTAACATTTCAAAATACATTCAAGAACAGGTTTCTGAGCCTTCCGGTCTGAAGACTCTGCCCTTCACAGAAGTATTTTCATTCTTGGGGATTGATTGGAAGACAGACGGCCAGCAGGACTAATGGCGGTGTGGGGGGAGGCTCACTGGCTCTGATTTCTGGGGGAGTGAGGGCAACCCAGCACAGACACATGGCTCCGCCACTCTCTGAAATGGTTGCCTTGCCCAGCTGTCAGTGTGATGGCCAGACTGTCAAACGGGAGAGTCAGATCCCTACTCTGCGGGTAGCCCTGGGCTAGCTTTCCACTCCCACCAAATCCTACCTCACAAAGTTATAAGGAAAGATATAGGGGAGACATACACTATTTGGAGGAAGATTGAGATTTAAATAAAAATAAAAATAAATAAACCTAGAAAGAACTTAAGAAGCACCCTGCTGGATCAGACCAATGGGCCATCTAGTCCATCATCCTGTCTCACACTATTATTATTATTATTATTATTATTATTATTATTATTATTATTATTATTGATGATAATAATTGAACTTATATGCCACCGCTTTTCAAAGACTTGCAGCGGCTTAAAAACATAACAAACCATACTCCCCCATATAAAACCCCCTTTAGCCCTGAGGCCATAAGACCCCCTGCAAGCCACAACCAAACCTCCCTAGTCCTCCGAGCAGACCTTTCTAGAGGTGGGGTGTAGCTGGAACAGCAAATGAAGCCTGAGGAGAGGCCATGTTGGAGAAGTGGAGAAGTTGGAGCAGAGTCAGACAGAGTGAGGCTTGATATTGTAGAGGAGTCTGGGGTGGAGCTTTGGTAGAAGAGAGGCCAAACAAGGTTGTGGGCCGATCAAGGTCATGTGTCTCAGGAAGACAAGGGAATGCATCAGCCCCAGTACTCACAGGCAATACAGGCTACTCATGGGCTAAGGAGAGCCCAGGGTACTGTCTGCACGCATAGTTCCTTTCTGCTCTCGATCCTGCTGAATTCTGATCTACCTGAACCTGGATCTTGCAAGAGATCTGCAACCCTCCTTTTTTTCTGACTTGAAACAGAAAATGCTATCTTCTGCACTTGAATTGTTCCAGTTGTCAGTCTCCTCTCTCCTTTGTGCTTGATGGGGGGCACTTATCAGTGCTTTTAGCTAGACTGCGTGTGTGTGTGTATGTGTGTGTGTGTGTGTGGGGGGGGGAAGCGGGGTTGTTTGATGCTTCAGCCAGCATGTTTGAGTTGTCAATTGGTCTGTTGATTGGTTTCCAGTAGGAGAAGGGCTTTCAATTCTGACATTTGCCTTTTGCACTTCATTGCTTGTGTAAAGTTAAGGAGACGCTTAACACTTAATATTTTCTTTTTAAAACAATTTTAAGTTGGGGGGGGAACACTTTTCAAAAGTCTTTACTGGTATTTTCTCTCACTCCCCCCCCCCCATGACTCCCCCTCATTTTAAGAAACAAATTGCCAAGCAGCCTGATCCTCGTGAAGTATGTGTGGACTGATCATTAACTCTTTCTTGCATGAGTGTTCCTTGCATTACTTAAAGAGGACATACCTTTTAGGCAGCACTGGAAAGGAAAGGGTCTGCTGCTGCTGGGAGCCAACTAATCAGCAGAGACCACAGCACAATGTCCATGCTGGAGGCGGGGGTGGGGAGATCCAAAATAGGCAAAGGCATCTGCACCTCAAAGAGAATGTCATGGGCCCCCGTTTCCTCCTTGATGTGGAGAAGATCCACTCTTCGATATGCCCACATGTAAGTATTGTGACTCTGCAGTCACATTACAGCCGTGCAGCTGTGTTTTTTGATAAGCTCTCTCACCAAGCCAGTTTATGGTATAGCTGGAGTCATACTGTCCTTATCTCAAGGCTAGAGAAATGGAAGAAGTTGCTGTCACTACTGCTTATGCAAACAATTGAAGAATGGAGGGGGGGGGGTGCAAACAGCTTTTTGGACCTCTCAGCAGTTCCTGGAAGGATGGTGTAATGGCTGTAGGGTGTTCCCGGGAGTGGGGAGATAGAAGCCCCAGACTATTGGCTTATCCTGCAAGGGCATCATCTTTCCCAGCCTCCAAGGGAAGGATATCTAACACTATGTAACCCTATTGTTCTCTGCGCAGATTTGGGAACTCCCGTGTCTATATTCCTTCTGCAGTAAAAATATTCTAAAAGTTTTTCTTCTAGCGTGATTAATTGGGGCTAGGCAAAAGATCTCTAATTAGGCCATTTGGCTCTTGTATAGATCTGGAATTACAGCAGATTCTCAGTTCCCCTGAAGGAAAATGGCAGGTTTGGAGGGTGGGCTCTAGGGCATTGCACCTCCCCTCCCGAAACCCCACCCTCCGCAGGCTCCACTTCCAAAATCTCCAGGAATTTCCTAACTCAGAGCTGGCAACCCGAGAATAAAGTGCAGACTTCTCCTCCACCCACTCTCACCTCCTTAAGATGCGAATGGCCAGAAATCCTTTTCCTTAGCCCTAAATGGCTGACAGGTCCCACATCTCCAGATTGCGGGAGAGAGACAGGAACCAAAAGGGAGACCTCTTGGCCATATAACTGGATGTCGTCAGGCTACTTCTGGATTGCAGCACAGTCAGTTTTTAAACTACTTTATTTTATTGAAATGTGCATTCTTTTCAGTAATTTGTTTATTTAAAACAGCTTTATAACATACTGACTTTTCAGACAATATAAAAAAGATTAGGATCAAAGGCACAGAAACAAGAGAACCAGCATTTAAAAATCAAAGGAAAGAGAAATATACAATTTTTTTAAAAAAAACCACAAATTAAAATCCATAAGACTTCAAGCTAGTCATCAAGCATCCTAATTGCCTATTCCTATGCTGAGAAAATGTCATTTTTTGTTTTGTTTTTAATTTTTCACAGCTGCTGAGATGTGTTGAACAACATGGAGAATAGCGCAGTTTTCATTCCCAGACATATTGGTATCAACCAAGTGATGGGGAGATACTGCAGGAAAAGGGACTAACAAAGAAGCTCTTAAAGGCAAGAGGTTGTCTGCCGTTGATGAACTTGTACCCCGATGCACCCCTCAATCCCACCTGAAGCTGACCCCCTGGTATACCAGGGAGCTACGTGAAAAGAAATGGGAGCTGAGACGACTAGAGCAACTTTGGAGAAAGACTTGCCAGGAAACATCATGAACATCCTATATTCAGGCCTGAGAGGTGGCAGTCACGCAGAGGGATTGTTTCGTGACCTCCATTGAGCCAGCTAGCTCACACCCGGCACGATGGTTTTGGATAATCCAGTAATTTACAGTCCTGAAAGATGGGCAATCAAAAAGCAGAAAATTGGATATTAGCTGTGAGGCTCTGCAAACTTTTGCAGATAAAATCTTGAGGCTCTGCCGCAACCTTCCCCCATCCAATGATACAGTGACGGAGCTAGAGGCTCCTTGGCCATCTTCAGGGATAACCTTGAACAGCTTCTGGGGACTTTGAACGACTCTGAAAGACATTGGTCAGACTGCACCAGGGGTAATGCATGTAGATCTGGAGGGCATGGACAACATTGAGAGGGTTCAGAGGAGAGTGACCAGAATGGTGGGGACCAAACTCCATGAGAAAAGGCTGAGGGACTTGGGAGTGTTCAGCTTGGAGAAGGCTGAGATGGGAAAATGATTACTCTTTTTAAGTATTTGAAAGTTTGTCACTTGGAGGAAACAAGCGGGAAGAACCAGAAGTCCTCATAGCGGAAGGGAACTATAACCTAATAGGTATTACAAAAACTTGATGGGATAAACATTTAATCCTAAACAGGGCTACTCAGCAGCCTCAGGAGTTAGAGGCTATAGCACGAAGTTCTGGCTTCCCTAAAGCCGCATCTGAAAAGCCTCCAATGTCCAGTATTTTAGAAACCATGGGAGGAAACTGGCTTCAGTTTTGAATGCCATTTTTAAGGCTAAGGATTTATTCCTCAGAAGATTCTTCAGTCCCTTTCAATCACACTTGGTCACAGAAAACTGTTTCTAGCACAGCTGTCAGGGGGCTTTTTCAGAGCACCCCACAATTTCCCATCTTTCCACTGGAGAAATGCTGGGATGGAGACGACTGGGGGGGGCACCTCTGCCAATGCCTCCTGCCCTTCACCCTCGGCTTCCAGATCCAGATGAACTTTACAGCACTCTTGGGCTGCCCAGCAGGAGAGCCTCCCCCCCCCCACACACACACTTTCTGGGGATTAGGCCCCACCGGGACTGGCCCCCGAACAGACCTGCAGCAGAATCAGGCTGCAGCCCCAGGTCAGGGGAGCCTGCAGGGCAAGCCCATTTCCTCTGACCTGGCACACCTTCTGTTCAAACTGCGGCGCTCCCGAGGCCCATGGACTACAATTCCCATGAGACCCTGCCAGCATTCGCTGGCAGGGGCTAATGGGAATTGTAGTCCATGGGCCTCGGGAGGGTCGCAGTTGGAGTACTACTGCTGCTCTAGATTGTATTTTAGGCAGACAGACGCAGAGGAAACCGGACCACGTTTGCTCAGAGGAAAGCAAGCTCAATAAGGCCAGTCCAAGCCCGGTTGCCAGCCTCCAGGTGGCGCCTGGAGACCTTCCCTGGGAGGCGGGAGAGCGGGCGGCGCGGTGCCTTGTGGGCCGGGCCTGGTTGGGTGGCAGCGAAGCGGCGCGGAGTGTCCCGGGCGGGCCCCCGTCGCTCTCCCTCCCTCTCCCTCTCCTGGCATGGCGGGCGGCGGCGGGCCGGCTTCGGCGTCTCTCGGGCGCGGCGCCGCGGAGTCGGGCGCGGGGCTGGTGAGTGGTGCGCATGCGTGCCCGGCCGGCTTCGCCTTGGCAACGGCGTTGGGGGGGCGGTTGAGGGGCGCGCCGCTCTGGCCCCGGGGGGGGGATTGTGAGGGCCACGACCCGGAAGGAGGCGAAAAGGAAGAACCGCGTTGCCGGGGAGACGGGGCGCGTGGCCGGGCCAAAGGCCCCTTTCGCGAGCCTCCCGCCAGGGACCCCCGGGAGACCCCCCGACTTGGGCGGGAGACCCACGGCGTCGCCAGGCAGCCTCTGGCTCTTGCGGACGGTAGTTGACGCTCCTTCGGGATTTCATTTATGTATTCTTAGATTTATATCCCGCCGCTCCCAAAGGTCTCGCAGCGGTTTACAAAGCCAGTAAAAAAACAGCACCCTCCCCCTAAAAACAGCCCCTCATCCGTGACCAGGATGAGGAACGGGGAAATGCCGCCCCACTCCGCAGGTGGGCCCGGAGGCCCCCCAGGGCCTGTGTTTTCATGAAATATTGCATGGGGAACCTCCGCGGCTCAGCCTGCTGGGAACAGCGGTATAGAAATGGGATGGAGGGATGTTTCAGCTGAAAAGGGTTGGGGGCAGGCTCCACAGGCAATCTGCCCAGAGAATCCAGAGGTTGCCCACAGGCTTAAGTTCTTCGCCCCCCAGGCCCTTCCTGGGCCGCCTGCACCGCCGTTCTGAGCTCTGTGCTGCTTCGTCCTCCTCATCCCGATGGTCCTGCCAGGCCAGGGGCAAGAAGCCCGCAGCCTTCCCCATGAGCAGCAGGAGCCGCCTAATTACCTTGTGCCTCCTATTGTAAGAACAAATGTTTGTAAACTGCTTCAAGAGGCTTAGATTAAAGATGCTACACAAGTGGAAAGAATTAGTCTTGAAAGTGATGAGTTGGGCTTCTGTAACAAGGCAAAACATGACAAGAATCCCAACAGTGAGCGGTAATCACTTCAAGTGGTACATCTGCTACGGTGTTAAGGAATATTAATGTGGTGTTTGGTGGGGAATGAACTGGAGCACTGGGTTAGCGGTGCAGTGGCAGTACGCAAGGGAACAAAACAGAGCCCCCTTATGAAGGTGGAGGTAGAATTCCAGGGTTTCGTTTTTTTAAATCCTTGCAACGGTGAAATTTTCCCTGATCTCTAGCCAGTACTGTTCTACATGTAGTTTAAAACCATTACTGTGGATCCTATAATCTGCATAAGAATATCAAAAGAGTCCTGCTGGATCAGACCATTGGTTTCTCTAGTCCAGCCTCCTGCCTCCCACAGGGGCCAGCCAGTTCCTCTGCAGGGCCAGCCACAGGGCAGAGAGGCCGAGGCCTTCCCCTGAGAAGACCCTCAGAAGAGCCCTGCTGGGTCAGGCCAGGGAGGGTCCCTCCAGTCCAGCCTCCCGTCTCACCCAGGGGCCAGCCAGTCCCTCTGCAGGGCCAGCCACAGGGCAGAGAGGCCGAGGCCTTCCCCTGAGAAGACCCTCAGAAGAGCCCTGCTGGGTCAGGCCAGGGAGGGTCCCTCCAGTCCAGCCTCCCGTCTCACCCAGGGGCCAGCCAGTTCCTCTGCAGGGCCAGCCACAGGGCAGAGAGACCGAGACCTTCCCCTGAGAAGACCCTCAGAAGAGCCCTGCTGGGTCAGACCAAGGAGGGTCTCTCCAGTCCAGCCTCCTGCCTCCCACAGGGGCCAGCCAGTTCCTCTGCAGGGCCAGCCACAGGGCAGAGAGGCCGAGGCCTTCCCCTGAGAAGACCCTCAGAAGAGCCCTGCTGGGTCAGACCAGGGAGGGCCCCTCCAGTGCAGCCTCCCGTCTCACCCAGGGGCCAGCCAGTTCCTCTGCAGGGCCAGCCACAGGGCAGAGAGGCCGAGGCCTTCCCCTGAGAAGACCCTCAGAAGAGCCCTGCTGGGTCAGGCCAGGGAGGGTCCCTCCAGTGCAGCCTCCCGTCTCACCCAGGGGCCAGCCAGTTCCTCTGCAGGGCCAGCCACAGGGCAGAGAGGCCGAGGCCTTCCCCTGAGAAGACCCTCAGAAGAGCCCTGCTGGGTAAGGCCAGGGAGGGTCCCTCCAGTCCAGCCTCCCGTCTCACCCAGGGGCCAGCCAGTTCCTCTGCAGGGCCAGCCACAGGGCAGAGAGGCCGAGGCCTTCCCCTGAGAAGACCCTCAGAAGAGCCCTGCTGGGTCAGGCCAGGGAGGGTCCCTCCAGTCCAGCCTCCCGTCTCACCCAGGGGCCAGCCAGTTCCTCTGCAGGGCCAGCCACAGGGCAGAGAGGCCGAGGCCTTCCCCTGAGAAGAGCCTCAGAAGAGCCCTGCTGGGTCAGGCCAGGGAGGGTCCCTCCAGTCCAGCCTCCCATCTCACCCAGGGGCCAGCCAGTTCCT
Organism: Paroedura picta; assembly: GCF_049243985.1. Classification (NCBI taxonomy): domain Eukaryota; kingdom Metazoa; phylum Chordata; class Lepidosauria; order Squamata; family Gekkonidae; genus Paroedura; species Paroedura picta. The sequence continues at coordinate 122,814,539 of NC_135374.1, read as the reverse complement.
CTGCAGGGCCAGCCACAGGGCAGGGAGGCCGAGGCCTTCCCCTGAGAAGACCCTCAGAAGAGCCCTGCTGGGTCAGGCCAGGGAGGGTCCCTCCAGTGCAGCCTCCCGTCTCACCCAGGAGCCAGCCAGTTCCTCTGCAGGGCCAGCCACAGGGCAGAGAGGCCGAGGCCTTCCCGTGATAAGGCCCTCAAAAGAGCCCTGCTGGGTCAAACCAGGGAGGGTCCCTCCAGTCCAGCCTCCCTTCTCCCCCAGGGGCCAGCCAGTTCCTCTGCAGGGCCAGCCACAGGGCAGAGAGGCCGAGGCCTTCCCCTGAGAAGACCCTCAGAAGAGCCCTGCTGAGTCAAGCCAGGGAGGGTCCCTCCAGTCCAGCCTCTCGTCTCACACAGGGGCCAGCCAGTCCCTCTGCAGGGCCAGCCACAGGGCAGAGAGGCCGAGGCCTTCCCCTGAGAAGACCCTCAGAAGAGCCCTGCTCCCTCCAGTCCAGCCTCCCGTCTCACCCAGGGGCCAGCCAGTTCCTCTGTAGGGCCAGCCACAGGGCAGAGAGGCCGAGGCCTTCCCCTGAAAAGACCCTCAGAAGAGCCGTGCTGGGTCAGGCCAGGGAGGGTCCCTCCAGTGCAGCCTCCCGTCTCACCCAGGAGCCAGCCAGTTCCTCTGCAGGGCCAGCCACAGGGCAGAGAGGCCGAGGCCTTCCCCTGATGACCCCAGAAGAGCCCTGCTGGGTCAGGCCAGGGAGGGTCCCTCCAGTCCAGCCTCCCATCTCACCCAGGGGCCAGCCAGTTCCTCTGCAGGGCCAGCAACAGGGCAGTGAGGCCGAGGCCTTCCCGTGATAAGGCCCTCAAAAGAGCCCTGCTGGGTCAAACCAGGGAGGGTCCCTCCAGTCCAGCCTCCCGTCTCACCCAGGGGCCAGCCAGTTCCTCTGCAGGGCCAGCCACAGGGCAGAGGGGCCGAGGCCTTCCCCTAAGAAGACTCTCAGAAGAGCCCTGCTGGGTCAGGCCAGGGAGGGTCCCTCCAGTCCAGCCTCCCGTCTCACCCAGGGGCCAGCCAGTTCTTCTGCAGGGCCAGCCACAGGGCAGAGAGGCTGAGGCCTAAGCACCATGAACATGGCAGTGCAGCAGTGGAGCAGTGGCTGGGTCTGAATGGTGGCAGCAAAGAATTGCTTCAGTTGGTTGGTTAATGCTCGCGGCCCCAGGTCGTTGAGGAGGGTCATGGGGCTGTGGAAGTATTGGCCCACAGAGCGATCATCATGGATTGGATCTCCCTCCCGTTTGCCGGAGTCAGATGCCAGTTCCTCGGGCTCAAGGAGATAGGACAATAGTGCCACTCGTGCCATCTGGTGGCAGCTGACAGACTGCAGCTGATCCGCCTTGACTGTACTAGCTCCCCATAACATCAGACTGGAACGGTGTTCAGTTAGTCCTAGGATTTTTCTTGTTATTGTCTGCGAGGAGTCTGGCCCTGGAGAGCCCCTCTGCAAGGTGTTATCCAGAGGCAGCCCCCCCCCCCACATTAGCTAACAGTTCTGTGCTCATCAGGGAAGGGAAGGGGTGGGGTGGGGTTGGGTTTCACAGATAGGTTAGCCTAGGGCTAGATAGCTAAGTTTGCCGGAGCGAAGCCTTCCCTCTGTCAGTAGGTCAGAATTGGCCACGCTCTGGCCTCTTTGCCAGACCTCCCTGTCTTGGGGGGCTCGGGGGCAGCTCCTTTCCCGGTTCCTGTCCTGTTGAGAGGCTGAATGTGTAGAAAGGGGCCCTGGAAGGCTTTCCCGAAGGGGCAGGATGGCGTCTTCTTCCGGCCAGTGGGCAATAGCATAGGGGAGTCAGGTCCCCACTTGGCTCTGAAGCCCCACGGGAGGCCCTCGCCCGCTGCTTGGCTGGCCTCGGATTCGGCTTGGGAGGACTGAGCTCGGAGGGCCTAAGCTGGGGGGTGGCTGCACCACGTTGGAGCGGGCATGTGGGGGAGAAGGGAGGGCTGTGCCTGTTCCAGACTAGAAGGCAGGATGGTTTTGCGACTTGTGCAAACGGAGTGTTTTTTACAATGCCCTAACTCTTTTTTTGTCCCAATTGCCTCTCTCTGCTTATTTCTTGGTTTGACAGGCCCAGTCAATGATTGCTGTTGGTCTGGGTGTTGCAGCTGTTGCTTTTGCGGGTAAGTGACACACATGGTCTGTCCAGAAGGGAGCGGTGTGACTGGAGGAGGGGGCCACGGCTGTGTGACAGTGCCTCTGCCTGGCGTGCAGAAGGCCTCTGGTTCAGGCCTCTCCTGATAAAAGGATCCAGTGGCAAGTAATGGAAATGACCTTTGCCTGCGAGAGTCCCCAGGGAGCTGCTGCCTGTCTAAGAAGTAGAAGAAGAGTTGGTTCTTAGATGCTGCTTTTCTCTACCTGAAGGAGGCTCTAAGCGGCTTCCATTCGCCTTCTCTTTCCTCTCTCCGCAACAGACACCCTGTGAGAGAGGGGAGGCTGAGAGAGCCCGGAGATTCCTGCTTGGTCCGAACAGCTTGATCAGTGCCGTAGCGAGCCCAAGGTCACCCAGCTGGCTGCATGTGGAGGAAGAGCGGGGAATCAATCCTGGCTCTCCATATTAGAAGGTGCCGCTCCTAACTACTACACCAAACTGGACCATACTGACCTTGGTGGGAGAAGGGTCTGATGCAGCATGCAGCAGCTTCGTATCTGCAGGGCTTTCCTCTGGAAGGAGAGCAGGGCTCTGGAGCTGCCTGAGTCATACCGCTGGTCCCCCACCTTGGCCACGTCTGCTCTGCTTCAGCCAGCAGTGGCTGGGAGAGTCTTCCACAGGCAACTGAGCAGCAGAAGGTATGCTCCAGGGCCAGCGATGGCTATTTTAATGGCCTGGGCTGCTGCCCTAGGCCCTCCCCTCCCTTCCTGCCTAGGAGGCCTTTGGAGAAGCACAAGTGCAGCTCTGGGATACATTTTGTGGCTGCACCAAATGGGGCTGTCCTCAGGCTGGGAAGCAGTCCCCGTCCCTGCTGGAGAATGTCCCTTTCGTTCAGCAACATTCCGCCCTAACCCAGGCCTGTCTCATACCATTTCTCTTCCTTGGTTGGGGTCTGAGTTCTGCCTGAACAGCCTGCCTTGTTGCTCTGAGCTGCTCCTGGTTATGTAGCCTCACAGCTCAGTTGCCAACCCTGGGCTGGGAAGTTCCTGGAGATTCTGGGCATGGAGCCAGCGGAGGGGGGCTCAGCGGTGGCAATGCCATACAGTCCACCCTCCAAAGCAGCCATTTTCTCCAAGGGGATATTTTTGTGGTCTGGAGATAAGTAGTAATTCCAGGACCTTTCGAGGCACCAGCTGGAGGCCGGCAGCCATACTCAAAGCCTCGTTGCAGTGCTGGCTGCAGGGAGCTTTCTCCAACCGCATTGGGCCCTTTGTGCATGAGCTGCAGCAGGTCCCCAGCTGTAATAGCACTCCGGAAGGAGGGCTGTGCGCTTTGGCTCGGTTTGGCCACCTCGGCGATCATCAGAGCCCAAAGTGGCACTTAAGAAGGCCAGCGCCGCATAGAGGGGGGGCTGGCGGTGGTGGCTGCCCCTCCTCTCCATGGCACGGCACTGGCCGCCTCCGGCCTCGGGGATTGCTGAGGCTGCCGAGCTGGAGGGCACACCCGTACTCTGGAGCATTCAGTGGCCAGGATCCTATCCAGTGTTAATTGTTTTTGCTTAGAGATTTTGTGCTGCTTTGACAGTCAAACAGAGCTGAGCTTTGGGCGAGGGTGTTGGAATATCCTCACAACTCCCTCCCCCCCCCCCCAGTTGTCTACTTCCCAGGTCTCCTCCACTTGGCAGCTGTGTTTTCCAAACCTGGTTTGGGGCAGGATTTCTGGAACAATGGCAGTCCAAAATGTGTTTAGAAGGAGTCCCCTTTGCTGCAGACGAGCCCAGGGGCTAATTCCGAGAGCCTCGTGTCACAGCAGGAAATCCTTGTGTCACCATCTAAGGAGTTCTGTTTCGAAAACCAGCCTTCTAGGGGCCACTGCAGTGAAGGCAAGGAAGGTTCTGGGAAAACAACTTCCTCGATGCTCTGTGGCCACCATGAACGATGCACATGATTTTTGCCTGTCACCTGCAGTGAGACTTCCTCAGCTGCTTGGAAGAGCCAGGGGCTGCTGCTGGAAGGACGGGAGGTCAGCGAAGCTGTGGTGTCCCTGAACTGATGGAAGACAAGGGAGTGCCCTCCTGCCCCCCCCCCCAGTGCTGGGCCGCAGCCAGGGGGAGAGCAGTCTGGCTGTAGAGGGGGAGGGGGGAGCAGTGGAGGTTTTCCTTCCCTTTCTCCCTGGCCAACTGCCTCTCCTCAGGGCAGCCTCCCTCTCTGGTCTGACCTGCTGTGCTCCCTGTTGCGGAAAGGGACAGATGGCCCAGACAGGAGCCCCTCCCTTCCCACGACAGATGTAAGGGGAGGGGAGGAAGCCTTAGCTGTGTAAGAATATCCTGCTAATTTGAAAAGTTATAGCCAGTAAGGGTAGATGTGTGCGTTTGGTGTGGTGGTGTGCGGGGCATTAGTATTGCAAACTGCCCTGAGCCCGTTGCAGGAGAGCGGTATAAAAATCACATTATAAATACATACAAAAAAATAAATACAGAAGTCCGGTGGTACTTTTAGTGGATGGCAGTCTGTGGCCCATCTCGTACATTTTTATTCTGCCCCAAGAGCCAGCTTGGTGCAATGATTAAGAGCGGCACCTTCTAATCTGGCCAGCAGGGCTTGATTCCCCCTCCTCCCCCATGTGCAGCCGGCTGGGTGACCTTGGGCCCAGTCATAGCCCTGATAATGATGTTCTCACAAGAGCAGTCCTGTCAGAGCTCTCTGCTCCACCGACCTCACAGGGTTGTGGGGAGAGGAAGGGAAGGTGACCGTAAACTGCTTTGAGATTTCTTCAGTGACAAGTAGGGTATAAAAACCAACTCTTCTCAGAGGAGCATATATGATTCTCCCCCCCCCCTCTATTTTATCCACCCAGCAGCCCTCGAGATAGATTGGGATGTGAGCAGGGGACTGGCCTGGCTCCAGCTTCATGGCTGTGTGGGGACTGGAGCTCTGGTCCTGCTCTGGCACCACTGGGAATTAGAAATCAGGTACCGGTAAATGTCATAAGTGAATCTAGCGCCATCAGATCTAAATTGAAGCTCCTATTTACAAAAATCTCAGAATATCTTGCAGCAATCCCTGAAACCCATAGGATGGATTTATCAAAGCAGATGGAAGGGGAGGGCGGTGAGGCCGACCGTGGAGGGTTGCTGTTCACAAGCCATTTCTCAAAAGGGATGTTTCCCTCCCCTCCCACTACACCCTCAGCCCCTGCCAGCTCCTCCCTGCACTGGGCTGGGCTGGGCTGGACTCCAAAACCATCCATTTGGGGAGGGCAACAGCTTGGACTTCCATGTAAATGAGATAACTAACCAGATGTTCTTGCAAAGTGACTGTTGCTGTGTGCTTTTTTAGCGATGTACAGACTGCACTCCTTTTGTCTCAATGTGTCCTAGGTCGATATGCCTTCCAGATCTGGAAGCCACTGGAACAAGTGATCTCCGGAACAGCAAAGAAAATTTCAAGTGCTGTAAGTTGAGACCCGGGTCCTTCTCCCTGTCTGCAGGGTACAATGCCTATCCACTTAGGGGAACCTGTGTGCCCGGTTGCGCTTGGCTCCAGTGCATGGATGCTTATCTCACAATGTCTACAAAGGTGGGCTTTTGTTGTTGAAAGAGAGTCATGTGGCAACCATCCCACCCACAGTTTTTTCCCATATGGCCTGGGGTAAAAGTGTCCACACAGTGTGTGAGAGTAGTTGTCAGTGTCTCATGCCCGTTCTTTCACTGCTTATTTTATACAATTATTTTTATAAAGCTGTTCCCTGCCATGTGTCCTGACATGATTTGGAGTAATGCAAAACAATAAGGGGAAAAAACTCTGTGAGAAATGTAGTAATCCAGTAGTAGTTACCCCCCCAAAACTTTTGAGTATCAGTACATTATTAAATGCAAAGCCATCAGTGTCAGAATTGTTCAAAAATGTCTGCTATTCAAACTACTACAATGTATAAAAGTCAGAAAAGTCAGATAGACAAGTCTTCTGCAGAGCTGACAAGTGGCAAAATGGCCAGCAAGCGAGTACATTGCAAACAGACAGGGTAGGGACCAGACCAACATGTCCAACTCTCCGAGAAATACAGTCATCCAGTGGTCATCCAGTTGGCTCCATTCCTCTAGAAAATTACTAGTGCCAAGACTAACAGTACAAAGCAATCAAATATAAGAAAATAACAGCTTCATTTAATGCCATCCTCCTGTTCTGCAAAAATGTCTGCTGTTCAGACTAAGACCCTGTAAACAGACAACGTAACAGTCAGACAAATATCGCCAAGTCTGTGCCTAGTCAGCAGGTGGCAGGGTGACCCACAGACGAATACGTGCAGGGGTAGTCAAACTGCGGCCCTCCAGATGTCCATGGACCACAATTCCCGGAAGCCCCTGCCAGCGAATGCGAATGCTGGCAGGGGCTTCCGGGAATTGTGGTCCATGGACATCTGGAGGGCCGCAGTTTGACTACCCCTGCGTTAGAAGTAGACCATGTGGCAACCAGACGAACACGTTCGAGTCCATGCCTTGTTAGCAGAATGGCACAGTGGCTAGAGAAGGTGGGCTCCTGTCAGCTCCCCATTTCAGACTTGGCTTTTTAAGTCATCTTCTGAACTGAAAAGTGTCCTGTTGGGAGAATAACAGACTCATAACAGAGTTTCAATAATAGACTGATGACCTTGTTAGGCTGGCTCTGCAGAAGACTTGGGTATGTTTGTCTGACTGTCACAGTGCAGTAGCTTGAATAACAGGTTGTTTAAAAATAATTTTAAGTTAAAGATAAAACAGAAAATGAAAAAGAATGACTTTTAGATGAATATTTAGACACTTATGAAAATAGATGCAGGTAAGACTCTCCATCTTTCTGTAATTTAGACCAGATCTCTTCCCAGCTACACTCTCTTATCTCTGTTATGTCCTTGTGTGACATGACCTGAACTGTCATAAAAATAACTACATACATTTATTTGTCCACAAATTCTGTAAAAAACAAACAAACCCAGAGATCATCTAATTCTTGTAATGGCCTTTTATTAACTAAGTTGGTCAGTTTTGCCTTTTTGACCTCTTTTTGCCTATGCTTGGGACTAAGGCAGGCCCATCAGAATTTGAAAACAATGTTCTTAAAAAAAAAAAAAACCTGCTTTGAGGTGGCCGCATTTTATGACTGGCAGAGTATCCTACCAGATGCTGGCCACTGAGGGGAGCCCCAACAGGCCTCTGGGGCTGAAGGAAGAACTACTTTGAAGCCTTAAGGGATGCTGGCAAGTTCTTCCCCGGCTTTGTGCCCCATTCACCCCCCTTCCCTCAGTAAGTTGGCATCTAAAACAGGAGCTTGCTTCCTGCTTCATCTGTTAAGGGAAGGGCCTTTCCATCAGTGTGTGTGTGTGTGTGTATCCCCCGCCCCCCCTTCCACATACACAGTATTCATGAAGGATACTTTGGCCCCAAAAACTGAATGTGGAGGGCTTGGTGGGATGGCCGGGCAGGATCTCTTCACAGTTTGTCAAGACAAAATGAGGTATTTGATAACATATATTGAAATAATAGATATTGCCATTGTATGTTTTAAACCATCCCTCCATAGAGCAAAATACACAGTTTCCATATTTAGTTCTGGTCAGTTTGAGCTTGTTAACCAAGTTCCAAATGGCTTGTTTGGCGGGAAGAAATGTCTACTGACCCCAAATAGTTGCTAAAGGTACAATTAAATTCAGCCTAATCAAGCCTTATAATTGCATTTTTAAATGTCATTGATCACAGACGCAGAAGAGCACTCTCTGATTCCCTGTTGTTCAGGAGTGACTCACTGTGTTTAATCTTACTCCTGTCAACACAGTCTGAACCCAGGTCACAAATGCCAAGCTTGGAGCGGCAGGCTCTCTTGTTCAAAGGCCTCCCCAAAACTCCTTCTTTACTACCGTCCAGAAGCCCGTGATCTGTTTATCCGCACACACACACACACACACACACACACACACACACACACACACACTTGTTTTGTTGCACAGTGCAAATAGCAGCATCACTGTCCTGTCTTTAAAAGTGGGAGTGAAGAAGGATTCATAAAACTGCTAAGAGGCCTGACATCTTCTTTTTACTCTCAACGATTATGTCAACTATAATCTGATTTGAAAAATTTTGATAAAAGGAGCTCTTATCTTCTCTGGCATCAACGTCTTTTCATTAAAAGACAAAGATTCTTCTACCTTTGATCACATTACAAAATCAATCCAGCTTCCTTTATGGTCATACATTAAAGATTGGTAGGATTCTGGAGTGGGCAAACATTAGACACCAAAGGAATATTTCTGGATTGAAGCTTTTTCAAAGTTTATCCCAGGTTTTTGAGGGTACCTTATCTTTTAAAAACAACCTCACAATAGATTCAAATGAGTAGCCGTGTTGGTCTGAAGTAGCACAATAAAATCAGAGTCCAGCAGCACCTTTAAGACCAACAAAGATTTATTCAAGGTATGAGCTTTCGAGTGCAAGCACCCTTCGTCAAATAGTCTTTGCACTAGAAAGCTCACGCCTTGAATAAATCTTTGTTGGTCTTAAAGGTGCTGCTGGACTCTGATTTTATTGAACCTCACAATGGATATGTGTAGAGGAGTTTTTTCTACATCTTGACCATTGCTGCTCTTTTGCTAGGTGGCAGGAGTTTGGGACTCAGAGGACATAAAACCACTTCTGTGTCTCCAGGAGGCCCCTCGTAGGGCTCCCAGGGCTTGGTCCCAGGCACCGGATCATCCTTGTCACTCCTCTGCATCCTCTCAATTTAGTCCACATCCTTTTTCATAGAATCATAGAGTTGGAAGGGGCCATACAGGCCATCTACTCCAACCCCCTGCTCAACGCAGGATTAGCCCTAAGCATCCTAAAGCATCCAAGAAAAATGTGCATCCAACCTTTGCTTGAAGACTTCCAGTGAGGGGGAGCTCACCACTTCCTTAGGCAGCCTATTCCACTGCTGAACTACTCTGACTGAAATTTTTTTTCCTGATATCTAGCCTATATCGTTGTACTTGTAGTTTAAACCCATTACTACGTGTTCTCTCCTCTGCAGCCAACAGAACCAGCATCCTGCCCTCCTCCAAATGACAACCTTTCAAATACTTAAAGAGGGCTATCATGTCCCCTCTCAACCTCCTTTTCTCCAGGCTGAATATTCCCAAGTCCCTCAACCTATCTTCATAGGGCTTGGTCCCTTGGCCCCAGATCATCTTCGTCACTCTCCTCTGTACCCTTTCAATTTTATCTATGTCCTTCTTGAAGTGAGGCCTCCAGAACTGCACACAGTACTCCAGGTGTGGTCTGACCAGTGCCGTATACAATGGGACTATGACATCTTGTGATTTTGATGTGATGCCTCTGTTGATACAGCCCAAAATGGCATTCGCCTTTTTTACCGCTGCATCACATTGCCTGCTCATGTTTAGTTTACAATCCACAAATATCCCAAGGTCTCGTTCACACACAGTGTTACCTAGAAGCGTGTCCCCCATCCAGTAGTCATGCTTTTCATTTTTCTGACCCAGATGCAGAACTTTACACTTACCTTTATTAAATTGCATCTTGTTCTCATTTGCCCATTTTTCCATTGTGTTCAGATCTCGTTGAACTCTGTATCTTCTGGAGTATTTGCCAGTCCTCCCAATTTTGTGTCATCTGCAAACTTGATGAGTAGTCCTTCCACCCCCTCATCTAGATCATTAATAAATATGTTAAAAAGTACCGGGCCAAGCACCGAGCCCTGAGGTACCCCGCTACTCACCTCCCTCCAGTCTGATGAAACACCATTGACAACAACTCTTTGAGTGCAGTTCTCTAACCAATTCCCTATCCACTTAACTATCTGAAAATCCAGATTGCAGTCCTTCAATTTATCCATCAAAACATCATGGGGAACCTTATTAAAAGCTTTACTAAAATCCAAGTAAACAACATCAACCGAATTTCTACGATCCAGCAAACCTGTCACTTGGTCAAAAAAGGAAAGCAGGTTGGTCTGAAAGGACCTGTTGGAGACAAATCCATGCTGACTTCCTTGGATCACCAAATTGTCCTCCAGATGTTTGCAGATCGCTCCCTTTAATATCTGCTCCATTATCTTACCCACAACAGAGGTCAGACTCACTGGTCTGTAGTTTCCCGGGTCATCCTTGCTCCCCTTTTTGAAGATCGGAATAACGTTTGCTCTCTTCCAGTCCTCCGGGACATCTCCAGTCCTTAAAGAGGTCCCGAAGATGATGGACAAGGGTTGTGCAAGTTCTCTGGAAAGTTCTTTGAGCTCTTTCGGGTGCATTTCATCTGGCCCAGGGGATTTGAACTCATCCAGTGCAGCTAAATGCCTCTCAGCAACCTCTCTATCCATGTTAACCTGCCACCCAGACACTATCCTTTGGCTACTGCCATCTCTAAAGGTAAAGGTATCCCCTGTGCAAGCACCGGGTCATGCCTGACCCTTGGGGTGACGCCCTCTAGCGTTTTCATGGCAGACTCAATACGGGGTGGTTTGCCAGTGCCTTCCCCAGTCATGACCGTTTACCCCCCAGCAAGCTGGGTACTCATTTTACCGACCTCGGAAGGATGGAAGGCTGAGTCAACTTTGAGCCGGCTGCTGGGATCGAACTTCCAACCTCATGGGCAGACAGCTTCAGACAGCATATTGCTGCCTTACCACTCTGCGCCACAAGAGGCTCTTAACACTGCCATCTCTAGATGTGCCTAAACCCTTTGATCTATGGGAAAAAACAGATGTAAAATAGGCGCTGAGCCTTTCTGCTTTCTCTGTATCCTCCGTTAGAGTTTGTCCATCCGCACCCAACAGTGGGCCTATCTTTTCTTGTTACAGTGGGCTTCCCTGACCAATCTTGGTTCACTTTTTGAAGTGAGGCCTCCAGAACTACGCCTACTACTCGAGGTGGGGTACACAGCAGGACTGTGACATCTTGGGATTTGGATGAGCTGGGGAAAGGAGGTTATCCCCAGCATTTCCTTTCCCTAGATGATTTCTAGTAGGCCCTCCGCCTGTAAAACCATTTCTCATCCCATCATTCATATTTAGGAATAACAGTCCCAGTGTAAAAGAATGAACTTTCTGTCATGAAAAGTAACTAAACTATATGTGATAATGATCACAATGCAAGAAATAAAGTGAGTCTTGTGCTTATAAGTCTGCCATTGACCTCTCTTTCTAAAATGCAATGCTCAGCATCCCGGCAGTGAGACTTCAGCGAGCCCAGCTGATGGCCACCTTTTCTAAGCATGCCCTTTGCCCAGCACTCTGTCCAAGGTTACCAGCGTGAGGTAGCAGTTCAGAGCAGCAAGGCTCTAGTCTGGACAACCGGACTTGATGCTTCACTCCTGGGTGACCTTGGGCCAGTCTCTGTGCCCTCTCTCTCAGAACTCTCTCGGTCCCACCTGCCTCCCAAGGCAGCTGGTGAATTTCTTCCCCCCAGAAAGAGGAGTCTTTGGTCTGTTTTTAGATTCAAGGTTTCCCCACAAACATTCCCTAGGAATGAGGGCAAAGGCTGATTTTAAGTCAATGTAGGCTGCAAAGAGTTTCCTTTTTGCAGGTCTTGCATATTTCTCTCTTAGGAAAGCAAGCACTGAACAATGATCTAAAATTCAGTTCCTTTTCTGAAGCCACTCTGTTTGGGCCCCAGTGTGTCATTTGCATCACTCCAGGTGATTGATTTCTGACCCAAAAATCTGGCGTATCGTTTGCCTATTGTTGCCAGTAGACTAATAAGACGGTAATTGCCCAGTACATTGGATTTCCCCTTCTTAAAGGTAGGGACAATTACGGCATTCAGCAGGGAATCTGGGATTAAACCAATCTGATTTGTTATCAAGAAAAGCTCGGCAAGTGGAGCTGCCCACCCCTCAGGAAATCGTGTCAATAGTTCTAGCGGAATCCCATCCAGGTCTGGGGATTTTTTTAACTTCAGAGATTTTATCAGATCTAAAATTTCATCTGGGTGACCTCTGGCCAGGCAGGTAGATTGATAGGCTGGATTACAGGAATCAGCATCTCAGCAGAAAGCCTGGAAAACAATTTTGCAAAATAATCTTACCACTTGGGGGCTGGGAATGGATATTTCATTTATTGATTTATTTGTTCATTCATTCAATTTATAGTCTGCCATCCTCCCTGGACTTAAGGCGGATCACACCTCATAAAATGCCCTTTAAAACCATGAAACTCTAAAAATCACCAACACCAGATGGTCGAAAACAAAATCCTCCAGTCTCCTCACAACTGTCCACGAAGGGGTTTGTCAGATGGAATAGCGTAGACTGAAGAAGGGGCCCATTTCATTTTAACAAACCTGACCCCAAATGAAGACCTGGCGGAAGAGCTCCATTTTACGGGCCCTGTGGAACTTTGACAGCTTCATTAGGGCCCTCAGCTCTCCTGGGAGCTCATTTCACCAGGTTGGAGCCAGGACTGAGAAGGCCCTGGCCTGGGTCACGCCCAGGCGAACCTCCCTTGAGCCAGGGACCACTAACAGATGAGTACCCCCAGAGCAAAGAGCCCTGCGGGGAGCATAAGGAGACAAGTGGTCACTCAGATAGGCAGGTCCCAAGCTGTAGATGGCCTTAAAGGTCAGAACCAAAACCTTGAACTTGATCTGGGCCAGAAATGGTAACCCATGTGGCTTTCTCAGCACAGGCTGGATGTGGGCCCTCCAATTCGGTTGATGTCATTTACTTGGATTTTAGTAAAGCTTTTGACAAGGTTCCCCATGATGTTCTGATGGATAAATTGAAGGACTGCAATCTGGATTTTCAGATAGGTGGATAGGGAATTGGTTAGAGAACCGCACTCAAAGAGTTGTTGTCAATGGTGTTTCATCAGACTGGAGAGAGGTGAGTAGCGGGGTACCTCAGGGCTCGGTGCTTGGCCCGGTACTTTTTAACATATTTATTAATGATCTAGATGAGGGGGTGGAGGGACTACTCATCAAGTTTGCAGATGACACCAAATTGGGAGGACTGGCAAATACTCCGGAAGATAGAGACAGAGTTCAACGAGATCTGAACACAATGGAAAAATGGGCAAATGAGAACAAGATGCAATTTAATAAAGATAAGTGTGAAGTTCTGCATCTGGGTCAGAAAAATGAAAAGCATGCCTACTGGATGGGGGATACGCTTCTAGGTAACACTGTGTGTGAACGAGACCTTGGAGTACTTGTGGATTGTAAACTAAACATGAGCAGGCAGTGTGATGCAGAGGTAAAAAAGGCAAATGCCATTTTGGGCTGTATCAACAGAGGCATCACATCAAAATCACAAGATGTCATAGTCCCATTGTATACGGCAGTGGTCCCCAACCTGCGGGCCGCGGCCCGGCGCCGGGCCGCAAAGGCCATGGCGCCGGGCCGCGGCTCCCTCTCCCCGCCCCCCCCCCCCCCCCGCAGTAAAAAATTTCCCAGGCTGCAAGCTTGCGGCCCGGGAAGCTTCTTACTGCGGGGAGGGCGGGGAGAGGGAATCAGGGCCGGGCCGCGCCCGCGTGGCCCGCAGGTGCGGCCCGATCCACGGGTGCGGCCGCGGGCGCGGCTCGCGGGCGCGGCCCTTTTCACGGGCGCGGCTCGCGGGCGCGGCCCAATCCACGGGTGCGGCCCGCGGGCGCGGCTCGCGGGTGCGGCCCGATTCGCGGGTGCGGCCCATGGGCGCGGCCGGGCGCGGCCCGATCCGCGGGCGCGGCCGGGCGCGGCTCGTGGGCGTGGCCCGCGCGGTCCCTGCGGGCGCGGCCCAATGCCCTGCCGGTCCCCAGCCTAATAAAGGTTGGGGACCACTGGTATACGGCACTGGTCAGACCACACTTGGAGTACTGTGTGCAGTTCTGGAGGCCTCACTTCAAGAAGGACGTAGATAAAATTGAAAGGGTACAGAGGAGAGCGACAAAGATGATCTGGGGCCAAGGGACCAAGCCCTATGAAGATAGGTTGAGGGACTTAGGAATGTTCAGCCTGGAGAAAAGGAGGTTGAGAGGGGACATGATAGCCCTCTTTAAGTATTTGAAAGGTTGTCACTTGGAGGAGGGCAGGATGCTGTTTCCGTTGGCTGCAGAGGAAAGGACACGCAGTAATGGGCTTAAACTTCAAGTACAACGATATAGGCTAGATATCAGGAAAAAGTTTTTCACAGTCAGAGTAGTTCAGCAGTGGAATAGGCTGCCTAAGGAGGTGGTGAGCTCCCCCTCACTGGAAGTCTTCAAGCAAAGGTTGGATACACACTTTTCTTGGATGCTTTAGGATGCTTAGGGCTAATCCTGCATTGAGCAGGGGGTTGGACTAGATGGCCTGTATGGCCCCTTCCAACTCTATGATTCTATGATTCTATGATTCTATGATTCTATGATAAGTTATGCCAGGAATAACCCTAGCAGCTGCACTCTGCACCAGCTGAAGTTTCCGGGTCAAGGCCAAGGGGAGGCCACCGCAGAGTGAGTTTCGGAAGTACAGAGTCAGAAGTCGCTATTGCATGGATCACTGTGGCCAGACAGTCTTATTCCCACTAAATTAATTAGCCATTGTTCTCCAAAATAGTCTAGTGTCTGTGGGATTTAGTACTTTCTGTACTGTCTCTCATTTTTTCCCCTATAGAATGGTTCTGTTTTAGATTTCACTATATCAGAATGTCTGGGGTCCTTAAACTCCTCTAAAACAGGGCCAGGGGCACCTATTTGCCGTCTCCTGAAGCATTCCCCCAGTGAGTTCTTTTTACATAAACATTCCTTATCGAACCAGGAGGATCGAACGCTTCTTTTTATTTCCAGGAGGTTTCACCTGATCTTGCAAGGTTTGAATAAAGACATTATTATTATAAACATCCCACTGTTTATGTTATAATGTTATACTGTTATGTTATACTGTTACCCGGTTATACCAGTTAATAATATGTTATTATATGTATGGTTTCATGTATCGTTTCAGTTATATGTAAACCGCTCTGAGCCTTCGGGGAGGGCGGTATAAAAATACAAATAAATAAATAAATAAATAAATAACATAGCTGTATACCATCTTCAGGGGAGCTAGAGCTGAGCTTCTTCCGATAATGTAGGGGAGCTTAAGAATGCTTCCATGTGGGAAGCCACATTCTCAGTCAAGGTAAGTTCCTTATAAATGTCGTCGTTTGGAAGCGGCTCTGCCATTATACCCTGAACAGGCCTTCCCATCTTGCATCTCAAAGCCTACTGGAGTGGCATGCAATCGCTCCCTGCTCTCCATCCCAGTTCAAACTGCAGCATTTCCTTAAGAAGCTGAGAGGTCTGCACCTGGCACCTGGAGCCTGTGGGTGTGGCTTCTGGCTGGCCTCCACCTCACACCTTCCAAATGAGAGCCCTGTTGGTGTGAAGCAGCACAGGAAAGCTCATCCCTTGAATAAAACTTGGCTGGTCTTAAAGGTGCCTTACTGGACTCTCAATTTGTTCTTCCCAATGAGTGTGACACTTTGGCTGGGACCATGTGTGGGAGGGACGGCTGTTGCCTCTTGTGTACACAGCTAATTATTGTTGCCTGTTTCTCCCATATAGCATCTCTCCTCCTACTACAAAGGGGGATTTGAACAGAAAATGAATCGTCGAGAAGCTAGTCTTATTTTAGGCATCAGGTGAGTGCTCTGCAATTCACATTAAAAAAATAGAGAGCAGGAACACTGCACTCTTTCATTTAGAACAGTGGTCCCCAACCTTTTTATCACCGGGGACCAGAGAACGCTTGACAATTTTACTGAGGCCCGGAGGGGGGGTAGTCTTTTGCCGAGGGACGTCACCGCTGCCGCCTGAGCCCCTACTCCACTTGCTTTCCTGCCGGCACCCCTGACTCCTACCACCCACTGGGGTCGCTGCCAGCAGCAGCTGTGCAGTGCCAAGCCGAGGGGGAGCCCCAGCCATGGCGGCCGCTGGAGAGCACCAAAGAGTGGCAGGGCAGCCCCCGAGGCTTCAGCTGGGGAGGAGGACGAGGAGGAGCTGCAGCCCGGTACCGACAGATCTATGGACTGGTCCCGATCTCTGGACCGGGGCTTGGGGACCACTGATTTAGAATATAGCTCACTAAGGTGGCATGAAAAACAACTGCACAATTTACTGTCAGCCTATCCTTTGCTGTTCTGGGGGGGGGGGAGGCAGTGGTTATTTACATCTATATACTGATTTTCTAGGAACGGTACAAAATGTGGAAAGGGGTTGGGGTGGGAAGGCAAAAACCAGCAAGGTCAGGAAATAATTCTCACATCTTAAAAACTGGACATTCTGCTGTTGTTTTTCTGCTGCTCATCCATGTTGAATTCTCCATGGCCTCTCCTGCCAAACCTGGAGAGCTAAAAGTCACTGCTCTTTCCTTTTTGAGAACAGCAGCACATTTTGAGCTCCCAGCCTGGGTTTGCCAGCCTCCAGGGGACAAGCGCTCTCCAGACGCCGCTCAGTTGCGGTGACTGGGTGGCATTAAGCCACACTGAAGTTTGTCATAGTTAGGACTCCAGGATTTGATGAGCTGAGACAACCAATACGCTGTAACTTGAAAATATTGGAATTCTCACAATCACTGAAGAAGACAGGGAAAACGGGGAACTGAGTAACCCAGGAACCTGTTCTGATTGTGTTCAAATAAGAATTGAATACTAAAAGAAGAGCCTCTTGTGGCGCAGGGTGGTAAGGCAGCCAACATGCTGTCTGAAGCTATCTGCCCATGAGGCTGGGAATTCAATCCCAGCAGCTGGCTCATGGTTGACTCAGCCTTCCATCCTCCCGAGGTCGGTAAAATGAATCCCCAGGTCGCTGGGGGTAAATGGTAATGACTGGGGAAGGCACTGGCAAACCACCCCGTATTGAGTCTGCCATGAAAACGCTGGAGAGCGTCACCCCAAGGGTCAGACATGACCCGGTGCTTGCACAGGGGATACTAAAAGAAGAAATGAACATTTGATTTGACCTTTGGAATTCCATTTTGAATCATATTAGTTCTGGCTATCTGCTCCTGGCCTGCAGGCCCTTGTTCCTACCCACGGGCCCTTCTGGCCTCATCCTTTTCGGCCGCAGCAGACAGCAGGGAGGGAAAGAGTGCTGCTGTCACAGGTCTGAGTGGAACATAGGCAAGTGTCTGCTGGGTGCGCTCTTTCCCAGCTGCTGTCTGCCACATGGTCAGCAGCACCTGTGTTTTGACTGCTCAGGTCCCCAAAATCCTCAGAACTTGGTGATACTTAAGAGAATAGTTCTTCAAGCATGCAGTGGCATAGTTTGTCCAGTAGATGGCAAAGATGCCTAGATTTTTTACAATGTATTTCCCAGACGCAAACAGCTAATTTACGACATGCAAGAGCCATTATTTATGGTAAGCACTCCGTTTATATTTTACAGTCCATCTGCTGACAAGGCCAAGATAAGGACTGCTCACAGGCGAATCATGATTCTGAATCATCCCGATAAAGGTACGCTTTGGCTTTCGTCCACAGGGGGTGTGATGGGGCACCTGTGATGGGGCACCTGTGGTGTGCTGCCAGCCGCCCTTCTCCCTTTGCAGAGCATCCTTATTCGTAGCTACCCAGGTGTAGCTTCCCAGGTTTCAGGCAGTTTCTTTCCAAGTAAAAGATGTCGTTGCAGCATTCAGCCTGCCCCCCACCGATGTACTGCCCCCCAGCCTCTGTGAGCCTCAGAAGGGGATGCAGGGGCTGTCTTTTGGGGTCATTCGGTCAAGCTGTTGAGCCGTGGATTTTTAGGAAATGCCATGTGAAAGGACCAGCTTTTGAAGAAAGGAAAGCGTCCACATCGACTTGCGGGTTGAACCTGAAGCCACCTATAAACCGACATGGAACTTTTTGAGAAGAATATGCATGTACTAGATTTTAATGCTCTTAAGCTATAAAGCCCTGCACAGATGTTTTAACGTGCCAGATTTTTTAATGTAAATGTATCTTCCCCAAAACCTCTTATTATAACTTTAACTACACTGCAGCTGCCTGAGAAGGAGAGCCATATGTTCACTGCTGTTTGTACTTTGATACAACAGATGGTTTGGAGTTGCACAGTATTTAAAAAGCCAAAAAGGGGGGAATGGAGACTTTTATATCTGGTTGACAGATTTACCATTTATTCCCGTTCATTTCAAGAGAAGAAATTTAAGTTGGACGAGTTGTTGAGGCGAAAGTAGCTCAGGGTGCAACGGGCTGCTTGGATGTATCGGGCGGCTCAGACGGAAGGGGCCCGGAAGCAATGCGACTGGATGTAAACGAAGGGCCGTAATCAGCCCCTTTCCAAGTGCATTTCGTGCCTGCTGATTAGGCTCCCCAACAACCCCCTGGCAAGAGAGGGCATGGGGCGCCAGCTGGCCCTACCCATCATTGCCCCCATGGCTGCCCTGGTGACGTGAGAGACGAGGTCATCCCCAGCCCCATGCGGCTAATTGGGGGGGGGGGGCTCTGCCTGGTCTGCCACACTGGCAGGGACACTGAGCTGGAAGCTTATTTCTGATTTCTCTTTCCTTAGGTGGCTCCCCCTACCTGGCCACAAAGATCAACGAAGCCAAAGACTTGCTGGAATCAAGTGGTAAACATTAAGGCCCCTGCAAGAGAGGCAATGGGGGCTGCGTTGAAAAAAACCTTCAATGTTGCTGCTTCTCGTATAGCAGATTTCAATACTGGTTTGTACCTCTTTGACGGCTTCCTCAAGAAAGTCTTCTAAGCACTTGAAAATGCCACTCCAAGTATTTTAAGAATAAAAGTGAGATCCTTAATGTATAATTTATTTAAGCCATTCGTGCAATATATATATGTATTGCATCGTTATTAAACTTGAAGTGTAACCACAGTATGTCCATTTAGTGCAGTGGTCCCCAACCTTTATTAGGCTGGGGACCGGCAGAGCATCGGGCCGCGCCCGGCCGCGCCAGCGGATCAGCCCGCGCCCGCGAGCCACGCCCGCGGATCGAGCCACGCCCGCGAGCCGCGCCCGCGGATCGGGCCGCGCGGGCGCGGCCTGGACGGGCGGAGCCCGGCCCTGATTCCCTCTTCCCGCCCTCCCGCAGTAAGTAGCTTCCCGGGCCGCAAGCTTGCGGCCTGGGAAGTTTTTTACTGCGGGGGGGGGGGGGCGGGGAGAGGGAGCTGCGGCCCGGCGCCATGGCCTTCGCAGCCCGGCGCCGGGCTGCGGCCCGCAGGTTGGGGACCACTGATTTAGTGGACTCAGAGAACACGACCCCTCCGTCCTCCCACTGAGGTCCTCCCGCAGCCAGGGGCCAGGAGGGTGGGGCTGGGGCTGGCTCCAGTCCTTTTCCTCATTGCACCATCCCTCTGCCTGGCTCCTGGAGGGGTTCAGCACACAACCCTGCACTCCCTGTAGGAAGAAGCAGGCCACCTTGAGCCCACTGGGGAAGGGTGGGGTAGAAATGTAAATAAACAAATACAGGTCAGTATTGTCTACTCACATTGCCAGAGGGTCTCAGTTGGGGGCTTTTCCCGTCACCTCCCGCCTGGGCTTTCATCTGGAGAGACCAAGGATTGAGTCTGGGGTCTAATAAAATGGGCACTAGCTGCCATCCCCGGGGACGGCGCTGGGCGGCTGCCCGGGGCGGCAGAAACCTTTTTCGCCCCCACCTCCGATGGCGAAAGGCTTGTGCGGGCCTGGGGAGGGGGGGTGGGGGGCTCTGCGAGCCGCCGAACGCCGTCCCCGGGCACACAGAAGCCGTTTTCCTCCCCGCCTCCCCAGTGGCAAAGGCTTCTGCGGGCCGATGCCTTTGAGGATTTTAGGACCAGGTCCTGATGACCGTCCTTTCTGACTCTGTGGCAACGTTGCCACGTGGCTGGAGCCAACTCTGGAGGCTCATCTGCTTCTTGAAGAGCCTCGTTCCCTGCCTTGGGTGGCTCTCGGCATGAAACAAGCTGGTGCTTTATCCAGGGCATCGGTCCTCCTTTCCAAGGCAGAGTCTAATTGGTGTGGCTCAGACTTTTTGAACAGCAACACGGCTTCTCCTTTCCATGCATGGAGGTCAAGGTAGCCTTCCCTGCGAGACTCTGCAGCGTGTGGCACGAGGGAGAGAACAGAGCAGGATCTCTCTGCCCCCCCCTCCCTCCTCCTGGGAATCTTATACTATTTATCTTCTTGGTATGTATGTATGTATAAGACTTTATTGTTTCCAGCCATAGGCCACTACAATGTTAACAATATCATAGCAGTTGATATCAAAAAAAGCACTAAAGCAATTAAAACAATATATGCAGTGGTCCATAGATAATGAAAGACGATAAGAATTCAGGTCTCTCTCTGGTGGCGTAAATTTCGCTTGAATTTTCCTTGCTACTCGTGCAAATAATGAGACATTATAACTAATTAGTGGGTTGGTATCCGATAATAATGAGCCTCTTGTGGCGCAGAGTGGTAAGGCAGCCGTCTGAAAGCTTTGCCCATGAGGCTGGGAGTTCAATCCCAGCAGCCGGCTCAAGGTTGACTCAGCCTTCCATCCTTCCGAGGTCGGTAAAATGAGGACCCAGCTTGCTGGGGGGTAAACGGTAATGACTGGGGAAGGCACTGGCAAACCACCCCGTATTGAGTCTGCCATGAAAACGCTAGAGGGCGTCACCCCAAGGGTCAGACATGACTCAGTGCTTGCACAGGGGATTATCTTTACCTTTACCTTTATCCGATAATAAAAAAGACCATTTTGTCCAAATTCGCAGGGAAGTTCTGGCCACTCAAAAATCTCTCAATATATTTGGTTCTTGGCTCCAAGTATAGTGGAAAATCCAAAACATAATGATAGAGGTCTTCAACAGCAGGTTCTCCGCAAATACATAGGCGAAGGGCATGAGGTACAGCAGAAAAACGTCCTGAGAGTAGGGCTGATGGTATAAATGGGCAAACGCCATTTATTGAAAGTATAAATGGGCAAACGCCATTCGAAGTTTTGGTACAAAAATGGTTACTAAATAGTCAGATCTGAGATAGACTTTTAAAATCTTCTTGTGGGATCACATTGGATCTGCTGCCACCCTACTAGCTCCCCTCACCTGTTTCCTCCCAGAGGCAACCCCCCCCCCATTCCCCATATCTGTTCTCAGCAAGCATCGGGCCTCCAGCTGCCCCTTTGCCAGCACATGCGCAGGGGCCTTCTGCTGACTCAGACGAGTAAGCCCTCAAGGTCAGGGTCTTCGGGGGGGGGGGTCAGTGGCCCTGGACTCTTCTTGGTGACCTCCTACAGCACCATCACTCATTTTCCATCCCAGCTGTTCTCCATGACCAGGTGTTCTCTGCTAGTTTTTGCAAGGGTGTCATTTCTTGGGGGGGGGGGGGTATGGAATGGCTTTTATCAAAACATCAATACAGAATGTTTATTTGTATTTTAATGAGTCACAAAGGCGGTCTGGCTGTTTTGTTTCCTAGACTCTACCATTACGGCAGGACCTTTACAAGAATGCCAGCCCATTTTTTAATGTTCATTGAAGATTTGATTTACTTTTCACTAACGAGGCAGGTACGAGCAGGAAAAGTGAAATCCCTGTCCAGAGTGGAATCTGTATGCGATCTGGATTCCTGCCAAAAAGTGAAATTGCTCCAGTAGGCAGTGAAAATGCTCCTTCCGATGATTTTATGAGGGGACACAAACCACTGTTCCCCTATGAATGCCTGTCTCTGTTGCTGAGGGGAAGGATGTACTTGAAAAGGGCATAAAATCCTAATGGAAACATAAATATACGTAAAAACTGTTCATGTGGCTTTGTGCTTTTGAATTACATCTCTCCCATTCTTGATGTGGTTATTTCTTTGCTCTTGGGTGATTTTTACATTCTTGCACCAAACTCCTGCATCTCTCCATCCTGCTGTGCAGAGAAACGTCCGCCCTCCGTGGGGGAAGTCATCCAGGCTGGGCCAGGTCCTGCCTCCTCTTGCTCTGGGCAGGGCTATGCAAATTTGTGCCAACTGTACTGGGCGGTTTATAAAAATACAGATTTATTATTGGCTCAGATCGAGGCAGTTTTGATAGCCCTGAGGGCAGGTCCTCTGCCTGCTTGTACAGGCCTATTATTCTACTTAATAATGAAATGGAAAGGGAGGGCTTTGACTTACTGAGGGCCAG
The DNA here is from genome assembly GCF_049243985.1 of Paroedura picta. Classification (NCBI taxonomy): domain Eukaryota; kingdom Metazoa; phylum Chordata; class Lepidosauria; order Squamata; family Gekkonidae; genus Paroedura; species Paroedura picta. The sequence goes on along the minus strand of NC_135374.1, from coordinate 122,792,379 downwards.
TCAGGTAGCAAGTGAGTCCTGGATTATGTTGCTCCTGCTCTCACTCCTGTTCTCCGCTTGTTTATTTGCTCAGACTCAGAAGCTCTGGGTAGATGAAACTTTCTTGGGGAAATATGACTCGATTAAGAATTGCTGAATCAGAGGTCTTCTGATTAATAATTATTATTATTTAATTTTTTATTCTGCTCTGCCCTGGTCAGCTCAGAGTGGATCGGATTAAGTTTAAAAACCAGCAGTTCAAATAAATTACATGGATCATAATACATAAAATCATGACCATGCACCCTGATGACATGCCAGTCCTTGGGGGCCGTCCTCCCAAGGGTCAATCAGAGGGTCAGCAGACTTTCAAGACACAACTGGGACCTCGGAAGTCTGCCTGCCTTCTCTCTTGTGCCCACGCTTCCTGCACCCCAAGTGGTACTGCCAGAGCGGCTCGGGGGCCAACCACTGGCTTCCAGCCCTGTGTGGGAAAACGAGTGCCTTGAGCCCCCACGGTGGCCAGGTGCCTGCCCTTCTCTCCAGCCTACAAACCGAGCCAGGAGCGCTGTGCTCCTCAGGCTGTGGGGAGGGTGGGAAGTGCGGTGGGTGGTGGTTTGGAGTGCAGAGTCCCTCCCCACAGCCTGAGGAGTGCCATGAGCTGCCGCCGCCCACCACTGCTGCTCCTGGGGGGGGGCTGCCACCGCCTCCCACCTTGCACAGGGAGAGCTGCCACATTGGGGGGTTGTGTGCTGCTGCTTCTAGTTCCCACCCTCCCACAGCGAGACCTGGGGGGGAGCAGTTTGCCACCACCTCTCAACCTACCCTCCCCAGAGCTGGCAGGGTTGGGTGTGGGAGTCCTGCCCCCAGCTGCGTGCCTCCTGTGTTTGTGGGGGTCCAGCCTGCCTTTATAGCGGGCTTAGCAACTAGCATAAGGTACATATCTTTAAACAGCCCCGCGGCGCAGTGCGCCGCAGACTTAATTATCAAGTAAGGGCTGGTGGGGAGGAGTTAGGGCGGGCTCTGTCCAGGATTGCGGCTCCTGATTCACTCCTCCAAGTGGCACTCCGAGGCCAAGTGTCCAATTGGGAGGCGTGCAAAGCACACCTCCCTATTGGACACTTGGCCCGTCTCCCAAACACCGTGCCACAGATTCCAGTGCACCCGAGCCGCCATCTTGCCCGGATGGCTGCCAGGGAGGACGCTCACCCCACTTCCCTGGGCTCGGGGAAAATCGCTTCCCCTCCGCCCAACGAATGCCCTTCCCAAACAGCCCACTTCCCCCCTTCTCGCCCTAGAAGAAGAAGAAGAAGAAGAAGAAGAGTTGGTTCTTATATGCCGCTTTTCCCTATCCGAAGGAGGCTCAAAGCGGCTTCCAGTCGCCTTCCCATTCCTATCACTGACCTTTGCCGCCGCCACCACCCACCACTGTCAAACGTGAAGAGAACTCACAACAGGCTTCTTAATTAAAGAAAGCTTTATTGAAAAGTCCTACACGCTCTAGGACTGCAAAGTCAAATCTGACTAGAGTACAGATTTGCTTCTGCTTATCAATACAATTCTCCTGCCCAAAACTTGAAAGTTCCCAAGGGAGGGGAGAAGGAGAGAAGAGGCACAGGCAATTAAAACAGTGATACATTCTCATGGCCTTGACTGGGTGATAGCGAAACCAGACCCAGCCGAGAGGCCTCAACAGGTGATAAGAGTTACAACAACATAATTCACTTATAATTGTTAGCAAGAATATAGGACCTGTGGCAACCAGGCACCAAGCAATAAAACTGTCATGGAAGAACTCAGGCTAATTTATGACAGAGATTCTACAATCCTGACAACCACCACGCTCGCCGCCATCTCGGACACCTTCGCGCCAGCTGCCGCGCCCTGCCACCGCCATCCCCGCTTCCAGCGTTCCCGGACCTCGCGCCACCACGCCCACGGAACACCAGCAACACGGCAAGGCTGCTGCCGCCCTCTCCACTCTTCATTCCCGCCCCCGCCCCCAGCCACCAACATCTACCATGCCTCCTGACACCACCAGGCCGCCGCCAAGCCACTACGCCCCAAACGCCGCCTCCAGACCTCGCCGTCAGCCCTCGATATCGCCCCGCTGCCACAGAGTCCACTGCACCGGCGGTACGCCGCCAGCGCTGCACACTGCCCTCACCGGCTGCGCGGCACAACATGGCCGCCCAATCTCCTCTTCGCCTCCTTCACAACGCTGCTCCCCTCGCCGAGGTAAGTGCCGCACCATTCGGCTGCGCGAGCCCCTGCCCCTGCCCCTCTTCTGCAGCCCTTCCCACCCACACACAACCCTTTGCCAGTCGGGGGGGGGGGGGGGACAGAGCCCTTCTAGCGCCCATTTTATTGCTACATAAAATGGGCTTTCACTCTAGTATATATAATATCACTAAAGCATTAATCACTGGGCAGAGCATTCCGAAAAAGCCATGGCAAAGACCAGTTTTACCTCTCTGGGGCCAGGAATTCTGAGCAAGGCTTAATCCCTTGAAATCAATGCTTTTTTTTGGGGGGGGGGGGGCTGGCGGTTGTAGATGAAGAGGCCGTCCTATGGATCCCAGGGTCCAAGACAGTTTCGGGCTTTGAAAGTAAGAGTCAGAACGTTGAACCTGATCCGGCCTCCAATCCTGAGCCAGTATGAATGGCAAATGCCAACTCCAGCAACAGCCCTCCTCTGAATGGATCCATGGCCAGTAGTCTGTAAAGCCCCCAGCCAGGAACTGGCCCCAGCAGCCCCCAAAGTGGAGGAGATTGGGGGGGCAGTGCTTTGCGTTATCTGCATTTCCAGAGGACTGGCCACGTCCCTCTCTGGCATCAGGATGGAGCCTCATGAAAGGCAGGGAGGTGCAGCAAGTGGTTTTCATGCTCCATTGGAGCCTGCAGCTGTTGATGGCACGCTGGTTAGCACTGCTGTTCTTCAGTGCAGGTCACGGAACTCGCCTCCTAGATCAAGGGTGGGCAAACTGCTGGCAAGCGCTCATGGGAATTGTAGTTCATGGACATCTGAAAGGCCACAGTTTTCCCACCCCTGTCCTAGATAATGCATCTTTCCCTGATTCCTGTAAAGTTAGGTACTGCAGAGGACGTCTCAGCACAATCCCCCAGGATATCGCAGGACACCTGGAATACAGAGCAAGGACAAAAATCCCACCGGTTGGTTTTGGGCATGCCAGATTCAGACTCAGGGCTCCCAGCATGGCTCCCAGCAAGAGAGAGGTTCTACCACTTGCATTCTCACCTACTCTAGCCCAGATAAGGAGAAACTGCTATGACAGGGCAGGTCAGCCTGCCTCTCCTTGACTTGATCCAGCACCTCCGCCATCTACTCTTTCATTCCCCAGCCACAGTGGAGGTTCTTTTCAAGTGTTCTCCTGATGCTTCTGCACGCACTGCTGTTGTTTCCATTTATCCAGCACCACCTGTGGACTACAGGTGCAGAAAGGTCTCTTATGCCTTCCTGGCCCCCTGGCCTGTCTGAGTAGACGTGGAGGTGAAAGGCATTCTCACAAGAGTGGCCAAGCCCCCAGCACAGACCCACGTCCTGGAGATTGCTAAGAAGGAAGGCTGGATCACTCAGGTTCTGCTGGACCTCAAGGATCTCAACACACCTCGGTTAGTGACGAGGCCCAGATGGCCGTGATGAGGAGACCTGGAAGCGGCAGATGCCACCTCATGGAGGGGAACAGCACCCATCCGTTATTTATTCACAATATTTAGTTTTGGCCCTTTTTTCGGGGGGGGGGATGGTCACTGCATTCTCACTGCTTAGTAGAGTGGCCAGCTCCAGGTGAGGAAATACCTGGAGATCTTTGGGGTGAAGCCTGAGGGGGGCAGGGTTTGGGGAGGGGAGGGACTTCAGCAAGGTGTAATGGCATAGCAGCCACCTTCAGAAGTGGCCACGTTCTCCAGGGGAGAGTTCAGTTGAGAAGAGAGGGAGTCCAGGAGCACCTGAACAAAATTTGTTGCAGGGGATGAGTTTTCATGAGTCCCTGCACACTTCTGCAGATGCAGCTAGGATGTGAGGCCCTCTGTATCTCTCAGAGAGTGGAGAGATTTCAGATGCCAGGTGATGGTGGCAGGCCCGATTGGATTAGGCGTGACCGGCAGAGGGGTTGCAGGCATGGAGAAATCGGCTAGAAGACCAATGGAGATCACTCCAGCTACCCCCTGGAGATTGGCAACCCTACTGAGCACACGTATGTGGTGGTCTGGCCAGTGTAAGGATTGATGAGGCACATGGTGGACACCCTGCGGACTTGGGAAATCCTTCCCAGCGTGATCGGGGGATGATTTTCAGTCTGGCTGTTTCTAATCCAGGTTTTAGGGCAGACTGAGAGACAGGCTCCAAATTATTTCCTAATTTCCCGCGGGACGTTCAGAACTTGTAATCCTCTTTATCTAACTCCACTCTGATTGTACGCTATATATTAGAAATCAGGTAGTGGTTTAAAACTGGTATCTTTTTTACTCAATTGCTGTGCATTAAACACGGAGAGAGTATCACACGACACCCTTGCTTCTGTGCACAATAATACAAGGGATTAAAACTCTGGAATTTATATGCACTAGCACTCTTCCTCCCTGGTCTGAGTCGATTAAACATGGGGAGATGACAACAGGATTTAAGCCTGAAAGTGCAGGACAATTTAGTCCAGACTCTACATGAGTTTCTGCCGTGATTGAGGTAACTGTTTGTGGTTGTAGCCAATGTTGTCTGTAGTTTGTAGTTTGTAGTGGAATCCTTTGTAGTTTATTGCATTGCCGTCTCCTATTCCTCCACACCCCAGCCCTGTTCACCCTCCCCCTTCCCTTTGTTATTCCTCTAGGTTTCCCTGGTGCTCACCCTGGGATCTTCTCAGATGCAACGATTATAAATGCCCACCATTTGGGGAGGGTTACGGGGGGAGGGGGGAGCACGGCTGAGGGGAATATATCCCTTACTCTGTAGATTCAATATTAGTTCTGTCAATGCCTGTAACCTGTGTACTTTCATAGCTTGAATAAACAAAACTTTTCTGGAAGAACATTTGTTCTTAATGTCCAAAATGGGGAATTCCAGGTATGCTTATTGCGTAATTCGTAATGGTCGATATTGACTGGCAACCCCTGATGAGGATGCAGAAGGTGGCTAAGAGGCCCTGGGAGCCCGTTCTGGTTGCCGATACTGGGAAATGAATGGATACCGATTAGATGAAAATTAGAAATACATTCAGTAAATAAGAAAAAAGATCTTAATACATTTGTGCCATTTGGATTTTGATTTTTGACTGCAGGATTTAAATCAGTCAAACAAATGGATAAAGAACCTTTTGGTGGCCAATATTCTTTTCTAAATGTGTTATAAAGCAAATTAGGGGCAAAGCCCGTTGTATCCAGGAATACAACGGGCGCTAGAGCTTGGCGGTGGGGAGAGGACGGGGAGGAGCTGTCCAGTCTGTAAGGGCATGAGGTTGAATGTGTGTGTTGTGTGGGAGGTTGTGGTGCATGGTGGCAAATGGGTGTGGAGAGATGGGTGTCAAGAACCTGTGGTTTGGAATGTGCATTGAGTGTGGGAGAGGACTGACCTTTGGGAATTGTGGCATAGTGGTTACAGATGAGCTTTCCAGAGCCATGTCCTCAGATATGTGAAGGGAAAAACACACTGGAAACTCTTCTTAGGGGAAGATTACATGGCAACCAATTCCCCCCAGTTCTGCGTCATTTCCCTTCTTGTGGGAATTAGGCCACATTCACCGAAATGCCTCTCTGCCCTAATACACATGGGGTAGTCACAGTACACAGGTGTCCACCCTGTTCCTTCTGTCTCCATTTTCTTACTGTTGATAAAATGTTATGTGCCCACATACTTTTTTTATGCTTGCTCCTTATAAGAAGAAGAGCTGGATGTTTGTACCCTACTGTTTATTACCCAAAAGAGTCTCAAAGTGGTTTACAAACACCTTTTCCCTTCGTCTCCCCACAATAGACAACCTGTGAGGGATGTGGGACTGTAAGAGGTCTAAGAGAACTGGGAATGGTCCACAGTCACCCAGCAGGCCTCAGGTGTCTCAAAGCAGTTTCCAATCGCCTTCTCTTCGTCTCCCCATAGCAGACTCCCCATGAGGGAGGTGAGGTGCAGAGCCTCACTTGGAAGCTGGTAACCCTAAGAGGAGGTCTCTCTGTGCACAGCAGTCTTGACCTTAGTCAGGTTCATGCACACCTAGGTAGTGTGGAATTCCAGAACATGAACCTACACAAATCTGGCAACCTTACCTCCTCTCGGCAATGTTTTCTTGACCATAAATAGGTCAGGGGGTGGTAGGTGGCTGTGGGGGCATTACACACTTTTGAGGCCACACTTCCAGACTTCAAGGAATATGTTCGGACCAGGGACAGACAGGTGGGGCCTGGAGATCTCCTGGAATTGCTGCTCATGTCCAGACTATAAAGATCAGCCCCCAGGCAAAAATGACTGCTTTGGAGGGGTGTGTAGCATTGTATCCCACCAAGGTTTAGGGAAGCCAGCCTCCAGGTGGGGCCTGAGAATCCCCTGGAAGTACAGCTCATCTCCAGGCAGTTAGGCTGAAGAGAAAGCTCTCCCCCTCACATGCCCCCCTTCTAAAGGAATGCAAGTGGCCCCAGACTCCCCTTGGTTGCTTAGCTGATGATTTCTGCCCTTCTGAAGCCAGAGGCCTACTGCAGGCAACTGCAGGCCCTGTCATTGACCACAAGGCCAAGTCGTTGCCTAATAAAAATGGATCACCTAGTTTTCTCCGAAGTCTTACTGTCTACTTTCCTGTAAAGCTAACTCCACTCTGGGCCACTTATGCTTTTGATTCCATGCCTTCATGCCTTCTGATTGGTCCAAAGATCAGACTGGCCCTGCTCACTCTGTGCCCACCTAGACCTTAGCTTTTTATATTATGCAATAAATCTGTTCCAGATATTGGTCTTTCAGCCAATACAATGCCTGCCAAAAGGCTCAGGTGAAGGACCCTGGACAGCTGCTCTTTGTCTGTCTTTCTGTCAGAGCAGACAAGGGTGGCCATGATGGGCAGAAGGCCTGCAGACGTTTAAGGCAGAATTTTGGGTGCCCACGTGATGGAACTTAAAAAATGATACTACATATTGACCTACCCCAAAAATGACTGAATAGGACAGACATGTTCTTATTTTATTAACAGCTTAATTTATGGTGAGCATTCTTATTTCCTGTGAATGTACTGTTATGATATCAACTCTAGTCATTTTTATTGTTGTTGAGTCAGCAGTCTTACCATTTGGGCACTGAATGAGCTGCCCGCTGGTCTGGAGAGCCAGCTTGGTGTAGCGCTTAGAAGCATGGACTTCTAATCCAGCAAACAGGGTTTGATTCCCTGCCCCTCCTCCTCATGCAGCCAGCTGGGTGACCTTGGGCCAGTCACAACTCAGTTAAACCTGTTCTGACCAAGCAGTGATATCAGGGCTTCTTCTTCTTCTTCTTCTTCTTCTTCTTCTTCTTCTTCTTCTTCTTCTTCTTCTTCTTCTTTCTTCTTCTTCTTCTTCTTCTTCTTCGTCCTCTGTAATATCAGGGCTCTCACAGCCTCCCCTCCCTCACAGGGTGTCTGTTGTGGGGAGAGGAAGGAAAGGCGACTGTAGGCCACTTTGAGCCTCCTTCGGATAGGGAAAAGCGGCATATAAGGACCAACTCTTCTTCTTCTTCTTCAGTAATCTCAGGGCTCTCTCAGCCTCCCCTCCCTCACAGGGTGTCTGTTGTGGGGAGAGGAAAGGGAAGGCGACTGTAAGCTGCTTTGAGGCTCCTTCAGGTAGTAAAAAACAGGGTACAAAAGAGCAGCTCTCCTTAGTTCTCTGAGCAAAACTGCTGTCTTTTCTGTGGAGGGAGGAGAACTGGGTGCAGGTCACTGCTGTCCTCAGCACACGGGTGGAATCAGGGAAGCACCAACTTTCATGTTCATTCTTTCTCTGCACGAATGTGTGAAAGAGGAAGTAGCAAATAGATGGTAACCTGAAGAAGTTATGCCGGTTGAAGAATTTTAAAATGATCACACTTGTGTGCCATCAAGCTTAAACCAGGGGACCTTGACCCCTGGGCATTTTCTTTTTTTAAGGCCAGGGGTGAGTAGAGGGGGGTTGCCATGGCTGCGTTCTACAAAAAATAAAAACTTTGAATAAAACAGCTGTGATTCTTGAGAAAAGATGGGCTGTCTTTCGTGGCCTCATGGTATGCTGAACAATGCGTTCCCTGCATTTGCCAGTTAGCTATTGTTTTTGCATTCCCACTGCTGAAAAAGACCCGGGGCACACAAAGATTTGCAAGCCGTTTCTGTAATACAAGGTGGGGGGAGGAGGTTAACACTTGACATAATATTCAGTGTAAATGTTTCTAATTAATAAACATTTTCTCTCATGCAACAGGTCATTTGTATTCCTTTTAAAAATTCAAGTGTTGATACAAATGACTGATTATCATTTAAAACAGCAGTAAACCTCAGAATTGGTTGTTCATGAAACAAACTGCTGTTCTGTCCAGTCTTAAATAACAGGTCATAAACTGCTGAAAATTACCAATTTCTTCTGGGTTATTGCCTAAATAAATTTCAGAAGCAAGTGCAGGTCATTAAGGCTAAAAGAATAAGACTAGGCCTAATAAAATTCAGAATAAAAAGCTTAAAGAACTCGCAGGTTTCTACCAAGCCAACCAGTGGCCTATTTAAGACCACCATGATTGCATCCTTGCTCATTAACCTTTGCTAAAATCTTGAGAGTAATCAAATCTATGTAAAGAGTGCCAATAAACATTCCGCATAAAAAGTTATATACAAAATTAAGAAAGGGTACAGCTGTGACGGAAATGTGAGCTAATTTTACTTTGCTGAGGGAAGAAAAGCTATGAAGCCTGCAGGCTTCTGGGAAGTACCAAGATAACAGGAGGAGGCCGGTCACATTTCATATCAGTTTGGGGTCTGGATTTCAAGTAAGGTGCTGCTCCCATTTCCTTGATTGTTCAGGAGTCTTCTTACCCAGTTCAGTATATTAGTTATGTGGGGTTTTTTTAGATCCTCACAATCTGGGAACTGTATTGCTGTCATTCCCTCCCGTTTCCCCCTCCCCGGAGGCAGCAGGAGGTTGGGAAAAGGGGAAGCCGGGGCCAGATTTTCCATTTGAGGATGGTTCTTGCTGGAGACTTCTCCCCACGCCTGGTGGCCGGGATGGCAGAGCCCACCACACAGGTGGAAAATGGCAGGCAGGCAGGCAGGCTACCAAAGAAGCTTTGTCTCCCACACACACACACACACACACCAGGAATTTGCCGGTTGAGGAGTGTTATATGGATAGAACAGTATCGCAATATGGGCATCAGGTTCCTCAGATTCCATCTCTCTCTCTCTCTCTCTCTCTCTAGCTGCTTTGGTTGCAAATATCTAACTACAACAGAAGAGGTTAGACACCCAACTTTTTGTTAAAACAAAAGCTGGAGGTTGAGAGAATCTGATACACACATTACTGTCTTGTTATATCACTATAAAGATTTTCAGTTGTGAATTTTCAAAAAAGCCCCCGGCAGCAGGGGGAAGAAATGGCCTCGTTACGGCCAAGCCTTGCGGAGCTTCAGGCGTCTGTCATTTCCTGCCTAGAAGGCCATTTTCTGTGCTAAGAGAATCTCAGGAGTGTTTCACTTCACATATTTCAAGCCAACCTGAAAGAGCGAGTTTTGGCTTGGATATGCGCCTGGCCAACACCAGGGAATCATTACCAAGGGAAGCGATTTTCTCTCTGAGACTTTTATAGTATACCTGTCCTATTACATGGGGGCAGAAAGGCTGAAAATGCATCATGTATGGTAACTTAGGGAACAGTCAACCACTTTAGTTGGCCTTCAGCACAGAACAAATGACTCGTAGAATCATAGAATCATAGATCTGGAAGGGACCTCCAGAATCATCTAGTCCAACCCCCTGCTCAATGCAGGAAATTCACAACTACATTCACAATGAGATGCAGGCCTGAGACTTAGTGATGAGGTTTGACAGCAGGTGGTGACTTACCCAAACGAAGATGCTGGACTAACATATCCAACAGGTGGGCTCTGGACTACAGTGGGCTCTGGACTACGGACCACCGACAGGTGGTCTCTGGACTACGGAGTATCCAAGGGTCTCTTTTCCCTTTGGTACAACCTCAAATCACATGTGATGCCATAGAGTTTGCCCCCCAGTGCGGCCATGTCCTCCTAAGGAGCTGATCTCTATAGCAGGGAGATTAATTGTAATTCCAGGAGATCTCCAGAAGAAGGAGAGCCAAAGCAACTGACAGGCTACATGAGGTTCACAAAAAGAAATGTCTTTTAATCAGAATTGAATGCAGCAAATGTACACAAATCATAAATATTTGTTGAAATGCCCAAAAGAAAACTAGTTATTACCATGTTTTCAAAATGTTTTTCTTCAGCGGCATAACTAATAACAAAAATAAAAATATTAATGTATATTTATACAGTGCCCAGTACAACAAATGAAAGTGTTAGTACCTCTTACATGTTTTATGAATTATTCAGAACTTGTCGTCATAGTAAAATCTTAACCCTTCGTCAGTCTATAATCTATTCCACGTAATAGATTTCTGGTAAGGCCTAGAAGGAGGAGCGTGTCTCATGGCTTAAGTGCCACTCAGCGCTTAACACCCAATCCGGGCAGCTGTCCGGCCCCTGAGTGTTGCCTCCTCCTCCAACTCTATGATTCTATGATTCTGTGATGACGATAACTGTAGATGGGAACACTGCAGGCTTAAAGGGAATGGCACATATGCAGGGAACTGTTAACTTACAGGAAAGTTCAAAAACTACAATCCTGGGGTACTCATGTGAAGGATTACGATGTCTCTGCACTAATGCACAGAGTATGGGAAACAAGCAGGAAGAACGAGAAGTCCTCATAACGGAAGGGGACTTTGAAATGACAGGCATCACAAAAGCCTGGTGGGATAACTCTCACCATTGGAATACTAGGGTAGAGGAATACAACTGATTTTAAAGGGACTCTGCACCAAGCTGGCTCTCCTACACCAAGTGCGGACTTCTAATATGGTGAGCCAAGTCTGATTCTCTGCTCCCCCACATGCAGCCAGCTGGGTTACCTTGGGCTCGCCACAGCTCTGATAAAACTGTTCTGACCAAGCAGGAAAAGCAGTTCATAAGAACCAACTCTTATTCAGTGGTACAGGCTTCCTCGGGAGGTGGTGGCTTCTCCTTCTTTGGAAGTTTTTAAGCAGAGGCTACATAGCCATCTGACAGAAATTCTGATTTTATGAACTTAGGCAGATTTTGAGTGGGTGGGCAGGAAGGGATGTCCCAGTGTTTGTCTCATGTGACCCTTCCTTGCATACCCAGGGAATTGCTGATGATCAGTTGGGCATGAAATTGGGGTCACCTGGAGTGGGCAGGTAGTTGTGAGTTCCTGCATAGTGCAGGGGGTTGGACTAGATGACCCTGGAGGTCCCTTCAAATTCTATGATTTTAGGTAAGTACATTCATGAAGTGCATCCTTGCTGTCCTGACAGGCTGTTCTTATTAACAATATTGAAGTATTTCCATTTCCATTTCTGCAATTTTTATTTTTATATTGAATTAACACGTATCATGGGACTATATTTACATGTTAAATATTTGTATTTAGAATATCACTGATGCAGATATCTACAATGGAGTAGACCTAGGAATCTGTTTTGAAATTGTTTTGAACATAATTTTCATTGGAATAAATCATTTCCCCATTGCCTACCTGGATACTGGCAACTCTGCTTCTAGCTGCATGACCAGCCCCAAAGCTCTGTGGTAAAACCCATAGCATGTGAGGGAAATCTTATGGTGTCCCACGATGTATGATGCCACTTCAAGGCACAAGTCACCCTGCAGCCTTGAGGGACACTCTTTCAGTTTCCCCTGCCCCAAAGGTAATTTGGGTGGGAGGCCCAAATGAGGGTGAAAGGGTGCTTCAAGCAGGCAACCTGGTATCCCTACTTGGTGAGTCTTAACTGGTCAAAGCATTTAGCAGAAAGGCCCATCTCAGCTTGAGCCAGGGTGTGTGGAACAGGCAGATTCAGCAACTGCGGGTGGACGCAATAGAAGGAGCTGGAAAAAGAGGTCAGCGTGAGGTTCTACTGATGGCCATAATGACGAATCTTGAGTTGAAGCAAAGATTCATTTATTCAAAGCTACTAGCGCCCTACCTGTCCTCTGAATACCTGGCCATGGTGATCCATGCGATGGTCACCGCCAGGATTGATTTCTGTAACTCGCTTTACACTGTCCTGCCCTTGTCTCTGACCCGGAAATTGCATCTGGTGCAGAATGCAGCTGCCAGGGTCTTCACAGGAACATCTTGGAGGGCCCATGTCCAGCCTGTGCTGAGGCAGCTGCATTGGCTGCCGGTTGCAGCCTGGATCTGGTTCAAGGTCTTGGTATTGACCTTCAAGGCCGTATCTCCGATTTCCAAAAAACAGAGTTGAGCCCCCCTGGAGAAAATGGCTGCTGTGGAGGGGGGTCTCTCTTGTCCCCACACCTGGCCCTCGAAGGCTTCTCCTCTGAGTAAAATGTTGTTCACCTTAATGGGGCTCCTGGACTCCATGTTCTGTGGACCTCGCTTGTTCTGCCACATGGCTGTGTGTTGGAGGATGCCGTGGGATCCTAACCATGCTTGCCCGGACCACCAGAGCCAGCTGAAGGCTTTGTGTGGTGGCAGCAGAGGACAACTGTGGCAGGAACCGCCAGGCTGTGGCCCTGTTTGCCGGCACGTTCATTGGTCCGTTTCAAGCAGGGGTGCCTTTTGAAATTGTCAGAAGAGATTTTTAAAACTGCTTTCACTCCCAGGATGCCAGTTTAGTGGAAGGTTTTCCTGCCTCCATCTTGACTAAGCTGCATCTATTGTTTCTAGAAGCCTCTGTGATGGACAGACCTCTCTATGCCCTCCCCCCCCCCCCACTAGGTCAAAGCCCTCTCCCAAATGCCCTGCCCTGCCCTGCCCTGCCCTGGCCCAGTTCGATCTCCTTGGCTTTCTTCAGCCCTGGGAGCTTCTGGGAAGAGTCACCTTTTCTCAGCAACCCTTTTGGCACCGAGACCTTTTCAAATAAACAAATAAAAGATTTTATTTACAAAGAGGGAAGGCTGGTTGGAATCAAGTCTTTTCTTCATACAATTCAGTTCTTAAGTTACAGGCTATTCATTCAGCTGTGAAGGTTTCTTTTTAGCTGGGAGGCTTCCTTATTGTGTCTTCCCTAAAACACCTTTGTTTTAGTTTGATCTGGGTGGGTTCCACGGAACCACCCTCTGGTTTTTAGAAAGCGGGCACTCTGAGCTTGGGCCACAACTTCCTCCCTTCCTGGATGAACCACACCTTTCTCCTCCCCAGAGGTGAGGCAAATAGAGCTCTACCTCACTCACATGTACCATGGGAAATGCACCCTGTTTCCCCTGACCACCAGGCAGGGCTCCACCTCAGAATCCTAGAGTGGGAAGGGGCCATGAAGGCCATCTAGTCCAACCTCCTGCTCAATGCAGGATCAGCCTCAAGCATCCAGGAGAAGGATCTGTCCAGCCGCTGCTTAGAGACCTCCAGTGAGAGGAGCTCACCACTGCCTTAGGCAGCCCAGCCCACTGCTGAACAACCCTGACTGAACCCCCCCCCACACACACACACAAGATATCTAGCCAGTATTGTTCTCCATGAAGTTTAAACCCATTAACTGCAGGTCCTCTCTTCTGTTGCCAACAGGAACTGCTCCCTGCCCTCCTCCAAGTGAAACCTTTCAGATCCTTCAAGACAGCCATCCTGTCTTTTTCCTGTCTTTCTCTTTTTCCTTCCTTCCTTCCTTCCTTCCTTCCTTCCTTCCTTCCTTCCTTCCTTCCTTCCTTCCTTCCTTCCTTCCTTCCTTCCTTCCTTCCAATTTCTTTCTTTTTCTGCCTTTCATTCTACCGCTCTCCTTTTTTCCTGTCTAATGTCCTTTTTTTGCCATTCAGACTTTTTCTTCTTCTCTATTTTCTGTCTACTTTTTCTGTCCTTTCTCCCTCCCTTCCTTTTTTACTGTTTCTTTCTCTTCCTTTTCTTCCTTTCTTATGTTCTTTCCTTCGCCTCCCTCCCTCCCTCCCTTCCTCTCTCTCCTTCCCTTTCTTCCTTCCTTTCCACCCTGCCAAATCGACCTTCTTGCCATTTGCTGGGAAGCTTGTACAGACTGGATTGTAAAAGACGAAAATCTGATTCTGCATACGGAAAGAGGGAAGAGTCCTGTGCATTGCTGGGGAATTAGCCATGTCCTTAAGACCAACACCTTTCCCTGATTCCCGCTCCCCCGTTCCATGACTGTCAGTGCAGTCTGCAAACGTTCTGAAGCCTCCAGCGCACCTCCAGTGTCTAGACAAGAGCTCACAAAAGGTTGCCCCTGAAGGTTCTTGCCTCTGCCACAAAACACTCTAAGGCAGATGGGCCAAGGAGGATTCCAAACAGAGCCTCTTTTGGGGTCCACAGAGGAGCACTTTGGAACACGTGAATTATTCACGGGAGTGGTTTTCAGGCAGACGCTTTGTCTTCCTTCTCCAGAGTCAAGTAAGATATTTTTAGAGAAGGATTTCTCTTAGCTTTCAATACCCCCCCCCCTTTCTAAGTTTGGGCTAAAAGGCAAGCACATATTTCATAAAAGGATCAAGGGGCTTCAGAGATCACAGCTGTGCCAGCAGGAATCAAAGCCCCACATGCAGAATTAAGGAGCCATTAAGAGTCAGAATCAGAACTTTATTGGCATACAAAAAATGATGACAGAAAAAATACATTATAGAACATTAATTGTTCTGCAGTTACGAGAAATCATAGCTAAGCTGTACAAACTTGGCCACCGAATCAATAACTTCAGAGTAAAGGAAGATGCTCTCAGCCTCATCATCAAGTCCCTGTTGATTAGAAAAGAGTGGGTGATGAGCTGCCCATGAACAACGGTGCAGAACAGACAATAGAAAAACACACACACAATGGTTTTCATGCAGCCAGAATTACATGGGCATATCCTTTTAGAGCAGGGTCTGTTTGTGAATCTCCCTTGAAGAACAAGAGAGGGGAGAGCTGAGGTTGGGGGCTGTTAAGTGGTAAAAATATGAAGCAATGGATCCATCGCTTGGCAAAAGTCCCAAACCCAGAGGAGAACACAATCCTCTTGCTGTCTCACTCATGTTTTGTAGTGCCATATGCATCGGTTTCAGTTGCCATAATTCAACAGTCTAAGGGGATGCCCATAGATCTCATCTTTTGCTCAATGCATCTTAGCCCCTCGGATGTAGAATGTCCTGTGAGCATCAGAGCCCTGAAGGGATTGGCTTTTGTCCAGGTAAATCTCCTGTAGGTCACTGTAGAAATATCTCCCTCTTGATTACGAAAGACAGGGCCTTGAGAGGAGGAAAGTTATTTGTAGCATTTTTGGACATACAGGGAGCTTTGGATTCAGTTTCTAGGGACCTCCTATGGGACCAGTTAGCTAAATTAAATTTAGGCAAGAGGCTTCTCTCTCTCATCCAGAAGTTATACTCATCTACTTGTTGCCAAATTAAATTTACTTCTGCTAGTAATTTAACACCCGAAATCTTAATTAACCATGGCATTAAACAGGGATGTATACTAGCCCCATATTTATACAATTTTTTTTTTTTAATGATTTGGCTCCGACCCTGCGTGTGATGAATGGCCACTTTCCCAAACGTGGCTGGTCTCGTGTTCCACTGTTGTTAGATGCTGGTGACGCTGTTGCCCTGTAGCTTTCACAGACAGATCTGAAAGGGCTCTTGCAGCAGTTCTCAGGCTTCTGTGAGATAAACAGGCTCTCCGTGAACTTGAGCAAATCCAAAACAATGGTCTTCTCAAAGTCTCAACGTGTTCTGCGTGGAGAGTTAGTGGCAATGGTTGGGACGGGTCGCCATTCAGGGTCTTGGCTCACCAAGGAGCAGTCAAGCAAGACGCAGGTGCAGGTGCACTCCGGACCCCGACGGAGGCCTCACACGAGGGCAGCGCAAGATCGGCTGCTCACTTTCAACCCTTTGGCTAATCATCCCTTTCCCACTGCTGTGGCACCCTGGTCTGACACTGCCACTGGGGCCCCACAGCCCCCCCCCCAAACTCTCCCCCCCCCCCCAGTCTCAGCACGTTCCATCAGCCTGTACTGGAAGCGGGGGTGTTTTGGCATCGCCCGACAGTGATACTGGCCCCATTGTGGCCCGCTTAGTGGAGGTTCTTCCAGGTTGGCCTTGGTGTTCTCCATCCTGAATGATTTACCTGCAAACTTGGCCACTACACTGCTCACCCCCCGTTTTTAGGGCGCTTCGGTGCGGTCCGGCTGCCTCGGCGATCACTGAAGCCTGAAGCGACGCGTCGGGGGCAGGGATGGCTGCCTCGGGCCTCAGCGATTGCCGGGGCAGCCGAACTGCACCGGTTTTATACTGGTTTTATACTGCAGTTTTATACTGGGAGAATGCAGTGCTCGTTAGGATCGTCACCTCCCCTGGTTTATATTATTTTTAGAATTTTTTTAAAAACCAGAAACCACCTGGCTGGTGAGGATTTGGTTGGGAGAGAAGCAGCAGAGATTTAGGACAGAACAAAAGGGGGGGCACCTGCTGGTGCCGGGAAGCAGCCCTTTGGCGGGTCTGGGGATCAGGGCCTCAGAAACACTTCCTCCCCCGCCCCCCCCCCCGCCTTGGCTTCTCTTTTGCTGCCAGACATTTCTGTTCATCATTCTCTCTCCTCCTTAATACCTGTGGCTCCGTCATAATGAGCGCATCGAATGGGAGCCGGCCTCTGTGGAGGGAGGTGGCTGAGCAAAGCGGCTCTTCCAACAAGCCCTCCAGGCGCTCGGCTCTCTCCTGCATCAGAAAACGCACAAAATGAAGCAAGGTCAGATGAGCTCACTCAGAAGCGAATGCCGGCGACAGGGCTTCCATGCAAATTAGTGCGCGGCCTGGGACAGAGAGGGCAGCTTCTCCATCGGCCACGTCTTGTGAGGGGCCTAATCAAGAACGGCAGCAAGGAGTTAAATCAGCAGGCCGTGGCCCTGTCAAGGACAGACAGTCAGCCCCAAATTTCTCCTTCATAAAAATAAAGAGAAGAACAAATCTTGTAGAGAGATAGCGTGGCACAGCGGTTAAAAGTGGAGGCCTCTAATCTGAAGAGCTGGGTTTGATTTCCCACTCCTTAACCTGCAGCCAGCTGGGTAACCTTGGGCTAGTCACAGTCCTGTCAGAGCTGTTCTCACAGAGTAGTGCTCTCAGGCTCACCTTCCTCACAGGGTGTCTGTTATGGGGAGAGGAAGGGAAGGTAAACCATTTTGAGACTCCTTCGGGTAGTGAAAAGTGGGGTATAAAAACCAATTCTTGTGCCTCCTCTAGACCAGCCTTTCTCAGCCTTTATGCCATTGAGAAATCTCTGGAACATCCTTCAGGCTCCGAGAAACCCCAGAAGTGATGTCAGCAGGCCACAACTTCCTGCCACACCTCAGAAGTCACGTCACCAGAAGTGAGATCACTCAGACACTCCCACTTGTGTGACATCATGCTCCTTTGCCCTCCCCCCATGCCCTCCCCAATCCCAGTGATGGTCCAGTGGCTGGGGCAGACATCCACTACTCTGTCACCTCTACGGATGCGTGCCTCGGCTCGGCCAACTTGCCGATCACCAAAACCCAAGGCCAGGATTTAATTTAAATTAAATCCCCCCCTCCAACTGGAGTTGCTAGTAACCCTGGTTGAGAATGACTGTGCTAGTTGCTTCTAACAGCAGACATTTCAAACATAGCCTGGCTGGGAGCTAGAGCTGCTGCAAACCTGTCCAAACCATTGGTATTCCATCTGGCTGCTGGCGTGTCTGCTAAAAGGCAAGCACATATTTCATAAAAGGATCAAGGGGCTCCAGAGATCACAGCTCTGCCAGCAGGAATCCCTGCCCACCAGTGGTCTGCCTATTAGCATCTATTTCTCTAAGAGTTCATTCAAGAGCCACACAGTTGCCCTGAGGGGCTGGCTATTAGGCAGACGATGGGAACAGAAAGCAAAATTCTTCCCATAGAACCAGCTGTTTCGTTCATTGTGTATATCTAAGAGGGGGAACTAGACTGTGCCAATGGAGAAAGACTTGCGCACATTCCACACAACTGGCAATGTTGCTAAATCTGAGCACTATTGAAAAGCGCTGCAATCAATAGCTGCAGGTCTCAGTAACGCACACAGCCGGTTTTCTTGGAACAACGGCTCTCTCACTAGCGTTGTTCTCATAACGCACAAGTTTCCGGTCTCGCCGAAATCGCAACAAAGGAGGCAATATTTTTCCGTGCTTCCTCCCGCCCCTCGCCGTCAATCAAACAGAACAGCCAATTAACTGTTGTGTTCAAGCTTCCCTTTAAAAACCCCAAAACACCTGTAGCAACTTATATTTGTTCATTCGATGTATCAGAAAGACCTTTTTCGCTAGCATAGGAGCTGGCGCTTAATCATTTACACACTCTTAAACTTTAAAAAATCCCCCCCCCCGAACAGGGGGCTGTATTGTGCTCGGAAACTTTACTAACAATTGCTTGTGGAGGGATTTCAGCTGAACAAGCATTGCTTATTTGTTGCTTTTGCCGGTTTAAGGGGGAAAATGGCAATCACAATGCTGGAAGCTTGGGTGTGAGAGCGTAGGGAGGGACATGCTTGCTACCGCTATATTGAGAATGAACATGTCTTTTTCAGATGTGTTGTTCTCAAGAGTCTAGCGGTTTTTTTAAGGGGGAATCACTTTTGTGGACTTTTGTGGATTCCCCAAAAAGCGCTACAACTAAGCAATTTTTGCGGAAGTGTTGCAGGAGTGTTGCAGATTGTGTAAGATGTCGTGTGTAATATTTAAAAAAATAGCGTTACACAATGGTAAGACTTCAGCAACATTAACACTGTGTGGAATGGCCCTTGCTCTTCTGGTGGCCAGAGATGTTTGCTAGGGCTCTTCTCTGGCATTGGAGTGAAACCGTTCACATGTGCTCCTGAGCGGAATGTGGGCAAAAACTGGATGGAAAGCGACATGCCCATTTCACCTCTCAGGAATTAAATAACATTGTGAGTCATCTCTCATCTTCCTGAGCTAATTCCACCCGTGCATTTATATCACTGCTTATGGGTTTCTCATTGTAATTGCTGCCTTCCCGCTTTCTTTGCAAATTGTACGGCTGGCCATTTACATGTAAATTTTCCCTGCGTGGAACATTGTCATGATATGTATTTTATTATGAGGGTTGATAAGATGATTTCCTTGCCTCTTTTGCAATTCTCCTTCCCCATAACGCTAAACAAACACAAATGCCATAATGTGTGATCCGACAGCATTGCGCACAGAGAATCACAGTGAGCCAAAAGCCCCGCAGAGCCATCCTGAGCTGTGCCTCGGGGGAAGAAAGGATCGAGCCTGCTGCACGGGGGGGGGGGGGGGGTCAGAGCTCCTTATGCCCCCTGCTGGGCTCTGCACTCAGCGGGTACTAATCTGTTAAAGGTCCTCAGCTTCCTACAAGAAAGAAAGAAAGAAAGAAAGAAAGAAAGAAAGAAAGAAAGAAAGAAAGAAAGAAAGAAAGAAAGAAAGAAAGAAAGAAAGAAAGAAAGAAAGAAAGAAAGAAAGAAAGAAAGAAAGAAAAGGGGGTGGTGGAAAAGAAAAAAGAAGAAGCCTGAGTCCAAATGCAACCCCGTCTTACATTAACCACTTACAGTGACTGACTTATTACAGCCTCAGGATATTTATTAAGCATGCAAGAATAACAAAACCTTGGCAATTCTTCAGTGTGGCAGTGACAAGAGAGAGCGTTTTAACAATCTAATCTCTGGGCCCACAACAGCCATCCAACTCCTGATCCGTCTCACACTGGGGAAGATGCTTGAAAAAGCAGTAGCTGTCCAACGAGCAGCATTCCTGCAAGAAGCTTCGGTCTTTGACCCAAACCAGTCAGATTTCCATGGGGCAGAGACAGCACTAGTCACCCTGATGGACGGCCTGCAGTGCCCGTTGGACCGGGGCAGGTCGGCACTGCTGATCTTACTAGGCCTCTCAGCAGCATTCAGCACAGTCACCACCGCCCTGAGGCTGGGATCAGAGGGATGCCCTTCAGTGGCTGATCTCCTTCCTCCGGGATCATGGACAGAGGTCCTGTGGCTGGGCAGGGAGGGCCCAAGTGAGGAAGCACACCTACCCACCGACCCACCCCGGGTGGAGTGCAGCTCTCAACGGCTCACTCTGCCAGGAACCTGGGCGTGATCCTGGATGCTTCCCTCACAATGGAGGCCCAGGTCTCTAGGCTGGCATTTTACCACCTCCACCAAGCCAAACTACTAGCAACTACTTTGCTTCAGAACGTGTGGCCACATTGATCCAAGCGATGGCCACCTCTAGACTGGACTTCTGCAACTCACACTATGCAGGCCTGTTGAACTCCTCTTCCTTCGATTCTGTTTGGACCATCTTGGAAGTTCTTTAGTTCGCACTAGACCCACACCAAACCATGCGCTAGCACTCACTGTATTACAGAACGCAACGGGCTTTACTACTAGTAAATAAGTGAAATCAATAACATCTTGGTCTGATGAGCCCTCGGTGAACAGGAACGGGCATCATGAGATCTGCCATCGGGGCGCTTGCAAAGTCTGCCTCTCCAAAGTGTGGGGATAAATCTCTCTGAGAAGGTGCGAGTCCCGTGGCTTCCGAGCAACGGGGGACCCATAAACCAGAGCGATGTGGTTGCAGCAGATGGCGGAAACGCTTCTGCTCCCCAGCACTGGCTTGCCAGGCAAGGAGACTCCACTTGCATATTGGAAAACCACAGGGAAACGCTCCGTCCCCCTCCCGCCCGCCCCCTGCCTCTCGGCTACCATCTGGCCCCATTTAATCAAAGGCATCTCAGAGTGTAGAAGGCTCTGCTGACTCTCAGCAGCCGAACAAAGCCCTGGCCCTTTGGTTATTAAAATAAGGACAGAGAAGCCAGTCCGACCGCGAGGACAAGACATTGCAACTCATCTTGCTGTTCCGAGATCAAAACACATATTTTCTAGACAAACACATTTTCTTCCCAAAACACATCCTCTTCTCAGATATTCTCTAAACGGCCTTGGGCAAGTGAATGTATCAGAAGGAGTTTTGATGCCTATTATGGAAATGTTCATTAAGTGTGGAAAGATTGACGGATGGAGCAGCATCCGATAGAAGCCAAGTGAAAGGCGGCCTTGGACCATTTTCTCGTGTGTAGGTGTGATTGTCACAGGAGGGGGACATGGCTGCCCATGTGGCCAGTGCTTCGGCCACCCACCCCTGTGAACCTGGCTCCAGCAGTGTCTGAACCAGGGATAGTCAAACTGCGACTCTCCAGATGTCCATGGACTACAATTGCTGGCAGGGGCTCATGGGAATTGTAGTCCATGGACATCTGGAGGGCCGCAGTTTGACTACCCCTGGCCTGGAGACAGCGTGGAGCAGGTGAGGCAGGAACATAGAAGGAACTGATCTCAACATACAGTCTGTAACAAATTTACAGATTCTGGAATGACTTTTCAGAGCTGCAAGTGGATGTCCAAATCCCTCATCTTGCCTCTCAGATCTGTCTCCTCTTTGACCCAGAACCTCCAGGCCCAGTTCAGACGACAATGCAAGTGACACCCTCAGGGAGAACAACCCTGGCCTGCCGGGCCAGGCTGACCTTGTCTCACCAGATCTCAGAAGCTAAGCAGCGTCCACTCCAGTTAGGACTTGGATGGGGACCCCCAAGGGGGCCTGGGGCCATTCTGCAAAAGCAGGCAATGGCGAGCCACGTCTTTTGGCCTGTGACGTCTTTCTGGAGTACCCTTTTTTGCTGAGCACATTGCCTTAGAAGCAACTTTGTTTCCCGTTGTGCAGGGACCTTTTGGCATAATGAAATGTGTCTTAGATGTCATTTGTGACTGCTTGCCTACTCAGACATTGCCCCAAGACATCCCTAACACAACACATTTCTCTCGCCCTTTTCAGAAGCCAGCTCTACAACCCTTTCTTTTCAACAACAAATCTATGCTATTAGGCTTTGTTGTACTTCTGTCTTTCTCTCTCTCTCTCTCTTTCTCTCTCTCTCTCCCTCCCGCTTTCTTCCTTTCCCTCCCTCCGTCCTGCTTACTTTCTTCATTTTCTCTTTCTTCCTTCCTTTTCTCTTCCTTCCTTTCCTTCCCGCTTCCTTTCTTCCTTTTCTCTTCCTCTCTCTCTCTCACTCCCTTTCTTCCTTTTCCCTTTTTTCCTTTTCCTCCTTCTTTCTACACAGCTCTGAGTAAATGACATCAGGGGGAAGTCAAATGTCAAATAGTCTTCAGATTTTCTCTTTAGCTCAACGGCAATAGTTTGGGCAGAGCTCCCAGAGTCTGTGAGGTTCTTTGACTCTGAATAAGCAAACTTGTTTTGAAACAAAGTTTTTAAAATAGAAGTGAAAGTAATGACACAAAATCATAGTCAGAACTGACTCCATAGGCATGGGGTACAGATTATAGAGGCTTCGAGGGGCTCCCCCTCCCCTGGGAATCCAACCCAGGCACAGTTCAAAAGAATTCATAATATTTAGATAACAGATTAGACACCAAGAGAGCAGGTAATCCTGGGAACTAAGGGAACAAATGGGCGACATGACACAGGAGGGTGAAGGAGGAAAGGAATGTGCCAGGAGTATGGCAGGCATAAAATATAACAACAGGAAATCGACCTTGGGGTGTCAAACGAGAGCATCTAGATAACATCAGGGCATGCACTAATATCTAAGAAAACCTACTAAATCAATAGACCATATATCACGGCAGAAATACACGGGGGGGGGGATCCTCTTGTGCGATCCAATTAACACGGGAAGCTTCAAAGGAAAAACTAGCCAGGCAGCGGGGAACTCTCTCGGTGAGACCCAAGGACAGATACCACGGGAGGTTAGGGTGTAACAAGCAGGAAGGGCCATAACTCTCTAGAGTCAGTCGACCCATCTAACTATAACAAACTAAATAACATAAGCATGTAGATGAAACAGAAACAACATTCCAGTCGGCTAATAGACCTTGTCCAGACCCAGGGATCTCCAGGTGACAACTGGAGGTGCCACAGCTTTTATAGACCAATGCTCCAATAAATGCCATCATGATTTACAATACAAAAGCAGTTCCCCAGCTGGGCAATTTACATACCAAAGCCCCATAGTAGCAACCATACACTGGATGAGGGAGGGAAATGATGGAAACATCTGCCTTAAGGCCACAACCTCTTGACAGAGCCTACCTGGTTCTCACATAGTCCAGATCTTGTTTAAGGCTGCATGCCACCATCTGAACTCCCTTCTTGCTTTGCTTGGTATTTTCCCCATTAGAGAGAAACACACATCCAGAGAAACACTCTGAAGGCAGAATTCAGGCATTTTCCCTCAAGATGACTTCCAGAACTCAGACATGGACAAGCTCTTGCCTCTAATTGCTCTTCTGCGTGATACACAAGCAGTTTTGGGCACTGCAAGAGGCCAGGAGGTGTTGCACAAACTACCTGAAGGGCCTTGTGCTTTGCCACATATTTCATGCTCATTTTAAAGGCCATTCCATTCAAATACTTTGTACCTCCTGGATAGCCCCCCCCCCCCATCTCAAAGGCTAAGCAGGGTTGTCCTTGGTTAACATTTGGATGGGAAACTTCAGAGGAAAACAAAGAGTCATGACATGGAAGCAGGCAGTGGCAAAACACCTCCAAAGATCTCTTGCCTGGCTGTCACACAATTTTACAATTTCTTTCATTCTTAGATATATATATTGCCCTTCCTGATAACAGGGAAACAAGGTTGCACATACCTATAACTGTTGTTCATCAAGTGAACTATGTACTGTGGAGTTCTGGAGGCCTCACTTCAAGAAGGACATAGATAAAATTCAAAGGGTATAGAGGAGAGCGACGAGGATGATCTGGGGCCAAGGGACCAAGCCCTATGAAGATAGGTTGAGGGACTTGGGAATGTTCAGCCTGGAGAAAAGGAGGTTGAGAGGGGACATGATAGCCCTCTTTAAGTATTTGAAAGGTTGTCACTTGGAGGAGGGCAGGATGCTGTTTCTGTTGGCTGCAGAGGAGAGGACACGCAGTAATGGGTTTAAACTACAAGTACAACGATATAGGCTAGATATCAGGAAAAAGTTTTTCACAGTCAGAGTAGTTCAGCAGTGGAATAGGCTGCCTAAGGAGGTGGTGAGCTCCCCCTCACTGGCAGTCTCCAAGCAAAGGTTGGATACACACTTTTCTTGGATGCTTTAGGATGCTTAGGGCTGATCCTGCATTGAGCAGGGGGATGGACTAGATGGCCTGTATGCCCCCTTCCAACTCTATGATTCTATGATTCTATGATTCTAAGTGCAGTCATACATGGGTTTGCATCTTTCCAAGTAGTCTTCTGCAGTCAGCAACTGTCTTGCTAACACAGTGTGGTGCCTTTTAGACTGGAGCACTCTTCCAGCAGGTAGCTGGCATTGCTTAATTGGCACAGGTGAGCCAGGTGACTAACAGGACCTGAGCTCACAACACCTCCAAATAGCCTCGCGGGTGGCTATCAAAACACTATTTGGTCCCCCCCCCCACTCCTCAGAGGAGATGTGGGGTGGGTGGGAAGGAGCAGCCCCCTGGGACTTTCCCTGCCTGGCCTAGCCTTTGGGTGATGGGGAAGTGGGAAGGAGGAAGCCCATCCCCTATGGCCTAACAGAAGCAGCCTGGCCGTTAGGAGATGTGGGAGTTGGTGGGAAGGAGGCTGCCCCCCCCATAGCCTTCCCTGCCCATCCTGTTCTTTGGGGTTGGATGGGAAGGTATGGACAGTGGTGACCTGTATAGACATTGATGTATGGGGGCAGGGCAGGAGAGTCAGTGCTCCTGTTAAGCAGCTGTTTCCTCCAGGAGAACTAATGCTTTCCTTCCTTCCCTCTCCCTTTCTTTGTCTCTTTCATCATGTCTTTTCCCTTTTCATATTCTTGTGGGTTTCCATGCCCCCACCTGGAAGTTGGCAATTCAGCTAGCTGCCTATGGAGGAGGAGTCAGGAATCAAACCCGGCTCTAATTTGCTATTCTTTAACCACTTCCACACTGGATCTCAAGAAAGAGCAGCAAGCAGGGGAGGGGAGGGAGTTGAACGCCGAACCCAGGATGGTCACAAGACAGGTATATGTGCTTGCACCTGTTGCATTCCTGGGTGAAATAGGCTTTGCCTCTAGCATTACACATTTAAGGAACACACAGCACACTAAAGCCTTAGTCTACCCTCAGTGGAACAATAAATGGGACAAGTTATTTGATGGAGTTTTCAGTCCCCTGTGTAACCCAACAAAATGTGGAGCTTATAATGCAATTCGTAAAAAAAAACAAAAAAACAAAATTCAAATGTGGTTTATCACCCTTTATGACCTGTGCTCATTTTGATAAACCAAAGGATCCGTTGCTTGGCAAATGCTCAGTGTGTGTTTTGACAGTCCACAGGAGGACAGAGGGACACACCCATTTAGGAATCAAAGAACCACGTTAAACCTGCAATATGATAGAAGTCCTATTTATTGAAAAAAAATCAATATATTTGCTATAAAATCTGTAACAGTAATGCAACTGGGTATTTGTTCTGAGATGTATAACCCTGAATGTTACCTACCGAATACAATACAGTAACACTGTCTATTTACATGTTTATGAAAACTGATATGCACGTTAAATGAATTCATTATGGATAATAGTTACATTAGAAAAATAATATTCTGGATAAAGCATTCTCAAAGAATCCATTCACGGGTTTTTAGACCTCTAGCAATAAGGCAAAAGTCCCTGGTACAGCAGATAACTTAATTTACAAAATACCACAACTGTTCAAACACCTCTTCGAGTTGGCTTTTGGTATATTTTCTCTCTCTGTTAGACCACTTTTTAAAGGGAAACCTAAACGGAAAGACTCTCAGGAGCGGCCCCTGAGGAAGACCCGCCCGGTGACATTTTCCCTGCTGGAGCTTAGTGGTGGGCAACACTTCCGGCTTGCTCAGTAAGCTAATCATAGATGAAACATATTTTGTAAAAATAATAACCACATCATTGGGGTTCCTTTCTTGAGTTTTCATAGGAAACAGACCTGTCACGTTGGAGAGGATCTTTTTTATCTTTTTGGAAACCGGCACACGACCACATGTTCACAAGAGGACATCACAAACGCAACTAAAACCGGGCCTGGGGCAGTCTGGGAAGGCAGAGGCCAGTCCGACGCGCTCTCCCCCTCCCTCCCTCCCTCCCGGGTGGGGCCAGCCTCTGTGCTGCCTCCCCCACCCCCTGCTTGCTCCGCTCCGTCCCCCTCGGCCGTCAAGTCGTTTTGATTCCTTCGAAGGCACAGAACTTCCACCTCTTCTCCAGCATGGCCCCGACCCCAGAGAACTCTTGCTTGAACATGCGTGGCAGCCTCAGCAGCAGCATCTCGATTTCACTGGCAGAGATCTAGGAAGGGAGGCAAAAGGCTGTCTTGGTGAACTCCAGGACCCACAGTCAAGGGCCAACGAGGGGCCCTCCAGCTGCTGACGGGGAGGGGGGGTGTGTGCTTCTGGGCATTTTACCAAGCCCCTAATCTCTCTGGCGAGAGATCCCAGAAGGGTGGAGGCTGAGGGCCGAAGGAGCAGAAGATAAATGTGAACACACTTGTTTCTCCCAGTAGAACAAAGATTTGATTGGGCTGGGCTTCACAGAAAAGAGGGGCTCCCAGCGGGAAAGAGAGGTGGCACCTGAGGACAGGATTGTTCGGGGAGGAAGCCCCAGGCCTAATGGGTGGGGGCATTAAGCCCCCAGGGACCCTTTGGGCAGGGGAGAGACTTGCAGGTACCACGGCAACCGTGGATGCGGAAAAGTTCTGCATTCACTTCCGAAAGACAAGAGAAATGTGGCCCCTGCCTTGGCGGCCTTGGGGGAAGGGGCTTGTGGGTCACTGGGAATCAGGAATCTTCTGCACGCGAGATTTATGCTCTCCTGCCTTTGACACACACACAGGCCTCTGCCATTCGGCTCTCAAACTGCTGGAAGACTTAGGACCAGCCGGGTTTCAGCACACTCAGTGCTGGGCTAAAGATGGGTCAGCAAAATCCTTTCAGGCTTGGGCCCCAGCGTGAAACCTGGATGCCGGTAGGCCTTGTAGGGGTCCCAACAGGGCGCTGCTCACGGGAGAACTGCTGCCCACCAGAAGGAGGGGCTCTGGATTCAGCCCCCCGCCTCGTCGTGCCTTTCAGCAAGGGCTGGGGTCGAGTTGTTGCCAAGAACTCCAGTTCATGAAAGACTAACAGGGAGGGGAGGCCTGGTTCCTTAAGGGCACCCTACAGGAATGAGGTCCATTCCACATGCCGAAGCAGCAGGGGTTCCTACAAGGCTACCTTTTGATCGCCCCACAGCCTATTATTAGCTCAGCAAAACCAGATTCTCACAACAAATCTAATTACAACTTTTGATACAGGAACTCGACTAACCCTGGAGTCCAGCTGCTGCATGTAAGACCACAGATACTCTATATTTGCTCCAAACGGGTGGACGTGAAGAAATGTAGAGATGATACCTGCATTGAGAAACACAAAAACAGAACAGGAGGTTTCTTGAGGCAGAACGCTGCAGTTTCTCTATGTCTTTCTTGAGTTGTCGTGTCCATAACTGAACACAGGACTCCAAGGGAAGTCTTACCCGAGAGGTGTAAAATGGTAACATCACCTCGCGTCATCTGGACACTATACTTCTTTTAATATGGCCACAAATCTCATTTGCCTATTTAGTTACTGAATCACACTGCTGACTCCACACAGACCTCCAGACCCTTTTCACATGTACTACTGCCAAGGAAAGTCTTGCCCATCCTGTCGTGATGCACATGATATTTCCTACTTAAATGAAGAACATTTATCACTGTTGAAATTCATTTTAGCCCACTTTTCTAACCTGTCAAGAGCATTGTGGAATTCTGATTCTGTCTTCTGCTGTGTTTGCTACCCCTCCCAGTTTAAGGCCATCTGCTCACTGAATAAGTGCCCCCTTTATCTTTCATCCAATTCATTTATAAATATTTGAACAACACGGGGCCCAAAACAGATCCCTGAGGCACTCCCTTCCTGAGGAGTTCCCTTCCTTTATTACGACTTCTAGTTTTTTCTGTTTTTTTCCCATACTCTGTGCATTAGTGCAGAGACATCGTAATCCTTCATACGAGTACCCCAGGCATTTCATTTTTGAACTTTCCTGTAACTTAATAGTCCCCTGCATATGTGCCATTCCCTTTAAACTTGCAGTGTTCCCATCTACAGTTGTCTTCATCAAACTAGGCTGTGAATGTACGTCTCGCTCCTCCATTGGGCTTCATTTAAAGCCCTCCTCACCAGGTCCTCACCAGGTCCACCAGGTTCACAAAGACATTTCCCCCACCCTTGTGAGGTGCAAACCATCTCCCAATAGAAGAGCTTCATCACAGAAGCACAATCCACGGTCCATAAACCCAACTGTGATGCACAGTCAGATGGTTATGGCAGAACCCACCATGGCTACCCTGCCTTCTACTATCTGGCTCCAAAAGGACATGGGGGATGTTGACGAGAGTTCTGTACATTCTGGGCAGACTTGGAGAAGAGGGAGGGGTTGTTCTTCAAGGGAACTAAACTCTACATTCCTGCCACCTCTCACCCTGAGGTTTTAAAACTGAGCCATGATTCTCAGGTGACGGGGCATTTGGGCTTTGTCCAGAGGAATTACTGGTGGCCCTCTCTGGGTAAGGATGTGGAGAGCTTCATCCACCTGCCTCATGGCTAAGCGAGGAGATAGAAAACCCTGGGGTCTGCTGCAACTGAGACCCCCGCTGCTCCCTGGCAAGACATTTCCATGGACTTCATTACGGACCTGCCTCCTAGCCGGGGAAAGAGTGCAATTCGGTTGGTGGTTGACTTCTTTTCCAAGCAAGCCCATTTTGTACCATGCCCGTCCCTTCCCATGGCTCAGAAACTCATTTCCATTTTTGTCCAACGCATCTACAGGCTGCATGGTCTCCCCTACAAGTTGTATTCCTCAGTGGAACCCAATTTGTTACCATATTCTGGAAGGAACTTTTGACAATGTTGGGGGTGGAGCAAGCCCTAAGCTGGGGCTACCAACCCACAGACTAATGACCAAAGGAAGAGGGTAAATCCGGTTCTCAAATAGTACCTCAGGTGTTTTATAAATTACCAACAGGATGACTGGAGTCCTCCTGTTTGCAGACTCTGCAGTCCATGCCAGTGCCAGTATGCCCCCTTGAGATCACCTATGGCACTCACATCTGGTTGGTCCCCAATTGGGATCCTGGCCCTGACAGTTCCCCAGATATGAAGACGTGGGCAGCCCATGTCCAGCTCACCTGGCCTGAGATTGTTGCTCCCTTGAGGCAGCTAGGAATGAATACAAACTCTGGGCAGAGAAAAAGTGGTTCCTAGAGCCCCCTTGAAAGGTGAGGAACCAAGTGCATCTATCTACTAGACACCTCTGATGCCAGCAACCTTCCTGCAAGTTGGGTATGAAGTTTGTGGGTCCTTTCTCAGTCACCTGCCTGATCAAAGATGTCACAGGAACTGTCACTCCCAAAGACCTACAAAAATGTGTATCCTGTTTTCCATTGCAGCCTGCTCCAATGCATTCCTGATCCTGATAAATGCCATGCGGTATCTGGCACTCCAGGACTTGCCTATGTGGATGAGCTCACCTACTATGAAGTCAACATAATTTTGGTCTCTCAGATGCATAGGAGAAAATTGCAGTGCCTGGTGGACTGGAAGGCTTATACCAGGCTTTCTCAGGAGGTGGCGGGTTCTCCTTTGGAAATGTTTAAGTCATCTCATAAAAATGTTGATTTAGGCAGATTGTGAGTTTATTGCATGTCCAGGGAAATGCCGATGGCAGCTTTGGGGTCAGGAGGGGAATTTCTTCCAGGCCAGACTGGTCAGGGGTTCTGGTTTTTCTTGGAGGGTGCATCATCTGGGCATGGAATTCAGGTCACTGTGGTGAGCAGGTGGTTGCGATTTTCTGAATTCTGCAGGGGCTAGACTAGATGACCCTAGAGGTATCTCCCAACTCTATGAACCCAGAAATGGTTCTCTTGCATGGGAATCTCCTAGATACCTGACTGCTAATCAGCTCTCCATTAAGACCCCCTTCTTGTTCTGGTATTGGTCCAGGCCTGATACAAGCCCAATGGCCATGTCTTTCTTTTCCTGTGCCATCACACGAGAAATGGAGAACTGTTGTGAGATGGCTTATCCCAGCGCCTACACCTCTGGCTCGCCCCTGGCAATGCTGTGATCAAAGCCGAGTCTCCTTACCGATCAGCAGGGCTTCCTTCTCTGACTTCAGTGGCTGGCTTCGCTTCTCAGAATTTTTTTCTCTGTCTTGATTGACTAATGGTAGTGTCATCACATTGATTTCCTATAAAGTTTAAAAACAAAACTAAATAAAACAGGTGCTTACATAGAATTCATCCATGCGAACATGTATTGCTAGCATTCGTCATTTCTATAAAAAAAAGATCATTACTTCAAATCACAGCTCCTAGCAAGACAATTACAAAGTATTGATCTGTTTCCCGAATCTCGGCATTCCCAACTGAGCAGCTCTTCCCTCCCTTGGCCCAGGTGGAGGGAGGCCCCTCGAGGAGGCTGAGGGCTCCCCAGCTCATGAGCTCATGGCCTCGCAGGGGCCACGGGGCCACGGGGGGCGGGGGCTGCAGAATCGCCACAAAGGAGGATAATTGAACGCTGATGGCTGGTGGACATTTTTAAAATCCGTCGGACTCGCAGCATGAATAAATCTAGATAGGTCTATGAATAACCCACACCTTTCCTTCTTTTTTTGCAAGATGATAACAAACATATTTTCGGCATGAAGCGAGCTACTCAGAAACAAAGCCCTCCAGCAACAGCGGCCCTCCTGCCTATGCTTCAGCTGAAAAGAACGAAAGCAACGGAACTGAAAGGAGACCCCTCCTTCGCTTCCTTCAGCACAAGGGGGGCTGCCCCATCCTGTCCCGTAGGAGCTTCCATGAATTGGAACCTGGCGTATCTGTGACCCCTTATGGCGAAATCCAAGTTGTTTCAGCAAATAAACCACCCACCAAAATGACAGGCAGGAGAAGCCCCTCTCCAGCCAGGGAACTTGCAGCCTCCGCCCCACCTCAACTCTCCATCCCTGTGAGTTTGGAAAGCAGGCTGGGGGGTGGGGTGGGGTGGGGATAACACACGGATATGCAGGAACAGCCCCAGGCGCTGATGCAGCAGAGCGAGGGTGTTCAGGATACAGAAGCCGAGGGGCTTCATGAGGACGGTTCTTCAGGAATCCTGCTTGATGCTCAAGAGAGGATTGCTGGCGCTGGGGTGGGAAATACCTAGGTTTTGTTTGGGGGGGGGGGTCCTGGAGAGGGTGGGGTTTGGGGAGGGACCACGGCATGGGACCATGCCTGACAGACCACCCTCTCACACACCTGTTTTTTTCCAGCCTTCAAATATTGGCTGAAGATCCATTATCATGCTCAGCCAAACAGTTTATTATTCAAACTTCGGGCTGATTCTTACTTATCCCTTGGGTTTTAAAAACAATAATTCAGAATTTTCACACTATCGACCTTATCTCAAGCCTACAGGAAAGCGGCATTACAAAAACGAATAACCCAGGGGCTGGAAGACATCGATACCCAATTACTGGGCTCTTCAGTAAACAGGGTAAGTTTTCCTCAATTATACAGTAGAAGCTATGCGGATGACGTTTTAGTAACACTGGAGAAACCTGAGAGGACTGTACCAAGAGGGATGGACTCCCTAACAGATTTTGGCCGGGTGTCAGGCTATAGAGTCAACAGGACAAAAACAAAAATCTTTTTATTTACTAAAAATTATCAAAACATAGAAAACATACAGAACTCCCCCTCCAAAAAAATCAAATATCTAGGTATCTATCTAGACACTGATCTCAAGAAAATAACCCAGAACAGCTATAACAGGACATCGAACTAAAGAAGAACTGCCAAGATGGTCCAAACAGAATCGGTCATGGCCAGTGAGCAATCAAAATGATAATACTCCCCCAAAAGATCATTTTATTCCAATCCCTCCCCCTGGACATTCAAGATAAAACACTCCAGAATTGGCAGAAATGAATTTAAAAATGTACACGGAACTCTCTCTATATTTTGGATGTAAGCTTACTAAAAAGAGCTAAATATTTTCCCATCAAACTCATCCGGGGCAGGTTCCAACCACTTCCTCCCTCTGAGGGGCTGTGCCTAGATGGGGCACACTACATGGTTAGAACACCCAAAATGTGCTCATCACCGATCATCGCTAGCTAACCACCCAAAGAGGACAGGTCTCCTCTGTGTAGAGGAGAAACAGGGGATGAAGACAGATCCTGCCTCTATGACGACAGTTGTCTTGATCCTGTCGGCCATTCTGGGAGAGGACCTCATAGCTTGGAGCTCTGTAACTCCATGAAATGTTAATGGCAATGCAAACGTGATGGTTTTGTCCAGACTTTATGCCAGTCAAGGTATTCTGATTCTGTTTTCTCCCAGGGAACTGACCTTTATCTGGGCATCAGCTGTGAAAGTGGGAGAGCCCCAGGCCACGGCAACTCACCCCACCTGAAACAGGCACCTTAGTGGGCTGACTTCTGATGGGAAGAGGGATCTTTTTGCCCCTGGATCTCGTTCCTGGGACAGGATGAAAAATGCATCTTGGCCTTGGCTCCAAATAAAGAGAAGCCAGGCTTGGAGACCTCAATGGAGCTGGAGAAAGCCAAATCTCCACACAGAGGTGATTCACACCTTTATTTTAAAAATGTATTCATTTGCACCCATTTGGCCTCAAGGAACGAGAGACTGTTTTGTCTTGTGCAAGGGGGGCGTGGGGTGTGTTCGGACTCTGTCCCTCCTCCCTTTCCCCCCTTTCCCAAATATGTTAGCTAATAACTGGTCTGGTGACTCGGCAGAAGAGAAATCACGCTGGTTGTGCCAAGAGAAATGGGAAGGTTCCTTTGTGCGTGGTCAGCAAGAGCAGCTTTACAAAGCCTGCTTTATAGGAAGCCCTCTGTGTGCTTCACAGCACTGCACTTAGAGACAGAAGGTAAATCAAGCCACGTTTACCTCGCCCGGAAGGATATCTGGCCGGGGAACACCGTTTGTGTTAGCAAGAGTGACAAATGAGGCCAGCTCCAGGATAAGTTATGGCTTCAGCAGCGGAACACGGGCTGCAAAAGTCACAAACGCTTCAGGTTTACAGGAGGTCAGCGTGCGACAACTTTGACAAGCCTTGCTTCCCCGGAGAAGAGAGCGGCTGAGGTTATGAGTTGGGAGGACCAGCAGAGGGCCCGAGACGGCCCCGGCAGAACCCTTGTTGGAGCTGCCCCTGGCTGCAGAACTTGCTCCCCCCGCCCTGGCAAGGGAGGCCGCCTTCACTCTGCCTCTGTTTAGAATGTTTTTAGGAGGCCATCTTTCTGCCACAAAGCAAGGGACGCCAAAATGCTAAAGCAATTCAAAATACAGTCAAAAATGATAAAATAATTTAATTAAAAACAGAAACCACACCAGAGCCAGGAAGGAGGGCCAGTGGCTGTTACTGGGGGGTAACTTGCTTGGATTGCTTGTTTTATTGTTGGTGCCACCTGATTTACCCTGAGACTTTGCAGCCTAGTTTGGAGCCCAGATACCTGGTAGGGCTCATTTATATGTGAATTCTGCTGTGTTACTGGGAGTATGCCTGAAGAAACAAAAGAAGTCTTCATCTGCTGGGGAAAGACACTGATAGGAGGAGCTGGAGGAGCCTCCCTCGTTCTGCTGCCACAGCAGAGAAGGCTCTTCTCCAGGTTGCCAGCTGGCCAGTCTCAGCAGCAGGCCTGTGAGGACGAAGGGAGCAAGTGGGCAGGTCCGTATGGGAGAGAGGACAGAGAAGCATGACCTTGGCCACAGCAAAGGAGTAATTTCCAATCTTGCCTTTTCTTAAAAGCTACATTTCCAGAATAAATCAAAGCACACATGACTTCTGCAAAAGTCACTGTGAAAAGTGTGGATTCTGTTATTATTAGCTCGTCACACAAACACCTGTCACATGGCTTGGGACCAAAATACATTGTTTTCCCTGTCTGACTTCTTTCATGGAGAATAAAGGCAACTCTTGGCATGTGCAGGTAGAAGAGCTTTGAGGAACATTCTGTGCATGCTTTTCTCACTTCTGGGACTTGTTTAGCTCATGCACTCTGACAGCTTGTCAGTGTTGCCTATCTGAAATGTGTGAAACCATATTCCACAGTCAGTGCAACGGCTGAGCAGTCTGGGGAAAGATGTGCACTTTTCCCAATGCAGAATAAAGTGTTCTGAGCACATGAAGGTGTAACCGCTCTAACAGATGTGTAGCAGGCCCTCACGTGGTACGGCTCCCTGGCAGCCTCTCACAGTAGCAGTAGAGTCAGGATTCAATCATTCTGGACATCTTTGCCCTCTGCCTTCTTTTGGCAGCTCCTTCTCTCCACACCAGCCGACAGAGAGCTTCTAGCAATTACAGATACATTTCTTCTGAATCACAGAAGCATAGAGTTGGAAGGGGTCTGCAGGGTCATCTAGTCCAACCCCTTGCGGAATGCAAGAAATGGCCACAAGAGGCAATCCTATTGATGTGACCCATCCCCGAGACCTCTGGAGAGGGGCAGCATGCAGACTAACAAACAAAGTGGATGCAGAGGTCAGATGCAGGAGCCAATCATTTACCATTTGCATTGTGGAGAAAGAGACGGTCTCCAGAGCAGCTGGGGAAGTAGGCTCCAGTGACGTCTAGTGATGTCAGCAGCCATCCAAAGATCTGGGAAAGGTCATGTGACACCTGGGGAGCCCTTGTAGAATGCCAGGGTCCCCCAGAATTCTGGTTGGGAGTCTATGGGTCTGTGGTGTTTTTCCAGGATTGCAAGGCCCCAGGTAGCAGTGAGGGCTTGCCTCCCAGAGGAAAAAACCATCACTGATGTTGCAAGCATGATATTGCTTCTGGAGAAAATCTATTTGCAAAAGTGGTAGGTCTAAAAATTAACACAACGAAACACACGGCCTCTCTCCAGTGATTCCTACAGCTTCTGCTGTTGTTTCCAGATTCCCTCCAGAAGTGACATCATCATGTTTTCAATGCTGCCCACACCTGTTCTGCCTCCAACCCTCCTGCAAGCTCAGCCTGATAACCCTAGATGTATATGTGACTGGCTGTTCTTTAAAAGCTCATATGAGCTGTATAAACATGTAACTTATTTATTTATTGCATGTATATACCACCCTCCCTTGTGGCTCAGAACTATGAAATGTTAATGCCTCACAGAACTAGAGAGCCTTGAGTGACAGGCTGTCCCAAAGGATTCGATTGGTTAATATCAGTTGAGCGGAAAGACTTGGGAACTGACTGCTGCGCAGAACACAGTTTACCTCTGACTGAGAATTGGAAAGGTTGAGGAGAGTTCTCTGACTGAGAACAGTTTAACACTGACAGGGGGCTGGGGAGGTTGGCAAGGAGGACTGGGAGGATCAGAGAAGACCACTCATTCAGTCCAGGAAAAAGGATAGGTCTAGTTAAAGAAGTAATTCCCTGCCCATCGATAAGGGAGATAGCTCTGCAGAATGGAACGATGAGTGTTCAGAGAAGGGATCTGGGTACTTAGTACCTGCCTTCTAAAACCTGAAAAGTCAGTTCAACCCAAGGAAGCATATTGGAGTGTTTTTAGGAAGCATGGAAACCAAGCGTTTCAACTCAAAAATTCTGTATGTCAAGCTTTACAAATCTCATGTGCTGGAAACCTAGGAATGGGTGTCAGAGATTTTTAATAAATGACCTCAGAGATATATCTGATTCACCTCTGACGTTTTACCCCTGAATTCACCTGACCTTTCCCCCTTTATATTCAATAAAATATTTGGTTTATTTATTGAATGTTCTAGATCCTCTTTGGTGCCATTTTCAGAAGTTTAGGTTAACAGAAGTTTAGGTTAATCTTGTCCCTCAAGTTCCTGTGCTGAGCCAGCATCAAAATACAAAAAAGTGACAGGGTGGGACAGCCACATATTTTCAGACAAGGAGAAATAGATAAAGGGGCTGTTCAATCAGCTAGGAAGGGGGGAGGGAGGGAAAATCCTGCATCTGAGTGAGTGAAGGGGACTAGGTCTCTCAGAACATATTTTGGATCAAGCCAGAATATAAAATCTGGCTACAGAAATTATGCATAATGATACAACTTTTCTCACAGCACTTAATGATTAAGGTTTCTTACTGTGTGCTGTTCTCATTTGAAAGCATTTGGCTTTTCTGAACCACAAAGAGATGATGCAAAGGAATGTGAATTGCTTTAGAATAGGATGGAAAAGCATTCTGCTTGCTCCTGGCCCCAGATTTTCCATTGAGCTCTCTCTCTCTCTTTCCGTTTGTCTTCCTCTCCAATGAGGGCCAAAAATGGCTTTTACTAAGAACTTATATACTTTTTCCACACCAAAATACAGCCACTTCACAACCAGCAAGGCAGACGGAAAGAGATGTGTGTTGGTGTGTGTGTGTGTGTGTGTGTGTGTGGGGGGGGGGTCACTAGGGACATGGCCTGTGAGCCAAGGGGACGGCAGTCCAAAAAGGTTTGGGTCCCAAATATTTCATCAACTATCTTGTTCCATATTTTCAACAGCTGCCATTCTTTCTGCTTCTTCCCCAGAGGTTAAAGGGCACAATTTGATACCAGAGCTACCTGGCACCACTTTGACTTTCCAAATCTGCCTTGCATTCTGCACAGGGTACAGGCAAGAGTCCCCAAAATGGGGTGGAAACTTTTTAAAAGTCCAGTCTAAAACATCTGATTGTTTTGATGTGCAACCTGTAGTCTGCCACTATTAGGGCAGAATATGGAAACACAGAATAGTGTTTTATCTCTCTAATTCTTCAATCTATCTGCAGAATGTAATACAAGGAAAGGTGGATGAGATTTAGATGAAGCTGGAGTGAAAATTAGTGGACAATTAACCATTTGAGATATGGAGGTCACATTACTGGCAGAAAAGACATGAAACCCCTACAGATGAAGGTTAAAGGAGAAAACACCAAAGCAGGATTACAGATGAACATCAGCTGAAGCAGGATTACAGCTGAACATCAAAAAGGACTACTGGGGAATTAAAAAACTTTGAAGTTGACTATGAAGAAACTGAAATTGTTCAAGATTTTCTATCCTTTGCCTCCATCATCAACCAAAGGGAGGCGATGGAGACTAGGGAGGGCAGGAGCTAGAAAAGATTCCTAAGTGGAAGAATGTGTGGTTGGTAACCAAGAGCAACTTAACTGGTGCCACATTATTGTTTTCACTGGCAGTCTTCAAGCAAAGGTTGGATGCACACTAAAATGAGCAAACTGAGGCTCTTGTACTGCGGTCACAATATGAGAAGACAAGGGGAACTGGAAAAGACAATTCTACACAAAGTTGAGTTGGTTCCCTTCATCACAGAAGCCATGAGGGCCCTCAGTTTGCAAGACTGGAGCGAGGCTGTTAATGGGAGGATGACAGCAATTAACACACAACACACACTGAGAGTTCCAGAAAACGTGATGACAGCTGATTAACACTCTTGGTTGATCTTGATGAGAGGTATTCCTTACCTTAAAACACAAAATCCAAAGGTACTTCTGATCAATGGGACAGTTTATCCCACTGATTTTAATGGGACAAGTACAACTAACTCTCTCCGGATCTTGATGTTTGTGCACAAAACCCAATTCAAATTTGGATACAAGCACCGTATAAGTCGCATCACATCAAGGAAACAAATTCAAGAAATAGCAAGGCATGCTCTTCCCCCTAGAAACAGCTCCCCAGCCAGATGTAATCTCTAAAGCAAGGGTAGTCAAACTGCAGCCCTCCAGATGTCCATGGAGTGAATGCTGGCAGGGGCTCATGGGAATTGTAGTCCATGGACATTTGGAGGGCCGCAGTTTGACTACCCCTGCTCTAAAGCATTTGAGTGCCAAAAGGAGGAGGAAAATACAGACAAATAGAACGGACTCCAGGTCAGCACCCATCCCAGCCTGCCGTCTGATGATGACGAATATCCTAACGAGGTCTGCAGATGTACCCGGAAGGTGGAAATATATCCTAATTAATGCTATTGATCTTCTGCCTGTGAAGTCAGCCCGTTGCTGAAGAAGCTCCCCACACAAAGGAGTGAAGGCAAAGAGAAGGCAAGCAGGATTGTGATGTCCATGCCCTTGTCAAGGTCAACGAAATCAAGGAACATAAATAAAATATAAATAAATAAACAATCCAGGTCTGTTCATGAGCCACAGACTCACAGGAGGAGAAACACCTTTAACCCTCCCCTCCAATTCTCCCCTGCCCCCAGCTTCAAGGGAAAGGCTCCTAACAAGAACCAGAAGGGAAGGGGGAGTGCTTCCTGCCCCAAAGCAACCCACACCAAGGGCCTAATTTCAGCAAGGGCAGGAAGAGAACCTGAGAGGTGAGTCCGCTAGAAAGCCTCCCTTACCGATTCTGTGTGGCTATTCCGCATTGACATCCAGCTCAGAGGAAACTGTTTTTTTGGGGTGTATCCAAGCGTTGCAGCACAACAAACCTGCCTGGCTTGCCCCCTCTCTCTGAGGGACACAATGATGCACATCAGATCACCTCCCTTAGATGTCCTTGGATCTAGTCAAGGTCAAAGGAGATGTTCTTTGCGGGAAAGCCGAAGATCCAGTTTGTGGAGACTGAGATAATTTTAATGCGGTCTGAAGGGAAAACTTGTTGAAGGGGTTTACTGAGCATTTTCATAGTATCAAAAAGTCAGCTGCATTTGCCTTGCATTGTTGCTGAAGAAATGGGCCATCAGAGAAAACTTGCAAGGGCGGATGAGCTCTGGAAAAGGTGGCTTTTGCCCGCTCTGCAAGGTCACTCAAGTTCACAAGAGTTCTCCCTCATGCTCATCCCCCCACTTGCATAGCTACTTCTGCCTAGCTGTGGTGCGGCATAAGATGTTTTCACACCAACCATTTCTCATGGAGGAAAGCACAGTAATTGGGTCGGCATTAACCACAGTTAGCTATCTCCACACCACTGCTGCCCGTTCTTCCTCAAAATGGAGTCCTGGGCAGAAAACCAATAAAACTGCACATGGGCAAGAAGCGGTTTCTCTCCAATAGGTCTTTTCCCCAGAGGGCAGGGGATTTGGGGTCTAGAGGCAAGCCCGTGTTTCTTGCAAGAGGAAGGCTGGTCTTGCATGCAAGACTCCGGAAATACAAGGCAAATGGCTGCCTGCGAAGCACAGACTGTCAAACGCCGCAGAACAGGGAAGAAATAGACCCCACAAAGCCACTGAGACCTTCAAGGCTTCTAGAGGGGCCAGTGAAGATGAGAATAGCAATACTTCATGTTTATAGCCCACCCTTCTGGGCTGGTTTATGGTGGGTAACAAAATAAAATATTATCATTCTTTGTCGCCACATTCTGCAGCCTGCGAGGCCTTGAGCTCATGGGCTGGGGAGCCATCGGGCACCTAGAGGGGCCTCCCCCACCCCTTCCCTTCCCCTTGGCAGAGAGTGGGTGAATTGGCATTTTAGTCCGCTGTCAGATATTTGGGATATGTTCTAATTATATATTGTTTTATCAGGGTTTTTATTGGGTTTTTACTGTTGTAACCCGCCACGAGCCTTTATAGGGAGTGGCGGGCTAAAAGTCTAAATGATAATGATAATGATAATGATAATGATAATGATAATGATAATGATAATGATAATGATAATGATAATGATAATGATAATGATAATGATAATGATAATGATAGCTCAGTATGAGCTTAGGCTAGCAAGAAATGCTAAAAACAAGAAGAGTTCTTTAGTTATATTCAAAGTAAGAAAAAGAAAAGGGACATGGTAGGAACACTGTGGGGGCCAGAAAGTGACATTGTAACAAGAGATGAAGACACCAGATTACAGCTAAGGTTTATGGGATTGGACTATCACCATTTTAGGGGGTCAGTTGTAGTTGTAATGGGGTACTGATTGTATGTTTCATTGGGGTTTTTACTGGGGGGGTTTCAGTAACCCACAGTGAGACAGCATGCTGAGAGTGGAAGGAGATTAAATAAATAAATAAATAAATAAACAAACAAACAAATAAAATAGTAATATGTGGACCATAAAATAGATGATCATGCAACATTGCTTCATGGCTAAAAAGTTAGATGCTAGAGTTTCTTTGCTTTCTACTGCAACATGCTAGAAATAAACTCAAAAACTGCAAGCAGGGAAACACACACAGATGCTTCTTAAAAGCAGAAGTTTTAAGAGTTCATAAGTATTTTTTGTGAGGTCAAGAGTTCAATGTACTAATCTTGTCTCCGAGACAGTTCTAATGTCAGCAGACTGGACAGGATGCTTCTTCAATACTTACAGACACATTTTCTTCATGGTGATAAACTTGTGTTATTTTCTTCATGAACCCTTTTAGCCACATATGCAGACTGTAAACCTGCCTCCTACAGGTCCATGGAGAGCCACGCAAGAGGGTGCCTTGTCTGTTCAGCTAGAGAACTCCTACGTCTTGACTGGGGAGGGCTCTTCTCATCCACATCTCCCTTGGTCGGCCACTCACCCAGGCAAGGACTAACCAGGGTCCCCCAGCACTGCCTGCCCCATGGCCTCGAGTTGGTTTACAAGGCCTGGCCACCAGGCATTTGCTTGAGGCCGACCAACCCAACAACATCCACTGGTCCCCCTTGACACCCCCTTTCATGACTGAATATGAACTACCTAAGGGTTCCGTTCAAGTTGCTATCTTTCTTGAACAATGTTCTGTTGAAATATCCTAGTTTAGTGGTCCCCAACCACTGGGCCGCGGCTCCCTCCCTCCCCCCCGCAGTAAGAAACTTACCAGGCTGCAAGCTTGCGGCCCGGCAAGCTTCTTACTGTGGGAGGGGGGGAGAGGGAAGCAGGGCTGCGCATGTGCACATGTGCGCATGCATGCGCAAAAGTTCTGCACATGTGCGTTTTTTGCCACGCACGGCACATGGGCGCATGCGCGGGCTCACATGCGCGGTATGCGCAGCCGGGCAATCGCCCTCCTTGCTGCCGCAGGTCCCCAGCCTGAAAAAGGTTGGGGACCACTGTCCTAGTTGATACATTATATGTTATGTTATCATTGTTATATTTGTTGTGATGTTCTACTTAATTGCCTTATGACATTTTATGTAAACCGCCCAGAGCTGTATGGAAGGGCGGGATAAAAATCTAAATAAATACAAGGAAAGGACTTCACAAGTCTTTGGGATGTTTTTTTCGACGCAAGACTTCCTTGCAAAGAATGACTAAGCCTGGTTTTTATCCTTGGCTTGTTTATATCAGTCCAAATATTTCCCTTTCAAATTTGCTCCAAAAATACAGAACAGGCGTTCTTGCCAGCACCGCAGCGAGGAGGCCCCAGCTCTGAGGGTATTTGCTAAATCCAACTTGTCAACTGTATCAAATAGGTACTAATCCCATTAAATGCATCACAGACTGCTAATAACCAAGCAGGAGACACCAAATCCTCCCCTCTGAGGGCATTTTGATCTGCTCAGATTTAGAGAATAGCCTCAAAGGACAAGATCTATCAACTCTCCTTGGAAATAAATGTAGTGTGGAAAGTATTCTTCCAACAATCAGCCGGGCGTGTTCTAGACCCACGACTCTGTTCAAAGACAGATTAACCAGGAAGGAAATGTACTCTTTGGGCAGCCCCCGTCCCACCATTATGCTGATTATGAAACCCTCATCATCACTTGGCAACAGGCGTAGTCAAACTGCGGCCCTCCAGATGGCCATGGACTACAATTCCCATGAGCCCCTGCCAGCAGTTGCTGGCAGGGGTTCATGGGAATTGTAGTCCATGGACACCTGGAGGGCTGCAGTTTGACTACGCCTGCTTTGTAGAATTACTACCTATGTGCATATTTCTCAGCTACATTTTGGGGAACCATCCCCCCAAATATGATTTCTGCAGCAATCCTAAGGACCCCTTCCTGGGAGGAGACCTGAGTAAGATGCCCTGCTGGACTTCCTGGAGTGGGAGGCTGGGTGGGCTCTGCAGTTCCCCCGGCTGTTAATTCTGGGGGACTTCAATGTCCCTGAAGGGAAAACCAGCTCCTTGCAGAATTTGGACCTGGTGTCTGCCACGGCAACACTGGGAATCTCCCAGTTGGTTAGTGGCCCCACACAGCCAGAAGGCCACACCGTGGTCTTGATCTTTGGGATGGGAATAAACATTGGTCCGGGGCAACCAAGCAGGGTGTGATGGTCGGACTACTTTACCCTCAAGGATCGAGCCAATAGCCCACTCCCTCCCTGTATAGGTGGAGAACTGATTCATGCTCCCCCAAGGAGACTCATGGAGCCGACTGGCTTCCAGAATGCTCTGTGGCATCCAATGCTCCCGGGCATTCAGTTGATGTGCTAGTGGAAGGCAGGCCAGACTGTCCTCACGAAGCCATCAACAAGATGGCACCTGGATGC
Organism: Paroedura picta; assembly: GCF_049243985.1. NCBI lineage: Eukaryota > Metazoa > Chordata > Lepidosauria > Squamata > Gekkonidae > Paroedura > Paroedura picta. The sequence goes on along the minus strand of NC_135374.1, from coordinate 122,749,811 downwards.
CCTCTCCGTTTCCACCCTGAGCCAGCTGCATGGTCTACACCGGAGCTGTGCAGACAGGAGCAGGGACTGAGAGGGCTAGAGCGAGGCCACAAGAACATCCGATAAGATGAGATATCAGTAAAAGTGGGGGTAAAGAGAGTATTTTGTGACGTCTATTGCCTCTGCTAGCTCACACCTAGCTCAACTATTTAAAACAATTTGCTCACTGACATCTTTAACTCAGGGATCATCAGAAATTACGCAACTGCATGTTAGCTGTGAGGCTTTCTCAAGCTATTTTGCAGAGAAAATTTTTACTTCCGCCACAATCTAATTACCAAGCTTGATACAGATAGCAAACTGGAGGCTCCTTGGCTGTCTCATAGCTAGAATCATAGAATAATAGAATTGGAATGGACGTCCTGGGTCATCTAGTCCAGCCCCCTGCACTATGCAGGACACTCACAACCCTATCGCTCATCTACTGTCACCTGCCCCCCGCTTAAACCTTCACAGAATCAGCCTCTCCATCAGATGGCGATCTAGCCTCTGTTTAAAAATCCGCAAAGGTGAAGAACCCACCACCTTCTGAGGAAGCCTGTTCCACTGAGGAACCGCTCTAACTGTCAGGAACTTCTTCCAGATGTTGAGATGGAATTTCTTTTGCATTGATTTCATCCCATTGGTTCTGGTCCGTCCCTCTGGGGCAAGAAAGAACAATTGTTTCACTCTGAACCATTTCATCCCCTCTCTTCAGCAGATATGGACAGGGCTCTGACAGCAGTCTGGTTGGCCACTTGCCCCCTTGACAGGTACCTCTCATGGTTGGTGAAAACTGGCAGTGAGGAGATCTGGGCTCCTCTCCGAGAGATTATCAACTTGTCCCTGAGCACGGGCACCTTCCCGGAGAAACTGAAGGAGGCTGCGGCTAGACCACTTATGAAAAAATCAGGGCTGGACCAACCCAACCTTGCCAAATACTACCCAGTCCTGCATCTGCTGTTTCTGGGCAGGGTGTCTGAGTGGGCGGCTACGGGACAGCAACAGAGCTTCCGAGAAGTCACATCAGCCCTTGACCCTTTCCAGTCTGGCTTCCATCCTATCCATGGGAGGGAAATGCTCTGGCCACTCTTACAGACAAGCTCCAGAGACTGTTAGATCTAGCTGAGGCAGCGCTGTTACTCTTGATGGACCTGACAAGGCAGACTTCCGCCTTTTAGCCCAGTGCGTAGCCAATGTGGGGATTCAAGGCTCAGCCTTAACATGGTGATGGCCTTTCCTCCAAGGTCAAGGACAGAGCGTGGGCTTAGGAGAGAGAATACCCCAGTGGCAAACCCTAACCTGCAGAGTCCCCCAGGGAGCTATTCTCTCTCTGATGCTATTCAAAATGTGCATGCACCCCCTTGCCCAACTGCTCTGGAATTCTGGGCAGGGTTGTCACCAATATGCTGATGACACCCAGCTATTTCTGTTGACAGATGGTGACCCATCAGCCCCACCCCACTCTAAAATGTTTGGAGGCAACGGTTGACTGGCTCAAGAGGCATCACTCACATTAAACCCAGCAAAGACAGAAGTCCTCCGTCTTGACTGGCACACTGAAGGAGACACGGTGCTACTACCAATGCAAGATGGGGTCTGTCTAACAGCTATGACCACCAAGAGACTAGGCGTAATTCTGGATGCCTCCCTGTCCACGGAGGCCCAGATCACAAAGGTGGTCCAGAGTGCCAAGTCTTCTACTACCTTCGCCAGCCGAGACAGCATCCAAACTAGCCACTGTGAGCCATGCAATGGTCACTTCCACATTAGACTTCTGGAACTTGCTACCCACAGAGCTGGCCTTGAAGCTGCCCTTGAAATTCCAGCTGGTCCAGAATGCTGTAGTACAAGTCCTTACTGGGACTCAATGGAGAGCCCACATCACACCAGGGCTCTCTCAGCTGCACTGGCTTGAAATCAGAGACCAGGTCAGGTTCAAGGTTTTGGTGCTAACCTTCAAACCACTTAATGGCCTGGGACTCCTAGGACCACGGCCTCTTCCTCTTGAGGTGGGGAGGGGGCAGTCAATGGCAAACAAACTGCCATGGTACATCGATTGCTCTCCCCCGGGCTTCTTCTCGAACACTGTTGGCCTCCTTCTCCTCCGCCCCCCCCCCCTTTTAGGAAGGGGGGCAGGAAGGGGATCTTATTATTGCGCTGCCATGTTGTGATGGTTTTAAGTCTTTTAATGGGAGTTTTGATGGGGTTTTAAGACACTGTAACCCACCACGAGCCATTTGGGAGTGGCGGGAAATAAATCAAAATCAAAATCGTAATCGTAATCATCATCATCATCATCATCATAATATTCTCCTCCCACATCGTGCCTTGGAAGCACGGTCAGGCTTGCTGTAAGTTGGCTGCCCACTGGGGACAGCACTTCCATTGCCCCTACTCAGAGCTGCCCTCGTGCCGCTCACCACAGATTGCGGGAGCCCAGCAGACAGCTTTCCTCCCGAGAGGCCCACAGCCAGAGGGGGAGGCCAAGGAACACAGCCTGACCTGCAATCTCTGCCCTCTGAGGGCTGAGATGCTCAGCTGTAACGCAGCGATGGTTCATCGGAACGTATGTCACATTTGATAAGTCCGTGAGACAAGTGTAGCCCTCAGCAAGCATGATTCCTCCCCCACTGTCAGGCCTTCCCTCGCTCCAGAGAGCAGCACATCTCGGCTCCCATGATCCGAACGCTCACGCTGCAAGCCGGAAGAAATGGCCCCCATGTGTCCTCGATTAAGCCCAGAGGAGGGCACTGCTTGGGCACAGCCCCACCCAGCAATGAGGCTGCTGCTCAGAGGCGGAGCATCTACCTTGGCATACAGGAAGACCCCGAAGGAATCAGGTCACGGGTGATGCGCAAGACCGTTCTCTGCCAGCTGCTGCCAGTCTGAATCAGTGGCCCTGGCTGGGATGGCCTAATGGTCTGAGGCAGCGGGGGGGGGGGGGGGGGCTGGGGAGGGGTGGGACATGAGGGCTAGCCAGCAGCAGGAGGTGAGGCTGGCTAGAGTGGCCTCATGCCAGGGCTTCCTCACCAGCGGGGTAGGCAGGAAGGGCACGAGGGGAGAGAACCGTGAATGGCCCGCGCTCACCCAGCTGGCTGCATGGGGGGGGGGGGGAGGAGGAGTGGGGAATGAAACTCAGCTCTCCAGATGAGGGGCCGTCCCTCTTAAGCTGCCTCTCCAAAGCATTCTTCTCTCTCTTGCTGCTTCTCCGTTCAACTCTCCCTCCCTTATTTTCTTTTCGTTGCATTTATGGTGCAGCCAAGCCCAGAGTCTTCAGAACAGCACAGCAAATGGCTTGTAACCAAATTCCTCGGGGTTCTGAAGTTTCATTACTGCAAACCGTATTTGTTGCCTGGCTCGATAGTTCTAAATCCTGCATTTTTCAATATCCCATATTGCAGGGCAATGTATTATGGCGACACACTTAAGGAAACCAGCAAGCTATTTCTTAGCGGAGACTTGTTAATGCAGTAAAGCAAATTTAAAAATTCAGTACATTTGTCTTGTGGCAAACCACCCTGTATTGAGTCTGCCATGAGAACGCTGGAGGGTGTCACCCCAAGGGTCAGACATGACCCGGTGCTTGCACAGGGGATACCTTTACCTTTAAGCCTGCTGAAAGTCAACCCTGGCCACCTGCAGATGCTGCCACTGCTTCCGCCTGCAAGGGGCCCGAACACAACCGGCTGCCAGGCATTCATGCTCTGCCCTACTTCCCCCAGAGTCAAGGGCTTAGGAAGACTTTGGTCAAGACATGATTTGCTGGGGCTTTCAGCTGGCTTTCAGACCTGCATCCGGAAGTTTGATTCCGGATTTCCCAAGCCAGGAAGTTAACTGGACTCCGGTGCGGGTGTGCATGGAAAGGGGTAGGGGGCATTCAAGCATCGCCCATCACAGACCAACCAAGACCCGTCCTCCCCGTTAGCTCCAGTCCGTGCTCTGAAGGAAGGGGGGCTTCTTCCCTTTTGTCCCTAACGCACTCGACAAGGGAACACAGATGCCGTACCTGAGGTTCATTACGGCCATTTGTCTCGGCTAATTCCTTGGCATTTTTTTTAAACTGTGAAGACAGAAACACAAACAATTGTTAGTAGACTCTTCCACATAGTTATCGTTGATTTATTTAAAGTACCGTTTTTATAAGGCCTTCAATGAGCAAAACAGATGGAGCATATAATTCTAATGAGGTTTTTTCTTGTGGAAATCAGTATGAAACCAACCTATTTAAAGCCTGATAGGGTGGCTGAAGGAACAAAAAATTAAAAGGGAGCAAATACTAAACCAAGATCATTATTTTTAAAAATAATAAGACTAGGATGCATTCTCAAGGCTGGAGAAGTGTGTAAAATTGGCTTTCAGGAATAATGAATGATTTCATTTCCCATTCTTGTTGCTATTAATTTGAAACTTTGCAGTGCTTGCAAATTGCTACTAGCTAAATAGCAGTGAGCTAATGGTTGCTTTTGAATGATAGATTTGGAGCCGCTTAAAAAGCGGAATTGCTTGGAAAGGTTTTGTTCTCAGGGAAGAGTCTAGAGGAAGGAGGAGGAGGAGGAGGAGGAGGAGGAAGCACAGCTCAGTTAGATCCCAAATGGCTGGACCAAAGCCATCTTCTCAGATAAAGGGGGGGGGGAGCAGATGGACAGACTCATCCTGCAAAAGGAACCACCCCCACATCCCAAATTGGGAAGAGGAGGGAAGCCACTCAGAGAAGGCAAGGAGGTGAGGATTAGACGTGGATAGGAGGGTGATGCTGTTGCTGCCAGGGGTCCAGACAGCCTGCAATTGTTCCGCAGAAGCTCCCGCATTTCTGTCTCACTTGCTCGTGCCTGAAGTTGGTGTGTCCATCAGGTACTCTTCATCTATCATGCACTCTAGCATTCTGCTTATTGGCCCCTTTTGCCCTTTTTATGCACCCAGCTATTTGGCTGCATCTCTCCCAGAAAGTTGACCACAGGATCTCTGCAGCAACAACACCTACCAGGGCCTAGACCAGAAGAACTTGGGCATCTCCACCCGGCCAACCGAAACACTATTTGGGAGAAGGTGGGGGGCTGGACTGGATGGCCCTTTGTGGTCACTTCCAGCTCTGTGTGATTCTGATTCTGAATTCTTGCTCTAAGCTCACTGGGCATTTGGATAGAAGGAAGTCAGATAAGAAAAAGCCATTTAATTCATGTCTCTCGTGTTTCACCCATATGTAGAAAGTGGTAGGCTCTATTTCATGTACAGAGAATACAAAGATGGGGATACAGAGGGCCATTCCATACATCTAAGAACAGAGCATTAAGACAGCGCAATTGTTTAACCTTAAAAGCCATTTCTCACCTCCTCGAGCTCTCACTTTCTTCTCCTGCTTTCTTACACTTCCTGGCAATCCTGGCAGAGGAGAGGGACTTGTTATGCCCATGCGTCTCTCCCCACCTATCAATCATGGCAACCAGCCAATCAACTTTCTCCCAGTTTTAAAGGGGAAGTGATGCAAGCAATCTATTTTTTAAAGTAAAAATTCTCCATTGTTATGCCTATGCATCTAATCATAGATGCATAGTGCATATTTTAGTGCCACCCTGTTCTGGAATTATGAGCCTTGAAGATCAACAGAAGTTGATCTTTAAATTCCCATTTTGGGGGGGGGGGTTGAGAGGCATGCTTTGTGCGCCAACTGGTGGGTGGAATTTTTTCCCCCCGCCTGGATCAAGCAACGTGTATTTGTTGCTCCAGGCAGCTTTCTACAAAAAAAAAAAAAGCCCTGTTCCAGGGAGAAGGGAAAGGGAGGCGGGCACAAGGGCAGCCGCAGGAGCTGGAGATCACACTACTTCTGGCCACTTTGGTTACGCACAGCTATTCCGCTAGTGGGTGCTTGTTGCTCTCCTCCCACTAGGGCAACATAGTGGGGGGAATCCACTTTATGCAGTTCCCCAACTAACCCTTTAAAATGGAGGATGTAGTTGCCAGTTTGCTGCTAGAACGCTGGATGCTGACGCCGTTGTGTAAAACATTAAAAAAAAAAGCATCTGCAAGAGGTAACCCTTTCATCAAATTTTCTGGGTGCGGAATTGCCCACAGTATATGGAACAGAAAAGAGAGACAAGAGAAACTGTGTATATATATCAAAAATAGTATTAAGAAGGTCATTTAGAATAATGAATTTATCCAAACAGAAGGCAAGTCAACAACAAAATTCAAATATGCATGTACGACATAAAATTTTTAGGACAAAAGGAAACTACAATGTGTGTTCCAATATCCTCAGTGAACAACGTACTGTTTTATAAAACGAGCAAATGTCATATTTGAATTTTGTTATTGAACTGCCTTCTGTTTGTATAAATTCATTATCCTCAATGACCTGCTGAATACTATTGTTGATATTGATACACAATGGCTCGTGCCTCTTTTTTCAGTTCTATTTCATATGCTGCACTCTAATTTGCAGACTGCTTTGACTTAATTTTTTAAAACCTTTGGAATAATCCCTGAGTCCCACATCATGTTACTTCAGCCTTAAATTATCCCAAATTGTAAGTGGTCTAATGGCTAAAGGGAGGGATAGTGAGGTGTCCGAGGATGACCTTGCCCTGGTTGAGGCTTCTTTGGGGCCAGGGATCATCAGCCAGTTGGAGTTGGCTGAGTGTAATGCTCTTTGGGGAACACAGGCAGAGATGGTCCTTCAGGTACAATGGGCCTAGACTGCAAATAGCCTTAAAGGCTGCATATGCGGTTGTCCTGGATCCAACTGGTAACCAGTGCAGCTGTTGGAGTATACACCTAATGGGGGCCCTCCAAGGTGTTCCCATGAGGACCGTGGCCACTACATTCTGAGCCAACTGTAGCTACTGGAGCAGGGATAAGAGCAGGCCCGCTCAGAGTGAGTTGCAGAAATCCAATCAAGGGTAGCAGAAATCCAGTCTAGAGCCCACGAGAAGTATGTCAGCCCTCAACCAGAGCCAGGGCCTTTTCGGTCCCGGCCCTGACCTGGTGGAATGAGCCCCTGGGAGAGCTAAAGGCCCTGACCGAGTTTGTTCAGTTCTGCAGGGCCTCCAAGTCGGAGCTCTTCCACCAGGCATGGGTTGAGGCTGGGGGCAACGAGACGGAGAGCCCCTCCTCAGTTGGGCCGGGACATCAGGCTCTCCTACTACTACATCTTCTCCCCAGAGGTGCTGGACGGGGGAGATACTGAACGGATGTGGTGGGGGGAGTGTTTAGCCTATCATCAGATGTAGGATGGTTTTAAGCTGGGGATGGTTGATATTTTATTGTGGGGTTTTTAATGTTAGAATCATAGAATCATAGAGTTGAAAGGGGCCATACAGGCCATCTAGTCCAACCCCCTGCTCAACGCAGGATTAGCCCTAAGCATCCTAAAGCATCCAAGAAAAGGGTGTATTCAACCTTTGCTTGAAGACTGCCAGTGAGGGGGAGCTCACCACCTCCTTAGGCAGCCTATTCCACTGCTGAACTACTCTGACTGTAAAAAATGTTTTCCTGATATCTAGCCTATATCGTTGTAGTTTAAACCCATTACTGCGTGTCCTTTCCTCTGCAGCCAACAGAAACAGCATCCTGCCCTCCTCCAAGTGACAACCTTTCAAATACTTAAAGAGGACTATCATGTCCCCTCTCAACCTCCTTTTCTCCAGGCTGAACATTCCCAAGTCCTTCAACCTATCTTCATAGAGCTTGGTCCCTTGACCCCAGATCATCCTCGTCGCTCTCCTCTGTACCCTTTCAATTTTATCTACGTCCTTCTTGAAGTGAGGCCTCCAGAACTGCACACAGTACTCCAGGTGTGGTCTGACCAGTGCCGTATACAATGGGACTATGACATCTTGTGATTTTGATGTGATGCCCCTGTTGATACAGCCCAAAATGGCATTCGCCTTTTTGACCGCTGCATCACACTGCCTGCTCATGTTTAGTTTACAATCCACAAGTACCCCAAGGTCTCGTTCACACACAGTGTTACCTATGTTGTAACCCAGTGCTAGCCAGCTTGCAGGGAATGGTGGGTAATAAATCAAATTGTTGTTGTTGTTGTTATCATTAGTGGTAGTAGAAGTTCAGCAGTGCCTAAGGAGACAGTGAGCTCTGCCTCACTGGTAGTCTTCAAGATAGTTATCCTGGATGCTTGAGGCTGATCCTGCATTGAACAGGGGGTGGGACTAGATGGCCTGCATGGCCCCTTCCCAGTCTAGGATTCCATGAGTCTAGTTCAGCAGTGGAAGGGGCTGCCTAAGGAGGTGGGGAGCTCCCCCTCACTGGCCGTCTTCAAGCAGCAACTGGACAGATCCTTCTCCTGGAGGCTTGAGGCTGATCCTGCCTTGAGCAGGGGGTGGGACTAGATGGCCTGCATGGCCCCTTCCCACTCTAGGAGTCCAGTTCAGCAGTGGAAGGGACTGTCTAAGGAGGTGGGGAGATCCCCCTCACTGGTGGTCTTCAAGCAGCCGCTGGACAAGTGCTTGTCCTGGGTACTTAAGGCGGATCCGGCATTGAGCAGGGGGTGGGACTAGATGGCCTTTGTGGCCCCTTCCCACTCTAGGATTCTGTGAGTCTAGTTCAGCAGAGGAATGGGCTGCCTAAGGAGGTGGGGAGCTCCCCCTCACTGGCCGTCTTCAAGCAGCAACTGGACAGATCCTTCTCCTGGAGGCTTGAGGCTGATCCTGCCTTGAGCAGGGGGTGGGACTAGATGGCGCTGCCTAAGGAGGTGGGCCAAAGCAGCAGGTGAAGAAAGCCACGTGATATGCTGCGTGGTGTCCACTGCATCCGCACAATGAGCACCTCTGTGCAGACATCCAGACTCCCGCATTTGGAACGGCAGCTTTAGGAGAGTGCACCAGGGTCTTCTGGAGAGCAGAAGGAACAGTGCTGCTTGATTAAGGCAGTTACCAAACATGGTCCCTGGTTTAATTCAGGCAGCTGCTTAATCTCTTGATAATCAAGAATGAATTAGCTTCAATTAGACTTCCAACTTTCAAAGCTTTATCAGCTTTCGTTAAAAAAGCTCTGGTGACAATGATTTAATGCCCAATTTCCAGCCCTTTTTTGGGCAGCCAATAGCTCCGTGGGCCATTATCACTTCCTTGAGATCCCGGCTGCTCCGAGGGGCAACGAGGGTCTCTGCAGGATGGAGCATTGCTGGGTTCTCCATCACCTTGAAGAAGGTCCTGGGAAGAATTTGTGATGGTGTTCTCCATGAGAGCCTTGGGATGATGCAGTGCCAGGAAAGACACCTTTCTGATCCTGTGAGCAGCTACAAAGTGACTGCCACAAAATGGCTCCCACAAGAGGCGGAGCCAGCCATCAAATGGTCGCCACAGCTTAACATCAGTCACATGGGGCAGGTCCTTGTGCTGTGCAGACTGTGCAGTTACTTCAAGTGGGGGTTATTTAGTGTTTTTATGGTGGGGATTTTACCGATTATACTTTGAGGGTCTACTTCATGTAGAAAAGAAATCTGAAGGTGATGGAGATACTTTATGCCTGTCTGGGTGTGAGGCTCAGCTGGGACCCAACTTCCCCCCAGAGTGCCAGGCCAAATGTATGTGGCCATCACAAAATTAAAGAGAACATTCTTAAAAAATTATACACTTAGAACATTCTATTCAGTTCTCTTTGGTAAAATTTAAGAACATACATAAAAGGTATTTTTAGTCACTTTTTGGGATTGCGTTTTCTCTTAAGTTTCCTTGCAGATGGAACAAAAAGTGCCACTCTGCAGGAAACAGAAGGCTCCGTGGCTGATAACAGATAGATTAATCTGTCCAAATCACAAAAGGGAACTGAGCCCAGGGTCTGAAAATAAGGGCCAGGCCAAAACATAGTGGGGGAACCCCCCCCGCCCCCCGAATTCCTGCAAATACAGGCAGAGGTTATAGGAGGCATGGCCGGTGGGAAGCTCCGTTGGCTTTCTCTGAAATGCTAATCTGAGTTTGTATGTGGAGACCTTGGTTCCCACACCTCCTCATGTCTCGTCAGCACATCCAAATCTGCACAGGTCGGAAAACGGGACCTACCCTTTGACTAGACTCTGGCAAACCCTTCTGCCCCACCATGCTTATAGGGAGTGTCCTTGAGCATCGCATGGTACCCAAGGAAGCAAACCCCAGTCATGTGTTGTACTTGCCTCCTGCCACTGTGGGATACGTGTACAGGAACAGTGGGGAGCATTTTCTGCTGCCCTGACTCTCTGCAGCATGGCTGTGTCTGCATGGATGAGATGGGAGATGGGAAACGCATTTCCCCCACTGATAATTTTCAAAGGAAGAGCTGTTTTGCTTGAAATCCATTTGTTTTTCCGGTATATTTAACCTTCCCCAAATCCATTTCTCTTTAGATAGAAAAACACGCAAGACACCTCTGGCATCTATAAGGGGGGAAATTGTGCATTTAAAAACATTTGCAGATGCAAATCCATGACCACAGGGGGCTTGTCATTGATGCGACCTGGAATTGAAATAGGAGACCAGCGGTCCCCAAAGGGTGTCTGTGAGTGCCCAGGCTCCCTGCAATGTGTTTCTTGGCCCCTTTTACTTTTCTCCCGAAGTAGAGTTGGCCCTGGAAAGGAAGTTGCTACAAAAGGCCGTACAAGACTTTGGTTGTCTCCATCATAGGAGGAGGAGGAGGAGGAGGAGGAGACAGGTGAGCAGTCAGAACAAGCATTTCTTCCACAAGCATCTGCAGGGGGTATGCAAAGGTAGCTTGCTAAATTCACCTTATTGCTAAATTCACTATATATCTTTGTTAGATCCCTGTGTCTTGTGCTCTAGCTTAAAAACCATAACCCATAACTATGAAATTCCATCCGCTTCAAGACAGCAGGCTCCATTTTCAGTTCCTCGCAGTATGCCTGGCTCTCACTCACTCATGAGAGGGGAAGGCTGAAATAACTGGGACATTCTGCCCTTTGTACATGCCCAGAGGCAGCCTTGACTACTGTTCCCCAAACCATTGGTAAAGATGGGAGGCTGCATTGAGTTTGGGGTGGTGGCACCAAGAAAGATCAAGCTTACATACATGAAAACACCCAAATCCAGGGCAGGTTGATGGCTGCAGCGCCCCCCCCCCTTCCCACAGCCCCACAAATGCTGACAGGCCCTGGATCCAGACCCAGGGGAGATCCAAGCTCTTTCTCTACAGCCAGGCCCACCTGTTCCTGGAGGATTTTCAGCATGGCCTGCGTGTGCGTCTGCTCTTCTCTTGCTTGCTCCAGTTCTGATTTTTTGTTGTTTAGTTCCTCTTGGATTTTCAGCAGTTGCTGCATGAAAGAAAGAAAGAAAGGATGTTCCCCATTATTCATGCTTGAGCCCCTGGGAATAAATGTCCAGGACTGCAAAGTCTTGTGAAAGCAGCATTTTTCAAGTTTGTCCCATTTTCTGTTTTTATTGCTCCCACTATTATGTCTAAGTTGAACAAGACATACATTATATCCGCCTGCATTTTCTACCTCTTGCCAGGGAGATGCATTTTCCTTAATGTAACAGATCGCTTAACCAAACATTAAAACACAAATCCCTGGCATGGTGCGCCAGGCACAGCAGAGCTGTCGCAGCCATCTGAACCAAAGCTTTATTTGCCGAAGGGAGTAGAGCCTCTGGTTTAATAACAGGGAGGCACACGCTTCAGGCCATAAATAATTTACAAACACGGCCCTTAATATCATTCGTTACTGGCCCAAAGCCATCTCATTCTGCACCAAGCTATAATCCGAAATGAATTTATGCTGAGTTGCCAAGATAGCAAAAAAACGAATAAAATTGGATGAGTACATCTGTGAGGCCAAAACCATGCAGATGAATGCGTTGGAAGGGGAAAGTGCTGAGAAGAATGGCGAAAAGACCAAAGGAAGCTTTTCAGGATTTTTGAAATGGACTGGATGGATCTCTTCTAGCGCCCATCGAGCGACAACAGAACAGCCCCCCCAAGGACTCCAGCGGCCCCCGTCGGAGGAGACTGCTCTAGCCACCACGACACACTTTTTAAAGTCTTCACTTATCTGCCCAGACACTGCATGTGGTTAGTCCTGAATCCGCTTACATATCATAACACAACGGAGACAGGTCATCCATCATTCCGCACCTTGGTTTAAAGCTACAAAGCTGCCTTTGAAAAATGTCCCAATCAGAATCCATCACAACCAAAGGAGACAGGGAAAGGAGTCTTATAAAGGTCTTTGGTAAACAATCAAAAGCATCCAGAGAAATGGCTTAGGCTGGACATACCTACTTTGGATTGCAACATTTGTTTAAGTACTATATTTTTAAAAATCATGGCCATGATATTATTCATTCACTTCTTTAAAAAGAGCATGCTACATTTCAGTGGTGGTCAGGATACCCTTTTTCTTGGTTGGGGGAGGGAGGAAATACAGGCTCTCAGTGACTAAAACTCTGCTTGTCCTTCCTTTCTTTCTGGAGTCCCATCCTATTCCATCCTTTGCTCTAATGTAGTCCAAATAACAATTCAGATCCCAGAGGTTTTCCTGCTCTGCATAGTTGCCAACAAATTCATCCAGTGAAAGAGGACGGCTGACCAATCCCCTCCACTAGCATGGCAAAACTGGCCCACAAGAGCTTTCAAGAGCCAGAGCTCCTGCCTCCCGGCCCATCCAGACAGGTCCCAGCACCACAGCCCACTGACTGGCAAGTCGACAGGGCAGTGAGACACTAGAAAATGTCACAGTACAGCTTCAGGTTTGCATGAATGGGCCACAGACCTGGTGGAGAGACCCAGGAGAGCTGAGGGCCGTGATGGAGATCTCACAGTCCCCCAGGAACTGCAAGACGAGCTCTTCCGCCAGGTCTATGGGGAGGCCAGGGCTGTTAAGATCTGGCTACCCCCTATTAACCCCCTGAGGCATCTTTCCGTTCTCTGGGAGCGGGGTTGGGTTTGGGTTTTTAGTCCACTGACATTTTTTCTGGATTTTCTTGTTATTGATAGTTGGATTTTTGTTCTTTTAGGGGGGGTTTATTGGGGGGTTTTATCTATTGTTAGCTGCCACAAGCCGGTTCAGGAATGGCGGGATATAAATTAAATTATAAAAGAAATAACTAAGTAATAAAAACTGGGGCGAGGGCTCTCCTTGGTAGGTAGGGCCTGCTGGATTCCCCTTGGCCCTCGTCTGCGCTCCTTCCGTGTTTGCCTGCGGCCTTATTCCCCCCCACTCTGCCCCTGGTTTCAGCTCCTCAGGGTCTTCCGCTGCCCCACCCGGCATCTCGCTGCCACCCCGGCTTGGCCCCCACTGGCCGAGCTCTCGCTGTGCCTCAGAAAAGCATGGCTGTCCCCAGTCAGCCCCTCAGGGCCCGGGGAGCACTTCTTGGGGAAATGTTGGTTTTTGTAAGCCACACAGAATGATTTCCTGCCACTTTGGTCACAGGCAATTTGAACATCGCAGAACAGAAAGCTCTTAATTGTCTGGCCACAATTGTAAGCTAATTTGCAATTATCTTGGAGGGGAAAAACCTACCCTGATTACACCCAACTATTCAATAATGAATCGATTCGTTTGAAGCTCCCTCCGAGGGACAGGGGGGCTCTTTGGCCAGCGCTCGGAATGGCTGCAAGAGACACTTGGCTGCAGCTGCGGCCCGATCCCTCGCCCAGGGACAGAAAACCTCCTCAAGGGACACTGACGGAAAAGCCAGCAGACAGAGGCCAGGCAGCCCTGGCCCACGTGGAGGAGCAGGAGGAGGGGCACTCCCCCCTCCCAGCATGGACCCCACAACACACCCCTCAATCCGGGCAGGTCCCCGCCATTCCTTCCTAAATTCTGTACCAGCTAAACCCTTATCCTGGGCAAGCCAAAGAGACAAGTGACTGAGTCAGCAGTGGGGGGGGGGGGGTTTGGCTTCCCAGAGGACCCTTGCAATAAAACATACAGGCCTACCCCAAAATCTGTTCTAGAAAGGCCCTTCCTCTTCAGACAATGGACAGTCCAGAGAGAGGGCAGCCCTTCCTTCCCCCCTGTGGCTCAGGCCGGCTGACCTCAGGCAGCTGCTGCTCTGGACTTTACCTCACCGGCCCCACCCCCTGATCTGCAAAGGAAGACGGCCAGAAAGGTCTAACTTGCATGAGTGTTGTAAGGACCCTAACAATTATAAAGGGAATTAAATGCACCTTCTAAAGTACATTTATGAAAATAATGGAGAGAGACTACATGCTAGGTCAAACACAGGGATCTAGGTTGGTTTGGGTTGTTCATATTTTGCAAACATCCAGGAGGTTAGGAGGGGACTTAACTCCCCCCCATCCCACACAGCACTTCATTTAGAATCACAGTATCCCAGAGCTGGAAGTGTTCCTAAAGGCCATCTAGTCCCACCCCCTTCTCAATGCAGGATCAGCCCCAAGCACCCAGGATAAGTCTCTGTCCAGCTGCTGCTTGAAGACCACCATTCCACTGCTGAACCATTCTGTGAATAATCTGCTTGTGGTCCCTGGCCCTAGAAAAGCACTTGTGGCCTCAACCTGGGCCAGGGCATTTTGGTCCTGGCCCCGACTGGGTAGAATGAGCTCCCGGGAGGCTCAGAGCCCGCAAAATTGAGCTTTTCCGTCAGATCTTTGGTGGAGTCTGGGACCAGGAACAGCTGGGGCCCCTCCTTCATCTAACGCAAAACCATCTTGAGAGCCCCCCCCCCCCTCTGTGGTGATTGACTGCAGACAGGGGAGGAATGGGAATTATGCTGCTTCTTGAGTTTTATGTTATTATTAGGAAGCTTATGATGGGTTTTATTGGGGCTTTTATCTGTTTTATGTAACCCACCACGAGCCCATGGAGAGTGGCGGGATATAAATAGAAATAATAAATATTTTACTGATATACAGCAGGAACAGTTTGGGAAAGAGGCAGGTTAGCAATCAATCAATCAATCAATCAATCAATCAATCAATCAATCATGCTCGTTGTTCTCCTCTTGTTGTTGTTAGGTGCGAAGTCGTGTCTGATCCATCGCGACCCCATGGACAATGATCCTCCAGGCCTTCCTGTCCTCTACCATTCCCCGGAGTCCATTTAAATTTGCACCTACTGCTTCAGTGACTCCATCCAGCCACCTCATTCTCTGTCGTCCCCTTCTTCTTTTGCCCTCAATCGCTCCCAGCATTAGGCTCTTCTCCAGGGAGTCCTTCCTTCTCATGAGGCGGCCAAAGTATTTGAGTTTCATCTTCAGGATCTGGCCTTCTAAGGAGCAGGCAGGGCTGATCTCCTCTAGGACTGACCGGTTGGTTCGCCTTGCAGTCCAAGGGACTCGCAAGAGTCTTCTCCAGCACCAGAGTTCAAAAGCCTCAATTCTTTGACGCTCGGCCTTCCTTATGGCCCAACTTTCACAGCCATACATTGCAGCTGGGAATACCATAGCCTTGACTAGAAGCACTTTCGTTGGCAGGGTGATGTCTCTGCTTTTTAGGATGCTGTCTAGATTTGGCATAGCTTTCCTCCCCAGGAGCAAGCATCTTTTAATTTCTTTGCTGCAGTCCCCATCTGCAGTGATCTTGGAGCCCAGGAAAATAAAATCTGTCACTACCTCCATTTCTTCCCCATCTGTTTGCCAGGAATTGAGAGGGCTGGATGCCATCTTTGTTTTCTTGATGTTCAGTTTCAAGCCAACTTTTGCACTCTCCTCCTTCACCCGCATCAACAGGCTCTTTAGTTCCTCTTCACTTTCTGCCATTAGAGTGGTATCATCTACATATCTGAGGTTGTTGATATTTCTCCCTGCAATCTTGATCCCAATTTGTGACTCCTCTAATCCCGCCTTTCTCATGATGTGCTCTGCATACAAGTTAAATAGGCAAGGCGACAGTATACAGCCTTGCCGAACTCCTTCCTCAATTTTGAACCAATCAGTGATTCCATGTTCAGTTCTCACTGTTGCTTCTTGACCTGCATGTAAGTTTCTCAAGAGACAAATAAGATGCTCTGGTATTCCCATCTCTTTAAGAACTTGCCACAATTTGTTGTGCTCCACACAATCAAAGGCTTTAGCATAGTCAGTGAAGCAGAAGTAGATGTTCTTCTGGAACTCCCTAGCTTTCTCCATGATCCAGCGTATGTTGGCCATTTGATCTCTAGTTCCTCTGCCTCTTCGAAATCCTGCCTGTACTTCTGGAAGTTCTCGGTCCACATACTGCTGGAGCCTAGCTTGTAGGATTTTGAGCATAACTTTGAGCATAACTTTGTTCTCCTCTACATCTTCTCAATTTCATCCATGTTCTTTTGGAAGTGAGGCGCCCAGAACTGCACTCAGGACTCCAGGTACACCAATGCAGTACACAGAAGGACTAGGACATCTTGTGATTCTAATGTGAGGCCCCTGTTGAGAGAGCCCAAGACTGCATTCACCTTCTTTACGGCTGCATCACACTGCCTGCCCATGTTTAGCTTGCAGTCCACAAGCACACCAAGATCTTGTTCGGACATGCTGCTACTCACAAGGGTCTCTCCCCTCCAGTATGCTGCTTCTCATTTTTGTTAGCCAGATGTAGAACTCTACACTTATCCTTATTGAATTGCATCTTGTTCTCATTTGCCCACTTTTCCAGCGTGTTCCAATTAATTTAAATTAATTAAATTAATTTATTTGATTTATATATCGCCCTCCCAGGAACCTGGCTCAGGGCAGTGTACAACAATAAACAATAGCCACGTAAGTTAACAATTAATAACATTTTAAAACCATTTTAAACCACATCTGTAACTGGCACAACATGAGTTATAATGATAATTTCGGAGGTTCCATATCCAGGTTAGGATGTCTCCATAGGGGTGCCTTTGTAGGGGGGGCCCTGAGGTTGCAGGGTCACTTGCCTCTTGGTGGAAGAGCTCTGTCTTGCAGACCTGCGGCATCGTGCCAGTTCCGTCAGAGCTCAGGTCTCCTCTGGGAGCTCGTTCCACCAAGCAGGTGCCAAGACCTGAAAGTGCCGTGGGCCTGGCTGCGGCCAGATGTGCCTCCTTGTTGCCAGGGATTACCAACTGGTGGGTATTTGCAAAGCAGAGCACCGGCCAGATGTGGGCCCTCCAAGATGCTTCTCTGAGGAACCGGCCTGCTACAGTCTGGACCAGCTGCAATTTCCAGGACAGAGATAAGGGTAGTCCTGCTCTCTTAATTAAAGATACAAAGATAAACCTCTTAATTAACGATACAACGATGCTAACCTGTCTAAGTCCCTGTTAAGACTAAACATCCAGAAACCATTGCTCTGCTTGAACCCCCTGGCTCCCCCTGCCTGCCTGCCCACCTGGGCACAAAACTCTCCCGATGCCACCACCATAGCGAGGCCAGAGAGACACAACTGGTGCCCCCTGACCCAAGGCCGGGGAGGGAGGGAGGGAGAGAAGGCCTTCCCACACATCAAACAGCCTTGGAGCCAGATTCCTGGAGCAAACTACTCTACCCCAACCAACTACATTCACACCAATGGCAAGTTAAGCGTTCCAATGCTACGAGTTCTGCCATCAGAAATGCTGCCTGTCCACCCGGAGCCTGGCCTTCTGGCAAAAGCAATGCCTTCTTGCAGCTGCACCTTTCAGCACACAGATGTGACAGCAGGAGATCAATAATTAGAGCTCCCATTTTTCATTTTAAAATGCCAAAACAAAGCATGGAGGGACCATTTGGATCAGGGCCATTTTGCCGAAGGATGTGAGTGGTCCATTTTCCTGATCTCCCTTTTTTCCCTCCAGTCTGTCTGTCTGTCTGTCTGCCTGCCTGCCTGCCTGCCTGTCTCTATTTCTGTCTCTCTTTCTGCTGGTCTTTCATTCTTTCTGGCATTCTTTCTTCTTCCTGCCTGCCTGTCTTTCTTTGTGTCTGTCTTTCTACATGCCTGTCTGTCTTCCTTTGTGTCTGTCTCCAACCTTCTCCTCCTGCTAGCGTCTGTTGTATTTATAGCTACAACGGGCTTTAATTCTAGTATGCCACATTGCTTATGCCACCACAAAGACACTTGCCTCTTCAGAAGAGTCACCTTGATCACTGAGATCTACATGCAAGAGGGGTTTGAGAAAAGAGCTGGTTTAGAGGAGAGGGATCCTAATTTTCATGCAAGGAGGAGGAGAGGCACGACTGTCCTAAGGCTAAGGGAATGGGCCAGATGAGACATGGGGTGAAATTGTATAGTTCTATAATTCAGCTGCATCTTAAGGAAAGGAGAAGCATATCTCATCTGTTACTAAGCATATGGAAAGCTATTCCTATTTGTTTGGCTGAGACTCATCCTGGGAATGAAATAAAGCTGCGCTGGAGCTTTATGAAGAGCGTTATCGCAGGAATCTGAGCACAATGTTTGAACTGCCATTAAGCCAAATGGCTTTTCATTTTCAGACAATATCAATCGTGGGATTGCTACTACTTTCCATAACTGCGCCTATCTCGAAACGGAGAAACCAGAATAGAATAATACTGGTTCCCCCTCCCCTTATTCCCCAGTCCTGTAAATGTGAAAGAGAATCCTGAAAAATGGGAGAAAAGAGCAGATGGCAGCAGTAACTGGAGAACGGATGCGAATTGCAGCCTGTACCTCATTTTTCCTATACATAAAATGTACCCATTTTCTCTAAAATAATTTAACTCAGATATAATCTTTTCCAGAAGATTAGTTCATTTCCCACTGAAGAAGCCGTTCCCAGCAGAGGAGCCCTGCATCTTTCCCCCGAATACCGCATCTTGGCAGAGAATTGAAAATGGGTTTACTTCGGGAAGCAACTTTGTTGGAGGGAATTCACAATGCTTCCACTTTCAAGGATCGGCATGCTGCTGCTGGGGAAGTGCAGTTCTCCGCCCTGCTCGCAGAGGAGTCCACAGCGTCTTGGATTCCGGAAACAGCATGGCTGCCGGGGGCAAAGCCAGCCTCACCTCCCCCCCCGCTGCCCCCTAGTGAAGGGACTCTTGCGATGGAGCCAGCTGATGCGGAAGCCACACGCTTCGAAATCTGCACAGCCAGCCAGTGTGACGCCTGGCTGGGCAAGAGCCCATCAACTTCTCAAAACACTGGCAGGAAGGCTGTTCAACAGGCTTGTTAGAAGCCCGTGATTGAGGCAAGAAACAAATCTATTGTTCTTTTGACCGGACAAGTCTCCTGGGGGTGTTTTGACGATTCCTAAATTTGGTACAAACTGGCTCAGTCAGGACCTTCCCAAAGAATCTGTGGATCCCGCATCCATTGGCCCTGGCAAGCATTTGGTGGCTGTCTTGGGCTGTCACCCAGCGCTCCATCAGCCTGGCTGCTGTGCTGTGGTCACACACAGACTAGATCCCTGTCATGCAACCGCAGAACCCTCTTGGAGATTCCAGTGGGCTGAGAACCAATAGATCTCAGTGGAGCCCCGTTCTGCAGTCTCTCTGCTGGCTGCCCACCCGCTGCCAGGCTCAGCCCAGGTCCCCCCCTGGTCCTTCCCCCCCCCCCCCAACCCCAAGTGGAGCAGTTCACATCCTGGGCAGAGTGATCCTAAAATGAGCCGTGGACATTGTTGCTGAGCAGGGATTCCTGTGTCACCTGCACCGCTTAGAGCAGGGGCTCTCCACCTCCCTGATGCTGTGACCCTTTAATACCATTCCTCATGCTGTGGTGACCCCAGCCATAAAACTAGGCAAGTGTTCTTTCACAGAAATTAAACCGAAACTGATCCATGGTGTGAAGATCCATGGTTCATGATTGCATGTAAATTGTTTTTTTCCCGGGGTTTCATTTCCCGGGGTTGCATTTCATGGCCTTTTGGGCCCTTTCCCCCCCCCCCTCTAGCTAGAGATGCAGACCACCAGTTCAAAGGCAGCTCTACAGTGCTGCAAGCAAGTTGGCTCAGCCGGCTGCAAATCAGAGTAGATGGGGATCAGCGGGTGACAGAACGGAGAGGAAATGGGGCTGTGGTACCTGCTGCATCCCTTGTAGCGTCTGTTGGAGGAACTGCATCTGCTGGTCCTTAGTGAGGCTCTCTTCTGTCCGGAAGAGCTGCCCTTTCTCTTGCTTCAAGAGCTCCACCTCGTTCCGGTAGGCATCCAGCTGCCACCGGAGACTGTCATTCTCTTCCTTGAGGGCATACGCTTGAGCCGCTAGAGCTGCAAGAAGGAGAAAGAGGACAGTCATGAAGAGGCACCTGGGAAGGATCTGCCCCCTCCCTCCAGAGTCCAACACGGTTTTCAGGGAGTCAAAGCTCCTTCCTCAGATCACTGATGATCGGAAGTTCATCCCCTGAAGGTCTAGTTGGCCTCTCCCGTGTTCCTGGGCTCGAGCACAGCTGTGCTGCTGCAGACTAACACGGCTCCGAAACCCTAGGCTGAGCTTCCTCATGGGCAAAGTGCAGACGATGGTTGAAAGCGGCTTGTTGGCGTCTGTCCTCGCTTGCTTCAGAATGGGACTGCCAGCTGCAGGGCCCGTTGGGGACCAAAGAATGGAGGCACACTGGGCCGTGGTTGCGGCTGTGCCCCCCTCCCACCCCCGTTCCAAGATCATGCAGCCGCAGAGTTAGCACCATTACGCCGTGCAGCTGTCCTTCGATCCCCTGATTCATGCTTCTGGTGGGCCAGCTGCTTGGATACCGTGTTTCTCCTCCCGTCTGCTCACTCCTTATTGCCCTGCCCTGCCCCCTCCCATGGCCCGCTGCAGAGGAAGCCTGCCTTCCCTTGCCAGGCCCCTGCAGCAAAGTCACGCTCTGCTTGAAGCGGCATGTTCTGCCAGGACAGCAGAAGTGAGTCAGTGAGAAATGGGGCAGCTGGCAGAAGACACAGCCCAGCCCACAGAGCCCATGAGGTCGCAGGCAAAGGGACTCTGATAGAATCTGAAGGGCACAAAAATCCCTAATCAAGTCAGCCTGTGGGAGCTGATTCACACATGATGCTCAAGCTTCCTCCCCACCTTTGGCATGTGTTACTAGAACTGCAGAGGAATATGGAAAATGATAGTAATAACAAAAATAATGATGAGCACACAGTAGTGTTATGTCTGTAAAGAAGGTGAATGTAGTCTTGGGCTGTATCAACAGAGGCATCACATCAAAATCACAAGATGTCCTAGTCCTTACAACATTGGTCAGACCCCACCTGGAGTCCTGGGTGCAGTTCTGGAGGCCTCCCTTCAAAAAAGATGTGGACAAAAGTGAGAGAGTTCAGAGAAGAGGGTTAAGAATGACCCGGGGCCTGGGGACCAAGTCCTGGGAGGAAAGGCTGAGGGACTTGGAAATGTTCTGTGGGGAGAAGAGGAGGTTGAGAGGGGACAGGATGGCTCTCTTGAAGTATTCAAAAGGTGGTCACAGAAGAGGGCAGGGAAAGGTTCCTGTTGGCAGCAGATGGTAGGACACACAGTAATGGCTTTAAACTACTTCTAGAATGGTATTTGCTAGATATCAGGGGGGAAATTTTCAGTCAGAGTAGTTCAGCCATGGAATGGGGTGCTCTCCCTGGAGCTGCTGGAGAGATCCTTCTCCTGGATGCTTGAGGCTGATACTACATTGAGCAGGGGGTGGGACTAGATGGCCTGTTTGGCCCCTCTCACTCTAGGACCAGGCCTCAGTCCTTCTGATTTCCTTCCTTGGTGTAGTAGTTATGGGTGGCAACCTCTAATCTGGTGAGCTGAGTATGATTCCCCACTCCTCTGCGTGCCACCAGCTGGGTGACCTTGGGCTAGTCATAGTCCTGTTAGAGCTGTTCCCAGAGAGCAGTTCTGTCAGAACTCTCTCAGCCTCGCCTACTTCGCCTACAGGGTGTCTGTTGCGGGAAGAGGAAGGGAAGGCAATTGAAAACCCCTTTGATGCTCCTTTGGGCAGTGAAAATCGACGTATAAAACTCAACTCTTCTTCCTTTCAGTTGCAACACTCCCAGCTGGCTTCCTGGTGGAATTGCAATCAGCAAGCAAATTAGTACACTCTGAAGAGTTGTTATAGCAAAGTTGTTAGGCTGCTAAATTGTACCTATGTAACAAAAAATGGCCACTCTGGGATAGCAGTGGGAATATCTGAAGCACATGGCTGGGGATTCCTTTGTTTAAGGTGGGCTCCCATCCAATACCTCTTTCTTCAGGAAGAGAAAGTGCAGCTCAGTATGCTTTGCTGAAGCAAGCAAAAAAGCAGCCACCATTTAAGGCTCTCTTTAAGGCTCTCTGCATCTGCTGATGTGTGGCCACGTAGTCTGCCTGCAGCTCAGCCATAGAGGCTTGTAATATGTTGTTTTTGTACACTGCTTCAGTAAGGAGACTGAAGTAGATGAATATGTAAATAATATTTCCTAGTAAAGATTACTCTCTTCTAATAATGTTCCACGAGATATTCTTGTTGACAAGTTGGTAAAATGTGGTATCAATCCTATTAATGTTAGGTCAATCATAACCAAAGGATGTTTGTTAATGTTTCGTCATTCTTTTGGAGAGAAGTGACAAGTGAAGTGCCTCAGGGATCTGTTCTGGCCCCTGTGTGGTTCAACATATTCATAAATTATTTGGATGAGGAACAGAGGGGATGCTTATTAAATCTGCAGATGATACTAAACAGAATACACGATGATCTTGACAGGCTGGAAAACTGGGCTACAATGAATGCGTTGAATGTAAAGTTCTGCATTTAGGTAGGAGGAAGCACCAGTGTGCAGAGCACACACAACCTCACAAACGAGTTGGAGCTGGAGCTGAGGGAGGGTCAGGAGGCGGCAGGCAAGCACCGTGGGAAGGCGGGGGGGCAGCAGTGGTCGCAGTGAGCCCCACTTTGGGAATTCTCTGGCGCAACCCTCAAGGGCTGGACATGGAGCTGGCACGCAGAGCACACAAAGCCCTACGAGCGCAGTGCCTGCCTGCAGGTTTATCACTTGCAACTAGTTTGGCTTGTCCAGCCCAGCCGCCACCTGGCCGCTCACGGAGCCATGGCCGCCTCAATGCACCTTGATATTTGTGTGCATGCACGCGCATTCCGCCGAAGTTGGGGTCTGATGAAGACAAACTGGAGTGTGTCCAGAGGAAGACTACAAAGATGGTGAAGGGTTTGGAGACCAAGTTGTGCGAGGAAAGGTAGAGGGAGCTTGGTCTGTTTAGACTGGAGTGATGATGACTAAGAGGTGATAAGATAACCATCTTCAAATACTTGAAGGGCTGTCCTAGAGAAGATGGAGCAGAGTTCTTTTCAGTTGTCCCAGAGGGTCAGACCAGAACCAATGGGATGAAATTAATTCAAAAGAATTTTTGGCTAAACATCCGAAAGAAGTTCCTTACACTTGGAGTGGTTCCTCAGTGGAACAGGATTCCTTGGGAGGTGGTGGGTTCTCCTTCTTTGGAAGTGTTTTTAAAGTAGAGGGTAGATATCCATCTGACAGCAATGCTGATTCTGTGAACTCAGGTAGATTGTGGATGGGTGGGCAGAAGGAATTATGTAGGTCCTTGGCTCTTGTGGCCATTTCCTGCATTCTGCAGGGGGTTGGACTAGATGACCCTGAAGATCCCTTCCAACTCTATGATTCTATGAGTCTGTATCTGAGCCTCATCCACAAAGGTAATTAGAATCATAGAATCATAGAATCATAGAGTTGGAAGGGGCCATACAGGCCATCTAGTCCAACCCCCTGCTCTACGCAGGATCAGCCCTAAGCATCCTAAAGCATCCAAGAAAAGTGTGTATCCAACCTTTGCTTGAAGACTGCCAGTGAGGGGGAGCTCACCACCTCCTTAGGCTGCCTATTCCACTGCTGAACTACTCTGACTGTGAAAATTTTTTTCCTGATATCTAGCCTATATCGTTGTACTTGAAGTTTAAATCCATTACTGCGTGTCCTCTCCTCTGCAGCCAACAGAAACAGCATCCTGCCCTCCTCCAAGTGACAACCATTCAAATACTTAAAGAGGGCTATCATGTCCCCTCTCAACCTCCTTTTCTTCAGGCTGAACATTCCCAAGTCCCTCAACCTACCTTCATAGGACTTGGTCCCTTGGCCCCAGATCATCTTCGTTGCTCTCCTCTGTACCCTTTCAATTTTATCTACGTCCTTCTTGAGGTGAGGCCTCCAGAACTGCACACAGTACTCCAGGTGTGGTCTGACCAGTGCCGTATACAATGGGACTATGACATCTTGTGATTTTGATGTGATGCCTCTGTAGATACAGCCCAAAATGGCATTCGCCTTTTTTACCGCTGCATCACACTGCCTGCCCATGTTTAGTTTACAATCCACAAGTACCCCAAGGTCTCATTCACACACAGTGTTACCTAGAAGCGTATCCCCCATCCAGTAGGCATGCTTTTCATTTTTCTGACCCAGATGCAGAACTTTACACTTATCTTTATTAAATTGCATCTTGTTCTCATTTGCCCATTTTTCCATTGTGTTCAGATCTCGTTGAAGGGTGCAACAGTTGACAGGCCTATGAACATTCATTAAAGCAGGACCAAATTTTAAGTGGTTTGTTTCTGCCAAACAGTTTGAATAAAATAATTCTGGTTCATAATTAGCTACAAGTCCTTGGAGGGTTTCTTTCTTCCCCTGTTAAAGAGCTTTTCTGCATTCTCCCTGCAGATTTAAACTGCAGATTTTTATGGCAGACATAACATGACATATTTTGAACCACCCGCTACAGGGGGTAAAGCATATGCAGACACACACACCCCTCCGCAATGCCACAGGAACACAGAAATGAGAAACATGAGAATGCAGGAAATCCCAAAATCCAGTCTCTGCAGAATTCACTACCTGGGCTATTCGCACAAGCCCTGAGTAAGTGAGGTATGCAGTTCCTCCCACTTCATACTGGCAAACAAATACAGCTTCCTTAAAGCTTC
Organism: Paroedura picta; assembly: GCF_049243985.1. Lineage (NCBI taxonomy): Eukaryota > Metazoa > Chordata > Lepidosauria > Squamata > Gekkonidae > Paroedura > Paroedura picta. The sequence continues at coordinate 122,725,051 of NC_135374.1, read as the reverse complement.
AAAACTGCTAAAAATTTATTCAAGCATTTCTAAAATTCTAATGAAGAGATCCGAGATCAGAGAGAAAGAATATAATTGTGCCATACACTGTGTGCATAGATTATGACTGAAGTTATTCTGGCTTTGAAGACAACAAGACTCTTGCTTTAAGACCGTTAACTACAAAATGAGCATTAAAATCCTAAACAGATGCTTGTAATCTACAGAAATCCTCCAGTGCAGTTCCACAGATGAATATACAAACTCATGATGATCATTAATAAAGGAAGGCAATTGTTCAAATGCTTCAAAATGAGTCGTGAGGCCCAGGAACCTGCAGCTAAGAGGTTTAACTTGATATGCATTTCATATTTCTATATATTTAGTCATTACTAATAGCAATGACCACCACACACCAGCCACACATGCAGTGCCTTTGGGACTTTACACTTTTGTTCACTGTCCTCTCTGTCTACGCATTTGGGATGCATATAAAGTGCAATTTGTCACCCCCTATTTCTGTTACTGATGCAGTAGAATAACATTATGGCCAAAATCCACTAAATATTCCCTACAACTTCTTTTCCTGGAAATTGCTAGCAGACTGCAATGCATGCTTTCAGTCCTCATACCCTTTGCCCTGGGCATTCAGAGCAGCACGTGTGGGTCGCAGCACTGCCATGTTTTTCCTTACAATGGATCAAGGGTGTAGAGAGGGAGCCTGGCTGAAGCTGAGCCCTTCGTCAATCAAGAGGCACACACAAAGAAGATAACAGCAATATATAAATAAAAAACAGTTTTTGCGTTCACAAATATACCCCACAACCGTGTGCAATCCAATGTTCCAAGTCCGGTTTATTGTCCAGTCCTTGGAAGCCAAAGGAGAAATTCTCTATCATGCATGCTGAGCAGGAATGCAGTCCAACAATGCCTGATTCAGGATTAACCCTTAACCAAATGTTGGGCCCAAAGCTCACCATGGCTTGTGTCTCGCCTTTAAACCGAGCGGCTGCAGGAGGTATTTCTCTGGCACTTGCAGAGCCCTCGCACTCCTTGCACTAGGGAAAGGGCTGTGGGCCCAGGCAAGATTAGCACGCTGCGGACACTTCACAGGGCCCATAGGTTACACCACCATGACGATAGCTTATATGTGAATATAAAGGTAAAGGTATCCCCTGTACAAGCACCGAGTCATGTCTGACCCTTGGGGTGACGCTCTCTAGCGTTTTCATGGCAGACTCAATACGGGGTGGTTTGCCAGTGCCTTCCCCAGTCATTACCGTTTACCCCCCAGCAAGCTGGGTACTCATTTTACCGACCTCGGAAGGCTGGAAGGCTGAGTCAACCTTGAGCCAGCTACTGGGATTGAACTTCCAGCCTCATGGGCCGAGCTTTCAGATGGCTGCCTTACCACTCTGCGCCACAAGAGGCTCTTAATGTGAATATATATATAATGTGAATATGTGAATACAGCCATCAGTATATTTTAGGGGTGTGCGTTTTGGCTGGGTTCAGCTCCTTCAGTGATCACCGAAGCCCAAGGCGGCCAGTGCTGCAGTGCGGAGGGGCAGTGGCAGCGCACCAGCCAGCGGCCGCATGAAGGCACAAAGCCCTGTGCCTGCGTGCAGATGGTGCCACCCCTCCTCTCCACACCATGGCACTGGCCTCGTAGATGCCACTTCGGGCTTTGGTGATTGCCGAGGTGGCAGAAGCACACAGCCCTATATGTCAGGGGTAGTCAAACGGCAGCCCTCCAGATGTCCATGGACTACAATTCCCATGCACCCCTGCCAGCGTTCACTGGCAGGGGCTTGTGGGAATTGTAGTCCATGGACATCTGGAGGGCCGCAGTTTGACTACCCCTGACATATGTATTTGCATATTTAGCAACGGCTCATGGGTAGGATTTTGAAAGAGTCCCTGTAACCAGGGAGGGCTTGCACTAGAACGCTCATGCCTTGAACAAATCTTTGTTGGTCTTAAAGGTGCCTGACTGGACTCTGGTTTTGTTTGTCAGGATGGAAGTTGAAAGTCAGGCTAGGCCAGCTGAATGGGGAATTATGGAGTCCCTGAGGGTGGGGGGGATCTGAACAGAATGGCTTGTTTTCCAAATCTTTCCATCAAGAGCTGAGGGACAAGGCTTGTTGGCAGCTGAGCTCTGCTTTTGGGAAGCCCTGGAGCCGTACAACTGGCTGCCTAAGGAGGGGGTGAGCTCCCCGTCTAGACGGCCTGTCTGGCCCCTTCCCACTCTGTGGTCCTATGACTCAATCTGAACACTGAGCAAGGCTGACCCTGGTCACGCCTCTGCTTCCTGTTACTCCTGCAAAAGCTGGACAGAGGTTGAAACTCTTGCTTAGCTGCAGCTGAAATCAGTGCTGTTCCCATTGGCTATTTATCTCAGGGCAGGCAGGACCCAGAGCTTGATCTGTGAGGTCTTCTCAATGAAGATGGAATCTGAGACCCCCCCCCCCCCCCGGGATTGATTTTCAGCCTTGGGTTATGCTTAGACAGAGAAAATGCAAATGCTGGGGAAGATGTTGGCACTACACAGGCATTCCTATATTAGTTGCATTGAAAGACACTTAAGTCATTTCCTCATGAAGCTCCATTTGCCCCCTTTTCAACTCAAAATGGCAGTTTTATTATCATAACTGATAGCAGGTGTTTGTGGAGAAATCGATTAGTATGCAGAGATGGAAATTACATTTTGCAAATGAATTGCATCGTCTGCAGCGTAGGCTGAAATTTGTGGAGCAAAATCCAGGAAGCCATAAAGATTGTGCCTGGAACATTATTCACAGACATTATTTGAGTACACTCGAGGAAGGGGAAGAGAGGTCTCTCTCAGAGCTGCTACTCCAGCCCTGCAGAACAAGACATGCTCCTTCCATTTGGGGCTCACTTTGGCCTGGGGAGCTGCAGAAAGCAGAGGCAACAAGGCCTGTTTGCCCTCAGCAGTCCGTGGTGAAATACGATTCATTCTGGAACTGTAATGAAATCACATTGTTACGAAGGAGCTGTAATTAAATTCAGAACCATGGCCAATTTTATGAACATTTGTATCTGAGGCTGTATTATTAATTCATATTACCAACTGTATAATTTTCCTAGTCAGTATTATGAGTTTTCATTGTCATTTGACAGGAGAAATACAGCTGAATTATAGACAGCATGATCTTTAAACGACCCCCGAATATACTTCACAAAACAGCCACTTCCCCGTGCAAAAGGAAAAGGGGGCGGGGGACTGGAAAGTGCGTCCTTCAGTCAGATGGCAGGCAGCCAATTCCTCAGGGTGATGAGAGGAAGAGCTGGATTGAGATGCAGGTTGTTTATCTTTCTCAAAACGTATCCGTTCTTCTAAGGAAATCAATCTGGGACACATTTCTGTGGACTCCAGTGGGACAGGCAACTTCTCTCCCTGCCTCCAATTCTGTGGGGCCGCACTGTTCACCTGTGGAACCTGCCTGCCACTGTCAGGGGCCAGGGGAAAGGGCCCCCAGTCAAGTTCTCACTTGCAAAGCAAAGCAGGCATCGGCAGGTGCCAGAATCAACACTGCAAAAGGGGTCTAGCCCTGATCCACTGACCTGTCCGCAGAGTGTTCCATCTTTGAAGCAGTTTTTCTGCCCCCTGGAGCTGTTTGTTAGAACTCTTTTCCTTGACATTTTAGTGAAGGGGAGGCCTGACTTCACATTATAACGGGGGTCCACAAACACAATCTACTTTCTATATTCCTTCCTTTGGATATCTCTTCTCCTTTCTGTTATTAAGGCAGCTCAGGTGCAAGGAGCTTTGTGGACGGGCTGTGTCTCAGTGGCAGAGCCTCTGCTTGGCATGCAGGAGGTCCCAGGAGCGGTCCCTGGCCTCCTGGATCCGGCAGTCTGAGCAGACCCAGCTCAGGCTTTGCTGGACCCAGTGGTCTTATTCAGCAGAAGGCAGCAGCTTCGTGTCTTTTTAAAGTCAGGCTCACCCCCAGACGTTCCACGTCGCAGAGAACCCGGCTCCGTCCTGGCAGGAGCCCACCTTTCTCCAAAGCAGTGCCGATTGTCCTCCCAAGGACCCTGAGGAAGGTCAGGCTGAGAGAGAGGGGGACTGGACTGGGCCAAGGTCACCCAGAGAGGGAATTTGGACCTGGGTCTCCCAGACCCTGCTTCCCTTAACTCTTACACCACACTGGCAGCCCTATGGATTTGAATTCAAGTCTCCCAGTCCACCACCCTAACCGCCCCTGAGTGCGCATAAGGAAGCATGGGTATATTTGCTTCTGTGCACAATGGAAACTCCACGCCCGCATCTCAGGGTGAGGGTGAGCATTCAAGGGATTGTACGGCGGAATTCATGCACATGGCAAGTGCTGCATGCTGGGGAATTCAGGGTAGGATCCCGTGAGGTTAGGCCGCATAATGTTCTCAAAATGTCTGAGCAGCACGGCCACGTCAAGAGTGATGGAAGCGGTCCAGCAACGCTGCCCCTGGAAGGTTCGGAGCCAAGAGTGCAAGGGTGGCTCCCACTCCAGCTGCACGTGGTCCCCTTGGGAGGCCTTCCAGCTCCTCCTCAGGTCTCATGACTGGATGGAGGTTACTAATGCCACTAGTCCTGCTTCTTCATGGGACAACTATCTCCTTGTTTCAGTTAAGCTTTATTGCCTCACAAGCAACCTCACTCCGGTGTTTTATGTTGCTAAGCTCTTTTGAGGGTCCCCACGGTGGAAAATCAGCCCATACATTTAAACAGGAATAATAAAACAAAACCTGCTGTGGTGAATAAAATGGAGTTACTGTCAAAAGTAATAGAGCTTCATATTTGGTAGACTTATTTGGCCTGAAGTTATCCTTTTATGAAAAACTGAAGTTCAAGAGTTAATTCAGACATGCTGGGCGAGCTAATAAACAGGAGAGGATGTCCTGCACCACTCCAGACATAGAGAATGTGTGTTTTTATGTAAGGGAAGTCAGGGGCCACTGGGCACGATGGCCAAAGGGAACCGCCATGTTCTCAGCAGCAAGAGGCCACCTCAGGGGAAGGCCGCAGCCTCTCTGCCATGGGGTTGAGCCTCCACAGTAACCAGTTGGTCTCTGCGCGAGACAGGGTGTTGGACCTGATGAACAACTGGTATGATCCTGGACAAGGCTCACTCCAGACATCCCAACCGCTGGACAGCTGCTGTGGGACACATTCGTCCGGCAGGGACCCCACCAGCTGCCTCGGCTGGCTGTGCTGCCAGTGATCCCACCTGAGCATCAAGTCTTCCCACCCTCTCCGTGACATCCTTGATTCCTGCACCAGGTAGACAGCAGACCTCTCGACAGAAGACATCCGGTTTACACCCTTGGGCTTCTACTCCTCTCAGTAGGGAATCCCCAATTACCAGCACACGTCTCCTAGTCCTATTACACTGGGGGGCAGAAGAGCTAGTCTTCTCATCCACAGGGGCCTGTGAAACATCTCCTGAGCTTCAGGGCAGTTGGGGGAACAGCCCTTCTTTCTGTGGCCCAGACTCACTATCTACAGGCAGATCCTGGAAACAATTTCTGGGAAGCAGAGGGGCAGAACATCTTACTTTTAACACCTCTGGGTAATATTCTTCCATCCGTTGGCCTTTTGTATGAAGTTCTCCTCTAATTGGTGAGACACCTTTTCCACTTCTCCCAAATGCCCTCCGAAGTGCTCCATGAGTTCCTTCCAAAAACTCTTCACCCTCCTTTTTAGAGTAAAGTGTGGACAGGTGTTCTTCTGGCTTCTGTGCCTTCTCCTCCAGGTGCACTAGTAACTTGCACCTGATGCATGTGCATTTAAAGTTACCCTGTGGCATGTCACAGCCAGCTGTGTCACTTTGTTCCACTGCCAGACCCCTTCTGCAAACTCTGGAACACTTGCAGAGTCCCCTGGCCTGATCTACAAGCCAAGAGCCCTTTAGCTCTTCACCTTTAGCTCCCAAGGTGGCACTTTCCCCTTCTCCCTGCCCTGCTGTTTGCTCTACCGCCTCTGCAGAGCAAGTGCCTTTTATAGCACAAAGGCCCACTCAGCAGAGAGTGGAGTTAGCAGTCAACCACAGGGAAAACTGCCAACGAATGCAAATCAGCTAATGAAATTAGCTGCAGTCCCCCACCACCTAGGCAAGAAATAGGCAAAAAAAACCCAACATTCAAATAGATCCCACATTCAAATATACCCTCAGACACAGCCCTCACACATGGCAAGAAAGAAAGCAACATTCACCAGTAGCTCCCGAACTGGCACTTTCTCCTTCTCCCTGCCCAGCTGTTTGCTCAGCTCCCATGCACTCCCTTTCCCTGCTACCCACAGCCCTGTCAAAGCTCCCCTTCTGTCATCCTATCATGTCGCATCTCCTATATCCTTGGCCCCTGAACTGCAAAGCTCTTTTCCTTGTCCATCTGCAAATCTCTGCGGACTCCTATGCCAAGGGCCTCCAGCTGACAACCAGCCTCCCTTCTCCACGTTTCTTCCTTTTTCCAAGCCCCCAAAATCTCCTGCCTGCTTCCCTTCCTCTTTTCTCCTTCTCCTTCATCCAAACTCTTGAGGCACTCAAATCCCCAAAATAAAAAGATTTAGAAGCAAGCAAAGAAACCCCTCCAAACTGTTGTTAAACCCCACATCAACAGCAACTTCTACAGGCTGTTGCCAAGCCTGAATGGCTGTTTTGGGGTCTGTAAAGAGTCCTGGAATTGTATGGCCATTCTGTTTATTTACTTCATTGATCTTTCCTCCCCACGGAGACTCCAAGCAGTTTGCATCATTCTGCTCTCTTCCTCTGGATCCTCACAACGAGCCTGCAAGGCAGACTAGCCTGAGAGCCCGTGACTGACCTGAGGTCCCCAAGCAGGCTTCCGTGGCAGATGTGAGGCTTCGCACCTGGGTCTCCCAGATCCTACTTTATTTTGTTTGTTTGTTTGTTTATATTTTGATTTTTATACCTCCACTCTTCCAGTGGTCTCGTGGTGGTTCACACACAATAGAACAGTAAAATACAATAAAACCACATAATAACACCCCTTGCAACAATAAATAGACAGATGGCGAACTAAGCTCATTCTGACTAGTATCTCTCCCCACCCATCCCATTCAGCCGAAGGGTCAAGCCTTCTTCCACTGGGAGTGAGGAGCCAGATTTCAAGGCTCATTGACGCTCTAATCACTCTGTGAATATGAGCACTCATTTTAAAGATAAAAAGCATATACCTATTCATTTATTTGGCAGATTTATCTATCCTGACAGTGCCCGGAATTAAGAAGACTGTTAAAATGATCAATGCCTTCTTTTCCTCTATCATAGTCACTAGATTTTTATATCATTTTCAACTTTTAAGAACACCCAAGAAAGTGTGACTAGCCCTGGTGACTGAAGGAAGCCTCCACATTCAGAGGCACTAGTCCTGTGAACCCCAGGGTCAGCAAGCATCACCATCATCCAATCTTATTAATAACCCGCTTCCCCCTAAAGGCGCAGGGCAGGTGACACCATCTCTATCTCTATCACAGACAATAAATAACACAAATGCTATTGCCTATTACAGGGGTAGTCAACCTGTGGTCCTCCAGATGTCCCTGGACTACAATTCTCATGGGAACTGTAGTCCATGGACATCTGGAGGACCACAGGTTGACTACCCCTGGACTAGTGGACTGTTTTCTGGTTATTCTCAATGGTGAGATGTTCCCTAGGGTGAGGGGGAAGCCCAAAATTGGGAGAGGGATGTGGAGGAAGACGGGAGGGAGGCCCATGGCTGCTTCAAGCCACCCTGGCCTCAACCGTAGGCCTGGTGGGCGACTGCTGTGGTGCAGGTTCTGTGGAAAGGCAGTCCCCCTGATATGCAGGGCCCAGGCCACGTAAGTCCTGGCTTAAAGGTTAATGCCAGTACCTTGAATCTAATCTGGAACTCTACCAGTAGCCAACGCAGCTGTCGGAGGGTAGGTTGTATATAGGGTCCTCATAAGGGGCCCTTATAAAGGCCTGAGGAGCCACAAGTTGACTAGCTGCTTTTTCTGGGCCACCTTGAACCCATGGCTCTGCATGGGAAAGTGCTCAGTGTGCTAGTCTCTGGGCACACTAATCTCTACAGCCCCAGAGACGACATCATCTCTTCCTGGTCCTGGAATTCGCAGAAATGAGCCACATTGTGGAGGGCCGGAATGAATTCTGCAATGGTTTCCCCTTCCTTCTGGACCTGCTGGCAGGAGGTGTGGTGGCTGGTGATGATGCTTGGCTTTGCACTCAGGGAGTCCTTGAGCTTGCATAGGGTCTCCTTGAACGTAGCAGTCTCTACACTGGTTGGAGTGATTAGGTCACGGGCTAGTTCAAAGGTGGTCATGCCGCAGAAACTGGGGAGGGCGTCCCACTGGATTGCCTGGTTGGTGATCCAACCAGTGCACACTGCACTGTGTGCAGTTCTGGAGGCCTCACTTCAAGAATGACGAAGATAAAATTGAAAGGGTACAGAGGAGAGTGACGAGGATGATCTGGGGTCAAGGGACCAAGCCCTATGAAGATAGGTTGAGGGACTTGGGAATGTTCAGCCTGGAGAAAAGGAGGCTGAGAGGGGACATGATAGCCCTCTTTAAGTATTTGAAAGGTTGTCACTTGGAGGAGGGCAGGATGCTGTTCCCATTGGCTGCAGAGGAGAATGGGTTTAAACTAAAAGTACAACAATATAGGCTAGATATCAGGGGAAAAAATTACAGTCAGAGTAGTTCAGCAGTGGAATAGGCTGCCTAAGGAGGTGGTGAACGCCCCCTCACTGGCAGTCTTCAAGCAAAGGTTGGATACACACTTTTCTTCTATGTTTTAGGATGCTTAGGGCTGATCCTGCGTAGAGCAGGGGGTTGGACTACATGGCCTGAATGGCCCGTTCCAACTCTATGATTCTATGATTCTATGTGATCGCATTGGCTTGGAAGTGGCAACGCAGCCATTGGCCGGAGGCTTCCCACTTGGCGGAATGGCTGAGAGCGAACAGCTCAAGATGGTGGCTTCTGTGTGACAGTCAGCACTTTAGTCACTCCGGTTGGTCTCTTCCTGGGATCAGGCACCAACGGAAGACGGATGCAGCTGGTGGAAGGTCTCTCCTTGGGGGCAGGGCCCCTGACCAGCCATTCAACAGAAGGCGATCGCTTACCAGGGTTCTGCACCTAGCATCACGATCCCATCCTTGTTACCAGGGTTAACGCTGTAGGTTCCCAGGAAACCAGCAACACGGGGAGTTCAATTTGCTATTTATTGTGATTTCAGCATGCTGGTACAAGAGGCAAAACGGAACTGAGAAGCCCCATAGGAGCCCCATCATGAATAATGGGTCTTCCCGCCAGAACACACTATTGGTCAGTTGTGCTTTAAACTGAGGTCCTTGAGACGGAGATCTAGCAGCGCATTGGTCAGTTATGTTGCCTGCACCGATTCTACCTTGGGGCTCAAGTTCGGCCCTCAGTAGAATTGTCAACAGAACCACATAAATAACACACACTGTTTGCAATGATGGCCAGCATTTTCTGGGATTCCTTACTGTAGGTAGCGCATGGAGGCATGCCTAAGTTTCCAAATTCCTTTCAGGATAATTTAAATCAGAACCTGACGGATGAGTGTAAAAACCGGAGGTGGTGATGAGAGTTGAGGGGATTAATGCTAATTGGAGCCTGTTCTTGGCGTGACGGATGCAGAGCGTTTGAAAGACTGTTCTTCCCCACTGCTCAGATTCATTAACAGCAGCAGGCAGCTGTCGGAGGACTTAAGTTTGGGAAGGCTGGGAAGGGAGAGAAAGAGCAACCTGACGAGCAGGCTCCCTCACCGAAGGGAATATGAGGAAAAGGCAGGGACTGACCTCACTTGTTTTCCAGTTTTACCCCTGGAAGATGCTGTGACGGGTCAAAGGAAGCTCAGAAAAGAATAATAAATGCAAGGTTTGTTCGTCTCCATGCAGATCCCGGCCCCTAAAGCCACAGGGCCAGGCCGAGTCCGTGTATTGGGCTGACAGGTGAAGATGGGGCGGGGCAAGAGGGGGGGAGGCCAGTCAGATGAGGGCCAGTCTGGAAGGAGAGGCAGGCCCGTCAGCCAAGAGAAAGACCCTCAAGCAGGAGAACTTGAGGGGAAACCTGGGGGCTTTGCATGGAGCTGCAGGCTGGAGTTTGACCCGGGGCAAATTGCCATGCCTCTTCCTGCTCCTGTGCTGTAGGGGGGTGAGCATTTGGCCTGGTGCACCTTGTCCGCCCTGGATTTGTGCTCTCGCTCGGGGCAGCAAAGTCCCCAGTGCAGAAACAGTCCTGGGGTCAGGGGAGGACAGTGGAGTTCTAAGTTCAGCCCTGGAGAACAAAGAAGGGGCAGGCGGAGAAGAAGCTTTTTTGGGAGGGTGGAGGAAGAAATCCCAACTCCGGTGCCCTGTTGGGAAGGGTCTTTCGGGGAAAGAAGTGTTCCTAGCCCCGGTTCCAAGGGAGCTGAGGAGCTGGATTCAGGGGGGCTCTGGAAGGAAGTGTCCATTTGAGAACTGAGGAAATTTGGGCTGAGAACGAGAGCTGTGTCGGAGGACCATTCTCTAACTGTGTTCCCCTGAGGGGACTGTTTTCCCAGAGAGAAAAGGAGAACTCTCTCTGGAACAAAGTCTGCCTCACACCTAATAATCTACTGAAACTTCGTTTATTTAAGGACATCCATCCATCTATTTAATAAAGTTCAGTTTCTTATGGTTATTCTCTGAAGACCCAGTGTGAAGTAGAACCAAGTGCCTAAGGGCAGAAAAGAGGCCCTTGATTCCTGCCAGCTGGCTCAGAAATCCTTTTCTCTTACAAGGGACTGGGGTGGGACAATTTGAGATCGAGCTAACATATAACACGCTACCAGTCTGACCAGCAAGAAGATCAGGGGACTTCCACAGTGTTTTAAAAAGACAAAGTTGTGTGTCTTAGTCCCCTGGTCCCTTCCACCATATTTGGGCCCGAAAGGATGCCCACACTCTCCTGTGTTGCATATCAAGCAGCAGCAAGCTTCCCACACACCCTCAAGGTGATGCGGGCAGGGCTGGGATCCCATGAAGGGCGTATTCATGGGATGATGATAGGGCAATTGTTCAGATGACTTAGTGACTGCCACCTCAAAAAAGTTAATGTATGTGCATTAGATCCTATGAAATGATTTGCCTCCCAAAAAACAAACGCATGAAGAATGGCCCCCCCGAGTCGGCCACCAACCGATTTAGCTGAAGCAGATGTTATCGACGCAGAGAATGAAAAACCAGCCCAGGGAGAATGTTCAGAAGGCGACAAGCATCAATATTTATGGCGCCTCCCAAGATGACAGCGTCTCATACAATAGCAGCCTCATAAAAGGACAGAGTGTCATAATGTCAGGCAACGTTGTGTCAGGAGAGGCAATCCGTCGACACTGCCAAGATGAGTGCCGCATCATATAGACAACACCAGGTCAGAGATGCCCACTGCAGCTACGCGTGGCAGAGAGAAAGCAATTCAAGAATGCTCCTGGCCCACCCCCGGACTCAGGCTTAACTTTGTGTTACAGGCTGAGGTGGCTTTGAATTAAACCCTATGTTTGAATCACTTTTACTCTTATGCTGTTGGAGACGAATGCTGCGAATACCATGGACAGCCAAAGTTGCCAACAAGGTAGTTTTAGAGAAGAGCAAACCAACTATGTCATTTGAAGGGAAGATATTGCGGCTAAAGCTCACTTACTTTGGACACATCATGCAATCAAATTTGCTAGAAAAATCATTAATGCTCGGCATGGTCAGCGGCAAAAGGAAATGTCGCAAAAGGATCCACTAGCTTGACACGATCAAAGCCGACACAGGGATGACCATGAACCAACTAAAAGAAGCAGTCAGAGACAGGGGCATGTGGTGAAGACTTTCCTATAGAATCGCCGAGGGTCAGACATGACTGAACGGATAAAATCATCTTAGCCCCTAATTGTGCCACTCCATAGAATACTGAACATCACCCTCACCTCCAGGGGCCAATTCAGATCCTGTCTTCTCCGTGCACCACCAGCCACAGGGCCTCCATGTCATTGGCTCAAGATCAGATTTGTGAACCGTATTCTGGTACCTTTCCCCTCTCTGAAAGCCTGTTAAATTTTGGTGAGCTCTGTGGCAAAAGGCCTTTGCTTTAGACTCTGAGGTGAACTTAAAGCAGAAACACGGGTTTCCTGACTCACTTAAATTTTATATTTTTATACAGTTCCTTTTATTCTATTTTACTGTTTGTAAAATTGTATTTTATATTTTCTAAAGGCCTATGGCTATATACAAATAAATATATCTACTACATATGACTCACTATAATTTTGAATAGTTCTCCAAGATCAGTACCCCTTTTTAAAGAAATTTCAATTGGCCGTTCTTAACATGTTTTTTTTCCAGATTACAACATTTTCAGATTGTGCCAAAATCCATTAAGTTTCATGTAGCTAAAATTTACTCTATTGATCCTACCACATCACTCTGCTTATCTGTTCAAACTTCTGACTTCTCAGAGTATTTTATGGGTACCTGCTCATTATATTTATTTATGCTGGGATCCACACCTAAATTTTCTACCTAAACTACTTCCTTTCCCCTTTACATTTATACTTGAAAGATTTGTGATGGAATTCACGCCAAACCAAACTCAGCTCCTTCTCTTCTCCCTTGTATTCTTCCTGTTACGATTTCCCTTCCCAAGTCTGAAAAAGTGAGCTGTGATTCATGAAAACTCATAGTGAAATTCGTATCATGGCACTTTTGAACTTAAAACCAGACTTTTAAGAGAGATCTCTGCTGCGAGCCACCCTGGCATAGCTTTGTGAAGATTTCCCAGCTTGATAATATTCAACATCTGTGGTTTTCAGAAAAAGATACCAAGATAAAGATGCAGAAACCCCCAGGAACAGCACTGCTAAAATTGTATGGAGTCAGGAAAGTAAGAGTTTTAAAAAGGGGGTTCTTTAGTTACATCCAAAGAAAGAAAAAGAAAAGGGACTTAGTAGGACCATTGCAGGGACAAAAAAGTGACATTGTAACAGGTGATGAAGAGAATGCTAAACTGCTCAATCCCTACTTCTCCTCAATCTTCTCTTGGAAAGGGAATTGTGCTCAACATGGCAAAATCATTTCATGAGATGAGAGATGGGAGTTGTGGCCTAGGATCACTGTAGGGAGAGTCCATAAAAACCTTGTTTCTTTAAATGAAGCCAAATCCTCTGGGCCAGATGAATTGCATCCAAGGGTACTAAAGGGACTTGCAGATGTAATTTCTGGGTCTCTGTCCATTATTTATGAAAATTCCTGGAGAACAGGTGAAGTGCCAGAAGACTGGAGGCAGGCAAATTTTGTCCCCATCTTCAAGAGGGGGAAAAAAGAGGATCCGGATGACTACCGACCCGTCAGCTTGACACCTATAGCTGGCAAATTTACAGAACAAATCATCAAACGGTCCTTGAGCAGCTAGAGAGGATGGCCATAATTACTGAGAGACAGCATGGCTTTGTCAAGAACAAGTCATGTCAGACTAACCTTACCTCTTTTTTTTTTTTTAGAAATGTACTACATTGCTAGATCAGAGGAATGCTGTGGACATACTTTACTTTGATTTCAGTAAGCCTTTAGATAAGGTTCCCCATGATATTCTTATTGACAAGAAGGTAAAGGTGGATCGAGAACTGGATAACAGATAGCACCCAAAGGTGCAAGCTGATAAAATGTGGTATGGATCCTATTACTGTTAGCTGGATTGAGAACTGGTTGACAGATCATACCTAGAGGGTGATTGTAAATGGTTTGTTATATTCTTGAAGAGGAGTGATGAGTGGGGTGCCTCAGGGATCTGTCCTGGGCCCTGTGCTGTTCGACACATTTATAAATTATTTGGATGAAGGAATAGAGGGAGTCCTTATTAAATTTGCAGATGACACTAAACTGGGCAGGATAGCAAACACACCAGAAGACCGAATCATGATACAGGATGATCTTGACAGGCCAGAAAACTGGGCTAAAATGAATAAAATGAATTTCAATAGTGATGAATGTAAAGTTCTTCATTTAGGTAGGAAAAATAAAATGCATCATTATAGGATGGGTGAGACTTGTCTTGGCAGTAGGATGTGTGAAAAGGATCTGGGGGTCTAAGTAGACCATACACTGAACATGAGTTTGCAGTGTGACTTGGTAGCTAAAAAGGCAAACAGGATTTGGGGCAGTATTTAAAAAGTATAGCGTCCAGATCATGTGAGGTATTGTTACTGCTTTAGTCCACTCTGATAAGACTTCGCTTGGAGTACTGCGTTCAGTTTTGAGCACCACAACAGAAAAAAGATGTAGATAAACTGGAGCGTGTCCAGAGGAGGGCTACAAAGATGGTGAGGGGTTTGGAGACCAAGATGTATGAAGAAAGGCTGGGGGAGCTTGGTCTGTTTAGCCCGGAGAGGAGACGACTGAGGGCCATTCCGCACAAGGACCAATGTTGCCAATTGTTCACAGAATGCAGAAACGCTATATAAGAGGAATTTTGTCATTTCGCATACTTTTTTTTAGTGGAATATAGAAGTCCCAGTAGCGTTTCATTCATTCCCCACAGGTTTCCGGTCTCGCTGGAATTGCAACAAAGGAAGCGATTTTTTCTGTGCTTCTTCCTGCCCCTGGCCGTCAATCAAATGGAACAGCCAATGGGCTGTTGTGTTCATGCTCCCAAAAAGGCCCTTTCCCTTTAAGAACTGTTTTTTTTTTAACCAAACACACCCATTGCAACGAATCTGTGTTCAATTGTTGCATCAGAAACACCTTTTTGCTGGTGTAGAAGCTGGCGATTAATCGTTTATGTGGTCCTCAAGTAGAACCCCCCCCCTCCCACAAGCGCGATTTGTGGCCGAAATTACAGGCAGTGCCGAACAGGAGGCTGTGTTGTGCTTGACAACTTAGGGAGATTTGTTATACTTTAAATCACTTATGTGGAGGGACTTTAGCTAGAGAAGCCTTGCTCGTTCATTGCTTTCGCAGGTCTAAGGGGAAAAAATGGCGATCGCTTCTCTGGAAGTTCGGGGGCAAGAGCGGGGGAGGGAATTTCTTTCTACCACTACATTGAAAATGCACATGTCTTTTGCTGGTTTGCAGCTTGTGCGCAGAAGTGTAGCATTTTTTTCAGGGGGAATCCACTTTTCCCGATTCCCCGAAAAGCGCTACAATGAAGCGCTTTTGGCGGGAGTGTTGCAGGAGTGTTGCAGATTGTGTGCGACATCATGTGGAACCTTGAATTTATAGCGTTTACCAAAGGTAAGACTTCTGCTATAATTAAGTCTTGCGGAATGGACCTGAGAGTGGATCTGATAACCATCTTCAAGTATTTAAAAGGTTGCCCTGTAGAGGATGGAGCAGAGTTGTTTTCTGTTGCCCCAGAAGGGTGGACTAGAACCAATGGATTAAAATGAATTCAAAAGAACTTTTGGCTAAACATCTGGAAGAAGTTCCTGACATTTGGTTGTTTTCCCTGCGGAACAGTCTTCCTCGGGAGATGGTGGATTCTCATTCCTTGGAAGTTTTTGTGCTCAACATGATAGTCATTTGACAGAATTGCTGTCTTGATAGTCATTTGACAGAATTGCTGATTTTATGAACTTAGGCTGATTGTGGGTGGGTGGACAGGAAAGGATGTCTCAATGTTTGTCTCTTGTGGCCCTTCCTTGAATACCCAAGGAATTGCTAATTGCTGCTCTGGGATGGTAGGTGAATTCCCTTTAGGCCAGGCTGGATTCTGGAGATTTTTTTGTGGTGTGATAACTTGGGCATGAAATTGGGGTAACTGTGGGTGGGCAGGTAGCTGTGAGTTCCTGCATTGTGCAGGGGGTTGGACTAGATGACCCTGGAGGTTCCTTCCAACTGTATGACTGTATGATTCCACATGCTATCCATTCCCTGGGTTAAGATTGTAAGTGTGTGTGTGTGTGTGTGTGAATGTGGCACAGGAAATTATCCTGACCTTCTCTGGCTGTGCAGTCATGAATACCTGAAAAAAGATACTTGTGGCACAGAAAGAGGCTCTTTTTCTCCATCTTTTTCTCCATCTGATAAAAGAGGCTCTTTTTCTCCATCTGTATGTTTTAGGCTGATCAAGCACTGAGCAGGGTATTGGACTAGATGACCTGTATGGCCCCTTCCCACTCTAGGATTCTATTTTAAATTGTTTGTAGAATCTCAGTTGCTTTACTGCTGCATATTCTCATAAGACAGTTTCACATTTCTTCCCCCAGTTTGTTTTCAAATGCTATATTCCATACTTTGCCCCCCCCCCCAGTACTTTACTTGCTCTTTTTAAAATTACATTTAAAAACACTGGGTATTTTGACATAATTAAACTAACTTGATAGTTAGTTTGCAAAGTATGGAAACATTCACCCCTCATAATTGATGTAATTGTCAATGCTTTATAAAACAAATGAAGATTTCCCACATGAAACAATTATTTTGAACAGTTTCTTTGAAAGGTTAATTCATCAGATGGGAATATTTTACTTGTACTCAGAAATTATATGAACATTTTCCTCAAGTGCCCTTAATCAAACATGAAGTGCTTTTGCCCCTCTTCAGCTGAGAAGCAGAGCTGTTTTGGAGCCATGAGGCGATTAATAAGGGGACAAAATGTTTCTACATTATATTTTATTTTAAATATTACCTTTCTGATATCTTAGACCCGTAGTTCTCCAGTTGTAAGAAAAGCTTTCTTAAGGAGCTGCCTTCGTGGACTAAAGTACAACCAGTTGTCTGTAGACTCAAGAGATCAGCAAGGATCTCAAGATCTACATGAGGATGGGTGCCAAAGACCTTGGGGCACCCAACTAGAATTGTGGGCAGCTGCCCCAGGATGCTTATCCACGAGAATTCCAAGGGCAACTCCACCTGCCCCAAAAGGACACCGTCATCAATACTTAATTAGTTGGCGGATGGGTTGGAGTGCCATAGTGTTTTTAATGTACAATTATTTTAAAATCTGAAGTATTTATTGACTGAAGTGAAACTCTCTGAGACTCACAGGAAGGGACAATTAGGAAAATATTTATTTATTTAATTAATTTAAATCTAGCCCAATTTAAATTAATTTAAACCTAGCCCAACTTAGGGCTTATCTGCACTATGTTTTTAAAGCTTGTTCGGCTTTAAAAGCTTGTTGGGCATCTGCACCTGATCTGGATTGCCACTCTGATCTCGGTTGGGCTTTTTCTCCAATCTGTATTGCTCAGGATTGACTCTGCAGCCACACTACCTATTTGCTGGCATATCCAAGAGTGGATTTTCTCTGCTTCATCAAGGAAATGCAGGCCCACAGCACTCCCTTTCAGGTGCAGATACATTGCCTCTCCCATTTTGGCCATGCGTCCAGCACAGACATTGCATAAAGGTCCCGTTGATTTCTGGTGCTGCCTAAAATGCTTTAGGATGCTTAGGGCTAATCCTGCGTTGAGCAGGGGGTTGGACTAGATGGCCTGTATGGCCCCTTCCAACTCTATGATTCTATGATTCTATGAAAATCTGTCTGAGCTTTCATGCTGCTAAGCTATTCCCCCTAATTTACAAATCCTATTGAGTTAAAAGTCAGCTGTCTCTGCCTCTCTGTCTCCAGTTGCCTTCATCTCTGCTTCATGGGGCGGGGGGGGGGAGGAGAAATGGCTTGCTCTCTCTTTCCAAACTGGGCAAGGTGACAAGGAGATACTACCTGTCCTCCTTTGTGGAAAAAGTAAGAAAAAACACCAGAAAACATGGCATAGAGCAGGTGTAGTCAACCTGTGGTCCTCCAGATGTTCATGGACTACAATTCCCATGAGCCCCTGCCAGCAAATGCTGGCAGGGGCTCATGGGAATTGTAGTCCATGAACATCTGGAGGACCACAGGTTGACTACACCTGGCATAGAGGCTTTGAATGCAATCTGTCTACGGTGGCTCATAATTAAAGACTTTTGAAAAGTGTTGCCTCCCCCCCGTTACAATAGGTTTTAAAACTTGTTTCCCATGCAGGAGTTTTTATTTGTTTGTTTTGCTTTTTAACAGTTCATATAATAAAAATACACAGTTTAAAACTTTTGACCTTTAAAAAAAAATTTATCAAAAGACAGCCAGCTTGGTGCACTGTATGGGAGCGCTGAGTTCTAATCTAGCAAGGAAGATTTGATTCTCCACTCCTCCACATGCAGCCAGCTGGGTCACCTTGGGTTTGCCACAGCGGTGATAAAGCTATTCTCACAGAGCAGTCTCTCTCAGAGCTGTCTCAGCCTCACCTCCCTCACAGGGTGTCTGTTGTGGGGAAAGGGAAGGGAAGGTGACTGTAAGTTGCTTTGAGACTCCTTCGGGTAGGGAAAAGCGGCATATAAGAACCAACTCCTTTCTCCTTTCCTAAATCTCCTGTTTTGGGAGAAAAGAAGATCCAGAGCTAGCCTTGAATGCATAAAATTATGGTTTCAAGTCAAGTGCTTTACTAATTGAGCTATCTTAGTTGCATTAAAGTTCAC
Organism: Paroedura picta; assembly: GCF_049243985.1. Taxonomy (NCBI): domain Eukaryota; kingdom Metazoa; phylum Chordata; class Lepidosauria; order Squamata; family Gekkonidae; genus Paroedura; species Paroedura picta. Next base: position 122,706,580 of record NC_135374.1, on the reverse strand, counting down.
TGGCTGCGGACTCTTTTCATAATGGTTGCTGACTTTTTGCAAGGACTTCTCCCTGAAACATGTGCAGCAGATTGGGAGAAGGGCCGGCATCTGCACGTGACCACAGGCTTGTCTTTAACTCCTTCTGATAAAAGTGTCTATTGCCTTATTTAAGGGGCCAGGAAAAGCATAACGATACTCCTACAGCACAAAGGTTAAGTCACAATGGAGCCAGAGCTGAAATGGAGGGCCGGAAGTCAAAGTTGCAGTTTCTGCTGCACAGCAACCAATCAGCAGAAACCAATCAACAGCTCAACAAAAGGGGAGGATCCTGGCAATCTCATTCTTCTTATTAGCATGCAGAGTTAAACTCTGTGATTTGGAAGAGAAAGTCCAAGAAAGAAAACAGATGCAGAGTACAGGAATAGATGTGAACAGGATATGGATTAAAGGGCTAAGGCTTCACTTCAGTAAGAATCAAAATTAAACTGGGAATGCAAGCAGTACCCTGAGAAACCTTATCCAAACTCCAGAGGTAAAACTGTCTCCATTTATACATATTATACTTTGTTGTAGTAGTGGACTTAGCTGAATACAGGAGTATGTTATTAACCTCTTGTGAAAATACTAAGTCACGATCCTAAAGTCGTCAGCTTGAGGTGATTTAGATCATGATTTTGACTTGAATGACTGATTAGGTCTGGCAGGGCAATGAGAAATCTCCATAAGAACCATACTTGGTAAGGCCCAAAGGAGGATGCCAATATTATATCTGATTTCTCTCTTCTGGCCTTCTCAATGATTAGGAGCAGAAACGGAGAGACTTCATAAGAAGCATACCTTTGATTTTCCCCATGTGGTGGCGGCCACGGCAGCCTACTGCTGGTTCTCTGAGATGAGGCAATTAGCCTCGTCACTTCCTGGGTTCTCAGGGGGGAAGATCTTCCCCACCGGACTCTATCTGCCCGGAAAGTCTGCCTCCACAGGAGGCAGCCAGGGAAGAAAAGTTCTGCTGCATTTTGCAGTGTGGCAGAACTGCTGCTGGCAAAGCCATGTGGCTCAAAAGGCAAAGGATCTTCAAAACCAACTGGAACCCATTTGATTTAAACTGCTTAACTAAGACAGAAATGGCTTATGCTCTTTTGCGGGGGCAAGAGCCCCTTCCCCTCCACTCAAACCAACAACACTTTATTTACAGCCATTTTGACCAGTACAATAAATGATGAGATACCAAAATACAAGATAAAATGTTGAATGTTGAATGCATTTAAAATTAAGGATAATAAAATCACAATTAAATACTAATCTATATAAAATTTGTAAATGTATGAATATTATAAAAAAATGCACAAAGATGTATCTTCCCATACAATTGTTGTGCATCTTCATGGTAGCAGCACAGAATTTGACGGTATATAGGGTTGGTTGGGATCATTTGAATTTTTGTTTACCTTTTCTTTTGCTGCTAGGCCTCAGTCCTTCTCTAATATAATCTGTATTGTTTTGTCATGTAACATATCATATATGGGACAGTGGAATAGAAAATGCTCCCTTGTTTTAATCTGATGTCTTGGGCAGGAGCATAGTCTCCGAGGCCTCTACTGAATCCAATATGGCCCTTATAAATTGTACTCTATGAGATGGGACTAATCATGATTTTCCCAATTTATGAGAATTCCCATCTTTGGAAGATTTCCAAAACTAGCAAGCTCTGTCTCAAAAGTTTGTTTCTGGAGTCTGCCACCAGCCACCAGTCATCTAAGTATGGGAATAAATGACAACCCTGAATGTAAAAATAGGCAAAGCACTTGAAAAACACTCTGGGCATGGTGGCCAAGCCAAGCTGGGCAGAACTGTGTTCTGGAACACCCAATTCCCACAAGAGTATTCAGTGCAGAGAATAGATAGAAACGTGAAAGTAAGCATCTTTCAAATCAATAACAGTCAGCCAGCAGGTGAACTTTAATAACTGTAAAATTGAAAAAAAAATTGAAACCATACCAAAAACATGGAGAAAAACATTTAAATTTCTAAGATCCAAAAATGCACCTTTTTATAGACTAGGAACATCTGTGAGGAAGACCTTTTGGGTGCATAGAATTCCAATGCCCCTTCAACTGCAGCCTTTTCAATCAAGGCAACTAACGCCTGAGACAAGTCTAGTTCTCCCCTGTGGGACTGCACAGATCGATGAAGAAATACAAGTTACTTCCTCCCTAAGTAGCATCTAGATACAAACCATACAGCTCTGCCAAGAGGTAATTAATCTGATTATCTTCTGAGCTGCTTTGTGTGCATGGCCACTTGAAAAAGCCATCCAGGATCTAATTTCTGACTTCCTGTGTTTGCTCCTTTCCCCAAGAGCAAGTGGGGAGGCAGACAGAGAGGGCAGGAGGCTTCCAGCACAGGGCTGGCTGGCAAATGGTAAAGAGGGGAAGTTTATTTTTATTTATTTTATTTATTAATTACATTTATATATTGCCACTCCCAGCAAGCTGGCTCATGGTGGTTTACGTCTAATAAAACATCATAAAACATAATCCATAAAACCATCAAAAATTACATACATCAAACCCCCAAAATACAGAGATCAATGGCTGTGAAAACAGTAATTCTTCAGCAAGTCGCTATCTTGGCACCAGCCAACAGCCATCACTCTTATATATGATGTAAACAGGGGGAATAGATCACCCAATGAACCCGGACATGGGCTAGTACCTAGCCCAGAGACTCTAGGGAGGGGGGAGGTAACTTGATCGCATAGCCCCAGGCTTCCACCTGGCCTGGCAGAAGAGCTCCATCTTGCAGGCCCTACAGAACCCCGAACCTCATTCCACCAGATAGGGGCCAGGACTGATAAAGCCCTGGCCCTGGTCGAAGCCAGACATGCCTCCCAGGGCCCCAGGATGACCAGCAAATTCATGCCCACAGAATGAAGAGCCCTGTGGGGGACATAAACAGGTAAACAGTCCCACAGGTAGGTAGGACCCAAGCTGCATATAGGTCAAAACCAATACCTTGAACTTGATCCAGAAGCAAACCAGCAACCAATGCAGCTGTCCCAGCAAGGGCTGGACGTGGGTCCGCCAAGATAATCCAGTGATGACCTGAGAAGCTGTATTCTGTACCAGTTGCAATTTCTGGATCAAGGACAAGGGTAGGTTTGCGTAGAGCGAGTTACAGAACTATAATCTGGAAGTGACCGTTGTATGGGTCACAGTGGCCAGGTGTTCCAAGGAAAGGTAGGGCGCTAGTAGCCGTGCTTGGTGCAGATGGAAAAACTACCTTAATGACCAGAGCCTCCATGGATATCATACCCAAAATCCTGGATGTCAGTTGTACCCCATCCAGACAGGGAGGTCTTACTTCCTGATCGTGCTCACTTCTCCCCAGCCAAAGGACCTCCATTTTGGAAGTGTTGAGTTTCAGGAGAGTCTTCCTGATCAATCCAGCTACTACTTCAAAACAACTAGCAAATGTTTCTGGGGGAAGATCTGGACAGCTGTTGTCCAGAAAGGAGGTTGGGCATTTCAAGGCCATTCCCCCAATACCTGTGTCCCCAAGGTAGCAGACCAACAATTCATGATCTACCACATCAAATGCAGCCGACATATCTAAATAGTATGAGGATGTCCAAACTGCCCCAGTCCAATTGGCACCGGAGATCATCCATGAGAGCAACCAGCACAGCCTCTGTTCAGTTCAAACTTTATTACAGTCGTTCAGACCAAGTTGTATGAAGTTAATACATAAAAGACCAAAAGAATATGGTCATTTGATATAATGCAATTTAAAACAGATCATAAAATAGAACTTAAAATTATGCTGCTTTAGAGCACAGCCTTTGCCACATGGCCAGGACGGAAGCCAGTTATTCCACCTGCTGGAAAAAACATTCCCTAACCCTCACCCTTATATGCTGTTTTTCTCTACCCAAAGGAGTCACCTTCTCTTTCCTCTCCCCACAACAGACACCCTGTAAGGAAGGTCAGGTTCAGAGAGCCCTGATATTACTGAAGAAGAAGAGCTGGTTCTTATACGCTGCGTTTCTCTACCCGAAGGAGGCTCAAAGTGGCTTACAGTCACCTTCCCTTTCCTCTCCCCACAACAGACCCCCTGTGAGGTGGTTGAGGCTGAGAGAGCCCTGAGATGACTGAAGAAGAGTTGGTTCTTATAGGCCGCTTTTCTCTCCCCAAAGGAGTCTCAAAGCAGCTTCCAATAGCATTCCCTTTCCTCTCCCCACAACAGACACCCTGTGAAGTGCCCCTGTGGTCTCGCACATATTGTCCCAAAGGACATGTGTATGCCAGATCGTTACATTGGTGCCCAGGAGGTGTTGGCAGTGGAGCACGATTGGCTGTCATTTTTTGTGCCCTCCCTACATGCTAATAAACGGGCAAACATCTTTGTGTGCTGGTTGGCTGGCACCCTGTCTCCCCCAGTGCAAAGACTGCTGTTGCTAACCCCAGGATTGTGTCCCTGAAGAAAGAAGCAGTTCATTGTAGGGAAGAGATACAAACATTTCTCTTCTGCTACTCTGGAATGTCATCTGTAAAGACATAACTACTGTATCATTAAACCCCAATATTTAGGAACTGTTTTAATTCCACCACTACACAGTTAATTGCATTCTACTCAAGCCCCCAAAACATATTTTAGTGCCTTGTCAAAATGGGAGACTGAGAATGTTGATTAAAAATCAATGTGAATTTAGACGGCTGTCACAAATGGCTCCTTGCTTTTGTGAAGGGGCCAGGTTGCCATAGAGTTTCCCATAGCAACCTTGCATCTTATTATAATCCCCTTGGTGTCCCGAAAGCCTGCTAAGAAAACAGGATTAAATCTATTCTCCTATGGAATGATCCCACATTAAACCTTATCAGGATGAAAAACCCAGAAAACATAAACAAATGTAATCTAGATAGCAGTTTTTTCCCCTGGTGGTTCAAAGGCACCAAAGCACTGCGGCTGCCTCAGTACAGTTTGCAGGGGGCTGAGACCGGCGTTGTTCCAAAGTCTTTACGAAATGGGTCTCCTTGAACGTTTCCATTTCCTTTCCCTTAAAGTGAAAGGCCCAACAACCCTTCGTGTGCAGTGATAAGTGAATGTGACAGCTGAATGTGCTGAAGTCAAGGACATTTTGCTCGAAGGTACCTTCACCTCCCACATTTCCCAGTTGGGTCGGTGGGGCTGAGGATGACTGCAGACCACATTTTCCATGACCAGATTCTTTGCGGCAGGAAGCAAAGGAAGTTTTCATTTGAGGTGTGATTACAGCATCTTTTAAGAGATGCCACCAGAAAAAAGCTCTTCTAACTTTCCTCCATCAAGGGAGTCCTGTTTAGGACCTTCTTAGCTTTAGTACTCTTGCCAGGTCATGGGCCTTAAGACTGTGTTCTAGGATCACAACCACCCAAGGAGGAAAGCTGCCAGCCTGGCTGTTTTGAATTAGCAGCCTCGTTGCTTCCTCTGGAAAGCGAGCCCTGTCTTGCATTTCTCTTCATGCACACTCCCAAGCATAGCGGTCCTCGCATCATCCAATGGAAAGAAGAACCCCAAGAGGGAAACATTCTCTCCATGCTCAGCTGGTAAGCCGTGCCATGCATCTTAGGCAGGGATGTGCCTGCCCCTCAAAGAGGCTGAATCTCTTGACCAGGGGTAGTCAGATGTCCATGGACTACAATTCCCATGAGCCCCTGCCAGCATTCACTGTCCATGGACATCTGGAGGGCCGCAGTTTGACTACTCCTGCTCTTGACGTTACTCTAAGACTTCCTATTCAGACATCAGTAACTTTCTACTGTTTCACATCCTAAGGACAACAGGAAATGCCCTTTTTCTTATGACTCACTCCAAATATCACAGGTAGGGATGACAAATCCAGGTTGGGAAATACCCAGAGTGTTTGGGGGTGGAGCCTGAGGTGGACGGGATTTGTGGAGGGGAGGGACTTTAGCGGGGTTATAACATCACAGAGTCTCCCTTCCCCAGCAGCTACTTTCTCCAAGTGAACCGATTTCTGTCACAGGAGATCTCAAGCAACTACCTGGAGGTTGGCAACTCGACTCACAGAAGTCCCCACTTTAGGGTCTGAACTCTGCAGGGTTAAACTGGAACCAGAGAATTATTAAGTAGTAGAGCATGATGGGAGAAGAGTGTTCCCTGTCAGGACCAGCAGTTGGAAATACACAGGAGTCCCACCCTTGGAGGTAGGTAGGTAGGTAGGTAGGTAGGTATTTAATTTGTAGCATGCCACTCCCAGACAAGCTGGAGGAGGATCAGGAAATCAAACCCAGCTCATCAGATTAGATGTCCATGCTCCTAACCACTACACCAAGCTGCGCAATATATAATAAATAAATAAATAAATAAATAAATAAATAAATAAATAAATAAATAAATAAATAAAGGTGAGAAGTACCACAAATTCAATATATTTATAAAAACAACTCTTTCCTATCAGTAAAAAATGAAACATTTGCTGAAGTTGAGGGAAAAATTACTTCCTCCTCAGTCTCCTTACAACCCCTATTCCGCACACCTGCATATTTCTGACTAAAGCTGGTTCTGAAGACATGAGCCGTGACTCACATAATCTCCCCCCCGAACTCTGGCTCCTTTGTCAAATTTGGTTCTGTTATAGTCCCCAAACCCAACAAATATGCCCCAAACCCTTTTGTTTTTCTTTCCGAATATAGCACAGTAGTCCCGTTGGGTGGTGTCCCTGGGGTCCACCACCTTTCCTGGCCCCTGCCAAGGGGTCTGAGGAAGTGGGTGGGACCAGGTGGGGCTTTTGCCCAGCAAGGATTCTGAGGGACTGCCAGAGATTTTTAAGATGCTGTTTTGGCAGCTGCCACCAGCACAGCACAAGGATCTATGCAGTACTACTGAAGTTCAGCTTCGGCAATCCTTTTGTGTTCGGCTCCACCTCCTATGGCATCCATTTTGTGAGAGCCATTTTGTTTCTGCAGCATCAGAATTCAAAATGTGCCCTCAGGCTCAAAGAGGTCGGGGACCCCCCCCCCCCCCGGTTACAAGAGTGTCAAAAGTTGCTAACCAACAATGGAGTTACTTTTCTCTCAAATAAACAGCTTAGTTCTGTAATTGAAAATATTGACGCCTCTCTATATTGTCATTAGAGTTTTCCCAACATTTTCACCTCCTCCTTCATGGCACCCCAAAATATTCTCTGAAATGCTGTTTTTAGGGGACAGGGGATTTCTGCCCCCCCCAAAAGGAATAGTATTTGAGGCTGCTCAGGGAGAGGGGTGGCCAGAACATGGGTGGGCACCTTGGTGCTCTTTCCTATCGCTCAGTGGCTCAAGAGGTCCCTCCCTTTGTGAGCCTTCATCACTATGCTGTCCAAAGCACTGTTTCTGAAGCTGCCAACTGCATCCCCTTGCACGACTGAGCTGGTGTGGGAAGCAGGTTCCTTCCGAGGGGCTGTGGTGAGGAAAGCCCCCCCCCCCAGCTGTCTGGAGGGATCCCAGGTCAGCTCCCTGTAGGGTTGGGGATTATTGGCCCCCCCGTGCATGGGAGAGAGGGTGATTCACATGTGCTGCTTTTGAAATGGATCTCTGAAATAATCTCACGGGTACATCTACATGAATGCCCTTTAGGAAACTGGCTTTCATAACACTGCTCAGTATATCAAGTAAAAAACCACAGGGTAGAGACATAATTTATTCTCCAGCATCGCAACCATATCCTAGCCATGGGGGCGTTTTATCAGAAGTCATCCCTGCTTATCTGTCACTGAGGATCCCATGAGTAAGATTGGACCCATATTGTATTTTATACGCTGTCAGCTGCCACGAGTCTCACTCAGGGAGAGGGAGCAGGATGTGAAATAAAGACATTGTATTCAGCTGAGGAGAATGAGCCTTGGGAACAGTTGCCCAGAGTTCCTTTTCACAGGATAACACCAAAGGTCATCCTGAAAGAGTTTTCCACTGGCAGGTTCTTCTCAGTTTAAAGTCAGCAATTCTGCTTTTAGAATCATGAGCATCCAAGTGAGACTGCTGGGATGGAAGGTTCAGGACAACACCTTGTTCCAGGGCAGAACATTTTGTCTTTTAAAAATGCAGGTGAGTTGGGGCTCTGACATTATAAGGAACCCAAAGGTGAAATTGCCCCGCATCCTCCTGGGCCTGCATGCCCCGCTCAGCTGAGGTTCACAGGCTGTCCCTTAGAATCTTTTTCCCAAAAAGTTGTTGCTTAGGTTTTAAAAAATTGCATTTTTGTTCTTCATAAAAACATATCAACTTACAGCAGTGGTTCTCAACCTTTTTGGGGCCGTGACCCCAACTTTGGCGGTGGTGGCAGCAGCGTGTGGGCACGGGCGTGCGCAGCGTGCATGCAGGTGCACAACAATCAAGGCGGCTGCCGCCTCTGCCCGCCGGAAGTGGTGACTTTGATGCACGCCTGGCAGCTTCCCCAGAGGGGAGCGGTAAGGAAGGGAGATGCGGTGGCCGCTTGCACAGGCTGCATGGTCTCTCTCGCCCCCTTCTGCTGCCCACAGACCTCTTGGCTGTCAGGGAGGGCGAGGCCTGCGCCAGTGGGTGGGCCGGTGGGAGGGGAACAGCTGTTACAAGCTGCCTTGCTGGCTTTTCTTGGCCACAGCCGGGCAACTTGGGCTCCTCCTTGCCGCCTGCCTGCTCACCCGCCTGCCATCAGTTGGCTTCCATGCGGGGCTTCGCGGAAAGGTGTGTCAGGCAGGAGGTGTGTCAGGCAAGCTCCCCCAGGTGCGTGCTCAGGCCCACTGCCCACCACCTGCTACTGCTGCCACCCCTGCGGTGGCCACCAACCTGGCGACCCCACAGAAGGGGCCAGGGGACCACAGGTGGAGAACCACTGACTTACAGTGTTCCATCCACATTCCGAAAGATGTTTAAAAAGCGGTTGTTTATTTTGTTCCAGTATCTGCATAACTCTTTATTGTTATCATCAATTTTGCATGTCTGAAACCCAGTGCTAACATTTATTTATTCATTTTTAAATGTATTAACAGCTGCTCCCACCAATCCCGGTGAGTTACAACAAAACTCCAAAATACTACAACACTAAATACGCTATAGGTAGCACACTCTGTCTGTTCCCTCTCAACCGGGAGCGTGTCCAGAGGAGGGCAACAAAGATGGGGAGGGGTTTGGAGACCAAGATGTATGAAGAAAGGCTGGGGGAGCCTGATCCATTTAGCCTGCAGAGGAGACGACTTAGAGAAGATCTGATAACCATCTTCAAGTATTTAAAAGGCTGCCATATAGAGGATGGAGCAGAGTTGTTCTCTCTTGCCCCGGAGGGATGGACCAGAACCAATGTGATGAAATTAATTCAAAAGAAATTCCATCTAAACATCCAGAAGAAGTTCCTGACAGTTAGAGCGGTTCCTCAGTGGAATAGCATTCCTCGGGAGGTGTTGGGTTCTCCATCTTTGGAAATCTTTAAACAGAGGCTGGATAGCCATCTGATGGAGAGGCTGATTCTGTGAAGGTTCAAGGGGGTGGCAGGTGACAGTGGATGAGAAATTGGGGTGTGAGTGTCCTGCATAGTGCAGGGGGTTGGACTAGATGACCCAGGAGGTCCCTTCCAACTCTATTATTCTATGATTCTATGATTCTAACTCACCGATCCAGTCCAAGTTTGCACTACCTAGTGACTTTGGGAGAGGCCATCTGCTCAGAAGGACTGGCATCTGGCTTCTGAAGGAGGGGCCCAGATCTTCCTTAGCCCGGCCTCAAATAAATATCTGGTGAAAGAGCTCTGTCTCACAGACCCTGCAGAACTGTCAGGACCCACAGCTCTTCCGGGAGCTCTCATGTGCCTGGCTGCAATAAACTGGACCCCTTTAGCATCATCAACTGGTTGTTGCTGACAAAACAGCCCTGCACTGGTTCTTCAGGACAAAATTCCAGAACGAAAGCCAGAATAAAATGGACATGCAAACCAAAGCTACATCTCAGAACTCCAAGGCTTGGAAGATGGGAAGATTTCTATCAGGGCCTTTTCTTCTTTATTTCTTCTTTATTTACAGGTCCAGGGGTAGTCAAACTGCGGCCCTCCAGATGTCCATGGACTTCAATTCCCAGGAGCCCCCTGCCAGCGTTCGCTGGCGAATGCTGGCAGGGGGCTTCTGGGAATTGTAGTCCATGGACATCTGGAGGGCCGCAGTTTGACTACCCCTCCGCAAGTCCTTTGTAAGATTACTGTTGCCGCATAGATGGATTCTTGGATTTTATTGACAGTACACAGTTGTTAATATCTTGCACTTGACCCTTTTTTTGTGCGTTCTCTAATATTTGCTTGTCCCCAGCAACTTTACGGTGACTTATTGTTGCTGTCTAGATTTGTTATACATTCCTGTGGCTCGCTTTACTCTGCTGTGGGATGCCCAGAATTAACCAGGTCCCTGCACACAAAGGCTTCTACCCAGAATTAAACTTTGTGGCCATACATCTGCCATACATCATGTCGGCATTAGGGACTGTAAGAATAGCCTTTGGTTGGTTGGCTGGTCTGAAAGGCCCCTTTCTAATTTTTATTACTTGGCCCCTGGGCACTCTTCCTGCCTGAGCAGTGGGCCATGGGGGCCGTGCCTCCCTCTCCCCGCAGGAAGAAGCTCGCCAGGCAGTGAGCAAATCAGCTGCCGAAGCCACCAATTAGCTTGCGGCCCGGCCAGCTTCTCGCTGTGGGAGAGAAAGAGGGAGGCGCCGGCGGCGGCACACAGGTGGGCACACACACATGCGTGGAGCTGCTGCACATGCACTTTTTGTGCCTGCTGGGGCGCAAACGTGCATGCACGGCAATTTCGCGCATGCATGCAACTGCCACGTATGCCCGTTTGTGTCCCCGTCACAATTGCAAACGAGCATGTGTGGCAGCCCCACACATGTGCGAAACTGTCGCGTGTCTGCATTTGCGCCCAGCCGAGGGCGCGAATGAGCGCACTCGACAGTTTTGCGCATGCGTGGTTGTGCGGGGCTGCCGTGCATGTGCGGCACCCCGGGTCGCCCTCTCCCCCCACCCCTCCTAGTGGTCCGCCACCGGGAAAAGATTGTGGGCCGCTGGTCTAAGCTACCTTATAGGATTGCTGTGAGAATTAAATGGCCAAGCGAGAACTGCATGCTTCTTCGAGGGGGGGGGGCCTGGACAGGTGTCCGATCTCAGAAATCATGCAGAGGCAGGCCACGACCAACCACCTGCCCTGGACAACCCTTGCCTTGAAAGGCCCGTTGGGGAGCTGACACTTGACGTCCCTCAACACAGACACCGACATGCAATATTCTGTCCATGTGGCTTTGCCAGAACGGGCTCTCACGAAGGGCCCTAATCCAGCGGTCTGTCGTTGGTGCAGTCTCCCCCCCCACACACTGCACCACTTGCCATAGCCTTTCCTTTGCTGGAGCAGTAATAGAGAAGTTCCGTGTGCCTCTGTCACATTAGGAGCGTAACAATACCACCCTTCCATTACACAGGAAATTACAAATATATCCTCCGGGTGGAAATCTTTCCAGCTAGCTGCATTCACAGAGCTGCACTTCAATAATCCTTAGAATTACTTCAGCCGCTCTTCCTTCCAGCTCTTTGACCCTAGCTCAGGGAGGCAAGGCAGCCAAGGCAGGAGCCCAAGGTGGCGTTTGTGCTGAAGATTTTATGGCAGGGACGAGACTCCCCGGCCCAACTCAATGCTTCCGGAGCGAGGGCTTAATTTCCGTGTCGTTCTTCAGTCTAGCCGGTGGCCGGCTCTGATAAAGCTCTTACAGTTCGGCTCCTACCGACTGCCACTTACCTGGCTTTACTTCTGAGCAAACAGGCACAGGATGCTGCAGTAAGGCTACAAGGCTTAAAAACTCCTACTTGGGTGTAAGCCCTATGGAACAGAGTGGGACTTACTTCTGAGTAAGCATGCACTGGATGCACATCGTTAGAGACAACGGGGGGGGGGGGCAGAGAAAAGGGATCGTTGAGGAAAAGGGGGAAGCAAAGAACAGCGGGGAAGGCGGGCCAGAGCCTCTTCAGAACTGCACACGACAGCCTCCCAATTCTCCCGAAGAGTTCAAAAGAGAGAAGAGAACTCCTGCAGGCCCTGAACTTCGGCAGGCAAGGAGCCCTCCTCCAGGTGGGGCCAGCGATGGCAAAGGAGGCCTGCTTCTCCCAGGAGCAGAAGAGTGTCATCTTCAGATTTAATAAGGACCCCCTCTGTTCTTTCATCCACATCGTATGTTGCACAAAATGGAACCCAGGACAGATCCCTGAGGTCTCCACTTGTCACTCCTCTCCAAAAATACGACAAGCCATTTCCAAGCACCCTCTAGGGGAGATCTGACAGCCAGTTCTTGATCCACCTAACCGTTAGAGGATCCATACCATTCTACCAACTTTTCAATAAGAATTGAACCTTATCAAAAGGCTTACTGAAATCAAGGTAAACTATGCCCACAATATTCCCCTGATCTAGCAAAACAGTAACTTTCTCTCCGACGTGACTTGCTCTTGAAAAAGCCATGCTGGCTGCTCAAAGACCGACTGTTTGATGATTCATTCTAAAAAATTGCCAGCTGATGAGTCAGAAGTTACCCAAATCCTCTTTTTTCTCCTTAATGAAGATAGAGACATTTGCCCACCTCCAATCTTCTGGCACTTCACTTTTTCTGCAAGAATTGTTAAAAATAATGAACAGATACTCAGAAATTAAACCTGCAAGTTCTTTAGTACCCTTGGATGCAATTCATCTGGCCCAGAGGATTTGGTTTCATAATTCTGCCACATTGAGCACGATTCCCCTCGCAAGAGAAGTTCATCCCTCTCTCCTTTGCCTGTGACAATGTCACCTTCTTGTCCCCGCAATGGTCCTACCATGTCCCTGTTCTTTGTCTTACTTTTAATTACTTTTCTTACTAAAGAATCCTTTTTTTGTTATTTTTAGCTTTTCTTGCTAGCCTAAACTCATAACCTTAGCTTTTCTAACACTCTCCCTACAGGTATGGGTTATTTGTTTACATTCATCCTTGGTTATAAGGTCCCCCTTACATTTCTTAAATGAGTTTTTTTTAATCACTCTATTATTTTGAAAGCTGTTTATGGAGCCATCCTGGTTTCTTTAGGTTCCTCCCAGATTTCCTTCTAAAGGAAATTGTCTGCGATTGTGCCTTCAGTATTTCACTTTTGAGAAACTCCCAATTCTATCTCCTTACGTTTTTCTGACCATGCAATCCATCCATCATTACTTTAAAATCATAGAATCATAGAGTTGGAAGGGATCTCATGGGTCATCTAGTCCAACCCCCTGCACTATGCAGGACACTCACATCCCAATCGTTCATCTACTGTAACCTGCCATCCCTTTGCCTTCACAGAATTTTAAATATGTTAAAAATTGCTGTCCTGAAGTCCAGCCTGTATGTGTGACTATGTACAGCTTTTCTTTTGCTTTGAGAGCCAGTTGGGTGTAGTGGTTAGGAGCGCAGACTTCTAATCTGGCATGCCGGGTTCGATTCTGCACTCCCCCACATGCAACCAGCTGGGTGACCTTGGGCTCGCCACGGCACTGAGAAAACTGTTCTGACCGGGCAGTGATATCAGCGCTCTCTCAGCCTCACCCACCCCACAGGGTGTCTGTTGTTGGGAGAGGAAGGGAAGGCGACTGTAAGCCACTTTGAGACTCCTTCAGGTAGGGAAAAGCGGCATATAAGAACCAACTCTTCTTCTTCTTTTTCTTTTTCCCAAGATCACAGAGTCCAAAATCACATGGTCCCTACCGCCAAGTGTGCCCACAGCTTTTATTTCATCACCCAGTTCTTCCCGATTGGTGAGAATCGAATCAAGTGTCAAATAGCAGCAGCACTCCACTTTCCTGGAAATGAATTTTTCCCCAAGACATGTCAAGAATTGATTGGACTTTTCATTTTTAGCAGAGCTAGTTTTCCAACAGATATCTGGGTAATGGAAATCTCCCATGACCACCAGGTCCTGTCTCCCTGAGAACTTTGTAATCTGGTCTAGGAGCATTTCATTCAAGTCCTCCACCTGGCCTGGCAGTCTATAAGAGACCCCCACCATAATTCCACTATAATTTCCCACTCCTTTTATTTTTATCCAGAGATTCTCAGCTGAACTCTCATGCTCAAACACATGTATTTCCTCACAAGTATATACATTCTTAACATATAGTGCTACTTTTCCCCTTTATTCCATGATGATTAACCCTTGTGAGTCAATTTTATGTGAATTAGGAGAAGCCAAAGCATGGTGGCGTGTGTATGAAGCATCTCCGGGATGGTAAACTGGAGAAATAACCTCACTGCACTGTTTCAGGATCAAATCCCATTTCTATGGTTGCAATAAAAGTTTTCTAAGCCATCTGGTCTAGCAAGTTGATATGTATGGAATCCAATTTTCTTTCTTTCTTATCCCGGCTTCAAAGCTAAAAAGGCAGCATTTCTTCAGAATTTGATCTAGACTAAATTTTTCTACGTCTACGTCCCCTTCCACTGCAAAATGCTTCTTGGGACGGGGGAAGCCCTGAGAATGTCACAGGGAAGGGCAAGTAGAGAGAAGGGAAACAAATAGAAATCGCCAGTTGAATCAGGATCATATGAAGAACAAGAAGGAGAAGGAGGAGAAGGAGTAGTAGTAGTAGTAGTAGTAGGAGGAGGAGGAGAAGGAGGAGGAGGAGAAGGAGTAGTAGTAGTAGTAGTAGTAGGAGGAGGAGGAGGAGGAGGAGGAGAAGGAGGAGTAGGGGAAGGGGAGGAGGAGGAGGAGGAGGAGGAGGAGGAGGAGTTGGTTCTTGTATGCTGCTTTTCTCTACCCGAAGGAGTCTCAGAGTGGTTTACATTCACCTTCCCTTTCCTCTCCCCACCACAGACACCCTGTGAGGGAGGGGAGGCTGAGAGAGCCCTCAAATTACTGCTTTATCAGTGCTGTAGTGCGCCCAAGGTCCCCCAGTTGGCTGCATGTGGGAGAACCAGATTCAAACCCAGCTCATAAGATTACAAGTCTGCACTCCTAACCACCACGACACCAAGCTGAACACCTGCAGCTGTCTGCCTGATCCTGAATCAAACCATCAGCCCATCAAGGTCAGGAAGGTCTACTCATACTTGGCAGCAGCTCCCCAAGGTTGACCCTGGGACCTTCTGCATGCCCAGCAGAGGGTCTGCCCCTGAGCCACCTGCCCATACTGCCCCTTGTCTGGAAACCAGGAGTACCTTTAGCTACCTTCCAGCCAGCAGTGGATAGCTTCAACGGCTGAAATTGTTTGTTTACTACCCAAGGAAACAGCCCTATTGATGACATCTATTAAATATCTGTCTGACTCACTGGTTAATGACTGCTGGACAATTAACTTAGGAAGCGATGGGCGTTTGCTCCTCTCACACTCGCTCCGGCCAACAGACCCCTCTGAGAACACATCTTGCCTGAACAGGAATGCAGCTGCTCTTCCAAACAAATGTTTCTGGACTTAAAATTCCACCCAGACCTCCGAGCATAACAGACTTCTTTTAATGGCCCTTCGCTATGTGAATGCATGCACAGCTGCACAAAGGGAAATGATGATCGGGGAATTAATCAGCCCACAAAATGGCATGTCACATCCAAGCAAAACACATCTTCTCAGATCACAATATCCATTCTGCAGTTTTCAATTGTGCTGCAGACTTCTGCCTGCCTGGTGCGTGCTTTAGCTTCTTTTTTGGCACTATGGGATGCATCTCATTGCTGACTAGTAAAGGTTTGTCTTTTAGTGTTTCTTTTATATATATATTTATTTATTGTTGGAAGAGTGGAGGCTCAGTCTTGGTGAACCTCTCCCAATCGATTAAGGCTCTGGGAACTGAGGAAGGGTCCCAGCGGCTGCTCTGTCCCCCATGCTGGTCTGTGTGTCCATCTGGTGACTGGCTCAGGCATCCAGAAACCCTTCTGAGAGCGAGAAATCCATTCCCTATCTCAGGAGATCGTTGCTAATGGGTGAACTCCCGAAAATGCCACCACCAAGTATCTTTAGGCAGACCTGTTTCCATCACAGTTGTTGGGTTTTTGCTCCTAAGAAATACGCACAATCATGTACTTCAAAAATAAAAACCAGATGGGTTTGGCAAGGGGGGGGGGGAAGCTGCAGGGGCGCCTGGGTGGGGGTGGGGCTCACCACTTTACCTGATTCCTCCTCCAGTCTTGGCCTTTTATTACTGGGGTCTCCAGTGCTGTCGTCGTCTGACATCTCCATCTCTTCCTCCCGCCGGATTCCCATGAGCTGCTCGTTCTGAGCGTTCCTGAGCTCCTAGAAGGGACAAGAGCCAAACCCTCACTTGGTTCGTCTTTACTGGCAGACTCCGGGTTCTTCCAAATTCACTCTGCACCATTACAAGCAAAGCCAGGAGGATTACGGATATAGCAGTGACTACGGTCGCCAACCTCCTGGAGCTCTCCCAGTGTTACAGCTGGGCTCCAGGTGGCAAAGAAGCCATTCCCCAGGAGAACATGGAAACTTTGGACCTCCCTCCAGTCTTCCTCCACAGCCCAGAATCCAGACCCTCCCACCAATCCCTGGGCCACCCTCTCTCAACTTTTCTGCCACTGAGAAACCTCTGAAACAGTCTTCAGGCTTTGAGAAACCCCAGAAGTGACGCAATCCTGCAGAACAGGGTTGGGAAGCAGAGCTGTGGACATGCCCACCCAGGGCCCCTCCCCTCCCCACTCCCTCCAGGCCCATCACTGGCCATTTTGGGGGGGCGGGATGACATGACAATATATCACTCACTAAATGCTTAACAAATTTAAATATATATATATATATATATATATATATATATATATATATATATATATATATTAAAATTTAATTAACTCCCACTCATTCGGGAAACCCTTCCATGGCCATCAAGAGACCCCCGGGTTTGACAAAACCTTGACTGAGAAAGCCTGTCCTAGGCATATTTCAGTCTAGAGCTGGCAATCCTAGGCATATCTGTTAACAACAGGGCCAGCTGGGAGATGCAGAATTGCAGGATGGGAAACAAAAAGTCAAAGGTGGACTTATGGCCTGGGCCACTATACTGGGCCACACAGAACAATAAACTGTGGTTGAAATCAGACATGGACAAAACTGAGGGGGTTTCAGAGGAGAGCAATGAGAATGGTATGGGACCAGGGGAACAAGCCCTAGGAGGAAAGGCTGAAGGACTTGGGAATGTTCAGCCGGGAGAAGAGGAGGCTGAGAGGGAAAAGGATGGCTCTCTTTAAGGATCAGAAAGGTTGTCACTTAATGGAGGGCAGGGAAGTGTTCCTGTTGGCAGCAAAGGAGAGGACCCGCAGTAATGGGTGGAACGGTACCGGCTGGGTGTCAGGGAAAACAGTTCTTCACAGTCAGAATAGCTCAGCAGTGGAATGGGCTGCTGAAGGGGGTCGTGAGCTCCCCCTCACTGGCAGTCTTCAAGCAACAGCTGGTCAGATCCTTCTCCTGGATGCTTGAGGCTGATCCTGCACTGAGCAGGGGGTGGACTAGATGGCCTCCATGGCCCCTGCCCACTCTAGGATTCTAGGAGTCGAGTTCAGCTGTGGAAGGGGCTGCCTAAGGAGGTGGGGAGCTCCCCCTCACTGGCTGTCTTAAAGCGGCGGCTAGACTGATCCTTCTCCTGGATGCTTGAGGCTGATCCTGCACTGAGCAGGGGGTGGGACTAGATGGCCTGCATGGCCCCTTCCCACTCTGGGATTCTAGGAGTCGAGTTCAGCAGTGGAAGGGGCTGCCTAAGGAGGTGGGGAGCTCCCCCTCACTGGCCGTCTTCAAGCAACGGCTGGACAGATCCTTCTCCTGGATGCTTGAGGCTGATCCTGCACTGAGCAGGGGGTGGGACTAGATGGCCTGCATGGCCCCTTCCCACTCTGGGATTCTAGGAGTCCATTTCAGCAGTGGAAGGGGCTGCCTAAGGAGGTGGAGAGCTCCCCCTCACTGGCCGTCTTCAAGCAACGGCTGGACAGATCTTTATCCTGTGAAATTATCCTCAGCTGCTTGCATTCTGCCTCTCAACTCACTGATACCCTTTCTTCAAAGGCTTGGTGACCTCACGACGCTCTTCTCTGCTTGCATTCAAATGCCTGATCATTACTCACTCACTATTAGTGACACAGAGGCCCCTGACATATAAAAGACATGACACCAAGGAAACCAAAGGCATGATGGCTTCTCACCAAATGGAGATAGCTCTGGCAGAAGCCCACGTCATGAGCTACAGGGGCTCCACGCAAAGGGCAGCTCCTCTGCAGAAGTCCTCCCTGCAAGTCCCCTGGACACAGCCAGGCTGGGAGTGAGAAGCGCTGCACCAATCCAGCCCACAGCCCAGCACCAATGTGTGTTTGTGGTGGCACTACACAACATCTCACAAGCTATGCAAAACGTCCTCCAAAAACGTCTTTGAAAATGTACACGTCTAAATCTACTTAAAAAAAAGGTAATGCAACCCACGTTCAGAGCATGGTCAGAAACCATCCCCAGGTATCTGCTAAGGTATCTGCTGCAGCCTCAAAGTCTCAGACTATTCAAGGACTCCTAATGTGATACTTGCCAAGTGCCCTCCAAAAGTGGGTGGAGTCAAGACAGGCTTTCACCCAACAAAAGCTGGCCAGTTTTCCAATTCTGCTTCGGCAGCAGCTGCCACCCCAGCATGAGAATCTTCACGGTGTGGCTTTAGTGAGCTGAAGCAGCCATTTTGGGGCTGGCTCCTCCTCCTGTGGTAGCATTCTTCTGGCAGCCATCTTGGGACTCTTCCCACCACTATGCTGGAACTCCAAAGGTGCCACCAGGCTCCAAGAGGTGGAGACTGTTCATTTAAATAAATACTTATTTTTCCCTTATCTAACTGTTCTTTTGATTCAAACAGCTTGAACAGTACAAGACCCAAAATACTTATGTTACTATGGCAAAGGTCTTAGGCTATCAACAGCCAATAAACTAATGACACTACTGATAGATAAATATTTATTTTTATTTATATATTATTTGAGTACTTGATTGCTACTCCTGGACCGGGCTGGCTTGTGGCAGTTGACAGTAAAAATCAGATAAAACAACAATCTCCTGGCAGCATAAACACTTACTAATCTCCCTCCCAACACACCCATTCAGCATGGACCAGAATTGGCCAACCACTCTACCGACCGCCTACAGGCCTCAGGAGACACTACTCTGGACCTAGATGTCCAGGGCATTCTGAGAAGGGATCCAAGATCTCCCAGCTCCTGGCCTCAACCAAATGCCTTGTAGAAGAGCTCTGTTTTGCAAGCCCTGTGGAACTCTGACAGCTCCATTATGTTCTTCAGCTCTTCTGGAAGTTCATTCCACCAGGTTGGGACCAGGGCTGAAAAGAATCTTGCCCTGGTTGAGGCTAGGTGCACCTCCCATGAGCCGGGAACCACCAACAGATTCAAACCGTAGAACAGAGGACCTTGCGGAGGGCATAAGAAGACAGATGGTCACTCAGAAATGTGGAGCCCAAACAGTGGGTCAACATCAGCTCATTGAACTTAATCCATAATGCAATCAGCAATCGTTGCAGTTGCTTCAGCACTGGCTGGATATGGGTCTTCCAGGATGACCCCAAGAGAACCCTATCAGCTCCGTTTTGCACCAACGGTAACTTCCAGGTCAAGGACAAGGGAAAGCCCATGTAGAGTGAGTTACAGAAATCTAGCCTGGAAATGCCATCACATGGATTATTCCTGAAGAGCCATAGACATGTGGTGACCTCTTCTTGGTGGTAACACAGTGCTCGACTATCCACCCCCCCCCCCAGTGCCCAGGGCATCTGAAAGGCTTCCAATAATATGTGTGTTTGTGTGTGTCCGTGTGAGTGAGTGCATGGGGGCATCTATCACTCAGAATACAAATATGACATCAACAACAATCTGAAAGCTTGAATGGAGCCTCTTTGAGTTGACCATGTTGCCTTCCTGATTCTGTTTGCTTCCCAGGGCCTATCTTCCCTGAAGCCCACATGATTTCCAATGAAAGGTGGGGCACTCAGAAGCATGACTCTTAGAGAACTGAGATGTCCCCATTAAAGAATAGCACAGACTCTCCTGGGTTGAGTCTGCACTGGTCTTTTTTTCCTTTTTCAGACTGAATAAAAAAGCCCCATCTTCACCTTATTCAATTTCCATTTTATTATTCAGTGCTTTAAATTTTCCCTCTGCAACTTGTATGATAGATCTGCAGTGACACTACCTTCCCCCCATGATATCCAGGAGTGCATATAACTTGCTGCGTCTGAGAAAAGTGCCCTGAAGTCCCAGTATTGCAAGTGTAGATGTTGGAATTTTGCCGAATTAACTTCCTCCCCCTCCTCGGTGCCTCCAACACTGTTCTAGCGCAGTAGTCTGTCACTGATTGGTCAGGGCATCAATTCAAATACTGCAGGAACACTTGTTCCCTCACAGGATTCCTTCACAGGATTTATTTTTGCTCACATTTTGGGATCCATTTTAAAGTGACCGCGCTTCAAAAGCCCACACTTTTGGATTTAATTTCTCCTCTTCATCCTCTGTGAGGCTGTTGCCTCCCCCCGCTCCCAGCCCTGCTCATGTAGGAAAGGAAATATAGACAAGCAGCCTCATGCTTCACTTGCCCCTCTCCCAGCTTGATCTGGCTGTAGAGTCAGGAGACAAAAGGCAGGAAATAAACCCGTCTCCAGCCTTGTGCTCCTTCAATGCTGGCTGGAGCTTCACAGGATCATCATCCCCCCCCCCCACACACACACACACTCTTAGCTTCCGCAATCAAGTGGGAAGGATAGAGCAGCCAAACAATTAAGAGCAGAAGGCAATGTCTGTTTCTTGTCGGGAAAAAGGGAGGTGGAAAATCTGGTTGAATGCTTGGGACATTTCTGGAGATTGGGGGTAGAACTTGGAGAGGGAGGGAGTTCTGCAGAGGCATCTGTCCTCCAGGGCAGCCGTTTTCTCCATGGGTCTGGAGATCACTTACAACTCTGGGAGAACTCCAGGCCCCACCAGGAGGCTGGCAACTCTGAGGGGGGCTACATTCAGCTACATGAGCCCCAAACCATGGTCTTGAATGGTACAGCCCCTATTGAGCAGGCAGCCCTCCCTTCCCCACATCACCTGAGGTTAGGCCCTGTCAGACTGGGGGAGGATCAAAATAATGTGCTCCTAAGTGCAGTTACACCCTTCTTACTCCACTGGCTTGAATGGACCCAGGTAAGTGTTAAGATTGTGCTGTAACTCTCTGTGGGAGTTTGTGGAGTCATGAGACAACAGGGGGTTGAAAAGCCCAACCTCAGCAATATTTTCCAGGAAGAAAGAGAAACATGATCAGCTAATGTCTGGGCTTTAGAAGTGCTTGGATTGCTTTTGTTCTCACAAGAGAACTGTGTGTGCGCGCGTGTGTGTGTGTAATTGCATCCTTCCTTAAGAAAGGCCAAGGGAAGATTGAGGGAATTCCATTTTATCCTAATAATACTGTCAGGTGGAACACAAGGATACAGCCCAGTGATTAGTGTCAGACTTTTCAGCCTGCAGACAGCTAATTTTTCTGTCAACAAAGAACCCTATTCCCTCAGAGGTGGTTTGAAATTCTTGAAACAAGGCAGAGAAGTCACTTCCGAAGCAGTGAATGCCACTGAAAGAACCCAGCATTTATTCCCTGCAATTAATGGGAAACTGGAAGGTATTCGTTGGAGAGCCCCCCCCCCCCGAGTTCATCAATACAGCTCATCTGTTCCAGTTAAGGGTCTGTGCAGCCCTTAGTCACCAGAAAGGCACAGAAGCTCATTAGGGTCTGTTGTGCACAAGATCACCTGGGAAGCCAGTAGGGTTTGTTACATTTTGAAAAGGCATGTGGAGTTGGGGGGGGGGGACCTACTTCGGTCCTGAATTACATGGCAGCCTTTAGAGCAAGCAGTACGATGCCCAGGTCTCCCCAGGAACAGCCTCCTTGTACAGTGGTGTACACAATAGTTACAATATGTACAGTCTTAAAAATGGAGGACACCCATTGGCAGCCAACCCGAATGCCTGCGGAGCCTCTTATACGGGCTCATGCCCAAGGCAGGAATTTATCCTTCTACCCAGGCGGTGATTCTTCTGGCCCGTGGAACTTATTGCCAGCCCTGCAGCCTTTTGTGAAGAGAGGGATCACAGGGACTTTTGATACTTAGCACACTTACTGTTTGAATGTGAAGAGCTTTTCACAAGCACTGTGTGATAATAATATGAGGCCCTGCCATTAAAGTACAATGATCACAAATAAGAAGAACCCTGCTGGGTCAGGCCAGGGAAGGTCCATCCAGTTCAGTGTCCTGCTTCACAGTGGCTGACCAGTTCTTCTGCAAGGCCAGCAACAGTGCAAAGAAGCCAAGGCCTTCTTAAGAACCTCAGAAGAGCCCTGCTGGATCAG
Source organism: Paroedura picta (assembly GCF_049243985.1). Classification (NCBI taxonomy): domain Eukaryota; kingdom Metazoa; phylum Chordata; class Lepidosauria; order Squamata; family Gekkonidae; genus Paroedura; species Paroedura picta. Next base: position 122,684,199 of record NC_135374.1, on the reverse strand, counting down.
GCCAGTGAAGGTCCATCTAGTCCAGCCTTCCATCTCACACAGTGGCTGACCATTTGCTCTGGATGACCAACCAAAGGGGAGAGAGGCTGAGACCTTCTTAAAAACACCAAAAGAGCCATGGAAGATCAAACCAGTGAGAGTCTATCTAGTCTAGTATCCTGTCTTATGCAACAGCCAAACAGTTCTTCTGGAGGGCCAACAAGAGGGCACAGAGGCTGAGGCCTTCCCCTGATGTTGCCTCCTGGCTCTGGGATACAGAGGCTTAGTGCCTCTGAACACGGAAGGTTCCCTTTAGTCACCATGGCAAGTCTAAGCTGACCAGATTGTCCCACTTTTGGAGGGCCATCTGGGGGTACATGGCAAATTTTTACTTATGTTGAAATTTTAAAAATATATATTACAATACTATTTTTGTGTTCTATGCATTCTATGAAAATGTTTGTTGCTCCATATAGACCAAATTTTTAATCAAGAACCCCCCTGGTTAATGGTGTCCCGCTTTACCAATGTTAAAATCTGGTCAGCTTAGGCAAGTAGCTACCCATGAACCTCTCCACCATGAATCCCTTTAATCCCCTTTAAAAGTTGTCTGTGCCTATGGCTATCAACACTTCCTTTGGCATCCAATTCCATACTTTAATCACTTGCTGTGTAAAGGAGTATTTCCATTTGTTTGTACTGAGTCTACGTGGCACGTCTAAAGTTCGTCTTCAGAATCCAGCCAATTATTAGAAGCCATCTTGGGGCTGGCTCCTCCTTCTGTGGTAGCATTCTTCTGGCAGCCATCTTGGGGCTGGCTCCTCCTTCTGTGGTAGCATTCTTCTGGCAGCCAAAGTGGGGCCCCCTAGGATTGCCCCTAGCCTTGGAAAGATCACAACCCCCCCTCCCCCCAGAAATCAGCTGTGACTTGATGGCACTTGATGGCCACCATCATCCTAGGAAGGGAAGACCATCTATGGGAAAGAAGGATAAATATCGACTTCAGGAGCCATCCTGAGCCTGCAAGCACCTTTGGAATTCTGACCTTCAGTGGGTGGGCACAATCACAAAATGGACACCATGAAAACACACACACACACACACACACACACACACACACACACACACAGGAAGCAGTGAGCAGGAGGAATAACTTCAAAAAAAATTCCCTGGGAACAAGGAGTGTGAGAAAGGACAAGCTGGGTCACAAACTGCATGGTTTTTATCTGCCCAGCCCGTTGGCTCTCCAAAGGGAAGCGTTGCTGGGCAGGAGCCCCACCCATTTTGCCAGAGCACTTGTGGGGCACCAGGAAAGGCATCAGCACCCTCCCTGGCCCCCAGGAGCACCACTTGGGGAACCCCAATCCTCTCGCGGCAACTGAGTAGCCTTTGCAATTTAAGACTGCAAACTGTTTCCAAATGGGGCCAAAGCCATCTCTGGAAGGCATTTCTGCTGCTCCTGTAGTGGGGCTCAGTTACTCTAGCTATCCCTTTGCCCCCCATCCCTTTGCCCCCCATCCGCGTGTACTGCAGCCTTAGGAGTCACCAGAGCATCTCTGGGCACCACTCCCTCCGCGCAGCCCAGGCAGAAAGGCCATCCGCTCACACAGCAGAAACCTGACCCCCGTCCCTCTGCAGGGGCCGTTACTCTGGACTGCGGATGGTTTAAAAACAAAGGACAGGAGAGCGATAGCAGTTAACTAAGCAAAGATGTTTATAGATGGACATTAACGGAAGGCCTTCCCAATGCATTTTGCCACATTAAAAATTGAAATACTAACAAATTAGCTCCCTCTTGAATAACTTCAGCGCAGCTAATACGAAAAACATACCAGCTTCAAAGTTCATACATCTGTAACAAATTATAAACACAACGACTTCCGATTGAAGAAAATCCTTTACATTTTTTGGTCATCAACTTTTTAGGTGAGAAAGCCACAAACTGCCCTCCTTGCTATGGCCGATGTGGCACGGCACGGGGTCCCCGAATATCCCACTGTCATTTGGTATGCACCATTATTGCAGTGATAATAAAGGAGTCATTCTGTATTCGTGTTGATGTTCCACCCAGCGCCATCGATGCTCAATTTAGCGTTAGTTAATGGGTACTTAAAGTGTTACCCAAATGATTTAGAACATAGCACAATTTAACTCTTTTCCAAACTATAAGCACAGAATGCTCCCTTAGTATATAATGCCACGAAATAATGAAATAAGTGCATCTTACCTTCTAAAAGTGTTTCGGTTGTTAGGCTGGCAAACATTGAGAGGCCTGTGATGGGACATCCCTGGCATGCTGAACTAACAGGGGCTCGGGGAACTGGTGAGTGCGGCTCAAAGTTTCAAAGGCAAGAAGAAAAGCAAGACAGTTGTACTTACTGCACAAGGAGGGGCTCAAAGTCTTGGATACTGAATGGGAGGTCCAAGCAGGATGGCCAAGTAAACCAAGTCTGATTAGTATGTCATTTGCTTATAATTGTCTTTTTAATGCTATGTGGACACAGGGGAGCCAGCAGGCATTCCAAAGCTTCTCCAGCCATTTGCCCTGTTGCAAGGGAAAGCGACTTCCCTTTTCGGCTCACACAAAATGTGAATGGTTCACTGGGCACATGTGCATCATTTCTCTGGATGTTCTCTGGTCTCTGCACTTGTCCCAAAATTTTTCTCCTGGGCATGAAAAAGGGCATTTTTATGGTTTCTGGCAGAGCCATTGATTTCAGTGGAACCTGCTTATAGCAATATGAGCCAAGGGCCGCAGTTTTAATCTGTATCATAAGCAGTTCTGAAAGTCACAAAGCAGTCTGGCTAATGGTGGGCTGAGGATCTGCCATTTGATGACAGGCACACACAGTGACTGGGAAATTCTATGGGTCTCTCCCAACTGGGCTCCATAGCTGTTCACTGGTTAACCCAGCTGGACCTCTGAAGGCGCTTGTGGGTTTCCAGCTCCCCACTCCACCCCCCCCACAGCAGTGTTGCCCCCATGCCAATTTCTGATCTAATCTGGAAGGGGAGGGGCAAAAGTCAAAATGCCACGGAGGCACCAAGGAAGGATTCTTGACCGGCAGCCTCTTAGCTACTGGCTGGGCCTGACCAATGGAGCCAGGGCTGGAGCTTGCGTGTCCACACAGCCAATGCTCTGCACCTCTACGGGGGCATCACCCTTGCCCTGGCCACCCAAACCTGGTATTAAGCAATGCCATCCAGGCCACGTTCAGAGAACAGTCCAGACCATGCAGGCAAAGCTTGCTTGTGAAAGCAAGCCAAGTCCTTAACCTTTTTGAGCCCGTGGGCTCTTGGGAATTCTGACCCAGGGTGGTGGGCACAGCCCCTAAATGGCCACTGCAGGAAGCAGGACACACACACACACACACAAAGAGGAAGCTTGGAAATGCAGAGGGATAGAGGGAGGACTTAAAAACACCAGGGGAAAGACAAGAGGGAAAAACACAATGCGGTGGCAGCTGGTTGCTGAAACATGACTATGTTAATCTGGACACCTGGCCCTAAGGCTAGGGGGGGGGGATAGGAAAAGGAATCTATGGGGACCCAGGTGTCCAAGGCACCAGAGTGAGGACTCCTGCTGTCACAAAGCCATCCAACAGAAATGCAGATTTTATGAACTTAGGCAAATAGTGAGTGGGTGGGCAGGAGGGGATGTTCCAGGGTTTGTCTCTTGCGGCCCTTCCTTGCCTCCCCAGGGAATTGGCAATAAGCCCTCTAGGCTAGGCTGCATTCTGGAAATTTTTAGTGGTGGGGGGGGGATCACTTGGGCATGAAATTAGGGTCACTGTAGGTGGGCAGGTAGTTGTGAGTGTCCTGTGTAGTGCAGGGGGTTGGACTGGATGACCCTGGAGGTCCTTCCCAACTCTATGATCCTACGAAAGGGAAAGGATTCAGCATGGTTGTGTGGGGGGGGGCAATATCTGTTCACCCTGAGTGGCTCATCCTGTTTCCTATTGGCTTGGTCTTAATGTCCCACCCCACTCTCTAAGACCAGGCTCCCGGCTCCCAGCATTTTCGGATGCCAGGCCCAGGGCCCCACCAGTGAGGCTGAGTAGTAAGGGGGCTTTGAGGAGGCTGGAGACTCAGATCATGGCCTCGTCTGTCTGTTTCTGGTATTGGGATTTGGGGGGCTTTCATATTGTAATGTTACGATTTTATTGTAAACCGACACAAGATGGCACTCCCGTGAGCGGCAGTATATAAATTAAAATATAAATAAATAAATTTAAATAAGTATGAATTTATCTCAATGTTTTAAGGTATTGTTTCATTGGTGGACTGCGTTGACTAGGGGTGTCCAGAGAGGCAGTATATAAATTCCGCAAATCAAATCTAATGAAAAGGATCCATGCATGGATACGGAGACAAGCCAGGTTCACCCCCTCCTCTCCCGCAGAGGGGTCCCGCTCCTCCTGCCCCTGGCTCTTGCTTGCTCTTGACCCCCTGATGCCCTAGGCTCCTGCTCTTCTTGGCTTCTGGGCAGCAATCAAGGTTGGTCTTTAAAGTCCTATATGGGTTGGGACCAACATGCCTGAAGGACTGCCTAGTCCTTGGTAAGCCTGCCCAACCATTACAGCTATCTTCGGAGGCAGTTCTCTGAGAGGAGGCAAGCAGCACCTCAGGGGAGAGAGGAGCTCCTCCATCAGGGTGCCAAAGTGCCTGAGCTCTCTCCCCAGGGACTTCCCCCCCCCCCCGGCCTTGTCTATTGCCATCTTCCGTCAGTGAGCGAAGAACGCTTTATCTCCTTTGGAGTTCCTTCAGTTATCCCTCCTTCCTGCTAATGTTTGATTTGTTTTCATATTTTGCATTATGGGTGGGCATTCAGCTAAACCAAACTCAAGCCCCTCAGCCGCCAGACAGTTGCAATTAAGGGAGAGCCAGCTTGGTGTAATGGCGAAGAGTGGAGGCCTGTGATCTGGAGAACTGGGTTTGATCCCCCGCTCCTCCACCACATGCAGCCAGCTGGGTGATCTTGGGCTAGTCACAGTCCTGTCAGAGCTATTCTCACAGAGAAGACCTGTCAGAGCTCCCTCAGCCCCGTCAACATCACAAGGTGTCTGTTGTAGGGAAAGGAAGGGAAGGGAGGCCACTGTGAGACTCCTTTGGGTAGAGGGTTACAAAAACCAATTCTTCCTTCTTAAAACACACTTAAAGGAGTTTCAGCCCCTTTAAATGCCTTCAGAGTAAACTCTCTGCTTGGAGAAGGCATTTAAGGGAACTGCCAGTCCTTTCAATAGCTTCAGAGTTCACTTGCATTGCTGTAGTGGTTTTTTTTTAATGGCCTGCATCCCCTTTAATGTTTAAATGCCTTTTCCCCCAATTGAAACAATGAATGGGGGCTCTTTCTTAGGGAACTATAGAATCGAACCCTCTGGTTCAATGGTTTTGAAATGGGGAGTTTTTTGAAGAGAGGCGCCAGCAGCTCTGTTGCAAATCTAGTGCTTGTACCTCAAAAAAGAGCCAGAGACCGAGATACTTCCAGATCACTTATCTATTATAGCCTACTAGTATCAAAGCCCGTTATAAAAAGGGGCTCTAAAATGGGCAGGAGGCTATGGAGCACACGGCAGCCCAGCCAAGGGAGCTGATCTGGCAGGGCCGGTGCTGTGTGCTTGGCATTGCAGAGCGTGGCTGGCCAGCCCCCTCCTGCTCCCTGGCAGCCAGGAGGCCTCAGAGCTCTGTGGCCTGGCCAGCGGAGCTGAGCCGCCAGGGCTGGCGCTGCACTCGGAGTGCCTCTGAGGGCAACGAGCTGCCTTCCCCCTGCTTTCCGGAGTAGTGAGACTTACCATGGGCATCTTCCTCAGAGGGCGGCTGGCTCTTCTCCCGTGTCAGTAAGGAGAAGGAGGGAGGGAAGCCTCTCCCAATTGGGCCCCTGTCCCCCACAGTGGAGGCCAGGTTTACCCAGTGAGTCATCTGCATACAATTATTAGGGGTACAGATGGGGACCACTGGCTATAATCTTCTCCATAGGCTATAATGGAGCTAATAGAATTTGGCAATCCCAAATATTGGTATCTCAATTCCGTATTGGTATTGGTATTTGGGAATATTGGGAAATATTGATTTTTTTGGAGTCAATGTACCCAAAAGTATTTCTCTGTGTGTGTATTTGGGGGGAGGGGGTGAATTGTGCATCCCTATTTTGTATGCATTTTACCTCTGTTTTTGTTTTCATGATTTTTGGTTTGGTTCAACGGATTTAAATTTGCTTTTATTGTGTATGTTTGTCACCTGCCTCTCCCTTATGAGCATGGGCAGGTAGGCTACACGTTTTGCTTAAAAAAACCCAAGATGTGAGGGTTGCTAATTATTAAGAAAGCAAAACCTGGAAAAAATAGCCTTTCAGAATTAAAAATATTTTGTAATGGAGATTAATTATAAAAATAGAAAAATGCGAATCTGTTTTTCTTATGGCCTTTCTCACCCTTACAGAGGGGGCGGGAGACAGAGAGAGAGAGAGAGAGAGAGAGAGAGAGAGAGAGAGAGAGAGAGCCACATCACTTAAGGGCCTGGAAGAGGGTGTGAACACTAACATGACTCTGTCAGTTCCATATTTTGGAATGAATTGGGTCCTCCAAGAATGAATTGAAGGGGCCATCATGCAGCTTCCGTTATTTTGGGAGTAATACTCTGTGTCATCATCCAGGTCAAACAAAGAGTATGTCATTAGTTCCAAATTAAATGTTGCTGAATGAAACCTCTGCGGCTCCAACACTCCTGTTTCCTCCCTTCTTAGCCCAACTGTGAGATGGATAAAGAGAGAGAGAGAGAGAGAGAGAAGGAAAAATCACCCACCTCGGAGTGTTTCCGCCAAATGTCTATGTTCTTTCGCTGAGCTTTCGAGAAATGGTCCCAGGCTTTTTGTCTGGTGGAGGCGTTGAAAACGGCCACAATCTGCTCAACTTTGGTGAACAAGGAAGTCAAACAAGACAAGCAATTTATGTTGTGGTCACGAGAGAAAAGCCAAGCAAAGACACGTGGAGGCCAGGGATGCTGCCGCTGCCGAAGCAGCACCATCTGTAGCCATCCAGTCACGACTCTCTGTACTTACACTGCAGAATGGTTGGAGACGTCTCCCTTCAAGACTGCCCAAGGCAACCCAAGCTACCCAGATGGACTGGCAAGACGTTCTTTAGGCACACTAATTATCTCACGTTTGCGGCTGTTAATCTGAGTGAACTGGCCTCCCACCTGGGGAAGGAGACACAGGAGGTAAAGCCAAGGAGCCACCTGATCTCTCTGAGGTTCCTGGGCCCGGGCCAATGAGGAGCCTGGCTTTTGAGTGACCCCCCCCCCCACTTTACATTCTGTGTCCGGAAACTGCTGTGAAGTTGCAACCCTGAACAATAACTCTGTAAGCTGCAGAGCTATTTCTTGAATCTGTGATTTCACAGATCAGTTTGAGAATCACATGGATTATAGTGCTAATAATTCCCGCAAGAGATTTGCACACAAGGTTCCAGTGAGGCATGCGAATTATCTCTGAGCTCCAGATAAAAACTCGTTTATTCCCATATTCCTCTTTCTTTTTTCTTAATGGCTGAGCCTCATATTAAATTTCTGAGTCAAAGGAGGACTCTTGCGCTTGGCAAACAAGGGGCACAGCACTTGGGGGCATAGATGTTTGTGGCTTGCTTTCCAGGAAGAACATAGGTTGCAAATCATTCTCAAATGCTGCAGCTCACAGAATTATTGGCATGTGGGGGATGACAACGATTATTTATACCAACCATTCTGTTTTGACCTTGTAGCTCGGTCTAAGAATCGGTCCCCTTATTTCAGACAATTTCTGGACTCGTCTAGGAGATTAGATATCCATTAGCTTCCCTGATGCCGCTTAGAATTTATACTATTTTCTGAAGTATTCATGGCCGTATTGAATCTCTCAGTGGATGCATCTCCCAGGCACACGATCCTTCCCTGGCCTCTGCAAAAGCCCCACCAATCATCGTCTCAGTCCAAGCCTGGGATCTTTTCAGCAAGAACTAGGAGCTGGCAGCCTACCCGGAAGAGGGGACTGTTGGCCATTGGGTCATCGGGACTGGAGTAATACCCGACATGGAGACAAATGGGAGGTCTGGGGGGGGGGGTGGCAAGCAAGCCCCAAGGGTGCAGAGTTGCCATCTGAGAAGACCACCTTTCACGCACAAGGCTGCCCTGTGTTGCTAACTCCCTGGCTGAGGCTTGGGGCACATCAAGAACACAGGTATCTGGGAGGCCTGCAGAACATGGGTTTTGACTGAACTGCATTAGTGAGGTTCAGTCCCCCTCCCTCCAAATGACAGCACTGGACTCAAATGCTTCAAAAGCAACACTACAGCCAGGGGTCCCCACACTTTTCGAGCCTTTGGGCACCTTTGGAGTTGCTCTCTGGTGGCCTTCAAGCAGTGGCTGGACAGGTCCTTCTCCTGGATACTTTAGGCTGGTCCTGCATTGAGCAGGGGGGTGGATTAGATGACCCAACTCGATGGTTCCATGAATTCTGACACACACACCAAGTGGTGTGTAGCCACAACATGGCTGCTGCAGGAGATGGAGCCAATCACACAATGGCTGCTGCAGCTTAACCTCAGTCACACAGTGAAGAGCTGGGGGGGTCAGCTGCTGCCCCAGCAACTGTCAAAGCCATGCATCAAAGATTTTGCCATTTGCCGTTTTTATCTGCCTTTAATTCTGTATGATTGATTGCCTTAGGGGTGAAGGCAGTTGGTTTAGGGCAGTGTAATTTTCACCAGTGATTCTGTCTGTAAAGCCATTTGATGTATGGGAAAGTGTTCTCTCTCCCTGATCTTGGGAATGGTGGGGCCAGTTGTGACTTCCTGGCCTGGCTACATCAGATGGCATCTGGAGAGCTTCACCCCCAAATGAGCAGGCAGGGGGAGCTGGGGGGCTGGAGGTTACGAAAGGGCAAAGGTTCCCAGGTGTTTGGCTTTAGCAAAGGAGCAGAGATATTAGCATCATTGTATCCTCAATAAAGAGATTTTCAACATTGTATCCTCAATAAAGAGATTTTCAACATTGTATCCTCAATAAAGAGATTTTCTTCAACAAGGTCTGCTTATTGGTAGCAATCAGTTGAATTCTCACAGCAACCTTTCTAAAAATCTGCACAGCCAATCAGAAGTCTTGCTAGGCAAAAGGGTCACATGCCCCCCTCCCCACACTTTCTAAAAACCCTTGGTGAGCACCACGAAAAATGGTGGTGCGTGCTCCAGAAATCACACTGGCCAAGAAGTGTGGGAGTCCATCTGAGACGGTACGGGCTGAATGGCTTTGCAGTCAGGGGAACAAGGCTAAGCCATTCTGCGGTATGACAGGTGAAGTCAGCTGCTGACAACCATCTTCAAATCTCACTTGCCTTCAATGAGCTCTCGGTGGGGGTTCTCCTTCCCTCCCTTTTAGCCTGACAGCTACCCGATCTGGCCCCAGGCCTCCCACTGGCTGCGTGTGGAATGGGACTCAGGTGTCCCAGTCTTAGCCACTACCCAGCCCTGTTCCCAACTTACAGGGAGTGCATGCAGATTCTGCACATATGCTAGAAAGCGCCAAATTGCAAATAAACCTTACCAATTAAAATGGGGACCATTACTTGGATAAATGTGTGGTTTCAGTGTTCAGCTGCACATGAGTTGAGCCAGCCTGGAGTAGTGGTGAAGAGTGGCAGCTCCTAATATGGCCAGCTGGGTTTGATTCCCTGCTCCTCCACAGGCAGCCATCTGGGTGACTTTGGGCTTGTCACAGCACTGATAGTAGGAGCTCTCTCAGCCCCCTCACAGGGTGTGAAGAAGGGAAGACAGTTGCAAGCTGCTTTTCCTTCAGATGGGTATAAAAACAACTCTTCTTCTTCTCCTGAAAATTACTCACTGCACACCTAAAGAAAAATCAAGTGTGCATGCATATTGAAGAACTAAGAGACAGGCTTACTGTTCGCACCCTGATGTAACTGGAGGAAGGATGAAATGTTTTTCATTAACAGGAGTGTTTTATTAATGGTTTAGATTTTTAGTCATTCTGTTGTTCCTATTGAAAGCACCAAGAGCCCTGAACTTGATCCGTAATCTGGGTATAATTAATTAGCAATAGAAAATTAAAGTAAAAATATTTCTGGAGATGCAAGCAACTCGTGTTCTGCATTTTTCAGACTGAAAAGCGTGAGTGGAATCACTAGGATCCTTCATCTGAAACCCTTGAACTCTCAAGTATCTGTTTTTTTGAGAGAGCTGAGAGTTCTTTCGACAGGTGCTAGCATTAATTAAACTATCCCTGCTTATCTGATCAATCAACAAAGATTTCTTAATGCATTCAAGTGGGGAAAATCATAAAGTAACACTTTTATTCTAATGGCTGGGGACTGATAGTTGTTACTGTGTGTTTCCTCGGGGATAAGAAAAACAGACCAGATAGAACAGCCTCATTCCAGCTCCTGGGCATGAAAGGACAGGGGAGCTGGTGGGCTAAATCATACTCTTCCCCCGGCAGAAGCAGAAAGCCAAGGAAGGACACACTCAATAACACACTTTCAATCTACTTCCCATGAATGGCAACCAGATTTTATGGTGTGAAATGGCAATATTCCGCTTGCAAACGGTCAGTGAAGTGGATTGAACTGCATTAACTGTACTAGGCTGTACAGTTGTGAACCGCCCCAAGACACCGGGTGCATTAGGGGTGGTCTAAAAATATAGTAATAAATAAATAAAAATAAATAATTTAGCCTGTGTGCAAGTACCTTAACTCTTCATTCAGCAGAGAGAAAGCCAACGTGGTGCTCCTGAACTGCTTATGAGGGATGTCCACCCTCCATGTGACATGGCTACATCCAGCCTTTGTCCCTGCCCTCTGTGAAGCTGCACTTCAGACATACCCTGAGCGAACGGCATGGGAAAATCACCGGGAGTGCCAAACCGCATACTGGAATGCACTGCACTTAACCTCTTCTGCATTGTGCCTCCTGGCACAGACAGAGGCCATCAGGCAGCTCCAAAAGAGAATTATGGGGCAAGCAGCTTGGGAAATTTCTGGGAATTTGGGGGCAGAGCTGGTGGGCAGCCTAGTTCAAGGAAGGGGGCCAATGGGGGTGTGATGCCTCATGAAGCTGCCACTTCTTCCCGGGGAACTGTGGTCTGCAAAGCAGAGGCCGGTCTTTCAGGCCCCCTCTGGAGGTTGGCAATGCTGAAAAGGATCCCAGGGTTTTTTTACTCTTAAGTGTACCATTGCATAGAAATCTATTTGTGAAGTGTCCTGCATGAAACTGCAATAGAAAATGGGAACCACACATTTAGTCAAGGCCTTCATGGTTTCTGTTATGCTGCATTTATTGCGTTGCTCTCTAATTTTGGAATCCAGCTTTCATTACCTTGTTTATTGTATGCAACAGAAGGCTGTGTCCTTCTTTACTGTCTAGATCATACTGTAGAATAACGTTTGAATCTGAAGCATGCTTGGACATCAAAGCTCCCACCTTGAATGGAACTTTGTTGGTTTTAAAGCAGTGGTTCCCAACCTGCGGGCCGCGGCCTGGCGCCGGGCCGCAAAGGCCATGGCGCCGGGCCGCGGCTCCCTCTCCCCGCCCCCCCCCCGCAGTAAAATACTTCCCAGGCCGCAAGCTTGCGGCCCGGGAAGCTACTTACTGCGGGAGGGCGGGGAGAGGGAATCAGGGCCGGGCCACGGCCGTGCAGGCCGTGCCCGCGCGGCCCGATCCGCGGGTGCGGCTCGCGGGCGCGGCCCGATGCCCTGCCGGTCCCCAGCCTAATAAAGGTTGGGGACCACTGTTTTAAAGGATGCAAACATTGTTCTGCTGCTTCAGGCCCATCCAGCAAACCACCTCGGCCTGCATTAGACTGTGTTTTTAATGCATTCTCTAATTTGCTGGTTGCTGCATTATTATTTTCACTAAATAAAAATAGAATACAAACTTGTGGTGATCCCTGGCCCCAAGGCGGTCTGCCTGGCCCCAACCAGAATCAGCCAGAGGAGACCCGAGCCCTGGCGGAGCTGTCAAGGTTCTGTAAGGCCTACCAAATGGCTGAGGCCAGGGGGGCTTAGAATCCTCCCTCCCTCTTTTTGAAGGCAAGAGGACTGAATCGGCGGCCCCATCACTGAAACAAGCTGCTGCCCATTTGCCTACAGTAGAAGCAGCTGATGGGGTGGGAGGGGACACAGGGAGCCAGGCTCCTCCTCTGCCATCCGTCCGGGATGCCCTGTTTGTGAGATGCCTCTTTGTGCCTTCTCCTGCTTACAATGTTATCTGCTAAGGAAGGGGGTGGGCGGGCAGGTGGGTGGGTTTCCCCTTCTTCTCCAACCGTGGCCTCCCAACCTGGCCCTCCCAGTGATGAAAGATGCCTGGGCATGGGTGAAGAGGGGGACCCTCCCCATGAACGTGGCTCCCACCCCCCTGAGGGATCCCAGGGTTTCTGTGACAACGACTAAGGCATGAATGCAAGCAAAGTTCACAGCTGGAAAATGCAAGGCAATCGGGACCAATACCAAGCTGTGGCTGAACAGCACTGCAGAGCCAAAGTGAGATGTAATCAGCATGATTAAATATTCATCAACAAACATCTGTTGATTAATCTAATGTCATATAAAATTTTCATTAGCCATATGTGACTTTCAAGTGTCTGTCAATAGACAGAGCATTAGAAAGCAATTTTCCTCCTCTGCGTGGCACAATCTGAAATGCAGGCTACTGGGACACTCTGTATGCTAATCTAGAAACCAATTCTGTTTTTTACATACATTTTGTATATAACTGACAGAATAATTCTTAGATGGAGCTTTAAAACTGAAACCTCAATGTGAAACTTGATAGGACAGGAGGTGTCACCTTTGGTCTGCCCTGCTCACATATAACCCTCCTCTGGCTTCCTTTGCCAGCCTGGCTCTGATGCTGGAAATGAGCCGTGCATTTTAAGCCGACTCAGAGCTAATTGTTTCACATCACCTGTGAGAACTGGTCTCAAGCACACCCATCAAAGGAGCATCACTGACTGGGAGCAAATGCCTCCCTCTCTCTGATTGTAGGCTGTTTCTATATATACCTAAGCCTAATTTATTGATTACTAGCAGTAAAGCAATGGGCTCTAGGCCGCCCACACTCATGTTCAATACTCCCCCCCCCCAGTCTGTAAACATGTGGGGGAGCACTGAAAAGGCGCATGGCCGTGTAACAGCCGATCGTGACAGCCATGTAGCTGTCATGATCAGCTGTTATGTGCGAGCTGGTCCCTCTAAATGCTCCCACCAGCCTGCCAAAGCAGGGGGGACATTTAAATGGAGCAGGGGGGGGGGAAGAATTACTGTAACTAAGGTATAGAGGCCCCGGCCAATGCAAATGCTGAGATGCCCCAGGGAAGAGGAGAAATCAGGCCTAATTCTCACCCTTTCCTCAGTGCACAAACTCCACTACTGCTTACATTTGCTATCATGTCAATTTCTGTTTTTTTTTTTTTTTTAAAGAAAGGGCTGAGTGTAATGAAAAAGCATTTTCACTAAAATTGCTAGAGGAAAAAAGTCTAGGAAAACTTTAAGTGCTGTGTGTGTGTGTGTGTGTGTGCTTGTGTATCACCTTCCTCTAAAGCAGTGGTCCCCAACCTGTGGGCCGTGGCCCGGTGCCGGGCCGCGAAGGCCATGGTGCCAGGCCGCGGCTCCCTCTCCCCGCCCCCCCCCGCAGTAAAAAACTTCCCAGGCCGCAAGCTTGGGTCCGGGAAGCTTCTTACTGCGGGAGGGCAGGGAGAGGGAATCAGGGCCGGGCCGCGCATTCGCGTGGCCCGATGCGCGGGCATGGCCTGCACGGGCATAGCCCGCGCGGGCGTGGCCCGATGCCCTGCCGGTTCCCAGCCTCAGAAAGGTTGGGAACCACTGCTCTAAGGTGACCAGATTTTAACATTGGTAACATTGGTAAAGAGGGACACCATTGACTTGATGAAAAATTTGGTCTATATGGAGCAACAAAAAGTTTCAAAGAACGCATAGAATGCAAGAATAGGATTGTAATATATATTTTTCAATTTCAACATGAGTACCATTTGCCAGGTGCCCCCAGATGTCCCTCCAGAAGTGGGACAATCTGGTCGCCTTATCTTCCTCTCAAGCCCCGTTGTGAGTTTCAGACACGGATCTGGCTGCAACGGTGAGTTGCCCAACACAGTCTCCTTGGTGTCATGGTTAGGAGTGTGGACCAGTTTGATTACCTGCTCCTCCACAGCTGGGCGACCTCGGGCTCACCACAGCACTGATCAAGCTGTTTTGACTGAGCAGTGATATCAAGGCTCTCTCAGGGTGTTGTGGGGGGAGGAAAGGGAAGGGGATTGTAAGCCGCTTTGAGACTCCTTTGGGTAGAGAAAAGCGGCATCTAAGAACCAGCTCTTCTTGCTCCTCCTGCCACACCATCCCCTCATTATCCTCCTCCTTTCCTTCGCCACCCTAACCTCGCTGCCTGACACTCAGATGTTTCCAGAGCCGCCACCACTGCCCCCAGCAGCAGGGCAATCAACTGAGGGGAAGCCATCCTGTGTCACCCCCCCCCCCCTTGGGTCCTCATGCAAGGTTGGAGAAGGCCGGAAGGGTAACTTTCCCCTCTTCACTTAAACCAAATGTTGGTGTGTTTTGTGGCATTAGAATGTATGTGTGTTTGTAGGGAATGCCACAGTTACACTTGAATAGAATCCCCACACTCTTCTCCTGGACTGGAGATGGGATGCCACTTCAAGTCTCTGCACGATCCATTCAGCCTGTGCAAACAGACCCTTCTCTTATGACTGTGAGAAGCGCCGCTCCTTCCACGTATTTTGTGGCCAGCTAACTAGGAATGTCCTGGCACGTATATTGCTTTATTGCCTGTTCTGGCTTCCCTCTGTTCTCACACAGCCTCCCTCAATCTATCTTCCAAATTATTATTATTATTATTATTATTATTATATTTATATTTATACCCCGCCTCCCCCCGAAGGCTCGAGGCGGCTTACATAACCCCATAATGTTCCAGGAAAGGCAAGTTGGTGGCCTTGATAGGAAGATGTGTCCTCACACCACCACGCTTGTTTGGTTGTTTGAAGTCCTCCCGCTCAAACCAGGATTCCGTCGGACTACTTGATATATGCCAATGTTGTAAGGCCAGAACTCCGTACTGATCTGGCTTACTCGTCTGCTTTTGAGTAAGTCGACCTTTGTGCCAAGATAAGGACTCGTTTCCTGAGCCATCTGCATGCTCTGGCGTGCAACACGTAGTGGTTCAAGAAGGACATTAAAAAACCCCTCCTAGATCAGCATCTTGTTTCACCAGAGCTCAATTCCCTTGATGAAGGCTGGTCCCAAAAGAAGCGTAGGAGGGCTGCACCTCCGTCAACTGCCATGTTGGTGGTGGCGGCTCTGGAACTGTGTGTCAGACAGGCAGTGATGACAATTCAGGGTGGTGAAGGAAAGGAGGAGGAAGGCGGGGTGACAAGGCGGGGCAGAAGGAGACGGCGGTGGGTACCGGTCCTCAGTGCTGAAGTCAGGTTCACATCTAGAACCGAGGACTGAGCTTGAGAGGGCAGTGCGGGCAGAAGGACTTTGGGCCTGGAGACTACAAGCTGACAGGAAGAGAGGGCACTCTCACACACACACACACAACACTTACCACTTCCCTTGACTTTCTTCCTCCAGAAATTTAACCTTAGCAGAAAAGTCCTTTCATTACACTTAGCCCCTGTCTTAAAAAATGCAAACCAGAAATTGACACGATAAGTGTTAGTGGAGCTTGTAGACCAAGGAAGAGGAGTGATGGCAGAAAATGCAGAGTGGGTGGAATAATCTCAATGTGTGCGCTGGAGATTGGCCTCTGAGGGTCAGGAGAAGGGCAAAGAAAAGGAAAAACTGGGGCAATCATGATTCTGAATTACCTGCAACTTGGGAGCAAAGCAAGGGGGAGAAAACCACAGCAAAACCACTCTCACCAAACTTGGGCAAATAGAGTGAACTGAATGCTCAAGGGAGGAAATTCCATGCAGAATGAAAAGGGAAACCCTGCATCAAATGCAGAAGGAAAAAGAAAGTACAATGGGAATGCATGGTGAAAGTGAAAAGGCCACTGATCTGATATGGGACATTCCCCGTGTCCTCTAAAAATATCTCAGCAAAGTAAGGAAAATTGCTATCAGCACATCTTCTCAAATACCACAAACTTTGCCTCCTTCCTTTTTTACTACTCTGTTCCCTCTGTCTCACCCTTTGCTGAGTAGAGACAGTACCAATTCTGTTCCCCTTTACCCAAGGCAGGGGGAAAGTAGTATTTTAGTTCCATCCAAGCTGACCCTATCAATGAAGCAAGAATCTATTCCCAAGTTGTCCTTGCGTACTGCAACTGTTTCATAGCCTCAGCAGGCTGCTCAGCTCTGTGCGTCCCACGTGGTGTCACAGCAACTGCTTCCTGTTTCCTTCCCCACTGCTCTGGATCCAGGCAGTGCGGGTTCATTGTGTGTCCACAACATGTGGTTCCTTGCCATGCTCAGCCCGGCCCTTGATGCTAAAACGTTTGGATGGCCCAGGCTAGACCCATCTCATCAGATCTCAGAAGCTAAGTCTGGTCAGCCCTGGTGACTACTTGGACGGGAGACCCCCAAGAAGGCCAGCGTCCCCATGCAGAGGCAGGCAAGGGCAAACTACCTCTGCTCATCTCATGCCCTGGAAACTCCGCGAGTTGTGACTTGAGAGCACTTTCCACTGCCACCAAAATGTTTGCGACCCCTGCTTGAGGATATGGAACTCTGTCTAAAACCCGCTCAGATATTTAACTACCAGTAGGAAATCCCATTTTTAAAAAGGGCTTCCTGTGGCCCCCTCCGCCAGCTCACCGGCTAGGCAAGAGGCCATGGAAAGGCCCCCTTGGTGGGCCCCCGTCTCCAGGAGGCCTCTCACCACGGCCGCAAGTCGGCGAGAGGCCTTTGCAGGGCAAGCGGTGAGGGAAGGGGCAAGTGGCTAGGGAAAGCCCCCCCCTCCCCGGCACTCAGAGACAGAGGTACCTGGGAGCCGTGGATCTGCCCTCCTTGCCGGCCAGGAAGATTTTGGCGGCGAGGCTGGGCATGCGGCTCAAAGGGCCAGCCCAATCCAGACACGCCCACCGGAAGCGTTTGCTGGACAGGAGTTTCCTGTCCCAGACAGTGCTGGACAGCTCCCAGACAATCCTGCCCAGATGGGCATTTCACTAATATATAGAGGAACTATGGTAAGGATAAGCCATTGATGTGCATTGCACACTGGGTGTCAGCATTTGGACTATTTGCATTTCAGGGTGGATATTCCACGGTTGAATAACTGACACTAACTGCATGACTGCAGCAACTCTCTGATTTCACCACATTCCCAGAGCTTCAACACATTGTCAGGAGGTCTCTTTACAGCCCCTGGTGTGTGTCATTGCTGGGTGTAAAACCTGACTCAGCAGCCTGGAGGAGAGAGAGAGAGGCACAGCGTCTTTTCCTTCACGCTCAAGTGACTGTACCATGAAGCTGGGACCAAGCTGGAAAGTGAGCCAGACTCATGCCAACATGTGTCTGGGGTACAGGGTCCTCCCGGCCCCAGGAGAAAGAGAATGTTTATTTGGTCAGAAGGCTGGCAGCTGAATTGTGACTAAGCCCAAAGCTGATAACAGATTTGGCACCAAGAATTGCAGTAGTCAAGAGGGGAGCTCTGATTAATGAGCTGGCATCCGCAGGGCAGCTCGGAAGCCGACAGGTTGATGTTTTCCAGAGAGTGTGCTCTGCAGTACAAATTCCTCAGTGACAGACTTTGAGACTTCAGTCCCAAGACTAGATTCTGTGTCAGTCTGAAGCAGCAGAACAAAGTTTGAGTCCAGTGATATTCCTATTCGGTTCTGGGATCTGTTTTAAACGTTCATCATGCTGCATGTTAATTTATTGCTCACGCGATCTCTAAGTATGGCCTGGTAGCTCCCATTTCACTGCATCCGAGGAAGCGTGTGTGCACACAGAAGCTTATACCTTGAATAAAACTTGGTTGGTCTTCAAGGGGCCTCTGGACTCAAACTTCGTCCTGAGCCTGTAATTCTTCCCTAATGCCTGGTATAGAAAATGGACACAACATTGCAGTTAAGTTAGCCATTCCCAAACTTTCTGGACTCAATTCAAGTGGGTCGCCATGTTGCTCTGAAGTAGCACAACAAAAATAGAGTCCAAGAGCACCTTTAAGAGATGCATGCACTCGAAAGCTCCCACCTTGAATAAATTTTTGTTGGTCTTAAAGGTGCTCTTGGACTCTATTTTTTTCTGGACTCAAGACAGCTTTTTAAATTTACCTATTTTGTGGGGCTCAGCAGCCCAGCACTCACACCACACACCCCATTCCGCAGGAAAGAACACCGAGATTCTTTCACATAGTTTTATGACTCAGGTTGCTACTGTGTGCAGAGTTCTGTGGCTTGCAGTCACATTGACATAAGAAGAGGAATAGAGAAGGTTCCCCTCTGAGCTCGGACTCCACCTCCCTGCACTCAAGGAAACACAAGGAGCATCTATTCACAAACTCCCTTCTCCCCAGATCCTGTTGGGAGGGCACAGCGGAAAAGGCATGGCAAGTGTTCACATGCCAGAGCTAGAGTGGTCTGAGGGCTTTTACCCAGTCTACATACAGCAAGAGCTAGTGGGAGTGTTGGAGGGAGATCCCCTCAGAGGGAGAGTCTCAAGACCAGAATCTGGGAGGTACCTGAGTCCAAATCTCCACTCTGCCATGAAGCCTGCTGGGTAAACCTTGGGCCAGCCACTCTCTCTCTCAGGGTAGTTGGGAGAATAATCTGAGAAAAGGGGAATCACAGATGTCCAGCTGGGGCCTTTAGAGAAAGGACCTTAGACTGATGTAGAATCCCCTCACTCCCAGAAGCCCTGGCACCTTACTCTGGACCACATCTGGATCCAGGAATGGAGCTGGCATCTGAGGAGGGTCAGGATGCACCAGGGACAGTGGGTGGCAACTGGACACCTTGAGTTGAAGGATCTGTCCCCAAGGGCTGGACTTCTGACAATGCTGCCATCCTGCCAGGTCCTGGGGCAGCTGGTCCCAAACCACAAGCCCTCCAAGGTTCCAGCAGAAGCAGCACACAAGGAGGCAGCTCACAGATGACAACTACTGAGCCCAAACAGAGTTTCTCTGGACCAGGTCTCCACCAAGCCCAGGGGCAGGGATGACTTTTCCCTCTTCTGATCATTTAAGCATGGGTTAACCAGGGAGCCTTGCTGGTTCCACCAGTTTGCTTGGCCAGTATACTTCTATGTTAGCTGTATTCCCGGCACCAGCTGTGGCCTGACTTCAGTACTCTACTTTCAGGTAGCACTGTGATCCTCACAACTGAAGAACCAGCAGTCCACTTTGAGCCCCTGGTGTCTCAGGAAGGACAGTGTCCTGACAACACGCCGGGCAGTCTGAGAGCCACCGGTTCTGCCGAGGGACATCAAGAGGCCATTTATATTGCAAAAATGCTGACTGATTATGACAATACAAATGCAACTAATATAAATGTATAAATGGTGTAAGTGACATGTATTCCTATTTGTTTACAGTCCAGGACGAGGATCGCTAGCCTAAAGTTCCCCATTTACCCAAGGGAAGAATGTAGGCAGAGTAAAACATTGGGATGTAGAACTGGGTAAGTAAATTAATTAGACATGTGCAACAATATTGAATTAAAACTCGAATGCATTAGTACCACAGGGATCTGCCTCTTAATAGCTATTAAATTGGCTTCTAGTGCCAGGAGAAGGATTTATCTCACCAGGAACGCACTGGGATAGGCCGTGTAGCGAGGTAATTAACTGTGAAGTACCCAGTTCAAATGTCACCCCAGTGACGAACTTGTTGGATGGAAGTAGGTGAAACACTGTCTCTCCGTAACACAGGCCCATCTTTCAAGTACATCATCCTTGGGGTCTCCCAGGGCACAGTCCTAAGCCCACGCTCAATTCCTCAATTCCCATTGAGGTCCCAGATGGTCCATGTCGTTAATCCTTTCCAGGAGACCACCGAGTTCCTCAGCACTCATACAGCTAGTTTGGGACAGGGGATTCCCCTCATCCGTTGTCTGGATTGGGCACTGGCCACCATGCTGAGTCCTTCAACAGTTCTCCTGCCACGGGTGCGGTCCTGGGTGTCGAGATCCACCTGCATCCTGTGTACGGGGAAGAAGGAGTTTGGGCTTGCTTGCTTTTTGCAATTCTGAACTGTCTGCCTGGAGGGATGAACTCTGTGGGGAGGTGCAGGCCTTGCGTTGCTCCAGGCTACAGGTCGGGGGGCCTGGCATCAAGCATGAGGGGAAGTTGAGGGCTTGGTGGAGGCAGAATGTTCCTCTTCCCAGTTGTCCTCTGTTGAATGAGGTTGCTCCACTGCTAGGGAGAGACAATACTGGCCTTCGGTAGTCTCAAGGGGGGTGGCCGGCATCAGTCAGCCCACAGCCGCTATCGAAGAGGATTCTGCTGAGGTCATGATCACAGCATACCTCGGAGAGCCCCCTGAGCCCCAACATTGTAATCTCTTGGAGTACTGGTCACAGAAGGCCACCATGTGGCATGATCTTTCTGCTCTAGTGTTCAGAGCAAATGTGTGTTCTCCAATATGGGAGACAGAATTAGCCCACGGTGCTCACAACTGTACCTGTCCATAGTGGAAGGGTTGACATGTCTATCAATCTCCCCTTGCTGAGGTACCCAACTTCTGACAAGGACATGTCATGTTGACTGCAGTATCCTGTTCTCCTCTCACCCATTTCCATGTGTGCTGAAAAGCTCATCTGGCCACATTGGGAGCTGGAATTGCCATGATGACAACTGGCCCATAGTTCCCCATCTGGTGAAATGGTCCCCCAACAATTCCCACACCAAGGGCCAAGTTTACATTCTTTCTCCAGGCATACTTTGCCCTCTCTTTGGGGCCCCATGCCAAATACTCCTGAATTTTTGTCTTCATGCCACCCTATGATGAAGTCCAATGTCTACATAAATTCCTTATAAATAAGTCTTCAACTGCCATCTGCCAAGCGGTATCCTTACCGATCTCTCCTGGCACTAGAATCATAGAGTTGGAAGGGGCCATACAGGCCATCTAGTCCAACCCCCTGCTCAACGCAGGATCAGCCCTAAGCATCCTAAAGCATCCAAGAAAAGTGTGTATCCAACCTTTGCTTGAAGACTGCCAGTAAGGGGGAGCTCACCACCTCCTTAGGCAGCCTATTCCACTGCTGAACTACTCTGACTGTGAAAAACTTTTTCCTGATATCTAGCCTATATCGTTGTACTTGAAGTTTAAACCCATTACTGCGTGTCCTCTCCTCTGCAGCCAGCAGAAACAGCATCCTGCCCTCCTCCAAGTGACAACCTTTCAAATACTTAAAGAGGGCTAGCGTGTCCCCTCTCAACCTCCTTTTCTCCAGGCTGAACATTCCCAAGTCCCTCAACCTATCTTCATAGGGCTTGGTCCCTTGGCCCCAGATCATCTTCATCGCTCTCCTCTGTACCCTTTCAATTTTATCTACATCCTTCTTGAAGTGAGGCCTCCAGAACTGCACACAGTACTCCAGGTGTGGCCTGACCAGTGCTGTATACAATGGGACTATGACATCTTGTGATTTTGATGTGATGCCCCTGTTGATACAGCCAAAAATGGCATTCGCCTTTTTTACCGCTGCATCACACTGCCTGCTCATGTTTAGTTTACAATCCACAAGTACCCCAAGGTCTCGTTCACACACAGTGTTACCTAGAAGCGTATCCCCCATCCAGTAGGCATGCTTTTCATTTTTCTGACCCAGATGCAGAACATTACACTAATCTTTATTAAATTGCATCTTGTTCTCATTTGCCCATTTTTCCATTGTGTTCAGATCTTGTTGAAATCTGTCTCTATCTTCCGGAGTATTTGCCAGTCCTCCCAATTTGGTGTCAACTGCAAACTTGATGAGTAGTCCCTCCACCCCCTCATCTAGATCATTAATAAATATGTTAAAAAGTACTGGGCCGAGCACCGAGCCCTGAGGTACCCTGTTACTCACCTCTCTCTAGTCTGATGAAACACCATTGACAACAACTCTTTGAGTGCGGTTCTCTAACCAATTCCCTATCCACCTAACTATCTGAAAATCCAGATTGCAGTCCTTCAACTTATCCATCAGAGCATCATGGAGAACCTTATCAAAAGCTTTACTAAAATCCAAGTAAATGACATCAACCGAATTTCCACGATCCAGCAAACCTGTTCCTTGGTCAAAAAAGGAAACCAGGTTGGTCTGACAGGACCTGTTTGAGCCAAATCCATGCTGACTTCCTTGGATCACCAAATTGTCCTCCAGATGTTTGCAGATCGCTCCCTTTAATATCTGTTCCATTATCTTCCCCACAACAGAAGTCAGACTCACTGGTCTGTAGTTTCTTGGGTCATCCTTCCTCCCTTTTTTGAAGATCGGAATAATGTTTGCTTTCTTCCAGTCCTCCGGGACATCTCCAGTCCCGAAGATGATGGACAAGGGCTGTGCAAGTTCTCTGGAAAGTTCTTCGAACACTCTCGGGTGCATTTCATCCGGCCCAGGGGATTTGAACTCATCCAGTGCAGCTAAATGCCTCTTGACAACCTCTCTATCCATGTCAACCTGCCACCCAGACACTATCCTTTGGCTACTGCCATTTCTAGATGTGCCTAAACCCTTTGACCTGTGGGAAAAAACAGATGTAAAATAGGCACTAAGCCTTTCTGCTTTCTCTGCATCTTCCGTTAGAGTTTGTCCATCCGCACCCAACAGTGGGCCTATTGCCTCCTTTACTTTACGTTTGCTCCTCACATAACTGAAAAATCTTTTCTTGTTACAATGGGCTTCCCTGGCCAATCTTAGCTCACTCTCAGCTTTGGCCTTTCTGATGATTGATCTACAGTGCCTAGTAACCTGTAGGTACTCTTCTTTAGAGCTCTGTCCTTCCCTCCATTTCCTGAACATTTTCCTTTTCTTTCTTAGTTCCTCTTGAAGTTCTCTGTTCATCCAAATAGGCTTCTTAGAGCTCCTGAAGTGTTTTCGTCTTTCTGGGATAGTCATTGATTGAGCATGCAATAGCTCTTGTTTGAGTAGTGCCCACCCTTCACATGCTCCCTTCCCTTCCAGCATTCTCGTCCATGGTATGACACTGTTCCATGATCTACCCCCACACACCCTTTGACTGCCTCTCATATTCTCTGGTCTCCAGGGTGCCTTGGTCTTCTGTTTTTGCATGGAGTGGGTGAAGGCTGGTGAAAACGGATCCCCTTTGTGGCTCAAAATGTCACAGTTTTGGGACACAGGATGGAAACAGTCCTGTTAACCTATCAGAGCTTGGGCGGTGCATCCATTAGAGGTGACACATATTCTGGCAGGTGCCCACCCAGTTGGGTGAGCAGGTGCAGATAGCATTGGCAGGCAGCCATAGTGATCCAGACAGAGGCTAATGTTCAGTGATCTGCACAAGTGGGCACAATCTAGATCGGAGAGATTCTGGAGATTTTTGGTGGGGGGATCACTTGGGCACGAAATTGTGGTCACTCTGGGTGGGCAGGTAGTTGTGACTTCCTGACTTCCTGCATTGTGCGGTCCCTTCCAACTCTATGATTCTATGCGTAGTCTATGCATGTGTGAACTGCACAAAAGATTGATGCTGAAGAAACCTTTTGACCACGGTAGTCTAGATGTTTTATTTATTTATTTATTATTTATTTATTTATTTATTTAGATTTTTATACCGCCCTTTTCTTTGCAGCTCTGGGCGGTTTACATTGAACATTATAATACAAATTACCTGGAACGATGTGTAATACCAACAGTATGTAACATAAACTTTCATAAACAGTATATAACATAAACCACATTATAAATAACAATTAACAGTAACATTGGGGATTGATTTTGACCCTCTCTATGCAGTGGTGCTGAGTGCCTGCTCAACCCTTCGAAGGGAAAACCTCCAAACCTTGAGAATCAGCTTGTGGATGCTGGGAAGGGAGCATAGCACGGTCCTCACCAATCCTGATGACAGAAGCCACCACGATGCACCGGAGGGAAAGAGGCTCCCAGACCAAGGTGGGCTCCCGCAAAGGGGATGAAAGGGGGAGACATGGGGGGGTGGGGGTCAGCCTCTGGGAGCACCACAGGAACGGGGGGGGGGGGTTAGCCCTCCTTCCTGCCATTCCTGTGTCTGCTGCTGCCATGCCTGGAAGCAAAAGAGATCAGGAAAAGATGGTGTCTGAAAAATGTTGGAGATGCGAGGCACTGGCAAGCTTTCCCAGTGAAAACAACTGATAGTGTTGGGCTGCATGAAACTTTGGCACCCTGCCCTGTGATAAATCCCTTGAAGGATACAAGGCGATGAAACCGACAGGACACACTTTTTTTTGGAAGGAAACAAGAACCTGCTGCATGACCTGCATCCCAAAGAGATGCGGGAGGACACAGAGAAAGTGGTGACTTTCTCCTTGGTGAAAGCTCATAGCTCAAGGTTTGCCCACACGCAACCTGGGTGGAGTAATGAGGGGTGCGGAGACAGGGGGAGGGGCAGGAAGCTTGTCCCCTGCTCCACTTCCCCAGTCTGAAACAGGAAGCAGCTCCCCAGGGCCATTTCCAAACTCCCCTCCTCCCAAATCAGAGAGAGAGAGTGGCACCTCCCCTAAGGCCCCCAAGGTTGCCCCTACAGTACTCCAGATATCACGTGCAGCTGAGCCCCTACGGGTGACCGAGTGACCCCAACAACAGGATATCCACTCCCCCAAGGCACATAGCAAGGGGGCTGCTCCTGGGGGTCTCCTCGACCAGCTGGCTGGCTCCCTTTCTACAAAGCGGATTTGTGTGGAATGGCTTTCAGTTGTCTGTACCCAAGCCAGATGAGGAAGGGACAGGCAGGTTGACTAGTAGAATGATTTCTTTAAATTTATACTAAATTCTTTGAGTGTGCAACTTGCCCTCTCTACCAAAGGCTGACTCAGGGCGATGGAAGCTCATCCCATCAGGCTGTGGTGGAGGCCAGCCGGATCACTTTAAATACAAAAAGCATGTTTTGTGCGGGATGGCCACCCTTTAGTGATAGGATCCTGAAAGGGAAGCCATGCGGAGGACGGGGCAGGTAGGTTTTCTGTCGTGTTGGGTGGCAGGACTCAGGGGTGTCCTCACTGCAGCTGGGCAGGAGGCCATGAGGGACAAAGGAGGATCCCAGGAGTGGGCCCTGAATGGGAGGTCAAGAGGAGTGCTACTCTCAGGGCAGAGTCAGAGAGAGCACAGAGGAAACCCAGCCCTCTATTCTCCTGCTGGGAGGGAGTGGAGGGGCTCTGACCCATATTTGGAGCCATGGCAATCCCCATGTTAAGCAGGGCAAAATGGGATCATTCTGGTTAAATGTGGACTTACTGCATGGCAGAAAAAGATTTTCCCCCGGGGCAGGATTTCCTCTGCCCCCCCACCAGCAACGGCAGCTACCTTTCCTGCCAATGTGAGCCCAATGCCCTGGGCACACGGGAGGCTCTTGACAAAAGTCACGCAGGTGAGCAACTTTTTATACTTTTACCTCAGCTGGGAAATGGGGCCTGCTTGTGATCAAACAGGGCACAAACAGGACGCCAGTGCGGGGCTGCAAATTTGGGCCCCACTGTGGAATGCCGTTCCTAAAGCCACCCCATCCAAGTCTCATCTGTGGCGCTGAGAGGACCACTCATGAGAAACCAAAGCCAGACTGTTCTGCTCCTTCCTTAGCCCTCAGACGGTTTCCTCGACTGGGTCTCATGGGGCGCAATATTTGCCAGAGAAGTGCTTGCTCATTCATTGTACAGTTCTGGCAAGAGGTGGGGAAACCAATTAACACTCACTATCAAACTACATGGCGATCAGATGCCTTCTAGATGGGGACTCTCACTGGGCCACAATCTCTGGATTTCAAGGGCTGCTCTGCCAAATACCTGATCCTGCAACAATGGAGAACAATGGAGCTGCCTGATAGTGAATCAACCCCCCCGCCCCCGCCAGTCCATCAAGGCTGGAGTTGACAACTCAGGCTGGCAGCGGCTCTCTGGGGTCTCAGTCCAAGGTCCTTCCTGTCTCCTGCTGCTTGGTCCTCAACGGGAGATGAACCCGAGGCCTTCTGCACTATGGATCCAAACACGGACGGCAGAGTGGTTGGACTGAACAGCAAAGGACTGTTTCTGCACTGGCAATATCATTTTAAAGGGCCAACTTTCGTTTTAAAAGGCCAACTGAAATCCGCTTTTTCAAGCACCAACCCAAATTGCCCCCTCACTTGACCCACAGCAAAGGGTACCCCAGAAAACCCAATTCCATCTTTTTCTAATTCGGGGCTGCTCAGAGTGCAAAGGTGTGCTTTTGGGTTTTTCACTGCAGCTGCCACTTTGAGTCGTTTGGGCACCCCCCTTTCCTTGTCACCATCCTCCCTCCCCCTCTCTTCCTCCCCCCCCCCACTTTGGTCTGAAAAATCTGCCTTTAAAAAAAGGGTGTGACCACATTACAACATTGTTTCTAAGTTTTTAAAAAGCAGTCTTTCACAGTAACATTATAATGCTATAAAGCCAGGTTTTCTTTTCTTTTTAAAAAAATTACTCTTTGGAGAGAAGGGGGGGAGGCGATCAAGGGTGCAGAATGGTGGGACTACGGGGCATAGGGAAAACAAAGGTGCAAGCATTTTGCAAAAACACATTTTTTGAAAAAGGCAAAGGAGCAAAGCATGATGGGAGGCTGCCTCCATTTAACAGAAAGCATATCGCAAATTTCGGCCTGGGAAATGAGGGGAGGAAAGGCCAAATGTGGAAAAGCTGCAGTTGATTTGCGGCACCCAAAGGAAATCCAAAGTGGCACCCAAAGGAAATCCAAGGTATGTCCCGTAGTATGGATTTGGCCCAGGAAAAACTAGTATTTAAAAGATTGGATATAGGAATAAAATCCAGTGGTATATGGGCTGAATGTGTAGAGCTCTGTGGAACTTCATATAGTATTTATTTGTGACTGCTTGGGTTCCCTTTGCCCCCTTTCCTATGATACAGGATCCTAGAGTGGGAAGGGACCCTCAGGGTGAGGGTCCCCTTTCCCCTTTCTCTCCCCGCTGCTTAGGGCTGGAAAGGGCTGGGCTGAGGGGAGGGGGCACTGAAGACCAGCCACCGTTTCAACGTCTTCTGTGTTTGGAGGACAGCCACAGACTGCACGCCCGGGGGGGCAAGTGGACCGGGAGTCCTTGCGTGACGGAGGAAGTGGGCATGGATGCTTCAGGGTTTTCTTCTCCCACCCAGCAGAGCTGCCTCCTTAGGAGAGACAGGGAACCCCGCCTTGATTGGCTTTTACGGCAGCTCCTCCATGTTGTGGGCCCTTCTGTGGGGTTTCTTTGGAACTGGGATTTCCCTGACTAGGAGAGGCTAGGTACGGCAAAATAAAAACTTGCTTTTAAAGCATACTGTAAAATCTAAATGATCTGGCACTCACGGGAAACAGGGGTGGCTTCTTAATAGGTGTCATGCCTGCTGCCTAGGTCCAGTTTCTGATTGGTCCTGGCTCATTTCGGGGGTGCCTCGCCCTCCAGTGTCTCACTTCCAGAGCCTCCCTGGCCTCAGCAGAGAGGGGGAGGGGGTGGAAAATGCCCCTGGTCTCAGGAGAGGGACCCCACCTCCTCAAGACAGTGAAGGTGCTGCCCCATGAGAGGGGACCCAGGAGCCCGGCTCTCCCTCGGCTGCTGTCTGGTTGGTTCCGCCAGCTTCTGGGGTATCCTGAAGGGCAAAGGGCAAAGGGCACGGTGCCCCCGAGCAGCAGAGTTGGCCCAGGCCTGCCTCGCTGCTCACCTTGGGTGGGGCCTGTGGCCCAGAGCGAGGAAGTGGACGGGCAGGCAGCAGGGAGTGACCGGAACGTGTGGGGACAGACGGCCGCTCAGCCACTTGACTTGCACAGGCAGACATGGGATAACCGAGAATAAAGTTCCTGAGAGCACAGCTTTTACGGCATCAGCAGGGACTGCTTCTACGGCTTTACCCAAGCCATGCCCATTTCTTTGTCTTTGTCCTCCACATCTTAATTTCCTTCTCTCTGGCGACTTTGGGGTAAATCAGTCAGA
Organism: Paroedura picta; assembly: GCF_049243985.1. Taxonomy (NCBI): domain Eukaryota; kingdom Metazoa; phylum Chordata; class Lepidosauria; order Squamata; family Gekkonidae; genus Paroedura; species Paroedura picta. Next base: position 122,656,126 of record NC_135374.1, on the reverse strand, counting down.
ATCACTGACTGATCACTTGCATCCTGGCCAAGAGTGTTAAAGGGCTGCTTCTAAACACTTCCCCTCTCTGTCCAGCAACATTCAGAGCTGCCTAAAGCAAACCAGCGGGGGTCCCAAGCACCCATTTCGGGGGGGGGGGATGAAAACAGCTCTGTTGAGGTCAGATTTCCCAATATGAAAGCAAGTGGGAACAAGGGAAGAGAAGACAGAATGACTCAAACAAAGCAGCAACCCTGAGGATGATTCTGATGCCGTTTTAGGGCTCCAGTGCTCTGTGCTGTCCCCCCCAGTCCATTTCTCAGTCCCCTGATGCTCACACCTCCCTTCAGTCAGAAATGCCCCTGAATCTCACAATGATCTAATGCAGGATACAGATCTCCTTGCATAAATTATGGATCAAATCTCATCATCTCCCTGGGAAGTTTAATTTACTTCACAGTATAAAACAAGAAAATTGATATGGATGTCTTGAAGCTTGCCTGACCAAACGCTGAAAAGCTGTTTGGTCTCCATTGCCAATATTTTAATTCACATCAAGGCTTTTGTTGGAACCAACCAGCTTCTCACTGGTGAACAAAGAGAGGAGGAAGAGGAGGAGGTCCCTTCTATCAAAAAGGTTCAGTTGGGGATCACGGGGGGGGGGGGAAGCTAGGTGGGAGACGGAGGCTGGCTTAAGGAGTGGAAAAGCAGGTGGGCTCAACCCTTCTTCTGTAGGCCGGCTGCAGGCTTCAGCACCAGTGGGCAGGCTGACCTAGACACATGCGAGGCAAGCCTGTGAGTGGTTCAATTGTGCAAGCTCCCTGAGGACCAGAGAAGAGACCTGTGCCTCCTGGGGTCAGGGTCAAGCCACCCATCTGACGGACTTCTGTACAGTAGGTGCTATTTGTCCCTATGCTGCCTGTAAGGTCTTGGATCCAGCCATGGGAGCCCTGCTGCAGGAAAGTCCTGTTGGGGGCGGGCTGCATTAACAGGTGCAGCAGCTATAGGGAAATGACACAAGGCTCTCCCTACGTGCCCACAGAGGCCCCTTTCCCCAATGTCCTCAAAGCAATACAGTGAGAACAAATGCAAGCTGGTATTTTCTGCCCCAGGCCAGGTGGTCTCAGAAAGCAGTGGACCTTCCAAGAATGAAGTCACAGGCCAGGCCCCCACCTGCCGAGCGGAGGGCATCAGGGCTGCCCCTGCAAGGACTCCTCGCCACTGGAGTCCCCTTGCAAAGCGTGTGAGGCCCACTCCCCAGCCCTGCAGACCCCAGCCAGCCAGGAACACTCATTCTTACCCACAGCTGTTGGTCTTTGAAATCATTTTTAGAAGAAGAGTTGGTTCTTAGGTGCCACTTTTCTCTAACCGGAGGAGTCTCAAAGCAGCTTCCAATCACCTTCCCTTTCCTCTCCCCACAACAGACACCCTGTGAGGGAGGGGAGGCTGAGAGAGCCCTGATATTACTGAAGAAGAAGAAGAAGAAGTTGGTTCTTCTATGCCGCTTTTCTCTATCCGAAGGAGTCTCAAAGGGGCTTACATTTGCCTTGCCTTAACTCTCCCCACAACAGACACCCTGAGAGTGAGGTGGGACTGAGAAAGCTATCAGGGCTGTGACTAGCCCAAGGTCACCCAGCTGGCTGCCTCTGGAGGAGGAGGAGCGGGGAATCAACCCCAGCTCGCTAGATTAGAAGTCCGTTCTCCTAACCACTACACCAAGTTGCCGGTAGTGGATGCTTCAAGCCTAAGGACTGTTTGCAAAATATCTTTTAAAGCTGCTAAATGTTTAGTGGGTTGGTTTTTAGTAGTTTGTTAATTTTTAAGAATGTTTACGTTGGTTTATTATTTTATCACAGTTTACTTTGTGAAGCTGCCTCAAGCGGGTTCTCTGGAGAAGAGGCCCTGAAATGTTCTAGATACACAACAGGCCACAACCCAAAGGGCCTGGGCCAACCTCATCCCGTTCTGTTCAACCCTTGACTGGGTGGCTGCTGCTCTAGAGACAGGGAGAGACGTCCTGATTGATTAACAACTTCTTGCTTTATGTCAGCTGAACACAGAGTTGCCCACTGTAGGTTGGGAAATACCCACCCGCATTTCCCCACATGAGGGGCCACATGGTCTAAGGACTATATTCTGATTTCAGCCATAGTTTGATATAACTCTGACACACAGACGTTTAGGCAATAAGTTTGAATTAATGTGCTCAGGAGACAAAACCACAAGGCTTAGCAATACTGGAAACCAGGGCTGATTCTGCACTTCCTTTGTTTGTTTCTGTTGTCAATCCTGCTGAATTCAGATTGATTTGAACCCGAGTCTTCCTCCTTCCTATCCCCCCTCCCCCTGAATCAAAACAGAAAGTGTTCTGCACTTGATTGGAAAAGCTCAGAGCAGAGAGGGGAACCAAGCACAGCAAAAGCCTCTTTCTTTTCTTGAACAAGCTGGTTGGGGGGGGGGGGAGAGTATTGGAGACAGCAGCCTCACAGAGAATGAAGGGTGGGCTTCTGGAGGTCCCAAAATGAGGGCAAAAATAAGTCCTGGGAGGGAAGTCTTGCAACCGGGAACCAGGAAGTCTTTGAACTGACTTGATGGCCAATCAGGGAAGACTTCTTTGCTACGTAAGCATTGCAAGCATGGGCAGGAAGTAAATCTGCGAAACACAGAAAACCTACACTTATACTGGGGGCATTAAAAGTCATATCTTAAAATATAGCACCTTATATCCGCTCCTGGATATCATGGGGGAAAGGTAGGGTCACCACAGATCAATCATGGATATTGCAGAGGGAAAATTTAAAGGATCCAAAATCAAAATGGAAATCGAATACAGTGCAGAGGAGAGGGGTTTATTCGGACTGGGAGAGGATAAAAAGCCAAGTGCAGACTCGACTCAGGATAAGGGGAACTAAAATTGCATGTAGCTAGCTAACCACAAGTTAGGTAAGAGAGCCTCTTAGCCACAGAGCAAACCTTGCTTGAGGTGCATGCTTAAAGCCTTATTAAGGAATTATAATATTAGCTTGTCCTCCTAGGGACAGGTAGATAGCTCACTTAAATGTGCATGTGATGTATGGAAGTTGTACGTATAGGGAATATAGGGCAATATAGAGTGTGAGCCCAGTCCAGGAACACCATGGGAGGGACAGTTTAGATGTGATTTTTCTGGATGAAGTGTGTAAAAGACTACTTTGGACTAGCAAGTTTTGAGAAAGATCTAAATTCTCACCAAAGAAAGCTAAGCATTCTCCTGTTTGTGGAAACATAAATCTTTATTTCTTACTGAAGTCTGTTTGTGAAATTCAATTGGCCTAACGTACATAGGTTGCCTAAATTGTGTAGTAAGTTCTCATATACTGCACCAGCACCACAGTTATTTTGCCTGGTGTTCCTCCCATGCAAACTTGTGCATTTGTGATCCAAATGATCCAAGTCAGACCACCTAGCGAGCCCTCAAGATCTGGAAACATTTCTCTGCTGGCTGCCCTGCCCTGCTTGCATCTGCAGGCCAGCATGGGTGAACTGATGCATCCGAGAGTCTTTGTAAAAAAGCAGACCCCACACTTCCATTCACGGGTGAGGAACAGGAAGCTAAAAGACGCTGTTGCCATGGAAGTGGATAACACTGATGTTGCTCTTCTGTGCGTCGCATCCAATAGAAAATGCTCTTGGCATCAAGCAGAAGAAAGAGATTCGTAACAGTAAGAATCTTTGCTTGGAGGAAACGGCTCTAATTCTTCCACTCCACACACACATTGGGGGAGACTGAAGGGATGTGCCCAAAAGACTAACCTTCTGACCGCAGGTGAATTGCGAGAACTGACAGGGGTGGGCCCTGCTCTGCTATGACCCACCTGATGCTTCACCTTTACCTGGGCCCTCTTCCAAACAGACCCTTCTTGAGGACAGGTGTCTGCCAATCCAGGGTAGGACGGACACCAGAGAGCTCCTGGGAAACCATTCGCACATAGGAGCTCTACAATTAAATGTACCGAGAGTCTCTCTCACAAAGGATGGGAATGCCAGGTTTTTACTGCTTTGAGGGATCATGGGATCTCACTGCGTTCAGCACAAGGATCTCACTTCGAGGATCTCACTGCTTTCAGCACCATCTCTGTTTAATCAATTAAGAGGAGGGCAGGGAAAGGCTCCTGCTGGCCGCAGAGGGGAGGAGCCACAGATAATCCACTTCTTTGAAAGCCTCAGGGGCCACTGGGCAAGCAGGCATTCATGCCAGGAAGGCTCCAATGGGATCGCAGCAGCCTTCCTGTGGGCCCACGTGTCGATTCGGCAGATCAGACGGACACCCCAAAGTATCCAGAGTTCAGCCGCTGCCTCGGTGCTTTTTGCCCAGACATGTTAACACAGAGGCAGCGGCTGGACCTTGCGTTGCGTGGAATGTGTGGCGCTCATGTTGCCAAAGCAAGACATTCCTACTTATCTAATTCTTCATTTATGGAACAATTGTGCACACTGAGCCTTTGTAGCATAGTAAATGCGTTATAATTATGTATGGAATATTAAACTGTTTGCATGTTAGGTTTTCAATTGTACTGTGTTTCACGATGGATAAAACGCCACACTAACGATCACAGCTCTTAATTTACTATTTCTCACACAACCTAAATAAACTTGGCTTTATTCTTTGTTTCTCTTGCCCAGTGGAGCTGTATGTGTTCGTCAGGAACAATGGAAAGCAAAACCTTTTTAGTTTCTAAAAAGGATTTGCATCAGGCAATTATACCGATTATCGTTTGATGAAGAAGGCCAGAAAGGTAACAGAACTGGGGATATTTTACACAAGGAAAAACCGCCAACACTCAGCACTGGGGACGGCTCATCTGCCCAGTGAGCATTTGCAGAAAATTGGTGGAATGTTCTCCCTGCCAAAAAGCTGCCAGTGAGTTCCTCTTTGGTTCTGGAGTCCACCGGTGCGAAGGAATGCCTCTGTGGACAAGGCAGAATGAGTTCATCGAGGCCAACACTCACCCTTTGTGGTCCCTCCCCCCAAGGAGCACCTCCAGCGGGGTCCCCAAAGACCACCGGACTGTTTATCTCTGACTGGCATCTCTTGCTGATTGCATTATGAAGGAAGCCAACGGGGCTTCATCATCCCAAACTAGGACAAGGTCACGGCCTAGATGCACTTAGCCTCAGTCTATCACCCAGAAAGAGAAGAAGAACTACGAGAACTTTGCTCACCTTGAGAAGTAAAGGACAAGAAATGGTCCTTGCTCTTCCACGGTGCCACAGAGAAGGAAGTGGGAAACGACTCTCTCGTAGCTACTTACCCGCAAGACTACCAAAGCACCACCAACCACTAACTAACAGAACTCTAACGACTCAGCAGCTCACTTACATTGCGTGAGGATCCCCATCAAGGCTGTTTTAAAGTTCTCCTTGGCTTGCTCCATCTCTTGCTCGTGTGTTGCTTTTTCATTCATGAGCCGGCGGACGTGGCTGTTGGCCAGCTGCACCATCGAGTAGAACTGGTTGGCAGTGCGGCGGTTCACCTCCCCACGCTCTATCCAGGTGAGCAAGACAGTGGTGGCCTCAGAAAATTTGCTATCATCTATAACAAGCAAGTTGAGAGGTTTAAATTACAATCATATGCTTTGTGCTATCAAGATGCTTCTGCCTTTATGGATTAATACTCTCATAAATAATTTTAATGATGTATCTTAAACACGACTTTGCCTAACATAAAACGGCATAAATTGCCCTCCAAGGGCCTGCTTATCACGAGTCCTATAAAATGTTGTAACTTGAATTTTCATTCACTTCTTACATGAGTTTAGCAGTATGCAGGGGCTCCACTCTGGGAACAAGTCAAAGCAAATTCAGTGAAGGAAGACTTCCTTGGGGAAGCTTTGGTCACCTCCGGGGCCGGTGGAGCAATCAATCCGGTCATAGACCAACCAGCATTGTTTGTTTAAGGTTGTTGGCCTCTGGTGGTCGGGGGTCTTGGCCAGGGCTCTGGGGGGCTCTGCAGGGACAGTCCCCAGTGATGTTCTTCACCAGCACCACTGAAGTGAGTGCACAGGGGCCCTGAGGAGGCAGGAGAGAATTTTGCTCAAAGCCATACAGTGTGGCAGGCACAGCTACCATCTCATGGACATCACATGGCTCTGAACTGCTCCCACATCACAGCCCTGGTTCTTTCCCATGCCAGCTGGCCCTGCCTTTCTGAGTCTAGCAATCCTGGCTGGAAACTGGAGCCTCTCTTTTGACTAGCATACATAGTGGTGCCCAACAGAGCACAAAGGAAGGACGGCGACTGTGCCTTGTTACGGGAGAAGAGACAGGATCTGGCCAACACACTGAAGATGAGGAGCAAAGAGATGGGAAGGCAGACCCAGTCCTCCGTGCCTGTTCAGTAGACAGATTGAACACATAGAGGGGACACAATAAGAAGATGGATTGGGAGGTAAGAATAGAACCCAGCAAGGTCTAGATGGGATGGAGAGGTAAAGAACTGAGAAGTACCACGTTTGAATACAGTAAGAAGGGATGGGAAGGAGAGGCTGGTTGAGAACAAGGTACAGAGAACAGCGGAGAGCAGGGAAGAAGGCAACCAGAAGCTGGAAGGGGACAGGAGAAAGGGGGCACATGAAAAGGCTGCTTCAGTTGCCCACACCATCTGAAGCTAGAAGGATGGAAACTTGAGATAGGGCCTGCTATGTCATGGCACCAAACCTTTGGGACTCCTTCCCCTAGGACGGGGGTCATCAACCCCCGGGATGCGGCCCGGTAGCGGGCCATGAAAGCCTCAGCACTAGGCCAGCAGCGGCTGCACCTTCCTCCCCCCCCCCTCAGCGAGAAGGTCGCCGGGCCATGAGTGAATCGGCCGCTTTGGTGGCCGATTTGCTTGTGGCCTGGCGAGTGCCGTGCTGCAGGGGAGGGGGGGAGAAAGGTGTGGCTGCCGGCACGCCAGCGGGCATGCACAGCAGATCCACGCATGCGCGTTTGCACAGAGCTTCCACAAATGCCTCGCGCCCGGGCCTCACTCTCCCCCCACCCCTGCAGGCTGGTCCCCAGCCTTAAAAAGGTTGGGGGCTGCTGCCCTAGTACAGCGGTCCGAAACCTTTTTGAGGTTGCGGCCTGTTACCAAGGGATGGGGGAAGAGGGCAACCCGGGTCCCGTACGTGCGCGGCAGCCAGGCGCAAACACGCATTCACGGACCGGCCCCACATGCACGTTTGCACCCAGCAGGGGCATAAATGCGCACATGTGGCAGTTTCGCGCATGCACACATGCACAGAGGTGCCACATGTGTGCCTGTGCTCCCCGGTGGGAGCACAAATACACGTGTGGCAGCTCTGTGCATGCGCGAAACTGCCGTGTGTGTGCATTTGTGCCCCCGCCTGTCGCAAAGGCATATGTGCAGCAGCCCCTTCCCTCTCCCCCCCTCCCACAGCAAAAAGCTTGCCGGACCGCGAGCTAATCGGCCACCTTTAAGGGTCCCTTCCACTGGCCCCTGGCCTGGCAGCTTATGGTGGCTTTGGGCTGCAGCTCACAGCCAAATCAAGTGGGGCAGGCGGGGGCTGGCCAGCTCATTAGCAGGGCCGAGACAGAGCTCCTTAGCAGGCAGTCAGCAGGCTGGGAGGCCCTCATGAGCAGGCCCAGCCTAGCAGGCCAGGAGGCCCTCGTTAGCAAGCCCTCCACCACGACCCTTTGCTCAGGGCCCTCTCACCTGCTCCTGGCTCCAGGCACTGAGGTGTCTGAGAGCTAAGAGGCTAGAGTCCAGGGCTGGAGGGCGGGAGCCGCAGGGGCAGGGCCAATTAGGACAAAGCTGGCTGCATCCTGATTGACCCAATTCCAACTTGGACAGCCAGACACATCCCACCCCCTAGGCTGTTTCAGAAATATATAGAAGAACAACAATGGTTAAGGATGTGGGCTAAGGGTTCCCCCCCCCCAATGATCAAGAAGGACGTAGATAAAATTGAAAGGGTACTCAAGAAGGACGTAGATAAAATTGAAAGGGTACAGAGGAGAGCGACAAGGATGATCTGGGGCCAAGGGACCAAGCCCTATGAAGATAGGTTGAGGGACTTGGGAATGTTCAGCCTGGAGAAAAGGAGGTTGAGAGGGGACATGATAGCCCTCTAAGTATTTGAAAGGTTGTCACTTGGAGGAGGGCAGGATGCTGTTTCCATTGGCTGCAGAGGAGATGACACGCAGTAATGGGTTTAAACTTCAAGTACAACGATATAGGCTAGTTATCAGGAAAAAAATTTTCACAGTCAGAGTAGTTCAGCAGTGGCATAGGCTGCCTAAGGAGGTGGTGAGCTCCCCCTCACTGGCAGTCTTCAAGCAAAGGTTGGATACACACTTTTCTTGGATGCTTTAGGATGCTTAGGGCTGATCCTGCGTTGAGCAAGGGGTTGGACTAGATGGCCTGTATGGCCCCAACTCTATGATTCTATGATTCTATCACAAAGATGCCACATTGCAGCTGACTATATGAAAGTAAAAGAGACAGAGGGAGAGAAGAAGAGAAATGAATGAGTCCTGTTGTTTCTGAAAGATGGTGTGCCTCCAGCCCTGCTTCCCTAACAGATCTCCTTCTTCCTGCTTCAAGGTCACTGGCCAGACAAGAGCAGCCAGACAAGAGCAGCATGCACACATGCTTCTTTGGCTTTTGCGGTGGCTACAGGTAAATGTTTCCTTTGCATTAGAGTCTCGCACATACCATAGTGCTGCAAAATGTTTGGCTGCTAAAACTTTGCATTGGTGGTCTGGCCCAGCTACAGCTGCCAACCTCTAGGTAGGATCTTGAATTTTCCCAAAATTACAACTGATCTCCAGCTTACAGGGCTCAGTTCCACTGGAGGAAGTGGCAGCTTTGGAGGGAGGAGGTGGAGCCTAGGCCATCACATATCTGCTGAGTTCCCCTCTCTCCTCAGGCTCCCCCCCCCCCCAATCTCCAGGGATATCTATGTTGGCCCAAACCATGGGGCAACTGAGCCAGGCGCCTCATGACACACAATGGCCAGCTGGGGGCACTGGAAGAGACTCAGGCCTCTCCCTCCTGCCGGAGTTGGGCTGAATCTGCATGGAGGTTTTATTCCAATCCCAGGTCGATTCAGTCCCTGCCGTCTACACTGAATGAGATTTCCATTTTGATTTTGGGTGATTTAAATTTTTCATCTTCAACAAGCATGATTGATCCAGAGTGACCCTACCTTTCCCCCGTGATATCCTGGAGTGGATATAACCCTTGATATTTGAAAAATCGGCATGAGTAAAGGTGCAGCTCTCTGCTTGTCCCGAACTAACTAGCTGCCTTGAGCCTCCAATGCTGTAGAAAAGCCCTGATTGGCACCACTTACAAGGACTAATATATAAACTCTTATTGAAATATGAAACTGAGATGGAACAGATAATCAAATGGATGCAAAACTTAGAGACCCAAGTGACCCTAGAACAATGGGAACGCATATGGACTAGAATTCCAAAGCTTACTAACAGTCAAATTCTTAAAGAAAACTGGTATATCATAGAATCATAGAGTTGGAAGGGGCCATACAGGCCATCTAGTCCAACCACCTGCTCAACGCAGGATCAGCCCTAACCATCCTAAAGCATCCAAGAAAAGTGTGTATCCAACCTTTGCTTGAAGACTGCCAGTGAGGGGGAGCTCACCACCTCCTTAGGCAGCCTATTCCACTGCTGAACTACTCTGCTTTTGACAAGGTTCACCATGATGTTCTGATGGATAAGTTGAAGGACTGCAATCTGGATTTTCATATAGTTAAGTGGATAGGGAATTGGTTAGAGAACCGCACGCAAAGAGTTGTTGTCAATGGTGTTTCATCAGACTGGAGAGAGGTGAGTAGCGGGGTACCTCAGGGCTTCTATGATTCTATGATTCTATCAAGCCACAGGGCCTCCATCTTGGAGGGGTGGAGTTTCAGGCGATCCAGCCACTACTTCCAAACAGCTGGCAAATGTATTTGGGGGGAGGTGTCCGGCCGGCCATCCATTTTCCGGGGGGAAACAAAGAAAAGAGCATGATTTTAATCTGTGCCTGCCATGAAATCATAGAATCATAGAGTTGGAAGGAGCCATACAGGCCATCTAGTCCAACCCCCTGCTCAACGCAGGATTAGCCCTAAGCATCCTAAAGCATCCAAGAAAAGTGTGTATCCAACCTTTGCTTGAAGACTTCCAGTGAGGGGGAGCTCACCACCTCCTTAGGCAGCCTATTCCACTGCTGAACTACTCTGACTGTGAAAAACTTTTTCCTGATATCTAGCCTATATCGTTGTACTTGAAGTTTAAACCCATTACTGCGTGTCCTCTCCTCTGCAGCCAGCAGAAACAGCATCCTGCCCTCCTCCGACAACCTTTCACATACTTAAAGAGGGCTATCATGTCCCCTCTCAACCTCCTTTTCTCCAGGCTGAACATTCCCAAGTCCCTCAACCTATCTTCATAGGGCTTGGTCCCTTGGCCCCAGATCATCTTCGTCGCTCTCCTCTGTACCCTTTCAATTTTATCTACGTCCTTCTTGAAGTGAGGCCTACAGAACTGCACACAGTACTCCAGGTGTGGTCTGACCAGTGCCGTATACAATGGGACTATGACATCTTGTGATTTTGATGTGATGTCCCTGTTGATACAGCCCAAAATGGCATTCGCCTTTTTTACCGCTGCATCACACGGTTTAGTTTACAGTCCACAAGTACCCCAAGGTCTCGTTCACACACAGTGTTACCTAGAAGCGTATCCCGCATCCAGTAGGCATGCTTTTCATTTTTCTGACCCAGATGCATAACTTTACACTTATCTTTATTAAATTGCATCTTGTTCTGATTTGCCCATTTTCCCATTGTGTTCAAATCTTGTTGAACTCTGTCTCTATCTTTCGGAGTATTTGCCAGTCCTCCCAATTTGGTGTCATCTGCAAACTTGATGAGTAGTCTCTCCACCCCCTCATCTAGATCATTAATAAATAACGTTTGCTCTTTTCCAGTCCTCCGGGACATCTCCAGTCCTTAAAGAGGTCCCGAAGATGATGGACGAGGGCTGTGCAAGTTCTCTGGAAAGTTCTTTGAGTACTCTCGGGTGCATTTCATCCAGCCCAGGGGATTTGATCTCATCCAGTGCAGCTAAATGCCTCTCGACAACCTCTCTATCCATGTTAACCTGCCACCCAGACACTATCCTTTGGCTACAGCCATCTCTAGATGTGCCTAAACCCTTTGACCTCTGGGAAAAAACAGATGTAAAATAGGCACTAAGCCTTTCTGCTTTCTCTGCATCTTCCGTTAGAGTTTGTCCATCCGCACCCAACAGTGGGCCTATTGCCTCCTTTACTTTACGTTTGCTCCTCACATAACTGAAAAATCTTTTCTTGTTACAATGGGCTTCTCTGGCCAATCTTAGCTCACTCTCAGCTTTGGCCTTTCTAATGATTGATCTACAGTGCCTAGTAACCTGTAGGTACTCTTCTTTAGAGCTCTATCCTTCCCTCCATTTCCTGAACATTTCCCTTTGTTTTCTTAGTTCCTCTTGAAGTTCTCTGTTCATCCAAATAGGCTTCTTAGAGCTCCTGCGGTGTTTTCGTCTTTCTGGGATAGTCATTGATTGAGCATGCAATAGCTCCTGTTTGAGTAGCGCCCACCCTTCACATGCTCCCTTCCCTTCCAGCATTCTTGTACATGGTATGACACTCATCACATCTCTGAGTTTATTGAAGTTTGCCCTACGAAAATCCAACATCCGCGTCTGGCTACAAGCTTCCTTGGCTCCCTATGTCAAAAGGAATTCTATGAGGACATGGTCACTTCCCCCTAGGGTCCCCATCTCCTTCACCTCATCCACCAACTCTTGCCTGTTGGTCAGTATAAAATGTTTTATAGATGGTATGTAACACCAACAGTGATTGCTGCAATTGCAGAAAGTTGTGATAATAAATGTTAGAAATGTGCAGATAAAGTAGGTTCTTTCTATCACATGTGGTGGAAATGTGAAAAAATATATAAGTACTGGGCTAAGGTTCATACAATAATGCAGAAAATGTGGGAGTTGAATTTTCCTATGAAGCCTGAATATATGCTATTAAGTTTACCACCGCAGTGCCTCCCAACACACATAAGAAGTTTATTCTTCTACGCGACGACAGCGGCATGAGCTACCGTCAATAGAATACTGGCTGAGCAAATTGGCAGATCTTGCCAAGATGGCTAAATTGACATTAATGGTTAATGGAAAATCAGAAGAAGCTTTCCAGGAACAATGGGGTCCTTATCTGAACTATCTAAAAAAGTAAACCAGAAATATGCTAATATGCTAATCTAATATGCTTAGATTCTAAACAATTGCTACACTAATGTTTATTATATGTATCTATGTTATTTCTATCTTTTGGGGGGGGAAATATATATATATATATCTATATCTATATATATCTATATATATCTATATATCTATATATAGATATATATATATAGATAGATAGATAGATAGATATATCTATAGATATAGATATAGATATAGATAATGAATGAAGCGACTGGGCCAAAGCCGAAAGGACGCTCAGTTGTGGAAGTAACTGGTGGCGAAAAGACAGTCCGATGCTGTAAAGATTTTTATTCCATAGGAACCTGGAACGTCAGATCCATGAATCAAGGTAAGCTGGACGTGGTCAAACAAGAAATGAGAAGACTGAACATCGACATTTTAGGAATCAGTGAACTAAAATGGACAGGAATGGGTGAATTTAATTCAGATGACCATCAGGTATACTACTGTGGACAAGAATCTTGCAGAAGAAATGGAGTAGCCTTCATAATCAATAAAAGAGTAGGAAAAGCAGTCTTGGGATACAATCCCCAAAATGACAGAATGATCTCAGTTCGAATCCAAGGCAAACCATTCAACATCACAGTGATCCAGGTCTATGCCCCAACCACTGCTGCTGAAGAGGATGAAGTTGATCAGTTCTATGAAGCCCTACAACACCTTCTAGAAGCAACGCCAAAAAATGATGTGCTTATCATCATGGGGGATTGGAATGCTAAAGTAGGAAGCCAAAAGATAACCGGGATAACAGGCAAGTTTGGCCTTGGAGTACAAAATGAAGCAGGGCACAGGCTGGTAGAATTTTGTCAAGAAAATACAATGGTCATAGCAAACACTGTTTTCCAACAACCCAAGAGACGACTCTACACATGGACATCACCAGACGGTCAACACAGAAATCAGATTGACTGTGTGCTCTGCAGCCAAAGATGGAAAAGTTCTATCCAGTCAATAAAAACAAGACCAGGAGCTGATTGTGGTTCAGATCATGAGCTTCTTGTTGCAAAATTTAGGCTTAAATTGAAGAAAGTAGGGAAAACCACTAGGCCACTCAGGTATGAACTAAATCATATCCCCAACGAATACACAGTAGAGGTGACAAATAGATTTAAGGAATTAGATCTGATAGACAGAGTGCCTGAAGAACTATGGACTGAGGTTTGCAACATTGTACAAGAGGTAGCAACTAAAACCATCCCAAAGAAAAAGAAATGCAAGAAATCAAAATGGCTGTCTGAGGAAGCTTTACAAATAGCTAAGGAGAGAAGGGAAGTGAAAGGCAAGGGAGAAAGAGAAAGATACACCCAATTGAATGCAGAATTCCAGAGAAAAGCTAGAAGAGATAAGAATGCCTTCTTAAATGAACAGTGCAAACAAATAGAAGAAAACAATAGAATGGGGAGGACCAGAGATCTTTTCAAGAAAATTGGAGATATGAAGAGAACCTTTCATGCAAAGTTGGGTATGATAAGGGACCAAAATGGTAGGGACCTCACAGAAGCAGAAGAGATTAAACAAAGGTGGCAAAATTATACAGAACAACTATACAAGAGCGAGCTTAACATCCCTGATGACCACAGTGGGGTAGTTACTGACCTGGAGCCAGATATCCTGGAATGTGAAGTCAAATGGGCCTTAGGAAGTCTGAGCAACAATAAAGCAAGTGGTGGTGACAGCATTCCAGTTGAACTATTCAAAATCTTAAAAGACGATGCAGTAAAAGTGCTACACTCAATATGCCAGCAAATTTGGAAAACTCAACAATGGCCACAGGATTGGAAAAGGTCAGTTTACATTCCAATCCCAAAGAAGGGCAATGCCAAAGAATGTTCAAACTACCGCACCATTGCACTAATTTCTCATGCTAGCAAAGTTATGCTCAAAATCCTACAAGCTAGGCTCCAGCAATATGTGGACCGAGAACTTCCAGAAGTACAGGCAGGATTTCGAAGAGGCAGGGGAACTAGAGATCAAATTGCCAACATACGCTGGATCATGGAGAAAGCTAGAGAGTACCAGAAGAACGTCTACTTCTGCTTCATTGACTATGCTAAAGCCTTTGATTGTGTGGAGCACAACAAATTGTGGCAAGTTCTTAAAGAGATGGGAATACCAGAGCATCTTATTTGTCTCTTGAGAAATTTATATGCAGGTCAAGAAGCAACAGTGAGAACTGAACATGGAATCACTGATTGGTTCAAAATTGAGAAAGGAGTTCGGCAAGGCTGTATACTGTCGCCTTGCCTATTTAACTTGTATGCAGAGCACATCATGAGAAATGCGGGATTAGAGGAGTCACAAATTGGGATCAAGATTGCAGGGAGAAATATCAACAACCTCAGATATGCAGATGATACCACTCTAATGGCAGAAAGTGAAGAGGAACTAAAGAGCCTGTTGATGCGGGTGAAGGAGGAGAGTGCAAAAGTTGGCTTGAAACTCAACATCAAGAAAACAAAGATCATGGCATCCGGCCCTCTCAATTCCTGGCAAATAGATGGGGAAGAAATGGAGACAGTGACAGATTTTATTTTCCTGGGCTCCAAGATCACTGCAGATGGGGACTGCAGCAAAGAAATTAAAAGACGCTTGCTCCTGGGGAGGAAAGCTATGGCAAATCTAGACAGCATCCTAAAAAGCAGAGACATCACCCTGCCAACAAAAGTGCGTTTAGTCAAGGCTATGGTCTTCCCAGTTGCAATGTATGGCTGCGAAAGTTGGACCATAAGGAAGGCCGAGCGTCAAAGAATTGAGGCTTTTGAACTCTGGTGCTGGAGAAGACTCTTGCGAGTCCCTTGGACTGCAAGGCGAACAAACCGGTCAGTCCTAGAGGAGATCAACCCTGACTGCTCCTTAGAAGGCCAGATCCTGAAGATGAAACTCAAATACTTTGGCCACCTCATGAGAAGGAAAGACTCCCTGGAGAAGAGCCTAATGCTGGGAGCGATCGAGGGCAAAAGAAGAAGGGGACGACAGAGAATGAGGTGGCTGGATGGAGTCACTGAAGCAGTAGGTGCAAACTTAAATGGACTCCGGGGAATGGTAGAGGACAGGAAGGCCTGGAGGATCATTGTCCATGGGGTCGCGATGGGTCGGACACGACTTCGCACATAACAACAACAACATAGATATATATATATATATATATATATATAGATATAGATATAGATATAGATATAGATATAGATATAGATATAGATATAGATATAGATATAGATATAGATAAGAAAAAGCCCTGATTGGCCAGGATGTCAGTTCAAAGGCTTCCTCCTTCCCAGGTTGCAAGACTTCCCTTAAAGGGGAAGCCCTAATGTCTCTCGGCAGAAGCTCCAGAAACCCTAACTTCTCTCGGCAGAGATTTTCCTCTTGGATTTATTCCCCCTCCTCTGCTGTCTCGAATCCTCCCCCCCCCCCGCTCTCAGTCAAGAAAAGAAAGAAAGAGGCTCCTGCTGCACTTGGCTCTCTCCCCCTTTGTGACCTTCCCTAACCACGTGCAGTCACTTCTCCCTGCAGAATCCTCGTTTTGACCCACTCTCAACAGGCTAGATGGGCCTGCAAGTCTATTCACAGCTAATTGAGAGTTTGACACCAGGAAAAAAACTTCACTGGCTATGTAATTAGGAAATCCAAGTCGCTAACAATTTAACAAGTGCTTGAGGGGAATTATTCACTGCACAACTACATTACCCAACATAATGCCCTCCCTACAGGTTATTTTTAAAACCCTAATTTCATCTTTCCTCCATGCTTCAAGAACTGATGAGCTGACTGCCCAGTGGCTCACACAATGGAATTCATTTTCTTCACCTGAAAGTAGCACATTGACCCCCTTCCCAGCAGTGGCACATTCACCCGGTTCACAGGCAGGAAATTTGATTTCTGTCTGGTTAAGTCATCTCTGGGAAAAGCAAGTAATAGAATCCAGATTTAAAACTGGATCTGGAGGGCAGCTGAATCGCTTCACAACTACTCTCTTCTCGGAGGAAGGGCAGCTGAAGGATGAGGCCATTGTTGTGTAGATAATTGCACTGCGCTGGATTTCTTGGCAGAATGGCTCTTCAGAAATCCTACACACACTGGAATCCTTCCTTCCCAGAGAACCCCTGGTTCCCTGACCAAAGACCCTGAGGACTTTCTGTGGGGATGACTGCTCTCCAGCTACTGGAACACCCCCCCTCCCCATGTGGGTCTTCCAGTGGGTGGCCATGTTGGCCTCAAGCAGCAGAACAAATTTAGAGTCCAGGAGCACCTTTAAGACCAACGAAGTTTCATTCACTGTTTTGAGTTCCAAGCTGTATGTGACCACCAGTGGTGTCCTGTTATTGTCTCTTTTGGGCCTGTCTTGTAAGACAGTGGTCCGCAACCTTTTTAAGGCTGCGGAACACCTGCAGTGGTGAGGGCGATTGCCCGGCCGCGCATGCGCATTTGCACCACCTGCAGCCGTGCATGCCGTGCATGCGTGGGAGTGCCGTGCATGCACGTTTGCAGCCATGCATGCTGCAAACGCGCATGCGCAGCCCTGCTTCCCTCTCCCCCCCCTCCTCCCACAAAAAGGGGCCCAAGCTAATCGGCTGCTTTTGCGGCCGATTTGCTTGCGGCCTGGGAAGTTTCTTACTGCGGGGGGGGGGGGCGAGGGGAGAGGGAGCCGCGGCCCGGTG
Organism: Paroedura picta; assembly: GCF_049243985.1. Lineage (NCBI taxonomy): Eukaryota > Metazoa > Chordata > Lepidosauria > Squamata > Gekkonidae > Paroedura > Paroedura picta. The sequence goes on along the minus strand of NC_135374.1, from coordinate 122,639,177 downwards.
GTTGGGGACCACCGTTGTAAGAGGTTTTCCCTGGGTATCATTCTGGCTTTGTTAGTTTGTTTCTGGACTTCTTCAGGTGGGTACTTAAGTTCCACAGCATATGCTAACCTACATTCTCAATAATCCCTCAGAAAGGCCAAATGCCCTTTTTATTTTAATTTATCTCTTAACTGGAATAATTGAACAAGTAGATTACATGTATCTACGACTAGCATAATGCAATGTAGTTTGGAATAATATATATATGCTTTTCTCTGGTACGTTAACAGGAATAGACAAATGCTCTATTTCAAAGAAGTTGGCAAAATGCGGTATGGATCCTATTAGTGTTATGTGGATCGAGAACTGGTTGACAGATCACACCCAAAGGGGGGGGGGGATAAAAAATGGTTCATCATCATCACCCCAGCTGAGGAGTAAAGGGATTCCCTGAGAGGGAAGGGAGGTGCGCCCTGGCCTCGCTGGCACATGGAGGCAGAGGGGTGGAGAAGGCTGCGACCCCAGCCAGCGGCCTCTCCAGGCCTTGGCGGGCCTGCTTGGGAGGGGGGGGGGGAGAAGGCTAGCACCTGTTGTGTTTTAACTTACAATGGGCTTTTTTGCTAGTACCTTGAATAAAACCTTGTTGGTATTAAAGGTGCCACTGGACTCTAAATTTGTTCTTAAAAAGTAAGGATGGGTATCTTTGTACACCAGCACTTCACCCGTGTCAGCCAGCCGGAAGTCCTCCATAAATTATCTTCACAAGATTTTGAGTGAAAGGCTACCTGGGCAGGAGCTCCAAATCCACGGGCAAAAGCCTCCTGGGAATCATGGGGAAGAGGACTTGGGGCTAGCAAGGTCTCGGTGCCCTTCCGGGAGTGTCCTGGGGTGTGGGCCGTTGTGGGTCATCCGCAGGTACTGGATGTGAGAGCCAATAGCTCCGACATTCATGCAGTAACGGCTGCTCTTCACCATTTTCCACAGCCATGGTGTATGATTCATATATCACGATGAGATGGGGGGGGGGAGTGCTGGTCAGGAGGGTCATGTAGTAACCTTGAGGCTGGACTTCTGTAGTACACTCTACATGAGTTTGCCATTGACAACTATAGTTTTAAGAGCTAAACAGAATATGCACAATCTATTCTGCAATCCCTCCACTGGTTACCACTTAGTTTCTTAGTTCAATTGACGGTGCTTCATGGCCTGAAACTAACATTTCTGCGGGACTGCCTCTCTTGATGGGGAACATGACCCAAAATAATGAAATACCTGAGTTGGAATTCATATTCCAACTCGGAGCCAGTTTGGTGTAGTGGTTAGGAGTGCGGACTTCTAATCCGGCATGCCAGGTTCGATTCTGTGCTCCCCCACATGCAACCAACTGGGTGACCTTGGGCTCGCCACGGCACTGATAAAACTGTTCTGACCGGGCAGTGATATCAGCGCTCTCTCGGCCTCACCCACCCCACAGGATGTCTGTTGTTGGGAGAGGAAAGGGAAGGCGACTGTAAGCCTCTTTGAGCCTCCTTCAGGTAGGGAAAAGCGGCATATAAGAACCAACTCTTCTTCTTCTTCTTCTTCTTCATATGGAATCGCTGGTGAGATTATTGTTATCCTGTACCATAAAGCAGCGGTCCCTAACCTTTTTGCGGTTAAGGACCGCCTCCGGGGGTGGGGGAGAGACGGCAGCCCGGGCGCTATGCACGCGTGGCAGCTGCGTGCAAACGTGCAGTTGCTGTGCATGCGCGTTTGCACCAGCAGGGGGCGCTAACGCACACGCGCAGAGTTGCCATGCATGTGCGTTTGCACCAGCAGGGGCGCAAACGCGCATGCACGGCAGCTCCGTGCATGCGTGTTTGCGTCCTCCAGCGTGCCCGCAGCCGTGCCTACCTCTCCCCCCCCCCGCAGTTAGCCGAGCCGCGAGTGAAGCGGCTGCTTTGGCGGCTGCTTTGGCGGCTGCTTTGGCAGCCACTTTGCTCACAGCCTGGCGAGCTTCTAGCTGCGGGGGGGGGGGGAAGAGGTACCGGCACGCAGACCGGGGATTGACGACCCCCGCCGTAAAGAGTCAGCCCGAAGGTAAGATGAATTCAATGATCTGGAAACCAAGAGGCGGTGGAGGGGAAGCAGATGGCTCTCGGTAAGTGTTGGAGAAAGGCTGTGACTTAGAGGAGGGCAGGGAGAAGTTCCTGCTGGCAGCAGAGGACATGTCTTGCAACAGTGGGTTTAAAGTATGGGCAGGAAGGCACCAGCAGGAGACTGGGAAAAGGGCTTTTAACAGAGTAGTCCAGCAGTGGAATGGGCTGCCTAGGGAGGGGGGGAGCCCCCCCTCACCAGCAGTGGTCAAAGGATTGTCAGGGATGCCTTGACCGGGGGACTGGACAAGATGGCCTGTGAGACCCTTCCCCAGCCTGTGATTCTATGATGCTATGAAGCATGGCCTCCTGCCAGAAACTAAGGAAGGCCTAGAAGAGCTGATCACAAACGTCAATGAAGTAAGTAAGAAATCTGGCCTTTTCTTAAACACTAAAAAGGAAAAAATACTGACCAGTGTAAAAAACAGACATGTCAGAATAACAATTGATGGTGAAGAGATCGAATGCATTCTAGAATTCATTTTTCTGGGATCACAAATTGATGTGAGTGGTGATTGCAGTTTGGAAATAGAATGTTGAATTGCTCTGAGTCGCTCAGCAATGACGAGCTTGAATCGAACATGGAAAAGCAAGGACAGAAGCCATATTTCCAGTAGCCATGGCTGGCTATGAAAGTTGAATGATCAAATAATTGGACAAGAGAAGAATCGATCTGTTTGAACTCTGGTGTTTGGGAAGGCTTCTGCGGGTTCCATGGACAACAGAAGTTTCAAACAAGGAAATACTACAGAGCATGAATCTAAGAAGAAGAAGAGCTGGTTCTTATATGCCGCTTTTCCCTACCTGAGGGAGTCTCAAAGTGGCTTATAGTCACCTTCCCTTTCCTCTCCCCACAACAGACAGCCTGTGGAGTGGGTGAGGCTGAGAGAGCCCTGAGATTACTGAAGAAGAAGAAGAGTTGGTTCTTATATGCCGCTTTTCCCTACCCGAAGGAGGCTCAAAGTGGCTTACATTCGCCTTCCCTTTCCACTCCCCACAACAGACAGCCTGTGGAGTAGGTGAGGCAGAGAGAGCCCTGAGATTACTGAAGAAGAAGAAGATTTGGTTCTTATATGCCGCTTTTCCCTACCCGAAGGAGGCTCAAAGTGGCTTACATTCGCCTTCCCTTTCCTCTCCCCACAACAGACACCCTGTGGAGTGGGTGAGGCTGAGAGAGCCCTGAGATTACTGAAGAAGAAGAAGAGTTGGTTCTTATATGCCGCTTTTCCCTACCCGAAGGAGGCTCAAAGTGGCTTACATTCGCCTTCCCTTTCCTCTCCCCACAACAGACAGCCTGTGGAGTGGGTGAGGCTGAGAGAGCCCTGAGATTACTGAAGAAGAAGAAGAGTTGGTTCTTATATGCCGCTTTTCCCTACCCGAAGGAGGCTCAAAGTGGCTTACATTCGCCTTCCCTTTCCTCTCCCCACAACAGACACCCTGTGGAGTGGGTGAGGCTAAGAGAGCCCTAAGATTACTGAAGAAGAAGAGTTAGTTCTTATATGCCGCTTTTCCCTACCCGAAGGAGTCTCAAAGCGGCTTACAATCCCCTTCCTTTTCCTCTCCCCACAACAGACACCCTGTGTGGTGGGTGAGGCTGAGAGAGCGCTGATATCACTGCTCGGTCAGAACAGTTTTATCAGTGCTGTGGCGAGCCCAAGGTCACCCAGCTGGTTGCATATGGGGGAGCGCATAATCGAACCTGGCATGCCAGATTAGAAGTCTGCACTCCTAACCACTACACCAAACTGGCTCTCTAACCCTAACCCTACCCTAACCCTATCACTGGTAGGCATTATCACGAAACTCTGGCTCACTTACTTTGGTGATTCAACTCAATGGAGAAAGTAATTATGCTAGGACTGGTCAGTGGAAAAAGGAAACCAGGCTGATAAATAACACGGCAGTTAGACATGATCAAAACCGGCCAGAGCATTTTACGGCTGAGGGTGGTGGTGCAGGATTGGAGATTTTGACGACAGCTGAGCCATGGAATCGCCAAGAGCCAGACTCGATTGAAGGGTTGACAAAAACAACAACATGAACTATGGCCAAATTGTAGGTTCAAATATTAAATATCCCATTGCTCCCCAAGTCAAATGACCTTAATAGTTTGGAAGACCTTGAAGATGACTTGGCAGATGTCCAGAATAACTTGTGTAACAAATCTGGCTAGGAGACTTCTTTGTCAGTGAGCCTCTGATATGCTCTCGCTGCTCTTTTTCAGATTGGCCTCTAAAGAACGCCAGAATAAAACCTCCACTTCTTCCAATTAGATCAGAAGTGGCCAACTCATTATGTTGCTACATTGTTCTTGGAAACTGGTGAGGTTATTGTAATCTTCTACTGCAAACAATTAGCACTAAGGTAAGACGTGTTAGAATTTGCTGGGGGTTGGGGGTAGGTGGGTCCTCTTGGTTGAGGAACTAGTGGAGCATTCATCATCTTGACTGAGGAAGATGTAGTAAAAATTTGAAATGCTGCCTTAAGATCTTCATTTCTGCACATAGCTGCAATAAAGTAGTTGAACAGTATTTGGGCTGCATATTGCTCTGTTCAAAAGGGATTTTGTTTCTTTTCTATTGAGGGGAAAAGATCTGTGGCAACCAACAGTTAACTCTGCTGTGCTGCAACTGCTGAGGTGAGGTGAGCAAAGCCACCTGCAGTGGGAGAGATGGACAGCTGGCCGTTCTGGGCTACCTCAACTGGAACAGCAGCCCCTGTCATCCCACAGGATGCATAAGAGGGCTCTCCAGGGTCTCAGGCAGAGGTTTGTCACGTCACCTACCCACAATGATACTTCCTGCTCAGTGGATTAGAGACAACAAACGGGACATCTCACATCTAAGCTGAATGTTGCATTCCGAACTTTTCTTGATTTTTTAAAAAGTTGTGGTCATAATCTACTTTTCCCTTGGATAATTATAGTATGACACATGGGAGTGGGGAGGCAACCCTAGCCTCTATGGCCTGTTGTGGGCTATCCAGAGGAACTGGTTGGCCATCATGTTAGACAATACGCTGGACTAGATGGGTCTGATCCAGCAGGGCTCTTCTGATGTTCTTAGACTTTTTCTTTGCACGGTCCAAAACATAGCTCTCTTTAACTCAGTGGTCCCCAAACCCCGGTCCAAAGACCGGTCCCGGCCTGTGGATCAGTTGGATCAGTTGGTACCGGCCGCGGCTCCTCCTCGTCCTCCTCCCCAGCTGCTGCTTCAGGGGCTGCCCTGCCACTCTGCCACCGGCTCACCTTTGGTGCTCTCCAGCGGCTGCCATGGCTGGGCCTCCCCCTCAGCATGGCACTGTGCAGCTGCTGCTGGCAGTGCCCCCCAGCAGGCGGCAGGAAGTCAGGGGCGCTGGCAGGAAAGCAAGTGGAGCAGGGGCTCTGGTGGCGGCAACGTCCCTCGGCAAAAGATTATCCCTCCCCCAGAAGCAAGCAAGCAAGCAAGCAAGAAATATATAGAGAGATATGAAGGGAGGGAGAAATAAAGGAAGGAAGGAGGGAGGGAGAGTCACATGTACCACTGAACACAAATCAGCCACTATTTCTTTCTACCAGCAGGAAAAATGTGAAAGCTGAAAGTATAGATCCTCAGTGGGTGGGTGTGGGCACACTGAGGGAATGATGGATTGCGTCCCCCCTCCTCCCCCTCCCCATTTTCCTTATTTCCTTTCTTTTTAAAAATTTTGTGTCTAGCCACAAGAAGGCCTCCTGACTTCCTCACCCCGTAATTTATCTCCTTGCCAGCCTGCTGCTCCCTGCCACTATCTCTTGCCATGACGGATGAGCATTTATTCATTGTAGGACTGCAGCCGTGATAGGAGCGACCACCAAGTCTCTAGCACCTTGTTTCCTCCCTGAGAGGTGCCTGCCACTCCCGCCTCACCATAATTTGTGTCTCAAGGCATAAGGTCCAACTGCATCTCCAGTGGCTTTTCTGTCCAGTTTTCAATTCCTACTTCAAAGTCGTCTTTGACTAGAGAAATTGTGCTCAGCATGGCAGAATCCAGGAGCCATGTAAAGAGGGATGGGAATCGCAGCACAGAATCATGGCAGTCCCTAAACACCTAATTTCTTTAAATGGAAACAAGTCCTCTGGGCCAGATGAATTGCATCCATGGGTACTAAAAGAAGTTGCAGATGCAATTTCTGAACAGGTAAAGTGCCTGAACATTGAAGGTGGGCAAATATTGTCCCCATCTTCAAGGAGGATCCGGGTAACTACCAACCTCATCAGCTTGACATCTACAATAGAATCATAGAATAACTGAGTTGGCAGGTCCCTCCTGGGTCATCTAGTCCAACGCCCTGCATTATGCAGGACACTCACAACCCTCTCGCTCATCCACTGTCACCTGTCACGCCTATGAACCTATCTACAGCGAGCAAAATTTTGGAATTATCAAGCAGTCAGTCCTTGAGCAGCTAGCTGTGATTACTAAGAGTCAGCATGGGCTTCTCAAGAACAAGTCATGTCAGACTAACCTTATCTCTTTTTTTGAGAAAGTTACTACTTCACTGGATCACAGGAATGCTGTGGACATAATTTTTCTCAATTTCACTAAAGCTGTTGAAAAGATTCTACATAATATTCTTGTTGACAAATTGGTAATATGTGGTATGAATCCCATTACTGTTAGGGAGATCAATAAGTGGTTAACAAAGGGTGCTTGTAAATGATTCAACATCCTCTTGGAGTGAAGTGACAAGTGGAGAGCCTCAGGGGTCTGTCCTGGGCCCTGCTTTGTTCAACGTATTTATAAACAATTTGGATGAAGGAACAGAGAGGGTGAGTATTAAATTTGCAGATGACACTAAACTGGGAGGGGTGGCAAACACACCAGAAAACAGAATCAGGGTTCAGGATGATCTTGACAGGCTGGAAAACTGGGCTAAAATGTATTTCAATAGTGATAAATGTAAATTTCTGCATTTAGGTAGGCAAAATCATAGGCATCATTATAGGATGAGGGACATTTGTCTTGGCAGTAGTATGTGCAAAAAGGATCTAGGGGTTTAGTAGACCATACACTGAACATGATTCCGTCACTAAAGAGGCAAATGGGATTTTGGGCTGTATCAAAAGAAGCATAACTTTCAGGTGGTACAAGGTGTTGGTACTGCTTTACTCTGCTCTGGTTGGACCTCACATAGAGTACTGTGTCCAGTTTTGGGCAACACAATTGAAGGATGGAGACAAACTGAAGCATGTTCTGCAGAGGGCAATGAAGATAGTGAAGGGTTTGGAGACCAAGTCATGTGGAAAGGTTGAGGGAGTCTGGTTTGTTTAGCCTGGAGAGAGGACGGCTAAGAGGTGATATGATAACCATCTTCAAATACTTGAACAGCTGTCACACAGAGGTGGGAATAAAATTGTTTTCTGGTCAGACCAGAACCAATAGGTTAATTCAAAAGAATTTTCAGCTAAACATCTGGAGGAAATTCCTGACAGAGTAATTCCTCAGTTGAACAGGCTTCCTCGAGAGGTGGTGGGTTCTCCTTCTTTGGAAGTTTTAAAACAGAGGCTAGGTAGCTATCTGACAAGAACACTGATTCTGCAAACGTAGGGAGACGAGGTAAGCAAAAGGCATTTTGTCCGTGCCTGGCTCATGCCCAGAAAAATCCTGTTCACCACTTTGGGATTGGGAGGCAAATTTCTTCAAGGCCAGGCTGACCAGGAATTCTGGGGGGAGGGGGGTTGGGGGGCATCATCTGGGAATGGAACTGGGGTCACTGTGAGTGAGCAGGGAGTTGTGAGTTTCCTGGAGGCCTCTTCCAACATGACCCTGGAGGATCTTTCCAACGCTATGATTCCATACGTTATGTATGTTGACATTCTGTGCAACAGGACATTGTACCACCCAACTTCTGTCGCTCTGAGACATTAACAATGGAACAACCCATGGCCCCATTAAGGGCCAATCAAGTTCCTTGGTGGGCTGCCTGAGTTGTATATATGTCCCATGAGTTAAAGTGTTCAGTGTTCGGGTGTTGGGCGTTGGTGTTGGAGTAATCAAGAACTGTTTGTTTTGAAAGATCGTTGGAGTTTGTGTTTACTGAACCCACAGACTAAACACTATGATCTTCTTCTATTACATCATTTCCGTTACATTTGCTCCTCACATATCTGAAGAAGCTTTTCTTGTTACAGAGGGCTTCCCTGGCCAGTCTCAGCTCACTCTCAGCTTTGGCCTCTCTGATGGCTGACCTGCAGTGCCAGGTAACCTGCAGATACTCTTCTTTAGGGGCCTGTCCTTCCCTCCATTTCTTGAACACGTCCTTTTTCTAGGAGGACATGGTCACTCCCCCCCAGGATCCTCACATCCTTCACCCCAATCTGTTGGTCAGTAGTAAGTCCAGTATGGCTGGGTACCAGGACCTTAGTCTGGTGAATGGGCAACTCTCTGTTATCTGTGTTTTCCCCATAATCACAAAGAGGAGCATCTTGTCTTTGTTGTTGTTGTTATTATTATTATTATTAATTAGATTTATTTCCCGCCACTCCCCATAGGCTCGTGGCGGGTCACAATAGTCCTATCCCCATTAAAATACCCATTAAAAGACTTTAAAACAATCCCAACATGGCGGAAGCTCTCATTATTCCTACCCCCTGCTATCAGAGCGGCAGGGAGGGTGGGGAGGAGATCTAACTTACTAGTTCCGGGGGGGGTGGAATGCTGGCACTCATTCGCTGACCATGGCCTCAACCAAAAACCTGGCGGAAGAGCTCCGTCTTGCAGGCCCTGCGGAAAGCTGGTAAGTCTTGCAGGGCCCGCAGCTCTCCTGGGAGCTCATTCCACCAGGTAGGGGCCAGGACCGAAAAGGCCCTGGTCGAGGCCAGGCGCGCTTCTCTAGGGCCAGGAATGACCAGGAGATTCTCCCCCGCCGAGCGTAGAGCCCTGCGGGGGATATAGGGCGGTAGGCGGTCCCTCACGTATGTGGGTCCCAACCCGCATATAGCCTTAAAGGTCAAAATCAGAACCTTGAACCTGATCCGGGCAGCAATTGGCAATTGCAGCTGCCTCAGCGCAGGCTGGATATGGGCCCTCCAAGGTGTACCAGTGAGGACCCGAGCAGCTGCGTTTTGCACTAGCTGGAGTTTCTGGATCAGAGACAAGGGTAGGCCGGCGTAGAGCGAGTTACAGAAATCTATTCTGGAGGTGACTGTTGCATGGATCACTGTAGCCAAGTGGTCAGGGGACAGGTAGGGCGCTAGTAGTCGGGCCCGGTGAAGATAGAAAAATGCCTGACCTGCTAGTCTCTTGACCTGAGCCTCCATAGTCAGGGAGGCATCGATGGTCACCCCCAGATTCCTGGCCTGGGGCGCGATGGTAAGTTGCGCTCCTGCCAGGGTGGGTAGGCGCACTGCCTGGTCCTGCCCTCTGCCTCCCAGCCACAGGACCTCCGTCTTGGAGGGGTTGAGTTTTGGAGAGGTGTGGGAAAGATATGGCACAACTTGGATAATCAATAGGGCAGAGAGGGTTTACTATAGCTGCTGATGGTTCTCGTTGTGGTACTGAGTTGGACATCAAGTTGGTGGCTATGGGAGCTGTTGAGCCCCACTGAAGCACCATATTCTGCAGTAGGATACACCAACCCCAAAGCTGAGCATTGAAGAGCTAAAGAGCTAAAACTTCTGGCTGCCAGACAATCATAGAATTTCCTGACCACATTATCCACATGGAAACCATCAACCAATCAAACAGTCCTGCTCAAGACTACTTGACCGGGGGTATAGGAGAAGGCAGCCCTTGCTGCAGGGAGGAAAGACGGAGAAACAGCTGAGAGAAGAATTAGAAGAATTGGTTTTATTTGCTGCTTTTCTTTACCAGAAGGAGTCTAAAAATGGCTGACAATGGCCTTCCCTTTCCTCTCGCCACATTGGTTGGCTTTGTGGAGGGTGACAGGAAGGTCCAGAACATCCAGAAGCCATCTGCCCGCTCCTTGTATCCGGCTGACCCAGGCATGTAGCAGCTCGGCTTCCCCTCAAGCAGCGCACGGAGGGTGCAGCCCCTGCAAGGTGTGCCTGGGGTTATGGCCCTGGAAGTGAGGGATGTCTTAAGCTTTGTGCTGAGCATGATCACCAGCCGAACATGTGGCATCCCTCTATTCTGAGCCCGGCCTCTTCAGCTCCCAATGAGCAGCCTGAAATGTGCTGATCAGGAACTGTCCCCCAAGCTCCCTACCTGGATGGCACCTAGTTAGAAGTTAGGAGATGGAGAACAAAGGCCAGTTCTCTGCTGCTATCAGCTGGGCTTCTCTGCCTGCACTCTGCTATCCCACTAAGGATAGAATATCAGGAGAATTGAGAGAGGAGGGAGAAGAGGAGCAATGTGCTTGGCTTTTCTTTTCCCAGAGCTTGGCTGAGCAGTGGGATGGGCTGCCTAAGGAGGTGGTGAGCTGCCCCTCATGGGCGGTCTTCAAACAGTGGCTGGACAGAGACTTGTCAGCAGATCCCTTTATGGAACACCAGCATGAAAGATCCCTTCTCCCCCGCCCCCGCTAGGGGTCTGCCCATGTCCTCCCATCCTCAGCAGAGGGCCACGTGGTCTTACCTTTCAGTTTTTCCGCTAGCAACATGGCTTCGTGTTCAGAATGATGCATTATGGCGGGAGGAGACGGAGGCCTCATTCGGTCCTCTTCCATTTTGCGTCGGTGACGTTCCTCCCGGGCCAACATCCGCTGCCGGCATTCCCACTCATAAAAATCATCGCGGGCCCGTGCAAAATCCACATGGAGGCGGCCGGAGTCCTTTTTGTCGGTGCTGGATCCCAACCTCATGCGGTAGCCTGGAAACAACAAGGGCAGATGCAGCAACAGGTCCTGCCCCCACATTCGTTTTTTAAAGATTAGCTTTAATCAACCCAATCCCCCACCCCCCACCGGGTTTAATTGCCCTGCCTGTGCATTAACACCGAAAGACTCTGTTTCTCTGGGAAACCTGAAGCAACTCAAGGAAAGATCTCACAGAATCCTAGAGTGGGAAGGGGCCATGCAGGCCATCTAGTCCCACCCCCTGCTCAATGCAGGATCAGCCTCAAGCATCCAGGAGAAGGATCTGTCCAGCCGCTGCTTAAAGACCGCCAGTGAGGGGGAGCTTCCCACCTCCTTAGGCAGCCCCTTCCACGACTGAACTAGACTCCTAGAATCCTAGAGTGGGTAGGGGCTATGCAGGCCTCCAGTCCCACTCCCTGCTCAGTGCAGGATCAGCCTCCAGCATCCAGGAGAAGGATCTGTCCAGCCGCTGCTTGAAGACCGCCAGTGAGGGGGTGCTCCCCACCTCCTTAGGCAGCCCATTCCACTGCTGAACTAGACTCCTAGAATCCTAGAGTGGGAAGGTGCCATGCAGGCCATCTAGTCCCACCCCCTGCTCAATGCAGGATCAGCCTCAAGCATCCAGGAGAAGGATCTGTCCAGACGCTGCTTGAAGACGGCCAGTGAGGGGGAGCTCCCCACCTCCTTAGGCAGCCCCTTCCACTGCTGCTGAAGTACTCTTAACAGTGAATTCCCCCCCCCCCCGATATCTAGCTATTATGGTTCTACACGTAGTTTAAAGTCATGACTGGGTCCTCTCCTCTGCTGCCAACAGGAATTGCTCCCTGCCCTCCTCCAAATGACAACCTTTCAAATTCTTAAAGACAGCAAATATGCCCCTCTCAACCTCCTCTTCTCCAGGCTGAACCTTCCCAAGTCCCTCAGCCTCTTCTTACACGGCCTTGGTCCCCAGGCCCCAAATCCTCCTTGTCGCTCTCCTCTGCTCCCGCTCCATTTTGTCCACATCCTTTTTGAAGTGAGGCCCCCAGAACTGCACCCAGGACTCCAGGTCAAAGCTTCTTAAACTGCCCTCTTCTCCATTACTTCTGCGGCATAACTAATTCACAATCTTGTGCTTGGGGCATCTGGGCAGGGATTAATAAAATGGGGGGGGGGCTTGGGGCTGTGTAGGTGTGTGGTCCAATCCCGTAGCCACCCAAGAGAAACTTCCCCCATGCCCTGGGCTGCCCCATTACCTGTGGGCAGTGGTGGAGGGTTTAGCCGCCTCAGGCTGCGAGTCCCCCTGTCACTCCTGAGGGAAGGCTGGGAGAGTTCATGCTGCCCCTGCCCCACTTCAGGCCTGTGGGATCCGCCTGCACTACAGACCCCATTATCCGACATCCCCCCATACGCCACACACCCTCCTGCCTGTCTGAGGAAAGGCTCTGGGGGCTTGTGGGGGCCTGGGCAGCCTCGTGGGTCTGAGCATCGCAGCCTCGTGGGTCTGAGCATCCAAGTGGGGCAGGAGTCAGGGTGATGAGGGCCCCCAGTGGGCCTCCTGCGCACAGGGCGGGCAGTGCATGGGTCACAGTCTCCGTGGCTCCCTTCCGTGTCCCTCCCTCATGCCCCTGCATGGCCTACAACCGGAATGCCTGGGTCAGGATGCCTCCAATGACTGGGCCATGGGGAAACACAGTAAGTCTCCATACCGTATCAAATCCTGTTGTCAAAAACTTCAAAAACAATTAGTTCTGCCAATAGCCTGCCATATCTCAGTGAATCAGGGAAGGGGCCAAAAATGAATACAGCAGAACAATATGTTGAAGTTCAGTCCAGCCTCTTCAGATCTATTAAAAACAAACTGTGCAGGAGGACACTTTTTAAGGGGAACGGAGTGGAAGTTAATTGCCTGCGAAATTTTTAGGTAATTCCCTTTTCTTCACCCCCTTCAAAATGCACTATTTACTGAGAACATTTATACTGTCTTTATCGAATTGTGAGACACAGTTTCAATGTGACTGTTATTGAATGGTGTGATCAGGATCGCATTGTTTGCTGTATGCCTTCCCCTGGTCTTCGCTGCCTGGTTTACTCCTGCCTACTGGCCCATGGCCGGCTGTGCTAGGTGATCCTCAGAGCCCCGGCTGTAGACCATCGCTCAGGCCTTGGCAGGGGAAGGGTTAGCATGTGAGACTAGTTATTGAAGACCCAGGTCCTAATCCCCACTCCTGCCATGGAAGCTGCATGGATGTCCAGTCACACTCTCTCAGTCTAACCTCCCTCGCAGGGTGGTTGTGATAATAAAATAGAAGAGACATGTCAGCTGCTTTAGGTGCCCACTGGGTAGAAAGGTGGGCTAGATGTGACTGTCCCCAAGTATCAGAGGGCTTGGCCATCCTAAATGCTTTCCTGACCACTTATTTATTTTATTTATTATTTATAATTCAATTTATACCCCGCCTGTCTTGACTAAGTTGTCTCGAGGCGGCTTACAATGACAAAACGGTATACCCCGTAAAATTCATAAAAACCTTAAAAACTACAATTACATACAGCAACATTTATCAAAACCATCAATCCCCAGATGGTGGCAAAAAACACCGGTGGCCCTCTATTCCAGTCAGCTGTTACAATCTTCCAATGGATCTACTTAATTTAAAAACTTGGGTTAGGCTCAGATCAACCGCACCAAGTATGCAACGCTGCAATGCTGGGCGGGACCCCGGTTCGTAACTCCAGGCACTCCCCTGGCCCCAACCCATCTAGCTGTTCTGGCAGCTAGTTTCCAAGGGACACTGCACTTGGATAGACTACATGCATCTGGGGCGATGGAACCTTGATCCCGTCTCTTCTGTGACTGTGTGTGGATTGCCATTCCGAGAGATCCGTGGATCCCGATGGGGGTAGTTTCCAAGGGTTTCCGTGTTTCTCTGCCTTTCCTGCTCTGACCCTGATCCTGGTATTTCATTGGCTGTGACTATATTTTTGGCAGCAGTGTCTTCTATCTGAGGATGGAAGCCTGCCTCAAATCTCTATGAGAAAGGTGGTAAAAAATGAAGGGAGTAAATGAAAAAGAAATACATAACATGGTGGGGGCTCTGGCCCCATGGAAGAGCATCTGTTTTGCATGCAGAAGGTCCCTGGTTCGATCCCCTGGCAGCATCTCTAGTGCCAAGGACCAGCCAGGAGGCGGACAGCTTCTCCTAGTCAGATTAGACAATACCGACTTTCAAGGACCGAAGGTCTGACCACGTATAAGGCGGCTTCATGTTTATGTCTATGGGTGAGCTGCAGTTATGAAATTGCGTTCTCTTCCACCCCTTATCTGCCATCTTTGCTTGGTCTAGGGCCAGGCCCTGAGTGCTGGCCTCAGAACAAGGCTGTGAGCAAGTGTCCTGGGTTCCAACAGCTATGCATCAAGAGAAGCCCTTCAGCAGCTGTCCCCATGTCCCCCAGACCAGCCATGGCAGCCATGTGAGGGAGAGGAGAAGGGAGGCACTTCCTGTGTCCTTCTCTGCCATTTCCCTTGGCCCACTGAAGAGGTCGTTCATAAATACACAGGTGAAAACCGACGGACCAGGGGAACCAGATGGTGTGATAACAAGAACCCCGGTGAAGCGAGTGGGATTGTGCTAACACAGCACTTTTAGGGGCTGGGAGGGGGGGGGGAAGGTGCATGATTTACTACTCTACACATACCATATGTAAATGGCAACAATAGGGCTGCGTCATGAATATTGTAGTTGCCATAAATTATGCATTCTGTTTTTATGTCTCTCCTCTATTATAGCCTTGGAAAATTATGCTTTTCCATTGCCACTTCAGAAGGTTTTATGTTTGAAAACATAATAAAGATCATCTAGAAAAACAGTAATTCAATGCAATTAAAGCCAAGTCTCTTCTCGGCACACGGCAGAGCTGGAAAACTGTCAGGAATCAGGGAATCACGGTGTCAGATCAGGAATTAGAGGGTCACGGTGGGCTCCTGAGGGCCTTCCAGCCCTGAAGGGGAGATGCCTCGTGCAGGGAAAGCAAATGAGACCAACTGCGTGGAGCTGGTGGTTTCCCAAGAAGGGCTTCCTTGGAGGGATTATGTCGTGGGGAAATGCTAGCCAGAAGCAAGCCTCTTTCCTCCGTAGGGGGACACACAGAGGGAAGCGGGGAGGAAGGGCGCGGGCAGTGCCCGTTCAGATTGTCGGGGGGGGGGCTACATTTTTGAATCTGCAGGTCATAAAACCCCTTCCAATACCAAAAGCAAGCCCAGAAAGGGTATCGTGGTCTGCGTTGCTATTTGTCTGTCTGGAGCAGGGGTGGTCAAACTGCGGCCCTCCAGATGTCCATGGACTACAATTCCCAGGAGCTCCTGGGAATTGTAGTCCATGGACATCTGCAGGGCCACAGTTTGACTACCCCTGGTCTGGAGGGATCTTTTGAAACCTGCAGCCAGAAGCGCTGTTTGCCTCATCGCCGCTTTCTGGTGGGCTTGTGACTAGGTCTGGCTCCCCCTGCCCTGCAGCCCCCACCCCCTCCTCGCCTGCTTTCCTAACACATGGGGGGCTTTGTGGGAGCGCAAGTCTAAGGGGCCCCCCCTCCGCACATGCATGCGGACTCCCAGAGCTGCAGGCAGTGCCTCCCCCCCGTCAGGAATGAACACCCAATGCTCCCTGGAGGGAGGGGGACGTCCACTCTTCGCAGGACTCCCCACCGTCATCAATCCCAAGGGATCGCCGGAGCACTCTGCTGCAGCACGACCCCACACGGAGCTCACTCCTTTGCCTACCACGAAATACAAGCCAAGGTGGGGTACGTACCAGAAAGGTAAATGGCTTTATCAACCATGAACTCTTCTGCAAAACGGATGTGGCAAAAGTTCTTCTTGCTTTTCCGAATGGCTGTGATGTCCCCGCACTGCTCAAAGACCTCCTGAATGAGTTCTTCAGTGGCGTTTTCCGGCAATCCTCCGACAAAAACCGTCTTGCACCCAGGAGGCCTCTCCCTTGTCGAAGGTGGCGGAAGATCTAAGAGAACGCATCAGGGTTGGCTCAGCTTCCTTTCTATTCATCCACACCCCATAAGGAAGCTCAGACAGAAGACAAAGGACTCTGGTTAACAACGGGGGAACCCCCCAAAAGGTCACTAGTCAGGCCAAGCCCCTCTCAGACCCTGGAGGGAGGCTCCCACAGGCCGCGGGGGACTAGAAGGCATCTCCATTTGGGTCCTCAGAGATTGATAATGTTCGTTTCATGAATCCAAGTCTTTTGTATTTCTTGCCTAAACAAACCTCAGCACTATCCGTTAAAGCAAGGCCCCAAAACGTAGCATTCGGTGGTATAATTAGTGAGTCACGCAGGACCTTTACTGGGTCAGACGCAGGGGTCTCAGCTTCTGCCACTGTCTCTCTACACCCAGAGCCACTCGACGGGATAATTCGCCATCTAGAACTGTACTAATTAATACAGTTGCCAGCCCCCCCCCCCCCCGATGGGGACTCACCAGTAGAAAGAAGGCGGCCCAGGCCATGTTGCTGACAGCATGCAGGAAGTGATGTCATCATCAGGCCACCGGGCAATGATCTGGTATTTGGGGAAAAGACTCTAGTAGTAGAAACTGATTCTACCATAAAGCTTTATGCCCCAGTGACTGCAAGTGGGCAGCTGTAGCAGTCTGAACTCTGGAGGAGCAGAACAAATGTAGAGTCCAGTCAGGCACCTTTAAGGCTAAAAAAGTCTTGAATAAAATACGATGAATAAAACTTTGTTGGTCTTAAAGGTGCCTGGCCAGACTCTAAGTTTGTTCTGCCCAAATAACTGTGGAGTTTCAATAGATTGCCACAATAACAGATTTTGACGTGGTGCAAGTTTTTTGGAAAAAAACGGGCTAACCTGGCCCATACGTCCCCAAGACATCTAACCTCACCAGAGTTCCTGGTGTGATGATTACTTCTATTACTTCTACAAAACATCACCACCCTCCAATTTTTAACAATGGTGATTCTTTCATTCACTCACTTATAGACTTTCTCTTACAAAGTCTAACAACAGTCAGAAAATCCAGACATAGTTATATTAAAACAATAAAACCATAAATATATAAAAATTAATGTCTTAAATATGCTCCAACTTATCCCATTAAATCAAATTCTTGAAAATGGGTGGGGGAGGTCCATGGCCGAATGCTTTCAAAACACAAGCTTTCAAAAGTCTCCTCTGAAGGCAGCCAAGAGGCCTCCAGCAGTTCTCTTTGTGTATTAACAGTTGAGGGAAGGTCATGGTGGAGTGGCAAGATTTTATCCGTGAAGGGGCTCGCAAATGCCTCTCAGCTAATAGCCAATTGAGTATCCTTTGGGTCCCTTTCTTCAAGAGCAAATTATCCCAAGCAATTGTGCTAGGCATGAGGTGCTAGATGCCACGGAAACTGCATAAAAGTCTTTCTTCGCAGTTTTGACAGCCATCTCAAAGGCCTGCATGAGTGTCCTAAGGGATGTTCCTGTTGCTTCCTCCAAACTTGCTGTAGCTAGCTCAGCTCCCATTTCTTTTCCCGTAGCTCCCCGGAGTACCGGGGGGGGGGGGGCGGCAGCTTTAAATGTCGCTGTAGAGTGTTGGGCATCAGTGACAGCTGACAGCCACGCCAGTCATCAACTAAATCAGGGGTAGTCAAATTGCGGCCCTCCAGATGGACTACAATTCCCATGAGCCCCTGCCAGCATTCGCTGGCAGTGGCTCATGAGAATTGTAGTCCATGGCCATCTGGAGGGCCGCAGTTTGACTATCCCTGAACTAAATCATCCAAGGGAAATGCTAGGAGGCACCAGGTCCTGTAGAGCAGTCAGGAATCCTACTGAATCCATAGGTCTGCACGGACAGGCCTAACTGTGCCCGCCCCCTATACAGCGAGGGGGTGAGATGCAGAGCTGTGCCTCTAGACCACAGGATATGCTGCTGCCCCATCGACCTCTAGCCCCTGCCAAAGATCAGATCCAAGGTGTGACCTGCTTGATGGGGGGGGGCAGTAACAAAGTGCGGGAGCCCCCACCATTCACTTCTCAGTCAGTCTGAAATATCCTGCTTTCAAACATTTATAAGTAATAACTTAACACGGCAGTTTCCACAAACACATGTCTATAAAACTCATGTCTCCCTTTCAAAGGTTTGGCAATCCCCCTTCTGAGATTTCTTTCTAACAGGTGGCCTCAGCTGTGTCTGTGGCTTCTGATCCCATCACCAAACTCTGTGGGAATATTAAGGAAGGGGATTACAAAGGCCTCCTTCTCACGGCGGGGGGAGGGGGGGACCAGGATATGGGCAGCAATGGGGCTCGCTTGACTAAATGCTTCCTTATGGCGGGAAAACCCACTTTCTCCCACAGAGAAAAATAGAACCAAAGAAGCACGTTTCGACTCAACCAGGGCCAGGGCCTATTCAGTCCTGGCCCCAATCCGGTGGAACGAGCTCCCAGAAGAGCTGCAGGCCCTCTAAGAGCTGGCTCAGTTTTGAAGGGCCTGCAAGATGGAGGTCTTCCGTCAGACATTTGGTTGGGGCCAAGGAACATCACGATGACTTAAGACAAAACACCGACGGACGCCCTCTATATGGATACCCCCACCCCCGGAACAGAAAATCAAAGACAACGATGTATGCTGGTGAATCAGCTGGTATGATCCATTTTAAGGTTTTAACAGTTTCAAGTTTTAATATCTTAATTTAATGTTAATTTACAGATAAACTGCACCACGTAGTTATGTCTGTGATTTTTAAATGACGGAAGCCGCCCTGAGCCAGCCTGCTGGGAGGTGCGGGGACAAATCCCAGCATGGACAGGAAGCATGGATTAACACTTCCTCACTGCCGTGTGAGGTTTCTAGCTGCAAGGATATTGTTGCCTTGCTTCTCTGGAGGAGCATTCCATCCCACAATGTCCTTTCATGCGGGACATCCCAGACACAGGAGGGCCCTCTTATGAGAGCCAGGCACGCTCTGAGCCCCTTGATCCAGGGCAACCCCACCTGAGCCTAGAGCATGGGTAGTCAAACTGCGACCCTCCAGATATCCATAGACTACAATTCCCTGGCAGGGGCTCATGGGAATTGTAGTCCATGGACATCTGGAGGACCCCAGTTTGACTTCCCCTGGCCTAGAGCCTGTGGGCACCTCTGGACCTCTGGCACAGTGGGGAGGGCTGCCCCAACAGAGGCCCTTGTGCTGTGCCACTGGCTGCTGCCAAAGCAACATTTTATTTAAAAACTGCAGAGACAATCAAATACTCAGTGGCCCATCAGAAGCCCTGCAGGGCCAAAGCCCCCTTCCTACACACACTTGGCAGGCCCCACGGGCACGACGCTGGGCTCCCCATGCCCCCAGCTGAGCTAGCCAGCCTACTTACTCGGGTTTGGCGGGAAGAGCGTGCAGCTTTTGCAGTGGATGATTTCCTTGAGGACAGGCCCCTCCGCTGCAGGGGGTTGCGGCACCAATCCCATCCCTGGCAGCAGGGGGTTCAGCGGCGTTATCCCTGGCATCATGCCGAGCGCTGGGTCAAAGCCGCGGACACAGATTGAATCTGTAAACAGAGAACACAAAACCTTGGCGTCACAAGGCTTGGAATCAGATGCCGTTACCCTCTCCTTGCTGAGAACTTGCTTGAGGCTGTTCTTTTTTCTTTTCAGTGTCACTGTTCAAAAATACATTTGCAATGCAGCCTTGTGGAAAAAAACGTTCAGCTATGCATAAACAAGGAAACCTGATGTAATTTCAAATGTTAGTGCAACGGAACACGCTAACTGGTCCCGTTCTGCAACCGCGTAAGGCCCTGCGAGGCCTCCTTGGGAGTCTCCCGTGTGGGACGTGTGCTGCCCTGGGGCTGCTGGCTGAGGCCCTCTGGCTCACCCAGAATCTCTTCTCGCCCACCAGGGTGCATTAGGCATGGCAGGAAACCGCGCAAAAAGTCTGCCCCAAAAGACTTTTTTTTTTAATTTCTGCACATGGAGCTGTTTTCGCCATGAAAAAGCCACCACAGAGTGTTTGATTATGCACAACATTCGCCCTTCATAGCATCCGTTACAGTGTTTGAAACTAGCTTTAAAATGACTTCTTTTACAACAGTCATGAAAACCCTTGTTTTTGTGTGCATGTTTTTGCATGCCAGAGTGTTTTTGATCTCCTCCCCTGGGCCACCGAACACCAATGGGAGAGACGGACAGCCTGTAGTCCCTCACCCACCAATGGGAGCTTGAGGCGCCCCTTGTTCGGCAGAGACCCTCCCACCTCTGCTATGACAACATTACACGGGCAGAAATTAATTTATTTGTCCCCTCAGAAGGATTGGCAATCATTTCAATCCACTCTCTTCAAGGAACAGCATAACTCTGAGGGGGAAAGATGGTAGCATTTTCAAAAGGCTGTGTGCTCCATCTCATAGAATCATATAGTTGGAAGGGGCCATACAGGCCATCTAGTCCAACCCCCTGCTCAACACAGGATCAGCCCTAAGCATCCTAAAGCATCCAAGAAAAGTGTGTATCCAACCTTTGCTTGAAGACTGCCAGTGAGGGGGAGCTCACCACCTCCTTAGGCAGCCTATTCCACTGCTGAACTACTCTGACTGTGAAAAACTTTTTCCTGATATCTAGCCTATATCGTTGTACTTGAAGTTTAAACCCATTACTGCGTGTCCTTTCCTCTGCAGCCAACGGAAACAGCATCCTGCCCTCCTCCAAGTGACAACCTTTCAAATACTTAAAGAGGGCTATCATGTCCCCTCTCAACCTCCTTTTCTCCAGGCTGAACATTCCCAAGTCCCTCAACCTATCTTCATAGGGCTTGGTCCCTTGGCCCCTGATCATCCTCGTCGCTCTCCTCTGTACCCTTTCAATTTTATCTACGTCCTTCTTGAAGTGAGGCCTCCAGAACTGCACACAGTACTCCAGGTGTGGTCTGAGCAGTGCCATATACAATGGGACTATGACATCTTGTGATTTTGATGTGATGCCCCTGTTGATACAGCACAAAATGGCATTCGCCTTTTTTACCACTGCATCACACTGCCTGCTCATGTTTAGTTTACAATCCACAATATCCCAAGGTCTTGTTCACACACAGTGTTACCTAGAAGCGTATCCCCCATCCAGTAGGCATGCTTTTCATTTTTCTGACCCAGATGCAGAACTTTACACTTATCTTTATTAAATTGCATCTTGTTCTCATTTGCCCATTTTTCCATTGTGTTCAGATTCGTTGAAATCTGTCTCTATCTTCTGGAGTATTTGCCAGTCCTCCCAATTTGGTGTCATCTGCAAACTTGATGAGTAGTCCCTCCACCCCCTGATCTAGATCATTAACAAATATGTTAAAAAGTACCAGGCCGAGCACTGAGCCCTGAGGTACCCCACTACTCACCTCTCTCCAGTCTGATGAATCACCATTGACAACAACTCTTTGAGTGCGGTTCTCTAACCCAGGGATAGTCAACCTGTGGTCCTCCAGATGTCCATGGACTACAATTCCCATGACCGGGAATGGAGTTCGCGGGAATTGTAGTCCATGAACATCTGGAGGACCACAGGTTGACTACCCCTGCTCTAACCAATTCCCTATCCTCCTAACTATCTGAAACTACAATTCCCATGGGGCCCTGCCAGTAGCAAGTGCCAGAGTGGCAATCAGGTGACTTTGCAGCTGATCATGGCCTGCCAATGAGCATTTAGCACAATGGAATTGCCCCCCCCCCTTTATTTGCTGTGGTAAATCCATCTTTCAAGGCATAAAAACACTACAATTTTTCAAAAATGAGGATTTAAAAGGTCAGTGTGCTAACTTCAATTAAAACCTTGACATGCATAATAACCCCTAGTCTGAGAACAAAGAGTCCAGCTCGGGAGAATTCTCCTGCAGAAGCCCCACTGCAATGTGTGCAGCAACTGTGCCTCTGGCAGGATTGTGCCCTTCCGGGTGTGGTTGGTCTAGCAGGACAGCACAGAATCCCCCGTATTGTGACCACAGGCGGGAGGAAGTGGACGTTGCCACCATGACCCACAGGCCTTGCTTGTACAGAAGAACTCTGCAGGAAACCTACCCAGAAACCAGGCTGCAGAGGAGTTGTTTTTGCTGACCACCTGCACCACCAGCATCAATGGTAGGGTAAAAGTTGAGGACAAGGATACAATCTGAGGCATGCAGCGTGACAGGAGCAAAGTCGGTTGCCAGTTCTGTGGTAGATCCAGCAAAGGACTCCCTTCTCTGTGCCTCTGGCCTTTTGGGGAGGGGCCGTGGCTCTGCTTGGGTCCCAAGTTCAATCCCTGGTACCTCCAGTAAATGATTTGTTTGTGTGTTTGATTGTTCACTGGACATAGCCAGCCACTCCCGAAATGGTTATTGGTCGGTAACAAAAATGAGATAAAACCCCATTAACACCCCCATTAAAATCCAGCAAATCAACCTACAAGATTAGTGGTGACTCATAACTATGCCCCCACCCCAGTCCAGCAGCCTGCCACCCACCAGGGGGAGGGAGTGGTGACTCGCCCGATGGGCTGGGGTAGTCTGTTGAGCTGGTCCAGCTGGAGCAAGGGCCTCTGATCTCACATTGCTCTGGCCTCAACCGAAGAGCCAGCGGAAGAGCTCCGTCTTGTGGGCCCTGCGGAACTGTACCAGCTCCATCAGGCCCCTCAGCTCACCTGGCAGCTCATTCCACCAGATCGGGACCAGGACCAAGAAGGCCCTGGCCTGGGTCAAGGAACTTCCCTGGGGCCAGGGATCTCCAGTAGATTAGCCCCCGCGAGCAAAGAGCCCTTCGGGGGCAAAAAGAGGTAAGCAGTTCTTCAGATAAGTGGAGCCCAAGCTGCGCAGGGCCTTAAAGGTTAAAACCAGAAACTTGAACCTGATCCGGGCTGCAACCGGTTACCAATGCAGCCGCCTCAGCTCTGGCTGGAGATGGGATCTCTAGGGTGTACCTCAGAGGACCCTAGCAGCTGCATTCTGCACCAGATGCAATTTCCAGGACAAGGACAAGGGTAAGCTCACGTAGAGCAAGTTGCAGAAATCTAATGTGGAGGTGACTGCTGCATGAATCACTGTGGCCAAGCAGTCCAAGGGCAGGTAGGGTGCTAGAAGCCTCACTTGACAAAGGTAATAAAAGGCCATGTGGGGTAATCCTGTGACTCAGGCCGATAGGGAGGCATCCAAGATCACCCCCAGATTCCTGGGTAAGATGTTACGTTGCAACCCAGCCAAGCTGGGTAGGCGTGCCTCCTGACCCACAGCCTTCCTGCCCAGCCACAGGACCTCCGTCTTGGAGGGGTTGAGTTTCAGGCGACTCTGCTCTAACTCCCCAGCTATGGCTTCCAAGCATCTGACGAATGTATCTGGGGGGGTGTCTGGGCGGCCATCCGTCAGGAGATAGAACTGGGTGTCATCCGCATATTGGTGACAACCCAGCCCATAGCTCCAGACCAACTATGCCAGAAGGTACATGAAGATATTAAACAGAGCAGGTGAGAGTGTCACCCCTTGTGGAAACCCACAAAGGAGTTGTTGTCCAGTTCTGGAGAAAGGAGTGCAGCCACTAGATGGCTGTCCCCTGAATCCTGGGCCCATAACTCATGGTCGACCATGTCAAATGTGGCTGAGAGATTGAGCATTACGAGTCCTGCCGACCCACCCTGATCCAGCCGGTGCCAGAGATCCAGCCCAGCATCAAGGTGACCAGCACTGTCTCCTCCCCGTGGCCAGGATGGAAGCCCGACTGGTACGGATTGAGTAGATAATGACAAAGACCTCAGCCCCAAACCCTGAAGGCTGCTGCCGGTCTGAGCAGGCAAGACTGACATTGCTGGACCTGGGGGTCTGATTCAGCAGAAGGCGTCTTCGGGCCTGTTCCTGTGTGTCTAAACAGCTTTCCTTTCCCAGCAGCCCCAAGCCCAGCTGTATGCACCAAAGGCCCCTCCTCTATGCAACTCCCCCAAATAATGCAGCCCTAACTCCCCCTTGATCGAGGAATCCCAACCACAGATGTGCCTATCCAAAATATATTACTCTACCACCAGAATTTCTGAGCCAAGGGTGCAAATGCCATCTCGTCCGCCATTCCCTCTGCCCCTAAGGAAAGTGTGGGACAGCCAGGCTCCCAAACGCAGGGACAAATCTGCAAAACAGCCTCATGTCAAGGAACACACCAGTTAGGGAATATCGGCAGGTTGTGGGGTTTGTCCCAACTGCTGGGCAGCAACAGCCAAGCAGCAGAAGCATCCCCCTTCTCTCCAGCACCTGCCTTTCTCCTCCAGGTATCATGAAAAACGGCACAGGATGAAATCACGGGGGCGGATTGTGCTTCTTTTGAGGGCGACAGCACCAGATGGCCAACTCCTCGGCCTTGCCAGACTCACAGGGCAGTTTTGCCTTTGAGTTTTCTGTTCGCAAACAACAATCAGGCACCTCAAAGCTGATCATCTTCCAGATGGTCAATTGTTTTCTTGTGCAACTGCTGCTATTTGTTGATGGGGAAAGACTTCGTTCACTTTCTCTTGGGACTCACTGAATGTGTATCGGCTCAAATCGTTTGTCAAAGCACAACTCTTGCGTGACATTTTTTCTAAATATTTGCAAACAAAGGGGATGATGCAAAGATGCTTGGCAGATGCTTCACACCCACACGAGTCACTCTTTGACTTCCCCGTTGCCAGGACCGGGAAGTTCATAGTCATCTTTGAAGGGTCGGTTTTTGTTTCTGCAGACTTCTGGCAGTGGGACTGGCCTGGGGAAATGGGTTGGCAGCCGAGAACCGGCCCGGTCGGAGGGCCTGCAAGGCGGCACACTTCCTCCAGGGGAATGGCGGAGGCCACCCTGTGCACAGCCGGACATCCGGAAGGGCCCCTCCCCTCCACCTCTGCCTCCCGTGACAGCTGAAGACTGGACCATGCCAGAATCTTTCTGACCTATGCAGCCAGTCGGAGCACTCTACAGGGTTCTTAGTTTAAATTTTAAATAGGTGTTTGAAAATGTTTAATATCTACTTTGAATATGTTTTCTATTGTTCTCAATGTCCGGGCCTATTGCCAGGGAGGGGCAGTCAATAAATATGGATAACTGGGGTTGAAGCACCCTTTCAAAGATTCCCTACTGAGAGGAGTAGAAGCCAAAGTGTGAGGACCGGACTTGGAGTCTCGAGAGGTCTGCTGTCTCCCTGGCGCGAGAATCCAGGATGTCACGGAAAGGGTGGGAAGACTCGGAAAGCCCAAGGACAGGGATCCCTTCCTGCTCGTTTACGTGGGGACAAATGATTCTGTCCAGGGCAGTGTGGAGCACATGACACAGGGCTACGTGGCCTGGGGGGGTCGGGGGGTGAAGGACGTGGGAGTGCAGGCTGTGTTTTTGTTGGTTCTTCTTGTTAATGGCCGAGGCTGAGGAAGGAAAAGAAAAATGTGGGGTCATCCAGTGCCCAGGAAATATCTGAGGCAACAAGGTGTGGGTCCATTACTTATCCAGCATAAAAAGACAGTCAACAGGGAAATGGGTATCACACTAGGGATGGCCGCTTCGGATGCTGAAGCACCCAACCCTAATCACACCATATATTTATTTCCTTTTCTGATTCCAGAAAAGGATTTATGCAGCCAGCACCCTGCCCTGGGTGGCTCAGGCTAGCCTGATCTCATCAGGCCTTGGAAGCTAAGCAGGGTCAGCCCTGGTTAGGATTTGGATGGGAGACCACCCAGGACACAGGGGCAGGCAGTGGGACGCCATCTCTGGATGTCTCTTGCCTTGAAAACCCCACAGAGTCACTGGCAGCACTTTCCACCAACACCACACAGAGAGCAAAATGAAGACAGAGAATCCCAAATGCTGAATGCTGTGTCAGGATGCTCAATGTGCTCCACATACAATGTGCTCCACATAAACAAAAAGCCCATCATGGGGGGAAAAGGAGGTGTCACTTTCCTAACGTCCTCTGAGAATACACGTAAAAGCCATTGTTCAGCGAGAACAAAACATGCACATTTTTCTTTCCATGTGGGAGACAAACCTCAATAAACAGCTACGTGACAGAGAAATGACTCACTCAGCATATGCTTTAGGACCTTCCATGGCCTTTAAAACTGAACGGCACAGCAGAAAGAATTGCAGAATGTCTTGAAAAAGGAGCAGTTCTGATTTTCTAACAAAAAAGCCCATTTCATTGTTCTCTCTTCACAGAGGGAAAATATCTCTTTCTTTATAACTAAGTAAACAGCACATGTTTAAAGAACGCAGCTGAAACGCTGAGTTCAAAATAAGCTTAGCTTTTTGTCAATTAGTGCTAAATCCTGGCTTTGTTGTTCTTAGATGCTAGTTCTTTTTAAAGGTTACAACATGGCAATTTCCATGCAGTCTCTGAAATTTCGGCAGCCAGAATGTTCATCTTCTATCTAATGCCTTTACTAATACTTATACCTCCCCTGTTTGCATTATTGTTTTTGCATTACAGATGCAAATATGAAAAAGAATCTATGCAAAATACAGGTTTTTCATGTGTTTCTGCAAAAATTTTCCCCATTTCATTTTGGCAGGGATTTCAAGAAAGGTTCCAATGGCTTAAGGATGCTTTATGATGATTGTGGACAAAATCAGTCTTGCTGCTGAACAGCCTGATATCTGCACAGAGAATAATGTTTCGGAACACACACACACAGAGATCAAAGGACCACCACCAGATCAAGTGGCGTACAGTGGTCAAAAGACCATTTAAAATAATAAATAAAACAATTAAATAGCAAAAACAACAAAACCTAGGCAGAACGCAAAAAGAAAACAGCTGCCCTTTTCTCCCTGCAGTCCTGAGATGGGGCGGGGGGGGGAGAATCCTACGAGGGGGGGCAGCCTGATCCTCTTCCTCTCCCGTCCAAATGGACCCAAAGCCAGGGGGAGAAGGAGCATCAGCGTGTATTAACATAGGGATATCCTGCCTTTCTCTTGCGGCTCAGATCAGTTCAGAATTCCAAACATTAAAGAAGACAACTACATTAAAACTCCGACCACTCCCCTCCCAGGTCTATTCCGGGAGCTTATGTCCCATTACAGGGCCGAGCAGCACCTCCTAGAAACCTCCAGATAAATGCCCCAACCACCCGCCCCAGCCCCACAGACTGGCAGGTGCAGGTCTTTAGAAAGACAATCTACCCTCGAGGGAAGAAGCCCTTCCGAGGGTGGGATAAGGAAAGGCCACCAGAAGAAGAAGAGCGGGTTCTTATATGCCACTTTTCTGTACCCCAAGGAGTCTCAAAGCGGCTTACAGTCGCCTTCCCTTTCCTCTCCCCGCAACAGACACCCTGCAAGGGAGGGGAGGCTGAGAGAGCCCTGAAATTACGGAAGAAGAAGAAGAGTTGGTTCTTATATGCCACTTTTCTCTACCCCAAGGAGTCTCAAAGCAGCTTACAGTCGCCTTCCCTTTCCTCTCCCCACAACAGACACCCTGCAAGGGAGGGGAGGCTGAGAGAGCCCTGAGATTACTGAAGAAGAAGAAGAAGAGTTGGTTCTTATATGCCACTTTTCTCTACCCGAAGGAGTCTCAAAGCGGCTTACAGTCGCCTTCCCTTTTCTCTCCCCACAACAGACACCCTGCAAGGGAGGGGAGGCTGAGAGAGCCCTGAGATTACTAAAGAAGAAGAAGAGTTGGTTCTTATATGCCACTTTTCTCTACCCGAAGGAATCTCAAAGCGGCTTACAGTTGCCTTCCCTTTCCTCTCCCTACAATAGACACCCTGTGAGGTGGTTGAGGCTGAGAGAGCCCTGAGATTACTGAAGAAGAAGAAGAAGAAGAGTTGGTTCTTATATGCTGCGTTTCTCTACCCGAAGGGGTCTCAAAATGGCTTCTATCCGCCTTAAATGAGAATAAAACAAAGTTTGAGTCCAGGGTCACCTTGAAAACCAACCAAGCTTAATTCTGGGGATAGGTTTTCTTGTGCATTGCTGAAGAAATCCCCATGACAGCTTTGACCATCATTAAACTTTGCTGGTCTTCAAGGTGCCCCTCAACTCAAACTTTGTTTTATTCTCATTTTAATTAATCTTTTTACCAGGGGCTCTCAGCAACTCAAGAGATTCCCCTTTATGGTACAGATTAAATACAAAAAGGCATGTCGATTAAAATCACAGAAATAATAAAACTAAAAATAAATCAAGTTAATAAAAGTAATATTAAAACTGTGATGCTTTGGATAGGCGGCCGTGTTAGTTGGCCTGTCGCGGCAGAAAAATGCCACAGTCCAGGAGCACCTGACAGCAGGGTTTCTCAGCCTGGGTTTCGTGAACACCTGGGGCTTCTTGATGGCCCCGGAAGGGGTTCCTGAATGGGTGAAAGTTAATAAAGTGTGTATATATATTAGTTTGTAAGACATTTATTAGGTGACTAGGGGCAAAGCCCGTTGTCTCCAAGAATACAACGGGCGCTAGAGCTTGGCAGTGGGAAGAGGAAGGGGAGGAGTTGTCCAGTCTGTAAGGGCATGGGGTTGTCATGTGTGTTGTGTGGGAGGTTGTGGTGGCATGGTGGCAAATGAGGCCATGGGTGTGGAGATATAGGTGTCAAGAACCTGTGGTGTGGAATGTTCGTTGATTGTGGGAGAGGACTGACCTTTGGGAATTGTGGCATAGTGGTTACAGATGAGCTTTCCAGAGCCATGTCCTCAGATATGTGAAGGGAAAATCAGACTGGAGACTCTTCTTAGGAGAAGATTACATGGCAACCAATTCCCGCCAATTCTGCGCCATTTCCCTTCTTGTGTGAATTAGGCCACATTCACCGAAATGCCCCTCTGCCCTAATACACATAGGGTAGTCACAGTACACAGGTGTCCACCCTGTTCCTTCTGTCTCCCATATTTTCACTGTTGGTAAAATGTTATGTGCCCACATGCTTCTTTCATGGTTGCTCCTTAGAAGAACGGATTTTTGTACCCTATTGCTTACTACCCAAAGAAGTCTCAAAGCAGTTTACAAACACCTTTTCCATTTGTCTCTCCACAATAGTCAACCTGTGAGGTATGTAGGGTTGTGAGAGATCTGAGAGAACTGGGAATGGGCCGCAGTGACCCAGCAGGCCTCAGGTGTCTCAAAGCATTTTCCAATCGTCTTCCCCTTCTCTCCCCATAGCAGACTCCCCATGAGGGAGGTGGGGTAGCGAGTCTCACAGGGAAGCTGGCAACCCAAAGAGAAAGGGTCTCTATGCACAGCAGTCTTGACCTTAGTAAGGCTTTTTATATTGTTTTTCTTTATTTGCTAGGCCAAGGTTATTTGCCAAGCCAATAAGTCATTTCAGATACTATATGTCTCCAGACATTTACTTGTTCTCTATTTACAGTTTCAGGCTGTAAATATTTATCTAGATCTTCCTGCACTTTCCAGACTCACAGGACTGATGCTGGTCTGCCTATCTGCGCCCCAGAATACAAACAGTTGCTGATAAGGGCTGGCCATAACCCATAGGCCAGGAGGGACACTCCTGCACCACTCCCTACCAACTGCAGGCAAAAATGGCTCATTTGAAGGCTGGACTCTGAGGCATTGTACGATTTTGAAGTCCCACCTCCAAACCTCCAGGAATATTTCCAACCCAGGGGTAGCCAACCTACAGGTATGGCCTGGAGAGCTCCTGGAATTAGAGCTCACCTGCAGAGTATACAGATCAGCTCCCCAGGCAGAAAGGGCTACTTTGGACAGGGTTGTGGTAGAGAAGAAACATTTAAGGCTTCCCACACAGGTTGTTGTTGAATTGAAAGACTTGAGGCAGCCAGACTGGGCTGGGTGAATGGAATTTTGGTCTGTCCTGGTGAGGGGCCAATAGGAAGGCACTTTGCGCGCCTCCCCATTGGCTGCTTGGCCCTGGATGGACACTCGGAGCTTCGCAGCTCCTCATTGGGCCCTCTGAGTTTTTATCCTGGACAGGGCCCGCCCTAACTCCTCCCCAGGTGGCCTTACTCTTTTATTTAATAGGACCCTGTTCTATTTAAAGATAGGACCCTGTCCTATTTAAAGATGAGGCAGTAAAAAAGGTGAATGCAGCCTTGGGCTGTATCAGCAGAGGCATCACGTCAAAATCACAAGATATCTTAGTCCCCCTGTACATCACATTGGACACCCCACATCTGGAGACCTGAGTGCAGTTCTGGAGGCCTCACTTCAAGAAGGACATAGATAAATTTGAAAGGGTACAGAGGAGAGCGACGAGGATGATCTGGGGCCAAGGGACCAAGCCCTAGGAGGAGAGGCTGATGGGTTTGGGAATGTTCAGCCTGGAGAAGAGGAGGTAGAGGGTGGACAGGAGGGCTCTCTTTAAGTATTTGAAAGGTTGTCATTTGGAAGAGGGCAGGGAAAGGATCCTGTTGGCAGCAGAGGATATAACCCAAAATAATGGGTTTAAACTACGTGTACAATGATATCGGCAAGATATCAGGACATTTTCTTTTACAGTCCGAGTAGTTCAGCAGTGGAATCGACTGCCTAAGGAGGTGGGGAGCTCCCCCTCACTGGTGGTCTTCGAGGAGCGGGTGGACAGAGACATATCCTGGATGCTTGAAGCTGATCCTAAATTGAGCAGAGGGTGGGACTAAGTGGCCTGCATGGCCCCTTCCCACTCTAGGATTCCATAGTTCAGTCGTGGAATGGGCTGCCTAAGGAGGTGGGGAGCTCCCCCTCACTGGTGGTCTTCAAGCAGCGGCTGGACAGATCCTTCTCCTGGATGCTTAGGGCTGATCCTGCGTTGAGCAGGGGGTGGGACTAGATGGCCTGTAGGGCTCCTTGCAATTCTATGATTGTTTACTTCCCAACCATCTTCCACACCATCGCAGCACTTGTGGGGTTTCTCAGAGCTTGAAGAATGTTTCAGGACTTCTCAGTTGTAAAAAGGTCGGGAGAGGCTGCCTCAAGGCCTAGCAGAAGGTGTGTCTGGGGAGGACCTTTCCCGAGTCTCTGTTCTGGGGATCCCAGCAGGCACTGGGTGGGTAGAGTCTGAGAATGAATCACAACATTTATGGCTGTGTGGCATATAAACAGAAGTGGCGACAGAAATATCTCATTATCTGAAACACTGAAAATATATATGGCACCAATTCAAGCAAGAAA
Source organism: Paroedura picta (assembly GCF_049243985.1). Classification (NCBI taxonomy): domain Eukaryota; kingdom Metazoa; phylum Chordata; class Lepidosauria; order Squamata; family Gekkonidae; genus Paroedura; species Paroedura picta. Next base: position 122,608,233 of record NC_135374.1, on the reverse strand, counting down.
TCGCTCCTTGAAAACACCGCCTGACAATTTCTGTATTCAGCTCTATCATTATGCTCCAGTGAGCCCAATACATAAAAAAGACAGTTATCTTTTACATCAGCGAGACGATGAATCAGGATTGTTCCAAATTCATCATAATTGCTAAATGTATTGCAAACCTGCTGCTCAATTTTCACTAAAGCAAAAGAAAGCATTCCCATCCCCCTCCCTCGTTTTCTTAGGGATCCTCACGGGCAAAAGCAGAGAGGGAAGCCCGTCTTGTCTTCCCCAGAGAAGCCTCAGGCTGGATTCCCTCAGCCGGTCCGGGAGCTGCCATGGAGGCTTCAGCCACAAATCCTGTCAGTTCAGGACAAGAGAAGCCTGATTCTGCACCTGCTGCAATCTCACGCAGGGCTCCCTGGAAGGACCTCTGGTTTGCCTGTGGCGGGTCCCAGGCACAATCCCCAGCAGCATTTCTAGTTACAAAGGGCCAGGACGTAGGTGGCAGGGAAGACCTCAGGGCCCTGGAGACCCACTGCCAGTCTGAGCAGACAGTACTGACTTTGATGGACTGATACAGTACCAATACGACCCCCACAAAGTAGTTGGCATGACCCTACCTCACAGGGCTGTTGTGAGGAAGACGAGCCAGATCTTTGTTCCCCACATTTCACTGCCCGAAGGAGTCTCAATGCAGCTTACAATCTCCTACCCTCCCTCTCCTCACAACAGGCGCGCTATGAAGTAGGTGGGGATGAGAGAGCTCTGAAAGAACTGCAACTGGCCCAAGGTCACCCAGCTGGCTACATGTGGAAGAAGAGTGGGGAATCAAACCCAGTTCTCCAGATTAGAGGGTGCAGCTCTTTAACCAGCACACTACGCTGGATAAAGTGAAGGCGAGGGAAACAATGTAAACAAACTTCACTGCAAGGCAATTCTCTGTGATTCGAAAGTTAACCCAAGTGTTAATTATGTTGAAGCATCTCCACCAGATACCCAAAATGCAGGCTTTTGATGTATTGCGGGGGCAAGGGGTGATAGAGGAAAGTCCTTGTATCCCATAGACTGGAGCTCCCCCAAATGAGATTAAAACAAAGCTCCACAACAGCCACAGGGCAGAACTTCAGGTCAGGCTCCTGCAAACTCAGCTGAAATCCCAGATTTGCAGAAAAATATGATTTAAAAAAAATTGCAGAAGGGAGATAAAATCCTCTCAATAATATATATATATATATATTTAAAACTCTGGAATTTGGACAGCAGCATCAGCAGCTTTGGATTGGGACCTGGAGGAAGCGAAAGGGGGAGGGAGGGAGGGAGGGAGGGAGGGAGAACTGGAAGGGGAACCCAGCCAGGGTGGGGAAGTGGGCAGTGGAGGGGAAGGGCACCCTGTGAGTCTCTCTTGTTTTACTACTCCTTGGCCATACTGGAAGCCCAGACAAAACTGTGGGGCTGGATCCCAGAATTCTGAAGGCCCAGGAGGCCTTTCCCCCACACCGTCCCCAGGAGCCTTGGATGATGGCAGAGCAGAATGCTCCCCCCCCAAGGGCGGGGCGAGTGCAGACGGAGACGGGGCAGTTTTGCCCCATGGTGCTACGGGCCCGGCCTCAAAGTAGGATTGCCATCTACATGTTTTAAAAATACAGTCTATTTACCAAAGATTAAGGTGGGGCATAATCATGTCTTGTATCAGCATTTAACTGCACCGAGATATGCATAATTAAACAGCTATCTCTTGAATAAACAACATCCCAAGATTATACATCACGCCCACACCTGGGTTGTTGCCAGCTAGGCCCCCTCTCCCTCCCCGATAGTGGGTATTGAGTTATTTTATCATCGATTTCGCTGTGGTTTTCTGTATTGTATTGGTATGTCCTTTTAATTGGGATTTTAATGGGGTTTTAATGAGGACTTTGTGACCCGCCATGAACTATTACATGGGAGTGGCATGATATAAATCACATAAATAAAATAAATAAATAAAATGTCCAGCCACTAAAATTACAGAACAAGAGAAAAAACTTTTTGTAACAGAAGGGGGGGAGAGAGAAAAGCAATAAGCAAGGCCTACAACAACAGAAGAGTTCTTACACAATTGCAAACACCATCGCAAATTAAAACCTTGACATTTGCCCAGATCAAAAATCCAATTTTACAACACTAGAAGATAAAGTATTATACACCAAAGAGATAACAAGCAAACTGGTGTTAAAAGACTAGCAGTGCTGAAAATTGATTAGCCATCAATGCCCCATACAAACTACCTCCCAAGAACAGTACAGAGAAAGAATCCCAACTCTGCCTGCTGTTTCGGAAGAGAGACTCTCTTTACACCAGGGGTAGTCAAACTGCGGCCCTCCAGATGTCCATGGACTACAATTCCCAAGAGCCCCCTGCCAGCATGTGCTGGCAGGGGGCTCTTGGGAATTGTAGTCTATGGACATCTGGAGGGCCGCAGTTTGACTACCCCTGCTTTACACCATCCAGGTTTGGCCCAACAGACGGACAGACAAAAGATAAGGACGGAAGGACTGGTTCATATTATCAATTAGCCTGAGATCATTATTGGTGCTCAAGGAAAGATGAGGAAAGGGAAGAGAGGCGTTAAATAAGTGCCAGAAAATGTGTTCCCTTTGTTCTCAATCCCGGAACAAAGAGATCATGGGGGAATATTTGGTCTCTCTCTTGCTGAAAAGACTCAAGTGAATTCATTGTGTCTGATCTTATCCCACTGGAATACAGCTAAACATTTTTATTTTTACAAATCTTTAAGATTTGCCAAGTTCTTACATTTCTCCATCCCATTGTTTGAGAGACTATTTGAAGCAAAATTTGAATTTCCATTATTACCTGTAAAATTGTACCTCAAAAGCCAGTTTTCAGATGCTCTAGATTGGGAGTGGCCAAACTGGGGGTACCTGGACCCCTGGTTAGGAATGACTGGTACAGATGATGCGCAGCCTGGTCCCAGCCAAGCTTGAGATCCTTGAGACCCAGAGGGAAGGGTCCATCTAGCCCAAAGGACTCGCTGGTGTGGCAGCAAAGGCAACAGGGTGCAAGTCTGACAGCTGTCAGGAGATCAGCTGGGCTGTCAGCACGCTGTCAGTCCCGATAAGACCCAGCTGACATTCCTTCCTCAGATGAGGAGTAGGCCCGGCAGCAAGTTCTTGGACTGAAGGCTACGCCACCCATCCTTGGTGTACTTAAGGAGATGCTTGAGACAAGGTGCAATGCGTGAATTCCCTGCCCTAGGTGACCATTCCATGCCCTAGATCAGGGGTGGTCAAACTGCGGCCCTCCAGATGTCCATGGACTACAATTCCCATAAGCCCCTGCCAGCAAACACTGGCAGTTGCTCATGGGAATTGTAGTCCATGGACATTTGGAGGGCCGCAGTTTGACTACCCCTGTCCTAGATGCTCGGCGTTCCAGTTTGCTATGGCAAACCTCTGCTTGATTGATTCCTGGTTCTTTGGCTCTTGACTTCGTTCCTCTTTCCTTACTCCAGCTTGCTCTTTGATTCCATTCCTGGCTCTTGACTCTGATCCAGCTTTTGACTCCCCTCCCAATCTACTTGACCATGGTGGGGCTTTGGAACTCTTTTGGCTCTGCCCCCAGCCCTGCCCTCCCTGGTAAACTGACTCCCTTGGCTTCAGACCCTTGGACTGGACTCTGAACCTGCCCCCTGACTTGGTCTAGACTGAGGCTTTAAGTGGCTACCGGTGTGTGGCCCAGGGCAGCAGCCACTGCTTTACACGGAGAGTCATTCAAAAAGGAAGTGGACAATATTGAAAGGGACAAGGATGATCCGGGGCCTGGGGACCAAGCCCTCTGAAGAAAGGCTGAAGGATTTGGGAATGTCCAGCCAGGAGAAGAGGAGGTTGAGGGACAGAATGGCTCTCTTGATGTATTTGAAACGTGGAGGAGGGCAGGGAAAAGTTGACAGCAGAGGATAGAACCCACAGTAAGGGCTTTAAACTACATGGAGAACCATATTGACTAGATACCAGGGAAACATTTCCACAGGAAAAGTAGTTCAGCAGTCGAATGGGCTACATCAGGAGGCGGGGAGCTCCCTCTCACTGGAGGTCTTCAAGCAGCAGCTGGACAGATCCTTCTCCTGGATGCTGGAGGCTGATCCTGCACTGAGCAGGGGGTGGAACTGGATGTCCTTAATGGCCCCTTCCCTCTCCAGGGATTCCAGGAGTCCAGGATTCCAGGAGTCTAGTTCAGCAGAGGAATGGGCTGTCTCAGGAGGTGGGGAGCTCCCCCTCCCTGGCGGTCTTCAAGCAGCGGCTGGACAGATTTGGAGATTTTTAAGCAGAGGCTAGATAGCCATCTGACGGAGAGGCTGATTCTGCAAAGGTTCAAGGGGGTGGCAGGTGACAGTGTATGAGCGATTGTGAGTGTTGTGAGGCTTGGACTAGATGACCCATGGGGTCCCTTCCAACTCTATGATTCTATGGTTCTAGGTGCACAGATCTCACCAGTGGGTTCCTATGACAGATCTTCAGGGCCACAGCCTTTCCAATCCACCAGGTACTGATACCCATTGATGCCTGGAGTTCAAAATCTGCATGACTCCACTTTGGTGTAGTGGTTAGGAGTGCAGACTTCTAATCTGTCAAGTCAGGTTTGATCTCAGAGCTCTCTCAGCCTCCCCTCCCTCACAGGGTGTCTGTTCTGGGGAGAGGAAAGGCGACTGTAAGCCATTTTGAGACTCCTGGGAGAGAAAAGCAGCATATAAGAACCAACTCTTCTTCTTCTTCAGTAATCTCAGGGCTCTCTCAGCCTCCCCTCCCTCACAGGTGTCTGTTCTGGGGAGAGGAAAGGCGACTGTAAGCCATTTTGAGACTCCTGGGAGAGAAAAGCAGCATATAAGAACCAACTCTTCTCTTTCTTCAGTAATCTCACGGCTCTCTCAGCCTCCCCTCCAACACAGGGTGTCTGTTGTGGGGAGAGGAAAGGGAAGGTGAATGGAAGCTCCTTGGAGACTCCTTTGGGGAGAGAAAAGCAGCATATAAGAGCCAACTCTTCTTTCTTTTCATGCATCATGACCGGTGGTGGAGGTAGTGCTGAGAAATTCAAAGGATGTGGGCGAGGAACAGGAATGAGCTCTCAATTAATGAAATACCAGGGAAGCCAGAAACATGTGCAAGGATTTCACATGACTCATTTTCAAGCTAGCACAAGATCTCAGACATGTGGGTCCCCTGGAGATGTAATCCTGCTCCTGGCAGCCACACTGCCCTGGCTCTCACTGGGGTAGTGAAGTTGTGCCAAGTTTGTATCACTGCAGGCTGCAAGACTGAATCAGAGCTATGGACACAGGCAGCTGAAAGGTCACCATCAGCTCAAAAAGGATACTGCAGAGCTGGAAAAGGCACAAAAGAGGACCAAAAATGCTCAAGGAAAGGCTGAAGAATATCCAGTTTAGAGTCAAGTTGAATGGAAGGGCGGGGGGTCCTTAGAAAACTATGCAAAAGGGGGAAAGAGGCTGGAGGGTCCCTCTCTCCCCCCCCCCAATACCAGAACTCAGGGATCCCCAAAGAAGTTGATAGGCAGTAAATTCCAGCCAAAAGGAAGTCTTCCTTTACCTCACAAGAAATGGACTTGTGAACGGCTGCTGGCGCCTGCCCAAGGGACGGACCGCTCACTGGGGGCCAGGCAAGGCGGGAAGAGGACCCAGCGCAAGGTCCGGCCACAGCTGCCTCCACCACCGACTGGCGGAAAGGTGAGGAGGCTCAGAAGAAGCAGGAGACAGTAGCTGAGACCGTCCCTGCCCTCCCCCCAGAGGGCCTCCCCCCTGGCCAGGCACAGACGGCCACGCTCCCAGAAGGTCTCCGGAGTGGGGCCCTTGAGGGCGGGCCCATCTCTCCCCCAGAGAGCTTGACAGACAGGAGGAGGAAGAGGCGGATGAAAAGCCACACGCAAGTCTCCTTTTTTGCGTCTGCCAACCAATCCCCTTTGCACCCTGAGGGCCTGACAGAGGAAGCCACCACCAATAGCTAATCAGGCTCTTTGAACCCTTTGCAGAGAGGGGCAGGGGAGAAAAGGGCTGCTCAAGGAATAAATGGTCCAGAGAGGGCTGGGAGCTTCCTCAGGCAGGTTAGGGGCTGGCCTCTGCCTCCAGTCCCTTCAGGAATGCTGGCAGGGGCTCATGGGAATTGTAATCCATGGACTTCTGGTGGACCGCAGTTTGACTACCCCTGCATTAGCGGAACGCAGCACACCGAAGCCCTCCAAGAATGGGGGAGTGGCAGATTCACTTAATATAACCGAATTTTCCCCGAAAGAAGCGTGACACGGCGCAGTGAATAAATCTTCCAAGAAGTAGATTTCAAAGACTAATAAACTTAAAGTTCATTCAAGTGGATGCTAAGGGAGGGCGATATATAAATATAATAAATAAATATCCAGAGGGAGAGAAGGAAGCCTAATCCAGAGAGTCCTTTCCTTACCACCTGGGCATGGCCTTCACCTGTGTGGGAGACGGAGGAGACCAGCCCTGCAGAGGCAAATGCCATTTTGGGCTGTATCAACATCAAAATCACAAGATGTCAGAGTCCCCTTGTATACGGCACTGGTCAGACCACACCTGGAGTACTGTGTGCAGTTCTGGAGGCCTCACTTCAAGAAGGACGTAGATGAAATTGAAAGGGTACAGAGGAGAGCGACGAGGATGATCTGGGGCCAAGGGACCAAGCCCTGTGAAGATAGTTTGAGGGACTTGGGAATGTTCAGCCTGGAGAAAAGGAGGTTGAGAGGAGACATGATAGCCCTCTTTAAGTATTTGAAAGGTTGTCACTTGGAGGAGGGCAGGATGCTGTTTCCGTTGGCTGCAAAGGACATGCAGTAATGGGTTTAAACTTCAAGTACAACGATATAGGCTAGATATCAGGGAAACGTTTTTCACAGTCAGAGTAGTTCAGCAATGGAATAGGCTGCCTAAGGAGGTGGTGAGCTCCCCCTCACTGGCAGTCTTCAAGCAAAGGTTGGATACACACTTTTCTTGGATGCTTTAGGATGCTTAGGGCTAATCCTGCGTTGAGCAGGGGGTTGGACTAGATGGCCTGTATGACCCAACTCTATGATTCTATGAGACAGGTGTCTCCAGGGAAGGCCAGGGGGTGCGAAGGCCAAGGGGCCAGAAGGCCGCTCCCGGGTGAATGCCAGGAGAGGCTCCCCTTCCCCCTCTGCATCCCTGGCACCCGCCTATGTCCAGGAACGGTGAATCTCTTGCTCTGGCACGGGGGGGGGGGGCATGTGATGAGGACAGGGCTTGTTGGCAGACAACCTATCTGGGCGTCTGCCTCTGACGTTGTGTCTCTCTTTGCAACTGGGCTTTCTCTGGTCAGCAGAACAAGGGCCACAGCCTGGGCAAAAGTGCGCCAATATTTTCTCAGGCTGAAGAGTGGCAGCAGGTCAGCAAACGGTGTGTGGGGGGGGGAGAGGGGGGGACTGGATTTTAAAAATTCTCACTTCCTCTGTTAGGAGGCCTCCCTACCAATGTCAGCCCAGCACAGAAACAATCCAATGGCTTTTAAAATTTCCCCGAGGATTTTTGGCTGCTTCCACTTTTTAAAGATTTGTTATGGATTCCATTGCCCGTGAGCACCAGGAGATTTTTATCCACTTACAATCATAACAAAGGAAACTTGTGCCTTTGAGAAGGAAAAAATGCTCTGCAAAATGCAGGAGCCTCCAGAAACAAAAGTCAGCCATTTATCACAGGGATTTACCACAAATCCATCAACCACTGCAAGGAATTTCAGCGCCGTCCTTACCCGTCACCAGCTGCTGTCCCGCTAAACCCACGGGGACGATGCCCAGGTTATTCATAGCTGTGGCCCAGGCTGCCGGGTCCGTGACGGCCATGTTGAGCTGCGTGGTGTCCAGAGAGAGCGTCCCCAAGTCCTCGGCTGCTGGAGGGAGAGCAGAGGAAGCACCATTCAGTCCTGGAGCCAGAGGAGCAAAATCGGCCAGCCGCAAACGGCTGCAGCCCAGGGCCAGGATCCCCTCTTTCCGCGCTCTCTGCCGCTGGCCATCTCTGGGCAAGTGGCCGTACGGCTGCCGGCAAACAAAACCGGTGCCTGCCTGTGGAAAACGAATCCAATAAGGGGCAAAGGTTCCTATGGAAACAAATTCCTAGGGACGCTGGTTGATAATGTTTGCATGAATAACAAATTTAGACTGAACTCCCGTTTATTGCCAAAATACATGAGAAAGGTGGAGGGGGGGAAGCAGCCAGCCTCTATGGCAACACTCAAGGGGGGGGGTCTTTGAGAGAAGAGGGAGGCAGGAGGCCAAGGCAGGCCAAACCACGCAGAAGTCCATCTCTGGCAAAGCCACACTCACCTGCATCCATGGCTCCTGCCGCTTGTCACGCAGCCTCTGACTTCTCCGATCAATGATTCATTTCCCCCGTATTAGCATTTTGAAGGGCGTGAAAGTCTCTCCATCCTGGACATTGAGGACATTCTAGGCGGGAATAAAAGGGAAAGGTCCAAAATCAAAGACTGCTTCCTGCCATCCCTTCCAGCCCAGCTGGGTCTCCACAGCCACTTCAACCGCCCTCCTCCCTCGGACACACCGACCCCAAAGCCACGGGCTGGCCACCGGGGCAGAAGTGGGTGAGCTCCTGGGGGGCCTTGGGCTGAGCCACGCCCCCCCCTTGGGCCTTGCTGGCTCCTGCACAGGCCCCTCAACGAGCGGGTTTACCCTGGAAGGGAGCACTTGAGACTGCAGATGAATTTTTTAAAAAGTTAAAAATTAATTGATGTTGAATGTCTGAAGACACGGGGGCCTGTTAAGTACATTCCCAGGTGCGCAGGAGGGAATGGGCCGGGGGCAAGCGTGGGGCAACCAGGAACACTCTCGTAAGAGTCAAGGACGGGGTGCCGCTCTTAACGGCAGACGGAAAACAAGCAGCAATACAGCTGAGGAGGCAATCAAGTCCTTCAAACAAATTAGTTCAGACTTTTAACGGCTTCTGGCTTACACAGCCATTGTGGCTCCCAATTCCGTTTTGCCACCAGACAGCAAATTAGGACTTGTCTCCCTGCATAGCGGTGGCTGAACGGAGGGCCTAGAAGCACTCAGCTTCCCTCCACTTCATTACCTTTTCAGCTTGGGTGGACCATCTAAGCCCTCCGTGTGGCCCTTCTTTGCTGAATGGAGGGCTCCGTATTTGCTGGATGGTGCCAAGAGGCACCCCTGTCCCTGTCTGGCACATCAACCGCTGCAGCACATGAGCTTTGCATGAGAAGAGTGAGGAGCAATCCTTTGTACTTTTTGACCTTTCCTGTTTTGAATGCAAAAACACCTGAAACCTTCCCTGAGCTCCTTGGACTCCAGCCCCCACGGATTAAGACGTGAGTTGGGGTAGGAAGCCATGCCCGGTCCCCCTCCTCCAGGGTGCCCCCACTTCTGTGACTGCCATTAACTGGGGCTTGGCCAACAGACTCTGCTTAGTCTATGAGCCTGTCTGCTCAGCGCTGGAGCCCCATTCGGCTTGCTTCTGAGCCCTCTCCTGATTCTTGGAGGGTCACCATTGTGCCAGAAGGGGAAAGTGCTGTTCAACAATCCACGCCTGGTCACAAACCAAATGTCACAAAGATCAGTAACAACTGCGGCTAAACCGTGCGTGGCCTCCTGCCTGCAAACATGGGATGGTAAACCTCGCATTTGCAGCCCTCGTCGTGGGAGACCCCTCCCGCGTTTTCCCTCTGCCCCATTGTGGCTTGTTGCCTCCTGATGAGGCTGCAAGGGAAAACAAGCCGAACTCCTCCCCCCCCCCCGTTCCTTGGTTTGTCAATCACAGCAAGCCACCAATCACAGCACAGCAGTTCTCTTGTGGACTGAAACTTTCTCCCCCCCCCCTACCGGCCCTGAAATTATTTTTTTAAGGCACTTCTGTGTTGCTGTGCAGTAATGCCACAACACAGATGCATTTTAAATAAAAATCAACACTGCCACGTTGCAATGGAGAAGCATCAGAATGATGCAGCATCCCCCCCCCCCTTTTGGGATTCATGTCCTTTTGGACTTTTTTTATGTCTGTGTGGATTTCTTAGATGCTCAACATGATAACTGGAGCCTGAAGAGTCATTTTGTGTAAATGGTTCGCTTAAAAACAAAGCGCACACACGGCTGAGTGATCGGGAGAAAGCTGCTTGATCCCCCACCCTTCCCCTTTTATTCCCCAGCTTAAAAAACACAAACGGGTCTCTGTTTTGCCTGCCTCATCCCCAAAAGACCACGGACACTTTAAGGAAGATTTTATTTTACCTTTGACAGTGTAGCTTTGCAGTTGCATTGCAATGCAGACCATGCCATTAAACAGAAGCATGTTGGCCACCCTCACACAACCTGCACAAAAGTTACGAAGCAGCCTGTTGCACCTTAGATCATGAAAGCCCATTCAGATGCTGGTGGGGGAGATGGGGGAGGCAGTGGGCGGATGTGGAGTCCTCATTTCTGCCTTTTAACCTTCTAGAGCAGTGGTCCCCAACCTTTTTATCACCAGGGACTGGTCAACGCTTGACAATTGTACTGAGGCCCGGGGGGGGGGGAGTCTTTTGCCGAGGGACGTCGCAGCCGCCGCCTGAGCCCCTGCTCCGCTTGCTTTCCCGCCGGTGCCCCTGACTCCCCACTGCCCACTGGGGGGCGCTGCCAGCAGCAGCTGCGCAGTGCCACGGCGAGGGAGAGCCCCAGCTATGGCAGCCGCTGGAGAGCACCAAAGGTGAGCCGGCAGCAGTGGCAGGGCAGCAGCTGGGGAAGAGGACGAGGAGGAGCCGCGGCCCGGTACCGACTGATCCACAGACTGGGACCGGTCTCCAGACCGGGGGTTGGGGACCAGTGTTCTAGAGCATCCCCAGAAAGTGGGTGCTTTTGATACCGTAAATTCATGTTTTAAGATGATCATGTTCAAATTTTTGAAAACAGCAACAGAGGGGAAGGGGGGAGGGCTGGAGGAGAGGCAGAGGGTAGGCAGAGTTGAGACGTCCTGCTTTAGAGCCAAAACAACAAACAAGCAAATTGCACTCAATTTAGAGGCACGCTTAGTAGCCGATTCCCAATTCCAGCCAAGCCCCACAAAACCTGGGCGCCAACGTGATCCCCCCCCCCCCCCCCCCCCGAAGCCATTCTGAGGATGGCTTTTGTGATGAACACCGGAAGAGCCAGGCCATGTTCCGGCAGCTGGCCACACGAAGAAAGCCTCAGACAGCCTCACCATCGTAACAAGGACCGGCAGCTTTTAAACCCACGCCACACTCACTTTTGGGTAGTGCTAACTGCCACCAATCAATAACTGAATCCGGAAACCCCCTTCTTTCGGGAGGCGTTCTAGAAGAAGCCCCACACAGAGATAACAAAAGCACAGGCAGCACAAAACACTGGAAACCTGCCAGTGGTGGCGAGGAAGAAAAAAACATGGCCAGCCACATGCCAAATGTCGCCGCATCCCCCTGCATCTTTCCATTTACCATTCTGCCTAGAAACTGATTTTAAAATGGGAGCCCCTCTCCCACATGGAGGAAAAAAGATGCTTGTTGAATGGTTTATACCGGGAGGCTCCAACCTTTGGACACATGAGGGCCGCGTTAGTGTGCCCAGTGCTTAAAGAGGCCCACGTCTTAAATCAAAAGTATTCACCTACTGAGGGTGAGAGCAGCAGACAAGCGGGTTGGAGGGCCACACAGAAAGAGGCCGGGGACCGCATGCAGCCTGCAGGCCTTAGGACGGGGACCCCTGGCTTATACTATGCTTGTCATTTCACACAAGAGCTCTGAAAGGAATCCAAACTGAATGGTATACCTGCCCCAACTCCTTTAATAACATTATTGCACAATTTCAAATTGTAATGAAACTTCACTAAACAGCAGTTTTTTTTTAATTCTCTGAATTTTAAAAGGCTACAGGTCCCAAGACAAGCACCACTCTCTTCAGAGAATGTGGAACTCCCTTGTGCTGGCACCCCTTCTGGAACTCTGAGGAAGCCCGGCAGGTGAAACTCAACGATGGCTGCAGCTGGAGGCGGAGCCAGCCACAAAATGGCTGCCGCAGCTCACACAGGGAAGATCTGGTGCACTTTGGTGGCAGCTGCTGCCAAAACAACCTCTTTCAACAGACGCCACACTGGGAGCCCCTCCTAGACTAGAAGAATTTGCCTGTTTCTGAAAATGATGGCCCTGTGCCTAGATTCATATTTGGGAAAGCAATTATGGTATGTTTTCATTTTAAGACCATTTTCTATTTTCAAGAGATGTTCTGCATTTTACCTGTGCCACAGAAATTCTGATCTAAGTAAATCCCTTATTTATTTTTATTATTATTATTATTATTATTATCAGCAGCAGCAGCAGCAGCAGCAGCTAGTGCTAATTTGGGCTGCAGAAGACACACTAGTTGTTTCAGAGGCAAGGGACGTCTCTCACAAAACCACCTGGCCCACCGTTCTCTATCCCCTCTGGCAGACAAGTGTTCCCCATCGTGGTCCCAGAAAAATGTGGCTAGCCTCCTAACCATATTTACAGACTGCAAAACTCAAGAGGAGTTCTAGCTGCACATCCTGTTCACACACAGCTCAGCGCAGCAGAAAGGGCATAGGAGCCGCAAGGCGCACTGCAATGGCCTACAGTTGCCAACTCTGGAAAGGAAAATTCCTGGAAATTTGGGGGCATAGCCTGGAGAGGGTGGAGCTTGGGAAGGGACCACAGTGGGGTCCAATGCCAGAGGGACCACCCTTTGAAGCTGCCATTTTCTCCCAGGAAAACTGATCTCTATAGTCTGGAGATCTCCTGGCCCTGCCTGGAGGCTGGCAACCATTGAATCAACACCATTGCCACTCAGATTTATGCTCAGAGCTCCTGGTCCACAAATAGATAAATGTGCATCTGGGCAGAGAACTTCTTTTATATAAGGTGGTCTCCAGTCTTGATGGAAATATTTGCCTTTCAAGGGCAGCTTTTTCAGATTCAACAGACACTCTGGGCAGAGTTCCTGCACTACAAATATTTTGAGCAGGGAATTTCCATTCCTCCACCTCTCAGCAAGGTCTAAATATCACTGTAGAGATAGGCCCCATTTTAAAAAATTGCTAGAGAAGTGCTCAGCTATCCTCAGTCGATGAAGTTTCAGTACTATGAGGACACAACATCTCTGCCAAACGTGTGTGCGTCCTGTCCTTAAAACAATATGCCAAGTCCTGAAGAATTCAGAGCTAAGGTTGGGTGTTCTCCATCAGTTCACAGGGCAGGAAAGTATTTCCTCTTCTATTAATTTTGTTTAAAATAAATTACTGATTTGAAATAAGTATCTTTCAACAGCAACTTGGGCTACTTTTGCCATCTCCAGGTGGAGGCTGGAGTTCTCTTGGAACTGTAGCTAATGTCCAGATGACCAAGATCCGTTCCCCTGGAGGGAATGGCCGCTCTGGAGGGTGGGTGCTGCAGCACTGGAGCCTAATGAGGCCCCTCCCCTCCCCGGGGCCCGTCTCCAAAACCCCAGGAACGTACCAGCCTGGAGCCAAGGGTAGCGGCCAGTGCCAGGATGTTCCTTTGGGTAGAGTTGGAGAAGCAACCTTGCTGTTTCACCATTCAGACTATCAGGAGTTCCCTCCCCGAGGCCCATGCCCTGCATGCAACGTGTCGGGTCATTTGAGGACAGGATCTAGGCAAGCTGCCAGTCCCTGGCATGCAAAAGCAGATGCTCCTCTGTCCTCTGGGACGGACAGGGGTGGACCTCAGAGCCAACCTGTGAATCACCACTGCCTCAAAAGGACCGAGAGAGAACCTGCTCCCGTGTGGAAAAGAACACCCTGCAGGGCCCAGGGGTCCTGGGCAGGGGGTAGCTAGGAAAGCCCCCCCCCCCCAGTCTTTGCAATTCAGGTTCCCCAATTTTGCCTCTGCTGACAATCTTTCTATTAACACTTCCAGTATCAGTAATGTGATGAACTGACTTAGTAGAAAAATTAATTAAGAAGCTTCAGTGATCAGCTTTGAAGTCAACTGCCAGAAACCTCGGCAAACAGGTTACCTGCTTTGTACCGTGACAGCTCCCCCCCCCCCGCCCCCCGGCTGTGCTTTTCTTGCCCAGGCTGGGTCAACCTGCCTGCAAACAAGAATGTGACGCAGCCCACAACCAGCGTCCACCAGCCATTTTGCCCACGTAAAACAAGCATTTTGAGAGCAGAAACTGCATGTTAGTTACTCTTTAAACGAGCAAACTGCCCCCTGACGAATGAAAGACCGCCTCTAGCTAGCAATGCAGCCAAGTGTGTGGTTGACGACTTGCCTGTAAACTTCTTCAACAAAGTCCTCCTTAGCCGGGTCCTCCAAGCGGGTTGCCCTGACCTTGCCCAGAATCAGAGAGCGGCATAAACTCAAGCGGTGGGCCCATCCGAGACCAAGCAGAAGATCTGACCGAGACGGCTACGTGAAAACTGCACTGCAACAGCACGGACAGAAAGGGGCCTACCAGCCTCCAGGTGAGGACTGGAGAGCTCCTAGAAGTACGACTGACCTCCAGGCAACCATCACTGGTTCTCGGGAAGAAAATGGCTGCTTGGGAGGGGGAGGTCTACTGCCTGAGACCCTCCCCAGACTATGCTCTTCTCAGGCACCAAGAATTTCCCAACCCAGAGTTGGCAACCTGAACAGGAAAAGAGACTTTGGCGAGAGTCCTGTGGCTTCTAGCTGTGGTGCTGGACTTGCTGGTGAAGTGCAGAGTGGCAGCAGCAGCAGCAGCAGCAGTGGCCAGGGCGTTGGCATGCCTGACAAACAGCCAGCTCCTTCTCTCCAGCCCAGCAGAGAGCTTAGGTTGATAGAACAATTCAAACACACAAAACCAGGCAGGAAGGTCTGTTCTTCCTCACAGACACAAATGCAGTGATGAATTCTCATCTCTCGAATTGCATCCAGTGCTTTCATGGTCTCTTGCTGTTTATGCAGCCACCTGATTGCCATATCACAGGGCAGATCCTGTTGGGTGCTCCCCCCAGCCTCCTTTCACCAGCCTTACTCCATGGGCCAATCCCCAGGAGCCCTTCTGGGTGGTTTGGGGCACCCAGGAAGGGTCAGTCCTCTCTCTTGGCCCTGGGGGGGGGGGGAGAAGCACCGCAGGGCAGGCTTCATCCAGGAACAGCACAGCTGGAGAGGGTTAACAGCCCCCCCTGGCCGGGTGCCCTCTACAGATGTCCACATCTTCTCCAAATGGGAAAACGTTTTGGGATCCTCCACTGAGTGCTGGTCTTCAGACACCTATCAGTTTTCCTTTCCTTGTGCTGACATTCCACTTTCTCACACCGGCCTTTTCTCATTAATTAATTAATTAATTAATTCTATTTATATACCGCCCTCCCCGGAGGCTCAGGGCAGTTTACATAAAACGCAGAAAACAATACAAGAAACAATCCATAGCATATAGATAACCTTAATATTAATACTATTAACTGATAATTGTAATAATGGTCCAGGAGCAGAATGCATTGATGGATTTCTGGAGGGAGGGGGCAGGGGCCCTGCTGATGCTGCTGGTTGTGCCTGATGTCAGCTGAAGGCCTGGCAGAAGAGCTCCCTTTTGCAGGCCCTGCGGAACTGTTTTACCTCCCTCTTAGGCTCACTGTCACACCAACTGCAAGGGAAGGTGGCAGTTTTCAAAATCCCTGCCCAGTTCTGCATTCTTTTCCTGGTCTCACAGCCACCATTTTGCTCACCCCGTCACTTGCAGGCTTTTTAAAATTCCACAATCGCTTTTCCACTGGAACTTTACAGCAGTTCCCATTTTTGTTTGCAAAGCCTTCCAATGGTGCAGTGCAGCGAGGAATAGATGCAGGGAAATGGCAGCTGAGGAAGGAAAGAGGGCTCAGACCTTCCATGTTGAGTCTCGACTGCCACTGACTGTGTATTTGCAGCAGCAATGAAGGCAAAACAAAGAATCTTCATGTGGAGAACTTAAATGAACTGCACTAAAATGCGGGAGTTCAATCCCAGCAGCCGGCTCAAGGTTGACTCAGCCTTCCATCCTTCCGAGGTCGGTAAAATGAGTACCCAGCTTGCTGGGGGGTAAACGGTAATGACTGGGGAAGGCACTGGCAAACCACCCCGTATTGAATCTGCCATGAAAATGCTGGAGGGCGTCACCCCAAGAGTCAGACATGACCCGGTGCTTGCACAGGGGATACCTTTACCTTTTTTATTTGAACATGGACAATGGTGCCAGAGCTTGCAGCAAACCCAGATGTCAAGTTTGCCGTCACATCCATCCAGACAATTCAATCAGTAGACCCAACACCATCAAAGGCTTATTAACATTCTCATCTTATTTATTTAAGTATTTTATTTATAATTCCGCTTCCATCCCACCACACCCATGACCAACTCGTGACGGTTAATAATCTGAATAAAACCACATTAAAACCCATAATAAACCCCCTTAAAAAGAACCACATAATCCAAAGCCAATTGGCGACTGATACCTCTCCCCATTCCCCCAGAGAGATACCATATTCAGCTTATACCCGGGTAACTAATTAACAGCCTGCCCCCAGCCAGCCAATCGCAGCATTGCATCTGCAACCTAAGCTCTTTGCAAGTGAGCTAGTGGCCTCCAGTTAACCTTTGCCTTCTGCAAAGATCTTAAAAACTAAGCTCTTTGCAAGTGAGCTAATTGCTTCCAGCTAACCATTACCTTCTACAAATATCTTGAAAGCTTACCCTGGCAGCTTGTAGGACATCAATGGTTTGACTGAGAGATTCTGATATTTTCCCCCTTCTTCCAAACTATTCTTTTGGTTTCTGGGGGTAGGGTAGGGTGGGTTTTGAGGGTGCTTTGGGATTTACTGTTTTTTCAGTGTTTCTTCTTTTATCTGAGGGGCAGCAGTGTTTGCCTTTTCTTCTTGGGGTTATGTTTCTTTTAAAAGTTTATTTTTACAGTTCTTTCTTTCAGTGTTTTGTTCTGGGGGGCACTGTAGCCCCCAGTTTGGTAGCTGTTGTACTTGTTGTAGTAGGTTGCCAACTCTGGGTACTATTGTTCTGCTCTGGTTTGCTGGCCTGGGGATCACCGTTTGGTTCTCCTGCCAGAGCTGTTCTCACAGAGCAGTTCTGTCAGAGCTCTCTCAGGGTGTCTGGCATCAGGAGAGGTAGGGAAGGCAATTGTAAGCTGCTTTGAGACTCCTTTGGTTAGTGAAAAGCGGGGTACAAAAACCAGCAGCTATTCATCCACTTGACTTTTCTGTATTTGTTGGGAGGGAGGCTGGATGGGAAAGCCTGTGATGATGGAGCATGGATTAAGCACTTAGGCCACCCTGTAAATTTACCAGTAGCCTGCTGCATTTCCCATCCACGGCTTATATGCGAGTCAATAAGTTTGCCCAGATTTTGTGGTAAAATTAAGCGCCTCGGCTTATATGCGGGTCGGCTTATATGCGAGTATATGCGGTACATCTCTAGTGGCATTGGAAGAGCTGCCTAGCTCTTGATCGATGGAGAATAAAGAGGGAATCCCAGATCTTATAGCCCCAGCCTCAACCAAAGACCTGGCAGAAGAGCTCTGTCTTGCAGGCTCTGTGGAACCTTGGAAGCTCCATCAGGTCCCTCAGCTCTTCCAGGAGCTTATTCTACCAGGTCAGAGCCAGGACAGAAAAGACCCTGGCCTGGGTTGAGGCCACGTGAGCTTCCTGGGTTGCGGCCAGGGACTACCAATAAATTAGCTACTTCACAGGGATGTGCAGAGGCAAGTGGCCCATCAGATAAGTGGGGTCCAGACTGCAGATGGCCTTAAAGGTGAGTACCAAGATATTGAACCTGATCCAGACCGCAACTGGCAACCAATGCAGCTGCCTCAGGCTGGAGGGGGACCCTCCAAGGTGTACTTGTTGAAGAAGAAGAAGAGTTGGTTCTTAGATGCCGCTTTTCTCTACCTGAAGGAGTCTCAAAGTGGCTTCCATTCACCTTCCCTTTCCTCTCCCCACAACAGACACCCTGTGAGGTGGGTGAGGCTGAGAGAGCCCTGATATCACTGCCCGGTCAGAACAGTTTTATCAGTGCCGTGGCGAGCCCAAGATCACCCAGCTGGTTGCTTGTGGGGGAGTGCAGAATCGAACCCGGCTCGCCAGATTAGAAATCCACACTCCTAACCATTACACCGAACTGGCGTTGTGAGGACCCTAGCAGCTGCATTTTGCATCATCTGCAATTTCTGGATCAAGGGCAAAGGCTGGGCAGAGTCAGAAAGCTTCACCTTCCAGTCCAAGGTCTAAAACAAGCTGAAAGAACAGCAGCTCCACCAGCTATAGCCAGGTTTCACTGAGGTCAGAACACTGCAAAGGATTATACCCACAAGAACCATGGTCTTTCCTGGGAGTTAGAGCACAGGCTGCAAGCCACACATTGTATCTCTGCTGAACTATCTTGGTTGCTCCTGCTCTGTGGGGATAGATCCTGGTCAACTTATGGGCCGCGTCCTGGGTTGGTGTTTAGGTGCCCCAATACCTCGGAGGAAAAAGGGGAAATCAGGTGGGGAAGCTCCAACTGCAGGCTCCTTAGGGACAAGTTCTGGTGGAAGAGCTCCAATGTCAGACCTTCAGGGGCAAGCTCTGGGGGAGGAGCTCCAACTGCAGGCTATTCAGAAGTATAAAGCTCCTTCATGCCAGGAATTTTCTTTTTGAAAACTATGGAACAATCCCATTGTCTCAAGCCCTATCCCCTCCAGGCCACCTATGGACAACATAGAATTATAGAATCATAGAGTTGGAAGGGGCCATACAGGCCATCTAGTCCAACCCCCTGCTCAACGCAGGATCAGCCCAAAGCATCCTAAACATCACATCCCACAACAGGTGAAGTATGATTCTGACTCTTCACCAACCCATGAGCCTTTGGTCTGGAAGGCTCTTGCTGCTACCTGATAGTGTGCCTCTTCTGGCTACATGGTGGCAGACAGTGGTTGGTTGGTTGGGCTTCTTGGCACATTTGTCTGTCTCTCAAGTCTTCTCCAATGACCTGTCTCTCTTCTGCAGGCATATCCATCATAGTTCTCCCTTAACAAGTTTATTTCACAAAGATAACCTGAATTTTTGGCAATACTGTTCAGCAACAACAAAAACCTATCCTAATATCAGGCAATTTTGAATAGACGCAGGTATACACAAACCCATTTCTGCCACTGTTTTGGGAGTGCAAGAGATTGTAAAATTAACCACAATTGTTTCTATCAAATTAAATAGCTGGTCTAATCTATAATTTCAAAATTACCTCACTTACCAAAGAGGCTGTAATTACACTACAGGGAGCAACTTCAATTGTATTTTTAAGTGTCTCTTTCCAAAACGGCCACGAGTCTAAGAAAATGCCAAGACTCTTACCTAGAGAATTGTAATGTAATCCGCCCTGGGTCCCCAGAGATTGGTTGGAAAATAAATGTGAATAATAATGATAATAACAAATAAAAGGCAGAGGTAGCCCTGCTCCCTCCCTTCTGACAGGACCCCACGTAGCAATGGGCTTAGCGCATGCTGCAATTGATATGGGTTTCCCCAGTATCTGATTTCACAACACACCCTCTGTAACCACCAGTATGATGGATCGCCTGTCACATAAACCTGTATGGTGGCATACTCAGGAACATCAAGTGTTGTGTCTCCAAGGGCCAAGCTAGACATGACATCATTCTTGTGGCCTCCACCACAAGGTTGCTACTGCCAATGTGGAGTCACTTCGAAAGGTCCCAAGGGTCCAGTCTGCTCCTAGTGGACCCCCATGCATTTCCAAGTGCCACAATCATAGAATCCTAGAGCTGGAAGGGATCTCCTGGGTCATCTAGTCTAACCCCCTGCACTATGCAGGACCGATAGGGTTGTGAGTGTCCTGCATAGTGCAGGGGGTTGGACTAGATGACCCAGGAGATCCCTTCCAGCTCTAGGATTCTATGATTCTTGGAGGGAGCGAGAGAAGTGCCAGCCAGGGCTGCACTTTCACAGCATGTTTAAACAGCTTTAAATGGGCAGAGGCATCCGCATGGTGCTCTCAAGCACACTGTCAAATCTAGTCCGGCCCCAAGCAAATGAAAGATGAGGGGAGAGCTGGGCAAGAAAGAAGGTCCACGAAAGAGTATTTGCAGGACGAGATTTAGTGGCTTCAGATGTGATTTATACAAAAAGCAGAGCTCCGATATTATGAAGCAGAGGGTGGGTGGACAAGCACTGAGGGAAGGCTGCCCTGAGTGAAGTCACTGGTCAGGAGTGGATTGGAAAATCGTAAGCAATAGAAGTCCGTGTCTTTGAGGTACAAATTCTAGATAAATCATCGAGCCTGTTCCAGACGGGGACAAGGAAATTTGGGCTTCATGAATTGGAGTGAGCTGTTCTGACCAAGCTCTTGAGACAGACTTGAAGCTGCCCAAACTACTCCTTCAAGGCTATACGTGGCCTGGCCCCTGCATAACTGTGAGACTGCCTCTTCCAGTATACCCCCCAGAAGTGAGTTACACTCGGCTAATACCAAACTGGGGGAGATTCCTTGCCCCAGTGAAATCCAACTGTCCCTGATCAGAGCAGGGTCTTTTCAGCCCTGGCCCCTGCCTGGAAGCATAAGTTGCCGGGCCCTGACGGAACTAAGAAAGTTCCGCAGGGCTTGTAAGATGGAACTCTTCCGCCAGGCTTATGATTGAGGCCAGGATGAATAAAGAATGGCAGCAAGCCTTCTTCCTTTTCCAACGCGCCCCCCCCCCACCTTCTCCAATCTCCCATATCAGTTTCCCCACACCTAGAGAACTCCACCACACCTGCAGAACAAGGCACTCAGAAAGGCCTGAGGGATCTGGAAACGGTTCCTCAGCATGTGAAGACTTCTGCAGGGTTTTATGTTTTAAGATGGTTTTAGTTTATTGTGTGTTGTGAGCCACCTGGAGCCCATTCGTGGGGAGGGGTGGTCTACACATTGAAATATAAACAAATAAAAGGAGGATTGATTTGAAATAATAATTAATCACGCTCCACTCAAGCTTGGTGGAACGGGAGGGGCTCTTTTGCAAAAGGGATAAGTTCTACATTCCTGCAATTACCCAGCATGATGTTTTGAAATTGTGCCACGATTCATGCGCAACAGGTCACTCTGGTTTTGTAAAAACCCTCCACTTTGTGCAGCAACATTACTGGTGGTCTTCTCTCTGCAAGGATATGGAGGTTTATGTCCAGGGTTGCCCAGTGTGTCTCACAAGCTTCGGGAAACTCTAGAGACCCCAGCCACCCCCTGGAGGGATATCTCCATGGATTTCATGACAGATCTTCTCCCCAGCTGGGGGACCATGGGCAAGACCATTTTGTGGGTGGTTGTGGGCCTGTTTTCCAAGCAAGCCTATTTTGTGCACTGTTCCTCCTCCCCATGTCCCAGAAACTGGCAGCCTTTTTTATCCAGAACGTGTACAGTTTACATGGGTTGCCCCACAAATTAATCTCAGATCAGGGCTCTCAGTTCAAGTTCTGGTGAGAGCTCCTGACATCGCTGGTGGTCAAGCAAACTCTGAGTTCAGGCTACCGCCCAAAGACTAATGGGAAAACCGAGTGGGTTGACCAGGTTCTAGGATAATTCCTTCATTGCTTTGTCAACTACCAGCAGAATGACTGGGTTGATCTAATTCTACTCGATAGTTCGTCTATGGCAGTGGTTCTTAACCTTGGGCTGGGGTCCCCATTTCGGGTTGCCTGGCCCCTTCCCCGGGGTCAGCAGGTTGCCTGCCGATGTGGTGGCGGCGGCATGTAGAGGCGTGTGGTGGCCGCAGCGAGCGGTGGGCAGCAGTGGTGGGCAGCAGCGTATGGAGGTGTGTGGTGGCGATGGAGGCGGGCGGAGGCAGAGGCCGGCAAAGGTGGGCGGAGCCATGGCAATGGCTGCCTCCACGCTGCCTCAATTGTTGTGTTCATGCACACGAATGCCACCCATGCACACGCATTTCCAACACCCCACTTGCTCCTTCTGCAGCTGCCCAGCCTGCAGGAGGGCAGTGCCGGCACCTGCCTAGGAATGCACCAAAACACTTCACTCAGCTCTTTCAGAGCTGGCAGGAAAGTGACCCCCCTCCCCCCCGCTGGTCCAAATTCACCCCATCCCACCTGACTCCGTCCAACAAGCCCAATGTGCTCTGCAGCAGGGCCACCACAGAATCCCCGTGGTTAAAAGAAGTGAGAAAGGAGAGAAGAGGGAGCCAAGGGAGCAAGACGCGCACTCAAACCTGGCCCGGATTGGGACAGCGAGCAACGTGGACGTGGCGATGGAAGCAGCAGCCCCCTCCCCCAGGCGGGGGCCTCACCCCCCTCCAGTCATCTCCTGTGGGGGTTGCCACATCTGGGGGGGGCGGCGGAAGCACCTCTGCAGCACTAAACTGGCAGCTCCTCCGGCTGGGTCCCCACTGGGCTTTGGCACCGAAGTTGCTGTCGCGGCAAAGGAAAGGTTGAGAACCACTGGTCTGTTGAGTCCATGCAAGCATGGGAATGCCTCCCTTTGAGGTAGTTTATGGAACTAAGGCATTAGCAGTACCCATATGGATTCCTTGTCCTGACAAACCTCTGGACCTAAGACTGGGCAGCAAGCATCCAGGCAGCCTGGCCATGCATTATGGCAGCTCTGAACACAGCTAAAGAGGAGTCAGTGCAGTTAAGCTAGGAACAATGACAGTCTGGAGTGGCTGTCTGTCAGCAGTTGCTGCAGCCATGGGTGCTGTGCTTGGTGGTGCCTCTGGTGTGGATGGTCCAAAGTCACAGCAGCATACCAGGAGGACATGGCCATCAGTAACTTGAATGCTTTAATAGCCTGAGTGACCGTGGCTGGGATCCAGTTGGGTCCATCACTGTAATTACAGACATATACTGAGTTATTCAGGGTGAAAGAACAGGGCGCAGTGGAGACCTCTTGGCACTCTGACCTGGTTTGCAGCGGCACTTGCAGCATCTTCAGGCAGCGGTCCTGGCAGGTCTTGCAGCGGTGGACCCAGGACTCAAAGTCCTTGTTGATCCCAGGCCACCAGAGGTAGCTCCATGCCAGTGCTTTCATATGCATGATGCCACTGGCAGCCGTAGTTTGAGGGGTACCATGACTAGCTATTTCACAGCAAACACGCCTTGTGGGCCAACAACTGCCAGGCAGTGAAGGGGGCAAAGTCCTGGTCTTGTTTTTCTGTAGGCCACCCTACACATGTGGGTTTGAATCCCATCCTCGTCGCCAGCATAACCTATGTGGGTTCTTAGGAAGAATGCCAGGCTTCTGAGCAAATGGACAGCTCTTAAAAAGTGACCTCAGTGGTGAGTCCATGTTGAAGCAAGCAACAAGACTGAAATCCCCCAATAAAATCTCGACGTGAATATATATTAGAGAGGCAAAAGAATATCCCGCAGCTGCCTGTGATTGGCTTAACTAGAGCATAATTACTTTAAACTGATTGGCTCCCACAGCGGGGACTCTTGCAACACATTGGCTGGTTTCGTGTCTGCTAGGATCCTGCATAGGACCTCAAGCTCGACCTTCAGCAGATCCACATACACAACAGCCCCGTTTAAAATATGCAACAGCCCCGTTTAAAATATGCTCCCCTCCAGTCTTCTGGCATCTCTCCAGTCCTCCAAGAGGACCTAAAGATTATGGACAAGGGCTCCACAAGCCTCACAGAATTTGGGGGGGGGGGGGATGGATTCCTCTGTATAGCCCTGGATTGTGAGGGAGGGAGCGTTCCACAAAGCAGTCATGATTCTGAGAATGTGCAATGAGGCAAACCTGTGTCTGGGGCCCACCCTGACCTAGGTGCTTTTTCCCGTAGGATCCCTCTGCCTTTTCTGCCTGCCACCTCAATACAAGGTGACATTTCATCATCCATCAAAGCTCAGCAGGAGCTTTAACACAGCGGAATATTAGAATGTCTTTTAAAATGATTATTCTTGCTTCAAAAACACGATAGTGGGCGGACAGAAGCACATTAGCCTTTGAGAGAAAGCAACCTTATGAATATAGATGGGTTCGACATAAAGGAAGAACGGAGTCCTTCAATGTGTTGCAGGTAGGAACGAGCCCGACGTCCTGGGACTGAAAAAGCCTTTCTGCACAGCTGACTCCACATGACAGAAGGGGAAGAGGAGGGAAAGGAAGCAGGCTGGAGGCGCTCCTGGCATGGCAAGGCAGCAGACCCGAGGCTCTAGGAAGTTGCTGCAGCAGGTGAGGAGGAAGTGGCATAGGAATTCAGAGCAGACCACCTGATAAACGTGCACCAAGGAAAGACAAACTGAGCACTCTACAAACCAAAACAGACAAGCAGGATGACTCTCCTGGCCCTCCTTTACCTGGGCACAATTCCATAAATGCAAAAACGAAATGTTATTGTATAGTGAATATCTCACTGCAAAGGAACATGAGGCAACCCCACACCCACCCCACTGGCCCAGCGATTCTTTTGTGGAAGAAGACGTTTTGCACATCCATTTGTGAAATCATCCATAAATACCACACTGCAATATGAAACTCAGACTCTCACAAATGAAGAATCTCAAAAAGGAGAACATGTACATCTATCCTCCTCCAAGAGTGCTGGAAACAGTCACATGATGGTCCTGGGAAGTTGGGCAATGAAATAGGTGTCTGCAAGGTGGATTGCACATATTAAGGGGTGGGAATCCAAATTCTACACCAAGAACACGTAGCCCTAATAAGATATGCCAACGATACAAATCCAATACAGACGTGTCCCTTGCTCTGATCAGGACGGTCCAGGTTAGCCGGACCTGGTCAGATCTCAGAAGCTAAGCAGGGCCAGCCCTGGTGTGCGCTTGGATTGGAGGCCACTGCAGAGGCCCATGGTCACTATGAGGGCCAGACAAGGGCAAAATACCTTGCCTCACAAGCCCTGGGCCACACATTACAGGCACATATGTGTATCTTGCAATTCCTCCTTGTGGCTGACAAAATAGTCTCTTCTGGCTCTTCAAAGCGGATATTCCAAACCTTTTTGGTCTCTAAGGTACTACTGGACTCAATCCTATCTCTGCCCTGATAATGTGTGCCAGAAATCTGGGGGAAAGTAGCCAGGCTTCAATGCCCCGCCAAATTCCCAAGAAGCAGATTCTGGTGCAAAAGAAATCTCTTTATTGAAGGATTACGTGGAACTGGCACAAGGAACTTTCCTTGCTGAAACTTAGTACAAAGCCAGTACCCCAATATGGATGCTCCCAACCCTCCCCCCTCCCCGAACCTGAGACTTGGCGTGCAAATGCTACGTGCATGACATTAACCACATTCCCCCACTAACAAGCCCACGTAGACGGTTGCTGGTCACAACATTCCAGGAGAATTCCATTTGCCCTTCAATGACAGTACCATGAGGTAAGGCATAAGAGGGAAGACAGTTCTCTGGCAATTTACTACCAAAGTAATTGGGAGTAGGAGTGAACTCCAGGGCATCACAGGGCAGAGCCAGAGAAACAGGCCAAAGGAGCTAAGCATAGAAACAGAACATGGGGAGGACATGTGAATCTGAGAAGAACATGTGAACTTAACACAAGGTATGGGGGAATCAGGAGAAAGGTAGAACAAGAGGACATAGAATCATAGAATCAAAGAGTTGGAAGGGGCCCTGGACTCTAGCCTCTTTGCTCTCAGACGTGCCTCAGTGCTTGAAGCCAGCAGCAGGTAAGGGGAAAGGGCCCTGAGCAAAGGGTTGTGGTGGAGGGCTTGCTAACAAGGGCCTCCCAGCCTGCAGACTGCCTGCTAAGGAGCTCTGTCCCGGCCCTGCTAACAAGCTGCCCAGCCCCCGCCCGCCCCCACCGGGAGCCAAGGGAGGGGACCCTTTCAAAGCCCGTTCTTAGGAACTGGCTTTGCAGCTAGTTATAAAATGATTGTGAAAGCCGAACTATAATCAGATACTTTTATAGTCTTGTCATTATTCATTGTTAAGATCTCCCAGTGCATAATTTCTAAACAGTAATGATTTGAAGTGCTTTATTTACATGCATGGAACTCCAACCTGGTGAGAAATAGAGAATTCCAGAGTGTGCCTGAGGAGCTACTTAGGCACAGAGCTATTTCAGTGTTGTGACTGCACATATAAGAACATCTCTTTTGAACTGGATGCTGATAGAAATAAAATGAAAGAGACCCCTAGATCCTATGAAGGAGGAAAAAAGCAGCCATTTGCTCTGGAGGAATCGATTTCCACAGTCTAGAGATGGGTTGCAGTTCCAGGAGATCTCCCAACAGAAAAGCCAACACCACAAACATTTTACTTTAAAACAGAGACTTTTTATACTCAGTGGAGAGACACAGGAGGAAGGCCTGGCAGCCCCTGCCCATCCCTGCAGGGCACTGGCTTCCACCGGTCCCGCCCCACCCTCCCTCCCTCCCGCTGCAGCCTGCAGCATCCCCTTCCTCCTCCCAGCAGCACTCCCAAGCAACGCTTTTGCCAGCCCAGCCGAAGGTGGGTGCTGCTTCTTGTTGAGGGATGGGGTGGGTGGGGCAGGGGGACATGGGGAGGGCATTTGTTGGTCCCTGAATTTCCTAGCTGAGTCCTTTCTGGCTTAGAATGGACCAGGCAGGATGCAGTAATCATAGCCCATGGGTAGCTTCCCCCACCTAAACATGGCATCATTTCGGGTCATGGTGGGACTGCCGTCACAATGCCACCATTATGATTGTGTCACACACATTCAAGGAGGAAGTCCAGTATCTAGCATGGAGCTACTCACATTCACAGAATCACCTCCCCACACACACACACACACAAAGGCTATCAACATTTGTGGCACAGGAGTAGCTTTCATGAGTCACTGCAGATTCCCTGAAGAGAGCTATGACTCCTCATAGACTCATAGAGCTGGAAGGGGCCTCCAGCGTCATCTAGTCCAACCCTCTAGAGAATTCAGGAAACTCGCAACTATCTCCCCACCCACAGGAACCCCAATTCCAAGCCCAGATGATGCCCCCCCCCCAAAAAAAACATAATCCCTTGGCCAGCTGGAAGAAATTCGCCTCCTGATCCCAAAGTGGTGATTAACATTTCCCTGGGAATGCATGAAAGGGCCACAAGTACTTAAAGATGGCTAATTGTCTTCTCTCCAGGCTAAACTCCCCCAACCTTTCCTCCTACGTCTTGGTCTCAAACCCCTCACCATGTTCATTGCCCTCCTCTGGACATGCTCCAGTTTCTCTACATCCCTCTTCAACTGGGGTGCCCAAAACTGAACACAGGACTCTGAGGAGAGTACAGCAGTACCATCACCTCACAAGATCTGGACACGATACTTATTTTGATACAGCCCCAAATCCCCTTTGCCTTTTTAGCCACCGAGTCACACTGCTGACTCATGTTCAATGTATGGTCTACGAAGACCCCTAGATCCTTTTCGCACATGCTACTGCCAAAACAGGTATCCCCCGTCCTATAATGATACATTTGATTTTCCTCCCTAAATGCAGAACTTTACATTTGTCCCTATTGAACTTCATTTTATTAATTTAGCCCAGTTTTCCAGCCTGTCAGGATAATCCTGTATCCTGATTCTGTCTTCTGCTGTGTTTGTTACTCCTCTCAGTTTAGTGGCATCTGCAAATTTAACAGGCAACCCCTCTATCCCTTCATACAAATTGTTTGTGGATATGTTGAACACAGTTTCCTAATGAAAACACAGTTCCATTTGGGGGGGGGGAGTATATTCAGTGTATACCAATATAACTATGGCTTCTTACATTTGGTTTCCATTTAGAAGATATTTTAGAAGATATTTAGAAGATATTATATTATAAACATTCATGAATCATAGAATCACAGAATCATAGAGTTGGAAGGGGCCATACAGGCCATCTAGTCCAACCCCCTGCTCAACGCAGGATCAGCCCTAAGCACCCTACAGCATCCAAGATAAATTGTTAAATTGTTGTATAACCATTTAATGTAAGTAACAACTACATACATTTTACCACCATTTGGACTTAAACATGTTTTTATATTTTATATTCTTGTAACATGGTATTCAATTTCAAAACGGGGGAAGAATGTGTTTGGCAGGAACCTGGGGACATTCATCAGGAGAGCTTTAAACTAAAGCCACAAGGGGAAGGAGATGATCAACATAGGGAGTGTATGGAAGGAAAACGATCGGAGGCAGCCCAACTGGCAAGGCCAGCACATAGGGAACCAAAAGTAAAAGGATTCAGATGTCTTTATACTAACGCCCGAAGCATGGGCAATAAAAAGGAAGAGCTGGAACTTCTCATGCTGATGGAAAGGTATGATCTAGTAGGCATCACGGAAACTTGGTGGAATTATTCTCATGACTTGAATGTAATGGTGGATGGATATGAACTGTTCAGAAAAAACAGAATAGATCGAAGAGGTGGAGGAGTGGCACTGTATGTGCTTGAAAATATCCAAGCAGCAGGACCTTGTCATCATGGGTGACTTCAATTTCCCAGATGTGTTATGGGAAACAAACTCTGCAAAGCGTCCTCAATCATGCAACTTTCTGACCTGCCTGGCTGACAATTTCATTTATCAAATGGTAGATGAACCCACAAGAGGTTCAGCCATACTGGACTTAATACTGACCAACAGGCAAGAGTTGGTGGATGAGGTGAAGGAGGTGGGGACCCTAGGGGGAAGTGACCATGTCCTCATAGAATTCCTTTTGAGATGGGGAGCCAAGGACGCTTGTAGCCAGA
Source organism: Paroedura picta (assembly GCF_049243985.1). NCBI lineage: Eukaryota > Metazoa > Chordata > Lepidosauria > Squamata > Gekkonidae > Paroedura > Paroedura picta. The sequence continues at coordinate 122,579,563 of NC_135374.1, read as the reverse complement.
CGCGGATGTTGGATTTTCGTAGGGCAAACTTTAATAAACTCAGAGACATAATGAGTGTCATACCATGGACGAGAATGCTGGAAGGGAAGGGAGCATGTGAAGGGTGGGCGCTACTCAAACAGGAGCTATTGCATGCTCAATCAATGACTGTCCCAGAAAGACGAAAACACTGCAGGAGCTCTAAGAAGCCTATTTGGATGAACAGAGAACTTCAAGAGGAACTAAGAAAGAAAAGGAAAATGTTCAAGAAATGGAGGGAAGGACAGAGCTCTAAAGAAGAGTACCTACAGGTTACTAGGCACTGTAGATCATTCATCAGAAAGGCCAAAGCTGAGAGTGAGCTAAGATTGGCCAGGGAAGCCCATTGTAACAAGAAAAGATATTTCAGTTATGTGAGGAGCAAACATAAAGTAAAGGAGGCAATAGGCCCACTGTTGGGTGCGGATGGACAAACTCTAACGGAAGATGCAGAGAAAGCAGAAAGGCTTAGTGCCTATTTTACATCTGTTTTTTCCCACAGATCAAAGTGTTTAGGCACATCTAGAGATGGCCATAGCCAAAGGACAGTGTCTGGGTGGCAGGTTAACATGGATAGAGAGGTTGTTGAGAGGCATTTAGCTGCACTGGATGAGTTCAAATCCCCTGGTCCGGATGAAATGCACCCGAGAGTACTCAAAGAACTTTCCAGAGAACTTGCACAGCCCTTGTCCATCATCTTCGGAACCTCTTTAAGGACTGGAGATGTCCCGGAGGACTGGAAGAGAGCAAATGTTATTCCGATCTTCAAAAAAGGGAGGAAGGATGACCCGGGAAACTACAGACCAGTGAGTCTGACCTCTGTTGTGGGGAAGATAATGGAGCAGATATTAAAGGGAGTGATCTGCAAACATCTGGAGGACAATTTGGTGATCCAAGGAAGTCAGCATGGATTTGTCTCCAATAGGTCCTGCCAGACCAACCTGGTTTCCTTTTTTGACCAAGTAACAGGTTTGCTGGATCGGGGAAATTCGGTTGATGTCATTTACTTGGATTTTAGTAAAGCTTTTGACAAGGTTCCCCATGATGTTCTGATGGATAAATTGAAGGACTGCAATCTGGATTTTCAGATAGTCAGGTGGATAGGGAATTGGTTAGAGAACCACACTCAAAGAGTTATTGTCAATGGTGTTTCATCAGACTGGAGAGAGGTGAGTAGCGGGGTACCTCAGGGCTCGGTGCTTGGCCCGGTACTTTTTAACATATTTATTAATGATCTAGATGAGGGGGTGGAGGGACTACTCATCAAGTTTGCAGATGACACCAAATTGGGAGGACTGGCAAATACTACGGAAGATAGAGACAGAGTTCAACGAGATCTGAACACAATGGAAAAATGGGCAAATGAGAACAAGATGCAATTTAATAAAGATAAGTGTAAAGTTCTGCATCTGGGTCAGAAAAATGAAAAGCATGCCTACTGGATGGGGGATACGCTTCTAGGTAACACTGTGTGTGAACGAGACCTTGGGGTACTTGTGGATAGTAAACTAAACATGAGCAGGCAGTGTGATGCAGCGGTAAAAAAGGCAAATGCCATTTTGGGCTGTATCAACAGAGGCATCACATCAAAATCACAAGATGTCATAGTCCCATTGTATACGGCACTGGTCAGACCACACCTGGAGTACTGTGTGCAGTTCTGGAGGCCTCACTTCAAGAAGGACGTAGATAAAATTGAAAGGGTACAGAGGAGAGCGACGAGGATGATCTGGGGCCAAGGGACCAAGCCCTATGAAGATAGGTTGAGGGACTTGGGAATGTTCAGCCTGGAGAAAAGGAGGTTGAGAGGGGACATGATAGCCCTCTTTAAGTATTTGAAAGGTTGTCACTTGGAGGAGGGCGGGATGCTGTTCCCATTGGCTGCAGAGGAGAGGACACGCAGTAATGGATTTAAACTTCAAGTACAACGATATAGGCTAGATATCAGGAAAGAGTTTTTCACAGTCAGAGTAGTTCAGCAGTGGAATAGGCTGCCTAAGGAGGTGGTGAGCTCCCCCTCACTGGCAGTTTTCAAGCAAAGGTTGGAGACACACTTTTCTTGGATGCTTTAGGAAGCTTAGGGCTAATCCTGCATTGAGCAGGGGGCTGGACTAGATGGCCTGTATGGCCCCTTCCAACTCTATGATTCTATGATTCTATGATTCTATGATTCTATAGTTATGCTACTGAGGAAATTATACCGACAATGTGTAATTAATCTGCTTCCTCACCAACAGCCTGGCGGTCAGCCTCTTCAGACTGCTTTCGGCAACTGTTGACGGGTCGGGCCCCCCAGCCCACCCCGGGGTGGTATTTTAGAAGCATATCTAGAAATGTCAGCAGATCCTGTTTATTTCCTTTATGAATGGACCACCTATTAATTATGAAGCATCTCACAAAATGCCGGACTCATATTCATTGGAACGGTACAATTTCTGCAATGTGAACTGGAATGCAGCAGTGACAGGGGTGTGTGTGTGTGTGTGTTTGTGTATGTGTGTGTGCGTGTGTTCCATTTAATGCTTACAGTGCCTCCAGGTAACAGGGCTTTTCTTTCAAGATTCTGCTGTCAAACATTCCTGACCTTTTTGCAGATCAATGCTTTTTCAACAGTGCATCAAATCAAACAAGAATATTTTCCCCCTTTTTTTGAAAGAAATAGCTGATAATACATGGTTATTTTTCATAGTAGCCTATATTTCATGAACCCTGGAATTGCAGGGATGGGGGCAGGGGCTGCCTCGGAGCTTTATTTATACCACCCGTAGATTCTCAACAAGGGAAAAGTTCCCTACATTGCAAAGCTACAAAAAGTTACAAAACATCTTATCTGTAGAGCAGGCAGGACCGGAAAGTATATGTCGACAGGAAATTTTATTTACGTTTAGACCAGGCATGGCTAAACTGTGACTCTCCAGATGTCCATGGTCCACAATGCCCATTAGCCAGTACATGCTGGCAGGGGCTCATGGGAATTGTAGTCCATGGACATCTGGAGAGCCACAGTCTGGACACCCTTGATTCAGCCGATTTCTTGCAGATTCGGGTGGGCTGAAGCATGTTGGTCTGAAGCAGCCGAACAAAGTGGGAGTCCCATCAGGCACCTTTGAGACCAACCAAGTTTCACTCAAGGGTAAGCTTTCACCTGCAGTGGTGTCTGTGCACCTGACAGCTTATACTTGGAACGAAAGTTGGTTAGCCTTCCAGGTGCCTCCAACTTTATTCTCCTCTTCCTCCCCTCGGCCCTCCTACCAGGCTTGGTAGAATGTCGGACTGATGGGTGAGCCCCTTCCCTGTCTATCCTCTGTGTTTGGTTGATTAGCCCTTAATATTTGCATTATTTGGAAACTTTTATTATATCTTTAAAGGTAGAGGGTGCCAACTACCTTGAAGGACGTGGGGTAAAGAAATCTCTTTCCACTCTAGTTGCCCAGAGTGGTTGCCAACTCTGGGTTGAGAAATACCTGGAGACTTGGAGGGGGCAGACTCAGTGGGGCAGAATCCCACACAGCCCACCCTTCAAAGCAGCCATTTACTCCAGGGGATGCCCCACCTGGAGGCTGGCAATTCCATCCATGGCCAGTATTCCCTTGGGGGCCCAGGGGCTCCAGTGTGGGGCCACGGCCCACTGCCTGGAAGAAAGCCATTCCAGGGGCCCCTCTGATAGGGGCTGCCCCTCCTCACCCCTCCCCCATTGTCAGGGTGCCAGGGAAGGCACCAATGGTCACCCTAAGTGGTCCATGTGCCACCTTCCCACACACTCCTCAGCTCAGGGGAAGCAAAGGAAACTCTCAGGGAGGACCAGCCAGAGGGGAAGGGGGACCTCCAGAGAACATGCCACCCTTGCTCCAGAGGGGAGGGGAGGCGCTCCCTCAGTTCTAGGACGCTAAAAACTCCTCTGACAGCAGGTGGCCTGCACCTGCACCATCCCAACATGGGGCTGCACTGAAGACGTAAGACGAACAACCCCAGCGTGTCATGAATGAAGGGCCAGAATGGGTCCACTCAGCCCTCCCAAGTGCCCCTTCCCTCCACACGTGCCGTGAACAAGGACCTCTTGACAGGTGGCCGACTTGCCTTATTTATCAATCCAAAGGCCCAGCGATCTTGGCCAGGACCAGCCCTACCAATGCTCTCCTCTGCTTGACCTGCTCTCCACTGTAATTGGCATCTCCCCCAGCGGGTGCCCTAGGATTAAAGAAGGAAGGCGACCGTGGATATTGGCGTGACAGATGTGTCTGGGTGGATTTTGCTGGGAAATCAGCAGCAAATAATGCCACCCTCGTAGCCGGCAGCTGCCTGAAATGCTGTCCACAGAAACACCAGCACACCTTTGTCTCCATTAATCATTGCAAAATGTTGCATTTTGATGCCACCAGCCTAGCAGTTCCAAGACACTTTAATTTTCCAATTATTGTACCTGCGGCTCAGAACAGATAAAGATTAGCGACACAATTTGCTCCACCGCCAGCTTAATGTTCTTGTCACCTTACATTGAGTTTTAAATGTGCGCGGCCTCCGAGAATGTCAGATGGGTGCAGAGACTTCAGGGCCCACCGCGATCAGGAACTTCTGCCATCTTGGTGCAGCACTGATCGGTTTCCGGAGACAGATGAACGAGGAACAAGGCCAGAGGCCTCAATCCTGCCGCAGTTGTATTTTTCCTGGCAAAAAGACCTGAGTGATTTCACCGCGCACTCTTATGAGCAACAGCCAAGCATGCACACACACACACACAATTTTACTGAGCCAGGAGATTCATCGCTTCAGCTACCAGCCTTTTATGTGTGAAGAGAAAAGCTAAATATGTGGGAGGGGGGGAGCAGAGTAGGGCTGACCAGACCCACTTCTCCACTAATTCTCCCCCCCCCCCATTCCCACAGGGTTCTACACACACCATGCGTGTACACAAACAGTCCCGGCTTCAAGTATTGCTGCTTCTGTAGTGACTTGGATGGCCCAGGGTAGCTCAGTCTCATGGAATCTCAGAAGCTACGTAGGGTTGTCCAGGGTTAGCACTTCACTAAGGACCACCAAGGAAGCCTGGGGTTGTGACAGAGGGAGGGGCAGGTGATGGCAATCCACCTCTGAACATCGCTTGATGGCATTTTCTACCAATATGCAGATTCCTAGAAGCATAGAGTGGAAAGGGCCGATCCAAGCCATCTAGTCCAACCCCCTGCCCAATGCAGGATCAGCGTCAAGCATGATCCCAAGATTTTTACCATTGAGAAGTAGTGAAAAATTCTTCAGGCTCTGAGAAACCCCAGAAGTGGTGTGATGGTGAAGAATAAGGTTGGGAAAGATAGAATGATAGAATCCGAAGGGGCCATGCAGGCCATCTAGTCCCCCTGCTCAAGGCAGGGTCAGCCTGAAGCATCCAGGAGAAGGATCTGTCCAGCCGCTCCTTGAAGACTGCCAGTGAGGGGGAGCTCCCCACCTCCACTCCATTCCACTGCTGAACTACTCAGACTATGACATTCCCCCCCCCCCCCCCGGAACCTTTCCCTGCCCTCCTCCTCTAAGTGACAACCTTTCCAATACTTCAAGAGAGCACTTCTGTCCCCTCCATGTCCAGAGCCCTGCTTGCAAGTAGTTTACAATCTAAAATGAGAGCCAGTGAAGGATTCAGAGGGAGGTGGGGCCAGGAATAAACGGGAGGCCCCGTCTGGGACCTTGGAAAGGCCACAGCTGTGCTGCACAGAGCAGCTCCAAGGCAGCCTGGCATGTTAATGACTCCCTGCGCTGTTATGGTGTGACTCTGACCCATAAAGGATATCTGAAACTGTTACCTGGTATAACCTAAGATTCTTTGTGAGCAACACAATCACCTTAGAGAATGCTACTTATATCCTCTCATGCGGGCGAGCAGGATCCACGGCCCCTCGACTGCAGGGCACTCTCTTTTACTGGATCTCAATCCTCAAGTAACCGAAGGCATTGCAAAATTCCTCTGCGGGATTTTCTACAAGTGATGTCTTTTACATAGATGTTTTGCTATGATTATGCCAATCAAGGTGTTTGACATCTGACAATGACCTAAGAGGACAGAGCCACATGGCAGAATGCCAAACACGACATTTCTTTGCAGCACCTAGAAAGCCCCTCCTGTGGCCCTGGTTCTCTGTCAGGCATTTCCCCCCTAGACCTCCAAGGAAAAGGTTCCTGCCACAGCCGCACGGAACGTCTTCTGCCTTAGCTCTCTCCTCCACTGTGCTTTTGGATAATTGCCTGGGAGTGACTTTAGGATATATATGGAAATCTAACTTGGTGCCAGTAATGGGAACAAAGACCTCATAACGTGCTGAGAAATAAAATTAAAAGGATGCAAACTGTATGGAGGCCTCTCGACCAAACTTTATTTACTAGTGCCTGCTATCTTCTGTTTGCTTTCAATCCCCACTTGAGCAGCTGATCGCAAAACGTGTATTTAATAACTACTTGGTACTAATATGCTGCAGCATGCATGACTGCCTAATTTAATTTATCTCTGATTAAGCCTATTATGTTTGAGATCACTTTACAAAAGAGACTTTTTTGCCAGCTGTAAGCGTATTTGAATTGTAATACAAGTTAATAACGTGTGAAATAACTAGCTGGTGCCTGCTTCTCGTTCCTAATTTTAGCAAACTACTTCCTGAGTTAATGCACATACGCAACTCATCCATTGCTGAGCATTTAGGACACTCTTCAGACACACAATGGTGCATATTTCATAAGACATGCTGGAAGGCCGAGAACCATAAGGAAGGCTGAGCGTCAAAGAATTGAGGCTTTTGAACTCTGGTGCTGGAGAAGACTCTTGCGAGTCCCTTGGACTGCAAGGCAAACAAACCGGTCAGTCCTAGAGGAGATCAACCCTGACTGCTCTTTAGAAGGCCAGATCCTGAAGATGAAACTCAAATACTTTGGCCACCTCATGATAAGGAAGGACTCCCTGGAGAAGAGCCTAATGCTGGGAGCGATTGAGGGCAAAAGAAGAAGGGGACGACAGAGAATGAGGTGGCTGGATGGAGTCACTGAAGCAGTCGGTGCAAACTTAAATGGATTCCGGGGAACGGTAGAGGATAGGAAGGCCTGGAGGATCATTGTCCGTGGGGTCGCAATGGGTCACGCATGACTTCGTACCTAACAACAACCACAAAGCTGGAAGGAGGAAGGTTGACAGAATTACCCCAACTCTGGCTGTGGTCTCAAGTCTGAACAGCCTCCTCAGAGGCCCTGGAGGCTGTAGCCACCTTTGGAATTCTGAGAGGGGGTGGTGAGTACAGTCCCAAAATACTTTCCATGGGAAATGGAGCTGAACTCCCAAGTGCTTACCTCAGGTGTGGAAGCCAAACAGGTATCCCCTTCTTCACACCCCTTGGGAAGAGTGAAATCCTCAGGGCAGAAGGGGGATCCCCACACAGACTCAGGAAGGCCCCAGTGAGTTCCTGGCCTCCTCCTCCCCCCCCCCCTCCTGTGGAAAAGGCTTTCATTTGAATGGGGGAATGAATGCCAGCCTAGCCGGGCAAGGGTGCCACCCACTTTCTGGGAAGTCTGCCAGGTACCAAAGGAAGGAGGTGGTGCCATTATAAGGCAAGTTGTGCCAAGGAACCCTCTCCTAGAATTTCCTGCACATGAAAATTTGGTGCAGGCTGTGCACTGGGAATGTCCCTCCCATGAGGCTGTCACCACACACACAAACTTATCAGGGGGTTCCGTGGCCACAAAGGAGGTGGGTGTGGAATAAGCACTCCCTGTCCCTTCTGCCATCCTCAGGGAGTCGTCCAATGACCATGTGGCCCTCTACGCAGCTGTGGCTGCCAACTTCCCACCCATCCCCATGTGCTGAGGGACTGCTGCAATTCACAGCTCTCCTCTCTCCCGGGTGGAAGACTTCCCACTGATCAAATTTCTTCCAAAGACACCCACTGGCTAGGCCCTCACTACCACTCAAACGCCTTTATTAAAATCCTAGTAAAGATATTGCCTGCTTGCCTGCCTGCCTGCCTGCCTGAGGTGAAGGATAGCCCAAGCCTCTTCTATGCACCATTTAGGAGAGAACCAGCACTCCGCAAAGCACACCAAGAGTGCTCTACCCTCTGGAACTTCAGCTCTTCCTAGCTGATGCAACAGCCACTAGAAAACCCACCTTCGTAGAGAGCCAATCAGCACATGACAAGGGGTTCAAAGGGCTTAAGCACCCACCCCCAACCATAGAGAGAGACCATCCCAAGCCTCCAAACCATCAAACCGAGACAATTTAGACTGTGATAAAACACCTCACTGATAATGATTAGATCTGATTGTTTGGGCAAGGGTAGGTATTATCCCCAGGAGACATCCCTAAGAGTCGGACACAAGATTGGATGAAGCTCCTAGTTGGGCCCCTCCGACTGCCACTCAGGGGCCAAGTGGCCAATTGGGAGGCGTGCAAAATGCGCCTCACTATTGGCCACTTGGCCTGTCTCGAGGACAGCCTGCCGCTAACTCCACACTCCTCCCGAACTCCTCCCGGATGGCGGCCAGGCAGGAGCCTTGCCCCACGGCCATGGGCTCCGGGGAAAAAACTTCCCCTCGGGCCACCGCATGCCCAGGCCCACCAACGAAGCTACAGCCGCAACCTGAGCCCTTCGCACCCTCACCCCGAGCGTCCGTGGCTGCCTGCCACAGCCTCCGCCCTTCTCACCCCAATTGACAATTGACATCCACGCCCGCTGACAACCGTGCACTTCCACGTCCACCTGGCAGCCCCCAACCCCGCCCTTCCCACCCCCACCCTGAACCGTCCATCCCCGACCGGCCCAGCCTGCGCCCTTCCCACACGGATCCCCAACGTCCATCCCCGTCACGCGCTTCCCACCCACATGCCCCACTTACATGTCCTGGCTTCGCTGCCACTGCTTGAAGACCACCAGTGAGGGGGAGCCCCCCACCTCCTGAGGCAGCCCCTTCCTCTGCTAACCTACTTGGACTGTGACATTTTTCCCCTGAGATCTGGCTGGAACTGTTCTACACATAGTTCAAACCCATTACTGAAGGTCCTCTCCTCTGCTGCCAACAGGAACCTTTCCCTGCCCTCCTCTCAAATACTTAAAGAGAGCCACCCTGTCCCCTTTCAACTTTCTCTTCTCCAGGCTGAACATTCCCAAGTCCACCAGCCTTTCCTCATAGGGCTTGCCCCCAATCATCCTCGTCGCTCTCCTCTGTACCCTTTCAATTTTATCTACGTCCTTCTTGAAGTGAGGCCTCCAGAACTGCACTCAGGACTCCAGGTGGGGTCTGACCAATGTGGTATATCGTGGGACTAGGACATCTTGTGATTTGTATGTGTTGATACAGCCCAAGACTGCATTCACCTTCTTTACTGCCATACCACACTGTCTGCTCATATTTAGCTTCCAGTCCACAAGTGCCCCAAGATCTTGTTCAGCCACCCTGCTCCCCAGAAGTGCCTCTCCCCTCCAGTATGCTGCTTTTCATTTTTATGACCCAGATGTAGAACTCTGCATTTATCCTTACTGAATGGCATCTTGTTCTCATTTGCCCACTTTCCCAGCATCTTCAGATCTCATTGAACTCTATCTCTATCTTCTGGGGTGTTTGCTACTCCTCCCAATTTGGTGTCAAACTTGCAATTGCTGGTAATGTGCTAAATGAGAATTTACAAACTGGACTCTTTTCAAGTTCCCAACCTGCGTTCAATATTTAATAGTAAAGATTCTAAGTTGTAGGAAGTTCTGAGGCTAATGAGATGAGTATTGTACACAAAAGAGCTATCATGAGCAGCACAAAATCAAGAATGACTGAATTTACATGATCTGAGATGCCAAATCAAAGGTGGGGGGTGGGGCGGACTAGATCTAAGCTGATGGACCAGAGAAAGGCCAACCTCGAAGACAAACGAAATGTCTCTTACTGCTTCAACTAACAAGCCAGGTCACATCCAGAGGGAGTGATTGCTCAATAAAAATGGAAATACCAGCACCAGCAAGCAATCTCACACTTAAAGGCCACACGCACTCTGGTTCCAATATACCTGAGGGATCACCTCTCTGCCTACACCCCTCAAAGATCTTTGAGCTCCACCACTTCCAACCTCCTGGAGGTCTCTGGCCAATAAATTTATTCACATGACAGAAAATGGAATATTGTGATCGATTTCATGTGTGGATCATCTGCACTTCTTAAGGAAATGCTGCCGTTTGAAGTGGAATGTGAGAGTGATCACAGGACACTTCAATTGGCTTTGAGATTCAGGGCAGGAAGGCCTGTCCAGGGTATAATGGCAGAGCTGCTTCCAAACAATGAAATGTTTAGGAAACTTACATTGACTGAGAACACGGTTTCCCACATGGAAATATTCTTAAATTCTCCTACATTATCAGAACTGAAACAGAAGCTTGTCTCTAGTTGGTATACAACTGTAGAATACCCTTATTAAAATATTGCAAGATCAGGCAAAACCTCCCAGGAATAAGAGAAATGTTCTATCTTTTTGGTTTGATAAGGAATATTTATGTAAAAAGAAATCACTGAGAGAATGCTTTAGGAGATTGCAAACAAGTAGCTCTGGCACTGCTTAAGAGATGTTTAAGGACATCAAACATTCAAATATATCCTTAGTAAAATCTAAGAAGGAAATATTCTTTAGGACAAAATGGAAGATAGTACAGAGAACACTGAATCCCACAGATACTAGACTGTTCTGGAAAACAATCACTCATGAATTTATCGGACACATGACTAACTCCCTCTTGTATACATTCCCAGCTCATAAGTGGTAAGACCATATTGCAAAATGATTTTCCAGGCCCTCTGCTGAGGTGGTGATCCCTGTAATCCAACCTCCTAATCTACCTGATTGTCCAAAGGTCACCCCAGATGATATTTTAGGGCTGTTAAAAACCCTGAAGTTACAAAAATCTCCAGGCCCAGGTGGGATCCTGCCAGAATTATTAATATGATTTCCTGAGTGGTGGGCTGCCCCACTTGCCAACCTCTTCTCAATAATAAATCAGTCTGGTTTAATTCCAGATTTCTGGCTGAATGCCAGAATTGTCCCTATTTTTAAAAAGGGGAAACCTGATGTTTTGGGGAATAACCATCCTATTAGCTTACTGGCAAAATAGGTAAACTATATGCCAGATTTTTGGCTCAAAAATTGATCACCTGGAGCGATGCAAATGGCATACTGGGACCCAAACAGATTGGCTTCAGAAAAGGGAACTCAATTTTAGATCATTGTTCAGTGCTTGCCTTCCTAAGAGAAAAATATATGAGCAATTATTGATTTAAAATCAGCTTTTGACCTTATTGCCAGGGAACGTCTGTGGGAGAAGTTTGAATCTCTAAAAATAGACCAAAAACTCCTCTTTCCGATTAAATGACTGCATGCAGGAAACACGTGCCAAATCAAATATACAGCAGAAGGATTGCTTACAAACAAAGTCAACATTGATCCTGGGGTGTATCCTGGCCTGTAGCTTTTCACTCTCTTTCTAAATGACTCCCCAAAGGCCTACACTGTTACTGCCATATGCTGATGACACGGTAATCCTATCAAGAACTACAGTAGGTCTACTGAGATACCTTTGGGCCTATACTATTGCCAGAGCAACTTCCTGCAAGTAAATGATGATAGATCTAAAGTAATGTTGTTGTTTTTCTGCTAAGAGGCTCCTGGTCCAGTGGGAAGGGCAGGGAGAAGGACAGGCACCCACACGTTGCAGAGGCTTGGGGCACTCCTTGCCCTACACGGGCCACTTGCCCTCATCTCCACAGGGTGGCTGTGACTGGAGCTGCAATGTGGAGCCAAGAGTAACATTAAACAAATATTTTATATGTTGTTGTTGTGTTGTTATGCAATGACCACTTATAATTTTAAAAAATGTTTCCCTTGGCTCTGCAGGCTTCTTCACCAACCCTACAGAAGTGGGCTTTGAACAAAGTCGTTTGAAAAAAGGGCAGTGGGGGAAGGAGAACAGAAGTGACACTCAGGGGTGGGGGGGTTGTTTGGGTGGTTGGGGGGACAGGGTATGAGACAGCCCAAGTTTCTCCTTCCTGATGGGCCTGCTGCAACTTTCAACTTGTTGTCCCCCACAGCAAAAAAAGGGACTGCAGATTTACCCATGTTCCCTTATTGCGGAGCAACTCATGGACATATTCGTGACAGCCTTAGGACAGCCACTGATGTCATCAGGAAGCAGGACGTGGGCCCATGATCATACAAGCACTGAACCACCGCAAATTCCCTGAGCGGAAAAAACCCAGTGCCTGTGATTTTTCCTTCAACAAATAACACATGGGATATCTTAAAAAATCAATAAAATATAATAGATAACACTAGTTCTGTGTAGTGGATGTTGGTTTGATAGCCCCACATAAGACCCACATGAGCTCAAGTGCATTCTTAGAGCCACTTTTCACTGTGATTGAAGCTGCGCTACAGAGCTGAGGGGAAGCGGCAGCGCACCCCTCCACAGCACAGCTCCGGGCACAGCCAAGGGAAAGCGGCGGGGAAATTGCACAAAGAAAACAGCACACTGGCAATATCAACTGCAATGAAGCTGACCAGACTATTCCCGGAGTGAGCCAAACAGCAGCCTCGCTGGGATTGTTTTCTTCCCCCATGATGAAACCACAGGGCACAACCACACTGTCTGTTCACCCACCCTCTGCTACCTAACTTCCTGCATAAAGGTGTGATTTCATTACTCTAGAATTGAATTACAATGCAATTCCAATTGCATTACAATGCAATTCCACACCCGGTCTACTTTCCCCCACTTCCTTTACTCAGGAATTGCATTACAATACAATTCCAGCCTTTTTTTTTAATTATAAAAAATTGATTTCAGCCTTTTAAGGGGTGGGTGGGTGAAAGTTGATCTTTCAGGCCAGGTGGGAGTGGAAATCTCTAAGAATTACAGGGGACTTCCAATGTACAGAGATGAGTTCCTCTGGAGAATATATTTGCTCTGGTGGGTAGATTCTATAGAATTAAGCCATGCTGAGGTCAGTCCACCCCCCACCCCACTCCCAGGCTCCAGGAATTTCCAAACCTGGGATTGACAAACCTTCTCCTGAGGCTTTGAAAATAATTCAATCTTGCCTAGGAATACTTTATTTTCAAAATGACATTCTGTCTGACTAAACACAGGAAACACATTTAGATTCTGTCCTCTAAAATGTGTTTCTTAATTTCCACCTATTTTAATTTCTAAAGATTCCGGGGGGGGGGGGGGGAGAGTTCACAATTATACTTTGTACCTACAGAAATAAACTCAAACAATGCACCATTGCAACTGAAGCCAATAAAATAAACAGTTTTCAGTCAGCAGTGCCACAATCTTGTGATGTCTGTAATGATTGTTTTACAAGAGACAGTTAATTTCAGAAGACAGGCCCCATCCTACGTCTCCTATAAATGTCAAGAGAAACCTCGGCTGAAGTCACCTGGCCGTGCAGAGCTTTGAAGAGGGTTGAAAACTGTTTCCTACAGCTAACCAACAGGAAAGGGAAATGTGGGGTGAGGACAGGAATGGCTTCTGTTAACCTGCCCCTGCAATAAACCCTGTACAAGTCTGTTAAGGCACCTTGCAGGGCCTATAACAGACTCAGGGACAGACCATAAGGTTGCTGGAAACAACCTTCACTCCGTGGCACCAAAGCACTGACTGTGCTATTAGCACTGGTACACCAAGGAACGCAGCCAGCCTGGGAAAGTGAAGAGGAGATTAAAATGACAGACTTCTACAAAGGGTGGCTGAGCCACAATGAAAGCTGGGCGGAGGTTGTGGGCTGGGCAAAGGGAAATGCTGAACGGGGCACATTGCAGGAGCGACCTGAACTCGCACACCTGAGCTCACCTCTGAAGAATCCGAATGAGTGAAGGTTTTTTCATGAGGATGGAGGCAGATACTGGTGGCCTATCTGAAACGCCACCTCTAATCACAGAGGAAGGTAGAAGAAGATTCAGAGCAAGGCACCATCCGTTAGGTCCCTCGCTTTCAAAGGCCACCCCGGTTGCCCCTGGGATAAAAATCCCTTTCCTTTTGGTTATTTCCCTTACGGTCTTCCCTTTTTTAATTCTCTTTTTCCCCTTGTCTTTTTCTTTCCTTCTTGTTTTGTTTTTCATCCAGTTTTCGGCTTGCTATGACTTCACTGCATAAGAATGCTGGCCCACGCTTACTGCACCGAAAGGGCCAAGCCCAAGGACCCTGGCTAGGCAGCTAGGAATTGTGGGAACTTTTGTGGCTTGGCTTTCTTTATCATGTAGGCAGGCTAGAAACGATTTGGCAACACAGTATGATTTTTCAAGGTGATATGGCTATTTGCCATTCTCCTGCTAATTATTTTTCTTAACTGCTCTGTCTGAAATGCATTATGATTTGACGTGTCTCTGTTATTTGCCTTGACAGCTCACCATTAGGAGTCCCTTATCCATGGTTTATGCCTCATGTTATGTTGTTAGCTCAGAGTATTTAGCCGCTTCATCTATCTAGTTACTTTGCTTTGCGCATGTATTACCATTCAGGCTTTCCTTCCTCTACTGTGCTTTCATCAATCAGAATGACTTGCATTAATTAATTGAATTCGTGGACCTGTATTTTCTTACAGCTTAGGTGTTATCTAGACTTAGAGCTTCCCTAGATTTCAAAAGCAAGGCCTTGCTGGGATGTTGCAGCCGGGACTCCTGAGGTGACAAAAATAGGGATAATGACGGTTAACTCTGCAGGAAGGACCTGGCATTCGGATTAAGTCAAGCTCCGTTTGCAGCCAGGCTTCACATCATAAGCAGCTCCACAAAATAGCTTAAAGTAAAAACGATGCAATAAGAATAAAGTGATAATCCTAAAATCACAATGAAAAACTAAGTCACATCAATATTAAATCCAGGGCCAAGACAGGCATTTTTGGTTCCTTTCCAGGGGAGGAATTCGGTGCCCCCTCCCCCTAGCATGTCCTGGGCACAGGCTGCGTTGGGTGGCCAAGGAACTGCCATGGCTCTGTGGCCTCCTGCGGCTCCTTCCTGAGAGAAGTAAGACTGTACCAGCACACCTGTGTAATGACATCCCTTCCACATTGCACCAGAAACAGCGGCCTCAGTCCCCTGCAACTTCCCCTACCATCCCCCCCTGCCCAAGCTGGGGCTCGTGCATGGCCCAGGACTGCCTATTGCTGTAGCTGATTGCTGGTCCCGTAATTGGCACTGCCAAACAATGAGAGCGGCCAGAGGTCCACCTCCCTATTGCAGAGTCTGCCAGTGAGGGAGGGGGTCTCCCTGCCTCTTCCCGCCTCCCTCCCTGGCTTGGCCAATAAGGGGAGGAGACTCCAGCCCCTCAGCCTTCCCTTTGCTTGGTGAAAGACATAAGTGTTTTCTGTCAGCCCCATCGTGTGCAAACCTCTCTCCCCATCTTGTCTTCACTGACCTGCAGGACATGTCAAGCCAGCCTTCTAGGGCTCAGAAGGGGCTCTACGGAGGACTGCCCTTAGAAGCAATTTGGAGAAACCGGATTGTGTAGGGCAGAGCCTTCCTAAGCACTTCCACGGTGCCCAGCAGTTGATGACATTTCTGCTCAGCTTTGCTGGCAGGTTCAAAGTCCTAGAGGTGTTCTTGTGTACGGTTGTTTCTTGATGTTCTCGCACTTTCTTCTTCTCGGAGCCAGCTGCCAGGTGAATTGCTCTCTTCCTCCCTGGAGGGAGACTGCCACAAGCATCAATGCTCGCCAGGGCACATATGGGGGTGGCATGGCTCTCTCCAAATGGCAGCGCTTTACGTGTCTAAGGAGGCAAGACAGTCCAACCCTGCTTTTCTCTTGTGGCTCAAGGCAATTCCAAGATAAAATGTCCAAAAAAAATGAGGAAACCCAGTTCCCCACTCCTTGGGAAATTCCTGCTGCTTCAAGCCCCTGAAAAGCCTTATACAAACCTCTGAAGATGGTGCCCTCTTCACCCATACAGGAGGCCCTGTCCACTAATAAAGAGGGAACAGGCTCTGGCATACACCAAGGGGGCCACCTGGAGATGAGGTTGCCCTAAGCACGGGCCAGGAAACAGACAGCTGTGCTGGAGGAAACATTGGCTCTTGGTGCATTCTGATCCAGCTTCCCATCTGGCCCCTGGGTGGAGAAGGATCTGGTCCCCCTGGCAGACAGTCTCCACAGACAGCTGGACCTAGGCATGTTGGTGCTGCTGTTCTTGCTAGACCTGATGTCAGCTTTCAGCACTGTCGACAATGGGCTGTTAGTCCCATGCCTGGCCAAGATGGGGATTCATGGTGCAGCCCTCAAATGGCTGCAATCCTTCCTTCAAGGTCGGATGGCTCCCCCCCCCCCCATCTAGACACTGAGAATCACTGGGAAAGGATCCAGCCCACTGTGGCCCCAGGAGCGGCCTTCCCATTTGTTTTGGGGCTGGGCCGACTCTGGCAGCAAGACCCAGTGTTTACTGGAAATCCTGAGTGCTGACTTTCCATGATCCAGGGTGCCAAGCTCATTGCCTCTCAGCAGCTCCACCGGAAAGCTCCCTTGAAGGGCTGCCATATAGAAGATGGAGCAGAGTTGCTTTCTGTTGCCCCAGAGGGTTGGACCAGAGCCAATGGGATGAAAGTAATTCAAAGAAGAAGTTCCTGACAGTCAGAGCGGTTCTTCAGTGGAACAGGCTTGCTCGGGAGGCGGTGGGCTCTACTTCTGTGGAAGTTTTTAAGCAGAGGCTGGATAGTCACCTCACTGAAACACTAAATCTGTGAACTTAAGCATATTGTAAGTGGATAGGCCGAAGGGATTGTGTGGGCGCTTGGCCCTTGTGGACCTTTCTTGCATTCCTAGGGAAATGGTGATCACGATTTTGGGGTTGGGAGGCAAATTTCCTCCAGGCCAGAGATTCTGTTTTTGTTTTTGTGTGTGTGTGGGGGGGTGTCATTATCTGGGCATGGAATTGGGGTCACTGTGAATTTCCTGCATTTTGCAGGGGGCTGGACTAGATGACCCTGGAGGCCTCTTCCAACTTGATGTTTGTATCGTTCTAAGGACACCTCTGGCTTGGAGTCCACCTCTTCAGCAGAGTCCAAGGCAGACTGGCTGGGAATGATTTCATTTCATCTTCAATGTGTCTTGAAAGCCAGTCTGTTGGCTGCAGATGATTTTCAGCCAGGACTCTGACTTCCATCATCCACTGGGTGATTTTCTTGCCTAAACGTTAAAGAGCAGCACAGGAGTTCTACAAAAAGTTCAAAACTAAACTAGAAGTTCAAAAATATAAATAAAGCCTGGAGGGCGGCTTAGACAAGTGTGCTGCTAGAAATGCAATCCATGATGCTGATTTCAGTACATCAAGAGTTACTCTGGTTAGTTTTTAGTCCTTTTGGGGTAACTGCAGAGTCTAGAACAAAGAACCTGGGAAGGGGCCATCGTCCCACCCCCTGCTCAGTGCAGGATCCGCCTAAAGCAGGGGTAGTCAAACTGCGGCCCTCCAGATGTCCATGGACTACAATTCCCAGAAGCCCCTGCCAGCGAATGCCTGTCTCCATAAGCAAATGCTGGCAGGGGCTCATGGGAATTGTAGTCCATGGACATCTGGAGGGCCGCAGTTTGACTACCCCTGGCCTAAAGCATCCAGGCTAAGTATCTTTCCAGCTGCTGCTTGAAGACCGCTGCTTAAAGACCACCACGGCCACACGAAACATCATACATACGGAGAGGCCTCTGGAATCAGAAGAAACTCCACTTTCATGGGGGATGTCAGCCAGCCAAATCCGGATCACTGTTTGCTTTTCTTTGCAATGCCAACTTAGCACAAGTCTGTAACTTAGCACCTCTGCCCACCTAGGCCCTGTGGCTGCATTTCGTGAGCTGCATAAAGATCTCATCACCTTTCCTCATCCCTAGAGGCTCTCTGGAAACAGCTGGTGAGCTAAGAGGATGAGGGGTCTGAACCAAGCAGCTCTACCCAGGAGTGGTCCTTGCCTGCTCGGGAGGAGGGGAGGGCTCTGCTGAGGCAGAGGAACTAGACGCCCAGGCCAGTCACAATCTCAGAGTCTGGCAGGCCCACTGTGTGCCTCAGAAGGGCAGGAGAGAGGAGGGTTGCTATCAAAGTCTCTGAGTTGCCCCTTGTTGCTGCTTTTTCTGGAGGGAACACAGATACCTTTTGCAAGACTGCCATGGAAGAGTAACATGCAAACCCTGCATGCATTTGGGCAATTGTAGCATTGTCTTGGTCCAGTACTGCTCGGTTCAAACTTAGGGAGATGACGAGGCAAAGTCACAAGGTCTTCTTCTGCATCTGGCAACCCCACATCTCCATCCACCAGTGGACACTCCAGAGTCTGCCAGCGACAGGAATGCCCCACAAAGGCAGCCGACGCTTGGAGCGAAGGGAACCGCAGAGCCTGCTGCTACGACGGCTGGACCAGAGCAGGAAAGAAAATCTTCATCTGTCGCTTTATTATACACTTTCATTCATTTCAAAGCTTCATGTGACACTAGCCTTTATTCCTGTTTTACAGAGCTTTCCTCAGGGAAGCAGAGTTCCTCGCAACAGAAGCACACTGTCTTCCCTCCCCCCCCCCCAGGCCTGCACACTCTTCTCTGCAAGCGCAAGCACAGCCTCGTGACAGGAGTGCATTTGCACTATTGTTTTATTATTCAATAAAATACCCAATGACATGGAGACATCTACTCGCCGGCACTGCAGAGGAATACATACTATAGACAAACCCCTGGTGAACAGGCCACCAAAACCTGCCATGGCTAAGGTGGCACAATCAAGCAAAACACACATTTCTGCAGCAATTGGCACATAATAATGTCAGGTTTCGCTGATTACTCCTAAAAAGCAAATCTCCTTATTGAAGGAATAACTAACTGAGCATCACGGGGTCATTGCCAAGACTGAAAATCCCTTATCTACCTTCCACCAGCAGCCCCTCCCAGCGCCAAAAAGTTTAGGCAGGAAGGCTCCTTGTTGACAAGATGGACAGTCGTTTGCCTAGCATCTCCACCCGGCCCCAGGCCCCTGGGAGCACCAGCAGTTCCCAGGTGCAGCACAGCAGGAGGCGGGGAGCGTTCCCCACTCTTCCCCATTGAAGTCCTCCCCTCCTCAGGCCCCACCCCCAAGACCTCCAGGCACACTTGTGGGACGGTTTTTACAGGGTAGCTCAGGCGCATTTCTCAAAACACTTATTCCTCAGCCACTCCTCAGCCTATCAAGCTCCATATTCTTACAAATGGAAGTCTGAATTAGTAAGATGCCCGAAGGACAAGAGATGAAATCGTAAAACCAGCCGTTTGGGGGAACACTCTGCATGTCTCAGAGAGGTCCTTCTCTCTCCAGCTGACAGGACACTGACAGGAGGGAAAGCTGCAACTTCTGAGGGAACAATACATGTGCAGTTCTATATTCAGGAGGCCTAATTCTGCCCACCTCCGTTCTTTTTTGCTTTAAGCCTGTTTGATGCTGGCCATTTTAGTGCTTCTCCAATGGTCACGCCTCCTGAGGAGGGAGGGTCTGTTATGGGTGATTTTCTTGCCTAATAAGCAACACCTTCTTAAAAGCATCCTGAGTCACCAGCATAGCAAACGAATGCGGAGACGACTTCTGATTGGAACGGCACCAAAACTCTTTTACTCCTGAAGAACATTTACATCTGTTTTGTGTCCCTCCCTGGCCCTCAGAGTATTGCTTGAATGTTACTTCTTTAATTTCTTTTGCCTTTCTTTTTGGCGATTCCACTTTCCAGGGGGCATGAAGACAATGAGGAGGCTTTGCACTGCAAAGGAAGTGGCCACAAAACAGGGCAGTCAGATGGTGGGCAATTCTGCCCGCCAGTTTGGGATGCCAATTCCGGTTCCAGCACCCCCACCCCCACTTCCTGCTCTGCGCCCCAAACTTTTTGGGGAGCACTTTTGCATGGCAGCGCTGAGCCCCTGCCCCCCAGGCACCTGAGGCAGCAGTCTGGGGCAGAGGCCTTGACAGCCCATGCTGGGTCCAATCACTCCTGGCTCTTGGCCACGCACAGGGCAACGCCAGAAGGCCTCCGCTGAGCAAGAAAAGCACACCAGTCCGCTAGGCTTAAAGAAAGCACCTCCAGACAGAAAGACATCTCAGGCAACCCACTCCCCAACCAAAACTGTGGGGTTGGGGGTCTTCTCATCAAGAAAGGCCTTGGTCTGGCTGTACTCCATGAGCAGCCCCAAGACCATGTGGGGCAGAGCACCTAATTCACCCTCCCCTCCCACCTGCAGGCCGGGACTAAGCGTGGGTCACATGGCAGTTCCACACCACTTGGGTGAGGCCAAGAGCCCCTTGGGAATGCTCAGCAGCCTCCCATCCCAAAGCACCTGGGTGGCCCAGACTAGCCTGACTGAGTACTTAGAGGAGAGACCCCTGAGGCATTCCAGGGCTGCCACAGAGAGGCAGGCCATGGCAAACCTCTGGATGTCTCAGGCTGCAACTTCTCACCACCACCTCTGGCTGCAGACTCCACAATCCCACCAGCAAGCTTTCGGCCATGCTACAAGGCATCTCCAGGTTCAGCTCCCAGATTCTGCTCCTACCTCTACCTCTGGCAAGCTCATGAGAGGGCCAAAGCAGAAAGGCACAGGCTAAGTCACCCAGCAGGAGGCTGGCCCTTAAAGGCAAAGAAACAGCACTGTAACGAGGCTCCAAGTAACCAAAGAAGCTTTCAGAGGAAGTGGTGGAAGTTTAAAGATAAAATAAAACATGAGCAATCTTTTTTATATATGGTAGAAGATGGCATTTTCTTGGTATCGAAACATCAGAGCCTGATGAGGTTCAGTCCAGGTGTTCTACTTTACCCAGCTGCAGCAAAGATATCTCTCTACTCAATGACCTCTTGTCATTTCCTTGAAAACCACAAAGGAGGTCAAGTGGCGATGTGGTGCCACTGACCTTGGGGGTGGCACCCCTGCTCACTGCATTGTGCCTTTTAAAGGCTAACAGATAACTGGGCAAGAAAAGCAAAACTTGGAAGAGATAATCCCAAACATTGACATTTTTCAACAATCCTTAAATGAAAGGCATTATTGTAAACTCAACACTAGAATACACTCCAGGAAATATATTGCCGTAGATAACACCAATTAGCTGGTTTTGCTTAATGCAAATACTCTAAAATCCATTCTGTGTCCCAAATCCTCCTCCACATAATTTAAAAACATTCGCTTTCCCCCTTGTATGTAAGAAGTATGGTGACCATTTATTTCTTCTCTATTTTGTAAATGTTTAAGTAACCTAGAACTGAGAAAAAGAAATGGGGGAGGGGGACTTAGAATAATTCTATAGACAATGACGATCTTGCCAGTCATGAGCTTCGTGGCCTCCAACTTACACATAACCATGCACCTAAGTACGTTGGCATTACCCTTGGCAGGTTTGAGCTATAAGCACCCTCTTACCAATTTAGCAGTGAAAATACACACATGAAGCAATGTTCTCCATAAATTATGAGGAACAACTTGAGGTTCATCTCCTACAACACTTAAGACAGTCAGCTTTGGTGCCAGTGTACAGTACGGTGGAATATTGTGTTCAGTGCGGCTCAACAGCCCCCATGTCCACCAACTTGATGTCCAACTCAATCAGCATCTGTATTAAACCCACTCCAGCCTACTGGCTACCCATGTTGTGCCGCATCACTCCCCTGCACCTTCGAAGGCAAGAGGCTCATAGTTGCCCAACCATGAAGATGCAGTCAATCTAGACCCAGCAATAAGAGCTGCACAAATCCTGCAATCACAAAACTTCAATATAGAGAATGTATGGTTGCGAACATGGATGCCATCAGTTCCACCCAACAGTCATAACCTGATAAAGACCAACAAGAGGCCCTCGGGGTTTCACCTGCCATCTAAAGTATGGAAGATGCTAAAAGAATATTGGCCAGGCTTCGACAGTTGTGCAGACCTGTTGTTTGAATGGGGCAAAATACCAGGACTGGAATGCAACTGCGTACAGCCCACCGTGCTATTTTCCACCTGTCGCAGGAGGGTAAGCATTGTGCCTTCCAGGGAGATGTGAGGGAGCTGAGTGGATTGAAAATTTAGGTATTCATATTTTGAGGGATTTCCTAGTTAATCTGCATACCTGTTATATCAACTTGGTCATATATTTTATATTATTATTTGAATTTGATGATGACGATTAGATGATTCCTGTGAGTATCTCTGCTACATGATAAGTAAATATTCTACAGGCAGAATATACAAACTGAGATTACTCCCCCCTTGTATATTTTATCTACAAGCTTTAGCCCCTTTATAACTGGTGCGGGGAGGGGCTTTGGGTAAGTCACTCAAGGCTTGCCCTATCCCTACGCCCAGAAGGTTATTATACGGATAAAATGGAGCAGAGGCCTCTGACCTGTTGTTGTTTTTTTAAGAAGTTGAAAAATAACATTTGTATAGATAAAAAGTGTTATAAAGTCAAGCACTTTGGATTTGCAAGAATCTCGTGGCATTTGGTGGTGGTGAGATTTAAGTCTTGTACTTGCTCTTCTTTTGTGCCACTATTCTAGTTTGGGGCAGAGAATGTGGAATTTTGTTACCCAAAATTATGTTTCAGCAATAATCAAAAGTCATATTCTGAAGGGAAGATTTCCATTCTGCAGTATTCTACATCTCTATTCTTGCAGTCATTCAGCATTAGGGATTCTGCAGCTAATACAGAAGCATTCTCAAACAGGCTCCTGACTTAAATTTAATATAAAAAGGATTTGGAGTTTTGTTCACATCAAAGGAGCTATTCTGACAAAAGGATAAAACCCACTGAATCTGTGAATCAGAAATGCTCCCTGCAGTCCCGTCCCCCCCCCCCCCGTTCTAATGCAAAGCAGCCTCACTGAGCAGAGGAAGCCCCCATCCTCCAGCCCTCCCTTCAAAGGCAGTCAAAGGAAATGGCTCCAGAGTGGGCACTTTGAGGTTTGCCACCTAAAGCTATTCAACTGACTCTGAGACGCAAAAGACTTGAGATCAGCAGGCAAACAAGGACCTGTTTGAGCAGCCAAGGGAAACCTGGGTACAACTCTGTTTGCAGGTCCTCATGACAAAGCCCTCCTGAAAGGAAGAAAAGCAAACTAAAGGCACCATAAATGTCATCTGTTCTCATTAATATGCCTTAGCACAAATGCCAACACCAAAACTCTGTTGGCAAAACCACCTCTGGTTGCCCCCTGCATCTAGCAGAGATATTCCCAGTGCCCCATTTTAGCTTAATCAGCCCTGTCATGGATCGCAGTCCTGGGCCCAGGGAAGGGGACTTGATTTTAAGGTAGTAGCTCAATCACTGGGGGTTTGCACTGAGTAGATGCCTTGGGCAGCTAAAGCTGGAGCCCAGAGCAGGCACCTTGCAGAACTGGTCCCCCACACTCAAAAGATTCTACCTGCACTTTGATTCCCACATAGGAGATGCCAGGAAGTCAAACACATAATATGCAAACAAGTTATAAACACCAGCCCTCTCCCACCCAGGTGCCCCAGGCCAGCCTGCTCTCCTCAGATCTGAGAAGCTAAGCAGGGTCATCCCTGGTCAGGGATAGGATGGGAGATGGCCAGAAGCCCAGGGTCTCTGCAGAGAGGCAGGCAGGCAGGCAGGCAGGCACTCTCTCCAGCCTTGAAACCCTACAGCAGGGGTAGTCAACCTGTGGTCGTCCTCCAGATGTCCATGGACTACAATTCCCATGAGCCCCTGCCAGCTGCCATGGGAATTGTAGTCCATGGACATCTGGAGGACGACCACAGGTTGACTACCCCAGCCCTACAGGGTCACTGTGAGTCGGCTGAGCCTGGATGTGCTATTCCCCCTGGCCTGGATATAAGTGGCTACTGGAAACATGATAAATCGAACTAATCTACATTTGGTACTCAGGCTTCTTCTGTCCTCGCTTTTCCATGCTCATCATGGCTGAACGACCCAGAACAATTCGACGTTTAATTTCCATACTGCAACCACCACTCTGATCCATTTGTGATCCAAGAAAAAAAAAATTATTGAACACACTTCATTTCTTCACCATCAATTGCAATGGTGACATGTCTGTTTTTTGCAGTGGCCACTATTTCTGTCTTTTTAATGTTTAACAAGAAGCCAGATTTCTGGCTTTTTTCCACTGATTCTTGTAATCAGCTGTTGTATTTAACTAAGTTGGATTGAATCTGGTCCTGGGGATCAAGGGCCGATGCAGCAGTCTCCTTCCCCCCAAAAGGGCATGTTAGTTAGTTTAGTCACAGGGGGTGGAATCCATGCATCGCTAGGTTGGATGGTCAGTTAGAATCCTCGACTGCATAGCCTAAGACAGGGGTAGTCAACCTGTGGTCCTCCAGATGTTCATGGACTACCATTTCCATGAGGGGGAGGAGGAATGCTGGGGAGGAAGGCTCCCCCTACCTACTTTCCCTGAGAAGGTGGGGGGCATTTAAAGTGAGAGCAGTGTGCCAAACAGTTGATAATGACAGGTGTACCACTCGTTCCCTTTAAATTCTTCCCCAGCTTGGGAAGGGATTTAAAGGAAGTGGACGATGTGCCTGTCATTATCAGCTGTTCAGCATGCCCCTCCTACCCTGCCTTCTTAGGAGCTACCTGAGAAAGCGGGGGAATGCATTTAAATGTGCCAAATTGTGGCTGAATTACCCCCTCTGAATTGGACTGTTTAAGTGAAGGGATGGGCAGTTTAGTTCAGCTGGCTCAAACTGATTTGGGTACTTTTGATTTGGGTACTTTTCAGCTTCTCTGAGCTGAATAATCCATCCCTAAAGGGAGGTTAGAAAGACTCCTAAATTATTCTGTATCCTTATCAATGCTGATTTCCCCATGCTTATGATTCCTCTGCATATCACCCCTAATGCAATAGTGCCTAGGAACGTCATCTAGCATCTGCAATCACTCCACTAGACAGAAGGACATTTGGACTCACATTCCAGCAGTATCTGAAGAGCAGTGACTCATGAAAGCGTCTACCTGTCACAGATGTAGTTAGTCGTGAAGGTGCTCCCGGACTCTTTTCTATTGTGACAGACACATGGCTGCCCATCTTGAGCTCTCTCTGTAAGAAGCCAAGTACTTCCACCCTCATTGATCAACAGATAGGCTTTTGAACATGCCCAACTTGGCCACACAAACCTGAGAGCAAGAACCTGAGCAAGTGTCCTAATCCTGACGTATGCTCCCCCTCCCCCGCAACCAAATCCTGACCCGTTCAGAACCCCCTTCCCCTTTCCCCCTAGCCACAGGTGGGGAGGTGCCCAAGAGCCCTCTGCTAGGGCTCAAGGCTAGCTGAAGGGGAAGTGGGTACCTGAGGGTGAGGCCAGCTGCAGTACTGAAGGGGCAGCCTTTCCGAAACACAGTGTCACTGGTACGCACAATGAGACAGCTCAGAGAGCTCAGAGGACACTGGCTCAGTGATGTGTTTGAAGGGGGTGCCAGCCTATGGGGGGAGCACCCACTATCCAGGCTCCTGCAGGGAGATGGCTGCCAGTCTTGCAGTCACCCAGCATGCCACAAAGGGGCACAGCAGGGGGCAGAGCTGTGATGAGCCCAGGCCGACTCCCTTCTCCTCCAGCAGCCTGTCCTCGGCCTCTCCCTCAGTCCCACAGTCCACTGCTCTCATCCTTCTCTCCCGGGCGGAGGGCATCCCGCACAGCCAGGCAGCAGATGACCTCTGACTCTCCAGGCCTCCCCCCTGAGCCTCCACTTGCCATCCCCTGCAACTCTCTGCAACTGTGCCTTGGAGTCACCCCTCTAAGATGGCTCTCGGGGCCTGGAGGATCTTGGCAGGGATATGACTTCTGTCCAGATTTTTGATTTAATCCAGGGGAAATTAATCCAGAAACCTGGACACAAAGCAGGGCCCACCTATACCAGATATGGAGGGTTTGGAGGGGGGGAAAGACACTTGCCTTGGCAGCACTTATACAAAAATTGGAATTAAGATGGGGAGAGAGATCAGAAAATCTCTCTGCTAAATCTCACTCACTTTCACTCATGCACCCGTAGAGACTATAATAGAGGCGCAGCCATCAAACAATTCAGTCTATCATGTACAACAGCATAATTACGTCTAGAAACAGGCTTTGGATTGAGGATCGAAATGAGCCCTCAAGAGACAGTTTCTGGCTTGTCCGGGTGGGTCTCACGTGGGTCTTGGTCCTTGGGTGTGCTGGCTGCAGGACTCCAGGTGTGCGCATGTGGGAGTCTTACTTTACTCCTTCCCTAAATTTCCTGTCAGCTGGAAGCAATAAAGAGACAATTTCTCAAAGCTACCAAAGTCTTCTCTATTCTGCTGGCTGCTGAAAAAGACTGAATGGGGTCAGGTAGGAAAGCTTAGCTGACTCCGACCCACCTCCTCCCGGCGGAGACTGCAGGGCAGAAACCAATGGAAATAAAAATCCACTCTGAATTGGGTCTCAGACCGGACTCCTTCCCAACCCAAGAGAGGAGACCTAACTGCGAACCCTCCCAGTCTTCTGCTTCTGAATGCTCCAAACTGGCAGTCTGGGCTGTCTGGGAAGCACGGAGGACAAGATGGCTCTCAAGCCCTACGTGGGACTTAGGGGCAGCCACGGCTGACAACAGCTCCCGCTCTCTAAAGAGTCTGCAAGGTCAGCCTCATGCTGCGCACATTACAATCATTGACCCTGGAGGCAAGCTAGCCATGAGGGCGGTGGCTAGGACCCTGCGTTCCAAGGAGGCAGGCAGCTGGAAACAGGCGCTGTCAGGGATGAAGACAGCACCCAACAGCGCCTCTGGGAGGGAGGGAGGGAGGGAGGGAGGGAGGCTCAATTTTTCAGGGCGGTGGGAGAGGCCCTGACGGGGAACCTCCAAAAGGGGGAGGGCAGGTGTGGAAGAATGGGGAAAGCTGCCTCCAGACCCACCTGGGATTAAAGCCTCTCTAGCTCATCCCAACTGGTTTGGGCATTTCAGGCACGGCTCCACACCATCCCCACAGCACCTGGTGTCTGGGGCACCCCGTGGACCCCGGCTCCAACTCCAGCCCCAGCGGCACTGGGACCCCCTTCCCCATGTGTCCCAGCGGCCCAAACGGTGGACAACCCCAAGCGCTGGTTGCTGGCCCAGCCCCGGCTCTGGCCTCTTGCTTGGGGGCGTTCTCTTGGAACCCAGGCCAGGGAAAGGGTCCCCCCCTCTTTTGCACTCCCCCCCAATAATCCCTCTGAAACCACCTGCAGCACCCAAAGGAGAAGCAGAGAGGAAGCTCCCATCGCACTGCAAACTTTAGGGAGCACCTCAGAACAATGGCATCATCCCACTGAGCTACAGTAAATGTGGACGCAAAACTAATTTGGGATGACAGAAAAACAAAGAGGACTCAAATCAAAAAATTACCGACCCAAATGGAAGCAACATGTGCAGGTGACCCTTGCACCTTGACACCCGCAAAGTGCATGACGCTGCCCATAATTATTCTCAGTTCCCACTCTTGCATCTCAGTGATCTGACTCCACAAGCAAGAAGCTTTTGTGTGACATGCATTTTTTTAAAATTAGCACCTCATTTACTTTTATGTAAATCAGTCAAGTGCATGCAAATCAAAATACAAATTTTATTGACCTGCCTCAGTGCTAGAAAAATAGGGATTTAATTTGAACACATCAGTATTCATGGGAAAACTACAGTTGTTGCAGGAGCTGCACATGGTTACTATTTCATTATTTTAAAATGTACTTAGCAGTTTTATCCTAAAACAAAAAGTGAGCCATAACAGATAACAATAAAACATGATAAAAGACACAGCCAATCTAGAAAACCACCAGAAGCCAACTATAAAATCGGAGAGCCTTAAATTAAAAAGCATAAAAATCTCAATTAAAATCAATCAGCAACCAAAGTTACTAAAATCATCACAGACCATAAAATCGTTTAAAAGCCCTTTAAGGGCATTAATAATCAGGCAGAAGAGGAAAGTCTTCACCTGTTCTTAAACTAACAAAAACAAAATACCATTTAGGCCTCTACAAGAAGAGGTGGTATGGAGAACAAACAAACCAACTCAATCCTATTCAATTTCAAGTTCATTTCCTGATGGGACAGAACTGCGAACACGGCTTGCCTGTCAGAATGCAGCCCCGTGGCGGTTCAGTGCTGCCACGTCCCTTCCGACACAGGGGGACCCTATGAATTAGTGACTTCCAACACAGCCCACCCCTTGCAAACTGAAGGCCTTTAACTGAATCTGTCCTTTTCCTGCTGCAGCAATTGGGAATGTGTCTGTCGGAGCAGCCAAAGCCGATCTCTGCTTAGAACAACAAGACTGCAAACTACACCCGAATCATATCAATCAGTCATCAAGGAATGCTGTGTTACAATGAGCTTGTGCCCTTCTTTGTTCGTCTAATGCGGCGTGTCCAAACTGTGGCTCTCCAGATGTCTGCAGACGACAATTCCTATGCTGGCAGGGGCTCATGGGAATTGTAGTCCGCAGACATCTGGAGAGGCCACCCCTGCAAGCAGTCCTTAGTGATGCTAATGGACCCAGGGCCATTGGGAATTGGCTGCAGATGCAAACTGATTCAACAGGCATTGGTGGCGGCTTGACGGGAAACGAACAGGCCAAGCAAATGGCTCACCTCTCCTCACGTGATCTCAGTAACCGTTTTGGCATCCCTGGACAGGGAGGGACACTTCAGCGATCCAACATGGCTGCCACACCCCAGCTGTGAAACCGGCAGCGTGTTTGGGGGGCAGGGAGAAGCGAGCAGGGAAGAAAAGGATGGGGAAGGGAAACAAGAACGAGGGGGAAATAGGGAATAAGGTAAGGAAGGGAAAACAGAGGGGAGCAGCGGGGAATGAGAAGGCGGGGGAGGCTCAAGGAAGGGTGTCGGGGAGAGAAGGAAGCAGGGAGCGGGAGGGGGAGCGGAGGACGTGTGGGAAGAAGGCAGGATGGGAGAGAGGAGGAAGTGGCCAGTGGGGGGGGGGGGAAATGGGGTCGCAGCCCACCTGTCTTCAGGGGTGCCCAGCTTGTGCCCGGAGGCCAACTTCCCAGGCCGCCACAGTTACATCACAGTTATTTTAAGTTGTTTTTTTTTTGTGACATTATTATTCATTATTATTTTTAATTAAAAATAATATGGAAATTTTTTCCATAAAAATAATGCCAATAATTACTAACAACAGAAATCATAGAATACAATCATAATAATAATAATAATAAAACCTAAAAACATTAGGTTCAATAATAAAAATAAATAGGTATTTTAAAAGAATAAAAAATCTAGCTGAAGACCCTCCTAGGATGGAAATATTTTTTCTTGGCACTATAAAGTTTGCACTGAGCATTCCAAGCAGAACTCCTGGGGGAGGCGGGTCCAAAGTTTGGGGGCTGCTAATAAGACTTGTGGGTCTCCCCCAAGAGAGTCTATCTCTGGGCCCTGCTGCAATACCTGCACAGGTGCACTCAGAGGACACACACAGGGGGAAGGCCTGGAAGCCCCTGCCCGTCGCTGCAGGACACTGGCTTCCCGCCCCACCCTCCCTCCCTCCCGCTGCAGTCTGCAGCATCCCCTTCCGCTCAGCAGCACTCCCAAGAAACACTTTGCCAGCCCGGCCGAAGGAGGGTGCTGCTTCTTGCTAAGGGATGGGGTGAGGGGGGGGACATACAGAGGGGGGGGGATTTGTTGGTCCCTGAATTTCCTAGCTGAGTCCTTTCTGGCTTAGAATGGACCAGGCAAGATGCAGTAATCACAGCCCATGGGTATCTTCCCCCACCTAAATATGGCACCATTTCAGGTCATGGTGGGACTGCCGTCACAGGAGAGCGACTGTGTGTACGTCTGTGTGTGAGAGAGAGACACAGACAGAGACAGAGAGAAGGGGACAGAGACAGTCAGAGAGAGGGAGAGGGAGATTTCATAGCTATCAAGCAGGTGAAGCAACTAGCAGGGTCTCAAAAACAGGCAAAACCGGGGGCCGTTCTGCATTCGTCCAAAATAGCACAATGGTTACTAATTGAAATCGCTACAGTTTTGCCGTTATGCACAACGTCGTTGACAATCTGCAACACTCCTGAAACCGATCCGCAAAAAGCGCTTCATTGTAGCGCTTTCAGGGAAATCCCAAAAAGTGGATTCACCCTCCGGAAAGCGCTACACTTCTGCAACCAATCTGCAACACTAGTGGGAAAGTTCTGTGCGTTACCATTGTTGCGGTTTCTGCAAAGTCCCTCCCCCTGGCTCTCTCCTCTGATCTTCCGGCGAAGCGATCGCCATTTTTTTTTCTCCGAGCGAGCGGAGATCAACGCACCGGCAAGCCTTCGTTTACCCAGTGAGGCTTCCCCGGCTGCAGCCCCTCTGTTTAAAGTCACCAAGCACAAGCATCGCAGAGGCCTGTTTGCTGGTTTATTTTCACTTTATTTTTCACACTGTTTTCGGCCGAAAATCGCGCCCGTGAGGGGGGGGATTTTTTTTTTCACTCGGGGGGGGGAGCGTCGCAACGATGAAACGGCAGCTCAAACATCACCTGCTAGCTGGATGGGTCTCTCCGTTGCAACGAATCAACGCATATTCGTTGCAACGTGTGTGTGTGTGTGTTTTTTTTTTTAAACCTTCCTTAAAGGGAAAGGGGCTGTTTGGGAGCATGATAACGGCTGCCCATTGGTTGCTTGACGGCCAGGGGTGGGACACAGCTCAGCAATAGCGCTTCCTTTCTAGCGATTTTTGCCGAGACCGGAACCCTGTGGGAAACGATAGTGGATTCCACTACAAAGGCAGGTATGCATAACGACGAATTTCACTATTTAAAATGGTGATTTTTCGTTCAGCAAACAATTTGCTACATGGATCCCGATGCGGAATGGCCCCAGGAATGTCCACCAGGCAACTATATGCTAGTTTTGTTGGCATTTCTGCTGTTCGCTGCTGCTACACACACACACCAAGTATAAATCGGCTCTTAAACCAGGAGTAAAAATATTGGATACGTTTTGTTTTAAGTAATCTTGTTAAGAGACCACAGCAAATAACTTGCTTTTTGCATGGGAAATTTTTAATTTCTGATGTGCTCCATTTGGCGCTGTCATTAACCACGCTCTGAAGCTTTTAATTGGCTTCCTTATCAAGGCTGGGAGGGGGAGCATAAGGGAACTGTTGAGCTACTGTGGGGGGGGGGCTAACTTGTTCCCCCAATATCAGTTCCAGAAAGACAGCACAGGGTCCAAACACAGGAGGGAGAGAGACTCGGGGCCTCAAGGAAGATGCTGACAAGGAACAACAGGAGAACATAAGAACATAACAAGAGCACTGGAGGATCAGACCAGTGAGCGTCCAGCTCAGGGATAGTCAAAATGTGGCCCTCCAGATGTCCACGGACTACAATTCCCCGGAGCCCCT
The DNA here is from genome assembly GCF_049243985.1 of Paroedura picta. Classification (NCBI taxonomy): domain Eukaryota; kingdom Metazoa; phylum Chordata; class Lepidosauria; order Squamata; family Gekkonidae; genus Paroedura; species Paroedura picta. The sequence continues at coordinate 122,548,208 of NC_135374.1, read as the reverse complement.
GCCAGCATTTGCTGGCAGGGGCTCATGGGAATTGTAGTCCATGGACATCTGGAGGACCGCAGTTTGACTACCCCTGGTCCAGCTAGTCCCACACCCTGTCTTCTCACCCAGTGGCCAACCAGTTCCTCTGAAGGGTCAACTTCAGGGCCAAGAGGCCGAGGCCTTCATAAGAGCTCCAAGAATACTTGTGAGGAAATACATGTGTCTGAGCATGAGAGTTCAGCTGAGAGCCTTTGGGTAAAAATTAAAGGAGTAGGAAATTTATTTATTTATTTATTTATTATATTTATACTAGCACCTTCCCCAGTCATTACCGTTTTACCCCCCAGCAAGCTGGGTCATAGCAAACACTCTTTTCCAACAACCCAAGAGACGACTCTACACATGGACATCACCAGACAGTCAACACAGAAATCAGATTGACTATGTGCTCTGCAGGCAAAGATGGAGAAGTTCTATACAGTCAGTAAAAACAAGACCAGGAGCTGATTGTGGTTCAGATAATCAGCTTCTTGTTGCAAAATTTAGACTTAAATTGAAGAAAGTAGGGAAAAGTACTAGGCCACTCAGGTATGAACTAAATCATATCCCCAACGAATATTCAGTAGAGGTGACAAATAGATTTAAGGGATTAGATCTGATAGACAGAGTGCCTGAAGAACTATGGACGGAGGTTCGCAACATTGTACAAGAGGTAGCAACTAAAACCATCCCAAAGAAAAAGAAATGCAAGAAATCAAAATGGCTGTCTGAGGAAGCTTTACAAATAGCTAAGGAGAGAAGGGAAGTGAAAGGCAATGGAAAAAGAGAAAGATACACCCAACTGAATGCAGAATTCCAGAGAAAAGCTAGAAGAGATAAGAATGCCTTCTTAAACAAACAGTGCAAACAAATAGAAGAAAACAATCGAATGGGGAGGACCAGAGATATTTCAAGAAAATTGGAGATATGAAGAGACCGTTTCACGCAAAGATGGGTATGATAAGGGGCCAAAATGGTAGGGACCTCACAGAAGCAGAAGAGATTAAGAAAAGGTGGCAAAATTATACAGAAGAACTATACAAGAGCGAGCTTAACATCCCTAATAACCATAATGGGGTAGTTACTGACTTGGACCCAGACATCCTGGAATGTGAAGTCAAATGGGCCTTAGGAAGTCTGAGCAACAATAAAGCTAGTGGTGGTGACAGTATTCCAGTTGAACTATTCAAAATCTTAAAAGACGATGCAGTAAAAGTGCTCAAAATTTTACAAGCTAGGCTCCAGCAATATGCGGACCAAGAACTTCTAGAAGTACAGGCAGGATTTCAAAGAGGCAGAGGAACTAGAGATCAAATTGTCAACATACGCTGGATCATGGAGAAAGCTAGGGAGTTCCAGAAGATCTACTTCTGCTTCATTTACTATGCTAAAGCCTTTGATTGTGTGGAGCACAACAAATTGTGGCAAGTTCTTAAAGAGATGGGAATACCAGAGCATCTTATTTGTCTCTTGAGAAATTTATATGCAGGTCAAGAAGCAACAGTGAGAACTGAACATGGAATCACTGATTGGTTCAAAATTGAGAAAGGAGTTCGGCAAGGCTGTATACTGTCGCCTTGCCTATTTAACTTGTATGTGGAGCACATCATGAGAAAGGTGGGATTAGAGGAGTCACAAATTGGGATCAAGATTGCAGGGAGAAATATCAACAACCTCAGATATGCAGATGATACCACTCTAATGGCAGAAAGTGAAGAGGAACTAAAGAGCCTGTTGATGCGGGTGAAGGAGGAGAGTGCAAAAGTTGGCTTGAAACTCAACATCAAGAAAACAAAGATCATGGCATCCGGCCCTCTCAATTCCTGGCAAATAGATGGGGAAGAAATGGAGATAGTGACAGATTTTATTTTCCTGGGCTCCAAGATCACTGCAGATGGGGACTGCAGCAAAGAAATTAAAAGTCACTTGCTCCTGGGGAGGAAAGCTATGGCAAATCTAGACAGCATCCTAAAAAGCAGAGACATCACCATGCCAACAAAAGTGTGTTTAGTCAAGGCTATGGTATTCCCAGTTGTAATGTATGGCTGCGAAAGTTGGACCATAAGGAAGGCCGAGCGTCAAAGAATTGAGGCTTTTGGACTCTGGTGTTGGAGAAGACTCTTGCGAGTCCCTTGGACTGCAAGGCGAACAAACTGGTCAGTCCTAGAGGAGATCAGCTCTGACTGCTCCTTAGAAGGCCAGGTCCTGAAGATGAAACTCAAATACTTTGCCACCTCATTAGAAGGAAGGACTCCCTGGAGAAGAGCCTAATGCTGGGTATGGTTGAGGGCAAAAGAAGAAGGGGACGACAGAGAATCAGGTGGCTGGATGGAGCCACTGAAGCAGTAGGTGCAAACTTAAATGGACTCCGGGGAATGGTAGAGGACAGGAAGGCCTGGAGTATATCATTGTCCATGGGGTCGCGATGGGTCGGACACGACTTCCCCCCTGACAACAACAACAAAGCTGGGTACTCATTTTACCGATCTCGGAAGGATGGAAGGCTGAGTTAACCTTGAGCCGGCTGCTGGGATCGAACTCCCAACCTTATGGACATTTCTGCTGCTTCCCACTCTGTGCCACAAGAGGCTCTTGGAGGTGGACAAATGTTGTCCCCATCTTCAAGGGGAAAAAGGAGGATCTGGGTAACTACTGACCTGTCAGCTTGACGTCTATAGCTGGCAAAATTTTAGAACATATCGTCAGTCGGTCCTTAAGCAGCTAGAGCGGATGGCTGTAATTAATAAGAGTCAACATGGCTTTCATGTCATGTCAGACTCACCTTATGTCTATTTTGAGAAAGTTAGATCAGAGGAATGCAGTGTATATAGTTTACATTGATTTCAATAGGGCTTTGATTCCACATGATATTCTTATTGACAAGTTGGTAAAATGCAGTATGGATCTTATTACTGTTAGGTGGATCAAGAACTGGCTGACAGATCGCACCTCAGGGTGCTTGTAAATAGTTTGTCATATTCTTGTAGAGGAGTGATGAGTGGAGTGCCCCAGGGATCTATTCCGGGCCCTGTGCTGTTCAACATAGTTGGATATTTGTTCAACATGATTTGGATGAAGGAATAGGGGGGATGCTTATTAAATTTGCAGATGACACTAAATTGGGAGGGGCAGCAAACACACTAGACGACAAAATAAGAATACAGGATGACCTTGACAGGTTAGAAAACTGAGCAAAATGAATACATTGAATTTCAATAGTGATGAATGTAAAGTTCTTCATTTAGGTAGGACAAATCATATGCATTGCTATAGGATGAGGGAGATTTGTCTTGGCAGTAGTATGTGTGAAAAGGATCTGGGGGTCTTAGTAGAACATACATTGAACATGAGTCAGCAGTGTGACTCAGTGGCTAAAAAGGCAAATGGGATTTGGGGCTGTATCAAACAGAGTATCGTGTCCAGATCACGGAAGGTGATGGTACCGCTTTATTCTGCTCTGGTTCAGCCTCATTTGGAATACTGTGTTCAGTATTGGGCAGGCACCCCAGTTGAAGAGGGATGTAGACAAACTGGAGCATGTCCAGAGGAGGGCAACAAAGATGGTGAGGGGTTTGGAGACCAAGACGTATGAGGGAAGGTTGGGGGAGCTTGGTCTGTTTAGCCTGGAGAGGAGGCGATTGAGAAGGGATCTGATAACTATCTTCAAGAGTTTAAAAGGCTGCCACGTAGAGGATGGAGCAGAGTTGTCCTCTCTTGCCCCGGAAGGATGGACCAGAACCAATTGTTGTTATGTGCGAAGTCGTGTCCGACCCATCGCGACCCCATGGACAATGATCCTCCAGAACCAATAGGATGAAATTAATGCCAAAGTAATTCCATCTCAACATTCAGAAGAAGTTCCTGATAGTTCCTCAGTGGAACAGGCTTCCTCGGGAGGTGGTGGGTTCTCCATCTTTGGAGATTTTTAAACAGATGGAGAGGCTGATTCTGTGAAGGCTTAAGGGGGTGGCAGGTGACAGTGGATGAGTGATAGGGTTGTGAGTGTCTTGCCTAGTGCAGGGGGTTGGACTAGATGACCCAAGAGGTACCTTCCACCTCTGTTATTCTATGAGTCTATGAAACCACTACCCTTGTTCTGGATTATGCCCTCCCTTTGCCCAGAATGCTTTTCCCCTCGGCATGACTGTGACACTCAAAGAGCCAGCCTGGAAGAAAGGAGGTGGGGAAGGAGGCATCCATCCACAGGGAATAAACGGCTTCACTGAAGAATCTCCTTTCCTCTTAGCATCCGTTTGGTAAGATGTCCATCGACTAAAGACAGAGCAAGAACAAGGAACATTGCTGTAGAATACTGATAGTTCTTGTGCAAGGAATAAAATAGCACCCCCCCTAAAACCTAAAGAAAAAAATCTTGCTGAGATGCAATAATTCTACAGCTCTCCCAACCCAAGACAGAATATCACCTTGAAACTAAAAGGAAAGGGGCAGAAAACATCTGTCAAGGCGAAAGACATACGATGCCTGCTGCAGGGACAGCTTCCTGGCCGGTGTTGACTCTGTGGCTTATATTTATTGCCCTAAGAGTGCTGACATGGCGGCTTTTGCTCGGCCCATCCCTGTATTTCAATGTGAGGATCCCAACCTTCGTGGTATTTCTAATTATACCATAAAGACATTGATGGATGTGGCTGGAGACCAAGGCCCACGCACATCTTACTCCATATTTTCACAGCGGCAAGACTTTAATATTGACCAGATTCTGGGTCCACCTAACGCACCATTCTTTTTTCCTCCAGTGTATTGTTCTGCAGCTACAATTTTAAAATGCCCTATTCTAAATTGGGGTGGCACATCACTTCTGGTGTGTGTAGGGTGGGGGGGGTGGCATCCAAAGTTTTAAAAAAATTATGCGGAAGCCCTCCATATTGTTTTAATTTTGTTTTTACTCACTGATCCAGGACTAGTAATAGTATCATATCTCCTGCTGCTTGTAAAAAAATAATTATAAACTAGGGGGGAATGGCGCTTGTACACTAATGAATGGGGAGGGGAAGGATGGCAGAAGGTATAAAGCAGGCAGAATGACCAGGGGACTGACCTTCAAGGGGCACCAAAAGAGTGTGAGGGAAACTGGGCACTTTTGAATTACCTTTTGCTTGGAAGTGAAACAAGGGGAAAATTAGCACAAAAGCATTTTCAGAAAATCCAGGGAAACAACAACCAGAAAGCGAACTGGTGTTGAAGAACAACAAAATTAGAGTCCAATAGCACCTTTAAGAGAGCCTCTTGTGGCTCAGGGTGGTAAGGCAGCGACATGCAGTCTGAAAGTTCTGCCCATGAGGCTGGGAGTTCAATCCCAGCAGGCGTCTCAAGGTCGACTCAGCCTTCCATCCTTCCGAGGTCGGTAAAATGAGGACACAGCTTGCTTGCTGGGGGGTAAACAGTAATGACTGGGGAAGGCACTGGCAAACCACCCCGTACTGAGTCTGCCATGAAAACGCTAGAGGGCGTCACCCCAAGGGTCAGACATGACCCAGTGCTTGCACAGGGGATACCTTTACCTTTACCTTTACCACCTTTAAGACCAATAAAGATTTATTCAAGGTGTGAGCTTTCACGTGCAGGTGCTTTCCCTCAGACAAAATTGATTTGGAGACATCAGTAAAGGGATGTGGGCCACTTTGAGTGTGGGCACTCTTCCTCAGACTAATGAACAACCATCATAACAGTGGAAATACAAGGCAAAAGCTAAGGGAAGACTGTTTTTAGCAAAGAATAACCATACTGCATAATTTGGCCCTGATGACGCATTTTACTAATTTGCCACTAATTTATTTTGCCTTATATCTGTACTCTTCTGATCCTTGTACCATTTTGTCTGAGGAAGAGTGCCTGCACTCAAAAGCTCTCGCCTTGAATAAATCTTTCTTGGTCTTAAAGTGCTCTTGGGATTTTGTTGTGCTCCTTCAGACCAACACAGTCACCCACTTGAATCTGTCATCAATATCAGTTACTCTCACCGGCTGCCACAGAAGCGGCCTGACTGAGGAAGGCACTGCCAAACTGCTTTGCAGAGCAGCCGGTGCATGGAGACTCGGAAACACAAGGGGAAAAGCAGGAAGAACCAAAGTCAATAGAAAAAGACGGCCCTGCAGCAGAAGGGCCCCTGCTTTAGCTTGCTAGGAGGAAAATTCAGAGGCAGAGTCCCTAAATTCTCACAGAGCTGCCAGGCTAGGGGTCCCCAACATTGTTGAGCCTCTGTTGGAATTCTGACACAGTGTGGTGGGCTCAGCCCCAAAATGGCTGCTGTAGGAGGAGGAGACATAAAATGCCTCCCAGTTTTCTTTCCTCCCCTTCTCCATTTTGCAATAGACTTAAGGAATCCAAAGCAATTTCTCTGCCTCTTGACCACTAATACACCAGAGATCTACAATGGAAGTGGGAGGGGGGGGGGAGATCGTTCAGTGCCTGTCATTATTGTTATTGCCTTACCCCCCCACACACACACACACAAAGCAATAATTGCACACTTGATATTATTACAGTGCTGTCCTCACATCTTTCCAAGTTGGTGACCTCTTATTTGGAGTAAGGATACAGTTCTTCTCTTATCGCTTTCTTTCTCTTTTTCTATCTTCTTTTTCTCTCTCTTTATGGCTCTTTTTCTTCATCACTCTCTTTTTACCTCTCTCTCTTGGCTGTTTCCCCCCCTCCCCCCAAGCTAGCGCCTGTTGGATCACCTACAACGGGCTTTAACTCTAGTAAATGTTAATATTGTTGTTGTTATGGAAAATTAAGTTTCATGTACTGTTTTCTATGTTTCATGTAAACTGCCCTGAGCCTCAGGGGAGGGTGGTATATAAATAAACAAGCAAACAAACAAATAAATAAGACTTTGAATTATTTACTGAAATAGTCCCTCTTCTGCTTAAAGCCTATTTAGATGGGGAAACCTAATTGGGCAAATTTCTGTCCCGACCCACATGCTAAAAACCACCACACTCAGATAACCCAATGCAGGCAGGAACACAAACAAACCTACACAACCCCATAGAGAACACAGAAAAAACAGCAGGCCTTGCTCCCACTAACTCTAATTAAATAATTTACCACAACTCCCCACACCTCCCCCTCCAATCCCTGAAATGAAATCTAACCTAACTAAGCACCTATGCTCTAAAGCAGGGGTAGTCAAACTGCGGCCCTCCAGATGTCCATGGACTACAATTCCCATGAGCCCCTGCCAGCATTCGCTGTAGTCCATGGACATCTGGAGGGCCGTAGTTTGACTACCCCTGCTCTAAAGGCTCTGCTAAGGCTGCTACCTCCCCTTCAGCTGGTTGCTGAGCAGATTTCAGCTTGCCTGCTGAGACTTATGACTCCTATTGGGTTCCTGAACACTCTGTGGGACCCAATGCCTCCCGGCACTTTTCTAAATGGACTGGGCAGTGACTGGCACAGCAGAATGCTGGCCGCCATTGATGAGATAGCTGCCTGATGTCCTCTTCACCCCTGCCTCAAGTGATATACCAAGTAGGTCCGCAAGAATAAATGGGAACTGGGAAGCCTAGAGCGTGTTTGGAGGAAGACTCACGATGAAAAATCGAGAGCATTCTATAGAATGCAGATAAAAGCCTATGAGATGACAGTGAAGTGAGTAAAATGCAATTTTTTACTCATCTTCCATTGGGTCTGCAAACTCATGCCCGGCACAATTATTCAGGATAGTTCAGTCCCTCACCACCCTGGATGAAGGCAGTCAATCAAGTAGCAGTTGTGAGGCATTCATGAGTCATTTTGCACATAAAATCTCAACTCTCCACTGTGACTTCCCTCCAACCTTAGACACAGAAAGTGAAACAGAGGCCCCTTGGCTGTCACTGAGTTACTTCAGACAACTCTCATTAGCTGAAGTGGACAGGATGCTAACAGCAATGAGGCCAACCACTTGCCCACTAGACCCATGCCCATCGTGGCTCCTAAAAACAAATGACATAAGAATTGGGGGCACCATCCAGGAAATAATCAACCTCTCTCTCTCTCAACGGGAGAATTCCTGGAGGGACTAAAAAAGCACTGGTGCACCCTTTGTTGAAAAAACTGTCTCTAGTCCCACAGGAGCCTGACAACTACTGCCCTATCTTGCACTTTCAAGGGCAGTTAGTTGAAAGGGCTGCCACAAACCAACTATCGGAATTCCTAGAGGAAACTTCTGCCCTTGACCCATCCCAGTCAGGCTTCTGGCCTGGCCATGGGGTAGAAACAACGCTAGTCGTGCTGATGGATGACCTCCATTGCCAGCTAGATCACCGCTACTTGTAGACCTTTCAGCAGAGTTCGACACAGTCGACCATGAGCTTTTAGCTCACCGCCTTGCTGGCACAGGGATACAAGGGACAGCCCTCAAAGGGCTGATCTTTCTCCATGGTCACGGATAGAGGGTAGCAATAGGAGAGAGAGAGCATCTAGTCATCATCAGCTCACATGTGGAGTCCTACAGGGAGCAATTCTCTCTCCCATCTTATGTAATATCTTCCTGCCCCCTCTTGCTCAGATGATGCTGTTTGGGCTGGGATGTCACCAATACACAGATGATCCCCAGCCCCTCCTCCCGCTGGACGGTCGGCCTGATTCTTCTCCAGAATCCTTAGCCAGCTGCCTGGAAGCAGTGACAGGGGGGCTCAAGCAGAGTTGTCTGAAGCCCTGCCTTTCAAAGACAGAAGTCCTGTGGGTGGACAGGAAAGGCCCAAGACCCTCAAAGCACCCCAACCCACCCACAGAAGCCCAAAGAGTAAAGAAGAAAAAAAGAGGGGGGAAACCCCAGAGAATCCGAAGCTCCCCGTCAACCCCCCCCCCACCTCACCCACAGTCAATTTTAAAATTAAAAATTAGTTGAATAGAAAGAGAAGAAAAGATTAGGAAAAATGAGAGTCCCTCAGGCAAACTGGTTGAAGTCTTCTCTAGCGATGAGATGAAGATAGATCTTCCAGGGTCCAGCACAGCAGCATCCAGCCAGCCAGCCAGCCAGCCAGCGCACTCCCTGGGAGTCACACAAACTCTACAAGAGCAGCAGGTCAGTGAGGAAGCAGCAATAGAGAATCAGGTAAGACCTTCTTAGCTTCATACCTCTCTGGGCTATGCATAGAAGATTTTCAAAAAGGGAAAACCTTCTGTGATTGGCCAAGAGCTGTTTTCCCCCCAAACCTGCCTCCCTGTAGGCTAAAAGCTCTTCCCCCCGCCAGCTTCCCCCTGCCTTACATTGCAGCAAGCTTAGCAAGCTGCAAGATCTCATTGCAATGCTGGCTAGGCTTCCCTAGGGAGCCCAGCCATTGGACTGCCTCCCTTTGCCCAGGGAGCCAGAGCAAAGGCTGGAAACAGAGAGCAGGAAAGCGACATGGCAGTTTCCCATCCTCCGTGTCCCTTAAAGTTTAAACAGCCACCTGAAATGGCCAAATAGCACCGAATCGCAATTCAGCCCTTTGGACAGCTGTGATTCAGCCATACAAACCTATGGGGTTTTGTGATTCGGACCATTCTTGGTCACTGTGCCCGAATCAGACCTGATTTGCATACTTTTTGGCTGAAACGGTCCAAAGCACACACGCCTAGTTGCTATTAATCCAACTCCACCTCCCACCACAGCAACCCCTAAATCCAGGTCTAATCTGATCCCCCCAATATCAGCAGGGGCTCCTGGAGGCCCCCGTCCTTTGGTCACTAGAAGTGGCTGTTTCAAAGGAAATCCCTGCTGGGGTGGGGCAGAAGTATTTTAGGGATAGGGAGACCATGGCTGGTCCCGGTGCCAGCCGTGTAAAAGAACCCCAAAGACCCAAAGACAGCAGAAGCCAATGGGATGTTAAAGAACCGGGCAGTCAAGCACAGCCAAGGCTGCCCAAGCAGGACGGGACCAAACCACGTAGGCAGCTCCGGACTGAGTCAGGCAGTCAGAAAGTCAGGAGGACATTGTCAACTGAATCTCTGCAACAGCCGAAATCAGGAACATGGTACTTTTGCACACTATGGAGTCTAAAGTGTATTTTATTGCAGCCACCAAAGCATCTTACGATGAGTGCTCTCTGCACTTAGCAGAGATCGAAATGCTGTTCAGGAGGTTGCATGCTGAATGCATTCAAAGCTGTTCTCAGAGGCCAAAATGAGTGGCCTAAAAGCCCTCCCCGCCCGCCTTGGTCCATTAAAAAGCTGCTGCAAACCACAAAAATAAAGCCCATTTTAAAAAGAATGTGAGCAACAAAGGATAACCTGATTCAAAGGAAAACACCAGACTGCCCTGGAAATTTTTGTCTGCCCCACTGCTTATCGCTCAGGATGGTAAACACTCTTTGTGTTAATGCATTGCTTTCTAATTGCTGTAATCCACTTTTTGAATGACATCTTACATTGTCTCAATGCATTGTTGTCTTCTTACAACATTTATTATAAGTCTCGTACGGTTCCTCAAGTGTCGCTACAGACTGTCATCTACTCCAAGTCTCCCTTGGGAAGGCCGGCAACAAAGAACAGAGCATAAATACATACGGCCTCTTTTGAGAGCCAAGAGACTGGTGCAGGATGAGGTGATGTTTTTGAAAACTCCTTCCAAGCACAAAAGAGGCCCAGAAAAGGCAAACCTGATAGGTGGATTTCCAAATACCGTATTTGCCGGCGTATAAGACGATTGGGCGTATAAGACAACCCCCCAACATTTCCACTCAAAATATAGAGTTTGTTACATTACATTACAGTACTATGGGCCACTATGGGCAGCTCTGTCTATCCCAACTGAAGTGCACCCGGCGTAGAGGACGACCCCCCCCCCACTTGGAGGGGGGGAAAGTAGTCTTATACGCCAGCAAATACTGTAACTGCTGGATGTCTAAATAATGCCTCTCCCAACTTAAACCTGCTCCAGAATGCATGAAAAATTAACTTATCTTGCCTCTTTGGCATTCTTCATATTACAAAGAAGCACCCAGTGGTATCAGTGGATTACAAGGAAAAGGAGAAGATACCTTTCTTGGGCTCAATCAAAGCTCAGCATTGCAGGCCACATTTTAATTGCACAGAACACATTTATGAAAAGGGGCCAACACAAGGAGAGGATCTGGATGGGATGCCAGTGGGAAGGTCCAGGCTGAAAACAGCAAAGAAGCAGCCTTTGCAGACAGACCAGCTTTGACCCTGAAGAGCCCAGCTGACCTTCAGCTGCCCTGAGATGTCGGAACAGAGCGGAGTCATGGGAGCTGCTTTCCCCCAGAGGACCAGGAGGCCCTCTCCCCCCACCCCCTTGGGAAGCTAAACCCAGCCCAGAGCTGGCTGACCTCTTGCCCCATAAACCCTCTCAACAATAAAACCATTTAAAAATTATTTCAAAAGGTCAAGTACAACACAAGTAAGATATATACATGATAAATATCAGGCAATTAGACTTTGAATATACCGAAAGTGTGGTCCTTTTCACTGCCTTAGGCATTTTTCAGTTCTTTGATTGATGGGACAGTTAAGGAGGCTTCTCCTATGTCCCTGCCTGGGAATCAGGATCACAGGGGCCCATTCTGCACGGCCGCCGAAACAGCGATTTGGGTCACATGGGAAACGCCATGCATTATGCACGGGACGGGACGCAACGGCGGCAAAACTCACCGATTATGCACGCGGCAACCCAGGCGCCGCTTCGGGTTGCGCCCCGGTCACCCAGAAGCTGCGCTTTCTTCCATGTTCCACTGACGTGGCTTTTTCGGGGACATGCAGCCGGCCGTGTTGCAGCCGGTGCCGTGCGTTATCGGTGATTTTAGTCGCTGCCATTCCACCCTGAGTGTGCGCATAATGGGCCAGGGAGAAGCCCCCTTAACTGTCCCATGGATCAAAGAACTTTATTGGATGGGTACAGGAGAGAGCATCTTTTCAGTGGCCGCCCCACAATTCCCCCGGGAGGTGTGCCTGGCACCCCCACGGCCAGTCCTTCACAGGCAGCTGAAGACAGTTTTATTTAAGGCTGCACTGACAAATGCAGTCCTACATTGGTGATTTTAAAATTTTGGTTTGTCGTACTTGAATATACTCTATTTCTTGTATTTTATTTGTACTGTAAACCACCTTGAACTCCATAGATATTTTCAATATCAGCTTTGCATGCTGAATGTCCCAGATTTAGTCTCTATCATCTCCAGTCAAAAGTGTCAGTGGAAGACCCTGGAGAGCGGCTGCCAGCCTGAGTGGGCAAGACTGACCTGGATGGATCAGGGATCCGATTCAGCATAAGGCAGCTTCATGTCAGGCTGCGACTGGCCCTTTGCTTCAGGCTCTTTGCTTCCAAGGGGAAGGCTTACCTCCTGGGCAGTCACCAGAACAGGTGTCTAAGCGGGTGCCTGTGGTCAGTCTAAAGGTGCACAGCGGTGATGTGCCTGCCTGGGATGAACTCAGAGTGGTGCTGGTCAGCCAGTGGGTCGAGGCTGCTCATTACTGCTTATTATAGGAACTGAAGGAACCCAGAGTGACAACTTGCCAGGCCCTGTCCTTTGCCATCCCTGGTAGGCTACTTAGGATGGGATATGGGATATTATCCATTCAGCCTTGTCTGACTCTTGGCGATCCTATGGCTCAGTCTCCATGTCTTCCAATCCCGTACCACTTCCATCAGTTATCTAGTGCTCTGGCCGGTGTCCATTTTGATTGTATCTAACCACCGTGTTCTTTGTCGGCCTGGTTTCCTTTCCCCACTGACCAGGCCTAGCATCATTGCTCTCCCCATTGAGTTGGATCGCATGATGTGGCCAAAGTAAATGAGCCGGAGTTTCAAAATTTTGCCTTCCAATGATATATCAGGTTTTATGCGCTGTGATAGTTCCTTGTGTGTGACTTTTGCTGTCCATGACCTTCTCCAGCACCAGAGTTCAAAGGAATCAACTCATCCAACTTACACAGCCATAAGTGGCTACTGGAAAGATGACAGATCAAACTAATCTGCATTTAGATCTGTCCTGGCTTTTCCATGCTTTGTTTAAGATCATCATTGCTGAGCGACGTTTAATTTCCATACTGCAACTCTGATCCATTTGTGATCCAAGAAAAAACAAACAAGAATGATTAAGCACATTTGATTTCTTCACCATCAGTTGCTATGGTGACATGTCTGTTTTTTGTTGTGGTCATTATTTTTGTCTTTTTAATGTTTAAGATAAGGACAAACTTCCTGCTTTCTTTGCTTACTTATAACAAGACTCCTTGCAGTGACAGTCAAATCATACTTGTAGGTCCCACAGGCCACAGCAACTATTTTATCCCCTCACAATATCAGAGGCAGGATTAAAAATCCTTATTTTTATAAAAGTAACTAGAGAGGCTTACGATGTTCATGATTTGCACCTCCAAAGCCCCACATTCTCCCACCTCTCCATGTGCAACCATGGCTGTGCCTTTGTCGAGCATGCCTCCAGGCATAGGAAGGACGCAGGTCGGTTGTCCTGCTTCCCTGTTCTTGTTTCTCTTTTGTTCTTTAGTCTGCTGCAGGAATAATCTTACATGGAGTCTGTGTGTTATGCAAAGGACAGTATTTGGACACGTTGACTTTCCTAATTAGTCTATAATTGCTTGACTTTTATTCACTACTTTGTTAAGTGTGATAATTGCTAGGGAAAAGGCCAAAACATTTATGGTCAATCAGAGGATGAGAGAAGGAAGATGGGGCCCTTTCAGCTAAGTAAAATGTACAACATTATGCAGCAAGGCAGAAGCTATTAGCCAGATCAATATTTCTTCTAGTGCCTTAATAAATCATTACATCAAACGGCATCTGCGGGATGAAGAAAGCCTGACTCTGCCAAGCAGGATGCTTCCCCACCGGCAAATAAAACAGCATTTAAATCGCAAAGATCTAATTGGTGTACAAAGGAAAAGCCCCAGCACTAAATGCGGCTCATGTGAAGGCGTGGAGGGACAGGCAACTGCTAGACCCGTGGGAAGGAAGCCAGGGCACGGGGCACAAGAACAGCTCTTTCACGGAGACCTCAGCATGAGTACAAGTGGTGAGTGAGCAACGACAAGACTGAGGACCCCCCCTCCCAGAAAACCCCAACATACATACACGCAGCAGACAATAGATCTTCCCACCAGTGGCTTAAACCGATTGGATCCAGCAGATGGGATCTGGCAGCAAACTAGCTAATTGCACATCTGCTTGGATCCTGCCTCGAACGCCAAGCTCGGTCCTCGGCAGATGCACAAACACAACAGCAACACAGGGAAAGGAGCTCCCAGATACAGCCGAGCAACACACCCCTGACAAATTTACTTCTTCCACATGCAGCCAGCTGGGTGGGCTTGGCCCAGCCATAGCGTCCTGATCCCCAAGCCTCAGGGGAGATGTTTAGATGGGTGCTGCTGACTGGGGGAGGGACCCATCAGATCTTCCTTGCCCCACCCTCAACCAAATGCTGGTGGAAGAGCTCCGTCTTGCAGGCCCTGCGGAACTGTGAAAGCTCCAACAGGGCTCATAGCTCTTCCGGGAGCTCATTCCACTGGGTTGGGGCCAGGTTCGAAAAGGCCCTGGCCCTGGCCCTGGCCCTGGCCAGGCATACCGCATGCGGGCCAGAGATTGCCAACCTATTCAAACTCACTGATGAAAGAGCCCTGTGATGGGCTCAGGGAGGTAGGTGGCATTTGTACCACTGTGGTCTTCACACTGCTGCGGAAAGAGAGATGCAGGCATGCCGCACTCAGCTTGTGCTTCAAAGACTTCAGGTCAAAGAGTAGAAGGCTACGCCATAAATGCAGTTCATTGGTGCAAGCGCCAAATGGGAGAAGCTGTAGTGAAATCCCCCCCCCCACTTTGAGTTACATCACCCCACTGGGAGTCCAGAGGCTGCTAAAAATAAAAACCCAAACAACCCCATTCATTTCAAGAAGTATCTCTGCTGGTAAAAGGCCAGGATGAAGGGGAGAGGTTAATTGCTCACAAGCACCACCCATCCTCTTGGCACTTGTCACACACATCCAGTACTTACAGCTTAGTTGTGCAAATGCTTGTAGCCAGCAGAGAACAATAAATAGGCTATTTCATATTGGCAGGAAGGAGACGGATAGCAGGAGGCAGAGGAGTAGGAATGACAAATGATAGATGGTATCTCTTTATGGGAACAAGACAGAGGGCTGATCTAAGGAGGATGGGCAAACAGAAGATATACATTCCCAAACTCGAGTGGAACAAGGTATATTTTGGGGGATGCCATCTGGGGATAACCTGCAGGAAGGGGGTCTCACACCTGGGCTCTACCTGTTGGCACCATTAGTATGTGGAGCTAGCAAGGAGGCAGGAAAACTGACAGAATGTTGTCACTAGCCTTCCCTCGAAGAACAAGAGACAGCTGTGTACAGGATAGGGGATAAGGATGGCAGGTGTGTAGCTTTTCTTTGTACCCTTGTCCAATCCATTGTTGGACAGAGTATGAACATTTTATTTTTCTTATTACTTGAATGTTGGAAGTTTGTAATCACAATAAGCCCCATATAATAAGCTGATCTGCTGGGTGGTCCTTTGTGCTATAAAATAGTGGTCCCCAACCTTCTTGCAGTTGGGGACCGCCTCCAAGGGTGAAAGAGAGCCGGCGGCCCGGCCACCGTAGCTGCATGTAAACGAGCACGTGCAGTTGCCGCACATGCACGTTTTCGCCACTAGGTGGCGCTAACGCACATGCTCAGAGCTGCCACGCATGCGCGTTTTCGCCAGCAGGGGGCGCAAACACACATGCGCGACAGCTCCGCGCGTGCGCGTTTGTGTCGCTGGCGTGCCGGCGGCCGTGCCTGCCTCTTCCCCTCCTCTCGCTGCGGGGGGGAGGCAGGCACGGCCGCTGGCGGCCCGGTACCATGGCCTTAGCGGCCCGGTACCAGGCCGCCGACCGGGGGTTGAGGACCCCTGCTATAAAAGGCTCTTGCTCACCAGAGGCGTGCACCTAAGTACAAAAGGACTCTTGGCTTGTGGATCAGGCCGGGGGACTCTGTAAGTGTTGCAGGAGGGGTCTGCTCCTTCCCGCAATGGATCGAAGCGGCGTAGCTGACGATGGACCTGAGGCTGTGAAATGCACTCTCTGTGGCATGTATGTATTTTTACCTCAGGGTAACTTTAAATACGCATGCACCAAGGGCAAGTTAGTAGCGCTCCTGGAGGAGAAGGTAGAGAAGCTAGAAGAATGCCTGTCCACGCTTCATTATAAAAAGGAGGGTGAAGAGTTCTTAGAAAGAACTCATGGAGCACTTTCTGGAGGGCACTGGGGAGAGGTGGGGAAGGCGTCTCACCAATTAGAGGAGAATCCAAAATAAGGAGAAAGCAGATGGAAGAACGTTACCCAGAGGAGTCGAAAGATAAGGAGATATTCTGCTCTTCAGACATTCAGAAATGATTTCCAGGATCTGCCTGCAGATAGTGACTGGATATAGCAGACCTCCACCATAATTAGCAGACCACCACACTATTATTTCCTACTCCTTTAATTTTTACCCAAAGGCTCTCAGCTGAACTCTCATGCTCAGACACATGTATTTCCTCACAAGTATTCTTGGAGCTCTTATGAAGGCCTCAGCCTCTTGGCCCTGAAGTTGACCCTTCAGAGGAACTGGTTGGCCACTGGGTGAGAAGACAGGGTGTGGGACTAGCTGGACCAGGGGTAGTCAAACTGCGGCCCTCCAGATGTCCATGGACTACAATTCCCATGAGCCCCTGCCAGCAAACGCTGGCAGGGGCTCCGGGGAATTGTAGTCCATGGACATCTGGAGGGCCACATTTTGACTATCCCTGAGCTGGACGCTCACTGGTCTGATCCTCCAGTGCTCTTGTTAGGTTCTTATGTTCTCCTGTTGTTCCTTGTCAGCATCTTCCTTGAGGCCCCGAGTCTCTCTCCCTCCTGTGTTTGGACCCTGTGCTGTCTTTCTGGAACTGATATTGGGGGAACAAGTTACCCCCCCCCCCACAGTAGTTCAACAGTTCCCTTATGCTCCCCCTCCCTGCCTTGATAAGGAAGCCAATTAAAAGCTTCAGAGCGTGGTTAATGACAGCGCCAAATGGAGCACATCAGAAATTAAAAATTTCCCATGCAAAAAGGAAGTTATTTGCTGTGGTCTCTTAACAAGATTACTTAAAACAAACAGTATCCAATATCTTTACTCCTGGTTTAAGAACTAATTTATACTTGGGGTATCTGTCTTTGTCTCTCTCTCTCTCACACACACACACAGTCTCTCTCCTCTCCCTCCTCCCCTGGTTATCCCCAGTTCCCTGATCATGGCAGGGACCCGCCTGCTCTCAGCCCCTGACAATTCCTCCGGCTTCAGTTCTGCCACCCAATCTGCCTGACGCAGCCTCTCAGCAGCATGCGGAGGGAAGGGGCTGCAGTCCCCCTTGGAAGCCTTGGGGCACACAGCTTCTGCATTCCTTTCCCACTCTCCTCCGTGGATCACCATGTGTAGTTATCATTGTCGCATTGCACAAAGAGCTACAAGAAAAATGTGCCAAGACTTTGGGAGACTGACAGCTTTTCTTCCGGAGAAGTCATGGGCTGGAGCCTCTCCGTAGGGTTCCTGTGGGAGCCCAAGCAGGGTGACTCTGCAGCAGTCTCACAAAGCAGGCCCATCTGTGAGAGATCAATGGATTGCTCTCAACAAGCAGACTTTGTTGAAGATCTCTTTCTCGAAGATGCAACAATGCTAACGTCTCAGGATCCTTTGGTAAGACCTTTTCAGCCCTCAGAATCTGGTAACGGGGCTAATTTCCGCTCCTAGGTGCCGGAACGCGGACTGTGGCATCTCAATGGATCATATTCTCTTGCTACGGGGCAAATGAAGGCCTGCATTGTGCCAGGCCTGGGACCACCCCGGACTGGCGATGACATAGTCTGGGAGCAGGAATTAGCCCTGCTTCTGGATGAGTGCTGCACCATCTGGATTCCTGGTGCGGAAAAGGTCTAAAACTACCTTCCCAGAATCCATTACTCTGGTTTAACCTCCAACTCCTGGGCTCCCCCCGCCTGCCCCTTTGCACACAAAACCCCTTCATATGACACCCCTGTCCATGTAGGAAGAAACAACCAGTGCCTCAAGAAATCAAAGCAGCAGAGCTATCTAACCTGCCCCAACTCGCCTACAATTCACACCTAAAATACTGAATTATACAAGACAAAAAACAGAACAGAACAACGGATGGCAAAAACAGTTCTTTATGGTTTTCACATCAACTGCATGCAGGAAGCATTTCTTTGGATGTAGGAATGATAAACATGTTATGTGATTGGACTCTTCTCTTGTTAAAATGTAAGCAATATAGTTTCATATGCCTAAAAAAACTACAGTCAACATTATGGGAGGCTTCAGCGAAACCCCCCCCCCAATAAATTGTTCACAAGAGATGAAATACGGAAGACTGTGTGGCCTGTTCTCAGGAAACAGAAAAACAGAAAATATTTCTCAGCTCCCATCATTCCAGGAGTTCTATTGTTAACATTCCTAATTTTACAACAAAACAAAATCAGAGTCCAGGGGCACCTTTAAGACCAACAAAGCTTTATTTCAAGCACTCGAAAGCTCCCGCCTTGAATAAATCTTTGTTGGTCTTAAAGGTGCCCCTGGACTCTGATTTTGTTTTGTTGTGCTGCTTCAAACCAACACGGCGACCCACGTGAATCTTTCATAATTTTAAACATTCATGGGGGAAGGGGAGCACATCTGAGAATGAAACTGAGGTTTCTATGGGTGGGCAGGTAGTTGTATGTTTCCTACACTGTGCAGGGGGTGGGACTAGATGACCCTGGAGGTCCCTTCCAACTCTATGATTCTAGGATTCCAGGATTCTTTTTCTCCCTCATCAACTTATACAAGAATTTTGTCACAAGGGACGTCACCTAAGAGCAGAAACTGCCAAAGCAAGTGCAGACTTCTAATCTGTCTGTAAAGCAAGTATTGTTGGAAGCTGGCCATTGATCAGATGGCCTGAAAACTCAGGCAGGACACACAGAACAAGGGAAGATGAAACATGGCTAGGGATCACAGAGAAAACCAGCACCACTTATCAGAAAGGATAATACAGCTTCATATACATCAACTGAATTCCTGAGAAGTGGGCTGGATTCTCCATTCTCCCTTGCACCACTGAGACCGTTTATGCACTGGGAACTTCACTGCCCCAGCTCCCATGCAGGAGCAAAAATTGGGGGCAGATGAGGCGCACTGGGCCAAATGCTCCCCTGTGTGGGTGCAGGAAGAGGTGGGGCCACCTGCCACGATTGAAACTCCAGCCTGCAGCCTGGCATGAAACCTCCAGTGCATAAACCAGGGGTAGTCAAACTGCGGCCCTCCAGACGTCCATGGACTACAATTCCCATGAGCCCCTGCCAGCGAATGCTGGCAGCGGCTCCTAGGAATTGTAGTCCATGGACATCTGGAGGGCCGCAGTTTGACTACCTCTGGGTTAGACAGTCTAACAGATGTAAATCAACCTCATGAGATCAGAGCACTGCTTGGCAAGTGGCAACCAGAGGACTCCACAGGCGGTGTGAATGGAAGACATTGTGGCCCATGAAATTCTCTGTTTGCAAGTGTCGGGTGAAGCACATCAAGACAAAACATTCCCGTTTCAAGTACACCCAATGGGTCTGAACGAGCTGGGACTGAGCGGGGAAAAGTTCCTGGGGCTGGGGTGGGCAGCTCAATGAACGTGCTAACCCAGGGCACTGCAGCAGTTGACACAGAGCCACTGTTAATGAATAATCAAGAAACCAGGAGCCCAAACAATTTAAATCAGAAAAGACAAGAGTATTTTTCAGTACAACGCTGTTTACAACTGGTTTCAGAGTGACTGACTTAGAATACAAAACTAAGTAACCATTAAATAAGCCACCGATTTTAAGCTTGTTTTTGGCTAAAAGCCTTCTTCCAAGAATCCGAAACAAAAAATTATACACAAATAAGAAACCACACCTTCATTTGTGTAGTTAAAATTGACAGTTTTTAAACTACATTCCATTTACAGAGGTGCAAACCAGGTTGGAGCTCACCCAGGCTGCAAAAGGCTCTGTTAGGACTCCCTTGGCCTAGCTAAGAAGAGTCAGCATAATGATGTCAAGTCTCCTTACTTTGGGAATGAGGATTTTTACAGGCCCCGTCTTAAGGTTTCCTAGGTGACAGGCACAGTTGCTAGTACATTCCAACTTCTTTGCACCTTCTGGGAAAATGCAGTAAATTTAATATGGCCAAAACTGTATTAAATTTTAAATATATTAAATATTAACTGTATTAAATATTAACTGAATTAGGCTCCAAACTGCTTAGTTACATTAAAGATATAGTAACAATTTACAAAAGACAAATGTTAAAGAAACAGTAGAGTGTTTTCCACATGGCAACTCATTTCCATATTCTGATTCATTCCTTGTGGAATTAAGCTATGTAATCTGTAGATAAAATAATTTTCGTCCCTGGATAAGAGAACATCCATATTCATAAGATTATATTCCATCCTTTCTAGCACTTTCAAAACCAGGAATCTCAAGTCTTCTGCTTGGTGGCCAATTTCCCAAAAATGCTGAGTCATTGGTGCCTTTTCCACTTTATTTTTGATTCTTGACTTCTGTTCCAAGATCCTTGTTCTAATTTGTCTAGTGTTTTTTTCTAGATATGTTTTGGAACAGGGACAACTCACAGACTTCTGCAGGCAGCAACCATCTTGCGAGCCTGGTGTGGTGCCTTTTAGACTGGAGCAATCTTTAGTTAATTGGCTCCAGTGAGCCAGGTCGGTTGAAAGGGTCAAACGCTGCAGCTGGAGGCTGGGCAGAGGAATGAGAGGCTCCTGCAACCACTGTGCCCTAATTTGTCTGCAGCTCCATTCCCTTCTGCTATCAGAGCTCTGCCTGTTGAACATCCAGCTAAGCTGGGTGCTCCTGGCAAGGTTTTTCCTCCAAGAAATCCTCCCTAACAGGACCTGGGCTCACAGCATGCTGGGAGAACTGCCACAGAACAGGACATCAAGAGCCATGAAGCTGACAGGCAGTCGGTTCAGGGTGGATAAAAGGAAATACTATTTTGCATAGACAGTGATTCAAATGTGGAATTAGAATGATATAGTGATGGCCACAGGAATAAACAGCATAAAGAAAAGGAGGAGGAGAAGAGCTGGGGTTTTTTTTACCCCACTATTTACTATCTGAAGGTGTCTCAAAGCAGCTTCCAATCACCTACCCTTCCTCTCCCCTGTAAACGAGGCTAAGAGAGCTCTGAGAAAACTGGGACTAGCCCAAGAACAACCAGTTGGCTGCATGTGGAGGAGAAGGAGGGACTCAAACCTAGTTCTTCAGAATAGAGGCCATTGCTCCTAACCAGTATTCTAAAGGGGATTAGATAGATTCATGGAGGATAAATCCTTCACCTTCAGACCCACTAATCCTAGAGCCAAGGAGATCAGGGGAAGGCTCCAGCCTGTGCCCTGTTGTTGCCCATCCAGAGGAAGAACTGGCTGGCCATTGTGTGAGACTGGAGGCCAAACTAGATGGGCTCTTGGTCCAATCCAGAAGGGCTCTTTGTACGTTCTTAAAATGTGAAACCCTAGAAGGGAGGGGGACTCCCCAACCTACAGAGGTGTCTCCAGGGGCAGAAACAGCAATGCGCTGCCCATACAATGATAGCTGCCACTCACATGCATTGATTTCCTTAATTTAAAGCTTGCCTTTCTTGCTGAGACTGAAGGTGAAACACACACACAGCTGCAAGGAAAGGCGGGGTATTAATGTGCTAGTAAATAAATAAAATGTAACCAGGCAGCATAAGACACAATATTATGGACTTGGAAAAACACCAAAAGGAAAAGATATCGGACATGATATCATAAACAATGCTGCTTTATTTGCATATTCAAAAATTTGAATATAATAAGGCTTTATCAATGACTTGAACTTCTAATAGCTTGATCGGTAAGAACACTAGAAAGGGATACAAGTTTGGTATTAATTGTGCATGCAAATATTGTTTAATTTGATAGTCATATTTTAAATAGAGAGAATTGTTACCTATGGACTATTTGGGGTTTTTTTAATTCATTTGTTTTATTATTTGTAGTTATTTCATAAATCTTTTTTGTAATTAAAAAATTATTAAAACATAGTTCTGTTCCTTTTTTAAAGAAGCATCTTCCTGGAACGTTTTCTGTTTTTAAAAGGCATGTCTGAACAATGAAACACCACGGGGAGCATTCCTCCTGGCCTCCCTAGGCAAACCACTCCAGCACCGGGGCAGGCAGCTGTGGAGCTCCCCGGTCCACATGGCTGGACTTCCAGAAGGTTTTGTTCAGAGGAGGGAAGTTGCAGCAGCAGAACATAGTAGGAGTGGGCAGAACAATTCAGGGAGAGAGGAAGTTCTGGTTCAGTCTTCCAGAATTCAGGAAGCCACTCTCCCAGCCTGGCCAATTTCTCTCCAGAAGGCAGCACCTGGCTTCTGGAATGCAATCCAGAATGAGGAGGAGCGATAGGAGTTATGGGAATGCTAATTACTGAAATTACAAGTCTGTTTGTCACTCATTTGCATTTGGGCATTTTTCATGTGTGGCACAACAACAGACACCCCCCCAAAAAAAACAACAACAACAACAACAACATCTGAGTAGCAATGGGGTTAAGTATAGAAAGCTCAGCAAAAGCCCGTCTCATGCTTGAAAAGGCCCTGGAAACTCTTTTGACGCAGGAGGGGTAAATCTATACGCCAGGGAAGGGGATAAAAAGAAGGCCACCACAGCTACTCCCTTTGAAATGCTTACAGCACACATCTGACAGCTCATTTTCAAACCTATAACATATCAAAAGACATGAATGGTTCTTTCTTTGGTGCCTGCAGACGTTTTGTTCAAGGAGACCCAAAACAGACTCACAGAACTGTATAAAGAGCCCATGGATTGGCCCCACCTCACGTTGCTAAAAACAAATATCCTTGAGCATGAAAAAAAGTTTTCTTTCCTCTTCCAGGGCTGTCAAAATACCCAAGGGTTTCATGAAACCCTGGTTGAGAAAGCCTGATCTAGTCCATCCCATCTCACACAGGGGCCAACCAAAAAGCCACTGTACGTACACCATTGAGTAGCAATGACTAGAGAAAGGAGTGCACCAAGGTTGTATTCTTTCCCCCTTCCTTTTTAACTTGTATGCTGAGATCATTATGAGAGAGACTGAACTCAAAGAATCAAACACTGGAATTAAGATTGGAGGAAAGAATATAAATAATCTTCGGTATGCTGATGACACGACCCTCTGGTCAGAAACCAAGAATAGTTGATCACAAAGGTAAATGATGTAAGCAAGAAATTTGACGTTTTCTTAAACACTAAAAAGACAAAAATAATGACCAGTGCAAAAAAAACAGATATGTCAGGATAACAATTGATGGTGAAGAGATCGAATGCATTCTAGAATTCATTTTTCTGGGATCACAAATTGATGTGAGTGGTGATTGCAGAATGGAAATAAAACATTGAACTGCTCTGAGTCGCTCAGCAATGATGAGCTTGAACCAAACAGCGGGGGTGCCTGTTGGGGGGGGGTCGGGGGAAGACAGCGACGGGTGGGTGGATCTGCGGGGGGGAGGCCGGGGGCAAGTTTTGGGGGGGGAAGACAGCGACAGGTGGGTCGGTGGCTCCACGGGGGGGAGCACGGCAGCGACTTCTGGGGGTGGGTTGTTGGGAGGGGGGAACCCAGCAAAGAGCGGCAGCAGCAGTTCAGGGAGGGCGAGTTGGGGGGGGCGAAAAGCACGGAGGGTGGGGGGGTGGGGGGTGGCATGGCAGGGGGGCTTACCTTGGTCGTCACGGTGGTGGCAGGCGTCCTGGTTGGCTGGGCAGGGGTGCAAGGTGCCCCTCCCTGGGCGTCGCCGCCATGACCTGGCGCCTCCAGGCCACCAACGGTGGGCAGCTGGCTGCAGTAGCGGCAGCCAGGGCTGCAATAGTGGCCTGGGGGGAAGGCTGGTAGAGAAGCTCGGGAAGCTTCCTCCCCCCCTGACAAGCTTCCTTCCCCCCTGACAAGGCAGCCGGAAAGGAACAGGGCCTCCGCGTCTTTGACAGGGCAGCCCTCCTCCTTTCCCGGCGGCAAACCATCTGAGCAGCCAGTCCAAGGCTGGTCAAGTGGCCAATGGGGAGCCGCGCTGTGCGCGGCTCCCCATTGGCAACTTGGCCCCTCTGAGTTCTTATCAAGGACAGGCCCCGCCCCTTTCTCCTCCCAACTACTCCTTAGGGCTTTATTATTACAGATGTTTTTGTGAACTACAACTGAATTCCAGCAGTCTGATTGGTTGTTTTGGCAAAGAATTATCATATCTTTGTATTTGGATGTGTAACACAGTTTACTAATTTAACAGAATTAATTTTTGCTATATATTCCCATTGTCATGAAGGGAGATCCTAGTCTGACGAAGGGTGCTTGCACTCGAAACCTCATGCCTTGAATAAATCTTTGTTGGTCTTAAAGGTGCTACTGGACTCTCAACAGTTCACTCTGCAAGGATCCTGGGTGCGATCCTGGATGCTTCCATCACAATGGAGGAACAGATCATGACAGTAGCGCAGCTGGCATTTTACCATCTCTGCCAAACCAAACTATTAGTGCCCTACCTGGCCCTGGAGCACCTAGCTACAGTGATCCATGCGACGGTCATCTCTAGACTGGACTTCTGCGACTCACTCTATACAGGCCTGCCCTTAACCTTGATCCGGAAACTCCAGCTGGTCCAAAATGCCACAGGGCCCTCACAGCACCACCGTGGAGGGTCCACATTCGGCCCATCCATCACCGCCTGCAATGGCTACCAGTTGAATTCTGGATCAGGCTAAAAGTTCTGGTAATCACCTTTAAGGCTATATGTGGTCAGGGCTCAGTAGAGACCACTTCCCTGCCCATGCCCCCCAAAGAGCCTTACACTCCACCACATCCAACCTCCTTGTGGTCTCTGGCTCCAAGGAAGCCCGCTTGGCCTCAACCAGGGCCACAGCTTTCTCCATCCCGGCCCCCACCTGGTAGAACGAGCTCCCAGAGGAGATCAGGGCCCTGGTGGGCCTGCAAAAGGGAGCTCCTCCACCAGGCTTTTGGCTGAGGTCAACCAGAATCAGTAACATCTGCAGGGCCCCTGAATCTCCCTCCCAAGAACTCACATACCTGAACCATGGACCATAACTGAAGGTGACCATAGACTGTTACCTTCAGTTATAGTTGCTATTATTAGGTAAAGGTAAAGGTATCCCCTGTGCAAGCACCGAGTCATGTCTGACCCTTGGGGTGACGCCCTCTAGCGTTTTCATGGCAGACTCAATACGGGGTGGTTTGCCAGTGCCTTCCCCAGTCATTACCGTTTCCCCCCCAGCAAGCTGGGTACTCATTTTACCGACCTCGGAAGGATGGAAGGCTGAGTCAACCTTGAGCCGGCTGCTGGGATTGAACTCCCAACCTCATGGGCAAAGCTTTCAGGCAGCTGCCTTACCACTCTGCGCCACAAGAGGCTCTATTGCTATTATTACAGACCATTTATATATCAAGTTATGCAGAAACAAAGTTTTATGTATGTTTCATGTGAGCCTCAGGGGAGGGCAGTATGCAAATATAATAAAATAATTAAAAAATTCATAGGAGATGGCCGTATCTCCTCAGAATACGGGGGTGGGGGGAGATCTGGGACCTCCCTGCCCCGCAGAAGACTGGAAGGAGGCAGCTGCCTTTGCAGAGTCTTTGGGTTGATCCTCTGGCTCATTTCTTTCTAGTCATGCTGGGAAGGAAACAAGTGATTGTATTTTGTGTTTCTCTCAGGCAGCAAAAAGCCCGGTTTTGTGTCCTGGGACGCAGCCTGTGTTTCCATTGTGGCAACAACAACAAGCTCAGCCCTCTGTGGGTTAACGAGCCCGCCGGGCAGAGCGGAGGATCATTATCCGCGCACCCCTGGGGCACACTGTTCCCATTGACAATGGGCCCATGATGCCTCCGGGGCAAGGCAGGCGCCCATGACTTTTGCATCTCACCACCACATCCACTTCTTATCGGCAAGGTTTGGGGCTCCGAGGAAACAGAGCAGTGACTCTAGAGCAGATCCGAAAGGCACTCAGAGGCGACAGGACACGCAACTCCCAGGGCACCTTACAGGCTAAGGCTGGTTCCGGCGCAAGCAGCTGCCAGTCACAGAAGTAAAGAAGGGGCCTCTGTCTGCCTGCTTTTCCTGCTGTGGACCTGCCCAGCTACTGCTCCTCTGGCAAAACATCTTGGACAGGATTAGCTGCCACGTCAGTCGCTCGAGAGGTTCCCTGCCCAGGTCAAAAATGTTTCCCTGGTGTACCCAAATAAGCCAGGCTGCCTCGCATGCTAAAGGCTGCCTGTGACAAGGACTCCTCGGATGTCACAGCTTTCCTAACGCATGCGGTTCATTTTTCTTATCGGTGTGACCTCCCTTTGGAAATGATGGATGAAGTGCCTACAAATTACCATCTCTACTGCGAGGCATTTACCACCAAGGTGGCATTCGTAGAAATGCCAGCCTTGAAGCTTTAAGAGAATAATAGCCACACTTGCACACACCTGGGACAGATCTTGGCTCTGTGTGTGTGTGTGTGTGTGTGTGAGAGAGAGAGAGAGAGAGAGAGAGAGAGAGAAGTGCTGTTACATCACAGCCCACTTCTGGCAACGCTGTAGGGCAGCCTTTCTCAACTTTTTTACCACTGAGAAGCCCCTGAGGACACAACAAGCTGCTCCCAATGAGTAGCTCTGTGGTCCTTTCATCTTCTGAAAGAAGAGCAGACTGCTTTTCTTGATCCAGCCCTCCAATCAGGGCCACCTCTCTACATAATTAGCTGCCCCCTGGCTGGCCCAAATCTTGAACGTAGCAGAGTCCTGCCTGGTTCGAAGTTGGATGGGAGAGCACTGCGGAAGCCCCGGTTCATGACACGGAGACAGAGAATGGCCAGCCACTTCTGTTCATCTCTTGGCTAGAAAGCCCTACGGGGTGGCCATGTCAGCTGCGACTGGATTGTTCTTAAAAAGCAAACCCTCCACACCAATGGATTCTGGAGCTCCCTCTAGCCACATCCCGTAAATCCTTCAGCTACAAGCAGCTAAATGTGCAGACCCATCTACATGGCCTAGAACCGTGGTCAGAGCCAAACAACTACTACAACATGCAAACTGCGCTTCAACCACCACTGAGAAAGTCTTTCTCCACACCAAACCTCAAGGAGCATCAGGGTGTGTCTTGTGCACAGAGGATGGTACGAGTTTGGTTGCAAAAACAGCAGGCAAGCTGGAAACACAGCACAAGATAAGTCTGACCGTGGCATAACCAGGATCATTAACCCTGAGGTTTTGTACGATGGAAAACTGAATGAGCCAGGAACCCTTGATGAATTCTCAGTACATCACGGAGCTATGGTGAGTTCCAGGAATGTACAAACGCCAGGTTCTAAGCACATTTGTGATTTATCCAAGAAAATGCAAACACCTGACTTTCAGCCTCCTTGTTGACCAGAGGAAATGGAGCTTAGAATGCCAAGACCATCCGAAGGGCACACGGCCGATCCATCATGCGCCGACAGACAGCTGCCTGGTGAACAGCCATTTCCTTCCTGTTGTGAAGCGATCAGTGCAGAGTCAATAGGGAAGGACTGCATTCTAAACAAAAGCCCCAGGGCCCCAGGATCCACTTTCGGCCTTTTCTAGGTGGCCCTTTCCCCCCTTCTCAAAGGCTGCTGGTTTGGAACACAAAGTGACTGCTCTTCCAGCTCCACCAGCAGTGAAATACTGTTGCTTGGAAATGAGTCACAGACAGCTTTTCCCTGCCACTGAACAGATGGAGAAAGAAGAATAGGGCGGGCCCTTTCCAGATGGTTCCTGAAAAGCCATCTTGAGCCCGGCTTCCTGGCCCCAATTAAAATCAGACTCAGAGCAGCCCCCCCCCCTTTAAAAAAGGCTGGTTTTGCTCCGCTCCAGACATTGCTAAATGGTTCAAACCACCCTTCCGACTTAGGGAGCAACTTGAGCCCTGTTCTTGATGGCAAATAGAAGAAGAGTTGGGTTTTATACCCTGCTTTTCACTACCCAAAGGAGACTCAAAGTGGCTCTCTCCACAACAGACACCCTGTGAGCTAGGTGAGAGAGCTCTGAAAGAAACTGCTTTGTAAGAACAACTCTAACAGGACTGTGACTAGCTCAAGGTCACTTTGGAGGAATTCCCCCTCCAAAGCAGCCACTGTCTCCAGAGAAGCTGATCTCTGCTTCTGGAGAGGAGCTGTAATCCTGGGAGATCCCCAGGCCCCACCTGGAGGTTGGCATCCCTAGAGTGGCAGCACTGCAGGGGCCAGAACTAGCCAGTGTGGGAAAGGGGACCTTGCTGGGAGAGAAGAAGAACCTCACGGGCATGCTCAGCCACGTCTCAACTCCAGCATGGAACAGAAGGGCCCAAGATCAGATCTCAGAAGCTAAGCAAGGCCAAGCCCAGTTAGGGCTTGGTTGGCAAATATAGGACAAGATCTTCCTCTAATCTGATTCTGTCTTCAGCTGTGTTTGCTACCCTTCCCAGTTTAGTATCATCTGCAGATTTAATAAACACCCCCTCTAATCCCTCATGCCAATCGTTTATAAATATGTTGAACACAGGTCCCAGGACAGACCCCTGAGGCACTCCACTTGTCACTCCTCTATATGAGGATGGCGAACCATTTACAAGTGCCCTTAGGGTGCAATCTGTCAACCAGTTCTTGATCCAGTAACAGTATCTATACTGCATTTTACCAAGTTGTCAATAATATCATGTGGAAACCTATCAAAAGCTTTGCTGAAATCAAGATAACTATATCCACATAATTCCCTTGATCCAGCAAGGTAGTAACTTTCTCAAAAAGAGAGAAGGTTACTCTGACATGACTTGTTCCTGAGAAAGCCATGCTGACGCTTAGTAATTACAGCCATCCGCTCTACCTGCTCAAGGACCGACCATTTCATGATTTGTTCTAAAATGTTGCCAGCTATAGACACCAAGCTGATGGGTCTGTAGTTACCCAAATCCTCCTTTTCCTCCTTGAAGATAGATACATTTGCCTGCCTCCAATCGTCTGGCACTTCACCTGTTCTCCAAGAATTGTCAAAAATAATGGACAGAGGCTCAGAAATTACATCTGCAAGATCTTTTAATAGAATTGGATGCAGGTCATCTGGCCCGGAGGACTCATGGTAGTTTCATTTAAGGAAACAAGGTGTTCATGGACTAGCCCTAAATCGATCCTAGGCTGCAACGTCCACTTGCCACAATGAGCAAGAGAAGATGGAGGAGAAGGAGGAATGGAGCAGTTCAGCCCTCTCTGCATCACCTGCTACAGCAGGGGTAGTCAAACTGCGGCCCTCCAGATGTCCATGGACTACAATTCCCAGGAGCCCCCTGCCAGCATTTGCTGGCAGGGGGCTCCTGGGAATTGTAGTCCATGGACATCTGGAGGGCCTCAGTTTGACTACCCCTGTGCTACGGTTTAACTTTCTGGTCCCTGCAATGGTCCTGCCACGTCCTTACTCTTTTTCTTAGTTTAAATATAACTGAAGAACCCTTTTTGTTGTGTTTTTCCTTCTCAAGGGAATTCTTTGTTCTTGTGCCTTCAGTATTTCATTTCTGAGAAACTCCCATCCCTCTTGAACTCCCGTCTCTTTAATTTTTTCTGACCAGTGGATTCTACCCAGCATACCCAGCATAAGTTGTTAATATTTGCTTTCCTGAAGTCCATCCAAAATGTCTGACTACATGCAGTTTTATTCTTCCCCAAGATTGCAAATTCCATACTCACATGTTCACTACTACCAAGTGTGCCTAATACTTCCATCTCATCAACCAGTTCTGCCCTATTGGTGGCCTCCCAACAGTAAATTGGGTCTTAGCTGGGAGTCGTTAGTGAGCTCTCTTGTAGATAACATAGGGTCACTCTGCCGGGACCTTCCTGCCGCGGCTGATACAGACAGGGACCTGGAGGCCCATTGGCCACCTTTGGAGGGGACATGTGATGGCTTCCAGTCTGGTCTCCCAGCTCATAGTCATAGGCTGTAGACAGGCGGACCCCTCAGTGGTGGGTCACATGCCACCCTGCATCTGCCCCAGCTTCTTCCAGCTCGGGTTGCTCACCACAAGTGTGGACATGTAGTGAGGTTACTGCACGATGCTATATGCAAGATTTCTCCTTGTCTCTGAGTTTTGGTTTCCGAGTCTCCTTCTGTAGACAGGTTGGTCAAATGGGGGGCTCAGAACTCATTAGGGGAGTTTCTTAAAGTACCCAGAAAATTTTTGATTTGAAGCAAAAGATTTATTGAGTAAGAAAGTCCTCTCATCAAAGCAATGTCAAAACTGAGTTCATATAGAACCCCGATCCTGCTTTCCTCTCCAGGGGAATCCAGAAAAAGCAGAACATCAAAGAGTCAAACTAGGGTTGGGCACTTTAGCACCCGAAGTGGCCATTTGCTCCCGATGCAGCCAGCACTGTGCCGTGGGGGGGGGGGAGGCACGGGCATCGGCGCACCAGTGGGCGCACATGTACAGGCACAGGACTGTATTCCTGAATACCTGCTCTGAATTATAAGATGTCCCAAATCACAGTGGCCTCCCAACAGATTTGTCTGGACCCTGCGGCCCACTACTTGTTATGTAGAACATGGTAGACACATATTTTGCCTGTGGAAGAACATTGCCATCCTTATCCATGGTTCCTCTATATATTTGTGAAACAGCCTGGGGGGGTCGAACATGTCTGGCTGTCCAAGCTGGAATAGGGCCAATAGGGCAACCCTGGCTGCACCCTGATTGGCCCTGCCCCTACAGCTCCCTCCCTGGACGCTAGCCACGTTCCTCTCAGCTGTGCAGAGAGAGACACACAGAGCCCTGCCAGACTGAACACGAGCCCTCATTCCCTCCTACCGCTCCTGCTGCGAGGGAGGCAGAGAGAGACGCACAGAGCCCTGCCAGACTGAACACGAGCCCTCATTCCCTCCTATCGCTCCTGCTGCGAGGGAGGCAGAGACACACAGAGCCCTGCCAGACTGAACACGAGCCCTCATTCCCTCCTATCGCTCCTGCTGCGAGGGGGGCAGAGAGAGACACACAGAGCCCTGCCAGACTGAACACGAGCCCTCATTCCCTCCTATTGCTCCTGCTGCGAGGGAGGCAGAGAGAGACACACAGAGAGCTGCCCAAGCTGATGACAGAGACACAGAGGGAACCTCCCCTGCTGCAACAGAGGGAGAGACAGACAGGGAGAGCTGGCCCAAAATGCACACCAGCCCTCTTTCCCTCCTAAGTATGAGCCCTAATTGCCTGCTCTGCCTCCTGCTGCAAGGCACACAGTGAGAGGGAGAGGGCGAGACAGAGAGACAGAGAGACAGAGAGAGATCAGCACCTCCCAGTGTCCCCTGGGTCCTAGCGCCCATTGCATTCCTGCTTGCAATGGGCTTTCTTGCTAGTTTAATCTAATATCTGCAAAGCAGTTCCAAGACATTGCTATGTATCCCCCTTTCTGGAATTGAACAGGTTCGCTGGGCCAAACAGCCTTCACAGTGGGAACCCCAGCCACTCAAAGAGGCATCAGTAGTTAGAATTAGTGCTTAAGTGCTTCCAATTGCACTCCTTGGGAAAGATTCTCCAATCTACCCCACCATTCTAGTGACTTAACTACCACCCTGGGGATAGAAAATCTATAGCATGCCAGATGGAGATGAACAGATAGGAACCATAGTTGGAAGGTTCTCATATACAGTCTAGCTAACAGCAAAACTGAGATTCAAATGAGTAGCTATGTTGGTCTGAAGTAGCACAATAAAATCAGAGTCCAGTCAGGCACCTTTAAGACCAACAAAGATTTATTCAAGGCGCCTGACTGGACTCTGATTTTATAGTGAAACTGAGGTGGTTGAAGCCAACAGTCCTAACCATTTAAGAATCTGCTGGACTGCCTGAAACCTGTTAGCTGAGAAGTGCCTGACCAGGGACACTAACTTCTCCAATCTCTCAATGGGGAATAGCCCTCTAGCCCAAAGAAAATCTAAACACACCCCAATAAACTGAATCTTCTGGCAGGGAATTAATCTAGATTTCTCCCAATTCACCAGCAAGCCAAATGGTGCACAAACCTTCAAGACAAAAGCCATCTGCTCTATAAGGCGGTCTTCAGGCTCTGCCACCAACAACCAAGGTATTATAATCCCTCACCCTCATGTGGGCCACCACAGGTGCAACACATTTGGCATATACCTTGAGTGCCATTGCCAGTCCAAAGGGCAGTACTCTGTACTGGTACTCTGCTCCAACACAATTGAACCGTAGAAACCTCCTGCGTGTTGGGTAGATAGAAACATGAAAATATACATTCTTTAACTCAATCGCAGTGAACCAACAATTGGGTGTTAACAATTTTAAAATTGTAGGAACATCAACCATGCGGAAGTGGGAAAGGGGGAACACCCTTATATAGGGGGTGAGGTGGGGAAAAACCAGAAAGGGCAAGATCTGGCGGGAAAAAGGGGTTCACACTGGGGTTGTGCACTTTGTCCACCAAAACAGCCGTTCGAGTCCGAAGTGGCCAGGGCCACAGTGTAGGGGGGAGGGGTGCCGCTGGTGGCCCCTTCCTTCCCGTGTCATGGCACTGGCCACTTTGGGCTTGAATGGCAGTTTTGGTGGCCGAAGCACACAACCCTAGTTCACACAGGAGGAGACCTTTGGTCTAGGGGGTGCAAAAACCAGGACGGATTCTCTCCGGCCAGCCAGACGTTGTTTAGACTCAGCTCTGTGAGCAAGGCCGCTTCTAAGGCAAGCATGCAAGAGCCTGCCTCTGTGGAAAGGCTTTGAAGTAGGAGTCCAGGGAGCCAAAGGGGGGAGGGAGGGAGGGAGGGAGGGGGAAGGGTGCATGTGGCTCCCGTGGAGGCCGGGAGACCAAAGTGGCACAGAAAACGGGGACTCATAACACAAAGGACCTCTCTGGAGCCAGCCTGCTTATGCGCAGTCGCCATGTGTGAACTGCACAGAAGACCGACAGTGAATAGAAGTGTGTCCAGAGGAGGGCAAGAAAGATGGGGAGGGGTTTGGAGACCAAGACCTATGAGGAAAGGCTGGGGGAGCTTGGTCTCTTTAGCCTAGGGAGGAGACGACTGAGAACGGATTTGATAACCATCTTCAAGTATTTAAAAGGCTGCCATATAGAGCAGGGGTAGTCAACCTGTAGTCCTCCAGATGTCCATGGACTACAATTCCCATGAGCCCCTGCCAGGCTTTGCAGGGCCTGGAATTGTAGTCCATGGACTTGTAGTCTATGGACATCTGGAGGACCACAGGTTGACTACCCCTGATATAGAGGATGGAGCATAGTTGTTCTCTCTTACCCTGGAGGAACAGACCAGAACGAATGGGATGAAATTAATTCAAAAGAAATTGCATCTCAATATACGGAAGAAGTTCCTGACAGTTAGAGCGGTTTCTCAGTGGAACAGGTTTCCTTGGAGATTTGGGGAGATTTTTAAACAGAGACTGGATAGCCATCTAACAAGGGAGGCTGATTCTGTGAAGGTTGAAGGGGGTAGCAGGGTAGAGTGGATGAGCGAGAGGGTTGGGACTGTCCTGCACAGTGCAGGGGGTTGGACTAGACAGCCCAGGAGGTCCCTTCCAACTCTGTGATTCTATGATTCTAGGACCGGCCAGCTGGGCTTTTGCCCAGTACAAAAGCACTTCAAGCAGCAGTGGTCCAGAAAGGGGCTCCTGTCACTGGATCAGAAGATCTGCATAAATGACACTTTGTCCCCAGATGCTCAGGGAACGGAGGCAGGGCTTTGCTCCTCCCACTACATCTGGCTTCAGAGGCCCTTTTGATTAATGGAAACAAACCCTCCAGCTAACTATCTTCAGCAAAGCTGCTCTTGGACAGCTCGGCTACCATTTTGCACAATAGCAGCAGCTGAAAAGCCGGTTAATTCCCAGACTTGGTCACGCAATTAGATTAAAAATCTTGTTAATGATTATTAGTTTTGAAAGCAGCTGCTGCTTGAGGTTTGGGGCCTCCTGGCAATGGCTGCCACTCTTTTCCTTCCTGCCAAGCAGCCCCCAAATCTGGGAGCTTGACTTTCTCCAAGTATCACGCCCACGGAATGGTTTTGCATAGCTGTGTCATCAAAACAGCTGCACGGCTTTAATTCCCCTTCACCAACTTAGCCGGGCAGAGAGGGAGAAAATATCAGCAAAAGGCAGATGTAGCAAGAAGTGGCAGAACAGCAAGTGTTTTCACAGACACACACACCTGGAAATAGATGCAGGAACTCAGAAGAGCTCCCACCCATTTCAAGGGGCCTTGGTACACTGACCTTCATGGGGGACAGCTCACTCTCCACATGCCCCCATCAGGGAGGCTCCTGTCACCCTGCTTTCCTGGGCCCCCCACAGGACTCTTCCCCTCAGGTGGGCCTCTGCTCCCCCCCCCCCAGGTCCTCCAAGGACCTTCCTCCACATGCCTCGGCCGCAAACTTCCATGCTGAGAAAGGTCCACCTTCCAGGTACTGTTCAGCATCGGCCACTTTTGTTTCCCAGGCTGACAAATGAACTACAGCAAATCTTACACAATAAATCCCTTAAAATCCATCTGATTTGTGCAGAATTATATTTAAAGTTTGTTCCGAAAAGTTCATTTCATACTTAACTTTTAATAAAAGGCTCTGAAAATGTTCAAAGTGGAGCCAACACTCATAAATCATCCAATTATCAGCTGCTAGTTAAGATATCACAGATGGTCTGGTTCTTAGTATTTATTAATTTATACTGAACAACAAACTGATTTATCTGTTTTGAACAGATTGGGTTCTCTTAGAACAGACGCATAAAACAAAGCAGAGCATGGAGATGGCTAAGAACAGCCTTGTTCGTTCAGACCCAGAGGACATCTAGACCCACATCCTATTTCTCATAGTGGTAATCCAGAACTTTCTGGGGATCCTGCAGCAGGAGATAAAGACCACCACCACCCTGCTGCCAGCAAGAATTCAGCAGAACAAGAAGGATCCCTTTCAGCTACAAATCCATCCTCCGTGAATCTGCCTCACCCTCTGAGGCAAACCAGGCACGTAAAAGGATACTGTTGCAGACTGCTTATTGAGCCAGAGTCTACTCCGAAACCATTAAAATACATCTCTCCCATCTTTAGTCGGAACCTGGCCTCCCAGAGTCTGGAGAAAACAGGGTTGCTATCTGTAACTGTTGTTCATCGAGTATCTTCTGTGCATGAGTAGGCCTGCCTCAGAGAGATTCCTCTCTAGTAAAGCCTATAGAGGGCACTGCACACTAACTACAACTCATGACGCCTCCCATGGAGCACATGCTTCCCGCCGCAGCACCCTAACCCTCAGTACCTCCAGTGCTGCTGAACCAATGAGGCATACAGCGGGGTTGGAGGGAGGGTCTGCGTTCCTGCACAGAAGATACTCAATGAACAACAGTTACAAGTTGCAACCCTGTTTTCATCGTCAGTCTTCTGGGCAGTTCACACATGGGGATTTTAGCACAAGGAGGTGGGTACATGCCTTTATCTGAACAAGGACTGTAACTCTGCTTTCCCCATCTGGCATGAATGTTCAACGCATAATGACGAACAAACGTTCTACAGATCTTCAGCACCAGCACTCCACCTAGAAACACTGCAGATGACACCAGTGCTCTTGTGGAGTGTGCCTTGATGGCCAGTCCTTTCTGGCAGTAACGTAATAATTCCTGATGGTAGCCACAATCCACCTGGTAATAGACTGAGAAGATGCTTTCCTTCCGTTAGTAGGTCCTGCAATTTTCTTTCCTAAATTCCACTGTCCTCTGCAAATAAAATTAAAATGCCCTTCTAAAATCTAATGAATGCAGGTGTATTTCTTGCCCTGGGAAAAATACCGGCCATATGATCTTTTGGGCCACGTGGAATTTTGACGTTACCTTGGGAACAAATGACAAATGTGATTGTAATACAATCCTTTCCAGAAAAATCTTCAAGAAAGGGGGATCTACCATCAGTGCCGCTAACTCACTGACGCTTCTAGTAGAGGTAATGGCCACTAACCTTCATGGTCAAAAGGTCCAAGGGACAAGTAGCCAACGGCTCAAAGGGTTTCTTCATTAACTGAGCCAGTACCACGGATAGCGACCCCTGTGGCACTATAGGCTTTGCAAGCAGGCACAGATGATGATGATGATGATGATGATGATGATGATGATGATGATGATGATGATGATGATGATGATTCGATTTATTTCCTGCCACTCCCTACAGGTTCGTGGCAGGTAACAGTAGTCTTAAAATCCCCCATTAAAACCCCCACTAAAAGACTAAAAAAAACCCAACACGGTGGGAAATGCCACTCTCCCCCTACCCAAACAAGGTAATAAGGTAATGGGCAAATAACAAATTATCATCCACCTCAACATAAAATGCTGTTATGGCAGCCAAATGATCCTTTAAGCAGGAAAAAAGTTAAACCTGCCTTCTTTAACAACAGAAGGTGTTCAAAAACTATTTGTAAGGAAGCGGTTACAGGATTCTGGTGTTTAGACAGACAACATGCTGTAAACCTCCACCACTTACATTCGGATCATTTTCTTGGACTAGGCTTTCTAGAATTCAGGAATACCTCATTCTCTTCACTAGACAAAACCAGATCCTTGCCCCACATCTCCATGCTGTTAATCGGAGTCTCTGTGGGTCGTGGTAGGAGGCTCCTGACAACAACGGGAGATCTGGCTCTAAGGGAGGGAAGGGGGGCGCCACCTGCCCTGAGACATTTGCAGAAGGGC
This sequence comes from Paroedura picta, assembly GCF_049243985.1. Taxonomy (NCBI): domain Eukaryota; kingdom Metazoa; phylum Chordata; class Lepidosauria; order Squamata; family Gekkonidae; genus Paroedura; species Paroedura picta. The sequence continues at coordinate 122,511,416 of NC_135374.1, read as the reverse complement.
GGAAAGCCAAATGTGTCAAGGCCAAAAAGGGCCTACTGATATCAACTCTTGTCCTCTCTCTCCTGGCCTTTTCCCAATCTCTGACCATAGACGGGGGTGGAGGGGACCGGTAAAACAGCATCCCCTCCCAACGAATCCGAACGGCATCCTTGAGAGTGCCTTCTCCTCTGCCAAAGCAAGGGAAATAAGTCTGGCCTCGGGCATTGTTCTGAGTTGCGAACAAACCCACTTCTGGTGTTCTCCACACTGCAAAATTGTCCTACAGACATTTCCTGGAAATCACTTACTCATGAGTAACCACCATGTGCCTTTCATATGCTCCAGGCTGCCCTGGGCAGAATCATTTGTTCCCACATGAATGAGCAGGAGGGATCTCTGTCCTTAGGCTTGACCAGTCTTCCCACCCTCTCCATGACATCCTTGATTCTCGCACCAGGCAGACAGCAGACCCCTCATGACATACTTTGGCTTCTACTCCTCTCAATAGGGAATTCCCAGTTACCAGCATTGTGACTCCTAGTCCTATTATTCAGGAGAGCAGAAGAGGTAGTCCTCTCATCCGCAGGGGCCTGTGAAATGTCTTCTGAGCTTTGGGGGAATTGGGGGAATAGCCTTGTTCCTGTGGTCTAGAGCAGTGGTCTGCAACCTTCCGGTTGCCGCGGACCGCGGCAACCGAGTGGCGGGAGAGGGCGGCCAGCGCGGACTGCCGCAAACGCGCGTTTGCGCCATGTGCGCAGCAGTCTGCACACACGCGTTTGCGCCGCCACCATGCCAGCGGCCGCGGCTCCCGCTCCCGGCCCCTCTGGGCCGCCAGCAAATGGGCCGCTTTGGCGGCCGATTAGCTTGCGGTTCGGCAAGCTTCTCTCCCCCCCCCCCCGAAACCACTGGTCTAGAGTCACTATCTATGAGCAGATCCTGGAAACCATTTCTGAGAATCAGAGGGGCAGAACTTCTCCTTATTTTTCGACACTTCTGAAGGGCTGGATGACGAATTGCTGTACATCAGTTTTTGTTTTGTTTTTTTAACAGCAACTGCCCCTTCAAGGATCCCGATTGCTTCCCGTTTCCCTCTGGGATTTACAATCTCCAGCCAGATTGCTGAGGGGAAGAACAGGAGCAATCCGCCAAGCATTTCATTCTCCCCCGGGAATCATGCTGAGCACCTACTTTTCAGTGATGCCCTCAAGGAGAAGGTTCCTCTGCTGCTGCTGGCCGAAGGAAGGAAGGAAGGAAGGAAGGAAGGAAGGAAGGAAGGAAGGAAGGAAGGAAGGAAGGAAGGAAGGAAGGAAGGAAGGAAGGAAGGAAGGAAGGAAGGAAGGAAGGAAGGAAGGAAGGAAGGAAGGAAGGAAGGAAAGCTCCTCTCCAGCCTTCCAGCAGAACTCCCAAGGCTCCAGTCAAGCCTGAAATAAAAGAACAATTCTGAAGCAAAGTCAGAAACACATCAGCCCCGCCCACCAGAGGACTAGCTTTCCAAGGATTCACAGGGAGAAGCTCTAAAAAGCCATCGAGGGTGGCAGGAGCAAGGGCAAAGAGGGTCACAAAGCAGTCCAGTAGAAAAAGGAGTCGGCAGACTGCCACACAGACCCTGTGATTTTGCCAGAGCCAGCCAGAGTCTCTCTTTTCCTCTTGCCTGACTAATGCAGATAAATGTGCTTCTTGTTGGCCAAACGCACCACTGCATGCCCCTTTGCCAATTCGGAACGACAGAATTTCCCATACCCCGCAAGCAGGCAGAAAAACAACAGCCTCGCGTGTGTAAATGCACTGGAAGCATGGATTCATTTCAAACGCATCACGTAATCTGGCAATATTTCCCACGAGATCCCTGAACAAGTTGCGGTACTGTTGCGAGCCATTATTTCCATATTTATTGGAAATAATAATACCAGAGCCCAAGCAAGCCAGGAGGTTCCCTGGGAGAATTGTCACGATGAGGAGGGAATTAACTCTTGCCTAACCTCCGCGGGAAACCTGATTCTTTGGTGCCAACAAGATTTGTCCAACGTGACTAGCAACGTGTTCTGGAATTGCACTGCCACCACTCACCATGCCGGCAACAACTGGGCCAAACCCTGCTCAGCCGGCAATGCAAAGGGCACCCCAATTCATGACCCGCTGACCAGGAAGAGTCATCGGCAGAGCCGGGCACCTGAAAGCTTCAGGGCCAGGAGCAACAAGAGGCTCCCCGGACACAGGGGCTCTGCAGGCAAGCAGACTGTGAGCTGAACAAGCAGGTAAGTGACCATCCCTGAACCAAAGGTATTGTTTATATTTAAAATGATGCAGCAATTTCTGGAGTGATTTGAATTTTTCCTTCAAAACGCACTGAAGTGGCATAGTTACAATTTGTGCATTATACAACCTGGACTTCCTATGTCACAGCCCTTCTCGCTTTACCAGTGAAAAATACAGCATGGATTTGCTACCTTTTTATTCTTCCCAGATTAAATATGTATCACTAACTCTAAAATGAAAGAATTACTTTTCTGACAGTTGCAGCATTCAAGACTCTGTGTTTTCATTGGTTAATATTAACAGTTATATGTCTTTGTTTTCCACAAGGCTACCCAGAATCCTCCTTGCAAGTCAGAAGCCAGCATTTCCTATCATGTAAGACACTTTCCTGCTCAGCCTCAAAAGCCTCCTGAAATAAAGATCTGGTTGCCTCATTTAATTCACAACCATGTCGATCTTTGGGACCTCTTTAAGGACACGAATGACATGTCCGTGAATACCATCGCTCCTATTAAAACAGACTATCAAGATCTAGGGAGGAAGCTCAAGCAAACGGGAGCACAAGTGGGATTCTCTTCAATCTTGCCTGTCAAGGGAAGAGGAATGCGTCGGGAGAGGAAGATAATGGAGGTGAATCACTGGCTGCGTAGTTGGTGCCGGCAGGAGAGATTTGGTTTCTGGGACCATGGGATAGGCTTTCTTGAGGAAGGCCTACTAGCACCTGATGGACTGCACTTATCGAAAATGGGAAAGAATGTGTTTGGCAGGAACCTGGGGAGATTCATCAGGAGAGCTTTAAACTAAAGCCACTAGGGGAAGGAGACGATCAACATAGGGAGTGTATGGAAGGAGAACGATCGGAGGCAGCCCAACCGGCAAGACCAGCTCACAGGGAACCAAAAGTAAAAGGATTCAGATGTCTTTATACTAATGCCCGAAGCATGGGCAATAAAAAGGAAGAGCTGGAACTTCTCATGCTGATGGAAAGGTATGATCTAGTAGGCATCACAGAAACTTGGTGGAATGATTCTCATGACTGGAATGTAATGTTGGATGGATATGAACTGTTCAGAAAAAACAGAATAGATCGAAGTGGTGGAGGAGTGGCACTGTATGTGAAGAAAGGGCTTACCTGTCAGGAAATTCTAGTAAGGGAGAGCATATCTACAGTGGAAAGCATCTGGGTGAAAATAAGCGAGGGGAAAACAAACAGTGTGGTGGTTGGTGTCTGCTACCGACCGCCTGACCAACGAGAGGATGTGGATGCTGCACTTTGTGAGCAGCTTGAGAAAATATCCAAACGGCAGGACCTTGTCATCATGAGTGACTTCAATTTCCCAGATGTGTGCTGGGAAACAAACTCTGCGAAGCGTCCTCAGTCATGCAAGTTTCTGACCTGGCTGGCTGACAATTTCATTTATCAAATGGTAGATGAACCCACAAGAGGTTCAGCCATACTGGACTTAATACTGACCAATAGGCAAGAGTTGGTGGATGAGGTGAAGGAGGTGGGGACCCTAGGGAGAAGTGACCATGTCCTCATAGAATTCCTTTTGAGATGGGGAGCCAAGGAAGCTTGTAGCCAGACGCGGATGTTGGATTTTCGTAGGGCAAACTTTAATAAACTCAGAGACATGATGAGTGTCATACCATGGACGAGAATGCTGGAAGGGAAGGGAGCAAGTGAAGGGTGAGCACTACTCAAACAGGAGCTATTGCATGCTCAATCAATGACTATCCCAGAAAAACGAAAACACTGCAGGAGCTCTAAGAAGCCTAATTGGATGAACAGAGAACTTCAAGAGGAACTAAGAAAGAAAAGGGAAATGTTCAGGAAATGGAGGGAAGGACAGAGCTCTAAAGAAGAGTACCTACAGGTTACTAGGCACTGTAGATCAATCATCAGAAAGGCCAAAGCTGAGAGTGAGCTAAGATTGGCCAGGGAAGCTCACTGTAACAAAAAACAATTTTTCAGTTATGTGAGGAGCAAATGTAACGGAGGCAATAGGCCTACTGTTGGGTGTGGATGGACAAACTCTAACGGAGGATGCAGAGAAAGCAGAAAGGCTCAGCGCCTATTTTACATCTGTTTTTTTCTCACAGGCTTTGGCACAGGGTTTAGGCACATCTAGAGATGGCAGTAGGCAAGAGATAGTGTCTGGGTGGCAGGTTGACATGGACAGAGAGGTTGCTGAGAGGCATTTAGCTGCACTGGATGAGTTCAAATCCCCTGGGCCGAATGAAATGCACCCAAGAGTGCTCAAAGAACTTTCCAGAGATCTTGCACAACCCTTGTCCATCATCTTCGGGACCTCTTTAAGGACTGGAGATGTCCCGGAGGACTGGAAGAGAGCAAACGTTATTCCGATCTTCAAAAAACGGAGGAAGGATGACACGGGAAATTACAGACCAGTGATGGAGCAAATATTAAAGGGAGCAATCTGCAAACATCTGGAGGACAATTTAGTGATCCAAGGAAGTCAGCATGGATTTGTCTCCAACAGGTCCTGCCAACAGGTCCTTTTTTTGACCAAGTAACAGGTTTGCTGGATCGTGGAAAAACGGTTGATGTCGTTTACTTGGATTTTAGTAAAGCTTTTGATAAGGTTCCCCATGATGTTCTGATGGATAAATTGAAGGACTGCAATCTGGATTTTCAGATAGTTAGGTGGATAGGGAATAGATTAGAGCAGTGGTCCCCAACCTTTTTATCACCAGGGACCGGGCAACGCTTGACAATTTTACTGAGGCCCGGGGGGGGGGTAGTCTTTTGCCAAGGGATGTCACCGCCGCCGCGTGAGCCCCTGCTCCACTTGCTTTCCCCCCAGCGTCCCTGACTTCCCGCCACCCACTGAGGGGCGCTGCCAGCAGCAGCTGCGCAGTGCCACGCTGAGGGTGTCCCCAGCCACGGCGGCTGCCGGAGAGCACCAAAGGTGAGCCAGCGGCAGAGTGGCAGGGCAGCCCCCGAGGCAGCAGCCGGGGAGGAGGAGCCGCGGCCCGGTACCAACTGATCCACAGATTACTACCGGTCCCCGGACCGGGGTTTCGGGACCACTGGGTTAGAGAACCGCTCTCAAAGAGTTGTTGTCAACAGTGTTTCATCAGACTGGAGGGAGGTGAGTAGCGGGGTACCTCAGGGCTCGGTGCTCGGCCCGGTACTTTTTAACATATTTATTAATGATCTAGATGAGGGGGTGGAGGGACTACTCATCAAGTTTGCAGATGACACCAAATTGGGAGGACTGGCAAATACTCCAGAAGATAGACAGATTTCAACGAGATCTGAACACAATGGAAAAATGGGCAAATGAGAACAAGATGCAATTTAATAAAGATAAGTGTAAAGTTCTGCATCTGGGTCAGAAAAATGAAAAGCATGCCTACTGGATGGGGGATACGCTTCTAAGTAACACTGTGTGTGAACGAGACCCTGGGGTACTTGTGGATTGTAAACTAAACATGAGCAGGCAGTGTGATGCAGCGGTAAAAAAGGCAAATGCCATTTTGGGCTGTATCAACAGAGGCATCACATCGAAATCACAAGATGTCATAGTCCCATTGTATACGGCACTGGTCAGACCACACCTGGAGTACTGTGTGCAGTTCTGGAGGCCTCACTTCAAGGACGTAGATAAAACTTTCTGACCTGCCTGGCTGACAATTTGATTTATCAAATGGTAGATGAACCCACAAGAGGTTCAGCCATACTGGACTTAATACTGACCAACAGGCAAGAGTTGGTGGATGAGGTGAAGGAGGTGGGGACCCTAGGGCGAAGTGACCATGTCCTCATAGAATTCCTTTTGAGATGGGGAGCCAAGGAAGCTTGTAGCCAGACGCGGATGTTGGATTTTCGTAGGGCAAACTTCAATAAACTCAGAGACATGATGAGTGTCATACCATGCTGGAATGGAAGGGAGCATGTGAAGGGTGGGCGCTACTCAAACAAGAGCTATTGCATGCTCAATCAATGACTATCCCAGAAAGACGAAAACACTGCAGGAGCTCTAAGAAGCCTAATTGGATGAACAGAGAACTTCAAGAGGAACTAAGAAAGAAAAGGAAAATGTTCAGGAAATGGAGGGAAGGACACAGCTCTAAAGAAGAGTACCTACAGGTTACTAGGCACTGTAGATCAATCATCAGAAAGGCCAAAGCTGAGAGTGAGCTAAGATTGGCCAGGGAAGCCCATTGTAACAAGAAAAGATTTTTCAGTTATGTGAGGAGCAAACGTAAAGTAAAGGAGGCAATAGGCCCACTGTTGGGTGCGGATGGACAAACTCTAACGGAAGATGCAGAGAAAGCAGAAAGGCTTAGTGCCTATTTTACATCTGTTTTTTCCCACAGGTCAAAATGTTTAGGCACATCTAGAGATGGCCATAGCCAAAGGACAGTGTCTGGGTGGCAGGTTAACATGGATAGAGAGGTTGTCGAGAGGCATTTAGCTGCACTGGATGAGTTCAAATCCCCTGGTCCGGATGAAATGCACCCGAGAGTACTCAAAGAACTTTCCAGGGAACTTGCACAGCCCTTGTCCATCATCTTCGGAACCTCTTTAAGGACTGGAGATGTCCCGGAGGACTGGAAGAGAGCAAATGTTATTCCGATCTTCAAAAAAGGGAGGAAGGATGACCCGGGAAACTACAGACCAGTGAGTCTGACCTCTGTTGTGGGGAAGATAATGGAGCAGATATTAAAGGGAGCGATCTGCAAACGTCTGGAGGACAATTTGGTGATCCAAGGAAGTCAGCATGGATTTGTCTCCAACAGGTCCTGCCAGACCAACCTGGTTTCCTTTTTTGACCAAGTAACAGGTTTGCTGGATCGGGGAAATTCGGTTGATGTCATTTACTTGGATTTTAGTAAAGCTTTTGACAAGGTTCCCCATGATGTTCTGATGGATAAGTTGAAGGACTGCAATCTGGATTTTCAGATAATCAGGTGGATAGGGAATTAGTTAGAGAACTGCACTCAAAGAGTTGTTGTCAATGGTGTTTCATCAGACCGGAGAGAGGTGAGTAGCGGGGTACCTCAGGGCTCGGTGCTTGGCCCGGTACTTTTTAACATATTTATTAATGATCTAGATGAGGGGGTGGAGGGACTACTCATCAAGTTTGCAGATGACACCAAATTGGGAGGACTGGCAAATACTCCAGAAGATAGAGACAGAGTTCAACGAGATCTGAACACAATGGAAAAATGGGCAAATGAGAACAAGATGCAATTTAATAAAGATAAGTGTAAAGTTCTGCATCTGGGTCAGAAAAATGAAAAGCATGCCTACTGGATGGGGGATACGCTTCTAGGTAACACTGTGTGTGAACGAGACCTTGGGGTACTTGTGGATTGTAAACTAAACATGAGCAGGCAGTGCGATGCAGCGGTAAAAAAGGGAAATGCCATTTTGGGCTGTATCAACAGGGGCATCACATCAAAATCACAAGATGTCATAGTCCCATTGTATACGGCACTGGTCAGACCACACCTGGAGTACTGTGTGCAGTTCTGGAGGCCTCACTTCAAGAAGGACGTACATAAAATTGAAAGGGTACAGAGGAGAGCGACGAGGATGATCTGGGGCCAAGGGACCAAGCCCTATGAAGATAGGTTGAGGGACTTGGGAATGTTCAGCCTGGAGAAAAGGAGGTTGAGAGGGGACATGATAGCCCTCTTTAAGTATTTGAAAGGTTGTCACTTGGAGGAGGGCAGGATGCTGTTTCTGTTGGCTGCAGAGGAGAGGACACGCAGTAATGGGTTTAAACTTCAAGTACAACGATATAGGCTAGATATCAGGAAAAAGTTTTTCACAGTCAGAGTAGTTCAGCAGTGGAATAGGCTGCCTAAGTAGGTGGTGAGCTCCCCCTCACTGGAAGTCTTCAAGCAAAGGTTGGATACACACTTTTCTTGGATGCTTTAGGATGCTTAGGGCTAATCCTGCGTTGAGCAGGGGGTTGGACTAGATGGCCTGTATGGCCCCTTCCAACTCTATGATTCTATGATTCTATGATTCTATGAAAATTGAAAGGGTACAGAGGAGAGCGATGAGGATGATCTGGGGCCAAGGGACCAAGCCCTATGAAGATAGGTTGAGGGACTTGATAATGTTCAGCCTGGAGAAAAGGAGGTTGAGAGGGGACATGATAGCCCTATTTAAGTATTTGGAAAGGTCGTCACTTGGAGGAGGGCAGGATGCTGTTCCCGTTGGCTGCAGAGGAGTGGAGACACAGTAATGGGTTTAAACTACAAGTACAACGATATAGGCTAGATATCAGGAAAAAAATTTCACAGTCAGAGTAGTTCAGCAGTGGAATAGGCTGCCTGAGGTGGTGAGCTCCCTCTCACTGGCAGTCTTCAAGCAAAGGTTGGATACACACTTTTCTTGGATGCTTGAGGATGCTTTGGGCTGATCCTGCGTTGAGCAGGGGGTTGGACTAGATGGCCTGAATGGCCCGTTCCAACTCTATGATTGTATGATTCTATGATCTCCGTGTCCCTCTCCGTCTTCTGCATCTGCTGCGGGACGAAGAATCGGGCACCTCAGCCCCAAAGTGCTTGCAGAGGGGCTGCATCCATTCAAAGGCTGAGCCCCACGCAAGAAGGAACAGCCAGGCTTTTCACTGCCCTTGGGGCGCTTTGACTCTCCTTTCTCAGTGAATTTGGCCTCGGCCCAGCCCATGATGTCATGGTGGGTTAGCCTAGAATGCAACGAAGCTGGTCCCGGACCTTGGGGAGACCACTGAGGGAAAGGGAAGCTTAGCAAACGCTTAACTCAAGAAACATTTTAAATAGGAGCCAGAGATTTGCCAGGAACAGGCAGCAAAACAGAGGCCATCCCTGGTAAACTGGCCCAAACCGTGTGTCTCCATGCAGCCCCAGCTGCCTTGCCAGCCTCACAGGAAGCTGGGCCAAAGAAAAGTAGCGGTTATTATTATCTAAAGTGATAATTCACATGCGGTAAGGCCAGTCGAGAAGATACTGCAGCACAAATTGCTGAATGACGTTTAACACAAGTATAACATGCAGATATTCCCTCCCGCGCAATACATCTTCCAGAAGAGCAGCCCGTGACCAATTTATGTGACTCCGCTCGGCATCCTGTCTGCACACAAAATAATATGCCACTTAGTCCTAACATCACTAAGGAGCAAGAAACTTACAGCAGCGTAATTAATTCAACACCATCACATATACCATCACAAACATCTCCGTAGACAGACTGTTCTGAAGGAGAGGGGAAGCAAAATTAGTAGGAAAGGAAGAAGCCGAGATCGGAATGGTGCTTTACACAGAAAGGGATTAAAATGGAGACTCCACGGCCAGAGGAGGTGGTGATGGCCACAAGCACTGCTTTAAAGGGAGAGTAGACAGATTCGTGTGAATGTAGGCAGATGGTGAGGGGGTGGGCAGAAGGGATTACGTCTGAGCTTGGCTCTTCTGGCCCTTGCATGCCCAAAGAAATGCACTTTGGGGTCTGAAGGCAAATTTCCTTCAGACCAAACTGGCCATGGATTCTGTTTTTTTTTGGGGGGGGGGCATCATCTGGGCATGGAATTGGGGTCACTGTTGGTGGGCAGGTAGTTGTGAGTTCCTGCATTGTGCAGGGGGTTGGACTAGATGACCCTGAGGACCCTTCCAACTCATTGATTCTAGGAAAGGTCTGTCAGTGAGTACCAGCTGCAGTGACTGAAGGGGAACATCCATGTTCAGAGGCAGTCAGCCTCTGAACAGAAGTGCTAGGAAGGCCTCAGCTCCTAAGCCCTGTGGTTGGCCCTTCAGAGGAAGGTGCTGGCCGCTGTGTGAGAAGGATGCTGGGCTAGATGGACCCTCACTGGTCTGATCCAGTTGGGCTCTTCTGATGTTCTTATATACATATGTTGCACAGGGTACACTGATAACACAACGGCTTCATGGCCATTTTAACTGCCATAGTTATCTAAACCAGGAGTAGTCAAACTGCAGCCCTGCGGGTGTACATGGACTACAATTCACATGAGCTCCTGCCAGTGAATGCTGCAGTTTGACTACACCTGGCCTAAACTAAACCCTGCAGGGTGCTGGGATTTCCACCTGCCAGAGTCTTAGTCTCCTCTCCCACTTTTCCCAGGGAGAGAGAAGGAATATAAAATCCATTTAGGCATCTCTGGCACAGCAGTACCCAGAATGCAGCCTGTTAACCTGACTTCCTGCTGCTTATAAACCTCACCCTGTTGCCTCTGGCAATAATCTGCTGCTCTTCCTTTTTTGGCTGGCCAATTTTGTTGGTAAATAGTCCTTTGTTTATATGATTAACAGTTTTACAAAAATTGCAAGAAAAAAGATATCATTAATCCCACAGTTTACAAAGAGAAAGCCCATAAATCTATACAATAAGAAACATGTGAGAATCCAGTTTTTGTCCATTCAGCGGAAACACATTCCACATCGTGGGCGCGGTGGTGGCTGGCCAGGGCCAGTGCTGAGGCCTGCTTGCTCTGGCAAGATCATGGGAGGAACTGCTCTCAGAGAACAGCAACTGGTCCAAGGTCACCCAACTGGCTGCCTGTGTTCATCCAGAGGAGTCACATGGACTTCTTGTCTCATTACAAGAAAGGAAACCATTAAAGGGCCGGGAACAACCAACAAGTTGGTACTCAAGTTGGTACCCCCAGAGCGCAAGGCACTGTGGGGGGCTTAGGCCAACTGAACATGCTGGAAAAGTGGGCAAATGAAAATAAAGATGTAATTCAAAAAGGAGAAGTGAAGAGTTCTGGATATCACATTGGTCAGTCCCCACCTGGACTGTGTGCAGTTCTGGAGGCCTCACTTCAAAAAGGACATGGACAAAATTGAGAGGGTTCAGGGAAGAGCAACAAGGATGATCCAGGGCCTGGGGTCCAAGCCCTAGGAGGAATGGCTGAGGGACTTGGGAGAAGAGGAGGTTGAGGGGGGACATGATTGCTTTCTTTAAGTACTGGAAAGGTTGTCACTTGGAGGAGGGCAGGGAAAGGTTCCTGTTGGCAGCAGATTAGAGAAGCCGCAGTTAATGGGTTTAAACTATGTGTAGAACGATATCAGCTAGATATCAGGAAAAAAATATTTCTCCTGGATGCTTGAGGCTGATCCTGCCTTGAGCATGGGGTTGGACTAGATGGCCTGTAGGATTCTCTGATTAATAAGATATGTGGTGGCCTCTTTTCACAAGTTGTTGCTCCAGCTGCCTCTCTGGTGACCTGGATGGCCCTCAGGTGGGAGCCTTGAGCACCTTGTCCTCTGGCTGGCTGGCTGGCTGCCTCGGTGGGGAAGAGGTCTCTGGACGGGGGAATGGTTGGGCTGGAGCCCAAAGACAATGCGGAGGCATCCCGGGCGGGCGGGGGGGGCGGATCTCGATCTGAAGACTGTTGGTGCCGATGCTTGACTGCAGGGAGTCAACCCACCAGGTCCGAGTTTGGGAAGAGCCCCAGTCTCTAGCATGGTGAAGACAGGGAGCCACCAGTTTTGAGGTGAGGCCCAACAGCGCTGATGCGGCAGTGACCCTCTCAGCCTTTGGCGGGGGTGCTGAGCTCTTTTTAAACATTTTCCAGGGGCTACTTCAGTACCAGAAGTTGAGCTGTACAATAAAATAATGTAAAAATGTTGATTATTTATTATAGTGCACAATTAAAAACAGAATAAAAACTACATTAAAACTATACAGAACGAACAGCACATGAGACCAAGTGCGTTTCAACCCTTCTGGGTCTTCCTCAGTGGTCAGGACTGTGACAAAACACTCTATATGCTACTGCTACTCCAGTACCAGCCTCATAACGGAAGCTTGTGGCAGCCTCAGTCTGGACGCCAAGGCCCCCAACCGGGCCCTCATCCCCTCTTGCACCTGAGCCCTTTTCTGGGGCTTTCCCCACAGCTCTGGTCTGGAGGCAACAGGAAGCAGGGCCCGTGGCTGCACCGGGGCCCTCTCCCACGCAGCGGAGCCATGGTCAGCGTTTTGAGTCCTTTTTGCTCTGTGCTCCCTGCATTTCTTTCTAAAAAAAAGAGCCATCCTACGGATTTTGTGGATTGAGTTCTAGCACCCTCTCTGTGGGAGAGCCCACTCTTTCCTCCCGCAAGGCACCTTGTAGGAACATGGCCGCAAGAAGAGAGCCGAGATACTCGCCCCGCCTCTGGCCCATGACCCACTGGGCAGGAAGTGGGATCTCTGCAGAGAGAGAGGAAGGGGAGCCCCCCCACCCCCCAGCACTTCTTTTGGAAGCCCGGAGGCTCTTCTGCACAGCTAGCCTGCCATCCTGCACAAAGGGTCACTCAATGAACCAGGAAAAACAAAACTCTGCCCTATACTCACGAGGTGCTGCCCCAGCAATACGCTCAACCTGAGCCACTGTCAGAGCCCCCCCCCCCCCCCCCGCGAGAGGTTTCTTGGACAGGACTGTTCTTCCCAGCAGATCCGAGAAGCCACTTCACTGGCCTGGAAAGAGACGAAACATTGATCTTTTCTATTTAAAGCCACAAACTACTGAAAGAATTGGCTGCAATCACATTGTAAAACATCCATGGAAAGCAAACAGATGATTGGAATAAAAGTGAGCTTTGAAACAACATCAGGGGGGAAAATAATCCAGAACTCAAACATTTAAGAAGAAAGAAACCAACCAGAAACGTGCCCCACCAAAAAGCCTTCTAAGAATTCGAACGGGTTGCAGCAGTCAAGAATAAAGGCCTTGATACCATTTGTGGCTTTGCAAAGTGCACCCGTGCTCAAGATAAGTCGCTCTCCGCTCAGCAGTTCCTCAGCCTTCCAGAGCCAATGCTGCAGATGTCCTGGCCCCGATGCCAAGAGGGCAGACCAAGCCTTCGCCCTCCTCGTCATGGAATGCCAATCAATCGCACTCAAAAATTTGAAACCATTTTTCAAATTTGTCCTAGCCTCTCAGTTGTCTGATGCAAGCCACTTTGAGACTCCTTCGGGTAGAGAAAAGCAGCATATAAGAACCAACTCTTCTTCTTCAGTAATTTCAGGGCTCTCTCAGCCTCCCCTCCCTTGCAGGGTGTCTGTTGTGGGGACAGGAAAGGGAAGGCAACTGGAAGCTGCTTTGAGACTCCTTCGGGTTGAGAAAAGCGGCATCTAAGAACCAACTCTTCTTCTTCAGTAATATCAGGGCTCTCTCAGCCTCAACCACCTCACAGGGTGTCTGTTGTGGGAAGAGAAAAGGGAAGCCTATTGGAAGCTGCTTTGAGACTCCTTTGGGGAGAGAAAAGTGGCATATAAGAACCAACTCTTCAGTAATCTCAGGGCTCTCTCAACCTGACCTCCCTTACAGGGTGTCTGTTGTGGGGAGAGGAAAGGGAAGGCGAATGTAAGCTGCTTGGAGACTCTTTCGGGTAGAGAAAAGCAGCATATAAGAACCAACTCTTCTTCTTCTTCTAACCCAGCAAAGAAGTAAGTTGATCCTGCCATTACTCAGAGATCTCTCCAACAGCTCAGACAAGGGAAAAGTTAGATTCCTCCTGTGGAATAGAAAGGCCCAAATTATTATGCAGGTTGCCAATATTGTATTCACGTGCAGAGCACACGGGAAAGACAACTAAAGCTTCATTAAGGGTGTTTAACTGGGATTTTACTATGCAATTTTTAAAATGTGTCTGGCAATCATGGAATTTTAACTATTCTAAACTTTCTGATCAGTTCTTAGAAAATGTATGTTTTGTTGCACAGTGTTTATTACTGATGGTTTTATCTGGCTGCAGTGCTGTATTAAATAAACTTGAACTTGAACAACCTCCAAGAAGTACAAACTGATCTCCTTTTCTTCATGAACAGAACAATGTTCCAGTCATACTGAGAAGGGGATTTGATAACTATCTCCAAGTGTTTAAAAGGCTGCCATGTAGAGGATGGAGCAGAGTTGTTCTCTCTTGCCCCGGAGGGAGAGGCCAGAACCAATAGGAGGAAATTAATGCATAAGAAATTCTGTCTAAAGATCAGGAAGAAGTTCCTGACAGTCAGAGCGGTTTCTCAGTGGAACAGGCTTCCTCGGGAGGTGGTGGGTTCTCCATCTTTGGAGATATTTAAACAGAGGCTGGGTAGCCATCTGATGGAGAGGCTGATTCTGTGAAGGCTCAAGGGGTGGCAGGTGACAGTGGATGAGCGAGAGGGTTGGGAGATTGTCCTGCATAGTGCAGGGGGTTGGACTAGATGACCCAGGAGGGGTCGTCTGATTCTAGGCTGGGGAGGAAGCAGAGGGAGCGGTGGTGCAGCCAGCTTCCTTGTCCTCTAGTGAGGGGTTTGGACACCCATTTGGAGACTTCTGTGAGCACCTTGCCAGTGAGGGCCAGGAAAGAGAAAGGCAGCAGAACCAGAACCCCAGGGTGCCCAACTCTTCTTCTTCTAGAGCGAGGGAAGTTATAATATCACTCTATTCCGCATTGGTTAGACCTCATTTGGAATATCTTATCCAGTTCTGAAGAGGAATTAAAGAGCCTGTTGATGCGGGTGAAGGAGGAGAGTGCAAAAAACAAAGATCATGGCATCCGGCGCTCTGAATTCCTGGCAAATAGATGGGGAAGAAATGGAGATAGTGACAGATTTTATTTTCCTGGGCTCCAAGATCACTGCAGATGGGGACTGCAGCAAAGAAATTAAAAGACGCTTGCTCCTGGGGAGGAAAGCTATGGCAAATCTAGACAGCATCCTAAAAAGCAGAGACATCACCCTGCCAACAAAAGTGCGTTTAGTCAAGGCTATTGTATTCCCAGTTGCAATGTATGGCTGTGAAAGTTGGACCATAAGGAAGGCCGAGCATCAAAGAATTGAGGCTTTTGAACTCTGGTGCTGAAGAAGACTCTTGTGAGTCCCTTGGACTGCAAGGCGAACAAACCGGTCAGTCCTAGAGGAGATCATCCCGGACTGCTCCTTAGAAGGCCAGATCCTGAAGATGAAACTCAAATACTTTGGCCACCTCATGAGAAGGAAGGACTCCCTGGAGAATAGCCTAATGCTGGGAGCGATCGAGGGCAAAAGAAGAAGGGGACGACAGAGAATGAGGCGGCTGGATGGAGTCACTGAAGCTGTTGGTGCAAACTGAAATGGACTCCAGGGAATGGTAGAGGACAGGAAGGCCTGGAGGATCATTGTCTGTGGGGTCGCAATAGGTCGGACACGACTTCACACCTAACAACAACAACAACAATCCAGTTCTGGGTGCCCCAGTTCAAGAAGAATATGGACAAGTTGGAGCGTGTTCAGAGAATGAAGACTGGGATGGTTGAGGGGTTGGAATCCCTGCCTACGAGGAGAGGCGGAGAGAGTTGGGTACATGCAGCTTGGAGGGGCGGAGGGCAAAAGGGGATAGGAGAGTTGTACTTGACTATGTCAAAGTCATAGGGTTGCACGCTCCGGCACGGTTCGGCCACTTCGGCAATCACTGAAGCCCGAGGTGCCCAGCAGTGCGGAGGGGAGGAGCCAGTGGCACACCAGCTCGTGCCCCTCCTCTCCGCGTCACTGGGCACCTCAGGCTTCGGTGATCGGAGCGCGCAAGCCTAGTAGACATGTTGAAAAGGGGGCCAACTTATTTACTGCAGCTTTAGAGACAAGGACTAGGGGCCATGGGTTCAAATTACGGGAAAGGAGCTTCCATTTAAACATCAGGAAGCTTTTTCTGATGGTGAGATGGGATACGCTGCCTGGGGGGGGGGGGAGTCTCCTTCATTGGAAGTTTTTTCTGAGGAGATTGGATGTGCACCTACCAGGAGTGTGCAATTTTAAGCCCCTGAGAAGGACTTGATGGCCCTTTATAATATCTTCCAGCTACGTGTAATTTTGATTCTGATTGCTTAGGAAAAGCCCCAGGGGTCACCATATATCAGATGTGACTTGATGGTAGTTTCCGCCACCACACCAAAACCTTTTACAACTAAACTCCAGAATTAATTTATTTGTATTTATTTGTTTCTATAAGCACTTATATATATTTGAAACAATAAAACCAATAAATTAGTCACAGTACGAGAAGTTAAAATAATCAGTAAACCATATATTTTTGGAAATGACGGGTCACTCGCTACCTGATTGGCCATCGGGCAGTCAAAGCCCTCCCCTAGAGCTGAGCCCCTATTGGGAGGCAGCCCTCAGCCAGGAAGAACAGGAAAGGAATCATCTCTCTGCCCCCAACTCCCTGCAGCCCCAGAACGGAGCTGGCATCGCTCGAGTCGGGAGGGAGAGGAGAAGCAGCAGCGCCTGCCCCAGCCAGCCGCCCGGCCCTCGAAGGGGAGGGAGAAGCCCGGCCTGCCCCAATGAGTTGCCCTGGTGTAGAAGTTGGGGGGGGGGAGCACGGCCTCCCCCAACGGGCTTTGCCCCAGCACAGTTATAACAACTGCAGGGCACAGCTGAGCCAGGAGACTGGTCCGCCCATCATATCCTTTGGCTGCAATATTTTGATCAATTTAAAGCTAGAAGAATCCGGGCTTCGTAGGGAGAGCCGCTTAGGAAGGAGAGAGCAATGCGGGGAGAACATTAGGCTAATGGGATGCCAGCAGCAGGGCCCTCCGGGAGGCATCACATGTCGCTCATCACTGGAAACGAGGTGTCTGTGAGCAGCGCCTGCAAGAATCACAGCTTGGCAAGCGGTTTTGGCTGCTGAAATATGCAGGGATTGTATGAAAGGCAAAAGGATTCTGCAAAGAGCAGGAAAGGTGACACCTAACCTTTGGAAAGGGCAATTTCAGGGAGTTGTAAAGAGAAAAGAATGGAGTAGCTCCACACACCCTTCCCTTCACCCCTAGCCAGGAGACAGGCTTCCCAAACCATCAGCTGAATGCCCCCCCTTCCCCCCCTGCCCAGTTAGTTAAAGTCAGACAGGGATTCAGTCTGTGATGGCAGCACATCCCCCACCCACCCCCACCCCCCAATCCAAGGGAAGAAGGATCACTGGCAGACCAAGACTTCGGTACTTCCCTTCGCAGTTGGGAAACAGACTCGCTTGCCGCAAGGGAGGGAGGGAGGGAGGGAGGGAGGGAGGAGCCCGGGGGGGGGGGGAGCCCCTTTGGGCACTCCAGATGCACTTGTGACCTGCACAGGCGTTTCCGTGGAAAATCCTTGAAAACAAGAGCTGCTCAAATCATAGAGAGGGCAGCCTCACTCAGCCCAAACACCAGTTCAGCACGTCATTGGCACGTAAAGTAGACATTAAACCAGTAGGAGACACAAAACAGGGAGCACCAAACGGGGGGCGGGGGGGGGGTCTGGGGCTGAGTCACATCCTGAGCAGGTGGGCTGGGGGTCGGCTCTCCCAGTAGCTGCCCCACCCCTTCCACGGTTCTCTCTGCCATTTTGGAGACCAAGATCTGACACTGGAAACAGGCTCTTCCAGGCCAGACATGAGATGACATATTTTCTTCATTGCATAGATCTGCTGACTGGTAAAAAAAAAAAAAAAAATCAAAGTTCCAGCTTCCCTGACGACACCCCTGGCAGCTGGCTGCCTTCCAGACACCCAGGCTGGGAAGGGGAGTGGCTGGCTCTCTCTCTCTCTCTCTCCCTCGCTCTCTCTCTTCCTCCCAAGAAACCCAATACTTTTTACTGCCCCCCCCCCCCCCCCGAGACTGCTGAGTGCCAAGGAATCCAAGGCTGCGGGTGAGACCACCATCCTCTGGCTTGGCAGCCAACAACAGATATCTGACCAAGCCTTTTTCAAGCAAAGGCAAAACAGGAGCCCACTCAGTTATTCTCGGTCCCACCACACACACACGCACACGCACACACACCCCTTTAGATGTTCAGCCTCGGAGAACCTTCCAGAATCCACTGAGGGACTTTAGCTTTGGCCAGCATTTATCTTGTTCAATTGCCGTTTCTTTTAGTGATCTGGTTAATCTTCGTAAAATGCTGTCCTATGTATAAACTTTGGAATGTTAATAATAGCCATCCCCTCCCAACCTTGGGATTTCAGAGGCAAATCAAAACAGACAGGTGTGGACATTATAGAGGACACAAACTTCCAGCAAGAAGGTAAAATTAAACAACGCAACAGGCAGACAAGCCCTCAATAGTGATGCCTCCAAGCGAGGGGCAACCTCCCCCCCCCCATGACCCTCCTTGTACAAGCTTAGTGCTCCTTGCTCCCTCCCTCCCTCCCTCCCTGCTGTTTCCTCCAGCAAAAGGGCCATTTTGCTTGCTCCACATTTTGCATCTCGCATGACAGTGTCTCGTGCCTGGACTCCTTGTCCCTCTGTGACAAACGGCCGCTGACCGTGGGCAGCAGACTCAGCCTGTCTCCCTGGCAAGTGAGCTCAGGCAGGTCGATATCCTCCTTCAAAATGCTCACCTAAAGAAATGCAGCCCCTCCGCCCAGGGCCCCCCTCACGGTGCCAGAGCCTGGGAGAGGGAAGGAAGGGCTCGCTGGGTTAGGGGTGACTCCTTTGGGTGGGACACCTCCCCCTTACTCTTGAGGAACCACCATCTCAGGACGATCAACCATCGGGTTGTCATCAGGTGACACAGGTCGGGAGGAGTGGAAGACAGCAGGGTGCTGCCCAATCTCACAAAGCAGGGTCACTCCTTGGATGGGAGACCACCCAGGAAGACTCTGCAGAGGAGGGCAATGGCCGACCCCCTCTGCTTCTCCCTAGCCTCACAGGACTGCCGTAAGTTGGCTGTAATCTGCTTTCCCTTTACAGACACACAAGCAGGGGGGTGCCTGGGAAGCCCGAATCTTTCCTCTCTGGGGATGGAAAGAATACACCATTCGGAATGTAAAAAAGGTACAAAATCAATTCTTTTGCAAAATACCGGCTTGACCTAAAGGGACACCTGCGGCTTTGTTATGGGCAGAACTGGACATGGCCTCAATAAGGACTTGCCCACATGTCGCCTTACTGAAATGTCGGCACAAAGTTCGGCTTCCAAACTAGGTTTGGATGCAGTGAGACACACGCATGAGTCCAAGACAGCATACTGTGGTGACCCTGGAGGCCCCTTCCTCTCTATGAACCGATGACCCTATGATTTCAACTCAATTCCCGGTGGCTTGACAGCCCACCAATCCCTGGGTTTAATGTATGAGGCAAATCTTTGAGATCAACACCTTTTATGATAGGCAAACTAATATTACAATCCAAGTTCTCTCCTTTGTTTAAATTAATTTAAGACCAATCATGAAAGAGCTCCATATTTAATTAACATCACTTCAAAAAAATCTCAGACTGGCTTTCACCGCTTTGCGATTCTGGACCTTTCTTACTGGAAGGTTTGCTCAGATTCCAAAAGAATTACACCTTTGCTTGTGACCCCCCAAGAGCACTATGCTCTGCAGGCATCAATAACCTGGCGATCCCTTGCACCAGGAGGACTGATCTGGCTTCAAACAGGGCCAGGGCTTTCTCCCTCCTGGCTCCCATCTGGGAGAAAAAGCTCACAGAAGAGATCAGGGCCCTAGAAGCATAGAATCATAGAGTGGGAAGGACCTCTGGGGTCATCTAGTCCAACCCCCTGCACTATGCAGGAACTCACAACCACCTGCCCACCCACAATGACCCCAATTTCATGCCCAAATGATCCCTGCACCAAAAATCTCCAGAAACAGTTCCGCAGGGCCTGCAAACCAGAGCTCTTCCACCAGGCCTTTGGTCAGGGCCAATGAAACAATACGGCAATCAGAGCCCAGGGATCCCTCCCACCAACTGCATCTGGTAGGCAGGGTGTCAAACCACAGTGCTGCAAAGCACAAAATGGCGAGCTGCAAAATCAGAAAGTTATAGTTGTTAAATATTACACGTTAAACATTCTATGGTTATGAGCTCTACTCTTAGAAAAATTACATGTTCTCAGTTATTTCATGTTCTGATTCTGATGATGACGTTCTTTGTATTATATCATGGATTCCACCGTAAGCCACCCTGAGCCCCAAGGAAGGGCAGTATATAAATATAATGAATAAATAAACATGGTCTCCAGGTTCCAGAGGAAATACAATGTCATATCACAGAACCCAGAATGAGATTTCTAGACAAGAGCCTAGCAACTTTTCCCTCAGATCTTTAAAAACTCACTTCTGTTATCCAACGATGAGATGATCCCTCCGTAACAAAGGGAGAAGCGCTCTGCTCTGGCAGCTAGGAAGCCACAGCCAAGCAAACAAAGGTTTGGGAAGCAAATACACAGCAGGTGCGTTGGCTTCATTCACCCTTACTCTGTCTTGTTACAATCATTTATGAGGACTTCTTCCGCATCCTCTGGATAAGGGGTTGTCAAAGTGCGGCCCTCCAGATGTCCATGGACTACAATCCCCATGAGACCCTGCCAGCATTCACTGGCAGGGGCTCATGGGAATTGTAGTCCATGGGCATCTGGAGAACGCACTTTGACTACCCCTGCTCTGGATGGACAGACAGACAGACAGACAGATAAATGTGCAACCATCTAAAAGCAGGTCACTCTCTGTAGCAATGAACCCCCCCTACATGCGACACACACACACACACACACTGAAACCAGTGGACAAAACTGCCAGTTTCACGTTTGGGCAAAGAGAAATGTCTCCCAATCGCTTGCAGAGCAGATCCCGGGCAGTGCAGTAGGGGAGGCTGCCTGCAGCCACAGCCCTCACCATTCCGTGGATGGAAGCGGGGGAGGTGGGATAGGAAAGGGAGCACCCTGGCCGGTGAGCAGGACAGGAGAGGCGCAGGTGGCCCTTCAAGGGACCCTGGTCAAGGGCCCAGCACTTTGGATTGCACCAGGGATGGCCAGGAAGCCAGTGCAGAAGTCTCAGCATGGGAAGGCGCTCTCGCTCCATCCAAGGGCGGTTTCATACGTTACACAGCTCCAGCCCTGGGTTTGCTTCTGCAGGCTGACTCTAGAAGGTGCTTTCAAGGTACACTTGAAAAACTGTAATGGACAAGGAGTCTTCTTAGTGACTGAAGGATGCAATCTCAGCCACATCTCAGTCTTTGGCAACAGAGGTCTTCTCAGCCCGTCTGCACAGGCCTCCACAGAAAGCCATTCTACCCCCAGAGGGCAGCTTTGCTGAACCGAAGGTGGCTAAGCACATGTGAACCACGAGCGGCGTCTCTTTTGAGCGCCTCCGTCCAGCAGCAGCACCAGCAGCATCCTTGGCATTATCCCAGGCACCAGGAGCTTTGCTGTTCTGCTTCAACACTGCCAAGGAAATACTTTTGGGCATACACTGTTCTGGCTCCTTCAGTCACCCTGGGCACACAGAACAAGGGCCTTGCCAGAAAAGGTGCTGCTCTGAATTGGACATTCAAAAGAAGGTCAAAAGAACGAAGCCCAAACCTTTTCCTCATGGCAGGATGAAAAAATTAAGTGCACAGCTAAGACAGTAAATGCCAAACCCCGAGGAGGCCCTGACCCTCCGCGGCCAACCCTGGAAGGGCAACAGGAAGGAAGAAAAAGGCCCCTTTCCGAGTCAGCGGCCAAGGCCTGGCAGCTGGACCCAAATCCAGGCGGGGAGCACAGCGGCCTGGAGGCCAGAGGGAGCCACCAGCTGCTCCAGCAGCTGGCCCCGGCAGAAGGCCAGACCCTGCGTGTCCCTTCAGGGCAAACCCAGAGGCTTCCCAGGGCAGGAGGAGAAAAGAAGGGGAATGGGCCCGGGGGAGGGGGGAGAGTAGAAACTGCCCCAGGGATGAGGCACGACCCCACCCTTCTCTTCTAGGTTGGCTTCCTGGGGAAAGCTACTTGGAGCCAGGGGCAATTCCCACAGCAAATTATCCATCCCATAATAGTTTGAAGACATTCTCACCCTGCTGGAAACAAGATGCCTTCCCTGCATACTGAGGAACCCCTTTTACTTCACGACTTCATGAATAAGCAGAAAACTAGCTTTGAAAGATAAGATATTAAACAATTTCTGTGGGGAATAAGAACACTGGAGATTATTTACTTTGCCTTAATTACTTTGGCACATTGCTAGATTAGTTTTTGTAAGCTACTAGGATTTCAGAAATGCAAGGAAGCACGATCGTGGTTGAAATAATTTAGGGTTTAAAATATCTCTGTTATCGCATCTCGGGCTGCATTTCTGCCAATTATTTCTCTAATACTTGCAGTGTAGTTAATTTCCCCCCACTTTCTGTCTCCAATTAATGATGGAAAGAGGAAGGTAAAGAACGTTTCCCGGCCCCTCAAGCTTCTTCCCTTTCCTCCACAGGCTGATGACCAGACAAAACTGGAACCCACATTTTATGGATCTCCCTTGGCTGAAATGCTGAGATAAAGGAAGGCCACCGCTAGAGGAACTTGTTCACAAAACAAATCACTGGAGCAGCCAAAGTTAAACAAGATCTGAGGGAGGCCATCCTCGGCCACAGAGCCGTGAAAGAAAGATGGGAACAGCTGGGCCCCTCCCCAAGCAGAGGCACCCACTTGGGGCCAGAGAAGCAGCCCCACACAGCACCTGGAAGGGCACCCAAAAACAGAAGGCATCTGATTCATAGAATCATAGAATCATAGAGTTGGAAGGGGCCATACAGGCCATCTAGTCCAACCCCTTGCTCAACGCAGGATCAGCACAAAGCATCCAAGAAAAGTGTGTATCCAACCTTTGCTTGAAGACTGCCAGTGAGGGGGAGCTCACCACCTCCTTAGGCAGCCTATTCCACTGCTGAACTACTCTGACTGTGAGAATTTTTTTCCTGATATCTAGCCTATATCGTTGTACTTGAGGTTTAAACCCATTACTGCATCCTCTCCTCTGCAGCCAATGGGAACAGCATCCTGCCCTCCTCCAAGTGACAACCTTTCAAATACTTAAAGAGGGCTATCATGTCCCCTCTCAACCTCCTTTTCTCCAGGCTGAACATCCCCAGGTCCCTCAACCTATCTTCATAGGGCTTGGTCCTTTGGCCCCAGATCATCCTTGTCGCTCTCCTCTGTACCCTTTCAATTTTATCTACGTCCTTCTTGAAGTGAGGCCTCCAGAACTGCACACAGAACTCCAGGTGTGGTCTGACCAGTGTCGTATACAATGGGACTATGACATCCTAAAGCATCCAAGAAAAGTGTGTATCCAACCTTTGCTTGAAGACCGCCAGTGAGGGGGAGCTCACCACCTCCTTAGGCAGCCTATTCTACTGCTGAACTACTCTGTGAAAATCTTTTTCCTGATATTTTCCTGATTCATGCAACATTTTCTCTGCTTGGGTCCTTACCTCAAGAACAAGCTGCAGCACAAACCCCCAGGAACCTGGTACGGCAGGCTGAGAGAAGGATGTGGGGAACCTCCCAACTGTCCATCTCCCTCCTGCCCTCTGATGTGGTCCGGATCGGACATGGCCTCCTCCTGTTAAGGGCCCACTGTGGATCTCAGACAAGCCTCTGGGCTGCACATCCCCACTCCTTTTCAATAATTTCCTGCTGTATTCCCTAGTTTTCCATCCCTCTTCTGCTACCTTCAATCAGCTCCCTACTATCTGAAGAGGGCAGAGAGAGAGCGTGGAACGTCCCAAGTGGGGAGTGATCCTTGATGCTCCTTTAACTACAGAAGCTCGAATCACAGCAGCAGCACAACTGGCATTCTTCCAGCTCTGCCAAGCCAAGTTACTAGTGACCTACCTGGCTCTGAAACACCCACACAGGGGCACAGTGATCTAGGCGACAGTCACCTCTAGGCTGCATTAGTGCAACTCGCTCTACAGGGGCCTAATCCCTTCTCCAGAAAGTGCAACTGGTACAAAACGCAGCCGCCCGTGATTTCACTCAAACACCCTGGAGGGCCCATATCACCCTGGAGAGCCTTAAGCAACTGCCCTGGTTACCAAAGGACTACAGGATCAGGTCTAAGGTGCTGGGTCTTACCTTCAAGGCCATATGCAGTCAAGGCCCTGGGTATCTCAAGGGCCGTCTACTAGCCTAAATTCCCCAAAGAGTGATGTGCTCTTGTACTCCAGAAATCTGGCGATCCCTGACACCAAAGACATCCTCCTGGCCTCAAGCAGGGCCGGGGCCTGTTCATCCGTGGCCCCAACCTGGTGGAACAAGCTCTGCAATGAAATCAAGGTCCTATCAAAACTCAAACAGCCCCGTAGATATGGAGGTCTTCCACCAGGCTTCCAGCTGAGACCAGCCAAGGGGGACCCGGCAGCCGATCTCCTGGCAGACAACTCAACACTCAACATGTCCCTAACTATTACTGCTATCCCTCTTCACGGATTGCTATTAACTGGGATATCATTTTACTCATTCCGACCACTCCAAATATTTCAGTGCCCCACTGGGCCTATGTACACCACCCTGAGACATCACAGTGAAGGGCAGCATATAAATCGCATGAATATATTTATTTATTACATTATATCAAATAAATAAATAAATAAATAAACCAGAAAGGAAGGAGCTATGCACGGCCTAGGCTGTCCTGTTTCATGCTGCAGGGGTGGGAGATTGCTTTATTTTGAGGTTTCTAAGCTATGACTCATGACTCGTTGCCTCAGGATGGTGCAGCCCTTTCACCAAACAAACCTCTCTTAACACTGGAAACAGCATGGAATGGTGGCATGGCGCAGTGGTCAAAGAGTGCGGATTTCTAATCTGGAGAGCCGGGTTCGATTCTGCACTCCCCCACATGCAGCCAACTGGGTGACCTTGGGCTCGCCATGGCACTGATAAAGCTGTTCTGACTGAGCAGGAATATCAGGGCTCTCTCAGCCTCACCCACCCCACAGGGTGTCTGTTGTTGGGAGAGGAAAGGGAAGGCGACTGTAAGCCGCTTTGAGACTCCTTTGGGTAGAGAAAAGTGGCATCTAAGAACCAACTCTTCTACTGTTCTGCCTAAGCAGTGGTATGAGTCCTCCTCCACATGCAGCCAGTTGGGTGATCATGGGCTACTCACAGCACTGATAGTGCTGTGCTGACAGTGCAGTCCTGCCAGAGCTCTGTCAGCCTGTGTCTGTTGTGGGGGAAAGAAGGGAAGGCAATTGTAAGCAGTTTTGAGACTTCTTCGGGCAGTGAAAAGCAGGGTATAAAAATGAACTCTTCCTTTATTTCTAATCCACACCCATCCTGCGACCCAGTGTGGTATATTGGTTAAGAGTGGCAGACATTAATCTGGATAACCGAGTTTGATTCCCCACATGCAGCCAGCTGGGTGACCTTGGTCTAGGCACAGTTATCTGAGCTGTTCTCACAAAGCAGTTCTCTCA
Source organism: Paroedura picta (assembly GCF_049243985.1). Lineage (NCBI taxonomy): Eukaryota > Metazoa > Chordata > Lepidosauria > Squamata > Gekkonidae > Paroedura > Paroedura picta. Next base: position 122,486,057 of record NC_135374.1, on the reverse strand, counting down.
GAGCTCTCTCAGCCCCACCTCCCTCACAGGGTGTCTGTTGTGGGGAGAGGAAGGGAAAGGGGTTTGTGGGCTGCTTTGAGACTCTTTTCGCTTTCCTTTTTCTACGATAGCAGCACAGAGAACGCCAAGTTTAGAGTGGTTCAGCCTGACGTCAGGTTCAAATCCCCCCCTGCCCTGGATGCTCCCTGGGTGACCTCAGGCTGGTCACACCCTCTCAGCCCCACCTCCCTTGCAGGGTTGTTGTGATGATCGAGGGAGGGAGGGGAGAATGTGGTAAGCCACTCTGGGCCCCCACTGCACAGAAAGGCGGGCTGCGAAGGAGGTCAATGAACAGTATGAGTCCGGGGGCATCTTCGCTCCGGAGACAGCACCGCCAGCCAGGTGCACACCCCGGCTCTCGACAGAAAGCAGACGGCAAAACACGCAGTCCGGGGAAGGGGCAGCGCTGGCAGCCCCCCACCCCACTCCCAGGCTTCATCATTCGTTTGTTCATTTATCCTCCGTCTGCAGAGTCTCTATTGATGTTGCCATAGTTACCTCATCCCCTTCCTCTGCGGCCCAGCTGACTCGGAGCCTGACTCCAGACGCCTCCCCGGCAGCATCCTTGGGCAGCCCTGCAGCTTCATGCCAGATATACAGTCCGGCTCTTTCAGCTCTCGCTTTTAGAAATCACAGGCAACACAAGCGGTGCGCTCAGGCTCTGGTGTGGAAATGCTCCTGCCCCCAGGGCCACTCAGCCGTTTCCCCTGGAGAGCTCAAGCAGTCCCAGGAGCCCCAGCCCCACAGCAAGAGATTAGAGCAACCCAAAGCAAGAAAGAGGCCCCTGGAAATTTCACCAAATACCACTTGGCCTCTGAAAAGAGCCATTTCAAAAACAGGACTGTGAGCTGAGCAGGAAGCAAGACCATGTCCTGCTCCATTCCTCACGAGATCTCACGACTCAGCTGACAAGTGAGACATCGATGCTTGGCATGCCCCTGCCCCTGCCCCTGCCCCCTGCCGCAGCATTTCCCTCCCCACCCCCAGAAATATCAGGTCCTCCACAGACCGTCCTGCCCTTTGGCTCATGAACTGTCTGGATTGGCTCACACAGCAGAGACTCAAAACACCCACCCTACCCCTATCCCACCTCATCCTTCCTTTTGCACCGTGTCTGGCTCCCAGTGAGACCCAGACAAGTCCTGCTGGGTCTTTTAATCTCCACACGCCTTCATATTCCACATCTTACTCATCCCTTGGTTCGAGTCACGAGATGCTGCCCTGGGCACGATCAGCACCAATCCTGAAACCTGGTTGTTGTTGTTGCTGTTGTTTTTAAAATGATAAGCAGGCGTCATGGCCCTCCTTAATGCAGAACTCCAGCTGCACCTGAGAAGGCTCTGGCACCCCAAAAATCAGGCGGAAGAAGGCTCTTGCTGGGTCAGTCTGGGGGAGATGCCACCTGGTGCATGCAGGAGGAGGGAGATGCCCCTCCTGACCTCACCAGGACCACACACTCACTGTCGACAGCCTCCACGGACAACTCCCTGCCAATATATTTGGGAAGCAGCCACCTCTTCTCAGAAAGTGCCTCCCTTCTTGGCAGCCATCCTGTGTGTTGGCACCGTCTCTAGACTCTGCCGCTAACATGTCAGGCCTCTTGCCAAAATCACGGCCGCGTTTGCCTCTGAAGCAGAACTGAGCCGGATTAAACAGGAGGCTGTTCCTCTCCAGGAACGGGGAGGGGCAAGATGGCACCCCCCACCGAAGGCCTCGTGGAACAGTAAAATCCTCACGGAGACACAATCGGGCCTGGAACTGGAGCACTTCCCTGTCCCTGGGGAATCACTGGGCTAAGGGCTCCTCCGCACAAAAGGAGGGAAACAGCCGTGCCCAGGAAGCGGCACCCAGAAGGGAACTGGACGCATGCGGGGCCAATGGGCACAGGGGACGCATCAGGGAGCCTCCAGAGCCCGACACGGCTGTCCTCTCCCGGGGGACGGGAAGTGCCGCATTACGGGCCCCTGGCAGCCAGCAGCCGACTCCTGGAGCTCTGGCCATGGTGCTGAAACCATGCAGCTGCCAGAGCTGAACGGCACCTCATCCTGGAATGCAGCCGCTGCTGGGCAGACACAGGGATTCCTGCAGCACCCCTGGTCACGCCCGGAAGCAGCTTCTGCGCTAGCTCAGCCTTCACCCAGAAAGCAAGTCAAGCCTCTAAAAAATATTTTAAAGTTAGAAGACGTGGACACAGACCACGACCATCCCGCACTCTGGTGCCTGCAGAACAGCCAAGAAAACACGGCAGTTGAACTGTTAGTCAAAGCGATGAGAACAGCCTGACCTTGTGCGTCTCTATATGGCACAAAACGTATTGCTCAGCCCCAGAGAAATCTGGCTCAGAGCGAGCAAGGGCCAGAAGTCTTGAATCCACAGGAAAGGTAGCTCAAGTGAGTGGGCCAACCAGACAGGCCAATGAGAAAAGCCTACTGCCATTTTCATATGTCGCTCTACAGTCTCTACAGGACTTATTTGGGACACCTCCCCTCCCTTCTCCCTGCAAACCCCACCCTGGTCAAGAATGTAAGAACTCAGAAGAGCCCTGAAGAACTCAGGCCAGGGAAGGTCCCTCTACTCCCACATCCCGTCTCATCCAGGGGCCAGCCAGTCCCAGACCGATCCCTGGTGTTGTCTCCTGGCTCTGGGATTCAGGGGATGAGTGCCTCTGACTGTGGAGGTTCCCCTCGGCCACCACAGCTAGTAGCTATTGATAGCCTTCTCCTTCAGGAATCTGTTTGGTCTCCTTCCAAAGCTGTTTATTCCCCAGGCTGTCACTACATTCTCTGGCAGCAAATTCCAGCTCTTAATCATTTACTGCATAAAGCAGTGTTGTTTTGGCTTGTTGTTTCTGTTTTTCACTTCAGCATCCATTCCATCCTTTTAATCCTATTTGTCTGTGCTGAATAAAGAGAGGGAAGGGCAGGATCTTCTGTCCATCACATCCTCATCCCCAGACCCATTTGCAACCTGTACATCAGTGGTCCCCAACCTTTTTATCACCGGGGACCACTCAACGCCAGGGACCACTCACCGGGGACCACTCAACGCCTTTTACTGAGGCCCGGTGGGGGGGGGGTAGTTTAGTCCTCTACTCTCAACCACTGCCCTAACGCTCTCTGATCACTATGGTAATGTTTAAACATCCCTTCAAAATAAGATACAGACTCGCCACCACAATGAAGTGTGTTGTAAAGGGCTGGGGGGGATGAAGTAAAGGGCCGGGGGGGGGAGAAGGCGTCCTTCGGGGCCCACCTCCAATTAGTCGAAGGACCACATGTGGTCCGCAGCCCAGATTGGGGATCGCTACTATACATCACCCCACACACACACACACACACACCTTGCAGACAGGCAGCCTGGCTGTGCTGGTTCCCTTCATCAGAAACCCAACCTCCTGCCCTGTATCCTATGCACTGAATGGTTGTCTTGTCAAAGCCCCAGACACAATCCTGGGAAGAGCCCCCACAGGACCAGTTAGCCCCACGCCCAGAGGTCAGAGCTCAGCTGCCAGGGAAGCCCACCCAGAGCCATGAGTTTCACCTGTCAGGACAAAAACGCACCCCAAACACAGTTCTTTTTTCCTCTGACAGATCCAGATGCCTATGAGGACAGGATAAGTAGAATGGTGCTTCTATCCCTCTTGAACAGAGCCACCCACACATCTGCACACCCAGAAGAGGGTCTCCCTGTCCACCCACACAGCCCTCTCCCCAGCCGGTCTTCTCCTATCACTGCACTGTTTTTAACATTCAGGGCTATAATGCGCTATTTGTAATTCCTATCTCTTCCAAAGTGCAACAGGGACGTATCAACACGGCATAAATCATACAGGACAGCACATTAATGCTTTTAAAACAAGGTTGTAAACACGAAAAACTTTGCGGAGAACCTATCTGACAACAATATCAGATGCTTTTCTTAAAACCCATTGGTTTTAATCTGATCTAATTGCATTTTTCCTCACCTGCTTTGCACACACCAATGGGGAAAGTAAGGTATAAATTTCATTAATAAAGTCAAATATGCAGCATTTGACAAGCATTTTAAGTGTGCCATGAGCTTCACACACATTGTTTTACTGCCACCTTTACAATGATCTCAAAATGTGGCAAAGTTTTAATTATTCAAGTATGGATACATGATATTCTAATTGACAAGTTGGTAAAATGTGGTATGGATCTGATCAAGAACTGGCTGACAGATCACACCCAAAGGGTGCTTGTAAATGTTTTGTCATCTACTTCGAGAGGAGCGATGCGTGGAGTGCCCCAGGGATCTGTCCTTGGTCCTGTGTTGTTCAATGTATTTATAAATGATTTGGATGAAGGGCCAGAGGGGGTGCTTATAAAATTTGCAGATGATACTAAACTGAGAGGAGTAACAAACACCCCAGAAAACAGAATCAGGATACAGGATGATCTTGTCAGGCTGAAAAACTGGGCTAAAATGAATTTCAATAATGATAAATGTAATGTTCTTCATTTGTCTTGGCAGTAGTATGTGGGAAAAGAATCGGAACATGAGTCAGCAGTGTGATTCAGTGATTAAAAAGGCAAACGGGATTTGGGGCTGTATTAAAAGAAGTATTGTATTCAGAATGTGATGGTACCACTTTACTCTGCTCTAGTAAGAGCTCACTTGGAGTCCTGTGTTCAGTTTTGAGCACAACTGAAGAAAGATGTAGAGAAATGAGTGTGTCCAGAGGAGGCCTACGGAGATGGTGAAGGGTTTGGAGACCAAGTCGTTTGAGGAATGGTTGTGGGAGCTTGGTCAGTTTAACATGGAGAGAAGACGGCTAAGAGGTGAGCTGATAACCATCTTCAAATACTTGAGGGGCTGTCATAGAGAAGATGGAGCAGAGATGTTTTCTGTTGCCCCATAGGGTCAGACCAGAACCAATGAGATTAAATTAATTCAGAAGAATTTTCAGCTAAACAACTTGCTTTATGATGCTCTGGGCTGATCCTGCATTGAGCAGGGAGTTGGACTAGATGGCCTGTGTGGCCCCTTCCAACTCTATGGTTCTATGATTCTATTATTCTATCTGGAAGACATCCCTGACAGTGGTTTCTTAGTGGAATATGCTTCCTTGGGAGGTGGTGGGTTCTACTCCTTTAGCAGTTTTGAATCAGAGACTAGATAGCCATGTGACAGAAATGCCGAATTTGTGAACTTAGGCAGATGGTGAGTGGGTGGGCAGGAAGGGATGTGCCAGGGTTTGTCTCTTGTGGCCTTTCCTTGCCTCCCCAGGGAATTGCTGATTGCCACTGTGGGATGGTAGGTGAATTCCCTCCAGGCCAGGCTGCATTCTGGAGATTTTTGGTGGGGGGATCATTTGGGCATGAAATTGGGGTCACTGTGGGTGGGCAGGTAGTTGCAAGTTCTTGCCTAGTGCAGGGGTTCAACTAGATGACCTGGAGGCCCCTTCCAACTCTATGATTCTATGATACCTGCCTTTCTCTGTAGCTCAAGATAGCTTAAATGACACTTAAAATATGGAACAGAAGCTCCAGCAGGCCCCTTAAAAACACCTCAGTTTACGCTGCATTCAGCTCCTTTGCACCCTTGGGAAGAGTCTTGCAAGGCCCCCTGAATACTGGTCAGGACAGGGTTCAGTTGGCCGCTGCTGAGGGTGGAAGTGTGCTGGGATGGGCTGGTGCCTGGCTGCTGCCACCGCAGCCACCCTAAGGCAGAGAGCTGTCAGGAGGTAACCACTGGCCAAAAGTGGCCCGGCCCTGGATTACCTCCAGAAGAACTTGGGCTGTGGAGGGAGTTTGGGGCAGAGGTGGGCTCTGGGCCTGGGGCTTCCCAGTTTGGAGCTTGCTCTCTTGTTCACTATGCACACCCTTAAAGTATCTGTGTGCCTAATGATCATCCAAGATGTTGTGTCTCCTCGCATACAAAACCTTCCCAGGGCATCTTCAGGACTGAGGGATCCCCTGGGGCTCTGGGGCAGGCTCTCTGAAGAGGGGACATGTTGCCACACTGCCACGGATTGTCAGGGACTTTGCACATCTTTAGAGGAGGGGAATGATTTAGGGGTTGCTGTTTTATTTTTGGTTTTAAACTGAAAACGTTTTTAACGAATACTGTATGCTACCTCGAACCATGCGGAAAAGTGGGATATAAATGTTTTTTTAATGTATTTATTCATCACAACGAACCTACGGCGACCCCCTCTCAGGTTTTTCAGGCAAGAGACTCTGAGAGGTGGTGTGCCCTCTCCTGCCTCAGCATCGCAACCCTGGACTCCGAAGTCCTGACCCAGACCAACCCTGCTTAGCTTTTGAGATCTGACAAGACCGGGCAGTGTGAGCCATCCAGATCGGGGCAAGAAAGAAAGAAACAAACATCCACCTTGTGGTGAGGCCCACTGCCTTACTCACGTCTTACCTGTATCAGCGAAAGTGCTGCTGCTTCCATATGCTGGGCGGGTTTCAGCAGATTAAGGAGGAGGCAGCCAACCATCGACAGGGCTGGCAAATGCTCCCTTTTCGCTGCAACCTTCAGCTGCCCTGCAAAAGTGGGAGCCATTTCTGGGTGAGACTGATCAGCTTTAAACTCTTTGGGGGGTGGGATGAGATGGCCTGTTCCCGCAGCATCCCACGGCAGTTCTGCAAGCAAAGTCAAGAGCCGGGGTTGGTCCTGACTATGGCAAAGGTTGAGGCCATTTGGAAAGTTGAATTATCCTGAACACCCTGAACACCCCGTGGGGGTGGGGGTGGGGGTGGGTGGGGAGCAGCACCTCACTGCATTTATATCTGCAATATAAATGCTATGCTTAGAAGGCCTTGGACGTCACACCACACGTTTACAGAACCTGGAGTGGATGGGGTCATCCTAACATGGCAAGGGAAGCTTAAGTTGCGTCTGCAGCACTTTGCTTTAATTGTCTAGAAGGAAGTATCTTTGCTTTGGGGGTGCTGTTTTTGAAAAGAAATCCCACTGCTGTGTGTGTTCTAAATTCCAAAACCAGAAATCAAAGTGTGGAACAAATACCTCCATTTATAATAAATGAAGGAGCAAGCGATCACTATCTTCGGTGGAGCTTATAAAATGCTTAAAGGCCCAGGGCCAGACACAGGAGTGCGACAAAACCATTCTTGTCCGCATCTAAACAGATGTCATTTGCTATCAGATTATCTCCCCATAAATCTTTCTGACCAAATCATGCTGGTTCTTAATAAATCACGTTGGGAGAACTAAGCTGGGCTTGTGGAGAGAGCCCACAGGGGAAAAGAAATCAATACTGAAGGAAACCCACTCGGCTCGTTAAGGCTCTTCCAAAGGCTTCATTCATTTGAATCCTTGCCTCACTGGGAGGAGCGGAGGGAGAGGCTGTGCAGGCTCACGCGCTCCGTCTGCAGAAGAGGAGGAACAAGACGGAAGGGCGGCCGCAGGAATCAGCGCCCAGGAGCACCTCGAAGACTCCCAACGCCGGTGGAAGGGAAGGCGCTTCCCTGAGTCATGGCTCACAGGTTTTGTCAGTCTTTAGGGAGGAACAAGAGCAGGGAAAGGAAGAGCCTCCACGGAGCCAGCTCTTTGTGCCATGTCTCCTGACTTGTGGGGCTGTAAAGAGGAACTCTCTCACCATAGAGTTAGTGAGATAGACAGGGACACTGACCGCTCACCTTTGATCTCACTGACCTGTCCCTAGAGGGTAATTTCCTGTTTCCCCAGTCTCCATCCTTTTTCTCCTCCATCTCTCCAGCAAGCAACATGATGCCTCAAGCATCTCTCTCCATCCAGCTATTTAGAATAGAATAGGAACCTTATCTTTACCTCTAAGTATGTAGTATTGAGTTCCTTATTAAATAGTTCCTCTATTAGTTAAGTACCACATTTGTAAACGTGTCTTCCTTTGTTGTTTTCTCTGACCCACACACACTCTGCCTTTCGCCCCGTTAATTGCCGAACCAAGGCACTCTGCTAACTTTCAGGATGTTAACACTTTACCAATGCTTAACATCCTTCACATCTTTCTGTAATTTAGACCAGATCTCTTCCCAGCCACACTGTTTTAGCTCTATTATGTCTTTGTTTGTCCTTGTTCAACAGTGACCTGTACTGTCATAAAAATAACTATATACATTTATTTGTCCAAAAATTCTTTACAAAAATCCCAATGAACATTAAGTTCTTGTAATGGCTTTTTATTCATTAAGTTGGTCTGTTTTGCCAATGTGGCCAATTCTCTGGTTTTGTCCACACTTGGCAATTCTTGCTGTTTCCATGCGATCACAAGCTTGGCTGCCACATTTGCATGAGGAAAGAATTCTGTGGCATGCACAGGCAAGTTAGAAGAAGAAGAAGAAGAAGAAGAAGAAGAAGAAGAAGAAGAAGAAGAAGAAGAAGAAGAAGAAGAAGAAGAATTGGTTCTTATATGCCGCTTTTCCCTACCCGAAGGAGGCTCAAAGCAGCTTACAGTCGCCTTCCCTTTCCTCTCCCCACAACAGACCCCCTGTGAGAGGTGGGTGAGGCTGAGAGAGCCCTGAGATTACTGCTCAGTCAGAACAGCTTTATCAGTGCTGTGGTGAGCCCAAGGTCACCCAGCTGGTTGCATGTGGGGGAGTGCAGAATCGAACCTGGCATGCCAGATTAGAAGTCCACACTCCTAACCACTAGACCAAACTGGCTAGGAGGAAGGACACTTAACAACATATACTTAGGATACAGAGGAAAGTTAATTTTTAGAATTTTTCCCATCACTCGACATACCTTTATCGAATACCTCTTAATTCCTTCACAAAACCACCACGTCTGAAAGAAGGAGCCAATGGATGGGTGAGACTTGTCTTGGCAGTAGTACGTGTGAAAAGGATCTGGGGGTCTTAGTAGACCATAAACCGAAAATGAGTCAGCAGTGTCACTCGGTGGCTAAAAAGGTAAATGGGATTTGGGGCTGTATCAAAAGGAGTATCATGTCCAGATCACGTGAGGTGATATTACTGATTTACTTTGCTCTGGTTAGACCTCACCTGGAGTACTGTGCTGAGTTTTGGGCACCACAGTTGAAGAGGGATGTAGACAAACTGGAGCGTGTCCAGAGGAGGGCAACAAAGATGGTGAAGGGTTTGGAGACCAAGTTGTATGAGGTAAGGTTGGGGGAGCTTGGTCTGCTTAGCCTGGAGTTTTAATCTTTTATTTGTCCATTGGGGTCGATCAAGTTCTGATAATTCATCAAGCCTTCTTTTTTTTTGTTGCAACATTAAAATAAAAGCTTCTACAGGAGATTTCAGCAGTGAAACTTCAGGCCTAATTCTGTCTTTATATTTCACCCGTCTCTATATTAAACTGTTTCTTAAAGGATGTTCGTCCAGCCACAATGTTGAAATTTTAAGGTGATTAATGTTCAGTATAAATTATATTTTTGTATTGTTTATTTAACGATGATGTCTGGAAGGGCAGTAGATAAATTCCTGAGCTGTCTGGGAGAGCGGTATATAAATTCAGTTATTATTAATCCTTATCCATTGTTGTTCCTCTATATATTTATGAAACGGCCAAGGGGGTGGGACGTGTCCGGCTGTCCAAGTTGGAATAGGGCCGATCAGGGTGCAGCCAGCTTTGCCCTGATTGGCCCTGCCCCTGCAGCTCCTGCCCTCCATCCCTTGACTCTAGCCTCTTTGCTCTCAGATGCCTCAGTGCCTGGAGCCCGCAGCAGGTAAGGAGAGAAGCTCTGGGCAAAGGATCCTGGTGGAGGACCTCCTAAGGAGGGCCTCTTGGCCTGCTAGGCTAGGCCAGGCCTGCTGACGAGGGCCTCCCAGCCTGCTGACTGCCTGCTAAGGAGCTCTGTCTCGGCCCTGCTAATGAGCTGCCCAGCCCCCACCCGCCCCACTTGATTTGGCTGCAAGCTGCGGCCCAAAGCCACCTTAAGCTGCCTGGCTGGGGTCCAGGGGAGGGGGCCCTTTCAAGGCCCGTTCCTAAGCTAGTAACAATAATAATGATGATGATGATGATGTCATGGAGAAGTACTTTTGTATCTCATCCTGAACCCAGCCCCAAAGCACAGATCAAAAGATCCCTATATCTGTCACACAGCCTCAATCAAGCCAAATTCATACTTTAAATTTGTTTGTTTCTTTAGCATATTAATATTCAGTATTTCTTTCTGGGGCAACCCAAATTGGCTCTCAAGACACACACACAAATAAACCATACAGGGAAAGGACGGGAGCCTCCCCAGGCCTTTTTCCCCATCCAGCTGATATATGCCTGATCCACAGGCCAAGAGCCTTTTAATAAATAAATAAATAAATAAATAAATAAATTGCTGAGAAAAGGCTTTCTTGTTGAGAGGTGGGATAAACTATGTTGTCCTTTATTACTGTCGGGGATGCTACAGGGGGCTATTTTCATTTTTTTCACTCAACGACTTTTTAAATATTTTGAATATCCGAAGACCTCTCTCAACAAAAGCTGGACTGTTAGTTCAAATTTAAGTACGTGTATTCTACTAAAAATTAACTTCTCAACTAATCCATAAATATCCAACGTTTAATCACTTAGTTTAATTCACTTAGTGAATTAATGAGCCACAGTAAAGCATCTTTAGCCTTACACACTATTATGAAACTCTTACCCAGATTAGTTTTTATTAAGCATCAGTGCTGCAGACCTTCTTAAATGGCTTCTAGCCTGCTGAAGACCGTCTCAAAAGGAGGGAATGTCAACAGTCATATTAGTAGCCGAAGCAGCAGACAGGCTCTACGTGGACTCATACGAGCCCCCAGTCAATGTGGGATCAGTTTAAGGGACCCAGCTGCTGCTGGAAGTCTGCCAGGGAGGAGGAGATCAGCATCTCCTTCGGCAGTTGATTCCACTGCTGAACTACTCTGACTGTGAAAAATGTTCATGATATCTAGCCAATATCATAGTACAGGTAGTTTAAAGCCATTACTGTGGGTCCTATCATAGAATCATAGAGCTGGAAGGGACATCCAGGGTCATCTAGTCTCACCCCTGCATAATGCAGGAACTCACAACTACCTGCCCACCCACAGTGACCCCCAGTTTCATACCCAAGTGATTCCCGCACACGCACACACCCAAAATCTTCAGAATCCAGCCTGGTCTGAAGGAAATTCACCTGCCATTCCACAATGGATATCAGCAATTCCTTGGGTGTGCAAGGAAGGGCCACAAGAGACAAACACTGACACATCCCCTCCTGCCCACCCACTCACAATATGCCAAAGTTCATACAATCAGCATTTCTGTCAGATGACTATCTAGCTTCTGCTTAAAAACTTCCAAAGGAGGAGAACTCCCCACCTCCCGAGGAAGCCTGTTCCACTAACAAGGGGGGGGGGGGGCGGTAAAGGTAAGTTAGGAGTTGTTGATTCTGAAAGGACATGATACATGGGTGTGTTGTTTGGGCTGTGGTTGCGTGAGGGTGTGTTATTGCAGAGGATTGTGGCACGGACAGGCACTCAGAAGACTTTGTGGGTTTTAGAACGGGCCCTAGAGCTTAGCGGTGGGGGGAGGAAGGGGACATTAGGTCTTTTATAATAGTTACAGATGGTTACCAATTTTCTCTGTATTGTTCCTGTTTCTATGTTCCATGTGAACTGCCCTGAGCCTTGGGAAGGGTGGTATATAAATGTAAAAATAAATAAAAATGAAATCAAATGGAGCAACAGAGAAAATTATGTGCATTGTCCCAAGTTCCTTCCAAGAAGAAGGGGGTCAAAATGTACTAAATAAATAAAATGTGTGTTTGTTGGGCAGCCCACTGCAGCAAACTAAATCCTAGCCCATCCATCTTTCGACAGCCGCCCCAACTGACTGCTGGTCTGATGCTGCTTTAATTCAAAGTGCCGGCATGAACCTGTAAAGTGGTACGTGCCCTGGGACCCCAGACCTCTCTCCCCCTCCCCCTCAGCCCACTGCCTGCAGAGATACAATCAAGAGGAACTGCTCACAGCTTCCCTCCAAGCCTCATGACAAAACTGCCAGGATGAGAAGCAGGCACTCCCCGTGGCCAGACCCCTCCTAGGGCACCGTGGCCTTGCGGAGGTGAGCAAGGCTCTCTGGCTGTTTTATTTCCGCAGGAGCTGCATGGCCTTTCCTTTCTGTGTTGGCCTTTCATCTATAATTGAAAGAGTGAGATGTTTTAAAGAAGGGCTTTTGGGCTGAGCTGCAGCTGCCTTTATTGGAGAGTTTTGATATTGCTACAAATATTGCTTTTGAATGGTTTTAATTATTGACACTGTCAGTTTACACTGTATCTTCAATGCACTGTTCATTTTCTGCACGCTGTGGAAAAGGCAAGTACAAATCTCTGCAAATAAAATATTTGAAAATGGCAGGTTTGTAATGGAATAATGGATCTTTTCTGCAATGGCCAAATGACAGTGAAGAATGAAATCGGTAATACATCAAGACAGCATGAACCCGTATTTTAATCAGTATTTTCAAATAAGGCACTTGATTCCAGATCTCCTTATGGGAACCTTATAGGGACCTCACTTTAGTAGAAGAAAACTTTCAGTGTAATTGGACCTGCTCCGTGCCAAGCATACGCTGCCCTAAGGCTCCACAGTCCCTCTAAGATGCTTCGGTCGTTGCTCAGAGAGGATCCAGAAGGGGCTTCTTCCCATCTTGGCTGAGACGGGCCGCAGCAGATGGAGCTGCCAGTAACTCACCCCCCCCCCACCAGCCCCCAAGGGAAGGCGGACTGCAGTCAACCTCCAAGAGAAGAGAGATGTCACAACCCTTCCTGGGGGAGACGATCTCATTAGCATAATTAGCAAATGTTAATCCACTCACAGAAGAGAGGGAAATTATATCTGAATGATCAAGCGGATGTGGTTGGTGACAATTTAAGTGCCGGACAGGAGAGATCAGATGGAGACCTTCCATGCAGATACAAAACCAAAGAATACAAATGGGGGGGGGGGGGTGTGGATACAGACCCGTCGGTTACAGTGTTTGCACACATGGTCAAGGATCCTACAGATGTTAGAACATGACATACACGGTTCTTTACTGTGTCATTATTTTTAAACTTGCAATACTCAGTGGTCGAAGCATTCAGATGCCACAGTGCATGTCAAAATGCATGGGAAGAGAGGGTGAAGAGGTCAAGTACAAATGAAAACGCAAATATCACCAGGTATATCTCTTGGAGTGACCATGGCAGACATGATCTTTCCAGTAACCAAGAGACATAAACGGAGTGCAAATAGTAACACGGCCTTCAAGTCTACGACACAAACAAGTTAGCAGCAACTCTGAGCTTTCGGCACTTTTTTATCATTAAATCAAACAGCCTTTGTTTTTTTCATACATTAAGAACCAGCAGCAGGACTGAAACCTAATCAGACGAATCTTGAAGCAGCCTGAAATCAGGAAATCATTCCCCATGATGACTCGTGTTCAGGGGAGGGGGGCATAAATTTAACTGCAATTTATGCATCAATGGAAATCTCATGAGGAAATCCTAGACACAACCATCTCCTCCAAGAAACTGACCAAATTCTTTTTACTTCCATCCTGCTTAATTACACTTTGTACAAGTTATGCTTTGCCTCATATCTCCATGGTGTTGCCTACCACAGGGGTAGTCAAACCTGTAGTCCTCCAGATGTCCATGGACTACAATTCCCATGAGCCCCTGCCAGCAAACGCTGGCAGGGGCTCATGGGAATTGTAGTCCATGTACATCTGGAGGACCACAGGTTGACTACCCCTGGCCTACCACACTGTGTAGGAGCCCCTGGGTTCTTCCACCCAGGCAAACTGCAGCACCAGCCTCAGGAGCCTGGCCGTAACAGAGACAGCACTCTGCTATCAACGGTCAAGCGTGGGATGGCCGGGGATTTCCGCAGCCACCCAGCCTCTCTCTGGGTAGGGGTATGGTCACATAGGCCAGATGTGGAGTGCCCATTCAGGGCTGAGGCGGTCCCCAGAAACTTTGGCCCACATTTAAGAAACAAACTGACTTCCTGGCTCTTGGTGGTCATCTCCAGGCAGTATCTCCCCTGTCCAGAGACCAGATGGTGGTGAGACCAGATAGACCCTCTCTCACTCCTCTCCTTACAAAGATGGAGGCAACGAAAATGCCCTGCAGCCCTTGGTCCTCTCGGGAGAGGTCCCAGCAGCCAGCCTCTTCTTCCTGCCTCCCTGCAGCCCACGGCAGCCAGCTCAGGCACTCCTGCTCTCCAGATGAACCCTTGGATCTTTCTGGAAAGGAGGCAGCACAAAACGTCTGTGAGCCTCCGGACCTTGAGTTGGCAGCACGGAAAGGGTGCCCCCTCCCTTCCACGGTCCAAAGACCACCAGGCCTTATTTTTAATACTATAATATGTCCAGCACTGCAGTGCAGCCTTCATATCACGAGCTCTCCACGAAAGGAAGTTCTTAAACTCACCAAGCTGCTGAGTCAAGAGCAACACGGCGCCTGTATCCTGACTGAGGCTGGTTTTGGCCACTCGGCAGAAGGAGCCCAGTCCGTGCCCTGCTCACCTCTTGCTCTGCATGGGGCAGATGGGCCCTGAAGGGCCAGGAGCCTCCCCAGTGTTCTGCCCCTGAGGCCTCGTCCTCCTTCCCACCCCACAATGCTTCCGAAGGCTCACCTTCCGGGACTCTTACAAAATGCCATATGGTTTTGACTCCTGGGGTCTTAACCTTCTCTGTTTTCGTTCTGCAGTGTCTATGTTCATTTAGGTGCATGCTAAATCTGTACTATCAGCAGAGGCAGAGCAGAGTATGGCCCACACGACTGTCAACAGAGCCCCTCACTATCTTTTAAACATTTAATCTCATTTAACTTTGTATTACAGCCATGCGGCCCTTGTGGCTTTGCCTCGGGGCACAGAGGGCAAGTTAATTATAGGCAATCTCAGAATCATTCCATTTCCACTCATGATGGGGGGAAAGAATCCCCCACCCCACTGTGCACCCTCTACTAAACATACCGAGTGGCAAGTTAAACACTGCATTTCTACGTCAAAGTCCAAAGAATGAATAACTTTGAGCAAGCCTTGTTATCAAATATTATAAAGACGATGCTCTACCGTAGATCTGTGTGTTTGTTCTTGGGACTGGTGACTCCCCTCTGGATCCCCAGCCCTTCTGAGACTTTGGCTTTCTGACACAGGGTGGTGGGTACAACCAGAGGTGGAGTCGACTACAGATCATCAGGGAGTGAGATTCAGCAGGGCATCCATGTTTGTCTGACGAAACAGAACAACATTTGAGTCCACTGGCATCTTTAGAATCCCAGAATCCTACTAGGGTTGGGAGGGACCTCCACTATGCAGGACACTGCCACCCCTCTCGCTCATCCACTTTAAGACCCACAAAGTTTAATTCTGGGTATAAGCTTTTGTGTGCATGCCCATGAATCTAACTTTGCTGGTCTTAAAGGTGTCCCTGGACTCAGACGGAGTTCACGGAGTCCAAACACCTTCAACCAGGCCATAAAGCATTTTGCACTCCAATGAGAGCTCCTGTCAAAGCAATATTTTAACAAAACCTGTACAGCCAATCAGAAGTCCTGCTGGACATAATCCCCACATGGCCTTGCCCACTTGCTACAAAGAACTGACAGTTGCCAGGAAAGGTGTCCATGCTGGGGAGCCCTGATCCTGCCCCTGCTCACGCTATCCGTCTGCCCATTCACTATGGCTCACTCAGACTGTTTCTGCACTGGGAACTTCACTGCCCCGGCTTCCATGTGGGCACACAAATCTGGGGTGGGCAAGGTGCACCGGGCCAAATGTTCCCCCATGCGAGGGCAGGAAGAGCCAGGACCCATCTCAAACTCCAGGCTGCAGGCCGGTGCAAAGCCTCCAGTATGGAAACAGTCTCCCTGCTTATGCACCAGGCCCGGAAGAGCCATTAAGCAGCCATGGACTCTGTGCCTCCAAGGGCTTGACTCCCTTCAAACAGCTGGTCTAAAACAAAGTGCTTCTGGAACAGCCATTAATCCCAAAAGCAATTTGCCATGTGACATGGGGGAAACTGCTGTTTGAGGAAAGGAAGCCCTGCATTTAAGGGAGCTACTTTTGCAGTTCTTTGGAATCTGGTTGCAAAGTTTAAACTACAAGTACAACAATATAGACTAGATATCAGGAAAAACTTTTCACAGTCAGAGTAGTTCAGCAGTGGAATAGGCTGCCTAAGGAGGTGGTGAGCTCCCCCTCACTGGCAGTCTTCAAGCAAAGGTTGGATACACACTTTTCTTGGATGCTTTAGGATGCTTTAGGCTGATCCTGCGTAGAGCAGGGGGTTGGACTAGATGGCCTGTATGGCCCCTTCCAACTCTATGATTCTATGATTCTAAAGTTCAAGTCAATGAGTTTCTGAAAGACCTTGCTTAAGGGCCAGGAAAACCCAACAGAAATCTTTCCCATATCGGAATGAATCCTCAGCACAAGAAAATATAGGATGCCTGACCAAAGGAGGGGGGTGGGTGCTCAGCTAGGCGCTGTAAAGATTCTACTGAGTCACAAATCAACTTGCTTTAATTATTTCAGCAACCAGTTCACAACCGTAGATGTTGCAGAGATAACATCAATTACAAAGCCAGAACCCTGTTTTAAATCGGGATTTTTACTGGTAATTGAGCTTCCTCCAATTCTTCCATCTGTCTTCTTGACAGAAACAGAAAAGAAGAAAAAGATGGAGGAAATCTTCATGCTTTCTTAGTCCTTTTGTATCCTTATAAGTCAGCTGGGATACGACAAGGAGCACGTGGGAGAATGCTAGCAAGGTGAAGGCTTTTTCTTTCTTTCCATCTTCTAACTGAGGCTATTGTATCCCAGGAAGTATTGGTGGGGGAGTAGGTGTTTTATAGCCTGCTAGAGAGTGGTTTCAGCTGAGTGCTTTTGTTTGTGTCTGATTGAGGAAATGTGCTGCTGGGAGGGATTGCTGGCTGTGGCCCTGTGAATTCAAGGGCTCCTCCTTGCCAGAGGCGCAAGCCTTTGTTAAAAGCTGAAGGGCAAGAGGGAAAGGGCTAAGCTTGGGAATCTGCTTGATTCGAGAATGAAGGGATCTATTTGGAAAGAGATCGTGGATACTCAAAGCTCATATCCAGTCCCCTGCAAGGAGTGTGACATTTTGTTTTCCTCCCTGTAGACAGGGTAGACTACACTTGTCATAAGTGTAAACTGACAGGGCTTTTGGAGGTTAGGGGCCCGGAGGAGAGGATTAAAACCCTGTGCAAAATCAAAGGCAGGGAGGGTTTCGTTGGCAGGAGCTGTGCAAATGAACAAGCCCAGAAGTCAAGTGGGACTCCGGGAGGATGGCAAGTGGGGATGTAATGTAACCTATGTGCTTTTTTTCTCTATTCTGTTATCTTTATACTTAAAATAAAAAGATTTAAATGAGGAATAAATTCCAGGCTCTTGTGGAGGAGACGGAAGCAGCAACAAGGGCAGAGGAGAAACCAAATCAAAATCAAAGATGGCATGAACAAGGACAGGAGGAAATAGCATGGGAAGAAAAGGGAAAGTATTGCTCATGGATGACTCTCTGCTGAGGGGCAGGGAACGTCACGGGGCTAGGCCTGACCCTCAAGTCCAAGAGCTATGCTGTTAGCCAGAGGCAAAGATTAAAGATATTATGGACTGGATGCTGAATATTTTTGATGGTCACCATGGGAACAAACAACATTTGCCATGAACACAATTATACATATTAAGGGTTTGAGTTCAATAGCACATTTATTCAAGGCGTGAGCTTTCTTGTGCAGGCACTCTTCCTCAGACAATGGAACAAGAATCATAAGAGTATGGATATAAGGAGAGAATAAATTAGTAGTAAATTAGTAAACAGAATCACAACAAATATCCAGCATGATGATGGTAACTGGGTGGTTCCTTGCTAGAATAATGAAATCTGTTTTTTTGGGGGGGGTTCACTTGTCCTTCACGAAATCAAATAGGGATATAAAAATGACAAGGTTAGTGATTAATGGCAGACACTTTCCTGTTTTATTTATGTTACAGATAATGTATTTATAATTATACTTTTAGGCTGCCACTCTGGGCCTGCCGGCTCGCAGCAGCTAACATCAAATAAAAAAACAATTAAAACACATAAAAACCCTCAACAATCACAGGGCCAAAAAGGCCCCAGAGCTGGTCGAGGCCATGCAAACTTCCTATGGATCGCCATCTTATTTAAATCCGCCGAGTGAAGAGCCCTGCGGGGGGTATAGGGAGAAGAGAATACCTCAGGTTTACTGGGACCAGACTGCTAATGGCCTTAAGGCTGGGCCCAGTAAACCTGAGGTATTGTCTTTCTCCCTATACCCCCGCAGGGCTCTTCAGTCGGCGGGTTTAAATAAGCTGGTTAACACCAAAACCTTTAACCTAATCCGGTATTCCACTGGTAACCAATGTAGCTGCCTCAACACAGGCTGGATTCGGGCCCTCCAAGGTGTTTTAGTGAGGACCCTAGCACTGCATTCTGCACCAGCTGGAGTTTCTGGGTCAGGGACAAGGGAGGGCCCATGTACAGCGAGTTACAGGAGTCCAGCTCAGAGATGACCGTCACCTGGATCACTGCAGCAAGGTGTTCTGGAGTCAGAAAGGACGCTAGTAGCCGTTTCTGGTGTAGATGGAAAAATGCCACCTGGACTACTTTAGTGACCTAGGCCATTGTAAGGGAGGCATCAAGAATCATTCCCAGGTTCCTGGCAGAACCTGAGTTTTACTTAACAAAACAGAAAATGTATCCAACCTAAGGAGTCTGAAAGATTTCTGCATTCCAAGAACTCATCCAGGCAGCCTCTCATGAATAAATGCACGTTAACAGCAAGGCCAACAAAACCTTTTTTTCCACACAACCACAGCTAACAGCAGCTCCTTCAAATGCAAGAGGCTCCCTTTGCAATCACCAAGCCTAGAATGATATACACAAACCATGATATTGAAATGTGGAAGTAAGACTTACAGTGAAATTCAGTGGGAGAAGCTGCGGATTTCAAGGTGGTTGGGTAACTCCAGCTACACAGCACCTCCAGAAGATTATTTTCAATTACAGAGATAAGATCCATGGCTTTTTTCAGGGAGGGATAAAATCGGTGGTGGTGCTGTTCACCCAGCTTATTCGGGAGAAAATTCTGTTTTCACCAACTGCAATCTTTAGCACCCCTGGTTCATGCCGATTTCTGTGGCCACTCCACCTTGCCCCTGGAAAGTTCTCAATGCCACACTTCTAGATATAGCATGTATAGCTATTGATACGCCTGTAATCCACAGATCACGGATCAGGCTGAACCGTCTACAGGCCAGCCCCCTGGTTTCTGCAACGGCTAGCCAAGTGCTGCAACAGCCATCCCTCCAGCGTCCCCCAGCAGTGGGCTGCACCCCCTAAGCACCAGCCCGCCCTCCTTTATCCCACGGGTGGGGGGGGGCTGCACTGATGTGCGGACTCTTGGTGCCTCCCACCCCATCCCCCCCCCCCCCCGGCTCCGGCAGAACCTGCAGACGGTGGCCCCTTCCGAATGCCAGCCTCGGAGCACTTTGTTTTTTCCCCGCTGAACTGAAGAGTACTTCACCATGCAGCGCAAGAATCTTGAACTAACAGGCAAGTTATTTTTAAATGCATGAAGAGTAAGATGCAAAATTAGCTTCCTGAGGAATGAAAACCTTGGAGATGATTACTTTGTGATAATTACACCAACTACTAATTTAGCTTTGCCCAGGCACAAACATTTTTTCACATCACAACTGTCTGTAATGAGGTAACAGTTAACAAAACGGATTGGTTGTGGTCTGTGTTGAGTCTCGAGCCCACGGAGGCAGGAGCTGCTTCCTCGAGGAAGGAGAACCACAGCAAGAGAGTTTGCAAGAGCAAGATCAGCACACCTCACCCCCCCCCCCCGCCCCACACTCTGCCCAACAGCCTCATGCGCCGGTTGTGCAAAGTCCGCTGGACCCCACAAGGCAGGACTCAGGGCCCCAAGAGCCTTTGCTCCCCAGGGGGAGCCCCTGTTCTCCACACCTGTTCTGTGGTGCTCTGCAGGGCCTTTTAGCCTGTCTGATGTCTTGGTGGGTGCTAATCTGCCCCCCTCTTCCTCCTCCTCCTCCTCCTCCTCCTCCACCTGCAGCCAGCGAGGTGACCTTGGGCCAGTCACAGTTCTCTCTCTCAGGACTCCCTCAGCCCACCCGCCTCACAAGGTGCCACTTGGAGACTCCTTCAGGGAGAGAGAAGCAGGGCATGAAAACCAACTCTTCTGCTTCCAAAAAATGGCTCACTGGCAGCTGTTTTCAACCCCTTCCTCTTGGTCTCAGAAAGGGAGGCCTTGTGCTATTTATTTTATTTTATTATATTTGTATAGATCCTTGCCAATTTATATTTTCTTTCCTTCTGCCCTGCATTTCTCCCTAGCAGGGACCCCAAACAGTTGACACTTCTCCACTTTTATGCTCACAACCCTACTGTGAGGGATTCAGGTGTGCTGTCCTGGAGCAGCGGAACGAAGCTTGCGTCCAGAGGCACAAAAAACGTGTATCTTAAACAGAACTTTGTTGGTCTTCAAGGGGCCACCGGACTCCAGCGTTGTTCTGCGGGGAAGGTTAGGTTGGGAGAGAGCAGCTAGGCCAACGGCACCCAAAGTGAGGATGCCACGTGCTGGTCTGACTCTCTGACCACTGCTCCGTACTGTCAGGGCCTGCATGTCCACAAGGGCACCAGGCACGGCAAAACGTGCCAAGTAACACACTAGAACAGGTGGAGTTCAGCCTGAACAGTTAAAGAGAGTTAAGAAACTATCTCAAAACATATTAATACTCAAGAGAAAGAAGAAGAGCTGGTTTGTTGTACCCTGCTTTTTACTACTTGGAAGTGTCTCAAAGCGGCTTACATTCACCTTCCCTTTCCTCTCCCCACAACAGACACCCTGTGAGGGAGGGGAGGCTGAGAGAGCTCTGAAAGAACTGTGCACAAGGTCACCCAGTGGGCTACGTTGGAGAAGGGAGAGGAATCAAACCCATTTCTCTAGATTAGAGGCAAAAAGCTGAAAGGTACGCAAAAGTATCTAATACCAAGGCCTTCTTTTGCTGCTTGTTTCATTGCATCCCGGTTCTTCACAAAAATTAACTATGACTTTGCAACCCTGAAGCAGCTTTCCGCCTCATCTTTTAGCTGTTTTTGCAGCTGGGACTGCAGCCGATCCATGGCAGGAGAGAGGCAAGAACACCATGGCCAGTCTGTGGACAAGTCCGGGGAGCCAGTCTGAGGCAAACGGTCAAGACGCTCACTCCGTCTGCTGCTCTCAGTAGGAGAGAGAGAACTTAAAGCCCCTGAAACCTCAAGGTGCTTGTGGTGGAATAACAATGAAGGGCTGTGGGGCCTCATTCATGCGTGGGCACACAAGGGTCACCAACCCAGGAGGCTGCCCAGAGACTGAACAGGGTGCCTTAGAGTTGGAGGCCTGCCATTAAGTGCCGTCATTAAACCATTTTATGCTGCTCAGTGATAACAATTCTATCACCTGTCAATGGGCCATCCGTCAGTATCGGATGCGGTCTGTTAAGCCAATTAGTTAAACAATCTCTTGGAAATAACTTTTAAGTAGCTTTGAGATGGCTTTCCAGAGAAGGTGGAAGAACCTCATTAAGCTTTCAACTCAGGGCCAAACTGCACAGGAGGCAGCAGGGGAGGAATTCTCTCCTCCGACAATGGGGGACTTTTAAAATCAAAAAGCAGCCTCAGAAGCCTACAAGGGGGCAGCGAGGCAGGTTCAGGCCTCTTCTCTCTGCACATTTATTCACACAGCATTCCTGAGTCCAGGGCAGAGTCTGCACTTACTTTGTTTATTCCATTGTCAATCCTGTTGAATTCAGATCTTCCTCTCCCCCCCTCCCCACTGAAACTGGAAAGTGTTCTGTACGTGGTTAGGGTAGTTCAGAAGGGGGGGAGCCAAGCCTCTTTCTTTTCTTGAAGGGGGGGGGAGAGAGGAGCCAAGCAGGGAGCCTCTTTCTTTTCTTGGAGGGGGGGGGGGTAGAGAGGATCGAAGAAGGCAGAGAAGGGAGAAAAAACTCCAAGACCGACAGAAGTTGAGAGAAATTAGGGACTTCTCCTTTAAGGCAAGCTTGTCACATGGGCACCTTTGGCCAATCAGGACGTCTCTACCATGGAGGAGAGCCCAAATTCAAAACAGCCTGCTTTCTCAATCCAGATTTTTATAAATATTGAGGGTTAAAACCACTCTAAGATATCGTACAATAAAGGTAGGGTCACTCTCAATCAATCCTCCTTGTTGCAGAAGGAAAATTTAAATCATCCAAAATCAAAACGGAAATCGCATTCTGTGTGGACGGCAGAGACTGAATCGACCTGGGATTGGAATAAAAGCTCCATGCAGTTTACACCCAGGGAAAGAACGTCCTTTCCCTTTGTGGTTGGATGGTCCTGACTTGGGTGGCCTGGGCGTGTCTGATTTCTGATCTCGGAAGCTAAGCAGCGTCAGCCGTGGTTAGCGTCTAGATGGGAGACACACAAGGAACACTAGGGCCATGACTCAGAGGCAGGCAACGGCAAGCCACCTCCGAACGTCTCTTGCCTGGCTGCCGGACAATCCCACAATTGGAGGATCTCCTGGCTACACGACACACATGCCATGCAGTAAATACATATGGAGGGGAATGCAACATGGAGGAAGGAATGGGATCCCGAAGAGAAATGTGGGAGGAGGAGAAAGGACTTAGCCACACATACGCACATGCACTCCCCGCTGCCATTTTGTCCTGTTCTCAAATACAGCTGCCAAAAGTATTTGCACTCATAGAATCATACAGTTGGAAGGTACCTTGAGGGTCATCTAATCCAACCCCCTGCACAGTGCAGAACCTCACAACTAGCTGCCCACCCACAGTGACCCCAATTTCATGCTCAAGTGAATCCCACCACCACCACCACTAAAATCTCCAGAATCCTGGCCTGGAGGAAATTCACCTACCATCCCACAGTGACAATCAGCAATTCCTTGACTTTGCAAGGAAGGGCCACAAGAGACAAACACTGGCACATCCCATCTGCCTAAGTTCATAAAATCAGCATTTCTATCACATGGCTATCTAGCCTCTGCTTAAAAATTTCCAAAGAAAGAGAACCCACCACCTCCACTGAGGAACCACTCTAACTGCCAGGAATTTCTTCCGGATGTTTAGCCAAAAATTCTTCTGATTTAATTTCAACCCATTGGTTCTGGTCCAACCCTCTGGGGCAACAGAAAATAACTCTGCTCCATCTTCTCTATGGCAGCCCTTCAAGTACTTCAAGTCTGCTGTCATATTGCCTCTTAGTCGCCTCCTCTACAGGCTTAACAGACCAAGCTCCAAACCCCTCACCATCTTTGGAGCCCTCCTCTGGACACACTCCCGTTTCTGTACATCTTTCTTCAGTTGTGGTGCCCGTTAAAGTGGGACAATAGAAAAGAATTATGCAACTAAGCATTATGCAACACACAAACACAAACAAAATGCAAACAATTAAAAGCAATGCAATGAACAGAAACAGAAGCAATTAAAACCTTGGGGAAAACATCGGGATTCTCCAAATGCCTCCAGAAGGAATTCACTTTCCAAATGGCACCTGCTGCCAATCACAGCTCCTTCTAGGTGCAGCTCCACTGACGGACCAGCAACTGGGCAGAGAGGCTTGTGGCACGCCGAAGCTGGAGATGCCCTCTGCCCCCAACGGCCAGTAGGCACTCACAGGCTGCCCTCAATGGATCTGCATGACCACCTTTCCCTGCTGTCATCATGACGTCTTCTGGCAGAGAATTGAGTAAAAAAGCATTTCCACCCACCAAAGAGGCTCAGCTAGTGGGGGGGGGGGGGGGGAGAGCAGGATCTTTCTGATATGGCTTTCAAAGCCAAAGGCTTCAGCCAATGAAGTATTTATAATCTGGAACAAACCTGGAGATAATCCTGCTCTGCAGCCTTTCCTAACCACAATAATGTGGTCCCAGCGGACTCACATCTCAAGAACAAGCTTTTACGATCACTTACTGTCTTAGGAGCAGATATTCTCTCAGTATAAGTGACTCATCTGTTTTCCTCCTGTCCCAAATTCCTGCCACACAAGTCAACTCACAGCCATCCACAATCAACTAGGAATGGTAGAAGAAGCACTAAACAGGGCTCAAGAGCAGGGTCACGGTGAGGTGGTCCAAGGCTCCTTCCTGAGACCGGGGTCCCAACGGTGGGAAGCCCTCAGTGCCCACAAGCCAATCATTCTGCACGCATTGGATAAGGCACTCTCAATGCACTTGACTTTCCTGTCCCGCACAGGAAAATCCATCTGCAAACACACACTGAAAGTATGCGATCCGACATGTGCGGAAGGTGCCCTTATGAAGACGATATTTTTCCCAATGGGGAAAATGAGAACAAACCTCAGATTGACTAAGTGATGGGGTTCTGATTAGGCTTGTGCGCTTTGGCCGCTGAAGAGGCCGTTCATGCCCGAAGTAGCCAGTTGGTGCACGCACGCAGGTGCAGAGCTCTGTGCCTGCATGCGGACGCTGTGTTGCGTGCCGCCACCAGCACTGCCCCTCCCCCCTGCGCTATGATGGCCGTTTTGGGCATGAACAGCCACTTTGGTGGATGAAGCACAAGAGCCTAGTTGCGATGGCGGCCTGAGGCCAAAACCTCAGGAGCACCCTGCAGGCTCTGCCTAGACGGCCTCGGCTGGCCAGATCTCATCAGCTCTTGGAAGCTAAGCAGGGTCAGTCCTGGCTAGTCCTTGCGAGGGAAAGCCACCAAGGCAGCCCGCCCAGGGTCACTAGGCCTTGCTCGTCTCTTGCCTTGGAAACCCCGCGAGGGGTGGCCCTAAATTAGCTCTGACTTGCTGACACACTCCACCACCACAGTTCTTCTCCCATTCCCTGACCCCTCTGCAATTAGTGCATTCAGTGAAGGGAAAGGATGAAGAACAACAGGAGCTGCTGCAGGTAGGCGCAACAGACAGAACCTGTAAGGCTTCGCTCAGGGTTCCAGGGTGGGGTCAGAAGCCAAATGTTCTCCCAGGGACAGGGTGGGAGCATCAGCTTTATTAAATACAGAATATAGAAGCCATGTTACGAAGCAGCTCTGTCATTAAGGGAACAGGATTTTATTTGGGGGAGGGAGAGTGGGGAAGGGTGCAGGGGGCTCCTCACAGCAGGTTTTCTCACAAGAAAGTTTTTCAAATAGGGGGACGGCCACACAATGGGGTAAGGGCAGCAGAATGCACCGCCTAGGCCCCTGCTGGTGCTTTTCTTTTAAAAAACATTTCTGGGGAAAGTGCTCCTGTGCTCTCTTTTGGAATGCCAAGTCCAAAATAATATCTTCAAAGCTCAAGGGACAACTTGACTGATGTTCTTCCAGAACCATGAGTCAAATTTCAGTCCTTGTCCTCCTGGGATTGACTCCTCGGTACCCCTGCAAGCGTCAGCCACCAGAAGGGTTAGGGGAGTTAATTGCAGCCCGTGCAAAATAACACGCTGTATTTCGTCACAACAAAGAGGGCTTCTGCCACTGGAAAACAGGAGTCATTAGGCTGCAACTTAACTTAATGAGAGTACAGCCGAGCTGGGCAGACAGGGATCGGGGTGGTGCCTCTCCGCCAAAACAGCGGCAAGCGCCCTGCGCCGGAGTGTGTGTGCTCATTAACCGCTGGCCTCTGTTCCGGGAAGAGGCTCCTGGCCCGAACCTCTTGGGATTCAGCCTTCATGGAAACGGGCGTGCAGCGATGCCAAGCAAGGAGGCTGCAATCACAGGGGCATTCTTCAGCAGAATGAGGGCCGATTGAGTGGCATTCTCCCAGACAGAGGAGTGAGAAGCGCAAATTACAGCTCCAAACTGCTTATATTTATATCCTGGCAGGCAGCCATTGCTTGCCTGGCACCTTAATGTTGCCCTATGAAGCACAAGTTGCAGGCACTGCGTCGTAGGCGGTTTCTCCACTTAGCCTGATAAAAGCGCCTCTTCTCTGCAAGAGCAGCACCCTGAGGCAGAGCCGCCTCACCCAAGAGGCCCGTTTCCCGGGGCAGCCTCAGCTTTTAGCCTCTGGGCAGAGGCCGGCCGGCCGGCTGGCTGGAGCAGCCCTATGGAGAGCCCCATCCGCTGGTGCCCATCGCAGCATCCCGTGCAGCTGTGGCCAAGGAAGTGGGGCTCCCCACACAACCAGGAAGCCCCACCAGGACTGCAAGCCAACAGATGAGAGGGAATGCTGCCAGCTGTCCTTCTCCTATCTTCTTGGATCAATAGGGCTGGCGGGGGGGGGGGGGGAGGAACAATGCTGGGTATCTGCTAGGGGGCAAAGGTCACCAGTCCTTCTGAGCCTGTGGGCACCTTGGCTGCCTTGGGAGGTGGAGCCTCTAGGGAGAGGAGAAGAGGAGTCATTAAAAAAAATACACCAGGAAAGAGGAGAAAAAATAAATCCAGCACTCTGGGGGCAGCAACCAGTGAAATTCCTGTTGTAAATCAGCACAGCCAAATGGATCTTCAGTGGCCAATCAGGAGCTCTGCTGGGCAACAGTCCCGCCTGGCCAGGCCCACTTTCCAAGAACGTGGCGGGCACCACATGGGGGATTCTGGACCGGGGTTTGGGGGCAAGGCAGAGGTGGAAGCCTTGGAGCAAGAATATTGACAGCCCTGGAAGGGTTTCTCAGATGGGCGGGACTTAATTAATTTTATATATTTTTTAAATCTGTTAAACATTTATTGAGTGACTAGATTTAAGGCCCGCTGTAGGCCCAATACAGCAGGCGCTAGCTTTGTCCTGGGAAAGGAGGAGGTCCGGCGCATCGGTGACGCGGCGGGCCTGCTACTTTCTCTGGGACGAAGCCTTTGGGACCCCCCCACACACACCCGAGGCCGCGACTTCGATGGAGGGATGGGAAGGGGAGTGGCCCTGGACTGGCATGTCCGCAGTTCTGCTTCCCACCCATTTTCTGCCCGATGGTGCCACTTCTGGGGTTTCTCAAAGCCTGAAGAACGTTTTAAGGGTTTCTCAATGGTGAAAAAGCTGAGCGAGGTTGCCTTAGATTTCCGGGTCCCCAGAATACACACAGCAACATGATGGGGCAGCAGCCCCACCCCGGCTCACTCACCATTCCTGCTGCCCCCAAGGGCACTGCCGCTCTTGCAGGCTCTCAGGGGAAAGGGGCAACATTCAGATCCATCGTGCAAGTAACAAATCACTCCACTTCCCCTGATGAAGGAAGGAGCAAAGGTTGAGGGAAGATACAAAGGAACATGTCTCGGCCTGGTGGCCTGGTTCATTTCCTCTTTGATGATGCTGGGTGCCCCATCATGGAACTCCATGGAGAAAGCTAACATGGGAAGCAACTCAGGCTGGTCTGAAGCAGCAGGACAAGGTTTGGGTCCACTGGCACCGTTAAAACCAGCAAAGTTTCAATCTGGGCATAAGCTCTCGTGTGCAGGGCACACTTCATACACACCAAAGCTTATCCCCAGAATTAACGTGGTTGAATTTAGTGGTGCCAGTGGACCTACAGGAAGCCCCCGTCCCTCTTCATCGTCCTTGCACTGGGCCCACCTTCTTGCACTTCAGCCCACCTATCAGGACGTGGCCTGGGATCTTTGCTTACCCGTCCAAATGCCTCTGCACAGGAAAGAGAAAACCAGGCCCCAGAGATGCCCTTCTGCACAGGCCTGCATTACTTTGTGTCCAGAAGTGGAAGCTCCAGCAGCGGGCGATGCCCATGGACTCCCAATCCATCGATTCATGGGTTTGCCTGAGACCAATCAAAGGGCAGTGGGATGCCTGGACTCAGCAGTTCTGTGCTACCCCACAGGCGCCCCTGAGCCCCACCCTTCTAGCCTTGTATTGCCTTAGACATATAAAAGCCAGTTCAACCACTCCCACGTACGTCTCCTGGCCCTGGACATGATGCGCTTAGCCAGAATTTCGTTCTGCTTAGTTTAAACTTTGGCAGCATCTGTAAGATGGCTTTCCTCACACGGACAGTCCCCCGTCCCCACTGCGGTCACTGGCTCCATCTGTACTATTCAACAGAAGTTCTTCCATTCTCCCCCAGGAGTGGGGAAGGGCCTGCCCCTCTCCTGCCTCCAGGCCCACATGTGTAGGGCTCAGCCGTATACCTCCTTCCTCATCCTGCTGAGAGAACCAGCATGCAGGGGCCACTGCCTGCCCCACACAAGGCGAGGCCTGGGCCTGGCTTAGGGCCGGAGCGGCCTTGCTGGGGGAAGGGTGCTGGTCCACCCAGTCCTTCACAGCCAAGCCACCCTTGCTGTTCCGCCAGGTTTCCTCTTATTCCAGCCTACCAAAGGTCCTTTAGGCGGGGCCAGATGTGAGCAGCTGCTGAAGGGCTTGGGGGCTTGGATTCAGAAGCCACGTTGAGCAGAGGGGACGGGTAAAGTGCCCCCCACCCAGTGGAGGAGTTCCTTGCGGGGACCTGGCCAGAGGCCAGAACGGACCCTGAGGCAGCCAACTCTGCTCCTGAACTAGGAGGGTCAGTGCTGGACAAGAGCCACCTCAGAGATCCTGATGGGACAGAAGAGCTTCACCAGAGAAGTTCGGGAATTGTTCACTGTTAAAGCTCTGTTTTAAGATTTTAAACTGATTTCCCAATCAACGAGAAAGATCCAAGACCAGCAGATTGTCAGGAAATCCCACAAGCACACTTTGGAACGAAGTCAAGGACGTCTGGCTTCTTCACCATTGCGTTCTTTCGTGTGAAGCAAACAGGAACTCCAAGAGGGAGCCCATCGTGCTCAGAAAACCTGCACAAGGAGAGAGAGGAGGCACACCTGGCCCCCACAGGCATTTCTCTGGCCCATTCAAGAACACTTTGGGGTCTTCCTTAAGCACCTGCCATTCCCTCCAGTGCGAGGGATAAGGCCACAGGTGCTGCAAGGCTTTCCCCATGGAGTGGGGACTGGACGCCCTCGAGGTGCATTCCACTGGCAAGGAAAGAAACACGCCGGGGGTGGGCAGAATGGCTCTTTCTGCTCAGCAAGGAGTCTTCCTCTACTGGGAAAATGCTCCTCCCGCTGAAAGGAGATGGCTCACTTGGCAGAAAGGTGTCAGGGTGTACAGTCCACTCTATATTTGCCACGTTCCATTGTCTTCACAGCAACGCAACAATTTGGAGACAGAGAAGGGCTGTGATTTACTTCTCACTCAGAGAGCAGAAGAGCAGTGTAATTCTCCCGCAATAGGAGCTGGTATTGATTTTAATCACACCCTTGTAGGGTCTCTGGAGCTCAGGAACTGAAAAGCAGAGTATTGCTCGGCATCACACTAATCCCAGCTGAGTCTGCAACACAAGCCAGGAAGACCAGAAGAAAGGGGGGAGGGACCATCAAATGCTGAAGGGGGGGAAGAAGCAGACCAGGAGGCAGAAGGGGACACGGACTGTTCCTTTGCAAGGCCCCTTAATTCCCTCCTCCAATACTGCTTCCCACCAATTTCCTTGGCTCTGCTCTCAGATTAACTGCCGCCTCCTGGTTCTCCCCCCCCCCCAATCTCTCTGCTCCAGAGCTTTGCTGCTTTCCGGTCTCCTTGATTTTAGTGGCAAGGAAGGGATTTGTGTTCCGTAGCCACAATCTGCCGCTTAAAACTGCAGGAGAGATGTCCTCAGGGTCTGCCGACTGGTCACTTATGCCCATCTGCCCCAGAACATCTCCCCTTGTGATTTCCTCTTGACTGCACGCTTCAGCCACCTTCCATAAAAAGGGGGCATTTCTGTGGGTGCCCAATGTCACAAAGGGGAGGCATCGTCCAACCCCCTGTCAGACTGTTACATATTTAAAGAGCATGTCATGGTCCACCTGAGTTTTTTCGCGTATGGGCCTTCAAATCCCCTTTCTGCCTTCCACGCCAGCAACTTACATCAAACCATTTCTGGATGCCTCTTGGCTCACAAACCCTCCCCCGGCACACCCCCCAGGAGACAGCATTCGAGGATGGACAGCAGGACTGATAGCAGCAGGTGCTTTGCAGCTTGGCTCTCTGCTCTATTCAGCCTGGTCTGTCCCGAACTGCTACAGCCAGCTCTGGGGGGAGGTGGCCAACACACACGACTAAGACGTCACTGAGAAACTCTCAATGCATGACAGAGGACCAGGCCTCTGGAACAGCAAATGTGAGTGGGGGTAACCTGGCTCCTTAAGAGAGACACGGTTCTATGCAGGAGGGCGGGGAACCAAAGGGCCAGGGGGTGGTCTCCTTCCAAGAGCCTGCCTGCTGCATTCCCTCTCCAAAGGAATCCGTTGGCATCCATCCATCCATTTCTGGCTTCCTGGACACACAAGGAGATTAGCAAGAGATCTGAAACTTCACAAACATCAGGCTAATATGCCTAATTCCACTGGGCTTTTCCAAGAACTGACCAGCTGCATCAACCTATGTTATGGCTCTAAGATGCCATCCCTGCCTCCCATGGGGATGCTTACAAGGCTTCCTCTGGAGAAGGGAACATGTGTGCTTGTTGAGAAGATTTGCCACATGCGTTTGCTAGCTTGGGAATCCACCCCAGCAAATCTGTGATAACTTCTTGGGATCCTGTTAGCCAGCGGCCATTACCCTCTCAGGAAAGGAAGCCTCCAAGGTCAGCTGGCCAAATCCTACTCAGAAAGAATGGGGACCGTCCATCCACTTTGATGATCAGTCTCTATGCGTCTCTTCTCAAAGAACTGACTCCCAACAACTTCTTCAGGAAGCTCTTCATGAATTATGGAGTAAGACCTCCAGAGGGCAAGGAACGCCTGTTCGATCCCAGCCCCCACCCGATGGAATGAGCTCCCGGGAGAGCTGAGAGCCCTGACAGAGCTGTCACAGTTCCGCAGGGCCTGCAAACGAGCTCTTCTGCCAGGTCTTTGGCTGAGGCCAGTGCTAAGGATACCGTGGCTGCGCCCTGGCTGAGCTGTATTACATCCACAGCCCCACCTCTAGGGAGGTCTCCTCGGGGGGCAGGAAATCTCTTGGCCACCCATCTTTGTGGTCTGTAGGGGGTCTCAGGGCCCCTGGATAACAATGGGTCGATACAAGGATATTCAAGGAGGCTTTGTGTTTGTAAACAGCCATGAGTCCTTGGAAAGCAGTGGGATATAAGCTGAATAATAATAATGAAAAAATTAGACTATACAATGCAGATTAATATTTCCAAAACTCAACCTACATCCTAAATTCTCAAGCCAGATAACCCCACATAACCAGAGCAATAAATTGCCTAAGAATCATCGAATCATAGAGTTGGAAGGGATCTCCAGGGCCATCTAGTCCAACCCCCTGCCCTATGCAGGAACTCACAACTACCTGCCTACCCACAGTGACCCCAATTTCATGCCCAAATGATCCCTCCACCAAAAATCTCCAGAATCCAGCCTGGCATGAAGGAAATTCACCTACCTGCTTGGTGTACTGGTTAGGTATATGGACTTCTAATCTGGAAGCCAGGTTTGATTCCCCACTCCTTCTCCACATGCAGCCAGCTGGGTGACCTTGGGCTCACCAGAGCACTGATAAAGCTGTTCTGACTGAGCAGGAATCTCAGAGCTCTCTCAGCCTCACCCACCTCTCACGGGGGGTCTGTTGTGGGGAGAGGGAAGGGAAGGCGACTGTAAGCCGCTTTGAGCCTCCTTCAGGTAAAGAAAAGTGGCATATAAGAACTCACTCTTCTCAATTCTTCTTCTACCATCCCAGAGTGGTAATCAGCAATTCCCTGGGGATGCAAGGAAGGACCACAAGAAACAAACACTGGCACATCCCTTCCTGCCCACGCACTCACGATCTGCCTAAGTTCATATAATCAGCATTTCTTTCAGGTAACTATCTAACCTCTACTTAAAAACTTCCAAAGAAGGAGAACCCACCACCCCCTGAAGAAGCCTGTTCCACTGAGGCACTGCTCTAACTGTCAGGAACGTCTTCCAGATGTTTAGACAAAAATTCCTTTAAATTAATTTCAAGCCATTGGTTCTGGTCCGACCCTCTGGGGCAACAGAAAACAACTCTGCTCCATCTTCTCTATGACAGCCCTTCAAGTATTTGAAGATGGTGATCAGATCACCTCTTAGACGTCTTCAGGCTAAACAGACCAAGCTTCCTCAACCCTTCCCCATAGGACTTCGTCTCCAAACCCCTCACCATCTTTGTAGCCCTCCTCTGGACACGTTCCTGTTTGTCTACATCTTTCTTCAGTTGTGGTGCCCAAAAGTGAACACAGTAGGAAGTAGGAATTGAGCAGTTCAGCCCTCTCTTCATCACCTGTGACAATGTCACTTTCTTGTCCCCACAGTGGTCCTGCGGTGTCCCTGTTCTTTGTCTTACTTTGAATATAACTAAAGAACCTTTTTTGTTGTTTTTAGCCTTTCTTGCTGAGCTTTAGCTTTTCTAACACTCTTCCTACATGCATTATTTGTCATATGGCTTCTTGGTTATAAGGGCCTCCTTCCATTTCCTAAATGAGTCTTTTCTATTACTCAACTAGGGGCCAAGCCCGTTCCATTCAGGAATACGACAGGCACTCTATGGGGGGGGGAGAGAACTCTGTGGATGGCCTCTCCCTCCCCTCAGGACCTGGAAAGGCTGCAGGCTGAAGGCCCCTGGGAAGGGAACTCAAAGGCAGGGATCTGCAGCCTCTGAGCCTGGGAGAGAAGTGGAAGGAGGAGGGAGTGGTCAGGGCTGGGGGCGGAAGGCAATTGGCTGTCTGCTGGACAGACAGGCAAGCCGGTTGGAGGAGGAGGCACTCAGGGGCTGGACAGCCACCTTGACCGGTTGTTAAGCCATGAGACCAGCTCCTCCTCCAAGGCCTTACCAGAAATATATTATGTGGAACAGATTGTTTTGAAAGCTGTTTATGGAGACACCCTGGCTTCTTTAGGTTCTTCCCATTTTTCCTTCTCAAGGGAATTGTCTGCAATTGTACCTTCAGTATTTCACTTTTGAGAAACTCCCAACCTTCTTGGTCAGTTTTTCTGACCACAGGATTCTACCCAACATAACTTTAAGTTCGTTAAAATTTTCTCTCCTGAAGTCCAGCCTGTATGTGTGACTATGTACAGCTTTTCTCTCCCCCAAGATCATAAAGTCCAAAACCACATGGTCACTACCACCAAGCATGCCCACAACATTTACCTCGTCAACCAGTTCTTCCCTATTGGTAACAATCAAGTCTAAAACAGAGGGCCCCCTAGTTGCCCCTTCCACTTTCTGGGAAATGAAGTTGTCAACTTGATCACACAACAGTTCAGCTCATGTTCTGCTTGCTGACTACAACCCTAATCATCCATCAAGCAGTTGGAATGCATCTAAGTGTTTGTATGCCTGATAAGGCTTTTTCCAGGTGTCCCACCCATCCCATCAGCCAACTCCTCCAACTGTTAAATAGAGCAGGGACACATGGCAAACGACTTCTAGTTTGACAAGTTGTTCTCTTTCATTTGTTCATTCAATTACAGCATTTACAATGTAATTTCCTCCCCGATGGCGATCCAAATTGGCTCCTCCCCTTCTTCATGGTTTCATGACCAAAGGTGACCCATGCACAGTAATTAAAACCATTTAGCCAAGTTTGGCTTTGGCCTTGAAGACAAGCAGTTAGGGACTAGGAAGGCACAAATTATCTCAGCAGTGCTCAAAAAAGCTTCAGGAAACAAGAGGTAATCAAGGAAGTTCAAATAAAGCCAGTTTGGTATAATGGTTAGGAGTGCAGACTTCTAATCTGGCATGCTGGGTTCGATTCTGCACTCCCCCACATGCAGCCAGCTGGGTGACCTTGGGCTCACCATGGCACTGATAAAACTGTTCTGACCGAGCAAGAATCTCAGGGCTCTCTCAGCCTCACCCACCCCACAGGGTGTCTGTTGTGGGGAGAGGAATGGGAAGGCGACTGTAAGCCGCTTTGAGCCTCCTGCGGGTAAGGAAAAGCGGCATAGAAGAACCAACTCTTCTTCTTCTTCTTCTTCTAAATGAAATAAAAATAAAATCTGGCTCGCACACCAGACAACCCTTCTCCAAATTCATCTGGAGAATATGGGAGGCTTCCCCATCACAAAAGGAGGAATGGTCACCTACTGTTCACATTGGAAGGGGATGTACATTCCTGTGGCCCCTCCCCAGCTCCTACTGTCTGATCTCCAGCTGCAGGGGAGGTTGCCTTCCTGGTCTGGATTTGTGAGCTGGGAGCCCACTTGTTGCAGGAGGCTGGTCCAACAGGACACTACAACGGTCTTTTGTGACAGGATGCCCACCCCAGATTCCTCAACCTGTCTCCCAACCTGTCTCCGATGACGGCTGTAAGAGTCCATCAGTCCCTTCCTATTCCATGCTGGAAAGGATCCCTGCAAATTGCAAGACTTTAGAATAATCAATTGCCAAGGGGTAGGAGAACATGTGCAGCCTACTCAGACACAAGACCACGGCTTTCATAGGAAATATAATAAACTGGGAGGGAGGGCCCACATCATGCTCCCTACTATCAGAAGGTATTAAGCCTTGCTTTAGAATCATATGATCATGGAGTGGGAATGGGCCACACAGGCCACCTAGTCCAACCCCCTGTTCAAGGCACGATGAAACTAAAGCATCCAAGATAAGTATCTGTCCAACTGCTGCTTGAAGACCACAAGTGAGGAGGATCTCACCTTGAGGCAGCCGATTCCACTGCTGAACTGCTCCCAACCACTCCTTCCCTGGGTAAGAATGCAGTATCCAACACTGAATCCTGCTACCACTATTTGGTCAACTCCACTGGTTCCCAGTTTGTTCCAGGATCCAACCACAGGCTCTGGTGTCAACCTCTAAAGCTGTTAGAAGAGTAAATAACACAGCTAGGTTGCACAACCTGATTAAGGAGTAGGTAAAGGTTTGTTCAGGAATTAACATACCTGATAGTCCAAAGGAGAGACAGAGATAGTTGCTAACTACATGTCTATGTGAGAGAGAACTGAACAGTGGCTTCCAAGAAGAAGCAGGAAATTGCCCCTAAGAATAGCAATCTGGAGACAGACAAGGTGTGACACTTAACAGGAGAGAAGTTCCTAACATCAGTATCCTATCTAATAGTTTTCTTGCTGCCCCCCTGCAAGGTCTTCTTTTTTACTGGCATTGCATATTCCAACACCGCTTATCAAGGTCTAGTGTAAAAAGTCCACAAGATTCATTTTCTTATGTAGACTTTGAAACTTTTCTCTAGGGAGCGGCTTGCAGAGTACGTCTGCAATAATTTCATTGGTAGGACAGTATTTCAACTCTACAAGCCCTTCTTCCTTCATGTTACGTCAGAGGTGATCTTTCACATTAATGTGTTTAATTCTTGATCTTCTCTGTTAGTCCAAGTTTTATGTACCATTGTCTTCAAAATATTGCACTGGTTCCTCTATCCCAAAGTCTTGCATTAGTTGCAGTATCCATTTCAGTTGCCAGCATGCTTCTGCTGCACATACATATTCAGCTTCAGTTGTGGAAACAGCTACACTTTCTTGCTTCCTGCTGGTCCAGCTGACCATTGGTTGATTTTCTGACTTTAGTATCTCCTGCCCAGTCTGCATCCATGTATTCCACTAATTTGGGATTGTCACTTGTTGGTAACTTCAGTTTCAGATGTGCAGTGCCATGCAGGTACTTTTCAAGTCATTTGACTGCATTCTAGTCACTTTTGCTTGGTGATTCCACCTTTCTGCATAATAAGGCAACAGCTGCCATGATATCTGGATGCATCAATGTGCTTCTGTACAGAAGTCTTCTGATTGCTTCTTTGTACTGCATGTTGTTGGTCAAAAATTCATTTCCTCAAAGCCAGACTGGATTCAGATTTTTTTTTGGGTGGGGGGGGATCCCACGGGCATGAAATTGGGGTCACTGTGGGTGGACAGGTAATTTCGAGTTCCTGCACTGTGCAGGGGGTTTAATCAGATGACCCTGGAAGTCCCTTCCAACTCTATGAAACTATGAAACAATTCTTCATCTCATGTCCCACATATTCACCTCCATTATCTGTGATAACTGCTAGCAGCTATACTTTAAATCTATTAACTGCCACATGCTTTAATTTTTTTCCAGCCATTGTCTTTTCCCTTTAATTAGGTAAGGGACAATGGATTTTGAATAAACATCAATAAAGCTCAGAATATATCTGTTTCCACTAGGAGTCATTGTCTTCATTGGACCAAAAACATCACTGTCTATCAGTTCTAGCGGGCACTGTGTCTTGCTTGTTCTATGTTGGGTTTTTTAACTGGATCTTGTTCCCATTACTTTCATATATCACACACATCTCTCTCCAGCAGTACATTTCCTTATTTGCATGGATTTCAAGTTGGCTAATTGCATAATTATGTCTGTGACCCAAACGCCTGTGCCACTTTAAGGAGCAGTCCATTGCTTTGTGAGGTTTGCTCTCTGCATGCAAGAGTATACAAATCCTCATGCATCTTGCCTGTGGCAATCAGCTCTTCTCCTAGTTTTATATAACTTTTCATTAAAAGACACAGTCATGACTTTTCTTGAAAGAGCTCTCACAGAAATAAGATTATTTGCAGAACAAGGTACATAAAAGCAATCTGTGGCCAAGATCTATTCAGCTTCTCCACTAGGCCACATGCATCTTATGACCACGTCACCAACCCCTTTGGCCATCTGCAACACTCAAGGATTCTTTCTTTCATCCAACTTTTTAAAAATACTTTTATCATGGCACATATGTGCACTTGCACCACTATTACCCAGGAGTTATTTTTAGAAACATTGTGCAATAATAAAAAGCAGTTTTGTAAAGGCGCTTGTATGCTTTTCTGTTTCTGTCTTTATGAACAGCATTTCTCTGTTTAAAAGCAGATCTTTTCATATGACTTTCCTCCCCACAGAGAAAACAAATTACTTCTTTGTTATTCATAAAGGTATCCCCTGTGCAAGCACCGAGTCATGTCTGACCCTTGGGGTGACGCCCTCTAGCGTTTTCTTGGCAGACTCGATACAGGGTGGTTTGCCAGTGCCTTCCCCATTGTTATTCATATATAGGGCTATTTGAGCTGCATTAGGCTGAGATTCCCATTCAAACAATCTGTTCTTATACGCTTCCTCTAGCAAGTTTAAAACTTTTGTAACTGATGGGTTAGTTTTAGATTCAATCTGAGAGACCACATTTTCATAGGATTCTGGAAAACTTATTAGCAGTATCACAATTAAATCCTGATCAGGCACGTCTTTCCTAGAACTACGTAATTTCATCAAAGTGATTTTGTAAACCCCCTTCCTCTTTCATCCTGGTGCTCAATAGCTTCTTTAGCAGATATATTTGACTTTTTAATTATGCATTAACAGAGTCTTTCAAGTTCCTCCCAAACAGCTTTAGCGCTAGACTTGCTTAACACTCTCAAAAAATCTCTTATCAGTTAAGCTCTTTATTATCAAACCTCGGGCTTTCTGATCATGGGTGTCCTGCAACATTTAGTTGTTTCAGTTCTCATATATTCCAGCTTCAAGCAGACTTGTCTTTATTCATTCCTTCCAGGTGAGGTAACTGTTCTCCCTAAGCTTATCTCTTAAGTGACTCTGCTGTGCACTGCAGGTAGTGGCCATCTTTGACCCTTTGTTCTTGCCTGCTTATGACAAGAGCTTCTGCTGATCCTTCTACCTTTAAGCACAGGTGTGCTAAATCTGGGCCTCCAAAACCCGTTAGCAGAGTAAACAACACAGTGGCAAAGGTTTATTTAGGAACTAGGGGGCAAGCCTATTGCATTCAGGAATACAAGGGTGCTATATTGGGGGAGTGGGGTGGAAGAACTCTGCAGACGGCCTCCCCCCAGAACCTGGGAAGGCTGCAGGCAGCTGTTAGGGAACTCACCAGCAGGGGCAGCTCTCATGCAGCAGGGATCTGCAGCCTCCGAGCCTCGGAGGGAAGTGGAAGGAGGAGGGACTGGTCAGGGGTGGGGGACAGAAGGCGATTGGCTGGCCACTGAGCAGACAGGCAAGCCGGTTGGAGGAGGAGGCACTCAGAGGCGGGACAGCCGCCCTGAGTGGGTGCTATGCGGCACTTGAGCCATGAGACACGTTCCCCGTCCAAGGCCTTACCAGAAACATATATTGGAACAGATTAATATACCTAATAGTGCAGCAGAGGAAAGACCAAGATAGTTGCTAACTCCATGTCTAGCTGCGAGAGAGAGAGACTGAGGTGTGGCTTTTGAGCCTAAGCAGGAAATGGCCCCCAAGAGAAGCAACCTGGAGACAGACAAGGAAGGACACTTAGCAAGAGAGAAAGTCTTGACCTCACTTATCCTATCTAAAAGGCCTCTTGATGCCAAACCCCCCCCCCCCCCCCGCAGAGTCTTCTTTTCTTTGTACTCTAGTCATTGTCTATTCCAACAAAAGCTAGCTTGGAACAAAGTGCCCCAAAGACTTTCCACCCCCATCCACCCAGATGAACCTACCCCCCATTTGAGAAGTGGTGTGTGCCTCCCCCCATGACCTCACGTTCTCTCAAATAAGTACAGAAAACCAGGCCTTAGGAACTAGGGGCCAAGCCTATTGGGGTGGCTCAAATATGCGTGTCACTGTGCTCTCAAATCCTGCTATGCTCTACCGGCTGAAGTCCATCTGCCCCCTCTGTCCTGATCAGCACCTGGACAGATCCTTCTCCTGGATGCTTGAGGCTGATCCTGCATTTAGCAGGGGGCGGACTTGATGGCCTGCATGGCCCCTTCCCACTCTAGGATTCTAGGAGTCTAGTTCAGCAGAGGAATGGGCTGCCTAAGGAGGTGGGGAGCTCCCCCTCACTGGCCGTCTTCAAGCAGCGGCTGGACAGATCCTTCTCCTGGATGCTTGAGGCTGATCCTGCACTGAGCAGGGGGTGGGACTAGATGGCCTCCATGGCCCCTTCCCACTCTAGGATTCTAGGAGTCTAGTTCAGCAGTGGAAGGGGCTGCCTAAGGAGGTGGGGAGCTCCCCCTCACTGGCCGTCTTCAAGCAGCGGCTGGACAGATCCTTCTCCTGGATGCTTGAGGCTGATCCTGCACATGAGCAGGGGGTGGACTAGATGGCCTGCATGGCCCCTTCCCACTCTAGGATTCTATCTTCCATTGAAATATGATAACATCCTCCTAGAACACAGAGGTTGTTTTTACTGCTACAGTTTTATTTTTAAATTGCTTCTCTCGTTTTATGAGGTGGATTTATCATTTTATTTCTTCAAGTTTTTATTGTTTGTTTGCATTATTTATTATTGTAAGCTGTCTTTAGTGATCTTTGAAAGCAAAATATTAAAACAATCCATATTTGTGCCCTCCCCTCCCCTCCTCATTCCAGCATCCTCCCTCCCTCCCTCCCTCCCTCCCTGTCTTGGCTGCCACCAAGGATGAGAAGGTCGCTGCATTACAGGAGCTGAAGGAGGCTCTGAGCCTCCGGAGACAAAGCAGGCCTCAACAGATATTCGTGTTCTTCCTTGAGCCATTTCCTCTCTTGTCCAGCAGCAGCTCTCTGGATGCCAGAAGCTGTTCTAACTGAAGCCGGAGTCAGCCATAGGACCCCACCGGTTTCTGTCCTATTTTCTAGCACCCTAGGAAGCAAATCTTTTGCCTCTGCTTTTCAGCAACATTTCGATATCTGAGCACAAATCCTCTAAGGCAGGGGCAGTCAGACTGCAGCCCTCCAGATGTCCATGGACTACAATTCCCATGAGCCCCTGCCAGCGTTCGCCTGCCACAGTTTGACTACCCCTGCTCTAAGGCCTTCCCTGGTACAAGCTTTCCTGCCTCTTGTACTAAGCAAATCTAAGAAAAGGGGTTTCTCTTTCTGAAGAACAATATGTAAAATTTAAATTTTGCTCAGCTTTGCAGTAGGTACCCCTCAAAAAAGAAGCAATAATTTTAAAAATCCCAGCCAATCCCGAACTGGTCAACTTTGATGAATTCCCCTGGAGAAAACACGGTCCAACCCCCCCCCCCCAACCGCTTCTTCTAGCCTAGTTCCACCCCAAGCATTCTTGGTGGGCCTTATCTGGGTGTCCCCTCTGAACCCTCCAGCCTCCTGTGTCTTCTGGCCCTCTCCAGCAGCAGCTGAAATTCTGAGGAATTCGCACGGCAACAACGAAGGACTCCCAAAGAGGCCAATGTGATCCCTGCTGCTCGGAGATGTCAGAAACCGGCCGGCAGCAAGAGCAGCATCAGCCTGGATGTTTTCCGAGACAAGCAGAGTCCGAAGCTGCAGCCCCCTCCACAGCTTCCGGGAGAAGGGAGGCTTTTGGGGAAACCACGGTGGCTACACGAGATTCCACCAATGCAGACAGGAAATCCCCCATGCACTTCGGCGCAGGAAGGGAAAGCAGGCAGCCTCTGACAGGCAGGTCCCTTCGCCAGTGCAGGACGTTTAACTTCTCAGGCTCGTAAGCAGCTGCACACTAGCAGGCAGGAAATGCAGCTGCAGGACTAGGCTGACGGGGCAGGGCGCAAAACGTTCGCTTTTGCCTGTCGCTGCCCAACAGCGAGGTCCATTCGGTGCCTCCGAAGGCCACCCGCAGGCTGCCGGCCGCCCGTGCTCTGCCAGCCGAGTCTCCAAAGGAGGAAGGATGCCGGATAGGAAGCGCTTAGACTGGGACGACCAGCCTCTCCCGTCGCTTCAGCGGAGGCCAAGCCAGACCTCCAGTCTAAACGCCCGCATCTTCCCAGGCAGCGAGACTGTCCGAAGGCTATGGGGGGGGGGGATGGGACACACCGATCAGCAGCAGGACCTCCCCCACCCACCCACCCACCCACCCACCCGCACCCTCGGGGGGGGGGGGGGGAGGCTCTCTGCTAGGGCCCGCCAGCACCGTGGATGGGGACAGCTGGTTGTGCCGAGGCAAGCCCTGGACTGTCGCCCCGGGAGAAATCGCATGGCTCTGGGGTGGCCTTGCAAGGGGCCTGGCCTCTCCTGCCACAACCGGGAAAGCACAAGCGGCAGCCAAGGAGCCCCAGCAGGGCGGGGCAGGGAGGCGGGAGGCTGCCCCAGCAGGGCCCTTCAGGCCTCGGCCACGGCAGGAAAGGAAAGGAAGCGGCGGGGGGGGGGGGACCCATGGGCAGGGCGCCTGCTGCCCCCGAGAGGCGTCCACGCCTCCCACCCCCCCCCCCCCCCCGGCCTGCTCCTCGGCGGGGCTCTGCTAAAACAGGTCGAACTTTTTTTTTAAGTCCCACCTCTGGGGCCGCGGCTGGCTGGGCTTGGAGGGGCCGGGCCGGATGCCAACGCTCCCCCGCCGGGCCCAGGCGCGGCGGGAAGGGGAGCAGGACGCCGGCCAGCGACGGCCAGGGAGCCCCGGGAGCCCGCACCCCAACGGCGGCTCCCCTCCCCTCCCCTCCCGGGGCAGCGGCGGCGCCCCGCCAGGCTCTCCTCCTCCGCCGCCGCCGCCCCGGGCCGGAGCCCCCCGCCTGGCGCGCTCTGCCTCGCCGCCCCCCGGCCGGAAAGCCCCCCGCCGCCGCCGCCGCCCGGCGAACTTCGCCCGCCCCCGCCTGCGCCCCCCCAGCCCCTCCCCTCCCCTCCCCCCCCCCCCCCAGCCCCGGCGGCAGGCAGGCAGGAGGGCGCCGAGCAGGTCCGGAGCGCGGCAGGAGGCAGCCCAGACCCTCGCCCCCCTCGCCGCCCGGGGGGCCGCCAGCCCCAGCAGCAGCCCCCGCCCCAGCCCCCACCCCAGCCTCTACCCCCGCGGGCAGCCGGGAAGGGAGGGAAGGAAGGGAGCGCACGCCCCCCGCCCCCGCCCCCGCCCCCGCCCCCGCCCGCCCGCGGACCCCTCCGCCCCTGCCCGGCCCTCCCCAACCCCCCCCCCCGCCGGAAGCAGCGCCCGCCTCACCTGCGTGCCGCGTCCCCCGAGGAGGCGGCGGCGGCGGCGGCGGCGGGGCCGGCAGACAAAGGTGCGCGGCTCGGGCGGCGGAGGAGCGCCGGTGCGGCCGGCGGGCGGGCGGAGGCGGCGCGGCGCGCGGGGGGCGGAGCCTGGGCGGGGGTCGGGGGCGGAGCAAACGCCAGGCTCGTGGTGCCCAAGGGCGCGCCGCTCGGCGGGAGGGGAGGGGAGGGGAGGGGAGGGGAGGGGGTCGCTCCTTTCTGCCCGCCGCGGCCCGCCTGCCCTTTCCGCCCCCCGCCTCTCCCCTCCCCTCCCCCGGTGGCCCCCCTCCTGTCGGGGCGCGACCCGCCTTTGCCTCGCGAGCGGCCTACCTGGCGGGGCGGTTGTGAGGCGGGCGGGGCTCGCGGCTTCCTTCTGGGCGGGGCGGGGCGGGGCGGGGCGGGGGGCCGCCTGCTCTGCTCTGGTCCTGCCTCCGGTCTCCAAGCGCCCCCCGCAGCCCGCCCGCCAGCCGCCCGGGACCTCGGCACCGCCGCGCTGTAGTCGGAGGGAGGCAGGCAGGCAGGCAGGCAGGCGACTCGGGGCGGCGGCGGCGATCGCACCTCCCTCCGGGGCTCCAGGGCACCCCGCGGGGCTGCCTCGTGGTGGGCGTCGGGCGAGCAGCCGGGCCCGGGTGCGCCTCGTGGGGCCCCGATCCTCAGCACTGTCCTTTGCAGCAATTCCTCCCCACACACACACACTCCCCGGGGCTCCCTCGGTGGCCTCCCCTGACAGCCCAAGCAGGGACTCGTGGCTGGCCCTCCGCGGCAGCCCCGGAGCTCTTGGGCCGCCCTGTCCTTGGCCCGGGTGGGGGAGCTGGACCTCCGGGCGGGGTGGGGGTGGGGGGTTAGCCGGCGTGCTCGTGTGCCAGTGGCCACCTGGGTTGCACGGGTGACGGGCCGGGGCTGCAGGTGCAGAGGCAGCCCAAGAGAACGGTGCGTGGCTCCTTTTGTGTTGCGTTTGGGGTAGGCAGAACGGGGGGGGGGGGGTGGACATCCACACCCCCCTTCCAGAATGTGAACACGGCATAGTCCACCCGGATGGGTTCACCATCATGGTCAACCGCCAGAAGGATGGTGTGATGTCCTGTCTCAACGCAGGAGGAGGAAATCCCCCCCATAGGTCTTTCCCCTTTGTGTGCAGCATCTGCAGCCTACAGACCCAGAAGAGGGCCAGGGAGAAGGTCCGTGGGGCTGGCGGGCTCTTCTCGGGCACCTTCTGGCCTTGCCTAACAATTCTCCATGGCGGGTATATCTTTAATGGTGAACGGAAGAAACTGCTCAGGTATTTCTAGATCTTGCTTCCCTTCTGGTTTTGCGACTTTGAGAAGAGATTTTAAGAAGATGGGGAGCATTTGCGGTTCTGGAGTGCCACGCGAGCGGCTTGGGGGTTGTCGGATTCTGCCCATCGGCTCTTGCCGTTGTGTGTGGCTCTTCCCTGACAGGCAGGGCCGTGTGTTGCGGCCTGGGAGGGTGCAGTGACAACACACTGCTGCTGACACCAATTGAGTGGAGCAACTCAAGGACACACATGTAAGAGGGCAGAGCCTTCAGTGCTCCAGATGTGCCAGTTGTCTGCTCAGATGCGGGGGGAGGGGGGGCTTGCAGCCAGTGGCCAGATGGCTGCAGACAGGCGGCCACCCATCTCCGCTGCCTGTGGGGGAGCCGTGCAGGGGCTTGAATGACAAGAACACCCTTTGAAGAAAGGCCGCATCACAGCTGGCTGTGCAAAATTACCAGGTTGCTGCTCTAAAATGGACCTTAGATCATCTCTGCCAGGAGCCTAATTTCTTCATTGAGTATTCACAGCCTGGTAAAGCAAAGATAACTCAAGCACACTAAACAGTATGTTCTGTAACACTTTAAAAAAAGGGGGGGGGTAAACAGGGCTAAGGAAATAGCAGATCTGAGAGTCATTTTCCTGTTCAGAGTAATTCCATTTCATACTTTCTTCGATTTGGCTACTGGGCTTTTTTTATTTTCAAAGAGAAGTTGCGATATTTTGCTTCTTAGTCCCAGAAGTCTTTGGTGGTATCTGTTTTGTACCTAGCAGTATTTAATTAAGTCTGGAACACAGCTGAAGACTTAAAGTGCTGAAAAATCTGGCCTTTTCCAACCTGACTGGAAATTCCCTTCCCTTTTGTTCTTTGCAGAAAGAGGAAAAAACCGATGA
Source organism: Paroedura picta (assembly GCF_049243985.1). Lineage (NCBI taxonomy): Eukaryota > Metazoa > Chordata > Lepidosauria > Squamata > Gekkonidae > Paroedura > Paroedura picta. The sequence continues at coordinate 122,442,073 of NC_135374.1, read as the reverse complement.
AGAATTTTTTTGTAGTTTCCCCCCCTCCCAATCTAGCCCAGTAAACAATTCCAGAGGCCTGCCAGCTGACGAGGAATAGCTCAAGACCCCCCCCCAAGCCCCACCCTTCCCAGGCCCCTCCCCCACATCCCCAGGAATTTCCCAGCCAGGAGTTGGCACCCTTCCTTGGTTGCTGTCCAGCCACTTCCCAGCCCTACCTGGGGTACCACAAGAGGTGGGACGTCCAAGTTGGCCTCCCATTGGGGGAGCCAGAAACCATAGAAAGGTCGGCATTACACAAAAGTGTGTTTTTACCCCATTTTATTATTTTTATTATATATTACAAGACATACACCTGCACTTCTCAGAGCCACCAGAGAGGTTAACAGATTAAAAACAAATATAATAGAACCCATCTTTAAAACCCAACACAAACTGAGAACGCTGAGACCCCTATGCAGAAACAAGGAGGAGGATGGGGGGGGGGGCTGCCCAGCTGCTCCCTTGCTGTCACCCACAGTGCAGGGTGGGGAGCACCAAGCGACCTTCTGTTTTCCCCTCCACTGACCCCGTGAGGGAGGTGAGGCTGACAGGCCCAAGGTCACCAGAGATTCGTACCTGGCCCTCCTGCTTACACCCTCCCAGTTCCACAACTCGGGGCGGGGGGCCAAGACCGAGAGACTCCCAATAGTCCAGAAGGGGAGCAGGAGCAAGAGCAGCAGCCGGGCTCTGCCATCCCCAGCCCACCGGAGAATGAGGGAAAGGGGGCTGACACGTGTTCACCCAGGCACCCCACACCGACTACAGCATGCCCCCCCACACCCCTGTTGTCCCTTCACAAGGATCCAGTTGCTAGAAGCTCCCCCCCACTCAAGGCCCCCCCCCCCGCTGCTGGTGGAGTTGCTGTGAGGGTCACTCTAGAATGAGGCCTTTCGTTCCCATGCGGTGGAGGCTAGATGCACGGGAGGTCTTGTGGGTCAGGGATTCTCAGACCCTGGAATCCTGGCAGCTCTCTGTTGGGGACAGAACACGATGCCAGCAGTACCGAGACTGCACTGGAAACACACACACACACACACACACGCCCCGAAAACCCCAGTGTATATATACTACATAGACAAAGGATCACCTTGCAGCTGTGTGCAATTGGCTGGATCCTGCATGATTGATTTAAATCTATTGGATCCTGCAGTGGGGATCCTTGCCGCCCATGGGTCCATGTCACTCTATCTTTGATCCTACCTCGGACCTGAATCTCACTCCCCCATGGGATCATTAGCGTGGCTACATAACACCCATCCCCCATCCCTCCCCCCGAAATCACTTAGCAGGTGATGTACAAAGTCCTGCAAATATCGGGGTGCTGTGCGGGTCCCTGTTGGCCGATGGGGCTTGGGAATTGGGGTTGGTGCTGGGGAGGCCAGCTGTGGAGACGCTGGCTCGGGGGGGGGGGTTGTGCCGCTGAAGAGAAGGCAGGTGCCAGGTGTGTTGCAGGTGCCTCTTCCGGCATGCTTGAGCAGGACCTCGACTCCGGAGGCGGCTCGTCCGTGCTGTTGCAGCGACACATCCCTGAGTCGAGTACGCTTGTCCGAGGTCTCCACCTGGCAGGAGACGGGCCCCGTCGCTTGGGTGACCCAAGTGGGGCCAACTCTGTCGTTGGGGACGTACACTGGAGCATCCGGAACCAAGGAGCGGGGTGCAGGGGTTGTCTCGTGCTGACTCACATCCCGGATGGCGCCGGGATCTGGGGGCAGGCGAATCTGGAAGGGTTCGAATCCTTGGCCCCACGAGGAGCTCTGCAGGGCTTTTCCCGGCCGCCAGCGGCGGCATGCCGTGTTGCTGTGCCAGGAATTGTATGAGCCACTGCTGCAAAATCCCCTGGGATGGCCGAGAGAGCGTGTCTTTGTGGTGTGAGCCGTCCCTTCTGCTTGTCAGGTGCGGAACAGTGCTGATGTGATGTGTCAATCAGGCATTCATCCAGAAAGTCCTCGAATTCTGACAAAGTGAACGAGCCCCGTTGTTGGAGACGACCGTGTCCAACAACCTGTGGGATGCGAAGAGGTGCTGAAGTCCTCTGGTGATTACGACGGAGGTCATCACTGAGACAGGGATCCGTTGAAGCCACTTGGGGAAAGAATCCACCACAGCCACGAATTGGTGTCCCTGGAAGGGCCCGGCAGGGTCAGTGTGCAACCTGGATCAGGGCTTCTTACTGACTCCCAGGTCTGCACATGGGCTTGTGCCATTTCTGGCCGGTGTTCCTGTCAAGTCTGACCCCGCTTCCTCTCCGCCATGCTTAGCCTGGAGAGAGACAACTGAGAGGGGATCTCGTAACCATCTTCAAGTATTTTAAAGGGTGCCATAGAGAGCAGTGGTCCCCAACCCCCAGGCCGGGCCATAGCTCCCCCCCCCCCCCCCGCAGTGAGAAGCTTGCCAGGCTGCAAGCAAATTGGCCACCGAAGCGGACGATTAGCTTGCGGCCCGGCAAGCTTCTTGCTGTGGGGGGGAGGGGAGGGGAGGGGAGGGGAGGGGAGGGGAGGGGAGGGGAGGGGAGGGGAGGGGAGGGGAGGGGAGGGGAGGGGAGGGGAGGGGAGGGCGGCCGGCGGCACAAACACACATGTGTGGACCTGCCGCGCAAGCACATTTGCACCCGGCATGCGCAAAACTGCCGTGTGTGCGTGTTTGAGGCCCCGACAGTCATAGACGCGCATGCGCAGCAGGTCTGCCCATGTACGTTTGCGCGGGGGCCTGCTGTGCATGCACGGGGCCCTGAGTCACCCACTCCACCCACCCCTTGGCAGCACGAAAAAGGTTGCAGACCGCTGATATAGAGGATGGAGCAGAATTGTTCTCTCTTGCCCTGGAGGGACGGAACAGAACGAATGGGATGAAATTAATTCAAAAGAAATTCCATCTAAACATCCGGAAGAAGTTCCTGACTGTCAGAGCGGTTTCTCAGTGGGACAGGCTTCCTCAGGGGGGGGGGGGGGTGAGTTCTCCATCTTTGGAAATTTTTAAGCAGAGGCTGGATAGCCATCTGACAGGCTGATTCTCGGAAGGCTCAAGGGGGTGTCAGGTGACACTGGATGAGCGAGAGGGTTGTGAGTGTCCTGCATAGTGCAGGGGGTTGGACTAGATGACCCATGAGATCCCTTCCAACTCTATTCTTCTATGATTCTTCTATGATTCTATGCCAGCCAGAGGCCTGGGCATCCTGTTGGCTCCCCTGGGAGGCCTGAGGGTGGGAGTGGGTATTTAGGGTGGGGTCTGCAGTGTGGGTGGGGGCAGGTAAGGCCCTTGGCAAGTGGCACTTCTGATTGGCTACTGAGATCTGATTGGGTGAAAATAGTGCTGTTTCAGCAGCAGCTGCAAGCTCTGCATGGCTTGATTTCTCTCTCCTCTTTTCCCAGAGTGTCTTTCAGACTTCCCCCCTCCCCTTGTGGCTCCACCCCCCGCGGCAGCCGGTTGGGGGTCTGTGGTTGATCTGGTCTCCTGCAGGCGGGAATGGTAAGGATGTGGTGGAATTCTTCTCTGTCACATCTGTGCAAAGCAGCAGAACATTGTCATTGGGAATTTGGGGGGTTGTTGGGTTTAGCTGAAGCTCACTTGTTTAACCTGCAGAGGGGAGCGCTGCCTTCAACCCCCCCCCCTGAAGCCCTCTGGGAGTCCCTCTGCCCATCAGCCCACCGCAGAACTCATGTGCTCCTCCTGAGTAAGCACAAAATTGCCTTCCTCCTTTGCCCCCTGCCCCTCCCAGAGAGGCCTGTGACCCTTGAGAGGGCATTTTGGAACAACCTGTTTTGTAATATGTGCTATATTTTTGTCTTGCCAGAACTCGTGGAAATGTTGCTAGTCCATTTTCTGTGGCAACATCCTTGCGCTGCCCACATTTGCACACCAGCTCACAAGCCGCCTGCCCGGACTCTGCTTTTGCGAGTGAGCCCCTGGCCTCCCCAAGTGCAGGACTTGGCTTCCCCGGGAGACCACGGGCCTCGGCCGCTGCCCTTCCCTTTCTTCCGGCTGATTGGTTGTTTTGAATGTGTATTTCTCTACCAAGAACTTGGCTGCTTTTAACCAGCGAACCCCAGCAATAATTAGCTTGTTATCTTGACAGCTTGTCAGAGAACATTTTAATGTCATGATTTAAGTTTTTGCTCATTAGACGTGCACCTGCTGAGGCACCGGTCCCTCTTGGTCTCCCTCCTGCAGCCAGCAGCCAGCCCACTGTTTCAAAGCCTCCTCAGGAGAGCCCGGCGGGATCCGTGGCCTTTGAGAGCCAACGGGCAGGAGGCAGAGGCCAAGGCCTTCCTCTGGCATTGCCCCCCCCCCGCGCTGCCTCTGGGTGGGGAGGTTCCTTTTGCCACCCCAGCTGGGGGCCATGGGTGCCGCTCCCTCCGTGAATCCCACCGGCATTGCTCTGTCGAGCAACTGTGCATCCCATCAGTGTTCTACTCAGTGAGTAGAAAAGTCCTTCCTTCTGTCTGCCTCAAATCTATTTCCCACAAATGTTACTCGGGGCCCTTGAGCCCTAATCTGTGCTCTGCCCTTGCTCCACCCCAGGCAGGATTCTGTCAAGGTTGGCCGTGACGTTCCTCTTTGGTTGTCTTTTCTCCCCACAGAAATGCCTCACCAGGAGGGCAGACGAAGTCGTGGTAGGACCTTTGATGGTCGTGGGAGCCTTTCCATGTTTTTGTAGCTCTCAAGAAATGTTTGGAGATCCAGCCAAGGGCTGTTCATACAAAAGAGATGGTTTCAGTAAATGATGAATACTGAAGTGCGACTACTATATACTGCATGGTGGCCGGAGCGCAGGGAGCCATGTGTGGGGAAGGGATTTGAGGCTGGCAACTGAAGCCTGGGGGCTGCTGTAGGAACGTGCTCAGACAACTGGGAGCACATGGAGAAAGCTGCAGGGGAGTGTTGCTGCTGACCAGGTGAGGCTATTGTGGTGCTGAGTGAGGTGATTGCTGGGTGATTGCTGGGAGGATTAAAAAGGGCTGCTCCTCGCCAGAGGCAGAGCTCAGACAACTGTCAAGGGAAGAGGAATGCGTGGGGAGAGGAAGATAATGGAGGTGAATCACTGGCTGCGTAGTTGGTGCCGGCAGGAGAGATTTGGTTTCTGGGACCATGGGATAGGCTTTCTTGAGGAAGGCCTACTAGCACCTGATGGACTGCACTTATCGAACCTGGGGAAGAATATGTTTGGCAGGAACCTGGGGAGATTCATCAGGAGAGCTTTAAACTAAAGCCACTAGGGGAAGGAGACGATCAACATAGGGAGTGTATGGAAGGAAAACGATCGGGGGCAGCCCAACCGGCAAGGCCAGCTCATAGGGAACCAAAAGTAAAAGGATTCAGATGCCTTTATACTAACGCCCGAAGCATGAGCAATAAGAAGGAAGAGCTGGAACTTCTCATGCTGATGGAAAGATATGACCTAGTAGGCTAGAGATGTTTTGACCCCAGTGGGGTCTTCCCCAGCGGTCAAATTATGGTGAGGAATGCACTCATGTATGAAATCAACATCAAAAGGCTTGCTGGGTGCCAAAGAAAAATCTGTTAGGTGCTTCTCCAAATAGTCGTTCTAGTGTAAAGGCATCTGATTTCGAGCCCACCCTCCAAAATAGGCACTTCCAGAGGCCCCACTTTTGCCCAGCTCTCAATCACCAGGGCATTCCCACGTGGGTCAGAAAAAGCCTTGTCTTACCAGATCAACCTGGTTTTCTTAGAATCATAGAGTTGGAAGGTACCTCCAGGGTCATCGTCCAACCCCCTGCACTATGCAGGAACTCACAACTACCTGCCCACCCACAGTGAACCCAATTTCATGCCCAAGTGATACCCCCCAACCCCCATCCCCCCAAGAAAGAACAAATCTCCAGGATCCAGCCTGGCCTCGAGGAAATCCACCTAGCATCCCACAGTGGTGATCAGCAATTCCCTGAGTATGCAAGGAAAGGACACAAGAGACAAATTTATTTGACTGAGTGACAGGCTTATTAGACTGTGGAAACTCAGTGGATATTGTTTACCTAGATTCCAGTAAGGCTTTGGACTAGGTTCCCTGTGATGTTACGATGGACGACTGCAGGCTGGATTTTCAAATAGTAGGGGGATAGGGAACTGGCTAGAAAACCACACCCCAAAAGTGGCTGTCAAGGGTATTTTATCAGAATGGAGGGAGGTGAGCAGCGGAGGGCCACAGGACTCCAGTGCTGGTACTTTTCAATATTTTTATCAATGATCTAGATGAGGGCGGGAGGGAGGGGGACTCCTGATAAAATTTGTGGATGGCACCAAATGGGGAGGAGTAGCGAATGAGATCTGAACATGCTGGAAAAGTGGGCAAATGAGAGCAAGGTTCAATTCAATAAGGAGAAGTGCAGAGATCTACATCTGGGTCAGACAAATGAGAAGCAGCATACTGGAGGGGAGAGACGCTTCTGGGTAGCAGTATGTGTGAACGTGATCTTGGTGTAATTGAGGACTGTAAGCTAAATATGAGCAGGCAGAGTGATGTGGCAATAAAGAAGGCAAAGGCAGTCTTGGGCTATATCAACAGAGGCATCACATCCAAATGGCAAGATGTCATCATCCCACTGTGCAGTGCATTGATCAGACCTGGAGTTCTGGAGGCCTCACTTCAAAAGGGACGTGGACACAATGGAGAGGGGACAGGGGAGAGTGACAAGGATGCTCCGGGGCAGCCTGGGGACCAAGCCTAGGAGGAGAGGCTGAGGGACTTGGGAAGGTTCAGCCTGGAGAAGAGGAGGTTGAGAGGGGACAGGATTACTCTCTTTAAGTACTTGAAAGGTGGTCAGAGGAGGGCAGGGAAAGGTTCCTGTTGGCAGCAGAGGATACAACCTGCAGTAATGGGTTTAAACTACAGCTTTGCTTCCCAACCATATTCTGCAGTATCACACCACTTCTGGGTTTTCTTGAAGCCTGAAAAATGTTTCAGGGATTTCCTAACAGCTAAAAAGTTGAGAAAGGCTGTTACAGGAATTTCCTAGCATCCTACCATGTAAGGCGTTTTTTTCCTGCTGCTCCCCTATTTTGTTATTTCTCAAGGGCAGGAGACTGGGTGGTCCTGGGTGGTCCAAGAGCTCCAAGGGCTGCCTTCCACTCTTGCCTCTTAGGTTTTTCTCTGTTTGCTGTGTCTTGTTAATGCACAGTTATGGGAGTGTCTGTCATGCAGCTGAATAAAAATAAGCATAAGAAAGCATACAGCAACCGACGTATTTCAAATAAGGCCATTACTTTGATAGCCCACCTTTAGCTCACCTTTCTGCAGTTACAGATTCAAGGCAGGTTACAATAAGATTCAGACAGACCCGATTAAAGCCATTAGGAAACAGAACCTACACACTTCATTCATTCAATTGTCTGGTTCTGGAACACAGACTCCACTTGTACAGCAGATTCCTGAGACAGACTTCTGTTTTGGAAAGAGATTTTCTTCCCCTCCTCTTAATTCCCTGGTTGGCTGAAGAAATTGCGTTAGGGAGGTGCTGCAGCCTGCCCACAAAGCCACACAATTTGAGGGGAAATACCACAAAATCACAGATTGGGGAAGAAAAGCTTTGGCTGTTATTGAGCACCCATGAAGAATTTGCTCACAGTTAATTAATCTTTGTCAGTCAGGCTGCAGATCCAACAGGGAGCACACCAGCAGCTCAGGGCGAGTTCTGACATCTGTCTCTCGTTGCCCTGATAACGCATCGCTTGACTTGAGCGGCATGCCCATGCCGACATAGTCGTCCGCCTCTGAGGCTCTGTTGGTGTGGTGATGAATCATCCATCGCTTGTGGAACCCTCAGCAACCGCACCAGGGAAACATCCCGCAGGAGCAGGACGCTTAAGCAGATGGCGGCTGCAGGATACAGGAACTGTACCATGTCTGGCACCACCATTTCCCCTCCCTCCCTCCCTCCCTCCCTCCCTCCCCACACACCATATACCTTCCTTACACGTCCCTTTTGCTCTTTTGGCCACGGTGTCCTCGAAAGCTGTCCGCATAAGAGGCCAGCCAAGCGTTAGCTCCAGCAGGTCTCTGGTGGCTACAAGGGCCCACTTCGTCTGCTTTCCACCTGGAGTTCTGTGGGAGCTTCACCCTTGGTGGAGAAGTCTGACCTGCAAAGAACACAGTTTCTTCCAGCAGATTGCAGAATTTGTGCATCTACTATATAAGAGAGGGGTTGACTAAATAAAGTCAATAAAATCCATTGATTCCATAAATAAAAACCATGAGACGGACTGACTCAGTAAAAGAAGCCTCAGGCTATGGTTTGCAAGACCTGCGTGAGGCTGTTAAGGGGACGACATTTTGGATCATTCATGGGGTCATTTTAGTAAGATTTGCCAGCAGTGGCAATTTGCCGAAGCTGGTCAGGAAGGGCTGGCAGTGGTGGAAAGGCAAATGTGCCCGGGTGGCGAGGAGAGGTGAGGAGTGGAGGAGGACCCTCTCCAATCAAGCCATCGCAGGAGGGAGACGGATTCTCCTTCACGGTTGAGAGATGATGCGGATTATTCCGAGGCTGGAGGAGTTTCTGGAGTGAGAGTTCGTCATCGCCACCTGGTGGTGACCAGAAGACTGCAACCGGCTTGGATTGGTTTAACGTTGTTCAGATTTCAAACTCTGACAGGGTCTAGTTAGCCCAGGGATTGCTTCCATGGGAGCCTTGGCCAGCCCCTCGATACAGGGGGGATTTGGGGCACAGAGTTAGTTTGTTAGTTGGTTCTGTGATAGTCAGGACAGGGAGGGGGAGGATGGACTGAGCGTGGGTCGGCTTGGGGGGTGGTTGGGTTGTTTATAACAGATTGGGCTAGGTTGGTTTTTGGTGAAGGTGGCCAGTTTCTTTCTGGGGAGCAAGGCGGGTAGTGGGGACATTAAAGGAGGGGCTCTACCTGAATCCCCACCAATAATGGTCCAAGGGTGATATCATGGTGGGAGAAGAGAAGAGAAAAGGTCCAGTCGGACACACTTCCTGATCTTCTAATCTCTATCCCATCCCTAGAACTGTGAGGCTAGGGTGTAGCTGACATTGCTGTTGTGTAACACCAAGTTGATTAACAAAAAATCTTCAACCTTGCGGGACTATTTCACAGGGCAAGGTAGACCTGGTGTGCATCACTGAGACCTGGGTGCGAGAGGCCAAGAGAGTTGTCCTGGAATATCTGGCTCCACCTGGATTTTCAGTCTTTCACCAGTCTTGGTGCCTTGATGAGGGTTTGTGGCGATCTTTGTCATCGATCCCTGGAGTGCAGGTGTGAGACTCAGGTGAGGTTCTGTTGAGAACTTGGGCATTTGGTTAACGTACTGTCCACCCAACACACCACCAGCTGCCTGTTGAACTTGCTGGAGGCAAAGGCTGCCTGGGCATTGCTGTTTCCTAGGTTTATAATCCTGGGGGACTTCAACATTCCTGTGGACTCTTCATCTGGACTTGGCTCAAACCTGGTGTCAGCCATGGTGACACTGGGGTTCTCCCAGTTTATTGACTAATTGGAGGTGGGCCGCGATGGACGCCTTCCCCCCCCCCGGCCCTTTACTTCACCCCCCCCCCGGCCCTTTACAACACACTTCAGGTGTCATTGTCTCCCATCACTCCCAGATGGGACTATCTCGTTTCAGAGAAACAAGCTCAGGGTTCTCATTGATTTGTCATTGTCATGAGTTAAAATTTCCATGAAAATAAAATGTTCCTTATGTTCATTGTTGTGGCGTGTCTGTATCTTATTTTGAAGGGATGCTTAAACATTAACCATAGCGATCAGAGAGCGTTAGGGCAGTGGTTGAGAGTAGAGGAGTAAACCACCACCCCCCTCGGGCCTCAGTAAAAGGCGTTGAGTGGTCCCCGGTGATAAAAAGGTTGGGGACCACTGCTCTATGGGACCTGATGTCTTTTGGCACTGGTGGGTGACTGGAAGAGGAAGAGGGAAGTGAGATGGGTAGATTGAGTGACAAAACTTCCAGAAAATCCTAGTGTATGCTTATGAAGGTAGTGAGACAGGAGTTTTATGCCACCTCCATTACATCTGCAAGCTCTTGCCCAGCAGTAGGGTAGGTTGGTCTACTACTGCCCTCGAGGAAGAGCAGCAAAATTCTGGTCAGGTGGCTCTGAGCTGTGAGGGTGAGGCTACTAGTGCCCTATCTGTCCTCAGAGCACTTGGCCATGGAGATCTATGCCACAGTCACCTCCAGAATGGACTTCTGTAACTGACTCTATGCAGGCCTTCTCTTATCCTTGATCCAGAATTTGCAGCTGGTGCAAAATGCGGCTGCTAGGGTCCACACAGGAACACCTTGGAGGGTCCATATCTAGCCAGTACTGAGGCAGCTGCATTGGTTGCTAATTGCAGCCTGGATTAAGTTTAAAGTTTAGGTATTTGCCTTCAAGGCCATCCTCGGACTGGGCCCCACATATCTGAGGTGCAGTCGCCTATCACTTTATACCCTCCATAGTGCTTTGTGGGTGCAAGCCTGTTGGTGGTCCCTGGCCCATGGGAAGTGCACCTGACCTTGACCAGGGCCAGAGCATTTTCAGTCCTGGCCCTGAACTGTTGGAATGAGCTCCCAGAAGAGCTGAAGGCCCTGCCAGAACTTCCACAATTACACAAAGCCTGCAAGACAGAGCTTTTCTGCCAGGTATTCGGTTGACGCCAGGGCAGTTAAAATCGGGGAGGGGGCTCCTTGGAAAAGCCGGAACCTCAGGCTATTCCTTATTACACCTTCACCCAAGGCACAGGTTGAGCAGGATGGAACGGGGGCTGGGGCTAGAAGAAGAAGAAGAAGAAGAAGAAGAAGAAGAAGAAGAAGAAGAAGAAGAAGAAGAAGAAGAAGAAGAAGAAGAAGAAGAAGAAGAAGAAGAAGAAGAAGAAGAAGAAGAAGAAGAAGAAGAAGAAGAAGAAGAAGAAGAAGAAGAAGAAGAAGAAGAAGAAGAAGAAGAAGAAGAAGAAGAGTTGGTTCTTATATGCCGCTTTTCCTACCTGAAGGAGGCTCAAAGCGGCTTACAGTCGCCTTCCCATTCCTCTCCCCACAACAGACACCCTGTGGGGTGGGTGAGGCTGAGAGAGCCCTCATATCACTGCTCGGTCAGAACAGTTTTATCAGTGCCATGGTGAGCCCAAGGTCACCCAGCTGGCTGCATGTGGGGGACTGCAGAATTGAATCTGGCATGCCAGATTAGAAGTCTGCACTCCTAACCACTACACCAAACTGGCTCACTACACCAAACTGGCTAGAACATATGCTTGCCACCAGGGGTGATGATGTGGATTGGAAGTTCTCTGGTGCTCCCCTTCCTTTTGGCCACTGCCTGTTTCTGCTTGCTCTTCAGAGTGCTGAAAGATGACAGATAACTTTTCAAGCCATTGGGGACCAGTCTGCTGTAGGATAGAACACCCTTCCAATTCAACCCCCCAACACACACACACAGGGTTCTGAGCCTGTCCGAGCCCCCCACCCCCATAACTTGACTAAGAGAAGAGGATTTAAAAAAAAAAAACCCTTTTTGTTTCACTTCACCCTTGAGGATCTCAAAGCATGTAATGAATCATTCACTCAGTCACTGAATAAATTAATCCCTGCAGCATCCCTCTTAAGTACACCAAAACTGCTGTAAAAAGTAGCTTGCTTCAAAAATGATTACTTCCTCCGTGTGGCCTTGGACAGGAACAAATTTCTACCCTTCTTCAGAGTAATTTGCCAAGAGAGCTTTCTGCTTTCTGGAGGGCCTGCAAAACAGAGCTAGAGTCAAGTTGGGGCCCCCTTGCTGGCTGGAGCCACATCATCTGGCTCCGAACATGACACCCCAGATTGCCTCTGAGAGTTATATGGTCATATCGAGTAGGGACTCGCCCTCTGGATACTGGGTTTTAATGGGGTTTTAATGGGTTATTGTTTTATTGTATTACTAGCAAGAAAACCCATTGCAACCAGGAATGCAATGGGCACTAGGATCAAAGGGATATCGGCAGGTGCAGATCTCTCTCTCTCTCTCTCTCTCTCTCTCTCTCTCTCTCTCTCTCTCTCTCTCTCAGCAGGAACCATAGGATGAAATCCTATGGGAGGCTCCTTCATAGCAGGGAGGCAAGGGTTTGCAGTTTGGGGCTCATTTGCAGTTTGTCTTTGCTGTCTCTCCCTTGCAGCAGGAGCCATAGCAGGTAATCAGGGGTCCTTTGTGGATTGGCAGGGCTCTCTGTGTCTCTGTGTGTGTCTCTCAGCTGTCTGAGAGCAAATTGGCTAGTGTCCAGGGAAGGAGGGTGGGAGCTGGAGGGGGAGGGCCAATCAGGGTGCAGCCAGTTTTACTAGCCACACCCTGATTGGCCCTATTCCATCTTGGACAGCCAGGACACTCTTCACCCCCAGGGCTGTTTCACAAATATTAAGAGGAACAATGGATAACCCGCCGCGAGCCAATTGGGAGCAGTGGGCTAAAAATATAAACAAACAAACAAACAAATATGGAGACTCTCCTACAGGGGGCATCGAGCAAGATATTTAGATCAGGAACTTCCTGGTATTTCCTGGTATTTCCCAGTAATCTCTTCCAGTGTCCGGGCCAGGCACCAAAGACAGCCACTGCTCACCACGCAGCTCCAAAGTCAGCTGGTGGTAGTGGCAGGGCAAGCAGGACTGACCTCCCGCCCTGTCCATCTGCCGCCCCTCCCATTATGTGGAATGGGTGTCCACATAATGGGCGAGAATCCACTTGCCGCTAGATGTGTTTTAAACTGCAGTATGCTCATTTTGTCCCAGCCACTGCTGATGCGTTCCTTCTAGGTCACCCAAGATACCCTTGCTTCATCCTGGTGGGAAGTTTCTTCTCTCACCACAGTCAAACCAGCTGGGCCACACAGTCCAAAGCACATGCCTTCTCCTGGTTTCCTCTGGCAAACATGGAGGGTTTTATTTCCCACAGAGTGGGAGTTTTGCTGCTTTTGCCTAAGGATACAGCGGCAGGGTAGGACAGGCCTGTGCCTCGGCTGCCATTGTACCCCAGTCCCTCTTGTGACTTTGTCAATATGACGTGGCATTGGTGGTCTGGGGTGGCTGAGAGCCCACTGGCCCAACCAGGGGAGAGGGTGCTTGAGCCCCTCAGCTCTCCCAAATTTTACACCTCTGGTTGTGGAGTCGCCAGGTTCCCCTTGGCCACTGTCAGGGGGAGGGGCAAAGGATTGCCAGACCCAGGTCAGGAAGCCCCTGGAGATTTGGGGTGGCAGCCTGGGGAGGGCAGGGACCTCAGAGGGGCACCCATTTTCTCCAGGGGATCTGATCTTGGAGCTGGAGATGAGCTGCCATGCCAGGGGATCCCCAGCCCCACCTGGAGGTTGGCTTCCTGGCCAGTAGGGCTGCTAACTGAAGGGCAGCTGTAAGTCCCTCAGAGTCAGGACAGCAAGAGGGCTGATTTCTCCCCTGCCTAAAGGTCAGTAAGATGGGGCAAAAGCACCACAACTAAAGGCAAAAGGGATTCTTCCCACAGCTGCAGAGGGCAGCCATGTTGGGCTGCAGCAAAATGGATAGCACCTGGGAGGCCCAGAGAGCACTTCACATGTTCCCTCACTTGAATCTAGTTGTCCCCATGGCTGTTATTCCACCATAACTACTGCCAACTCCTTAGTCACAGAACAGTTCTCCCACAAGCACAGAGGAAGAAGCAGAACCCCCAGCAAGGTGTTCCTTGTTTAGCCACCTGAGACTGCACTGGGCGTAGCTTTCACATTGGCCCCTGAATTGCAGGTGAGCTCCCAGGCCTACCTCCGGTCCACCCAGGAGGGCTTTGGGGGTCTTGTTCGGACAGCCGCCCATCGCAGCATAAAGTTATTGCCCCACAAGTTCTCCATGGGTGAAAAGGGGAGGAGGGGGTCACACAGCAGTGGCTGTGCTGGGGCTTGTGACACCCGCAGGGCCAAAATGCAGGGGGAAAGCTGGCTGGGAAAGCTGGCTGGATCCCACCCGCGAGTTCCCCTGTTCTTGCCATGATGTGCTGCTTCGTTTCCTTTGGGGCTTTTGCTTTCGTGTGCTTTCCTTTGCCAGTCATGTAACAGTCTCATGTGCTTTGACCCGGCTTAGGAGTCATCAATTTCTACCGAACTCACTCCCATGATACTTACTTAGTCTATTTCTAGGATGCCTCTCCCATCTTGCAGCAACTAAAAACAATAAAACCATACAAAAAAAACATTTAAAATCCAACATCCTCCTACCCCCCAGAGGGGATGTTCCAGATAAGAAGCTCCGGAGGAGGGGCGAGATTTTCTGTCGGCCTGACCTCAACCAAAAGCCTAGAGCTCCAGGCCCAGCAGAACTGAATTAGCTCCCCCAGAGTCCTTAGTTCTTCTGGGAGCACATTCGTGGTCAAGGCCAGGCAAATTTCCCATGGTCCAGGGACCACCAATCTATTTGCACCCACGGAGCGAAGAGACCTGTGGGGGGTGTAGGGAGGCAGACTGTCCCACAAGTACACTGGCCCCAGACCGCAGATGGCCTTAAAGGTTAATAGCAGCATGTTGAACTTGATCTGGTATTCAGCTGGTAACCGATGTACCTGCCTCAGCACCAGCTGGCTATTGGCCCTCCAAGATGTTCTTGTAAGGACTCTAGAAGCTGCATTTTGAACCAGTCAAGGCCAAGGGAAGGCCCATGTAGAGCGAGTTAAAGAAATCCAGTCTGGAGGTGACCATCATGTGGGTCACTGTGGCCAAGTGTTCTGGGGTCAGATAGGGCACTAGTAGCTTTGCCTGGCATAGCTGAAAGAATGCCATCTGGGCTACTCTCGTGACCGGAGTCTCCACACCCAGATTCCTGGCTGAGTATGAGGTCTTCAATTACATTCTATCCAGGTTGGGCAAATATGCTTCCTGCTCTGACCCTTTCCTACTGAACCACAGGACCTCCGTCTTGGAGGGGTGGAGTTTCAGCTGGCTTTTCCAGAGGCATATCACCGCTGTTTCCACACAACTGGCAAACGTTTCAGGAAGGATTCAGGGCAACCATCCATCAAAAGGTAGAGCTGGGTGTCGTCAACTGGTGACAGCTCAGTCCAAAACTCGGTCCCAGCTGGCTCAGAGAGTGCATGAAGATATTAAGCAACGTGGAGGAGAGTATCACCCCCTGTGGAACCCAACATGGGAGATGGTACCTGAAAGATTGCTTCCCCCCTACCACGACCCCCTGTGTCCGGTTCTGGAAAAAGGAGATCAGCCGTTGATGGACTGAAGCTTAGTGGGCTCCCAAGAGTAAAAGTCCAGCCTATCCACAACGTCAGGACCCCAAGCACAGAGCCAAGGGGCCCTTTACGAATCCCAAGCACCTTGTGGATGCTGGCAGTCTCCCGTCCGGGCTCTCTCCATAACAGAATCTCCATCTCAGCCCCAGGAACTGGCCTGAAAGATCTCAAATTAGGGTGAGGCATGACCCCCATAGCCTGTGGGGGTCTAGGCTCTGGTACATACACAGGCCAGCGCAGAGAACGCCAACCTTGGCTGCCTTCTCCATGCCAGCCTACAGCTTCCAGGCAGTCTCTCTCCTTCTCTCGAGTGTAGTCGGTTGGTCTGTGGAGGAGTTGAAGCCAATCAGCCAACCTTCGTTTTTATCCAGTTTTAACCATACAGTACTGTACACCACGTTCTTCACTGCTCTAGGTGGTTACGGGTAGTAATGCAGCGTTTCTTCAACTAAAATGGAGCATCTCTCAATGCTGCTACCTCCAGTGCTGCCATGTCCCACACCATCTTCATCATCATCATCATCATCATCATCATCATCATCATCATCAGTGCTCTGGCCTTGGCCAGCTGAAGTGGTCCGTCTGGAATGCTGTAGTGGCAAGGGGAGCTTTTGTGGGCTTTGTGTGAGAACCGGTCCTGAGAAGATGTGCTGCACCCAACCGTTTTCATGCCATAATTTGAACTGCAGGGAGGGACTGCGAGGAACCATAGACTTATGCTTGTTTGCCTGTAAAGCAGTTGTGCCCTCTCAATAAAGAGATTTCATTTCTGCAAACAAGTCTACATATTGGAAGTTTGCCTGGGAGCTGACACCCACAGCGGGAAAATTTTGAGAAGAACTTTCCTGTCTTTGGGAGAAGAGAAGGCTCTTATTTGCACTTGTAGTAAGTGGTGGCTGGGAGGGAAAAGATACCTTCTAGTCAGGTGGGCTGAGGTTATCAGCTGTCCTGAGATTCACCCATTGGGAGCTGAAGGGATGTCCTTGGCAGGATCTCAGGGTCAGTCCTGGAGGGACACGAGGGCTGGCTGTGAGTGCCTTAGGACAGACTGAACCTTGAAGTGGCCTGCTTTTCGTTGTCTAAAACAGTCAAGGCGGTCTGTTTCTGATTGTGAGAATTGGTGTGTTTTGTGGTGCCAAACTGTGACCAAAATATTATTTCTCCAGTGGACTTTGTGAGACTCTTCTCTCTTAGCTAGTCATCTGCTTATTACTGCAGTGATAGCCTCCGTTACCAAAGAAATAAATAAATTCTGAAACCAAAGGTTTTCCTTCAATCTTGCCTCATCAGCCTTGAGTACAAAGAACATCTTCTTTATTGACTTTGCAATCTTGCAATAACAACAGCAACAAGGCAAAGATTGTAACTTGAGAGAAAACGCCTTAGGATTGTCTCTGCTACAACAAAATCATTAAAATCTTTCATTTTCCACCACCTTTCTTGTCAGCATCTGCATGGTAAAACTAGATAACTTTTATAAGAGAGCCAACTTGGTGTAATAGTTGAGAGTGTGGACTTCTAATCTTGAGAGCCTGGTTTGATTCCCCACTCCTCCTCCACATGCAGCCATCTGGGTGACCTTCAGCTTGCCACAGCACTGATAAAACTGTTCTGACCGAGCAGGAATATAAGGGTTCTCTCAGCCTCACCTACCTCACAAGGCTGTAAACTGCACAGAGCTTTTATTCTAATCCCAGGTCGACTCAGTCTACACAGAATGCGATTTCTGTTTGGATTTGGGGTGATTTAAAGTTTCCTTCTGCAGCAAGAAGAATTGATCTAGAGTGACCCTACCTTTATTGTGCGATAGAGTGCTTTTAACCCTCAATATTTCTCAAATCCGGATTGGGAAAGCAAGCTCCGTGGTAGAGAACCTCTGATAGGCCACAACTGCTCATGTGACAAGCTTGCCTTAAAGGAGAAGCTCCTAATTTCTCTCAACTTCTGTCGGTCCTGGATTTTTTCTCCTTTCTCTGCCTTTTTTGATCCTCTCCCCCCCCCCCCCCCGCTCTACAAGAAAAGAAAGAGGCTCCCTGCTTGGCTCCTCTCCCCCCCCCCTTCAAGAAAAAAAAGAAAGAGGCTTGGCTCCCCCCCCCCCTTCTGAACTACCCTAACCACATGCAGAACACTTTCCTGTTTCAATGGGGAGGGGGGGAGAGGAAGATCCGAGTTCAAAGCGATCTGGATTCAACAGGACTGACAATGGAATAAACAAAGTAAGTGCAGACTCTGCCAAGGTGTCTGTTGTCGGGAGAGGAAAGTGAAGGCGACTGTAAGCCACTTTGAGACTCCTTTGGGTAGAGAAAAGTGGCATATAAGAACCAACTCTTCTTCTTCAGTAATATCAGGGCTCTCAGCCTCACAGGGTGTCTGTTGTGGGGAGAAGAAAGGGAAGGTGAATGTAAGCCACTTTGAGACTCCTTTGGGTAGAGAAATGTGGCATATAAGAACCAACTCTTCTTCTTCAGTAATATCAGGGCTCTCTCAGCCTCACAGGGTGTCTGTTGTGGGGAGAAGAAAGGGAAGGAGACTGTAAGCCGCTTTGAGCCTCCTTCGGGTAGAGAAAAGCGGCATATAAGAACCAACTCTTCCTCTTCAGTAATATCAGGGCTCTCTCAGCCTCACCTCCCTCACAGAGTGTCTGTTGTGGGGAGAGGAAAGGGAAGGCAACTGTAAGCCTCTTTGAGCCTCCTTCAGGTAGAGAAAAGCGGCATATAAGAACCAACTCTTCTTCTTCTTCTTCTTCTTCTTCTTCTTCTTCTTCTTCTTCTTCTTCTTCTTCTTCTTCTTCTTCTTCTTCTTCTTCAGTAATACCAGGGCTCTCTCAGCCTCCCCTCCCTCACAGAGTGTCTGTTGTGGGGAGAGGAAAGCCACTTTGAGACTCCTTTGGGTAGAGAAAAGTGGGTAGAGAAGGCAATTCTTCTTCTTCTTTTTCTTCTTCTTCTTCTTCTTTATGTAGTCTAAACAAATTCACAGAAGAGGTCAAGTAGTGGATGGAACATGTATGTGGCTCTCAGACCTTCTGACTTGCCAGGAATTCAGAAAAGCAGCTCAAGTCAGGGCTGATGCCTTTGGGCTCCCTGGGGTAACATTTGTGACATGGTGAACAGTGCTTTGCATGTTCATCCCTGGCTGTTTCCACTCCAATTCCATGTGTTCCCTGGAGGGATGAACTATATTCTTGATATAAATCTGATAGCTTTCAAAGGATGCTTTGTTACACCAAGCGTTCAGCACCAGATCACTGCCTCTGAAGTCATAAATTGTACCGGCTGCCTTGGGGTTAACTTTGAGCCCCACTCGATGGAAAGATTTTTTTATTGTTTTTTTATTGGCAAAGAGCATGGGGGGGTGCCCCAGCAGTGGGCGGGTGGAGTGGTTAACCCTTCCCTTCCTCCAAACTTCAAACAAACATGGATACCGTTCCCATTTGCTCCATTGGAGGAAACACATAAACTTCTTTCCCTCGGTAGAAGTGGTGGCTGCTCTACAATGGACATTAGTCTCTGTGTCTGTGTGTGCTTCTGTGCGCACGCACACGCAGAAGCCATCCAGTCACTGCCCACTAATGGTGACTATGAATTAATGCCCTCTAAAATGTCCTCTGGCTCAGAACTTGTGGCAACCTGGACTGAGTCAATCTGTCTCCTGCTGGGCCCATCTCTTTTTGTCACCTAGACACTTGGACATCATCAAATGGACCACACAGGAACCAAATTGACTGTATCTTATGCAGCCAACAATGGTCCAGTTCAATCCTTGCTGTAAAAACATATCCAGATGCTGATTGCGGTTCAGATCATGAACTGCTACTGGCTAAAATCAAAACAAAACTCCACAACATCAAGAGAATGTCAGGAAGTTAGATGAAAATAAAATTCACTCACATATCAAAATCTGTTTAGGATTCCCAGCCGAAAATGTGGTGAAACCTACTTTGACCAGGGCCTTTTTTGCTTTGGCCCAACCTGGTGGAACACGGCCAAAAAAGATCTGGGCCCTGTGGGGTCTTAACTAGCTTCCACCAGGTATGTGGTCGGGGCCTGGAGAGACCCTCAAGAAGTGCTGACCCTGCTGCTGGAAAAGACTATTTTTTAAAGGATTTTATGGTAATACTAGGGGCAAAGCCCATTGTATTCAAGAATACAACGGGCGCTAGAGCTTGGCAGTGGGAAGAGGAAGGGGAGGAGTTGTCCAGTCTGTAAGGGCATGGGGTTGAATGTGTGTGTTGTGTGGGAGGTTGTGGTGGCGTGGTGGCAAATGAGGGCCAATGGATGTGGAGATATGGGTGTCAAGAACCTGTGGTCAAGAACAAACTTCACGCGTTTGTTGAGTGTGGGAGAGGACTGACCTTTGGGAATTTTGGCATAGTGGTTACAGATGAGCTTTCCAGAGCCATGTCCTCAGATATGTGAAGGGAAAATCAGACTGGAGACTCTTCTAAGGGGAAGATTACATGGCAACCAATTCCTCCCAGTTCTGCGTCATTTCCCTTCTTGTGTGAATTCACTGAAATGCCTCTCTGCCCTAATACACAGTACACAGGTGTCCACCCTGTTTCTTCTTTTCCATTTTTTCACTGTTGATAAAATGTTATGTGCCCACATGCTTCTTTCATGGTTGCTCCTTAGAAGAACAGATTTTTGTACCCTATTGCTTACTGCCCAAAGGAATCTCAAAGTGGTTTACAAACACTTTTTCCATTCATCTCTCCACAATAGTCAACCTGTGAGGTATGTGGGGTTGTGAGAGATCTGAGAGAACTGGGAATGGGCCGCAGTGACCCAGCAGGCCTCAGGTGTCTCAAAGCATTTTCCAATCATCTTCCCTTTCTCTCCCCATAGCAGACTCCCCATGAGGGAGGTGGAGTAGCGAGCCTCACAGGGAAGCTGGCAACCCTAAGAGGAAGACTCTCTGTGCACACCTTAGTACGTTTTTTTTATATTGTGTTTTTATTTGCCAGGCCAAGGTTATTTGCCAGGCCAATAAGTCATTTCAGTTAACATGTGTCTCCAGACATTTACTTGTTCTCTATTTGCAGTTTCAGGCTGTAAATATTTATTTAGATCTTTCTGCACTTTCCAGACTCACAGGACTGATGTTGGTCTGCCTGTCTGCACCCCAGAATTCAAACAGTTGCTGGTAAGGGCTGTCCATAACCCATAGGCCAGGAGGGACACCCCTGCACCACTCCCTACCAACTGAAGGCAAAAATGGCTCCATTGAAGGCTGGACTCTGAGGTATTGTATGATTTTGAAGTTCCACCTCCAAACCTCCAGGAATATTTCCAACCCAGGGGTAACCAACCTCCAGGTGTGGCCTGGAGAGCTCCTGGAATTGCAGCTCACCTGCAGAGTATAAAGATCAGCTCCCCAGGCAGAAAGGGCTACTTTGGACAGGGTTGTGGTAGAGAAGAAACATTTAAGGCCTCCCACACAGGTTGTTGTTGAATTGAAAGACTTGAGGCCTACTGTACAGGGTTGTTGTGCAGATGAAACAGGAGACAAAAGAGCCAGCTTCCTCTGCAGAATAACGCTGTGCAGTGGCCTCAAATCTGCAGAGAGTTGCAAAGAAGAAAGACACATGGCTTGGCTGTGTCTAACCTCTGGGCAGAGCAGTATTTTAAGTGAGAAGGGGCTTTTCTGTGGCCTCCCTGTCAGGCAACTGTTTGGCAGAAGGGGAAAGTCCGCCCACTCAAAAGGAAGGCCTTCAGGCTCCCCTGCGTTGTTCTTTGAAGGAAAATGCCTCCCTCCCCTCAGTCAGAGGCTCCTTTGCAGAATGCCTGAAGGTGGGGGGGGGGGAGATCTCCTGCCAGCTCTGTCAGGGTTCTGAGGCAATTTGCAGTTGGACATGACAGTTAGGACAGCCTTGGGGCGAAAAGGGCTGGTGCAGCCTGTGTTCTCATCCCCCTTGGCAGCCCTACTGACCTCCTCTCCCTGCGGTGGTCAGGAGCAGACTGGCAGCCAGACTGGGCTGGGTGAATGGAATTTTGGTCTGTCCTGGTGAGGGGCCAATAGGAAGGCGCTTCACGCGCCTCCCCATTGGCCGCTTGGCCCTTCAGTGGCACTTGGAGGGGCAAATCAGGAGCCGCTTCGTGTCTCCTGATTCGCCCCTCCGAGTTTTTATCATGGACAGAGCCCACCCTAACTCCTCCCCAATAGACCTTAGAGCTTTACTTTATAACCGCAGGAGCGGTTAAAGATGGTATACAATCAATAAATTCATAAAAACCTAAAAACCCACCCCAAGCTCCATCAGAAGAATGGGGTATAAAATTGTTGTTGTTGTTGACTTTATAAATGATGTTGTTGTTATAAATGACATGTAGCATCTTCTCTGCTTGATTTAGGTTTCGACATAGAGGAAATAATCCCTGGGTTTGAGGAATGAATCTTCTTATAAAGTAGCAAATGCTGCCCTCTACTGGTTATGTACCCCTTCAATTTTAAAATCTGTGATGAGTCCAGCATTTCGTTGACCTCTGCAGTTCATACATTGTTACCATCTTTTGAAAAGCAAAAATGAAGACATAGTTCCCAAGTGACTGCTTCAAACAAGTGATCTCTATGACAAATCTTATTTTAAATACCTAATTAGGATTATCATTGGCAGTATTTGGTTATGACACAGTCTACTGATGTAACAGAATTGTTTTTTGCTATATATTCCCTGTCACGGAAGAAATTCATAGTCTGACGAAGAATGCATGCACTGAATAAATCTTTGTTGGTCTTAAAGGTGCTACTGGACTCTGATTTTATTGTGCTACAGACCAACATGGCTACCCATTTGAATCTAGGAATATTCCTGTGATTGCTTACAATAAGCAGACTTTATTGAAGAAAAATCTCTTTATTGAAAGAGATAATGAAGCAAACATCTCAGAACCTTTGCTAAGACTGATGCCCCTTGGACTGTTGCCCCTAATCAATCTCCAGTCCCTGCAGTTCCCCCCAAGCATCCATTTGGGCTCAAAACCTTCCAGATGTCATCCCACGTAGTTAGACCTGAAAACAAAAGTTAGACACAACTGGCATATCAGGCTCACAGGTTATAGCTGAGAAGCAGGAAAAGAACTCACTCCAGTGCACCTAATTAGCCATTAACATCCCCAGCTGCTTTAGGGCCTACAGGTGTTTGTGATCAGTCCAGACCTCAAATGGCACAGCCCCATCCTCTTCCTAGCCAATGCCCTCACTTAGTTACCTTAATGGCCACTGATTCTTCTCCTAAACAGTCCAGTTCCACTCAGTGTCATTACACTCCTTAGAGAGGTAGATGCAGGGGTAGAGGTGATGCTCCTGCCCCCACCAGAGTGGGATCACTCCATATCTACATCACTTGAATCAACTTGGACAATGAACTGCTCTGTTAGGTTGGAACTTGCCCTTTGGTACTTGGTACTCCATTGCAAAAAGTGCTACACTCAATATGTCAGCGAATTTGGAAAACTCAACAATGGCTACAGGATTGGAAAAGGTCAGTTTACATTCCAATCCCAAAGAAGGGCAATGCCAAAGAATGTTCAAGCTACCACACCATTGCACTCATTTCTCATGCTAGCAAAGTTATGCTCAAAATCCTACAAGCTAGGCTCCAGCAATATGTGGACCGAGAACTTCCAGAAGTACAGGCAGGATTTCGAAGAGGCAGAGGAACTAGAGATCAAATGGCCAACATACGCTGGATCATGGAGAAAGCTAGGGAGTTCCAGAAGAACTTCTACTTCTGCTTCATTGACTATGCTAAAACCTTTGATTGTGTGGAGCACAACAAATTGTGGCAAGTTCTTAAAGAGATGGGAATACCAGAGCATCTTATTTGTCTCTTGAGAAACTTACATGCAGGTCAAGAAGCAACAGTGAGAACTGAACAGGGAGAAATATCAACAACCTCAGATATGCAGATGATACCATTCTAATGGTAGAAAGTGAAGAGGAACTAAAGAGCTTGTTGGTGCAGGTGAAGGAGGAGAGTGCAAAAGTTGGCTTAAAACTCAACATCATGAAAACGAAGATCATGGCATCTGGCCCTCTCAATTCCTGGCAAATAGATGGGGAAGAAATGGAGATAGTGACAGTTTTTATTTTCCTGGGCTCCAAGATCACTGCAGATGGGGACTGCAGCAAAGAAATTTAAAGACCCTTGTCCCTGGGGAGGAAAGCTATGGCAAATCTAGACAGCATCCTAAAAAGCAGAGACATCACCCTGCCAACAGAAGTGTGTCTAGCCAAGGCTATGGTCTTCCCAGTTGCGATGTATGGCTGCGAAATTTGGACCATAAGGAAGGCCGAGCGTCAAAGAATTGAGGCTTTGGAACTCTGGTGCTGGAGAAGACTCTTGCGAGTCCCTTGGACCAGTGGTCCCCAACCTGCGGTCTGCGGCCCGGTGCCGGGCCGCAAAGGCCTTGGTGCTGGGCCGCGGCTCCTTCTTCCCTCCCCCCCCCGAAGTGAGAAGCTCACCAGGCTGCGAGCAAATCGGCCGCCAAAGCGCCCGATTAGCTTGCGGCCCGGCAAGCTTCTTATTTTTGAGGGGAGGGAAGAGAAGCTTGCCGAGCCGTAAGCTAATCGGCTGCTTTAGCGGCCAATTTGCTGGCGCCCCGGAGGGGCTGGGAGGGGAAGCTGCGGCCGTCGGCATGGCGGCGGCGCAAACGCGCATGCGCGGACTGTCGCACATGCGCATTTGCGCCCCTGCTGGGCCCCTGGGCCGCCCTCTCCCCCAACTACGCCGCAGCGGGAGAAAGCTTGCGGACCGCTGCCTTGGACTGCAAGATGAACAAACCGGTCAGTCCTAGAGGAGATCAGCCCTGCCTGCTCCTTAGAAGGCCAGATCCTGAAGATGAAACTCAACTACTTTGGCCACCTCATGAGAAGGAAGGACTCCCTGGAGAAGAGCCTAATGCTGGGAGCGATCGAGGGCAAAAGAAGAAGGGGACGACAGAGAATGAGGTGGCTGGATGGAGACACTGAAGCAGTCGGTGCAAACTTAAATGGACTTCGGGGAATGGTAGAGGACAGGAAGGCCTGGAGAATCATTGTCCTTGGGGTCACGATGGGTCGGACACGACTTTGCACCTAACAACAACAACAACTCCATTGCAACTTACCACTTGGTTTTCATGCTCTCTTCCCATGCCTCTTAGTTTTTAGCAGGTTTGTCAATGGGAGGACTATCTGTGCAAAGTTGGTGAAGAAATCCCAATAGAAATTTGTGTAGCCAAGAAAACTCTGTAGCTGGCATCTGGTGTGCGGCAGGATCCACCCTAATGCATCTCTGACAGGGTCCATCTCGAACCCTAGCTGGATGTCCTATACCCCAGAAAGTCTAATCAGTCACACTTGGACAGCTCTGCATACAGGTGGTTCTTCTTCAGATGTTGTAAAACCGCCTCTATCAGTCTGATGTGTTTGCCCATGGCCTCCAACTATATTAAAATATCATGTAAATAAACAAATACCCCTTTCTGTAACACATCACTTAACACCTCATGAATACCTCTCAGAATGAAAGGCTTGATCAAATACTCAAATTGTCCCAATACACTTCTCTCAGGTCCAATTAGTAAAAATCCACCCCTTCCCCAGGCTTTAATCAGAGGAAGTGGGTAGGCATTGGACGTGGGTCATCATACAACAGAGGCCGATCAAGGAAATCAGAGATCAGACCCTCTTGAAAAATCTTGACCTTGGTTTCCTCGGATCACTCATGGACCTTGCTGGCCAGCCAACAGAACTGTCCAGCATAACATGCCACTGATCAAGAACCTTGCTTCAGTTGCTGTAGATGGGAGGGGGTCTTTGAAACAGTTGTGCAGAGCTTGCATTGATATGCCAACATTCTTCAGATGCCCCCATATTGAATAAATCCACTCCATGGCTTCCTCTTCCAAGTAGGCTCCCATGTAGGAGACACGGCTGGCATACATCTCAACCATGCACACATGTTCCCCCATGAACAAGGCCACCTGCATGATGAAGTAGAAGAGTTCTCCAGGCTCCCATCAAACACCACTCTCAGCTTCCATGACACGGCCAGCATTCCCGGGCAGCCGGGGCAACTGGAATGCCAGGTCAACCCTGATTGGGGTCAGTGGGATGACCCTCTCTCCCTCCCCCCACTGGGTGCATGAGGTACACTGTTTGTGGCTCTGGTGCTCCTGCCTTCTGGGCCATTGCCATCAATACTTCCGTCAGCTAGCAAACCTGGCCCCAGAGCTCCTCCATCTCCTGCCAAAGGGAAAAACCTTCCCAGTCTGTCATGGCGTGGGCCTGATCCACTGGCCTGTCCCTAACTGCGAATTCTCAGTTGTAGGTTGAACTTTCCTGTGGTAGATGGCAAACTGTCACCAGCTGAATAGTTGCTCTGGAGAATTGCCATCTGACGGCCCCCACCCTGAACTTCCAAGACTGGGCACCTACTGTGAGGTTACTGGTAACGAGCTTGGTCACTCTACACCCCTTGGCCACCCCCACCCCCAGTCTGGCCTTTGGTTGGGGTCTTCAGGGTCTTCCTGTTCGTCAGGATCAGGCACCTTCTCATTCTCATGGTATAACAAAGCAAGCATCTCAGAAGCTTTGCTGACGCCCTTTGGCTCTGTTGCCCCTTATCAATCTCCCATCTCTGCAACTCCCCGATGCCACCCTCCATAGTTAGTCCCAAAAACTAAAATTAGACAAACTGGTTCTTCAGACCCACAAGTCTGGGGAGTAATATCAAAATGTCAGATGCGTTATGGCTGTATTCCCAACCACAGGCACACTCCTCTAACCCAGCTATGTTCACACCTACACTAATCAATAATACAAGATCTGGTGGCCCTTCCTTGACTCCCCA
Source organism: Paroedura picta (assembly GCF_049243985.1). Classification (NCBI taxonomy): domain Eukaryota; kingdom Metazoa; phylum Chordata; class Lepidosauria; order Squamata; family Gekkonidae; genus Paroedura; species Paroedura picta. The sequence continues at coordinate 122,416,030 of NC_135374.1, read as the reverse complement.
GGGAATTGCTGATTGCCACTGTGGGATGGTAGGTGAATTTCCTCCAGGCCAGGCTGGATTCTGGAGATTTTTGATGGGGGGGGGGGGTCACATGGGAATGAAATTGGGGTCACAGGTTGGGCAGGTAGCTGTGCAGGGGGTTGGACAAGATGACCCTGGAGGTCCCTTCCAACTCTATGATTCTATGAAACAAATGGCAAACACTTGTGGATGCAGGGTTTTGACAATCCCTAACCTCCTAACCCCAAAAGAGGACATTTTCATCAGTTTTCGCTACACTGCTGACTCATGTTCAGTGTCTGGTCTACTAAGACCCCCAGATCCTTTTCACATGTACTACTGCCCAGACAAGTCTCGCCCATCCTATAGTGACGCATATGATGTTTCCTACCTAAATGAAGAAATTTACATTTAGCATTATTAAAATTAATTTTATTCATTTTCGCTCAGTTTTCTAGCTGTCTTCTGGTATGTTTGCTACCCTTCCAAATTTAATAAGTACCCCTCTATTCCTTCATCCAAATCTGTTCCACTTAATATTTCTGGTAAGGTCAAGGAGGAGGAGCTGGTCTCATGGCTTAAGTGCCACTCAGCGCTTTAACATCCACTCAAGGTGGTTGTCCCGCCCCTGCCTCCTCCTCCAACTGGCTTGCATGTCTGTCTGGTGGCCAGCCAATCGCCTTCCGTCCCCCACCCTGACTACTCTCTCCTCCTTCCGGTTCCCTCTGAGGCTTCAGATCCCTGCCACATGAGAGCTGCCCCTGCGGGTGAGTGCCCTGCCCAGGGGCCTCCAGCCTGCAGCCTTTCCAAGCCCTGGGGGGAGGGAGAGGCTATCCACAGAGTTCTCCCACCCCACCCCACCTAATCTAGCACCTATTGTATTCCTGAATGCAACAGGCTCGGCCCCTAGTCATTTATAAATATGTTGAACAACACAGGGCCCAGGACAGATCCCTGAGGCACTCCACTTGTCACTCCTTTCCAAGAAGATGATGAACCATTTACAAGCACCCTTTGGGTGCCATCTGTCAACCAGTTCTCAATCCACCTAACAGTAATAGGTTCCATACCTCATTTCACCAACTTGCCAATAAGAATATAATGCAGTAATAGGATCCATACCTCATTGTACCAACTTGCCCTTGTTGGCATGGGCTGCCCATGTCTCCCCTTGGAGGGGGGAGGAATGGGAAGGCGACTGTAAGCCGCTTTGAGCCTCCTTCGGGTAGGGAAAAGCGGCATATAAGAACCAACTCTTCTTCTTCTTCTTCTTCTTCTTCTTCTTCTTCTTCTTCTTCTTCTTCTTCTTCTTCTTCTTCTTCTTCTTCTTCTTCTTTGTCCGAACCAGACCTCCCCAGGTGGAAGGCTGCCTCTGCTTGGGCCACTCAGTCTTAGCATGTTGGGGAGATGCTGGCAGAGGGAGGAATCCCAGGGCGGCCGGCTGGAAACCTCCAGCTGCAAGTCCTTGTGAATGATTTCTGAGCTGGTACACGTTATGATTGGAGTAGTCATTAATGTACGCTGCCTCTGTTCAACCACCTTTAGGCACATTACTAAATATAATAATACAATGTACATAATAATTATAAAGAAAAACTGGAATGTTACGTTCAAAGCTATCCTAGTTACATGTCAATTATTTATAACATAAAGCAATTATTTTCTTAACAAATATTCAGTTACAGACTGAAGGCTGAAGCAAAAAGAGAACTTGTATTTGTGAACAGTAGGATGAACAACAAGATAATGAGTGCAAAGCAAGAGCGTTCTCCCCCCCCCCCCCGCACAAGGGAACACGACGTGGCTGCTCAGGTTCCCTTCGGTTGATCTCTTTTAATTACGCTGTAACCATGTTGTGACTCACAACACAGTCTTGAGGAGTCTGTTGTTATCCTCTTCTGGAAAACGACAAAGGGAAACATACCAGGAGAAAAAATCTCAGTGTAGTTTTTTTCAAGTGAATATATATTGTTAAAGAAACAAAAACTTGCACTTAAGGAACAAACTAAAATATTATTAATTCATCTCCTTCTGCAGGGGTCAAAACCCCGACCTTACAGGAGGGCCCATTTGGCCAAGGAAGCCGCGTATCGTCCCAAGGGGTTTCTTGGATTCCCACCAAGGTCCAGTCAGTCAGTCAGTCCCCCCGAGGAGCTCTCTCAAGGCGGCCGCCTGGCTTTCCACCTGCTGAAGGCGCCGTTGGCCCTGCCTCTGGCTGGCCTGCAACTTAGTCACCTGGCAATGCAACCGTTTTAGGATAGCGCCACACCTTTTATTCTCCACCTGTTAAGGTAAGCACAAAATACTGAGAACCACCAAATACAACATGCAACATTTGGGATTTCATAGATTATTAAAGACTTCAACAAAAAGCCATACTCGAAATTTGAAGTGCAACAAAAATGGAATCAACACATGGAAATGGGTGGTTTACTCATAATGCATAATTTCACCTAACCTGCAGTTCTTCCAGTTCTTCTACCAACATTAATTGGAGAGGTATTCCAATGGGCTTGGTGTTTGACATGAGTGATTCTTCAGGGCTGCCTTTGATGGACCCCTTTGAGTTATTTATTTATTTATTTATTTATTTAGATTTCTAAATTACTGGTATAAAGAATCTTAAGATTTCAAAATAGCTTTGAGTCTCTCCTACTGCCTGCAATGAACGCAAGGGCTGACTGATGCGGTCATCTATGGACTCAGCCCAATCCCTGATCGCTGGTGGGCTAAACAGAAGTTGAGCAAGAGGCCAGTGGGGCACGGCCAGCATACTAATGACTTCTCAGCCCCAGAGAGCAGATTCCTGTACACACGGATCTGAAAATCAAGTAAAGCAGCAGGTTTCCAGCAGTGGGCTCTGGAGAAGAAGAAGAACAGTCACCCAGCCCCACTTTGGGGCAGTCCCCAGGCAGGTAAATGAAATCTCCTCAGCATCATCAGATCAGCTCTCGCCACTCCTGCAATTCAGCATCATGTTGCCATTTTTGTCATCAGTCCTACTTTGTGCTGGGGTTTGGACCAGACGGCCCCATCCAACTCTATGATTCAGTCAGCTGCTCAAACCAGTAGTTACCTGACCAGGACCTGGGTTCCGGTGGTGGAGAGAGAATCATCAGAATACAGGGAAGGCCACTGTTGTACATCAGGGGAAACAGCCAGATGCTAGTGGATTTGCTCCCACAGCTGGGTGACCTTGGGCTCACCACAGCACTGAGAAAACTGCTCTGACCGAGCAGGAATATCAGGGCTCTCTCAGCCTCACCTCCCTCACAGGGTGTCTGTTGTGGGGAGAGGAAAGGGAAGGCGACTGTAGGCCACTTTGAGCCTCCTTTGGGTAGAGAAAAGTGGCATATAAGAAACAACTCTTCTTCTTCTTCAGTATTATCAGAACTCTCTCAGCCTCACCCACCTCACAGGGTGTCTGCTGAGGGGAGAGGAAAGGGAAGGCAACTGGAAGCTGCTTCTTCTTCTTCTACTACTACTACTACTACTACTACTACTACTACTACTACTACTACTACTACTACTACTACTTAATTTTTGTGGGAGCCTAGGAAATGTGCATGTTTTTCCCATCCTGTGAAGACTCTGGGTCAACTAAAAACAGAGGCATAGAATCATAGAATTGGAAGGGACATCTAGGGTCCTGTAGGCCAACTGTCTGCAGAATGCAGGAAATTCATGACTACCTGCCCACCCACAGTGACCCCAATTCCATGTTCAGATGATGCCCCCCCCCCCCCAAAAAAACCCCTCTAGAATCCCTGGTCTGTCTGGTCTGGAGGAAATTTGCCTTCTGACCCCAAAGTGGCAATTAGCATTTTCCTGGGCACGCAAGCAAGGTCCACAGGAGCCAAGCTCAGGCAAGCATGACTAGAAGTTTCCAGTTATGACTACTTGGTTTTCACATACATGTTTGTGAGATAGTGAACTCGTCCAATTAAGATTTGTGTTCAGACTATTGGGATTATGCAGAGATTAGCATTTATACTAATGCATAAATTCCCACAATGCATAAGCCACAACAGGGTGAGATACACACTCTAGTCAGAAGGCTGGAACTCACCTCAATTTCTTTTTGTAGCCTAGCTTGAATATTTTTTTCATCTTGGAGTGTATTTTGCTTTTGACAGACATCTTCTCTCAATATATTGATTTCACTTTCTAAAGATGCCATTTCACCCTATGCACAGGAGAGGGAATAGTACACAGTAAGAATGGTTCATATATATATATATATGTGTGTGTTGCTGATCACCCCAGTTCTGCTTCTGGGGGTCAAGGGAGCCTGGGGGAAAATCCCCTTTATGTCTGTGCCAATGGAAGTGCCTCTGCAAAAGGAGGGGCTGCCTACCAATCGGGTACCCTTTGTTGTTGCCCCCCCCCCCATCCCAGTACTTGGCTTCTGACTGGGGCCTTTTCTGCATGGGTGTTTGCCTTCACTTTTACTCTTCATTCCCGTCGTGTTTTTTTTCCCATTCTGCATGTCACCTCACTTTCACTATGCACGTGCACTATGCCTGGCTTTCTTTTCCTTCTGCACAGACTTTGCTCCCTTCAATGCAAAGTTAGTTTTCCGTCCACTGTTTCCCTGTTGTTTTAAATGATGTTATTGTGGTGGTTTCCCCTCTTGCTTCACATACTTCTCATTGGACAGTTCGGTAAACCCTGGGTTAGATGGCACTGTCCCTGTAGAGTTGGATCCCAATGTCAAGGTCTCATCTGATAATTCCCTACTAGGTATTGAGCCTGTATTGAGTGACTCAGTAAATAATAACTGTGAATTGATTTTAAAGCTGGTGGCAAGAACTGTTGACTTAATTTTTACAGGGATGAAGGATATTGATGCAAAACTAGCGCAGATAAACAAAAACTTATTAACCACCCATGAATCCTCTGACAGGAATGCTTCAGTTTGGAGTAAAGAAGTTAATGCCACCACAAATCATTATAAGGAATCTGATACAAATGAGCAACAGCAAAAATTAGTTCTTCAACGAACTAAAATCTGTTTATCAATCTTTAAATACAGAAACTTTCTCCCGCCCTGGCTGTCAAGTCACCAAATTAAAAAACACCTGACCCTGTTGCTAGGACTAAGTATTAATCAGATTGACTTGATCTCCTATGAAAATTTAAATATCTCTAAAACTTCACAAAGAGTAATTTTAAGCTTTAGGGGGACCAAACTCCCCATCCCTACTGTTAAATCAACGGAGCTACCTCCAATCCAAGGGAATAATTCCTTCAAGAGTATATTTACACCTCTTTACTGTCCCACTGTTGGCATCCTTTCAAAAGACAAATTACTTCAATAAGAAATCTAGGAACTTGAAGGAACCCAATGGACCCCGACATCAAAGCTCCCATCAGGAAAAAACAGCAAATACTAGGGAAGAAATGCCTAACTTTGAACAGAATCTTCTAAAAGTACTCTCAGATTCTGGAAATAAAGAACTCCATTTGCATGACAATTCCCTAGAGGAAAATGTGGTGTCCACCTTGCTTTCTCCTGAACTCCAAATTAATATAATTAATATAAATTAATATAATAACCGAACTAAGCAATTTAAGTAACAAACTGTCAAAGTTAATAAAACCTCACTCACCTACGCCTTCCTTAACTCCATCAATTACAATGGAGCAAGATCTCCCACTAATTGAGTTAATTGATCTAACTGAAACACATAATAGTATAGAGGTGAGTGTAACTAATGAAATCCAAGTGCACCCCCATTCTAACACTTTGACCCAATGTAAACTAAATTGTCAAAAATGGATGTGTAGTTCTAGACACCACTCTCAACACTATTGAAACATTGGCAACAGATGTTCAACCTGGAAGCTCCTCTATTCACTCAATTACTCCAGTAACTGACTCAAACTGACTAGAATTCAGACCTTCATCCTCTACCCTTCAAATACTGGCATGGAACATTGCAGGATGGCATTGTAAGAGGGGAGACACTGACTTTTGTTCATTCCTACAATCCTATGATATAATTCTCCTCCAGGAAACTTGGGTTCTAGGTGAAGTCCATTTACAAGGATACTACAATTTTTGCACCCCAGCCCTGGCATCACGAGGAAGAGGCAGAAACCGAATGGGCCTCTGCTTCCTTGTGAAAACAAATCTTAAAGAAACAACATCATATTTAGGTGACGCCCCCCCCCCCCATATGCCCAAGCTCTCTTAATTAATGCCAATCCAAGTATTATCTTAGTTAACGTCTATTTTCCCCCAATCTTGAAGGCTACTGAGGGATATTTAAACTGGGAAGAGGTGACACATTATATTGCAACCCTCAAAAGAGACCATCCACAGGCTGAATTAACAGGCTTATTGGAGATTTCAATGCTAGACCAGGAACCAAGTACCTAACAAATTCAAATCCAATAGGAATCAATAATAGATGTCTTTATCATGGAATAGACCCAAAATCCAACAGGGTGAGCACAAATTTTATCAAATTGTGCTCTGATATGAATTTAAAAATTCTAAATGGCTCTAAAAAATTCCCAAACTCAAATGAGTATACTCATCTTTCGACTAGAGGTAATAGCGTCATTGATTTCGTTTGTGTCTCCTGGTCCCTTGTTAGTCGGATCAGCAACTTTGTAGTTGGCAGTCGAACAGAAAGTGACCACATGCCTCTAATTCTCTCTGTTAAGATAGACTTGATGGACTCCTATTCAAAGGTAGACTCTGTAACTTTAGACTATCCCCTGAATTTTAGAAAATTAACTTGGGCTCCAATCTTGATCCCTCAGATTGAGCAAGTGATAAATTCTCCCCAAATGCAAGATTTGAGACATAAGCTCCTTACAGCAGACTCCATTAACTCTATTTTGCAACTGTATGAGTCAGTCATTGGGCTTTTTTATCACCTATCAAAACCTCCCAACCCCTACTTGGTTTGATAAAGAATGCTTATTGGAAAAGAAACTATTAAGGCACTATTGCAGGCTATTCAATAAATCAAGATCTCTCGATGACCAATCCCACTATCTCAGAACTAAAGCCGAATACCAGTCTCTTGTTGCTAAAAAAAAATCCAAGTTCCACAACAGAAACTGGGAATCATTAAGCAAAGCACTAAATTCATCTGATAACCGGATATGCTGGAGAACTGTGACCAATGCCTTAACAAACAAGTCAAATAAAACTGTGTGTCCTATTCCAGCTTCCAAATGGGTGGACCATTTTTCCACATTGTTCACATTATCATCTTCACTAGACCCTCAACTGTCCATTGGACAATCCTCTTCCCTTCCCTGTTGGCCAAGCGTTGAACCTGCTGAGATTTCTGAACTGATAAAATCTCTAAAACCTCATAAGTCACCCGGTCCAGATGGGATCCCTCCAGACTTGATTATTCATTATACTGACTGGGGGGGCTGTGCCTCTAGCACATCGGTTTACAAAAAGCAACCAAACGGGACTAATCGCAGATTCATGGCTAAATTCCATTATAACCCCAATATATAAAAAAGGAAAAACTACCGACCCATCAGTCTATTGTCAGCCGTAGGTAAGCTCTTTGCAAAATATCTTTATAAACTGGACATCCAACAATTACATCATAGGGCCAGAGCAAATAGGGTTTAGGAAGGGATACACTACCTTAGATCATTGTACGGTTTTAGCTTTTTAAAGTCAGAAATACACCAAAGACCCACTCCACTTCTTTTATACGCAGTTGACACAGTTATCTTATCTAGAACTCGAGTTGGCCTAATACGCTATCTCTGGTCATTCGGAGATTACTGTAGTGACAATCAACTAAAAATAAACTTTGAAAAAACGAAGATCATGGTATTTGCAAAGACCTGGATAATAAATGGTAAACATATAATACAGGTCAATCACTACAGGTATTTAGGCATAAACTTTACTTATAATAACAGTTGGGCCAACCATAGAGAAAAAACAATCAAATCTGCAAAAGGCCAGTTGTCCCTTTTAGCCAAGTTTTATCATCAAAAAGGCAACAAAAACCTTCAAGCAGCCATTAAAATCTACAATGCCAAAATAATTCCTCAGATACTTTATGGAATCCCATATTTAATAATAAATTAGAGAACATCCAATCTTTCTTTTTCAGATTGCTAGGAGTCCCAAACTGTGTGGCCAATCATACACTTGTAGCAGAACTTGGCCAACAGAGTCTAGAAGCCTGGGCTTGGTCTCAGTCCTTTAAATACTGGTTAAAAATTCATTTCCATGCTCAAACGGGTAGTTTGTTAATTAACCTTTTGAGTGACCCTTATTCTTTCAGCTGGCTCCAAACTTCAAATTATGGGTCTGGACATCTCATTCCTTAGCATGCAAGATGAAAGGACGATACTAAAGCTAATATCACAGAGACTAGAAGATCAGGATACACAGATTCTGGGCTCCTCTAACAACAGTGTATGTTCTCCCCGCTTCTGGGATATTCCGTTATCTTACAAATCTCACAACTACCTATCCACCCACGGTTGAGAGAGTTTGGTCTGTTTAGCCTGGAGAGAAGACAACTAAGAGGGAATATGATTACCATCTTCAAATATTTGAAGGGCTGTCATAGAGAAAGATGGAGCAGAGTTGTTTTCTATTGCCCAAGAGGGTTGGACAAGAACCAATGGGATGAAATTAATTCAAAAGAATTTTGGCTTAACATCTGGAAGACGTTCCTGGCAGTTAGAATGGTTCCTCAGTGGAACAGCTTCCTCGGGAGGTAGTGGGTTCTGCGTCTTTGGAAGTTTTTAAGCAGAGGATAGACAGAAATGCTGATTCTATGAATTTAGGCAGATTGTAGTTGGGTGGGGAGAAGGGATGGTGTCTAAGCTTAGTTCTTGCATGCCCAGGGAAATGCTTATGGCCACTTTGGGATCAGAAGACAAGTTTCCTCTAGATCAGACTGATCAGGGATTCTCCTTTTTTTTAGGGGGGGAAGCATCATCTGGACATGGAATTGGGTTCACTTTGCGTGGAGAGTTGTACATTTTCTCCATTCTGTAGGGGGCTGGACTGGAGATCCCTTCCAACTGATTCTATGATTCTACAACTGCCGTAGCTGTGTTCGAAGTGAGCAAAATTTCACTCCAGTGTGCATGCACATGAAAGTTTATGCCCAGCATTCAAGCTTGATGCTCTTAAAGGCGCTCCTAGGCTATAGCTTTGTTATTTTGCTTCAGACAACCCAAATGACCTGCCTGTGTTCAGAGTGTTTCTCTCACATTCTGCAGTAATCAGACACCATTTCAGCTGTCCTTCCACCAGATATGTCCTCAAATGAAGATGCTGTGGGACAATGCACAGCTCATTGCACAGCAGACAGAACAACTATGAAGGCAAGCTCATCATACCTGGACTGAGTTAACATCATTTCCTTCAGAATTCGGAAGATCAGACATTAATTCCTCCTTCCTGGCAATCAAGTCTTTGATTGTGGCTCTTTTGTTTGCAACCTCAACCATAAGTGGCCATTTGCTTTCTTCCTCCTCAAATTGGCATTTGTGAGCTCTGATGTTTTCATTGTAGGCCTTGTTTCTTAGCAGCAGCATTTTAAACTCTTCTTGCAATGTTTCGATGTCAAACTTCATCTTTACATTCTCAGCATACAAAGCTGCAATGTGCATTTGCAAAGCTTCACAGTGATTGTTTGTGGCTGTTATGGATTCTTCTTGATGACATATTTGCCTTTCCACTGCCTTTGTTTCTGTTACGAACCAATTTATTTGAGTCTCAAAGTCCTGGAGCTGAGTCTACAGAGAAAATATATTTATTACTTATTTACAAATCTATATCCCAGCGTTCTGTCTTCAGAAAGGCCACCAGTTCCATACAAAATAACATCACATTTTAGAACCAATCTCAAACACACTTCATAAAGCCAAAATAATTCCAGTAAGGCAGCATCAGTAGGGTAAAGCTAACCTGTCTCATGACGGTTTAATAATATTTAATAATATTAAAACCAGAATTTAAAACATCCTACAATACAGTAGTACAAAATAAAACATGCAAATTCCAAGACTGGCTTGAACAGGAAAATATACTTGCAGAGGAGCAAGCTGGTTTTAGAGAGGGTTGATCTACTATCGATCAATGCCTGATATTGCAACTTCTTATCAGAAAACATCTTTTCTGCAATGTATGCTGCTTTTATGGACAATACAAGAACTATACAAGAGCGAGCTTAACATCCCTGATAACCATGATGTAGTTACTAACCTGGAGCCAGACATCCTGGAATGTGAAGTCAAATGGGCCTTAGGAAGTTGGAGCAACAATAAAGCTAGTGGTGGTGACAGCATTCCAGTTGAACTATTCAAAATCTTAAAAGACGATGCAGTAAAAGTGCTACACTCAATATGCCAGCAAATTTGGAAAACTCAACAATGGCCAGAGGATTGGAAAAGGTCAGTTTACATTCCAATCCTAAAGAAGGGCAATGCCAAAGAATGTTCAAACTACCGCACCACTGTACTCATTTCTCATGCTAGCAAAGTTATGCTCAAAATTTTACAAGCTAGGCTCCAGCAATATGTGGACCGAGAACTTCCAGAAGTACAGGAAGGATTTCAAAGAGGCAGAGGAACTAGAGATCAAATTGCCAACATACGCTGGATCATGGAGAAAGCTAGGGAGTTCCAGAAGAACTTCTACTTCTGCTTCATTGACTATGCTTTAGCCTTTGATTGTGTGGGGCACAACAAATTGTGGCAAGTTCTTAAAGAGATGGGAATACCTGAGCATCTTATTTGTCTCTTGAGAAACCTATATGGCGGTAAAGAAGCAACAGTGAGAACCGAGCATGGAATCACTGATTGGTTCAAAATTGAGAAAGGAGTTCGGCAAGGCTATCTACTGTCGCCTTGCCTATTTAACTTATATGCGGAGCACATCATGAGAAAGGCGGGGTTAGAGGAGTCACAAATTGGGATCAAGATTGCAGGGAGAAATATCAACAACCTCAGATATGCAGATGATACCACTCTAATGGCAGAAAGTGAAAAGGAACTAAAGAGCCTGTTGATGCGGGTGAAGGAGGAGAGTGCAAAAGTTGGCTTGAAACTCAACATAAAGAAAACGAAGATCATGGCATCCAGCCCCCTCAATTCCTGGCAAATAGATGGGGAAGGAATTGAGATAGTTTCAGATTTACTTTCCTGGGCCCCAAAATCACTGCAGATGGGGACTGCAACAAAGAAATTAAAAGACGCTTGATCCTGGGGAGGAAAGCTATGGCAAATCTAGACAGCATCCTAAAAAGCCGAGACATCAACCTGCAAACAAAAGTGCGTTTAGTCAAGGCAATGGTCTTCCCAGATGCAATGTATGGCTGCGAAAGTTGGACCATAAGGAAGGCCGAGCGTCAAAGAATTGAGGCTTTTGAACTCTGGTGCTGGAGAAGACTCTTGTGAGTCCCTTGGACTGCAAGGCAAACAAACCGGTCAGTCCTAGAGGAGATCAGCCCAGACTGCTCCTTAGAAGGCCAGATCCTGAAGATGAAACTCAAATACTTTGGCCACCTCATGAGAAGGAAGGACTCCCTGGAGAAGAACCTAAGGCTGGGAGCGATCGAGGGCAAAAGAAGAAGGGGATGACAGAGAATGAGGTGGCTGGATGGAGTCACTGAAGCAGTAGGTGCAAACTTAAATGGACTCTGGGGAATGGTAGAGGACAGGAAGGCCTGGAGGATCATTGTCCATGAGGTCGCGATGGGTCGGACACGACTTTTCACCTAACAACAACAACAACAACAACATGCTGCTTTTATGGACAAAACTACGGGGAAAATGGAGAATTCCTCGCTTGATTTCTGTCTCCTTTATTTAATAGAATCATAGAATCATAGAATCATAGAATCATAGAGTTGGAAGGGGCCATACAGGCCATCTAGTCCAACCCCCTGCTCAACGCAGGATTAACCCTAAGCATCCTAAAGCATCCAAGAAAAGTGTGTATCCAACCTTTGCTTGAAGATTTCCAGTGAGGGGGCGCACACCACCTCCTTAGGCAGCCTATTCCACTGCTGAACTACTCTGACTGTGAAAAACTTTTTCCTGATATCTAGCCTATATCGTTGTACTTGAAGTTTAAACCCATTACTGCGTGTCCTTTCCTCTGCAGCCAGCAGAAACAGCATCCTGCCCTCCTCCAAGTGACAACCTTTCAAATACTTAAAGAGGGCTATCATGTCCCCTCTCAACCTCCTTTTCTCCAGGCTGAACATTCCCAAGTCCCTCAACCTATCTTCATAGGGCTTGGTCCCTTGGCCCCAGATCATCTTCGTCGCTCTCCTCTGTACCCTTTCAATTTTATCAATGTCCTTCTTGAAGTGAGGCCTCCAGAACTGCACACAGTACTCCAGGTGTGGTCTGACCAGTGCCGTATACAATGGAACTATGACATCTTGTGATTTTGATGTGATGCCTCTGTTGATACAGCCCAAAATGGCATTTGCCTTTTTTACCGCTGCATCACACTGCCTGCTCATATTTAGTTTACAATCCACAAGTACCCCAAGGTCTCGTTCACACACAGTGTTACCTAGAAGCGTATCCCCCATCCAGTAGGCATGCTTTTCATTTTTCTGACCCAGATGCAGAACTTTACACTTATCTTTATTGAATTGCATCTTGTTCTCATTTGCCCATTTTTCCATTGTGTTCAGATCTCGTTGAACTCTGTCTCTATCTCCCGGAGTATTTGCCAGTCCTCCCAATTTGGTGTCATCTGCAAACTTGATGAGTAGTCCCTCCACCCCCTCATCTAGATCATTAATAAATATGTTAAAAAGTACCGGGCCGAGCACCGAACCCTGAGGTACCCCGCTACTCACCTCTCTCCAGTCTGATGAAACACCATTGACAACAACTCTTTGAGTGCGGTTCTCTAACCAATTCCCTATCCACCTAACGATCTGAAAATCCAGATTGCAGTCCTTCAACTTATCCATCAGAACATCATGGGGAACCTTGTCAAAAGCTTTACTAAAATCCAAGTAAATGACATCAACCAAATTTCCCCGATCCAGCAAACCTGTTACTTGGTCAAAAAAGGAAACTAGGTTGGTCTGGCAGGACCTGTTGGAGACAAATCCATGCTGACTTCCTTGGATCACCAAATTGTCCTCCAGATGTTTGCAGATCGCTCCCTTTAATATCTGCTCCATTATCTTCCCCACAACAGAGGTCAGACTCACTGGTCTGTAGTTTCCCGGGTCATCCTTCCTCCCTTTTTTGAAGATCGGATACATACTCTGCATAAGAAAACTTTTCTTAAAGTGCGATACAACTCCCAAGGTCATTTTTCCAGAGCTACTAAAACTCAAAAAGGTGTCAAACAAGGATGCCCCACTTCTTTTTAATTTCTACATTAATGGTATTGTGGGCCATCGTTGTAATATGAATTTTCATCTACTGGAAGACACCTTTCAATCTTGCTCTAAGTAGATGACACAGTAATTCTACCAAGAACACCTACTGGAATTAAAAGAGCCCTGAGAGCTTTATCATTATACTGTGAAAAGGACCATTTAGAACTCAATTGTCAGAAAACCAAAATCATGTAATTTGCCAAAAGACCTACGAGACATTCCTGGATCATTGATGGATCATTCCTCCAATTTCAAATACTTGGGGGTGGTTTTTCAGACTCAAAAGCCCATGGGAACTCAAAAGCCCATGGGGACTATGTGGTCATTAGTGAACAGAAATGTGCAAATGTGCAAAGGCTATTCTTAAATTTTAAAATCAAGAGGTGGACACTACATACCTGCAGTACTTAAATTGTATGAAGCCAAGTCAGTGTCACGTCTACTATACGGCAGACAGTTGGGTCCCTTCTCTAACCCTGCACCACTGGAGAGTGTTCAATCTAAATTTTAAGATCAGCTCTTCATATGCCAAAGTGTCTTTCTAAAGCAGTGGTTCTCAGCCTTCCTTATGCAAGTCCTCATGTTGTGGTGACCCACAACCATAAAATTATGCAAGTGTTCTTTTAAAGAAATTAAACTGAAACTGATCAATGGCACGAAGATCCATTGTTCATGACTGTATATAAATTGTTTTTTTTCCCCAGGGGCGCTGCTGGAGTGGCTGGCGGCTGAGTGTAGGTGCCTGCAGAAGGCTGCTCTCCCTGCCACGGCCCCTGTGAAAGAGTCGTTCGACTCCCAAAGGGGCCCGGACCCCCAGGTTGAGAACCATTTCTCTAATGCTACCCTGAGACTTGAGACAAGTTTTATGAAGATGGAGGCTAGGGCATGGCTGACTGCTCTAAGTAATAGGCTTAGATTATCCTTTTCCCCTCATGCCTTGCCCCACTAACAACCAAGGATGGCTACCAATCTTTATGGCAATGAAATGTGAGAACTAAAACTGCACTCTTGGGGTTCTCTCCTGAGCTCCTGCTGTGTATGGGATATGATCAGGCCAAAGAAGCTGTTAAGCAGAGATTAACTGACATAGAATGCCAATAAGATCTAGCCAATAACCCATCCTTTAGTCAGAGAACCCAATAGATATTTGTCCTTCCCTATGACATACCTAACCAAACTTGAAGTACCTAGTCATAGGAGGGCCTTCACTTTAGCATGCTGTAATGTTCTCCCCTCAACTGTAATAGAAGATATAGAAAAATATCTTATCTCAAAAGGAATTGCCCTATGGATCTGGACATATAGAAACCATGGAACATACTCAATGTCCTTCAATGTCAATACTATAATGACATCCGTACTAGTTTCATTCTACCACTTTTACGCCAATTTCCAGGGCATCCAGGACAATTTTACACTTCTTTGCTGCTTACAGATACAAATAATGACACAACTGATAGTGTTGCCAGCTATGAAAACTCACAATAAGAATGGTCTGTGCCATGTGAACCAGAGAGCCGTGTTTGTATACATTCATACTGCGTGTTTTATTTTGTATTACTTTATTTCAAGATGTTTTAAATTCTGGTTATCACCTAATCTTAGGCTGGTCTATGACCGTAATAAAGAGTCTGCCTGCATCTTATTGTATTTTATGGCTTTTACAATCTGTAAACCCCCATGAGCTGGCTAGTTCGGAAATGGTGGTAAATAAATAAATATACACATACATATACACATAACATCCATCCATACCTTGGTCTATATCCATAGACCTGTAATCAGCAACTAAAACATATGGCATAAAGGACTGAGGGAACAACCAAAGAAGCACAAGCCTTCACCAGCTTGTGGAAGACAGCAACAGAAGGGGACAGACAGAAGCCCCCAGCAGAGGAGTCCAGAGTGCTGGTGCTGTGACTGAGGAGGCTTTGTCTCAGGGTGCCGCTCAAATAATCTTCAGTGCTGGAGGTCTCTGAAACGGCCCCTGAAGAGTACCGTAATAATTCGGAAGGTTCATAAAGGAGTAGGTGTTCCTTCACACTTTAGTCCAAAGCCATACCTGGCATTAAAGGTCAATGTCAGCATCTGAATTGTAACCAGAATCAGATTGAAAGCTAGTGAAGATGGGCCCAGACTGGAGTGGGTATGGCATTCTGCACCAACCGAAGTTTCTGGATACCTCTCAATGGCAGCCTCACATAGAATGCACCACAGTAATCTAATCTAGAATCTGCCTGACACTGAATCAGATCATTGGTCTCCTCAGACTGGCAGCGGCTCTTCAGTGTCTCAGGCAATCACCTTTCTTATCACTTCCTGCCTGGTCTTTTTAACTGGAGGTGTCGGGATCAAACACAGGACCCTCTGCATGCCAAGCAGAGGCTCTAACCGTAGCCAAGGCATTTACTACAGTGGCCACACCTTACCTGATCAGGAGAGGCCTCAGTTGGCTACCCAGCCAAAGCTTGTAAAGGACACTATTGCTCACAGCTGCTACTTGCTTATCCAGCACCAGGCCTGGGTCAAGAGCACCCTGATTATGGACCTCTTCCTTTCAGGCCAGTGCAACTCAATCCAGAACAGGTAACACCTTAAATCCCAGGTCAGACCTTCTGTCCAACAGTAGCACTACCGTTTTGTCAGATTAAACTTTGGTTTCCTAGGCTGCATCCACCCAAAAATGCCTCTTACAGCCTTCCTGATTATCAGCTGGAAGTGGGAGATAGATCAGAGTTTCCTCTGCAGAGTGCTAACAGACCATATATCCAGATGACCTCATTGACTGATTATGCACAGTGGCAGCCACATTGCAGCAGGGCGGGATGCCCCGCCGTTCCCCACTTACGCACAGGGGGGGGGTCTTTGGCCTGGCTCCTCCGATTATGCATGAGGCTGGCCTGACCTAGCCCTTGCCCCAGCCTGCGGCAGCTCTGGAAACATGGAAGAATCCGCGTTCTCTTACTGAGGGCCTGGGTCTGGCCAAGGTTCGGAGGCACCCGGGATGGTGGCAATGTCAGGCATCATTGGGGATTTACCCCGAAGCCAGTCCACCTCATGCATAATCAGTCATTGAGCGGTTTCACGTTGATATTTAAGAATGATAAAAAGTTGGCCAAAGGCCAAGGGACGGAGCCAAAGTCTCCCAGCCAGTCCCACCTTCTCAAACCTTCCCTCCATGTAAGCAAGACCAGACATGCTGCAAAACGGTGCTTCCCAATCCTAGTCTGGAAAGGCAATCCAGTAAAATACCATTATTTTGAAAGTCACTGAGTGGTCCAGGAGAAGCAACATGGTCACGTGCCTTCTGCCCATTTCCCAGGCAAGTCGTCCATCAGGCTGACCAAGGCTGCTTCGGTCCCACCATGAGGCCTGAACCCAGGATGGAAAGGATCTGAAGCGTTTCCTCCTCCAGGGAAGTCTGAAGTCATCCTGCCCCCACTGGCTTCATCACCTTGCTCAAGAATTAACCATTTGAGACAGGCCAGTTACGAGGGAGATCTCCCGGGTCCGGGGAGGCTTCTTAAACACGGCAACAGACTTTTGTATGTAAGACAGTGCCTGCCAGGACTTTCCCTGGTGCCCACCAAGGGCTTTCAGAAAGCTGAGGGGGCTAAGGAGGCTTTTGGTTGTGCAGATAAAAGGGCAGTTTCTCCCCGGTGCGCTGAAGGGCTATTACTAGAGTCATGGATGCTTGCTCCCCAACCGTTGGTGGTTGTCGGCTGCTGCAGCCATTTTGTGACTGGGCCCACAGACCTTTGTCCGGATTCACAAGATGCCCACAGGGTCAGATCTTGGGGACCCGTGTTAGAAAGCAAAACACAGGAACAATTAGTATGAAAGGGCGGTATAAAAATCAAATAAATAAATAAAAAGTTGGGGCATGTAGCCATTTTGTTAGCAGGGTGTTTGAAATATTTTTAACAAAATAAAATCTTCATGCAGTTGTTCTTAGCCGTAGAGAAAGCTGAAGTATGGTAGAAAGTACAGAGAGATTCACATCCCCTTCTCTGGAAAAGGCCCTTTCTGTGTGGAGCCCAAACTCTAGAGTACTTTTCAAAAACCGACACTAACCGTGCAATCCGAAGCAGAGTCACCCCCTTTTGTGCATGTCTTTTGCAGAAAAACCTTAGAGGCTAACAGAATTTTCTTCTACCAAGCAGCTCTTATGGATCCTCGCCCACTCGCCCACCCTCAACAGATCCCTCTAGAGCAGGGGTAGTCAAACTGCGGCCCTCCAGATGTCCATGGACTACAATTCCCATGAGCCCCCTGCCAGCGTTCACTGGCAGGGGGCTCCTGGGAATTGTAGTCCATGGACATCTGGAGGGCCGCAGTTTGACTACCCCTGCTCTAGATCTCCTCACAATCCTCCCTGCACAGCTTCGTGCCACGCCCTGGCTTAGCCCCTTCCCTGCTTAGCCAAGGGCCATTACCTGCAGCCGTCCCAGGATGGCCTTGCTTTCCTCTGCCTCCGAGGCCTGGGCGTGCTGCTGTTGGGCGACTTGTCTTACTGCCTCAGCTAAGGACGAGGAACGCGGATCAGCCATGGAGGCCAGAAGAGAAGCAGCCAAGAGCACAATACCACCCAAGCCCCTGCTGCGGCCGGCTCCCTTCCACTTCCGTTCTAATCACCTCAAACTGATTAATTTCTGAGGTTCTGGAAATGTCACTTTAGGGGGGTAAACAGCTTTATTTAAAAGGGAAGTATATGGTGCTGGTCTATGGCCGTAATAAAACTAACTGAACTGAACTGAATATTGTGTTGTTTCTGTTCACTTGGTCTGCCCAGGCAGAGAGGCCTGGACTGGGAGGGGGCCTGAGGCTGCAGGGAGGCTGCTGAGGGGTTGCCTGGCAACCGGGGGGGGGGAGAAACCAGGAGAGCAACAGGGGAGAGTTTCCGGGGGGGGGAGGGGGCTCCAGAGCGAAAGGGCGTTTTCTGACACCAAGTTTCCCTCCGCCAGGAGGCAAGATCGATCCCAACTTTCGGCACAGAGATACTGCAGCTATCATGACACCACTGGGGCATTTCGGGATAGCCATTGCCCAGGCCAACGTGGCACTTTTGTGGTGGGGGTCACAGGCCATGGTGACTGGAGGGACCCTCTCGGGCCTGACCCAGGAGGCTCTTCTGAGGGTCTTCTCAGGGGAAGGCCTCGGCCTCTCTGCCCTGGGGCTGGCCCTGCAAAGGAACTGGCTGGCCCCTGGGTGAGAGGGGAGGCTGGACTGGAGGGACCCTCCCTGGCCTGACCCAGCAGGGCTCTTCTGAGGGTCTTCTCAGGGGAAGGCCTCGGCCTCTCTGCCCTGTGGCTGGCCCTGCAGAGGAACTGGCTGGCCCCTGGGTGAGACGGGAGGCTGGACTGGAGGGACCCTCCCTGGTCTGATCCAGCAGGACTCTTCTGGGGTCCATAGCAGGGGAAGGCCTCGGCCTCTCTGCCCTGTGGCTGGCCCCTGTGTGAGACAGGAGGCTGGACTGGATGGACCCTCCCTGGTCTAACCCAGCAGGGCTCTTCTGGGGTCCATAGCAGGGGAAGGCCTCGGCCTCTCTGCCCTGTGGCTGGCCCTGCAGAGGAACTGGCTGGCCCCTGTGTGAGACGGGAGGCTGGACTGGAGGGACCCTCCCTGGTCTGATCCAGCAGGACTCTTCTGGGGTCCATAGCAGGGGAAGGCCTCGGCCTCTCTGCCCTGTGGCTGGCCCTGCAGAGGAACTGGCTGGCCCCTGTGTGAGACGGGAGGCTGGACTGGAGGGACCCTCCCTGGTCTGACCCAGCAGGGCTCTTCTGAGGGTCTTCTCAGGGGAAGGCCTCGGCCTCTCTGCCCTGTGGCTGGCCCTGCAGAGGAACTGGCTGGCCCCTGGGTGAGACGGGAGGCTGGACTGGAGGGACCCTCCCTGGTCTGATCCAGCAGGACTCTTCTGGGGTCCATAGCAGGGGAAGGCCTCGGCCTCTCTGCCCTGTGGCTGGCCCTGCAGAGGAACTGGCTGGCCCCTGGGGGAGACGGGAGGCTGGACTGGATGGACCCTCCCTGGTCTAACCCAGCAGGGCTCTTCTGGGGTCCATAGCAGGGGAAGGCCTCGGCCTCTCTGCCCTGTGGCTGGCCCTGCAGAGGAACTGGCTGGCCCCTGGTTGAGATGGGAGGCTGGACTGGAGGGACCCTCCCTAGCCTGACCCAGCAGGGCTCTACTGGGGTCCTTAGCAGGGGAAGGCCTCGGCCTCTCTGCCCTGTGGCTGGCCCTGCAGAGGAACTGGCTGGCCCCTGTGTGAGACGGGAGGCTGGACTGGAGGGACCCTCCCTGGTCTGATCCAGCAGGACTCTTCTGGGGTCCATAGCAGGGGAAGGCCTCGGCCTCTCTGCCCTGTGGCTGGCCCTGCAGAGGAACTGGCTGGCCCCTGGGGGAGACGGGAGGCTGGACTGGAGGGACCCTCCCTGGTCTGACCCAGCAGGACTCTTCTGGGGTCCTTAGCAGGGGAAGGCCTCGGCCTCTCTGCCCTGTGGCTGGCCCTGCAGAGGAACTGGCTGGCCCCTGTGTGAGACGGGAGGCTGGACTGGAGGGACCCTCCCTGGTCTGATCCAGCAGGACTCTTCTGGGGTCCATAGCAGGGGAAGGCCTCGGCCTCTCTGCCCTGTGGCTGGCCCTGCAGAGGAACTGGCTGGCCCCTGGGGGAGATGGGAGGCTGGACTGGAGGGACCCTCCCTGGCCTGACCCAGCAGGGCCCTTCTGAGAGTCTTCTCAGGAGAAGGCCTCGGCCTCTCTGCCCTGTGGCTGGCCCTGCAGAGGAACTGGCTGGCCCCTGGGTGAGACAGGAAGCCGGACTGGAGGGACTTCAATTTCCCAGATGTGTGCTCAGTCATGCAACTTTCTGACCTGCCTGGCTGACAATTTCATCTATCAAATGGTAGATGAACCCACAAGAGGTTCAGCCATAGTGGACTTAATACTGATCAACAGGCAAGAGTTGGTGGATGAGGTGAAGGAGGTGGGGACCCTAGGGGGAAGTGACCATGTCCTCATAGAATTCCTTTTGAGATGGGGAGCCAAGGAAGCTTGTAGCCAGACGCGGATATTGGATTTTCGTAAGGCAAACTTTAATAAACTCGGAGACATGATGAGTATCATACCATGGACGAGAATGCTGGAAGGGAAGGGAGCATGTGAAGGGTGGGCGCTACTCAAACAGGAGCTATTGCATGCTCAATCAATGACTATCCCAGAAAGACGAAAACACTGCAGGAGCTCTAAGAAGCCTATTTGGATGAACACAGAACTTCAAGAGGAACTAAGAAAGAAAAGGAAAATGTTCAGGAAATGGAGGGAAGGACAGAGCTCTAAAGAAGAGTACCTACAGGTTACTAGGCACTGTAGATCAATCATCAGAAAGGCCAAAGCTGAGAGTGAGCTAAGATTGGCCAGGGAAGCCCATTGTAACAAGAAAAGATTTTTCAGTTATGTGACGAGCAAACGTAAAGTAAAGGAGTCAATAGGCCCACTGTTGGGTGCGGATGGACAAAGGGAAGATGCAGAGAAAGCAGAAAGGCTTAGTGCCTATTTACATCTGTTTTTTCCCACAGGTCAAAGTGTTTAGGCACATCTAGAGATGGCCGTAGCCAAAGGATAGTGTCTGGGTGGCAGGTTAACACGGATAGAGAGGTTGTCGAGAGGCATTTAGCTGCACTGGATAAGTTCAAATCCCCTGGTCCGGATGAAATGCACCCGAGAGTACTCAAAGAACTTTCCAGAGAACTTGCACAGCCCTTGTCCATCATCTTCGGAACCTCTTTAAGGACTGGAAGAGAGCAAATGTTATTCCGATCTTCAAAAAAGCGAGGAAGGATGACCCGGGAAACTACAGACCAGTGAGTCTGACCTCTGTTGTGGGGAAGATAATGGAGCAGATATTAAAGGGAGCGATCTGCAAACATCTGGAGGACAATTTGGTGATCCAAGGAAGTCAGCATGGATTTGTCTCCAACAGGTCCTGCCAGACCAACCTAGTTTCCTTTGACCAAGTAACAGGCTTGCTGGATCGGGAAAATTTGGTTGATGTCATTTACTTGGATTTTAGTAAAGCTTTTGACAAGGTTTCCCCATGATGTTCTGATGGATAAGTTGAAGGACTGCAATCTGGATTTTCAGATAGGTGGATAGTTAGAGAACCGCATTCAAAGAGTTGTTGTCAATGGTGTTTCATCAGACTGGAGAGAGGTGAGTAGCGGGGTACCTCAGGGCTCGGTGCTCGGCCCAGTACTTTTTAACATATTTATTAATGATCTAGATGAGGGGGTGGAGGGACTACTCATCAAGTTTGCAGGTGACACCAAATTGGGAGGACTGGCAAATACTCCGGAAAATAGAGACAGAATTCAACGAGATCTGAACACAATGGAAAAATGGGCAAATGAGAACAAGATGCAATTTAATAAAGATAAGTGTAAAGTTCTGCATCTGGGTCAGAAAAATGAAAAGCATGCCTACTGGATGGGGGATACGCTTCTAGGTAACACTGTGTGTGAACCTTGGGGTACTTGTGGATTGTAAACTAAACATGAGCAGGCAGTGTGATGCAGCGGTAAAAAAGGCGAATGCCATTTTTGGCTGTATCAACAGTGGCATCACATCAAAATCACAAGATGTCATAGTCCCATTGTATACGGCACTGGTCAGACCACATCTGCAGTACTGTGTGCAGTTCTGGAGACCTCACTTCAAGAAGGACGTAGATAAAATTGAAAGGGTACAGAGGAGAGCGATGAGGATGATCTGGGGCCAAGGGACCATCCCTATGAAGATAGGTTGAGGGACTTGGGAATGTCCAGCCTGGAGAAAAGGAGGTTGAGAGGGGACATGATAGCCCTCTTTAAGTATTTGAAAGGTTGTCACTTGGAGGAGGGCAGGATGCTGTTTCCGTTGGCTGCAGAGAAGAGGACACGCAGTAATGGGTTTAAACTTCAAGTACAACGATATAGGCTAGATATCAGGAAAAAAAAATTTCACAGTCAGAGTAGTTCAGCAGTGGAATAGGCTGCCTAAGGAGGTGGTGATCTCCCCCTCACTAGCAGTCTTCATGCAAAGGTTGGATACACACTTTTCTTGGATGCTTTAGGATGCCTTGGGCTGATCCTGCGTTGAGCAGGGGGTTGGACTAGATGGCCTGTATGGCCCCTTCCAACTCTATGATTCTATAATTCTACGACACTCCCTGGTCTGACCCAGCAGGGCTCTTCTGAGGGTCTTCTCAGGGGAAGCCTCGGACTCTCTGCCCTGTGGCTGGCCCTGCAGAGGAACTGGCTGGCCCCTGGGTGAGACGGGAGGCTGGACTGGAGGGACCCTCCCTAGCCTGACCCAGCAGGGCTCTACCGGGGTCCTTAGCAGGGGAAGGCCTCGGCCTTTCTGCCCTGTGGCTGGCCCTGCAGAGGAACTGGCTGGGCCCTGGGTGAGAGGGGAGGCTGGACTGGAGGGACCCTCCCTGACCTGACCCAGCAGGGCTCTTCTGAGGGTCTTCTCATGGGACGGTCTCGGTCTCTCTGCCCTGTGGCTGGCCCTGCAGAGGAACTGGCTGGCCCCTGGATGAGACCGGAGGCTGGACTGGAGGGACCCTCCCTAGCCTGACCCAGCAGGGCTCTACCGGGGTCCTTAGCAGGGGAAGGCCTCGGCCTTTCTGCCCTGTGGCTGGCCCTGCAGAGGAACTGGCTGGGCCCTGGGTGAGACGGGAGGCTGGACTGGAGGGACCCTCCCTGACCTGACCCAGCAGGGCTCTTCTGAGGGTCTTCTCAGGGGAAGGCCTCGGCCTCTCTGCCCTGTGGCTGGCCCTGCAGAGAAACTGGCTGGACCCTGGGTGAGACGGGAGGCTGGACTGGAGGGACCCTCCCTGGCTTGACCCAGCAGGGCTCTTCTGAGGGTCTTCTCAGGGGAAGGTCTCGGTCTCTCTGCCCTGTGGCTGGCCCTGCAGAGGAACTGGCTGGCCCCTGGGTGAGACGGGAGGCTGGACTGGAGGGACCCTCCCTGGTCTGACCCAGCAGGGCTCTTCTGAGGGTCTTCTCAGGGGAAGGCCTCGGCCTCTCTGCCCTGTGGCTGGCCCTGCAGAGGAACTGGCTGGCCCCTGGTTGAGATGGGAGGCTGGACTGGAGGGACCCTCCCTGGCCTGACCCAGCAGGGCTCTTCTGAGGGTCTTCTCAGGGGAAGGCCTCGGCCTCTCTGCCCTGTGGCTGGCCCTGCAGAGGAACTGGCTGGCCCCTGGGTGAGATGGGAGGCTGGACTGGAGGGACCCTCCCTGGCCTGACCCAGCAGGGCTCTTCTGAGGGTCTTCTCAGGGGAAGGCCTCGGCCTCTCTGCCCTGTGGCTGGCCCTGCAGAGGAACTGGCTGGCCCCTGGTTGAGATGGGAGGCTGGACTGGAGGGACCCTCCCTAGCCTGACCCAGCAGGGCTCTACTGGGGTCCTTAGCAGGGGAAGGCCTCGGCCTTTCTGCCCTGTGGCTGGCCCTGCAGAGGAACTGGCTGGCCCCTGGTTGAGATGGGAGGCTGGACTGGAGGGACCCTCCCTAGCCTGACCCAGCAGGGCTCTACTGGGGTCCTTAGCAGGGGAAGGCCTCGGCCTTTCTGCCCTGTGGCTGGCCCTGCAGAGGAACTGGCTGGCCCCTGGGGGAGATGGGAGGCTGGACTGGAGGGACCCTCCCTGGTCTGACCCAGCAGGGCTCTACTGGGGTCCTTAGCAGGGGAAGGCCTCGGCCTCCCTGCCCTGTGGCTGGCCCTGCAGAGGAACTGGCTGGGCCCTCGGTGAGATGGGAGGCTGGACTGGAGGGACCCTTCCTGGCCTGACCCAGCAGGGCTCTTCTGAGGGTCTTCTCAGGGGAAGGCCTCGGCCTCTCTGCCCTGGGGCTGGCCCTGCAGAGGAACTGGCTGGGCCCTGGGTGAGATGGGAGGCTGGACTGGAGGGACCCTCCCTGGCCTGACCCAGCAGGGCTCTTCTGAGGGTCTTCTCAGGGGAAGGCCTCGGCCTCTCTGCCCTGGGGCTGGCCCTGCAGAGGAACTGGCTGGCCCCTGGGTGAGATGGGAGGCTGGACTGGAGGGACCCTTCCTGGCCTGATCCAGCAGGGCTCTTCTGGGGGGGGGGGGGATGACCCAAGCGGTACTTCCTCGCGCAAAGCCGCCCACGCCCCTGCCGCACCGGCCGGCCCTTCTGTTCCGGTGCGGCCCTGCAGGCGGAGTGCGCTTCCGGGGTGGCGGCGCCGGGCGGCTTCGTGCCCACTCGGCCCCCGGTGAGCAGCAGGAGGAGGAGGGGAGCCCTCCCGGGTAAGGCCGGCCCCCCCTCGCCGTGCAGGGAGGGGCGCAGATTGTTCCGCGGAGAGGACAGCGGGGGGGGGGCGGGCGGGGGGAAGCAGAGGGAGCCCCCCTGCCTCCCTCCCTGCCTGCCTGCCGTCGGGCCCCGCGGGACAGCCCCCCTTCCCTCCGTCCCTCCCTCCCGCGGGGCGGTGCTGGTGCTGGTGGTCTCCGGGGGCCGGGCGGCTGCCGAGGCGCCTCCCCTGGAGGGCGGGAGCGGAAGCGGTGTGCTGAGGGCGGCCTGGGCTCCCGGGGCTTCGCTCGCGTTGTCTTCCCGGCGGCGCGTCCTTTGCGCGCGGAGCGAGATTCCAGCCGAGGAGGGTCCCTGGTGCCTCCTGGTCCCAAAGGGAGGCGTCGCAGTCCGAGCGAGGAAGGGAGCGAGCGGGTGTGCGGGCCTCCCCTCCCCTCCCCTCCCCTGCCCAGCCCAACCCCGCCCTTGGAGCGCCCCGCGTGGAACCCGCCTGCTCGGTCCTTCGGGATCCTTCTGCTTGTGTGAGCAGGGCCCCGCTGCTGTTGCGGGATTTCCCCCGTAGGCTCCCTGACATGGGACCGCGTGCGCTCTGCGCAGACGATGCCTTCTTGTTCTTTCCCTTTCCTTCCGTAGAGGCTCCTTGGGCATCTCCGGGTCTCTTCGGACATGGCGAGGGCGCTCTTGGTAGATCTGAAGAGTGAACGGGGCTGCCCTTGGGAGGGCTGGACCCCCGAGTGTGTGATCAGGGCTCTAGAAGCGGTGCAGAAAGCCGACAGCAGCCGGGCTCCCTGGGTGTGCATCATGTGCTGCCGGAGCCTCCCCGCTGAAAGGGAGGGAGAAGACAAGTGGCCCTCCGTACTGCGAGGCCTCCACTGCCCAGAGCGAGGCCGGGAGGTCGTGTGCGCCCCCAGTACCGCCGCTGCCTTGTATGCCGTTAAGCAGAAGCTCGATGAGAAAGACGTAAGCCGGGTCCGGGTGCTCTCGCCGCTGCCCCAAAGAGCCGCCCTGAGAGTCTTTGTGGAGCAGCTCTTCACCAGTGTTTATCAGTTTGAATTTGGTGACTTCCCCGTGAATTTGGAAGCAGGCAACCTCAAGCAGCCCCCAGGAGATCCCAGTGAATTTCTGCCACCACTGACGGGCCAAGAGAGGGAAAGGATCCGCAAGGAGATCCAAACGTATTTGGAAGGGCTTCCTGCTCTGAAAGGGGAACTACGAATTCTCCAATCTGTGCTGATCCCAGGTAACTCAGAAATAGAGGTAAGGTTATTGGCTTTCCAAGCCTCTTCTTCCACCGTTTGGTTTTTCAGTGTTCAGTACACATTCAGAAATTGCAACATCACTTTGTCTGGCATAAATGCCTCGGCTTGACATGAGTCCTGCCCTCTTTTGCAAACTTGGTTGAAGCTTCCTGCTTTGTGGGAGTTGCAGGGCCGACACCAGCTTGCCACATTGTCAGAACTCAAGGACCCAGGCAGACTGGAGGACACAGTCTCCCCATAAATCAGGATTCTACCACCCCCACCCCCAAGGCATGACACTGGGTTTTCCAGTTTCCTGCATCTGGATGTCAGCGCAAATCGGAGCTTGATGCAAGGCTTCCTAAACCAAGAACCTAAAAAGGGACAAGGAGATAGTGTGGATGCGACAAGCCGTTTTGATCCCCAACACAGTCACAGAGGTGATTGTGGCCCTGTCCGAGTGTGGCTGGAGATTGGCAGGGGCTGATGGAGAAGGGGAATCGGGATCCAGAATAACGGGCCCAGGCAAAGAACTGTGTCTCTGGAGTGATAGCAAGGCGATAGCTGTGTTTTTCTTCCTGAGTTTGCAAACTAGCCAAGAGTTCAAACACTTTTGAGCTGTCTCTGAATTCTGTTTGCTTCAAGTTCCTTTTATCTTGGACAGATTCAGGTGGGTGCTATGTTGGCCTGAAGCAACAGAACAGCGTTTGTGTCCAGGGACACCTTCAAGACCAGCCAAGTGTAATTCTGAGTATAAGCTTTCATCAGGCAGGCACCCTCTGTACATACAAGAGCTTATGGCTAGGAGTCAACTTTATTGGTCTTCAAGGAGCCAGTGGACTCAAACTGTGTTCTTTCTCTTGCACAGTTAGTTGAAACAGTTACAGAAAAAGTTAGAGCCACAGAGGGAGGGAGGGAGGCAGGGAGGTAGCTCTGACCAACCTGCCAGTCAGCCCTGGGGCATCCTGCGCAGCCAAAGCACCCACCTGCAATCCTGGGGGACCAGGAGGGGTCCACCTTGGGGCTCAGCGTGGAACCTCCATGCCTGCCTGCTGGCCGCAGAGCATGAGGTGGGGGGTGCCATGAGGGGTTAACCCCTGCCCCAAATTCTCTCCTTGCTTGATTTCACGCAATGGTATAATCCTCTCCAAGAGCCCCCTAATCTTCTCCTCTAAAAGCCCTACCAATTTCCACTTCTGACAAGTGTTGTCCATCTTGTCTTCAGGGAGGAAAACAAACATGGCACACTCCTTGCAGGTGACTGGATCTGGGCCTTGAGTCTTCTATGTCTTCCAAAAATAGATTCCTTGACTCTATGATATTTATCTTCAGGATAAAGTTGTTAGGGTGCTCCCCTCACAAAGAGCCACATGCCTTCTCTCTCTCTCTCTCTTTCTCTCTCTCTCTCTCTCTCTCACACACACACACACACTTCATTCCTCAGAAGAGAAGGACTTTCCTCAGTGAGTAATTAATGGTTGTTTTGATGTGTTCACCACTTTCCATGTCGCTAAAAACCTGTAGCAAGGAAACCCAGCCTGTATCTTATCCACATGTTTTTGTGAGTTTTTTTTTCTTTTACAATTACTGAGGTCATGTTACATTTTTGTCAAAACCATGGTTGATGTTTTGCCATGTGACCTGGTTTTCGCCAGTTAATTATGCCTGTATTGCCGTTGATCCTTCATCTATCCAGCCTGCCTTAGATCTTAGGTGTGAATGCCCACTCATCCTTCTG
Organism: Paroedura picta; assembly: GCF_049243985.1. Classification (NCBI taxonomy): domain Eukaryota; kingdom Metazoa; phylum Chordata; class Lepidosauria; order Squamata; family Gekkonidae; genus Paroedura; species Paroedura picta. The sequence continues at coordinate 122,388,396 of NC_135374.1, read as the reverse complement.
GCCTCTTCCTCTCCCCCCCCCCCCACACACACTCTGGGGCATTGCCTGGGAAACAATGTTAAATAGTCCTTGAGCACGACAGACTGTTTTGTCAACAAGGACTGTTCACACCCAAACCCTTTGGGACTGGGAGGGGCTGTGGGCTTTGGGTAGATAAGGGGGTGTTAGTTTTGAAGCCCCAGTCTTAGCAAAGACCCTGTGACAATTTCTTCAAGAAAAAGCTTTTGTTCTCCAAATGAAGCCTGATCATTGGGAGTAATCAGAGATTCCTTCAGTTCTGGGACAAACAAGGACAGACCTTTCCAGATTGAACAGTGAATGCTGGGTGAGGTTTCAAGCTAAAAAACTGACATTCTGCAAGAATGGTTTAAAAAAAACCCCCAAAACTTATGCTAATAGTGACATCAGACCACTACATGAATGTTTATTTTAAACACCCCAAACCCTTCCCCCCAGATGATCTCTTCCTGCATGGGTTCACGACAAGAACAGGCGGCATCTCATCTATCCCAAATCTGAGCTCCTTCAATCTCTTCAGCAGTTCCAGGAGACGTGACCCACCTGCTGTGGTTCAGGAGAACCTCCGAAGGCTTGCCACTGTTGCTGGATTTGACCCACAGGCATATCACAGTGTTAAGGTAAAATGAAACATATGCTCCACAGCAGAGGTGGTCAGACTGCGGCCCTCCAGAGTTCCATGGACTACAATTCCCATGAGCCCCTGCCAGCGAACACTGGGCCTCTGGAGGGCCACAGTTTGACTACCCCTGCTCCACATGATTCTTACAGGATTTGGGAACTCTTTTAGGGGTTCTGGCAGGGCCAGCCTCATCACGGCCTTGGCAGAGAGCCCTCCTGGTTGCAGGAGCTGGGGTCTTCAGAGTCCTCAGCTCTTCCGGTTGCGAAGAAAACAGCTGCTGCACTGAAAGAGCCTCAAGGGAGCCCCTCATCAAAAGCCAGGAGCTGCGCAGGGGGACCGCAGATGCCTGGGAGAGTCCTGACTATTGACCCGGCAATAGTTGGCCCTAAATAATTGTCTTCTCCTGTCTTGTCAAGATTGAAAGCAAAGGGACCACGCACACCTCCCTGTGTTTCTTAGGGCACATTAAGCCTTGGCTTGGTCTCTGCAGGTCAACCATGCCAGTGACGTTTGGGTCATGGGAGAAGCCCAGCCAGAGAGCTACGATGGGATCGTAACGGACCAGACCGGGGTGGTCATTGCAGCTCCTGGAGCCGACTGCATCCCTGTGCTGTTTGCAGATCCTGTCAGAAAGGCCTGCGGTGCTGCTCATTCAGGTAACAGGGTTCCAGTCCTCCCTGCAAGGGATTGTCGCGCGCCCCTTTTTCGACAGGGCTGTCTTCCTGCCGAAGGTTGCATCTGCGTCCTGTTTTCGGCTGACCTCTGTCGTCCCTTTCTCTGCGTCCTCTCTCTCCTCATGCTGCCCTGAGGACCAGCATTGTGGGGGTCCCTTTGTGGTGCAGCAGGAGGGGGGAGGTGAGGCCGTGCTGCTGGGAATCCCTCCTGCCAGCAGAGGGATCCAAGCTGTGGTGGACTCCATCCCCTGGATCCCTGTCTCTGGCAGCAGCTCTGGAGGATCCTCTGAGCCTTTTGTGGCTGCAATTCCCTCTGAAGAGCACAGGCCTGGCTCCTACGCTCTTCTGGCCTCCCCCTGGAAGGTGCCATTTAGCAGCTCCATTTGAGCTTCCACTGCCGGCCAAATCAAGCTCTTCCAAGGCCCACGGAAGTCACTGGGGTCAGGCACTTGCTTCAAGCTCGCCCAGTGAGTTTCTGAGGCAGAAAAGGGCTCCCCTTGGGCTGGCTCATGTCCTTTCTTTTAACCAGTGATTGGCAGAAGCAAAGCCATGACATAGCTGCTGCCAGCATAAGTCGCCAGGAAAGCGATGAACCCCGCTGGGAGGCTAAGAAAAGGGCAAAGAGGGGCCTGCACCAGTTTTTTCATCTCCCTCTAGCTGAAGTGTGGGAGGGGAGCCCAGTGAATTCAAGTCTGGTGCCTGTTTTCACAACAAGAACGTGGGAAAGCTAGCAGGCCCCAGGGGAGCAAAGGAGGCAGGGCCAGACCCCTCCCCAGAAAACGCCACCAATTCAGACCCAAGTCCAGCAGTCCCAGAGAGACTGAGGGGGCATAAGTAGCTTCTGAGAGCCGTGCGTCTGATGAAGGGAGGTTTGATGCTCGAAAACTTGCTGGTCCAGGAGGTGCTGCTGGGCTTGAATCCAGCTCTTCTACCGTGAACCAACATGGCTCCCCAGCAGAAACCAACCCTCCAGGAGTTTCGACCAGGCTGATATGTGACTGCCCTCCTCCCGCCACCTCCTCTGCCCACATACTGTAATATCATGGTGGATTATATATGCTTCAACAGAAATGGAGGATTTCTGGAAGTTCATACGCTGTGACAAGTAGGGATGGGCACAATCCGGCTCATGGCCCATTTTGGAGCCTGGAAACTGGTTCGCGGAAGACTCCTTCCCCAAACATGCACCGGACTTTGGGCCGGTTTGGTTTGCTCTTCGAATCCAGCCATTTAACCCTTTCCAGGTGATCTCTGCCCTCTTCCTCCCAGCCACAGCAAACAGAGGAAACCAAACGGGCCAGACAGGTTCAGTTTGGGTGGGGCCTACTTGGATTGGTTAGTTCGGGGTCGGTTTGTGGACTGCCCTGAACCCAAACTGCCCTTTTATTGTATTTGTTTGTTTGTTTATTTATATTTCTTGCCTGCCACTCTCAGCACAGCCAGCTCATGGTGGTTTACGTAGATTTAAAACCCCACATAAAACAATACCCAGCCAAGTCTAAAGAAACCAAACCCAGATGGCGGGAAAACACTATCTACAGGATACCCCATTCCCACCCCCACCCCCCAAGCACAGCTATCGGCCCTCCAGGAGGTAGCTTCTGAGAGTATCGGGGCCAACAACTTTTCCATAGGCCGTGTAGGGAGGGAGCTGATCTTCCTGACCCGGCCTCACCCAAAAGCCTGGCGGAAGAGCTCTGTTTTACAGGCCCTGAGGAACATGGGCAATTCCGCCAGGGCCTTAGCTTCTCTGGGAGCTCATTGCACCAGGTTGGGCCCAGGACCAAAAACGCCCTGGCCCTCGTCAAGGCCAGATGTGCTTCCCGGGGGCTGGGCACAACCGCGGAGCGAAGGACCTCACGCGGGGCATGAGGAGACAAGTGGTCCCTCAGATAAATGGGACCCAAGCTGCAAAAGGCCAAAACTTGAACCTGATCCGGAAGCTGCCTCAGCATAGGCTGGACAGGAGCCCTCCCAGATGACTTTGTGAGGACCCTGGCAGCCACATTTTGCACCAGCTGTAATTTCTGGGTCAGAGATAAGGGAAGGCCCGCGTGGAGCGAGTTACAGAAGTCTTTCTTATCAAACCAAAATGTATTTTACTGCTTTAACAATATAAAATATCTTTTATCATATAAAATTGTACTATGTGGAATCTCATAAAATTTAGAAGTAGAGGGGTCTTAGTTTTCTGCAAGCAAAATCGCAAATCTATCCCATTTTGCTTGGGAGGGAGAGACAATAAAAGCAGAATCAGACGAAGGGGGGGACCCAGAGGGGATTTCCCTCCCCCTAGGAGTTCCTGGCAGGTTGCTGCTCCTCATCTTTAACCCCCCCCCCCCCGTTCCAGAGGAGCAGGAGGAATAAAAGAGTAAGGGCAAGTGGGGAGGAGTTAGGGCGGGCCCTGTCCGGGATAAAAACTCGGGGGGCCCAATCAGGAGCCGCTTTGTGGCTCCTGATTGGGCCCCCCGAGTGTCCATCCAAGGCCAAGCGGCCTTGTGTCCATCCAAGGCAAAGCACGGCTCCCCATTGGCCGCTTGCCCAAGCCTTGCTTGCCCTGGCTGGGGAGTCACCGCACAGACTGAAGATGGTGCCTGCCCGGTGAGTCCTCCAGCCGCCCTCCTCCCACTAGGGAAAGCGGCGTCCCTGCTCCTTTCCCGCCCCTGGACCCTTCCTCACGAGCCTTCTGCCGGGCCCAGCCGCTCCCTTGCTGCCGCGAACGAGCACCTGGGCCCGGCAGAAGCCTCGCCCGCCCTCCGCCGCCATTTTCCGGCTTCTGTTGGGCCCAGGCGCTGCCTTGCGGCCGCGAGGGTACACTTGGCCCCAGAACAAGCCACCAACCTTCTTAGGCTTCTGCCGGGCCCCGGATTCCCACACACACACACACACACACACACACTGCCCTTCCCCCTGCCCGACCCACCTCGCCTCTACCTTATCCCTCCCTTCCGGACCCACACAAACGCACACACACAAACCTTTTACCCACACAAACGCGCACACACACACACTGCCATCTCCCTCCCACTTCCCCCCTGCCAACCCGCCCCTTCACATATACCCCTCTCCCATCCCATTCTATCTACCTCCCTGCCTGCCTTCTTCCCTTCCTTCCTTCTTTCCTTCCTCCCTTTCTCCATCTCCTTCTTCTCTCTCTGTCTCTCCCTCTCACTTACTTCCTCTCTTAATTCCTTGATCCCTTCCTGTTCTTCTCCCTTCTATCCATCCCTGCAAAATCCTCTTCCCCTCCTTTCTCCCTCCCACTCCTCCTCCCCTCTTCTACCTTCCTTCGCGACATTCTTCCTCCCCACGCACTATCGCCCGCTGTATTTCCCTTCACAGCGGGCTTTATTTCTAGTTATCTAATAATGTAAGCATTTTGGTGGAACCCATTTTGAGTGCATAAAACACAAGAAACTGTTTCATGGGAGGGTCCCCCCCATTTTTCCCCACTATAAAAATGGCATAAAAGCCTAAGGAGGGTGGGGGGGGGGGGGGAGAAGCCGTGTTATGATTCTGAGGCCCTCCCATCCTGCTGGAATCCACTGGTGCCAGGCTCTTTCGATGGGCCGCCCTCGTGGCAGCCCCCTTGTGCTTGGCTTTGACGCCCTCCACTTCCCCGCCCCTTCTCTCCCCTGCTGCTGCCCAGGCTGGCAGGGCACGCTGCTTGGGGTGTCGATGGCGACAGTGCGTGCCATGGGGGCTGCCTTCGGCTGCCGGGCGGAAGACATACGAGTCGTCTTGGGGCCGTCGGTTGGGCCGTGTTGCTTTACGCTGCCGCAAGAATCTGCCGAGCAGTTTCATAGGATCGATCCAAAATGCGTGAGGCGTTTGGAGTCCCCAAATCCCTCCGTTGACATTAGAAGAGCAACACGGTAAGTAAGGATTCGCACGGAAGTGCAGTCTGCTCCCTTCCCTCTCTCTTACTCCTTGGCGGTTTTTCCATGTTTTCTTTCAAGTGGAGGTGGGTTCCTTTTGGCCAATCCACACTTAGGCTTCCACCTGGAGAGTCCACCAGCTCCCTTGTGGGTTTTTTGGGTGTGTGTGGGGGGGAGGACTAGTTTAGTTGCTGTGTGTGTCTATTTTATGTGTGGGGGTGTGTGTGTCTATTTTATTATCTCCAGTGGCACGGCCAGGAGATGGTACCCCTTTTGGCCCCAGAAAGCGCTGTGCTCCGTGGTCAGGAGCAAAAAGCCCCGTGGGCTGTGGCGGTGGAGGGAGCGGAGTGGAGCAGGGCCAGGGACTGTTAAGCACGGGCAGCAGCCCTGTGCCCTTCGGCCTCTCTGCTCCCACTTGTTCTTATCCCTGCCCTGCTGCCAGCGTAGCCTCTTGGCTCTCTCTCATCCTTCCTGGAGCCCCTGTTTAGCTGACGATTCCTCTCTGAGGAAAGAGACAGGATAGGGAGCTGCTGTAATGTCTTCTGTCACAGACCACTTTCTCCTGCTCTCCTTTCAAAGAGTTCTTCTGGAAGCTGGAGGAATTCTGCCGCAGAACATTCAAGACGATTCTGTGCTGGACCCGAAGCAGAACCTCACGCTCTGCACATCCTGCCACCCGGATCTGTTCTACTCTCACATCCGTGATGGTGAAAACTTTGGGACGCAGATTGGCTTCATATCCATTAAAGAGTGACTGTCTTCCATAATCTGGTGCCTTAATCTGCAGAGGTGGTGGCTGATGGGCCTCTCCACATGCAGGGGTCTTCTGACGATTGCCCATAGTTCCCGGTAAGAATTAGCTGTTGTTTCTGGTGTGCAACTGTCTCCGGAAACAGCAGCTCCCCTAGCTGCAGCAAGGCCTCTAACCGTCAGCAGCAACAGACCACCCATCATGCAGGCCTGGGAGGCGTCTTGGGTGCTTCCCAGCAAGTGACAAAGGCCAGTTCTCTGAAGCACATGAATGTACCGAGAGCCAGTGCAGTGTTACGGCTGAGAGTGTTGGACAAGTATCTGGAAGACCCAGGTTCCAATCTCCACTGGTGCCATGGAAGCTGGCTGGGTGACCTTGACCAGTCACCCTTTCTCAGCCTAGCCTACCCTACAGGGTTGTTGAGAAGATAAAATGGAGGAGAGATCTGTAATCTGAAAAGGGGGGGGGCAAAGGAAGTAAATAAAGAAATAAACACAGGGGAGCTTTTCAAGAGGCTTAATATGAAACTAGTTCTGCTGGTTTTTCTTCAGAGTCAGCTCAAAGGTGTGTGTGTCTTTTCCCAGTTGTCCTTCAACCAGCAGTTGCCATTGGCCACTTTCCTGCTGTGCATCTGCTGAGATTTTGACGTGGCGGGCTTGCTCCTTTCCCCGGAACGAAGCCGCGGGCCCTCATCTGTTCTGTTTCCTCAAACCCTCACCTGTCCTTGGAAAAGTCACCCAATACAGTAAAAAGACAGACTGGCATAACCAAACGCAGTCATAGAATCATAGAATCATAGAGTTGGAAGGGGCCATACAGGCCATCTAGTCCAACCCCCTGCTCAACGCAGGATCAGCCCTAAGCATCCTAAAGCATCCAAGAAAAGTGTGTCCAACCTTTGCTTGAAGACTGCCAGTGAGGGGGAGCTCACCACCTCCTTAGGCAGCCTATTCCACTGCTGAACTACTCTGACTGAAAAATTTTTTCCTGATATCTAGCCTATATCATTGTACTTGTAGTTTAAACCCATTACTGCGTGTCCTTTCCTCTGCAGCCAATGGAAACAGCATCCTGCCCTCCTCCAAGTGACAACCTTTCAAATACTTAAAGAGGGCTATCGTGTCCCCTCACAACCGCCTTTTCTCCAAGCTGAACATTCCCAAGTTCCTCAAACTATCTTCATAGGGCTTGATCCCTTGGCCCCAGATCATCTTTGTCGCTACCCTCTGTACCCTTTCAATTTTATCTACGTCCTTCTTGAAGTGAGGCCTCCAGAACTGCACACAGTACTCCAGATGTGGTCTGACCAGTGCGGTATACAATGGGACTATGACATCTTGTGATTTTGATGTGATGTCCCAGTTGATAGAGCCAAAAATGGCATTTGCCTTTTTTACTGCTGCATCACACTGCCTGCTCATGTTTAGTTTACAATCCACAAGTACCCCAAGGTCTCGTTCACACACAGTGTTACCTAGAAGCGTATCCCCCATCCAGTAGGCATGCTTTTCATTTTTCTGACCCAGATGCAGAACTTTACACTTATCTTTATTAAATTGCATCTTGTTCTCATTTGCCCATTTTTCCATTGTGTTCAGATCTCGTTGAACTCTGTCTCTATCTTCCGGAGTATTTGCCAGTCCTCCCAATTTGGTGTCACCTGCAAACTTGATGAGTAGTCCCTCCACCCCCTCATCTAGATCATTAATAAATATGTTAAAAAGTACCGGACCGAGCCCAGAGCCCTGAGGTACCCCGCTATTCACCTCCCTCCAGTCTGATGAAACACCATTGACGACAACTCTTTGAGTGTGGTTCTCTAACCAATTTCCTATCCACCTAACTCTGAAAATCCAGATTGCAGTCCTTCAATTTATCCATCAGAACATCATGGGGAACTTTATCAAAAGCTTTACTATAATCCAAGTAAATGACATCAACCGAATTTCCACGATCCAGCAAACCTGTCACTTGGTGAAAAAAGGAAACCAGGTTGGTCTGGCAGGACCTGTTGGAGACAAATCCATGCTGACTTCCTTGGATCACCAAATTGTCCTCCAGATGTTTGCAGATCGCTCCCTTTAATATCTGCTCCATTATCCCACAACAGAGGTCACTCACTGGTCTTTAGTTTCCTGGGTCATCCTTCCTCCCTTTCTTGAAGATCGGAACAACGTTTGCTCTCTTTCAGTCCTCTGGGACATCTCCAGTCCTTAAAGAGGTCCTGAAGATGATGGACAAGAGTTCTGCAAGTTCTCCAGAAAGTTCTTTGAGCACTCTTGGGTGCATTTCATCCAGCCCAGGGGATTTGAACAGTGCAGCTAAATGCCTCTCGACAAACTCTCTGTCCATGTCAGCCTGCCACCCAGACACTATCTCTTGGCTACTGCCATCTCTAGATGTGTCTAAACCCTTTGACCTGTGGGAAAAAACAGATGTAAAATAGGCACTGAGCCTTTCTGCTTTCTCTGCATCCTCCGTTAGAGTTTGTCCATCCGTACCCAACAGTGGGCCTATTGCCTCCTTTACTTTACGTTTGCTCCTCACATAACTGAAAAATCTTTTCTCGTTACAATGGGCTTCCCTGGCCAATCTTAGCTCACTCTCAGCTTTGGCCTTTCTGATGATTGATCTACAGTGCCTAGTAACCTGTAGGTACTCTTCTTTAGAGCTCTGTCCTTCCCTCCATTTCCTGAACATTTTCCTTTTCTTTCTTAGTTCCTCTTGAAGTTCTCTGTTCATCCAAATAGGCTTCTTAGAGCTCCTGCAGTGTTTTCGTCTTTCTGGGATAGTCATGGATTGAGCATGCAATAGCTCTTGTTTGAGTAGCGCCCACCCTTCACGTGCTCCCTTCCCTTCCAGCATTCTCGTCCATGGTATGACACTCATCATGTCTCTGAGTTTATTAAAGTTTGCCCTATGAAAATCCAACATCCACATCTGGCTACAAGCTTCCTTGGCTCCCCATCTCAAAAGGAATTCTATGAGGACATGGTCACTTCCCCCTAGGGTCCCCACCTCCTTCACCTCATCCACCAACTCTTACCCGTTGGCAACAATCCCAACAGGAATAACAGCAGAGCACCCCAGGGCATGTGGGGCAGTAGAACCCCCCCATGCCTGCTTCTGCACAACCTGCTTGGTATCCCAGCCAGTGGACCCCTGATGGGATCCCTCTTACCTCCTGACTTTTCTGAGGGTGCACCACTTTCACCAGCAGGTCAGTTCTCAGAGGGTCCACAGCGGGCTCCTCCTGCAGCATGTTGCTTGAGTCCTCCTCTCTCAATGGCCGTAACAGTTGTCATTTCAACAGGCCTCGCTTGAAAAAGGATGTGGACAAAATGGAGAGGGGGCAGAGGAGAGCAGTGAGGATGATCCGCGGCCTGGGGACCCAGACCTAGGAGAAGAGGCTGAAGGACTCGGGAACATTCAGCCAGGAGATGAGGAGCTTGAGGGGGACACAATTGCTCCCTTGAAGTATTTGAAAGACGGTCACTTGGAGGAGGGCAGGGAAAGGTTCCTGTTGGCAGCAGAGGAGAGGGCAGGGCCCACAGCAATATGCTTAAACTGTGGGTAGAATGGCTAGATACCAGGAACAAAATGTTCAGCATTGGAATTGGCTGCCTGAGGAGGTGGGGAGCTCCCCTCATTGATAGTCTTTAAGCAGCAGCTGGACTTATCCTGGATGATTGAGGCTGATCCGGCCTGGAGCAGGGGGTTGCACAAGATGACCTGGATGGCCCCTTCCCGCTCTAGGTTTCTATGGTTCTGTGATCCTGTCTTCATATCCCACCCGTAACGTGCCAATAATTTCCCTTGTATCTCTGTAAGCTTCCTGTTGTATCTGCATATTTCCTCCAGCATTAGGTTTTCTACTTTGTCTGACAATAGTTGGGTGTGTCACACTCTCATTCTGAATGGACTCATCATTCCTTGGACTGGATCTTATTTGGGATTGGCCTCCATGTACTGATCCCCCCCTCCCGCTTTCTGTTGTATGGTTGAGTCCGCTTGCTTGATTTACCCTCCAAGGCATCTGATGAAGTCAGCTTCGACTTCTGCACATCCCATGCCGGAATACATTCTGTGAGCTTTTAAGGGAGACGAACTAGACTCCTTCAAATGGGTCGCCGTGTTGGTCTGCAATAGCACAATAAAATCAGAGTCCAGGATCACCTTTAAGACCAACAAAGATTTATTCAGGGCGTGAGCTTTCGAGTGCAAGCATCCTTCGTCAGACGAAGGGTGTTTGCACTCGAAAGCTCACGCCCTGAATAAATCTTTGTTGGTCTTAAAGGTGCTCCTGGACTCTGATTTTATTGTAACTGGACTCCTGTTTGCTTCCGTCTGTCTTGTTCTTCTTAACGCAGCTGTGCTGAAAGGTCATCCACTGAGTGGCGCTGTGGAATTAGAAACGGCTCACAGCTCAGTCCAAGCCATCTGGCTTCCAGTGGCATTTGCTTCCTGACCTCCAGATCGTCTGATTCAAGTGGGTAGCCCTGTTGGTCTGATGCCTCAGAACAGATTTAAAGTCCAGTCAGGCACCTTGAAGGCCAACAAAGTGATATTCAAGGGATGAGTTTTTGTGTGCACACAAACTTCCTCAGGGACAGTATCATGGAATGAAAATAATTAGCTCAGACTTATTGACAATGTGTGAGAGTAAATTAACTTACTGCATAATGAAAATGGTTAACAGATTCCAGAAATAAATAGGAAAAAACAGCAATTTGGATTTCTTTGTATTCGTTTGAGATTTAACTGCATGGGAAACATCTTGGGTTCAATAAATATGTCCACATTAGGAGAATAATGGGTGACTAGATAATCAAGTGCTAATGGCAGTTAGCTGAGACCTTGCCCCCTGCCTGTCCTCTCAAGCATGGGAAGCATTTTGGGGCATCAAATTCTTTGAAGTAGAGCATTTGGCTGTCTCTGCAGACCAGCATATATATACCATTCCAAACTACATTACACTATAGCAGTCATAGTTACATTACCATCAAATCAATTATTCCAATTAAGAGATAAATTAAAATACAGAGGACATTTGACCTTTCCGAGGAGCTGTTAAGAATGCAAGTTAGTATATATAGTGGGTTAAGAAACCAATGTCCCTGTTGAGTCCAGGGGATTCCATTGTTCTGAGTGTTATAATAACTTGCATTTCAGCAAATTCCCTTACAGATAGTTTGTTTACTCAAGCACCATTGACAGGGGAGGGAAGGAAGACTCTTGCACACTGTTTTAATCCACTGGGCAAAAATTGGCTGCTCAATAACTTTTGTAATTTGGACAGGTGACCCATAAAAAGGCAAACACAGAAAGTGAGCTTTCTGCATGGCTTTGTGGCCCAATAGGAATCAAGCTGGCTGGCTCCAGAGCAGAATATCCTCTGAGAGGCCTGCCGGTGGTTCCAGTGGAGCTCCAAGCTCGCTCTGGGGCTCCTCTCACATGCCAGCTGCCACAGCCTCGTGGTTCAGTCATGTCTGTCTGTTTATCAGACAGGCAAAGATTAGCTAGTCGTAAAATCCAACATCAAAGATTTAGCTTACAATGTTAGGAAAATATAGCAGACTCTGTTGAGTATAAAAGTCATAAAATCATTTGGTGAGTTTAAAATCATATATCAAACAACGGGTTTTACAAGCTATAGCAAGAAATTTTGCTGCTGGGATTGTAAATTGCTGCTTTCCATCACTTTCCAAATCCAAGTGGCAATTGTCCAGCAGAGGGGCAATTAGCTTATTGCAAACCTCTGAATAAAACGGGCAGCCAAGGAGGACATGAAATCCACTTTGAACCTCCCCAGATCCACAAGGGCAGGACCTTTCCTCAGTAGGGACTTTTCTATACTGTCCTTTTAGTGCTGCAGAAGGCAAGAGCTTGCATCTTGCAAGAGTGCAGGACTTTCTGTGGCTGTCGAGCTCCAATAAAGAGAGGTAAGCAGCCAATGTGACTATGTATATATATGTGTGTGTGTGTGTGTGTGTATAAGGGGGTACCTTTCCCCCAGGAGAAAGGGGGAAAGGTACCTTTTCTATCTTTTGCTACCATTCGAAATCCAGTATCCTTTATTTTAAGGTACTCTTTTCGTGCTCATAGGCTAAGGCCAGGATCATAGGAGGAGAAAAACCCAAGTTTGCAAGATTTTCTAGAATAGTCTTTGACCAGATGGTCCAAAAGTTCTCCAGGAATAGCAGTGGAGTCAACCCCTGTGGGAAGAAGTTGATGTTCGGCCAGTGGTTTAAGGAGGAGATGCACACCAAGGGACCAAACCCTATGAAGATAAGTTGAGGGACTTGGGAATGTTCAGCCTGGAGAAAAGGAGGTTGAGAGGGGACATGATAGCCCTCTTTAAGTATTTGAAAGGTTGTCACTTGGAGGAGGGCAGGATGCTGTTTCCGTTGGCTGCAGAGAAGAGGACACGCAGTAATGGGTTTAAACTTCAAGTACAACGATATAGGCTAGATATCAGGAAAAAGTTTTTCACAGTCAGAGTAGTTCAGCAGTGGAATAGGTTGCCTAAGGAGGTGGTGAGCTCCCCCTCACTGGCAGTCTTCAAGCAAAGGTTGGATACACACTTTTCTTGGATGCTTTAGGATGCTTAGGGCTGATCCTGCGTTGAGCAGGGGGTTGGACTAGATGCCCTGTATGGCCCCTTCCAACTCTATGATTCTATGATTCTATCTCTCTTGGCTCAACTCCTCCTCATTTCCCCTTCTGGCATTTTCTGTCTAATCATGGAGGAAACTGTTGTATGTATGTGTTTCCATTGTATCACAGCTCATTCTGGAGTAAACACTGTTTCACCTCTGGTGGGCCTGGCACCATGTCCTGAGCTGCTGATTGTCTTTATCCGGATCAATGTGTTCATTTTTAAAACGTGTGTGCATGTGTGTGTGTCAGAAATAGACTTGAGCAATGGGCTTTGGAGTGGTGGTGTGCCTGTATAGCCCCGGATGCTAGAAAATGTATCATTTCAGGCCATGAGGAGGCAGAGCAGCTCTTGGCTTCTGCCTCCCGTGTGCCTGGATGCTGAAGGGGCAGCACAAGCGCACTCTGCTTCTAATTCATCCATGCGGGGAGCAGGGAGTCACCTCTGGAGATGAATGCTTTCTCTGTGTGTGTGTAGTACTGTCAAGTTGCAGCCACACTTTTCTTGGATGCTTTAGGATGCTTAGGGCTGATCCTGCATTGAGCAGGGGGTTGGACTAGATGGCCTGTAGGGCCCCTTCCAACTCTATGATTCTAGGATTCACACCTCGGTTTCCACCCTGACCATGCCACTCTCGAGACAGAGCAATGCCTTTCACGCACACCTGGAGACTTGCAGGGCTGCTTTTAGACATTCTGTTAACACAAACTCAATTGAGACGAAGAAGGTGCAATCATAGTCCCATACCATGACTGGGCTGCGGTTTTGGCTTCAGAAAGCTTTAAAGCTGCCGGTATATAGTGCCTGCCCCTAGTTGGCAGAAATTTAATAATGTTAAAGGTGGGCTTATGGCCAGTGCCCACTACACGTTTATGATGGGCTTTTTTTGAGCCAGAGGCCTGAAAGATTGTGCCAAGGTATTTCAGTGTGGTCACCTGCTCTACTCTGTGACCGTCAAAACTCCCCCACCCCCTTGCCCTGGCTCTTGTTGCAATGGACAAGGGCCCTCAGTCAGAGCAGAGAGTTGGGAACACAGCAAAATGCTCCTGGGACGATAAAGTTGCTCTGACCGGGCAGGAATATCAGGGCTCTCTCAGCCTTCCCTCTCTCACAGGCTGTCTGTTGTGGGGAGAGGAAGGGAAGGTGAATGGAAGCTGCTTTGTGACTCTTTTGGATAGAAAAAACCGCATATAAGAATCAACTCTTCCTCTTCTTCAGTAATACCAGGGCTCTCAGCCCCACCAACCACACAAGTTGTCTGTTGTGGGGAGAGGAAAGGGAAAGTGAATGTAAGCCCCTTTGAGACTCCTTCTGGTAGAGTAAAACCAATTCTTCATCATAAGGGTTCTCTCCATGATTCTCTAGGAGTAATTGTTCTCACCGTCATTCGATTGGGGGGAAGTGTTCTCTCTCTCTCTTTCCCTAGGAATAAGCATTCTCCCCCTTTCCCTTGGCATAATTATTCTGTTCCTCATTCCTTAGGGGGGGTGTTCCCTCCATCTTTCTCCTGGGGCTACGTGTTTTCTCTGTCATTCCTTTGGGGTTAGTGTCCTCTTTATCATTTCCTTGGGGTAAGTTTTCCTAGAATCATAGACTTGGAAGGAACTTCCAGGGTCATCTAGTCCACCCACACACAATTCAGGTAAAGTACCCGCCCACCCACAGTGACCTCAATTTCATGCCCATGTTATCCCCCCCCCCCAAAAAAAGTCTCCAGAATCCAGCCTGGCCTGCAGGTAATCCACTGACCATCCCACAGGGGTGATCAGCAATCCGCTGTGCATGCAAGGAAGGGCCACAAGAGACCAAGCCGGGCACATCCCTTCCTTGCCTATTAAATCATTCCTTTTAACAAAAGCATTGTTCTTCATCTCCATCTGTATCTTTCTAATTCTGAAAAAGGTATTCCTATTTACCCCACCCATAGTTGGTCTAAATTGGGTTTCCAAATAAGAGAGATTTAGGGGCCACACAGCTGACCCACTACCAACCCTTTAATAAAAATGTGCATCCTCCTTTCCGGGCACCGGGGGCTTAAAGGAAGGGCTGGGGTGGGGGCTGGGCCTTCTCCCGTTCAGTGGGCCTCTGCCTCAGAGCTTCCCCAGCCCACAGCCAACACAGGAATGAAGAAGCTGACATCGCTCTCCCTCCTCCATTCCATCCTCACAACCACCCTGCAAGGGAGCATGTGCCTGGCCCAAGGTCATCCTGTGAACTTCTGCGGTGGACTGACCCCCAGATCCTCGTCTGACCCTCTGGCCTAACCACCAACCCCCTTTATTGTGGGCTGCCTGCCATTTAGGCTTGCCTGGTGGTCACCGCCCAACCTGATCCAGAGAATCCCCCCCCAGTTGGGGTCATGGAGGACACGTGTTCCCTAAAGCTACAAGTGCTCCTTCCGTCCTTTGGGAAGAAATGTGTTTGTTTTAGATTTCAGAGTTTTGTGCAAACCTGGAGCATTTATCAGGTCTATAGAAAGATTGTGTTTTCTTTTCATGGCTCTAGGCCAGCCTTTTCAACCTTCTGATTCTGGAGGAGCCCCTGAAAAATGTTTCCAGGCTTCAAGGACCCCCAGAAGTGATGCCAGCTAGCCATGCCTCCCTCCCTTGCCTTTAGATGTGACATGTTACCTTCAGCTCCCCCTCCTTTCACAGAATCACAAAACCATAGAGTTGGAAGGGGCCATACAGACCATGTAGTCCAACCCCCTGCTCTACGCAGGATCAGCCCTAAGCATCCTAAAGCATCCAAGAAAAGTGTGTATCCAACCGTTGCTTGAAGACTGCCAGTGAGGGGGAGCTCACCACCTCCTTAGGCAGCCTATTCCACTGCTGAACTACTCTGACTGTCAGCCCTTTCCCCTGCCTCTGCCACTTCTATGATGGCTATCCCTCAAGTTGACTTGAAAGAATGGCAGGAGCTGAGAAGACAGCCCAGACCACAGTCCAACCCCCCCCTTTTGATTTTTACACCCATGGCTTAACCACCAAGCCACTTCCCTAGTTTGTGGCCAAGCCCTTTGAGGTAGGAGGGGAAAGGCTGCGGACCCCCAGGGTCCACACACCCCTGGCTGGGAATCCCTGCTCTAGTCTCTGGATTTCAGTACCTAGATTCAGCCCTTTTGAGAATTAGATATACTAATATTACGCACTGTGTGAAGCTCTGCCACCCTAGTTGCTTCTTCTGAACCATAGTGCCAGGCATTGCAAACAAAAGTCATTATTACTGCTGTGCTCTTCTCTAGCCTGAGAGATTACGGTGTGGTGTGGCAAATCTCATTATCTACATTCATCTATTTTGGACCCTTGTCTTCAGACTGATCTGCTCGAGTCGGCCCAAGTGATACTGCTGGCATTCTATCGAGACAGTTCTTCTTGTGTTGGTTGGAGGTGGAGATCTAGTTCCCTTCGCCATTATTAGGACTACTCACCTGGAATTGACAATCTGTCTTAATGAAGAATCCATTCATTGTGGTAAGCGGAGCAGGAGCAGAACGTCTTGTGGAGATGCAGAAGGTCCCCAGTCCAATCCTTGGCATTCCCAGTGAAAGAAAGAAAGAAAGAAAGAAAGAAAGAAAGAAAGAAAGAAAGAAAGAAAGAAAGAAAGAAAGAAAGAAAGAAAGAAAGAAAGAAAGAAAGAAAGAAAGAAAGAAAGAAAGAAAGAAAGAAAGAAAGAAAGAAAGAAAGAAAGAAAGAAAGAGAAAGAAAGAAAGAAAGAAAGAAAGAAAGAAAGAAAGAAAGAAAGAAAGAAAGAAAGAAAGAAAGAAAGAAAGAAAGAAAGAAAGAAAGAAAGAAAGAAAGAAAGAAAGAAAGAAAGAAAGAAAGAAAGAAAGAAAGAAAGAGAGACGGTTGTCGGGGTGAGTAGACCAGAATGACCTTAATGGACCAGTAGCCTGACTCAGCACCAGCAGCTTTACTGGTCTCTGTTCCAGTGTTTCTTTTCCCCGTTACCTTGGAATGGATTTGTCCCTGACGAAATGCTGTCACAGCTCCAGGGTGTCTCCAAGATGTGCAGGCAAAGGGCTTTGGGTGCCACTGTCCTCTTCTAACGCCTCCTTTCCTTCCAACCGGATTCTTGAGAGTCCATTTAATCTACCCCCCTCCCCCCCCCCACACACATACACAAACACAACACCCCTCAATAAATTAAGTTTGGCAACAGTGCAGCAAAATGGCACTTCCCTTTTCATGGTGTGATTGCAACAGCCATCTTGTTAAAAACTGCAAGTGGGGCTCCCCCAGAACGATCCAAGCCTGCTTGCCTGCCAGCCGCCAGGAATATTCCCGAATAACTCCTCGTGGTATTGCCAAGGAGTGAATGAGGGTGCTTGCCCCTCTTCTCCCTCCTCTGCAGCCACCTGTGCTTTTCCTTGTGGAGGGTCCTGCTGGGGAAAGAGGAGGCAGGGCCAGCAGCAATGCCAGGGTCCCTTGTGGGTGCAGAGAAGACAAGCCCCGTGGGGCCCCGGCCTGTGAGCATCCAGAGGCATCCAACTCATTGCTGCTGGGAACGGCGAGCCGGACGTTTCTGTCGAGGGATACTCAGTCCCACAGCACACAGAGGAGCTGCTGGCCTCTCACATGTCCCAGTCAGGCCACAGCGGGTCTCTGTGTGTTTTCTCTCTGCAGAGGCTACTGTCCTGTGACGTGCACAAGAACGGGGCTTCCTCTGTGTCCCAAGCGTCTTATGCCATCAGGAGCGCAACCAAGGCCCTGACCAGGGCAGCCCAGGTTAGCCCCAACTCAGGGCAGCATGCAGGAAGGGGGGCACCCAGGGAGCCCAAGGGCGGGTGGCAGGCGATGGCATGGCCCCTCCCACCCCCTCTGGCCCCGGAAGCACCTTTAGCTGCAACATGGCAGCAACTCCCACCACCCCAATCAAGAGGAGCAGCAGGCCAGGCCAAAAACCCTCCGAAGAAATGTCCGAGGAGCCAAAGAGTCTCTATTCCATTCCTACCACTCCAAAAAATGATGTTCAGAGAAGGGAACATTGAAAATGTGCACTTCAATGTGCCTACAAACGAATGCTGCTCCTGTCAGCCTTGCACCAAATCTGTGAACAATGGAACAATAAATATATTGGTGTGAAAACCGAACTGCGTTTTTGTGATTATATTTTCCTGTATAAGGACTGCCTCTTGGTCAACAGCTGCAGAAATCGACCAAATCTTGACAGCTTAATTCTTTCAAAGAGGTAAGCTGGATAAATTTGTTGGCACTTTTTCTATGACATCAATGCAATTTAGACAGATATTCTTGATCTAAGCCGTTTTGTGTCTGTCTCCAATAGAAAGGCCTTCTGTCCTGGCAATAAGAAGTCCTCCTAGAGTTGGGTTGCTCTCAGAGATTTTTTGCCAGGGAATGACCATGCAGCTTTCAAAGAGAGTACCAACAGCACTGGAATGCTTTAGAATTCCTCTGTAAAAAATAAGTTCGTTCCAATGACCCCACTCTTCACCACCTGCATCAGAAGCATTTTGTGAAGCACCGATGGGACAGCAGAATTAACTTTGTTATTACCCCTCCCCCCTCGGGTTGTGCCCATTTTTACTAGGCAAGCTGTGTCCCCCCTCCTCTCCCCCCCCCCGGTGTATCTCCTCCACCCCCACCCCTGGAGGCACACTGTGACTGGCCCAAGACCAGGGGGCTTCTAGCAGAGTGGGGAGTCCAACCAGGGTCTCCCATATTCTGTCCCCACTCTGAACCGTTATGCCACGCTGCCTCTCACAATTTGTCCACATCCTGTGCCACAGACTCCCGAGAAGGCCTAGGCCGGCCACGCTGGCTCTCTACCACACCGGAAGGAAGCCACGGCCTGTGAGGGGGTCCCTGAGGAATGTCTCCCCAGTGCTCCGAGGCAGCATCTGTTATGACGAAGGAACCGCTGCAGCAGCAGCAGAGGCCGAGGCACCAGCACAGGCTGGGCTGAAGGGGCCAGTGGGATTTCATGACCGGCCACTGGGGACACGCCATCCCTTCAGGGTCTGCATCCAGTCGAGGGAAGAAGAGAGCCCCTTGGCTAAACAGCAAATAGGTTGAAATGGCCGTCTGGAATACCAGAGTGAAAAGTAGCAATTGCCTTCAAACTGTGGCTTCTAATCAACATTCGATGCTTTATTGGAACTTGATAAGTGCGATAGTTAAATATACTGATGTTTTACCGTTTATTTCTTCCCCAAAGAGCATGCACAGAAATGTAGGCATTCTACTAGGCAGGTCATATGCCACAACCCCCGCCTGAAACGCCATTGCGAGGCTGCTGACGGCCTGGAGTGGCTGATGTCACCCCAGGTGGAACTCCAACTGTTTCAGGTATTGGACATCAAGGCTTTCAGATCCCAGGACATATTCAGCCCGTTTCTCAAGAGCCGTGTGGGTGCCCTTCTTATTTATGAAGCATCATCACCATCATCACCCCCAAAAATAAAATTAAAAACCCACCCCCAACGTGTTCAGTTCACCCTTTGGGATTCACTCTGTACAATTTACTGAGTAATTACAGTCCCTATTTTACAAAGTAATTACAGAACATACACAAATATACATTAAGCAAATAAACCTTCATATTTATGATCCTACAGGTGCCACAGCCTGGGTGTCTCCTACCTGCTCTCTTCCTAGAAACACCACTTTGGAACATATTTCCTTGGTTACAGAACAACAATTAAGTGCATATTTGCATTTTAAGGTGGTCGGCATCTCCGCTGACTCTCTTCCTTCCTCCCCATCTCTGAGGTCCTTCTCAGTAGTCGATGCTTTGGCTGCAGGGTGGAATGCCAATGGGGGGTGGGGGTCTTCATTCCCCACACCCCTAGTTTCCTCCTCCTTCATCATTTCCCCACACTTCCTGGCACTGCCGCTTGCGTCCTCTGTGGCTTCAGAAGGAAGTTCTCGGGGAAAAGCATCTTCAGGCGCGCATCTCCTGCTGCCACCGTCTCCGGTGCATCTTGCTGCCCCCGCCTGCATCTGAAAGCACTGCTGCCGCCTGGCCCCCAACCAGGCAGCCGGAGCTCTGGGAGATGAGCCCTTCCGGGGCCAGGGGCCCAGGCCCAGCAGAGGCCTCATGCCAGGGGCAGGGCGCACCACAACGCAGGCAGGCGGGGAGCCCCTTGCTGGCCCACCCTGGGCAGCGTCCGGGGCATTTTGGCAGCCGGGGTGGGTGGGTGGGTGGGCGGGTGGGGTGCTTGGCGGCTACGCGGAGGGTCCGGAGGTGGGCAGGGCCTGGGGGGGCGGGGGCTGCCCGGGGCCCTGCGGCTGGGGGCCGGAGGCGGGCGAGGCGGAGGCGGTCTGCAGCTGGGCCTGGAACTGGGCGAGCTGCTCGGGGCTGGCGAGGGTCCTCAGCAGGCTGTTCTCCTGCTCCAGCTGGCTGTTCTTCTCCAGCAGCTCCTTGATCTGCTCCTTGAGCACCTCCACCTCCTCCCGCACGGCGAACATCAGGTGGCTCTTCACCAGGTCCTGCCAGGAGGAGGGGCACGGCCGTCAGGCCCCGCCCCCACAGAGCCCGCCCCCGCCCCCTCCCACTGGCGCCCCCCACCGGCCGGGCGGGGCCTTCTCGGTGGCTGCCCCCTCCCGCCCCGCCCCCTCCCCCGCCGCCGCATTCCCCCTCCCGGTGACGTCAGCGGGCCCAGCCAATGGGCGGCGGCGGCGGCGGCGCTATTCCTGGCCGGGCGCGGGCGTCTGCCTAGCAACAGCGGAGGCGGGGAGGGGGTGCGTGCGTGCATGCGCGCGGGGGGCCCTCATCCCCCTCCCCCCCCCCGGGCGGGGCTCTTACCATGGCCTGCTCGATCTTGTTGTCGATGGCGACGACGCTGGCGCCCGCCGAGCTGCAAGACACAAAGCGGGGGGGGGGAGAGGGGCGGGGCGTCAGGAGGGCAGGGAGGGGCCGCGGCAGCCCCGCCCCCACCCGCGCCTCCGACCCTGCAGGCAGAAACGGAACGCGGCACGGAACGACGGAGCGCGCGCCGGAGGAGGGAGGGGCGAGCCTGCAGGAGGCCGGCCGAGAAGCTCATTGGCTGCTGCGCCAGCCGGCCACGCCCCCAGGGAGGGGAGGGGAGGCCGGGCCGCCGGTCGGAAGGGCCGCCCAGGGCCACACCCCCAGCCCCGCCCCCGCCGACCGAGGGACACGACCGGCGACCCCCCCCCCCCGCTGCGAAGGGAGGGACCCCGAGAGGCCCGGAGGGGGGAGCCACCCCAGACCGAGAAGCCCCCCCCCATGTCCTGGGCGCCACCGCGGCCCGGCTCCCAGCACCCAAGGGGCCTCCTGGTCTAGCACCCCGCTCACTCCCTGATCAGGGGGGGGGGGCGACACTTCAGGCCTAAGAAAGCACATCCCCCCCCCGCAGTTCCTCTTGAACACACACACACACCCATGAGCTGCTCCTCTGCACGTGCCCACCCTTCTAGCAAGAAAAGCTAGGGTGGCCAGCCTCCAGGAGGGGGCTGGAGACCTTAGGATCATGGAAGGAGCCTCCAGGGTTACCTCATCCAACCCCTTGCATAATGCAGGAACTCCCAACTACCTCCCCACCCACGGCCCCAATTTAATGCCCAAGTGATCCCCCCCCCCACCAAAAATCTCCAGGATCCAGCCTGGCCTGGAGGAAATTCACCTCCCACCCCACTGTGGCAATTAGCAGTTCCCTGGGTGTGCAAAGAGGGGCCACAAGAGGCAAAGCCTGGCACATCCCTCCTGCCCACCCGACTCACAATCTGCCTAAATTCATGATGGGCTGATCCTGCGCTGAGCAGGGGATGGGACTAGATGGCCTGTATGGCCCCTTCCAACTCTATGATTCTATGAAGTCAGCATTTCTTTCAGGTGACTATCAGGCCTCTGCTTAAAAAGTTCCAAAGAACAGAACCCACCACCTCCCGAGGAAGCCATTGAGAAACCGCTCTGTCAGGAACTTTGGATTTTTAGCCAAGAACTCTTCTGAATCAATTTCATCCCACTCGTTCTGGGGCAACAGAAGACAACTTTTCCACTGTTATCACTGACCTACAAGTGACAGAGACCAGTTCTCCTGGAGAAAATGGCCAAGGTAGGTGGGCACGGACCTTGTGCCTCCCTGGAGTTGTCCCTGCCCCCCCCCCCCCCCGTTCTCAAGCTCTGCCCTCCAATCTCCAGGTATTGCTCCAGGTATGTCTGGAGCAAGGAGAGGCACAGGGCCAGCCCCTCTAAATCCAGCCATCTTTGCTCTTCTGCCCATTTGAAAGCTAAAGGTCGCCCCCCCATTTTGACCCCTGCTTTTGTCCTGACCCACTTCTGCAACCAAGGCCAGAACAGAGGGCTACCCAAGTAATCCTATTTGGGGGCGGAGCCACATGGGGGGGCCTGTGGGTGACCTCTGTGCCTGCCTGGGTGCTCACGAGAGTTCGTCACCTGCGTTTTAGATTGTGAGGCAGAAAGGTGAGATTTTGTACATAAAGAAAACATAAAGCTCTGTTGAAAGAGAATACAACCGTGTTAAGTTAGGTTCAGGTGGGTGACCGTACTGGTTTGAAGCAAGGAAACAAAGGGTGAGTCCAGGGGCACCTTTAAGACCAGCAAAGTTTCATTCTGGGGACAAGCTTTCATGCGCAAACACACTGGTGCCACTGGACTCACACTCTGAACCACGTTAAGTGTTCACAGTTCAGATTCCAGAGTTTTGTACTGGGAAGGAGGAAAGTCACATGGGACTTTTGCAAGGAGATCCGGAGAAGCAATTCAACCCACGCCAAACCCTGCTTGCACATGGAGCACTACTGCAGGAAGACTGTCAGGAAATTTTGAGTCCTCCGGGGACTCAGCAAGAGAAAAAGCAGAACTTGTTTGGAAGATACCTGCTATATAAGAGAAGAGCCAGGGGGCCATAGAAGAAGACCCCCTTTAACTGGATGCATGCGAGACAACGTGGTTATCCAGTTAAAAGTGCCAGCCATTAAAGCCCCCTCTCCCCTCAGTCGAGACCTCCTCCCTCTTTCCAGCAGTGCTGCTCATCCCCTGACTGGCTGGCCACTCTTGCCCCTGAGTGCCTCCAAAAGGATACCTCCTCTCCAGATACTTCACAGCCATCAGCCCCTCCCCTCCAGAAGTGCCAACGCAGAATCCTTCCCCTTCCAAAACGTTGGGCCCTCAGTAAATAGCAGCAGCTCCATCAAGGTAGAAGTCATTCGTGGTGCTAGCCAGAATATATTCTCAGGCATCCCATTTTCAAAACCCCAGCCTCCCCCAGGGCTGCCTTGGTACACACCACCTTCCAGTTAGAGTTACACAGAAGTAAGCCCTGCCAATTGCCAGGTGCCTGCCCCATCCAGATTGATTCCAGGAGAAACTTTAAGGCCACTGACATATTCAAACAAGCTTTTATGTGCATGCACAACTTTCTCCGAGATACGGTGAAACATAATATCCTCAACCATTACATAGGGATAGAGAGAGGGCGTGGCTTTCCTGGCAGGGGGGGTCCTTCCTGGCGGGGGGCCCCTCTACCCCTATGTAATGGCTGAGGACATTCTGAAGGAGTGTGCATGCACACAAAAGCTTGTATGCAATCTCGCTGGCCTTAAGGGTGTCCCTGGAGATTCAGATCAACGTGGTGGGACACCTGAATCTATTATCCTGGTGGGATCAGCAACTGCCTCCAGGCAGACCTCCAACGGAGACGCTCCCACAAGGCCCTTGCAGGGACCGGATTCCCCCACGTCACTTTGCCCTGACTCACAGAGAGAAGACCATGATCCAGAAACCCCACATATGTGGGCACCTGGAGCCAGCTGCCAACTAGAACCACCTCTGCTGCTGACTCCCTGGGCTCCTGCCGACTCCCTCCCATAAAGGAAGGAAGCACGGGGTGGCAGCTCCCAAATTCCCCACCATCCTGCAACTGGAGAACCTTCCCAAGGACCACCAGCACCCTTCCCAGGGCACCAGAGGGAGCAGATGCCGGGCCCTTCTCCTGGCTGCTCACATCTACTCCCTGCCAAGCCTCACTCCCCACCCAACCTGACTGCAGATCGGAGGGTGTGGCTCTTCCCTGGCTCTGCAGAGTCTGCCCCGTGGCCTGTGTGCCAGGAAAGAAGGAGGCTGCAAAGGTAGCTGGAGGCAGGTAGTGGGGCCCGAGCGGGAGGGCCCAGGCTAGCCCGGCCTCATCAGGCCCTGGAGGCCAATGGGAGACCACGCAGGAAGTCCAGGGTGGCAACGTACGGCAAGCCCTCCTGGTCTGCAAACCCCAGGAAGGGTCAGCACGAGTCATCTGTCACCTGACGGCAATTTCCATAGTGATCTGTGCTTAAGCATTAATGTGGAAGATGCTCTCCCTTCACCTATCCCAACAAAGGAAGGGACCCTTCTGCCGTACAGGTGGGATTCCGAGGCAGAGCACGAGGTCACAAGCCCACCTCCAAGGCCCAGAATTCTCCCCAATTCCTGCCTACTGCCTGATTGTCTTGTAAATTATTTCCCAGATAAATCAAGACAGCTTTAGAACTGATCTATAGCTTTAAAACATTCATCATTTACAGCGATGTCAATAATTCAGCCATTATTCTGTTTGAGACTTTAAAAGCACAGATCCAGCCCCAACTAGGCATCCCCTCTGGCCAAGGGGGGCTCCAGCCAGCGCCCGAGGCCCCTGGCCGTTTCTGCCTGAGGCCTCCTCAACTAGGATCCTGATACGGACTGTCCAAAAGGCGGAAGACGCTGTTGTGCAGTTACCTTTTAAGATGCTGCTCCAGCTCCAGGAACACTTTCATGGCTCTCTGTGGCCTCGTCTCTGCGGAGCCACTAGCTACATTGGCGTCCCTTTTGTATCCACTGATTCTTGCTCAGCCAGGCAAAAAGAAGTTTTCAGAATTAACACTCTGGACATTAGCGATGCAAAACTGCCGCTCTTCTGGACGCCTGGCGCTATTTGGAGGGAGAACCACTGCAGCCAGCCCCTGAGCCCCACGCAGAGCCTGTGCCAAGTCTGCCATGCACAGTCCCAGAGGGTGAGAGGCAGCAGAAGCGTCACAGAGCCTGAGATCACATGACCTCCTGTTACATAAAGCATCAAGAGAGATTAAAATCGTCCTGATCAGGGTTTCACCTCCCAGTAGCTACAGACAGGCTCTCTCTGCAGTACAGATTCTCACCTCCAAGAGCGAGGAGTCATTCTGCTCTCTGCCCACCACCCACAAAAACACGCGCTAACCATTGATAGTTCCCCTGACTCCATGGGAAGGGGGCAGCTCTCACGGCGGGGGACATACAACTCCAGAGGACCTCGGATGCTTCCCTTTGAAGAGGCTTGCCCCAATTTCAGAGCTCTCCGGTTGTCTGTCGAAAAGCAGACCACGGGAGCCCCAAGCAGGAAAGGGTCCAGCAGAGCTGCAGCACTCGCCTTCTGAACTGGTTGCTTAAAAGGCAGGCGGCATCCTGGGATGTGATGCCAGGTATCGCTCACCCAAGGACTGGGCAGGCTTCACAGGCTGATAGCAAAGGATGCTTCCCCTCCCGACTGTAGGCGGGATAATTAACCATTGCCCCCTTCCAGCTACAGGAGACTTCAGAGCGCGTGACACGGATCGACATGGCCTCCTTGGGGGCAATCGGATTGGTCTGTGGTTTCCTAATCAGTTAATGATCCAATTAAAATGTGTCAAGTTCTTCCATGTCCTCTCTGCACCGAATGTGGGACTGGGAGGGGGTCTTACAGCATACTCCCCCCTCCTTGTGGGGCAATGAAGAGGACCCTCGAGCTGCAAGTATCCAGGAGAAACATGCAACGCAATGGCCTTGCATCTTTCTTTCTTGTGCAGTCATAAATCCAACAGTTGCACCAAATACTAGTTGAATTCCAGATCAAGTTCAAGGTTCTGATGTTCACCTTTAAGACCTTACGGGGGCTGGGCACTGCGTCTCTGAGGGACCGCCTCCTCCAGAAGACCATTAAGGTCTTTGCATGCTAATCTGGTCCCTCAAGAAGTATGCTCGGCCCCAGCCTGGGGGCAGGGTCTGTCAAACGACACGATTCCAGGGGGGCAGGAGCAAATAAATAAGCTCAAACGCCACCCCCACCCCCCGTTATCCCACCACAGACAGACAGAAGTAAGGCCCAAGAAACGAATCCTAATGGAGCATCCAGGATATTGTCCCCCCTTCCAATTCCCAAATGAGTCTTTTTTATTATTCAATTTTTTTGAAAGCTGTTTGTGGAGCCACCCTGGTTTCTTTAGGTTCCTCCCAGTTTTCCTTCTCAAGGGAATAATCTATGATTGTGCCTTCAGTACTTTTGAGAAACTCCCAACTCTCTTGGAATTTTTTCTGACCACAGGATTCTACCCAACATAAGTTTTCTCCCCATCTGAGACTCATTTCCAATTCCTTCGGAAACAAGACCAGTGCTGTGAGCAAATCCTTCTATAGGTGTATACAGCCATATATCCATGGCTAAGCAGTTATACCACAAAAAGCCTCTACCACTCTTATGCTACGGCATCACCATCTGGGGTCCAGACTGTACTGCCAAGATCGAATTGCTCCAGACCTCATTCCTGCGTCATCTTCTAGGAGTCCCTCAAGGTGTTTCTGAGTCTGTGCTATGCCTTGAGAATGGGCTTCCTCAGCTGTCCACATAGGCGTGGTTGTGAATTGTGAAATACTGGATCAGACTATACTATAGAGTAGCGGTCCCCAACCTTTCTCAGGTCAGGGACCGCCTCCGGAGTGAGGGAAGAGCCGCCGGCCCGGATGTTGCGAAAACGCGCACGCGCAATTGCTGCGCATGCATGTTTTCGCCACCAGGTGGCGCTAACGCACATGCGCAGCAACTGCGCATGCACGTTTTCGCCACTAGGGGCGCTAACATGCATGCGCGGCAACAGCGAGTATGCGCGGCAACAGCGTGCATGTGCGTTTGCGTCACCGCCATGCCGGCGGCTGCGCCTGCTTCTTCCCTTCCTTCTTGCTGCCGGCGGGGGAAGGCAGGCATGGCTGGCGGCAGCTTGGTACCGTGGCCTTTGCGGCCCGCCACCGGGCCGCCGACCGGGGGTTGATGACCCCTGATATAGAGCACAGACCGGAAGTCTGACATCTTACCTCCTAGCAGACCAACATCTTTCCTCTTGGTACAGGAAAATCCTTGCCTTTTTGAAGCAAGCTGGACTGACCCCCTACAAGTTTCAAAACCTAAACGAAGGCGCAGTCGTCAAACAACAATTATTGGATATTGATCTCCAAGTCTTATCCACGGATGCCCAAAGAGCCTGATCACCATCCTTCTATAACATCCCTTGGATTTATAGATCATAACCCTCATATTTTTCAACATTCATTGACCCATGTTGGTGGTGCTATCTTGTGTTGGCTTGCCTAAACATATTACCAACAGCCTGGTCAAGAGGTAGACTGAGTCACGTGCCCTGCAATGAATGACTCTGCTCCTGGACATCCAGCTCTTGTCGAGTCAACATCTCACTTCTGCTCGCAAGCTTTCTCCATTACTGGCATTAAAACCCTGGGTCTCCAATGAGTCATTAACTTGTCACCTGCTAGAGGATAAAGAGCCCCTCATTGCTGCAGTGGTAGCTCACTTCTTAGGCAAAGATTTTTATAATCCCTGATCAACTAAATACCTTGTTTTATGATGAACCCGTTCTTTTACTGGATTTTTAAATCTGTACTGCCAATAAAGGGATGATTGATTGAAATTTAGTTTGTTAAAATGTGCTCTCCTGAAGTCCAGCCTGCATGTGTAGTTTTTCTCTTCCCCAAGCTCACAACGTCCAAAATCACATGGTCACTACTGCCAACTTTTACCTTGTCAACCAGTTCTTCCCTATTGCTGAGAATCAAGTCTAGAACAGAAGACCCCCTGGTTGCCCCTTCCACCTTCTGGGAAATGAAGTTGTCAGCAAGACAAGTCAAGAATTTATTGGACTTAAGCTGGTCTTCCAACAGATTTCTGGGTAATTGAAATCTCCCGTGATCACTAGGTCCTGTCTCGTTTGTAATCTGGTTCAGGAGCATCTCAATCATGTCTTCTGCCTGGCCTGGCAGTCTGTAGCAGACCTCCACCATAATACCACTATTATTTCCTACTCCTTTTATTTTTACCCAAAGACTCTCAGCTGTACTCTCATGCTCAGACACACGTATTTCTTCACAAGTATATATATTCTTAACATATAGTATTTCTCCTCCTCCCTTGTCTGTCACTTTTAAGTAAGTTGTACCCCTCAATCCTATTATTCTGGTTGTGAGGTGTCCCACCAGGCTTTTGTGATGCCTGTCATTTCATAGTCCCCTTCTGTTATGAGGACTTCTCGTTCTTCCTGCTTGTTTCCCATACTCTGTGCATTTGTGCAGAGACATCGTAATCCTTCACATGAGTACCCCAGGATTTTAGTTTTTGAAATTTCCTGTAAGTTAATGGTTCCCTGCATAAGTGCCATTCCCTTTAAACCTGCAGTGTTCCCATCTACAGCTATCTTCACCGAACTAGGCTTTGAATGCACATCTCACTCCCCCACTAGATCAGCAAATCTCTTTGCAAAGACATTTTTCCCCACCCTTGTGAGGTGCAAACCATCTCCCAATACCTTGATCCAGGGTCCAGAAACCTAAACCTTTCCGGATGACAACAACGACATGGCCAGTCATTTATCTGCACTATTCCAGTTAAGAGTGTTCTCCCACCAAGTTTCTGTAATGCTTATTACGTCATGGTTCCCTTCCACTATTAGGACTTCTAGCTCTTCCTGCTTGTTTCCCATACTCTGGGCATTACAGATATCATAATTCTTCATCTGTGTGTCCTGGGGTTTTAATTTTTGAATTCACCTGTAAATTAATGGTTCGCTGTGTATATGCCACTCCCTGTCAATCAGCAGGTTTCCCATCTACAAAAGTAGGTTTTGAATTTCTGTCTTGCTCTGGATGCAGTTCTGGATGCAGTTTGAACTGGATGCAGTTCAAAGCCCTCCTCACCAGGTATGCAGGGCTCTTCGCAAAGACGTTTTCTCTTCACGATACACACTATTGTCATGAGGCTCTTCTCTCGGGAAATGATTGGCACCTCAGAAGGGTAGGAAAAGCCCGTGTTGGTCCATATCTTTGGTTGTGGGACATAAAAACAAATCTGCATGAAGTTCTGGACAGTTCTTGTTTGTATGTAAAATTAACTGTATAATGGCGGTGGATAAATTCATATTTTTAACCAGTTGTGTTCTATCCTGGCTCTCAAATTCAGTGAAATGGAGCTTTTTAAAGCAATAATAGAATTAGGAGAAATGGGAAGCAGTCCGGTAAAGGTAGAAGCTTAACTTTCACTGTGGTCTTGACAACCAGGGTCAGCCATATTTAGAACATCTTCAATAAGGCCCTTCAAGGTTTAAGACCCCCCCCCCTTGCAACAGCAAGAACATCAGGCTGACTCCCCATCACACCCAAGGCACTGGGTGGAGGGGGGTCATGGAGCTATGGGGTAATGGGCAAGGGGAGGGGGTTAGAGTAGTTCTTGCTGCCAAGGATTCTGTAAGGGTTGGGTTTTTTAATGACTTTATTATGGGGCTTTAATCTGTAACCTGCCATGAGGCAGCCAAGCTGGGAGTGATGGCAATGAACAGGAATGAATGAATGGAGGGATGGATGGATGGCTGGATAGGTGGGTGGGTGGATGGATTTATGGATGGATGGAGCAAGTTGCAGAATTGCTTCTCTCAGCATTATCCATCTGGGCTGCTTCACTTGTCTGATCAAAGCCTTCTGAAGGAACTGTCTTAAGAGGGACACTCATCGCTGTGGCCCCCGCGTAGGGGAAGGACAGGACCGAGGGGGACAGGGAGGCCCCGCCCTTTTCATCATTCTGCAAAATGTGCAAAACGGAATTATTCAGGGGGGGATTTTTACATGCTTTTGTTACTTGTAGAGTAACATTTATTGCATTGTTTCCAAGTTTTACAATTCAGCCCTCTTTCAATATTGTTCTGTTCTGAGCCCAGAATTTTGAGCCCAGTTTTATTCACTGTGGGTTGTATGTTTTTCATTCCTCCTGCTGCATTGTTTCAGATTGTGCAACCCCCTCCCCCTGAAGCCTGGTGAGAAAGGGAGGCTGTACATTAAGTAAGTAGCTTTAACAAACCTATGACAAACTGATAATTAAGCTTTGTGGTATCAGTAAGTAGAACATTTTGTTATTAAAACAAAACCCTGACGGGGGATAACCAAGTCCAGCTCCTGCAGCCATAGGAAATGAGTCAAGGTCTACGTCAGATGCCTGCCTGACAACCCACGCATGAAAAGGCCGCCCAGGGGACTGACTGCCATTTGAAAATGTGTTGGTGGAAATGGGGCCGGGCACTCGGACCGTGACGCCATCTGTTTGTATGGGGATTTCAGGGTCCCATTGTATTTTTACTGTTTTATTGTAAACTGCCACAAGACGGTATTCCCAAAAGCGGCGGTATATAAATTAAAGTATAAATAAATAAAACAAATAGTGAAAAATGTAAAATTCTGCATTTAGATGGGGAAAAATCAAATGCATCACTATAGGGTGGGCGAGAGTTGCCTTGCCAGTAATACATGTGAGAAGGACCTGGGGGTCTTAGGAGACCATAGACTGAACACGAGTCAGCAGTGTCAGTCGGTGGCTAAAAACGCAAATGGGATGTTGGGCTGTATTAAAGGAATTATAGTGTCCAGATCACGCAAGGTGATATTACTGCTTTACTCCGCTCTTGTTAGACCACACCTGGAGTACTGTGTTGAATTTTGGGCAGCACAACTGAAGAAAGATGTAGAGAAACTGGAGCATGTCCAGAGGAGGGCTACAAAGACGGTGAGGGGTTTGGAGACCAAGTCCTATAAGGAAAGATTGAGGGAGCTTAGTCTGTTTAGCCTGGAGAGAAGACTGCTTAAAGGTGTTATGATCACCATCTTCATATACTTGAAAGGCTGTCATAGAGCAGATAGAGCAGAGTTGTTTTCTGTTGCCCCAGAAGGACAGACCAGAACCAGTGGGTTAAAATTAATTCAGAAGAATTTTCAGCTAAACATCCAGAAGAAGTTCCTGACAGTCAGAACGATTCCTCAGTGGAACAGGCTTCCTCAGGAGATATTGGTTTCACCTTCTTTGGAAGTTTTTAAGCAGAGACTAGGTAGCCTGACAGAAATGCTGATTCCATGAATTTAGGCAGATGGTGAGTGGGTGGGCAGGAAGGGATGTGCCAGCGTTTGTCTCTTGTGGCCCTTCCTTGCAGACCCAGGGAATTGCTAATTGCTGCTACAGGATGGTAGGTGAATTTCTTCCAGGACAGGCTGGGTTCTGGAGATTTTTTTTTGGAGGGGGGATTAATATGGTTATGAAATTGGACATGAAATTGGGGTCATTGTGGGTGGGCAGGTAGCTGTGAGTTCCTGTATTGTGTAGGGGGCTCGACTAGATGACCCTGGAGGTCCCTTCCAACTCTGTGATCTGATGTGATTGGGCATGGGGCTAGCCAGGTCAGGGGGGAAAACGCCTGCCCCAAGAATCTCCAGTCCCAGTGCTCAATGAACAAAATCCATAAACGTTGACAATGGCCTCCCTTTTCTAGGTAAGCTAATAGAATTCTAATTATCCTGAAAAAATGTTTTGTCAGTCCTTACACACCACTGGAGTTATGTTACATGATATGGAGAAAATACATAGTAACAGTTGAGCAGTTACTATGATTAGAACAGCCCATGAGTAGAAAAATTCAACAGAATTTGGGTAGCTTGCCCTTCCTTTTGTGACAGCTGCATAAGAAACGCTAGAAACTGACAAAAGCAGACCCCGTTGAATCACACGTACCCTGGAAGAACAGAGAGAGAGGCGCTGCCATCCCCACCCCGGCTGCTTCGTTCTACTGCAGGGACCCACTGGGGAAAGAAAGCCTTTCAGAGGACGATCATCTGTGCACAACAGCAAGGGAAACACACAAAATAATAACGCCGGGAGCCCCCCGTAATTCAGGGAGCAGCACCGAGACAGGATAATGCAACGCTGCCTCCTGGTGGATCACATGAAGCTCTTCAAGGCACCTCTGAATTAAAAAAGAAAATGTAAAATCAAGACGGACATTTCCCTCCTCCTGTTTAGGGACAGACCTCAACTCCAAAAGAACTATCTCCCATACTGACCCTGCAAATTGTGAAAAGCTCTTTTTTTTTTCACCTGCTGCAGCCCATCCTTTCAGGAGATTATTTGGGGGGGGCAGTATACAGGCAGAGCCTTTTGTGGTGCAGAGTGGTAAGGCAGCAGACATGCAGCCTGAAAACTCTGCCCATGATCCCAGCAGGCGTCTCAAGGTTGACTCAGCCTTCCATCCTTCCGAGGTCGGTAAAATGAGTACCCAGCTTGCTGGGGGGTAAAACGGTAATGACTGGGGAAGGCACTGGCAAACCACTCCGTATTGAGTCTGCCAAGAAAACGCTGGAGGGCGTCACCCCAAGAGTCAGACATGACTCAGTGCTTGCACAGGGGATTATCTTTACCTTTTAATATACAGGCTCTGATTTTCAGAACACATCTTTGGGATCATAGAATCATAGAGTTGCAAGGGGCGATACAGGCCATCTAGTCCAAACCCCTGCTCAACGCAGGATTAGCCCTAAGCATCCTAAAGCATCCAAGAAAAGGGTGTATCCAACCGTTGCTTGAAGACTGCCAGTGAGGGGGAGCTCACCACCTCCTTAGGCAGCCTATTCCACTGCTGAACAACTCTGACTGTGAAAAACTTTTTCCTGATATCTAGCCTATATCGTTGTACTTGAAGTTTAAACCCATTACTGCGTGTCCTCTCCTCTGCAGCCAACAGAAACAGCATCCTGCCCTCCTCCAAGTGACAACCTTTCAAATACTTAAAGAGGGCTATCATGTCCCCTCTCAACCTCCTTTTCTCCAGGCTGAACATTCCCAAGTCCCTCAACCTATCTTCATAGGGCTTGGTCCCTTGGCCCCAGATCATCCTCGTCGCTCTCCTCTCTACCCTTTCAATGTTATCTACGTCCTTCTTGAAGTGAGGCCTCCAGAACTGCACACAGTACTCCAAGTGTGGTCTGACCAGCGCCGTATACAATGGGACTATGTCATCTTGTGATTTTGATGTGATGCCTCTGTTGATACAGCCCAAAATGGCATTTGCCTTTTTTACCGCTGCATCACACTGCCTGCTCATGTTTAGTTTACAATCCACAAGTACCCCAAGGTCTCGTTCACACACAGTGTTACCTAGAAGCGTATCCCCCATCCAGTAGGCATGCTTTTCATTTTTCTGACCCAGATGCAGAACTTTACACTTATCTTTATTAAATTGCATCTTGTTCTCATTTGCCCATTTTTCCATTGTGTTCAGATCTCGTTGAACTCTGTCTCTATCTTCCGGAGTATTTGCCAGTCCTCCCAATTTGGTGAAATCTGCAAACTTGATGAGTAGTCCCTCCACCCCCTCATCTAGATCATTAATAAATATGTTAAA
Organism: Paroedura picta; assembly: GCF_049243985.1. NCBI lineage: Eukaryota > Metazoa > Chordata > Lepidosauria > Squamata > Gekkonidae > Paroedura > Paroedura picta. Next base: position 122,355,333 of record NC_135374.1, on the reverse strand, counting down.
AAGTACCGGGCCAAGCACCGAGCCCTGAGGTACCCCGCTACTCACCTCTCTCCAGTCTGATGAAACACCATTGACAACAACTCTTTGAGTGCGGTTCTCTAACCAATTCCCTATCCACCTGACTATCTGAAAATCCAGATTGCAGTCCTTCAATTTATCCATCAGAACATCATGGGGAACCTTGTCAAAAGCTTTACTAAAATCCAAGTAAATGACATCAACCGAATTTTCCCGATCCAGCAAACCTGTTACTTGGTCAAAAAAGGAAACCAGGTTGGTCTGGCAGGACCTGTTGGAGACAATTCCATGCTGACTTCCTTGGATCACCAAATTGTCCTCCAGATGTTTGCAGATCGCTCCCTTTAATATCTGCTCCATTATCTACCCCACAACAGAGGTCAGACTCACTGGTCTGTAGTTTCCCGGGTCATCCTTCCTCCCTTTTTGGAAGATCGGAATAACATTTGCTCTCCTCCAGTACTCCGGGACATCTCCAGTCCTTAAAGAGGTTCCGAAGATGATGGACAAGGGCTGTGCAAGTTCTCTGGAAAGTTCTTTGAGTACTCTCGGATGCATTTCATCCGGACCAGGGGATTTGAACTCATCCAGTGCAGCTAAATGCCTCTCGACAACCTCTCTATCCATGTTAACCTGCCACCCAGACACTGTCCTTTGGCTATGGCCATCTCTAGATGTGCCTAACCACTTTGACCTGTGGGAAAAAACAGATGTAAAATAGGCACTAAGCCTTTCTGCTTTCTTTGCATCTTCCGTTAGAGTTTGTCCATCCGCACCCAACAGTGGGCCTATTGCCTCCTTTACTTTACGTTTGCTCGTCACATAACTGAAAAATCTTTTCTTGTTACAATGGGCTTCCCTGGCCAATCTTAGCTCACTCTCAGCTTTGGCCTTTCTGATGATTGATCTACAGTGCCTAGTAACCTGTAGGTACTCTTCTTTAGAGCTCTGTCCTTCCCTCCATTTCCTGAACATTTTCCTTTTCTTTCTTAGTTCCTCTTGAAGTTCTGTGTTCATCCAAATAGGCTTCTTAGAGCTCCTGCAGTGTTTTCGTCTTTCTGGGATAGTCATTGATTGAGCATGCAATAGCTCCTGTTTGAGTAGCGCCCACCCTTCACATGCTCCCTTCCCTTCCAGCATTCTCGTCCATGGTATGACACTCATCATGTCTCTGAGTTTATTAAAGTTTGCCCTACGAAAATCCAATATCCGCGTCTGGCTACAAGCTTCCTTGGCTCCCCATCTCAAAAGGACTATGAGGACATGGTCACTTCCCCCTAGGGTCCCCACCTCCTTCACCTCATCCACCAACTCTTGCCTGTTGGTCAGTATTAAGTCCAGTATGGCTGAACCTCTTGTGGGTTCATCTACAATTTGATAAATGAAATTGTCAGCCAGGCAGGTCAGAAACTTGCATGACTGAGGACGCTTCGCAGAGTTTGTTTCCCAGCACACATCTGGGAAATTGAAGTCACCCATGATGACAAGGTCCTGCCGCTTGGATATTTTCTCAAGCTGCTCACAAAGTGCAGCATCCACATCCTCTCGTTGGTCAGGCGGTCGGTAGCAGACACCAACCAGGATAAGGCAGAATACAAAGTGAAATCTTATCATGGAGACACACAGTTAGAATCATAGAGTTGGAAGGGACCTCCCGGGTCATCTAGTCCAACATTATGCAGAACTACTTGCCTACCCACACTGAGTCCAATTCCATGACCAGATGATGCCTCCCCCCAAAAAACACAGAATCCCTGGTCAGTCTAGTCTACAGGAAATTCGCCTTCTGATCCCAAGGTGGCATTAGCATTTTCCTGGCATGCAAGACAGGGCCACAATAGCCAAGCTCAAGACACAATTCCTTTGGCTCACCACTCAAAATCTGTCTAAGTTCACCAAATCAGCCTCTCCATCAGATGGCTCTCCAGCCTCTGCTTAAAAACTTAGAATCATAGAGTTGGAAGAAGGAGAACCCACCACCTCCCAACGAAGCCTGTTCCACTGAGGAACCACTCAAATTGTCAGGAACTTCTGGATGTTTAGCCAAAAATTCTTTTAAATGAATTTCATCCCACTGGTTCTGGTTCGACTCTCTGGGGCAAAAGAAAATAACTCTGTTCCATCCTCTATGTGACAGCCCTTCAAGTTGCCTGCCACATCTCCTCTTAGTCCTCTTCTCTCCAGGCTAAACAGACCAAACTCCCTCACCCTTTCCTTATACAACTTGGCCTTCAAACCCCTCACATGCTTCAATTTGTCTACATCTTTCTCCAATTGTGATGCCCAGAACTGAATACAGTACTCTAAGTGAAGTCTACCCAGAGTAAAGCGGTACCTTCACCTCGTGCAATCTGGACACTATACTTGCTTTGATACAGCCCAAAATCCCATTTAGAATCATAGAATCATAGAGTTGGAAGGGGCCATACAGGCCATCTAGTCCAACCCCCTGCTCAACGCAGGATTAGCCCTAAGCATCCTAAAGCATCCAAGAAAAGTGTGTATCCAACTTTGCTTGAAGACTTCCAGTGAGGGGGCGCTCACCACCTCCTTAGGCAGCCTATTCCACTGCTGAACAACTCTGACTGTGAAAAACTTTTTCCTGATATCTAGCCTATATCGTTGTACTTGAAGTTTAAACCCATTACTGCGTTTCCTCTCCTCTGCAGCCAGCAGAAACAGCATCCTGCCCTCCTCCAAGTGACAACCTTTCAAATACTTAAAGAGGGCTATCATGTCCCCTCTCAACCTCCTTTTCTCCAGGCTGAACATTCCCAAGTCCCTCAACCTATCTTCATAGGGCTTGGTCCCTTGGGCCAAGATCATCTTCATCGCTCTCCTCTGTACCCTTTCAATTTTATCTACGTCCTTCTTGAAGTGAGGCCTCTAGAACTGCACACAGTACTCCAGGTGTGGTCTGACCAGCGCCGTATACAATGGGACTATGACATCTTGTGATTTTGATGTGATGCCTCTGTTGATACAGCCCAAAATGGCATTTGCCTTTTTTACCGCTGCATCACACTGCCTGCTCATGTTTAGTTTACAATCCACAAGTACCCCAAGGTCTCGTTCACATTTGCCTTTTTAGCCACCGAGTCACACTGCTAACTCATGATCAGTGTATGGTCTACTATCCTTTCCACATGTACAACTGCCAAGAGAGTTCTCCCCCATCCTATGATGATACATTTGATTTTTCCTTAAAAATGCAGAACTTTACATTTATTCAGTATTGAAATTCATTTTATTCATTTTAGCCCAGTTTTCCAGCCTGTCAAGGTCATCCTGTATCCTGATTCCTCTACCATATTTGTTATCCCTCTCAGTTTAGTATCATCTGTATTCCTTCATCCAAATCATTTATGAATATGTTGAACAACACAGGCCCCAGGACAGATCCCTGAGGCTCTCCACTTGTCACTCCTCGCCAAGAGGAAGACAAACCATTAACAAGCACTTCGGTTGTCAACCAGTTATCGATCCTCCTAATATTAACAGGATCCATACCACATTTTACCAAGTCAACAAGAATGTCATGTGGAACCTTATCAAAAGCTGTACTGAAATTGAGATGAACTATATCCACAGCATCCCCCTGATCCAGCAAGGTAGTAACTTTCTAATAAAAAGATATAAAGTTAGTCTGACATGACTTTTTCTTAAGAAGGCCATACTGACTCTGCATAATCACAACCATCTGCTCTAGCTGCTTAAGGACTGATTGTCTGTTGATTTGTTCTAAAATACTTCCAGCTCTAGATGTTAATCTGACGGCTCGGTAGTTACCCAGGTCCTCCTTTTTCCCCTTCTTGAAGATTGGGATATTTGCCTGCCTCCAATCTTGTGGTAGAGCCTTTTGTGGCGCAGAGTGGTAAGGCAGCAGACATGCTCTGCCCATGAGGCTGGGAGTTCAATCCCAGCAGCTGGCTCAAGGTTGACTCAGCCTTCCATCCTTCCGAGGTCGGTAAAACGAGTACCCAGCTTGCTGGGGGGTAAACACTAATGACTGGGGAAAGCACTGGCAAACCACCCCATATTGAGTCTGCCATGAAAACGCTAGAGGGCGTCACCCCAAGGGTCAGACATGACCCGGTGCTTGCATAGGGGATACCTTTACCTTTTTAAAATCTTGTGGCATTTCACCTGTTCTCCAAGAATTCTTAAAAATAATGAACAGATATTCAGAAATTAAACCTGCACGTTCTTTTAGTACTCTCCGATGTAATTCATCTGGCTCAGATAACTTAGTTTCATTTAAAGAATGATCCAAGGTTGCAACTCCCATCCCTCGTCATGTTATATGTTTTTACAACAAGGAGCACCATTTCCCACACAAGAAAAGACTGAGAAGTAGGAATTGAGAATTTCAGCTCGCTCTTCATCACCTGCTACAATGTCACTTTCTTGTCCCGCAATGGCCCTACCATGTCCTTACTCTTTTTCCTACTGTGAACAGAACTAAAGAACCATTTTTGCTGTGTTTAGCATTTCTCACTTACCTAAGGTCATATTGAGCTTTAGCTTTTCTTACACTCTCCCTCCAAGCATTGCTTGTTTATATTCATTCAAAAGAAATTCCATCTAAACATCCGGAAGAAGTTCCTGACAGTTAGAGCGGGGTCTCAGTGGAACAGGCTTCCTCGGGAGGTGGTGGGTTATCGATCTTTGGAAATTTTTAAACAGAGGCTAGATAGCTATCTGACGAAGAGGCTGATGCCGTGAAGCGAAAGGGGTGGCAAGTTACAGTAGATGAGCGATTGGGATGTGAGTGTCCTGCATAGTGCAGAGGGGTGGACTAGATGACCCATGAGATCCCTTTCAACTCTATTATTCTATGATTCAATCCTTGGTTATAAGACCCTATTTCCATTCCCTAAAAGGTTTTTTTATTACTCAAAATTTTTGAAAGCTGTTTATGGTACCACCATGACTTCTTTAGGTTCCTTCTGTTTTTCCTTCTCAAGGGAATTGTTCATGCTTGTACCTTCAGTATTTCACTCTTAAGAAAATCCCATCCCTCTTGAACTCCCATTTCCTTAAGTTTTTTCTGATCACTGCATTCTACCCAGCATACCTTTAGGTTTGTTAAACTTTGCTTTCTTGAAGTCTAGCCTACAGGTCTGACTATGAATAGTTTTTCTGTTCCCCAAGGTTTCAAATTCTAAAATTGCATGGTTACTACTACCAAGCGTGCCCACTACTTTCACCTCATCAACCAGTTCCTCCCTTTTGGTGAGAATCAAACCTAAAATTGCAGACCCCCTAGCTCCCCACTCCACCTTCTACGAAATAAAGTTGTCAGCAAGAAAAGTCAACAATTTATTGGAATTGTCACTTTGACAGATATCTGGGTAATTGAAATCACCCATGACCACTATCTCCCACCTCTTTGAGAACTTTGAAAACTGGTTTAGGAGCATCTCTTCCAAGTCCTCTGCCTGACTTGGTGGTCTACTAGTCTAGTCTCAAAAATTGTCCCTTACAATTTCCAAGTATCCATTTTAGCTTCTCTGGGTGAGGATGCCAGACCGGGCCTGGTGTGACACCTCAATGGATACTGGAAGTTTGCGGGAGGAGTCTGATGCTGTTTGCAGTCATGCTGAGAACAAGGTCTGTCGAGGTCAGAAAAGAAGCTACCAAAATGATCTCTGCCAGTTGTTCCCTGGTCTTCTGGAACTGGAGGGAAGGGCTGCAGTAAGATTATTATGGTTTATTTAATTTGTATCCTGCCCTCCCATACGGCTCAGGGTGGTGGCCAATCTTCCTGGCCAATCTAACCTCAAGGTACTTGCAGCCTCTGCCCATGGGAAATTGTATCTAGTGAAGCAGCACCCTGTCTGGTGATTCACGGGTGATGAGAAAAGATTAACTGGTGGAAGACTGAAGTGTCCAGAAATCAGGCTGATAGCTCCTTCTCTCAAAACCGTTCTTCCTCTTGGTTCTTCTGACAGCTAAGCCCATCAGTCTGCATGTTTTCTACTCTCTGCCCATTTGTTCCTCCCACATAGATAGTAGGTTTGTCTCTGCCCACAGCAGAAGTCCGGATCCTTCCCTGTGGAACGTTGACTGGAAACACTCTTGCTCCTTTATAGACATTTTGACTTCTTATCAGGACACAATCATGTGCCATTTGAAACAAAGAATTCGCTGGACTGACCAGGCGTGTTACGCCTCTGGAACTCCACGGACACTGTATGGGAATCCCGCCCCGTGTTCTTATCCATGAACATTTGTTTCACCGGTGTGACTGAATTATTCTTGCCCTGCCTGAGATTGTGCAACTAATCCGCATTTCACCTTCGGTGAGACTCGGATCCACACGTCTTGTTTCCTCGACATCTGACTTTGGAAGGGCCTGAGTCACTGTAGCAGGAGTGTGGAATCTGCCTCTTCGTACTGCATCTATATTTGTCTCTGCTGGTACATGGTGGTACATCTATTTTCTTTTTTAAATCTAGTAGGACCGTGTGTTAGGCACTAAAGGAATAATTTCCAAAGTGCCTTCAGTCAAGATGTCTTAAAATTCAGGGGGGGGGGCTTATTTTTGTCCCTGTTTTCAACTAAAATCTTGTTGAGTGTATCTCCAAACTGTCTGCCCCCTTGGAAAATTTATGCTGATACTATTGCTTTGGATTGGCTGTCTGTTTGCCATGCACCCTGCCATCCTTCTCTTCTGGATGCTGTAGCAGAAACCAAGGGTCTGGATGAAAAAATAGGTAGTGACAGTCCGACTCTTACAGGGTATGTGGAACCCATACCTGCTCTGGGGCTCATTGGTCCTGGCCCCCTCCCTCTCTGTCATAGAAACACACACACACAAAAGACTCCTCCCCCTACTCCCGCCTTGCCTCTCCCTCTTACCTCTCACTTCCCTGACATCCTTCCTAGACCCTCCCCCATCCCGCTCTCTCTCTCTCTCTCTCACACACACACACACACACACACACACAACCCTTCTCTCCCATTCCCGCCATGCCTATCGTTTCTCCGAATGTCCTTCCTGGTCCCACCCCTCTCCCTCTCTCTCTCTATCACACACACACACACTCCCAGACACAGACTTCTTTGCGCCTCCCCCCACTCCTTACCTTTTTTGCCAGGAATCATAGAATCATAGAGTTGGAAGGGACCTCCTGGGTCATCTAGTCCAACCCCCTGAACTATGCAGAACACTCCCAACTCTCGCTCATCCACTGTCACCTGCCACCCCCCTGAACCTTCACAGAATCAGCCTCTCTGTCAGATGGCTCTCCAGCCTCTGTGTAAAAATCCCCAAAGATGGAGAACCCGCCACCTCCCGAGGAAGCCTGTTCCACTGAGAAACCGCTCTGTCAGGTACTTCTTCCTGATGTTTTGGCAGAATTTCTTTTGAATTAATTTCAGCCCATTGGTTCTGGTCTGTCCCTCTGGGGCAAGAGAGAACAATTCTGCTCCATCCTCCATATGGCAGCCTTTTAAATACTTGAAGATGGCTATAAAATCCCCTCTCAGTTGTCTCCTCTCCAGGCTAAACAGACCAAACTCCCCCAGCCTTTCTTCATTCATCTTGGTCTCCAAACCCCTCCTCATCTTTCTTGCCCTCCTCTGGACACGCTCCAGTTTGTCTACATCCCTCTTCAACTGTGGTGCCCAAAACTCAGCACAGTACTCCAGGTGAGGTCTAACCAGAGCAAAGTAAATCAGTAATATCACCTCACGTGATCTGGACATTATACTTCTTTTAACACAGCCCCAAATCCCATTTGCCTTTTTAGCCACTGAGTCACACTGCTGAGTCATGTTCAATGTATGGTCTACTAAGACTCCTAGATCCTTTTCGCACATGCTACTGCCAAGACAAGTCTCTCCCATCCTATATTGGTATATTTGGTTTTTCCTACCTAAATGCAGAACTTTACATTTGTCCCTATTGAACTTCATTTTATTCAGTTTAGCCCACTTCTCGAGCCTATTAAGATCATCCTGTATTCTGCTGCTGTCTTCAGTTGAGTTTGCTACCCCTCCCAGTTTAGTATCGTGTGCAAATTTAATAAGTATCCCCTCTAATCCCTCATCCAAATCATTTATAAATATGTTGAACAACACAGGCCCCAGGACAGATCCCTGGGGTACTCCACTTGTCAGTCTTCTCCAAGAGGATGCTGAACCGTTAACAAATACCCTTTGGGTACGATCTGTCAACCAGTTATCTATCCACCTGACAGAATGACCCATACCGCATTTTACCAAATTGTCAACAAGAATATCATGTGAAACCTTATCAAATGCTTTACTGAAATCCAGATAAACGATGTCCATGGCATTCCCCTGATCCAGCAAGGCAGTCTCTTTCTTGAAAAAAGAGGTAAGGTTGGTCTGACATGACTTATTCTTGCAAAACCCGTGCTGAGTCTTAGAAATCACAGCTCTCAGTTCCAGCCGCTCAAGGACTGACTGTTTGATTTATTCCAAAATTTTGCCAGCTACAGATGTCAAGCCGGGTAATTATTGACCCATGTCAATAATTACCCGGAACCGTCTTTTTTCCCTTTCTTGAAGATGGGGACAACATTTGCCCGCCTCCATCTGGCACCTCACCTGTTCTCCAAGAAGAGTCAAAAATAATGGAGAGAGGTTCAGAGATGACATCTGCAAGTTCTTTTAGTACTCTTGGATGCAATTCATCTGGCCCAGAAGACTTTGTTTCATTTGTTTCATGCAGGAGGACCATAATCTTCTGCAGTCCTCTGCCACCTCAGCTGGTTGCCCTGTGATTGGCAACTGTGGGGCTCCTGTAGCGCCCAGTTCGGCCTCTGCGGCTGCCCTGGACTCTGCGGACTTTGTCTCTGTGGCTGGGCCAGCTTGCGCTTGAATTTGCCATGGGTGAAGCCATTCTATAACCTCTTCCTGGTTGGCTGGCAAGTACGAAGCAAGCAGCAGGCTCTGACATGGCCTCTTTGAAGAGACGGGAGCATCCAATTCATTGTCAGAGGAGAAGCCATCGCTGCTCTCTCTCCTACCCCAGCTTGAGTGGCCTGCAAGATATGCTTTGCAAGCCTGCTTAAAATGGCTGCCGCTGTAATTTGGAGCCTGTCTTTGCTCTCTTCCCTGCACCTACAGTTAAGGAGAGTTAAAGATATAAGCAGGAATGGCTAAGATGAAAATTAGCGGAATAAGAAATAAGGTAGTAATAAGAAAGTGAATAGAATAAACTGCTCTCCTTAGAGAGGCTGGAAAAGGACTGAAAGGAGGGTGACTCCTGCCACAGAGACTGGAAAAAGAAAAAAGTAGTTCCTGCCTCCCTGTGTGGATGGTGGAAACCATCCCCCAAGATGTCCTGTGCCTCAAAGGAAGAACGAGAGTGTCCCGGAGCTATCCAGGCCCCTACTCTCAAGAAGAGGGAGAACAAACTTCCCTTGTGGATGAGAAGGATATATTCACTCCAAAGCGTGTGCAAAACCAAAGAGAGAAACCAAACCTCAACCTAACCAGAAAAATTAGGAACCCAAAGGTTAAGCTGCAAAAATAATTTTTAAAGTTTTCAAATACTTATTACAGAAATTGCACTAATTCAACATATTAAAAACACGGTCATCATAATTTTAAAACATAACATTTCTAACTGCACATAGAACGTACCAAATGTGTTTCGACCCCGACGGTTCTTCCTCAGTGGCCAAATTAGTCTTTCTAGTGTAAAAGTATCTGATTTGGAGCCCACCTTCCAAAATATGCACTTCCAGAGGCCCCGATTCTCTGCTTGTGCCCAGCTCTCAGTCACCAGGGCATTCCCACATGGGTCAGAAAAAGCTTTGTCATACACGTGCGAGGGTAGGCTCCCAATCACTGCACTTCACAAGGGACTAGGATTGTGCACTTCTGACATAGTTTCAGATCCTACTGCAATGAAGCAGAAATGGACACACAGTAGGTCCCTTACACATTTACTACTCCACCTGCCTACACACACACACAAAGATGGGCCCCATATGCATATCCACAGCTTGTGGTCATGTGGGAGGTGGTCCATTCCAATGTCATGATTATCCTGGAGGGGCCAGCAGGAAATGTGCAGAGCTGAAAGGCTCTGTCTGAGCCCCAAAGGGCAAGGCCCTACAGCCACGGAACAGGCTGTTTCTTTCCCCAGGGCCTTTCTTCAGAATCACATCTTTGCCAGGATTACAAAGGTGTCAGAATCCCACAGTATTCTACCATGATCATTGGAATTGATCCATTTTCTGGCCTGCCTTGTCAGCCTGTGATGCACCCCAGTTCCTGAGCTGCTTGGTACCCCCAAGGACAAACATGCTGTCGGTTCCCATAGCCGAGCTTATCCTCCCCAGCCTCCCTGTCTCGCCCACGCCTTTGTAAGCAGCGTATGGGGAGGCGAGGGCCTTTGATCCCTGACCCAGGCAGTTTGGTTTCTCTTTGTGCTTTCGTAAACTACACTGAATTCCAGGGTATTGATTGGCTGACAAAGAATTATCATTGACTGTATTGGGTTGTGTGACACAGTCTACTAATGTAACAGAATTAATTTTTGCAATATATTCACTGTCATGTAAGGAGTTCATAGTCTGAGGAAGAGTGCTTGCACTCGAAAGCTTACGCCCTGAATAAATCTTTGTTGGTCTTAAAGGTGCTACTGGACTCTGATTTTATTGCACACCTTTGCAGTTTAGTCTGCACCAAATGTTTGGGCTCCTTTGAAATGCAGGCCATCACCTTCCTGTTCATATCAACGAGAACTCTTACAAAACGTGCCAGTTTTGCAGGTCGCAGGGACTGTGGTTCCAGGAGCAAGCAAGCATCTGCAGAGTTGTGCTCAGTGAAGCATCCTGAAAAAGGAACTCATGCCCATGGGATGCAATAGTCTGTTCAAAATAACTGAGTTTATGCTGCTTTGTGTTACTTTTATACCACCTAATAATACGGGTTGTCGTGACTGGCAGCATAAGCATTTTTCTAAATACGTAAATAGGACAAGGGCAAGGCTAGCTGCTAGTTCAGAATAATCTAGACCCTGCTGCTATACAATGACATGGCTATGAACTGGAGCACTGAGGGAATGTACCATTAGCCAAAGATTATCAGCAAGCTGGGCTAAACGACAACATGCTTAAGTAATTTTTCTGTCAACCTCCTTGGAAGAATAAACATAGGTCCTTCCACCATATCTGTTGAAAGAGTTTTTTGCCCCTTCTTTGGAAGAGCCTCTTTATCCTCATCCAATGTGAATTCCTTTCCTCTCCAGCAGCCACCAATATGGCACCAAGCAACCCTGCGTGTGCCAAGAGATGTCCTTTTATTCAGCTAAAAAGTGACGCCAGCACTGCGCTGTGAGCCAGCTGGTGCCCCCTCTGCCAAGGCAGAACAAATCAGGCTCAGCTAACCATTAATGAAGTTGGTTGCCTTCCTCTCAGCTAGAACAAAGCCTCACAAAGCCAATACAGAGATCACCATCCATAAACTACCAGAGGGAAACTACACAAAACCAAACAAGCCACCCTCAACTAAGCCTCATCCGGCATTCCTGGGGGAAGCAACCGGACGAGAATGGAGAGCAAATGGGACACTCCACGCGAGAGAGCAAGTTCAGGACTTCTTTCACGCTTGAGCACTCCCAGTCGCAGGAACCCAAATGGAAAATTTCCCGCAGTCATCAATACGGCCAGCTAGCCAATTCATCTGCTCAAAACACACGCACTGCTGCACTCTGGATCACCACTGGGCCTGGCCACTCAAAGCAGCCATAGGTCCAGAGACATCACAAGCACAGACCCAAAACAGACCCCTACAAGCCAAGCCACCCAGGTGCAACCGCCTCCAGCACACCCAACGCTGTCTGCCCCCTCAGAGAACAATCTGTCAAAGAGGAAGTGGCTTTTAAGTCATTTTTAAAACCTAACTGTAAAATTATATTTACTGAATGTTTTATATTCTTGTTTAAATGTACATTTCTGGTTTAAAAACCTGCTGGTTTAAAAACCCACCCTGAGCTGTCTAGGGAAGGGTGGGCTATAAAGATAGAACTGAACTCTCTGTCAGGCACCCACACCCCAGCAATGCTCTTCCCATATAGAAAACTCCACACGGGTGCTGAGAAGCAAATGGGGTCATAACCTAGCAGACCGGTGCATTCTCACAACAGGACACTCCGAATTCTCCAGACAAGCAGTTTGGCAGTTTATCCCTCCATTGCGCAGAACAGCCACCCGGGTAAGCATAAGTTCTCCCTTTTGAATTTTAAAAGAAAAAAATCAAGTGTCTTTTCAGAGAACCAGAATCAAATCAAACAAACTTCTGAAGTCCACACGCCACATACCAAGCACCAGTTTTAAAACATTTTGTTATCACCCTTAATATTCAATAACCTTTAAATTTTCTTTCAAACTGATTGTAAGATGAAAAGTCATTTTTATAGTTTTGTTAAAATTCTTAATTACTGCTTCTAGGACAGAAATCATGCACAGTGAGCCCTTCCACACCAACAAGGAATCCCGAGATTTGCTACCAGGATTACAATATGACTTATTCGCACCACCAAAACTTCAGCCTCATGCAAACTTGCTTATCTTCATGATCAAGTAACCAAGAAGACTATGCTTCTAAAGGGGAAGAGTCCTGCTTAAGCAAAGGGACAATCAATTCAACTACCCAACTGAAAATTCATGGCAAGAATATGATCTATAGAGTCAATTCTGTTACTGTCACATCTTTAAACAGCCCCGTGGCGCAGAGCGCCACGGACTGAATAAAGCAGTAAGGGCACTGTGGGAGGAGTTAGGGCGGGCCCTGTCCGGGATAAAAACTCGGAGGGGCCAATCAGGAGCCGCGAAGCGGCTCCTGATTGGCCTCTCCAAGTGTCCATCCCGCCCCAAGCAGCCAATGGGGAGCCGCGCAAAGCGCGGCTCTCCGTTGCCTGCTTCACCCGCACAGACAGCCACGAGTGAGTGGTGGGCCGCGCCGCCTTCTCCCGGCCGGCGGAGCGGCCTCGCCGCGTCTATGACACGGCGAGGCCACTCCGCCGGCCGGGAAAAGCCTTGAGAGAGCCTCGGGGGCCGGGTGGGCCTGGCTGCCTTCTCCCGGCCAGCGGAGCGGCCTCGGGCGCGTCAGGCCTCCGCCCGAGGGAGCCCCCGGCAGATGCTTCTGCCGGGGCTAGCCCAGGCGCTCCTTCGCTGCCGCCCCGGCCCGGCCCTGGCAGAAGCCCCTCCCACCCACCTCCGACGTTCTCCCGGCTTCTGCCGGGCCGGGCGCTCCCCCGACGCTCGCCAGCTGCTTGCCGCCGCCGAAAGACCAGGACTCCAGCAAGGACTTCAGGTACTCCCCCCCCCCATACCCACTCTCACTCCTGGGGGCTGCTAGCGCCCAATGCATTTCGGACTGCAATGGGCTATATTTCTAGTCCACTAATAAACTCTAAGAGTTTGGGAATTAGGGATGTGCACTTCCACCTTGGCGATCACCGAAGCCTGAGGCAGCATGTAGGAGGCTAGCACCATGGTGCAGAGAGGAGGGGCAGCAGCAGCGCACCAGACGGTAGCCCCACTGAGGTGCAGAGCTCTGCGCCTGCATGCAGCTGCCGACTGCTGCACCACTGCCACCCCTCCTCTCTGCACCATGGCACTGCCCCCCTCCCCAGGCTTCAGTGATCACTGAGGCAGCCGTGCCATGCCAAAGCACACATCCCTACTTGGAATACCATTCATTTCTGCAGAACCTTCTGGAGAGCTTACAAAATGTTTCTTATTATTATTATTATTATTATTATATTTATTGCCCACTGCTATCAGCAAAGCTGTCTCGCGGCGATTTACACCCCACATAAAATACATAAATAATGTTAATTCCCCGTTCAAATATATCCTGGCAGCAAAATCCTATCCCCAACCCCCACCCCAGTTCAGCAATCTCCCTCTCTGTGCATCATGGGAATAATCTGCGGGTTCACTACCAGATGATGATCTAACCTGAAGGGACCCGTCTGATCTCCCATGCTCTGACCTCAGTCGAAGACCTGGTGGAAGAGCTCCATCTTGCAGGCCCTGCGGAACACAAAGAGCTCCTGTAGGGCCCTCAACTCTTCCGGAAGCTCATACTACCAGGGTGGGGCCGGGACAGAAAAATCCATCATCTTCAGGACTGAAGATGTGCCAGGAGACCTTGAGCAGGGGGTTGGACTAGGTGGCCCGTATTGCCCCTTCCAACGCTATGGTTCTATGATAATTCTTCCTAACAGCACCTCTGATGGCACAGTGTTCAAATGTCCAAAGCAGCATATGTGGCCCTTCTATTTTTTGGAAGATGTCACTTCAGCAGGGAGTTTGACATTTTATCCATGGAAGAATTCCAAGTGAATAGGATGAATGCTGATTTATGTGTGGCTGCATTGATCAGAATGGAAGGCAGATTTTGAAATTCCAAAGAGCCATCAAAATGAAGGTTCACTCAGGAGGTCTATAACATTAACCAACCAACTAACAGAAGTCAAAGAGGCAATCTTCACCAACAGGCAACCTGATTTAGCTTTCTTGAAGGCCTCTAAAAATAAAGTGAAACGTGGGGAAAAAAACAGAATTTACCAAGCATTCAAGTACTAAAAGAAGCATAGTGTCCAGATCATGTGAGGTGATGTTACTGCTTTACTCCACTCTGGTAAGACTTCATTTGGAGTCCTGTGTTCAGTTTTGGGCACCACAATTGAAGAAGGATGTAGACAAACTAGAACGTGTCCAGAGGAGGGCATCAAAGATGGTGAGGTGTTTGGAGAACCAAGATGTATGAGGAAAGGTTGGAGGAGCTTGGTCTGTTTAGCCTGGTGAGAAGATGAACCATCTTCAAATGCTTGAAGGGCTGTGAGACAGAGACAGAGACAGAGTTCAACGAGATCTGAACACAATGGAAAAATGGGCAAATGAGATGCAATTTAATAAAGATAAGTGTAAAGTTCTACATCTGGTCAGAAAAATGAAAAGCATGCCTACTGGATGGGGGATACGCTTCTAGGTAACACTGTGTGAACGAGACTTTGGAGTACTTGTGGATTGTAAACTAAACATGAGCAGGCAGTGTGATGCAGCGGTAAAAAAGGCAAATGCCATTTTGGGCTGTATCAACAGAGGCATCACATCAAAATCACAAGATGTCATAGTCCCATTGTATACGGCACTGGTCAGACCACACCTGGAGTATTGTTCTGGAGGGCTCACTTCAAGACGGACGTAGATAAAATTGAAAGGGTACAGAGGAGAGCGACGATGATGATCTAGGGCCAAGGGACCAAGCCCTATAAAGATAGGTTGAGGGACTTGGGAATGTTCAGCCTGGAGAAAAGGAGGTTGAGAGGGGACATGATAGCCCTCTTTAAGTATTTGAAAAGTTGTCACTTGGAAGAGGGCAGGATGCTGTTTCCATTGGCTGCAGAGGAGACGACACGCAGTAATGGGTTTAAACTACAAGGACAACGATATAGGCTAGATATCAGGAAAATAATTTTCACAGTCAGAGTAGTTCAGCAGTGGAATAGGCTGCCTAAGGAGGTGGGCTCCCCCTCACTGGCAGTCTTCAAGCAAAGGTTGGATGCACACTTTTCTTGGATGCTTTAGGATGCTCAGGGCTGATCCTGCATTGAGCAGGGGGTTGGACTAGATGGCCTGTATGGCCCCTTCCACCTCTATGATTCTATGATATAGAAGATGGAGCAGAGTTGTTTTCTGTTGCCCCAGATGGTCAGACCAGAACCAGTGGGTTGAAATTAATTCAGAAGAATTTTTGCTAAAAATCCAGAAGTTCCTGACAGTTTGAGCGGTTCCTCAGTAAAACAGGTTTCCTCAGGAGGTGGCAGCTTCTCCTTCTCTGGAAGTTTTTAAACAGAGGCTAGATCGACATCTGACAGAAATGGTGATTTTATGAGCTTAGGCAGATGGTGACTGGGTGGGCAGGAGGGGATCTGCCAGTGTTTGCCTCTTGTGGCCCTTCCTTGCAAAGTCAAGGAATTGCTGATCACCATTGTGGGATGGTAAATGAATTCCCTCCAGGCCAGGCTGGATTCTGGAGATTTTTGGTGAGTGGCTGGGGGATCACTTGGGGATGAAATTGAGGTCACTGTGGGTAGGCAGGTAGTTGTGAGCTCCTGCATTGTGCAGGGGGTTGGACTAGATGACCCTGGAGATCCCTTCCAACTCTATGATTCTAAGTCTCTTCTAACAAACCTCTCTTGTACCTGGCCAGAGACCTTCTAGTTTCCTGGAGCCCCATTCTGTCTGCCCATCTTGCCATATTCCAGCATAGGGGTCTCAGTTTCTACTTACTGAGACTTAGTCACACTTCTCCTTAGATGTAGGATTTGCATCGAAATCCATTCCACAAACTTCAAGAGGACACTGAAAACTTGTGGCCTGCTCCCTTAAATCCAAAAGGGCACGAGCTACTGTTCCCTTTGTGTGTTTGCATCAAAGGGCAATTCTTCAAAACTTCGTTCTTAGGCAGCTTTGATTCTTTTATACAGGTGTTCTCAGCAGGTTTGCTCCAGGATGACTGACTTTTAGAGGGCAGAGAAGGCATTAACCATAGAGCCAGACTTCCGGGATTACTACAGGGAGGTAAGAAGAGTTTTTCCTTCATGCTGCCACAGTGGCAAGAATTTTGATTGCTCAGCGGTGGAAGCAACCAGACTTACCAAACGTGAAATACTGGCTCAGTAAAGTTGGAGCTTGGGGAACAGAAGTCCACTGGGAGAGTTTCAAGATTGCTGGCATTTCTACATGGAGTACATTACGAAGTTGGTCTTATGATTTGTATTAACCCAGGTGAACTATTGGAGACGGATGATATACTTTTGCTTTTTTTTATTCTATTCTTAATAAAAAACTCTATTAAGCAAAAGATCTCAGCCCAAGCATGGTAACTGGAGAGTGTTCTCTTCACAGCCCATTCTGCTGCCCGTTTATCCCTCTTCCGGTAGCCAAGTCACCCGCAGGTTAAGGGGATGATCCCATCAAAGCTTGGAGAGGAGGCAGAGCAATATTGTAGGAATTCCTGTGCTACTGGAAGAAATAACAGCCACTTAAAAACCGACAGGAACCCCTACATCAGAAGTGCTTCAGTCTTTCCCACAAATAAACAGAACAAGAATCCTGCAGGAGGCAAACCATAGCAGTGGCCAAGGACTTTGGACAGTCAGCCAAAAGGGCTATACGCTAGTGGTTCCTGTGGCCGCCATCTGAACTACCGGCTGGGTTACACTTTTATTGGAGCAGAGTTTCAAAACAGTTGCCTCTGGCATCACACTAAGCACCCCTGGAAGCTGTGGAGATCGTGGCTTGAAGGGGATCTATTTTACCTACCATGCATGTCAACACCAACACCATCTGTGAACACAGAAAGGTGCCGCTGAAAAAACAGCTTCACACAAAGCGTCTTTCTCCAGAAGCAGACCTGCATGCCATTGGGACGTGATGCTTGCACCTTCAAGAAAATCCAAAGGCGATGTAAAAACTGAGTGAAGACAGTAAGTGGGAGTCGCCCCTGCTCCAGAGAGTGTAAATTTTTGTAATGTTGCTCAAGTTTGAGAAAGGACTGGACTAAGGCCTGATGAAGGCTGAGAAGTGGGAAAGCTGTGCTGAGAAAACCAATTCAGAGAAAAAAGCAGATGAACCAGTTAATACTAGAACCACAAGACTCACAAAGGTATCTGCAATAGAGGTGGCCAAAGTGTGGCTCTCCAGATGTACGTGGACTACAATTCCCATGAGCCCGTCAGTGCATCATGGATAATGTCAAGAAGTTAAGGGTAAACTCAAGGTCTCAGAAGGACCGGCACCACGATGCATCCATGACTGATGCTTTAACACTATTCATGGTGGAAGGAGGTTGTTCATATAAAGCAGCAGTCCGCAACCCTTTTCCGGTTGCGGACCACTGCCAAGGGGTGGGGGGAGAGGGTGACCGGGGCCTACGCAAATGCAGACCTGCCGCGCATGCACGTTTGCACTCCTGGCAGGGGCGCAAATGCGCATGCGCGGCAGCTCTGTGCATGTGTGAAACTTCCGTGTGTGCACCTTTGTGTTGCCGGCGTGCCAGCAGCCACACTTCCCTGCATATGTGTGCCTGCATTGCCTTCAAGCAGGCAGGAGCAAAGATTGTGCGTTGGAGGAAGTGAAATCTCCCGTGTGCTCAGCAATAAGGAGGCTGAGAATCCCCACCCATTCCCCCAGCTATTATATCCACTCAGAAGCTGAAGGTCCTAAGGCAAGGCAGGCTGTTTTGTCCTGCATCAGCCATTGTAGAAATTAGTTTGGAGAGGGGTCCGCAGCTTCTTCTATCTTCCTCTCGGTACTGGAAGGTAAACAGCTGGGGGGGAAGGGATGTGCACTTCCTGAAAGCATGGGCCCATAGCACATGCTACATGTGCTACGTTGTTAAACCGGTACTGAATAAAACGTCTAGAAGCTTTTCCCTTTTGTATGGGATGCGCTGGGTTGTCCCCTGTTGGCAATGGACTTTGCTATTTGTCTCTGCCTCTCAGCAGCTTTGGCAACACTGATGCAGGATAAGTCTGGAGTGAAGACAAATGTGCAAATGAGGGCTTGGATCTCCCAAAAGGTTTTCACATCTCCAAGAGTTCTTGCAGCACAATCAGAACAGGGAAAGCCTCAGGAGGGACCAAGCTAACTCTGACAGATCCTTTAATTTCGCAAAGAATGTTTTTGTAAGTTTTTAGTATAATTTAGTATCTGTTCAGAAAATTAAAGGTAAAGGTAAAGGTATCCCCTGTGCAAGCACCGAGTCATGTCTGACCCTTGGGGTGACGCCCTCCAGCGTTTTCATGGCAGACTCAATACGGGGTGGTTTGCCAGTGCCTTCCCCAGTCATGACCGTTTACCCCCCAGCAAGCTGGGTACTCATTTTACCGACCTCGGAAGGATGGAAGGCTGAGTCAACCTTGAGCCGGCTGCTGGGATTGAACTCCCAGCCTTATGGGCAAAGCTTTCAGACGGCTGCCTTACCACTCTGCGCCACAAGAGGCTCTTGTTCAGAAAATTAATAAAGCCAAAAATGGACAAAATAGGGTCAACTTTAGAGTCTATGATTAAGAAAAATATTTTTACAGCCTTTAGTTTTCAGTGGCTGTCTGCTCCAATAAAAAAACTTGACATTTGGTCATCAACCAAATTAATGGTTTTATATAACAACAATTACTTGAAAACATGGATAGATATTATAAACTATTTGCAAAAATTGTCATCCTTACAACTGTTTCAGTTTGGAAGGATTGCTAGTTTTGAAGTGATTTTGCAAAAAAAATATTTTTTTAAATCCAAGACATTCCAAATACTGAATAATAGGGAAAATGACCATTAGTCATTGTGAGGGGTTCTTCTCCCCAGAGATATAGGAAGACATTTTTGGGTATTATCCACCCTTGCTTCAGGGAGGCAGGGACACTTTTTCCCCCTTCCTGCTTTCTGTAGTGGACATGCCTCTCAGACCCAGTTCAAAACTTCCAGCATCAGTATGCACCATGGTGCAGAAACTAAAGATAGGAACATGTCATTGGTCGAAATTTCAACAGGAAAACTCTCTTCACTGTAATGACAAACACTGCAGTAACAGGAAAAACAGCACAGCCTTCAGAACAAGTAAAAAACAACAACATGCTAGCAGGCAGAAAGAAATAAGGTTAGATTTGAGCAACCTCTAAGGAGGGATAAAGATTCTTCCTATACCTCTGGGGAGAAGGACCCTTCACATGTAAGACTAATGGTCATTCTCCCCCAGAGGTGGAAGACATCTTTGGGACCTCCCTGAGCAATGTCCCAAGATGTAAGGGGAGTTGCTCATCTGGAGGTAACCTCTTAAAGGACCAGCCTGCCAAAAGCTGCATCAGTAGAACTGAACAACTCCACCTTGTAGTATTTTGTGGATGTAACTGATGACCATGTTACCGTCTTACATATCTGTTCTGCTGAGGCTTGACTGCACAGGGCTGTTGTTGCAGCTGCACTTCTGATTGATGTGTCATGATCCTGCCCAGAACCTGGATACCTGAGGCTTTCTAGGCCTGAACGATGCATCTTCTGATGGAGGATTTTGGCCCCCATATTGGGTGCCGCTACAAAGATGAAAATATGTTCAGATTTTCTGGAGTCCTCTGTTCTCAAAAGAAGAGCCTTCAAGGTGCGCCTGACATCGAGGGCATGCCTTTGCCCAGAGTCTGGACAAAAGGTAAGCAAGTCAATTTTCTGATTTCTATGAAAAGATGAGTTGACTTTAGGAAGGAAGGTTGAATCCATCCTCAGTGACCTTGTCCTTATGGAATATGCAGAACTTTGAATTTGTCAAAGTGCCCCTAAATATGAAATTCTTCTGGCTGAGTTCACATCGACCAGAAACAGAGTTTTAATTCTTATTAGCTTTAGTCTTATGTTCATAATGGGCTTGAAGGGAGCCTTCATGACAGCATTCAGTTTCCAATTTGGGAATCTATGTCGAACAGGAGGACACAATAAGAACGCTTCTCTGAGGAACTGAATCACAGGTGGATGTCTCAAAAGACATCTCTTCTGGAATGTGGGGAGCACTGTGGAGATGGCAGCAACCTATCTTCTCAACATAGCTGCTTTGAGGCCTTGGTCTAAACCATCCTGCAAAAAGGCCAGAGCATTCCCTATTTCAGGTGATGATGCAAAAGTGTACCCTAAACCACCATTCCCGGCTATGGAGAGAGAAGTGTATCCGTCATCTCCAACCCTGTCTGGTAGTAACGGGAGAAGAATGAAGGAAATTGATGATTCCAGTTGGAAGCAAATAGATCCACTATGGGATTCCTGAATTTCGCCATGATTGCTTTGAAGACCTCCTTGTGAAGAGACCACTTGCCTTCCAAGATCCTTGTCCTACTGAGCTAATCCGTTTGACAATTCACTCCCCTTTATATTTTCTGCCCTGATGGAATGGAGGTGACACTCCAGCCACCGAAAGAATCTCACGGCTTCCGTATGCAGCACTCTGGACTTTGACCCTACTATATTGTCCATTCACACCAACACTGCCTTGCCCTTCATAATAGTATGTAGGCATGTGAGAGCTAGAAAGATGGCTCTCATCTTTAGAACATTGATTTGAAGTTGAGTCTTAAGTGTGGTTCAAGACCCCTGCACCAGATTCCCTTACGTCATGGCTCTCCACCCCGACAGACCGGCATCGGTGAATACCTCCAGTTCCTGCTGAAGAAGGAATTATTTGCCCGCCTTGAGATTGGGTTGGTTTCACCACCATCCAAGGCTTAGTTTGACTGTTGCTGAGATCTTTAGGGTCTTTTCCCTCCTGTTGATTATGCTTAGCTGATGAGGTCAAAGGAAGGTCTGTAGAGGCCTGGAAGTAATCTTGCCCATCGTACCATGTTCTGGCATGAAGTCAAAAGACCCATAAGGATCATGAGAAACATCAAGGAGGATGAGCTTCCTTTGATCACCTGGAGGACCATGTCCCTTATTTTCTGGGCTCTTTTGTCTGTGGTAAGAGTGTCGATTTGGTGTCGATCAGAACTCCCAGATGCTCAATCTGTTGTGAGGAGTTTAGGCAATTTTTTTGGAAGTTTACTATGAACCCAAATTTTTGCAAAACAGTAGGAAAGTAATTTATTTAGTGTTACAGCCACTGGCCTTAACATCTAACAATAAATGAGCTAAACGGATTTAAAAGCGATAAAAGAATAACACCTGAGGAAAAATTATGAAAAGAAAATTATAAAATACAGAGTTGGCTTAATTATAATAAATACAGACATTCCTGCTTTAGAGATGGACATGTACAAATTGATTGCTTAACTTAAATGATAATAGCATAAAAGAGGTGACCTTAACCATTATAAATGAAATTGTATCTGCCAGTAAAAAGTTAATACAATCCTCTACTGTTCTGATAGAGTGCAGGATGACCTATTATAACCTAGTGAGGAGAGTGTCATATAGTGGGCAGCAAAAGAGGTTTATTGGAAAGGGAAAGTTTTTGATGTGCTTGGAGGCATATGGACAGAAACGATGCTCCAAGGGGATTTTATTAGGTAAGACCTGCAAATAGGTGAAGGATATTGTTTGAACACAGGCAGTCCTTAATGGGGCATTGGAGAGATCTGCTAGGTTCCTTGGAAGGGATTTAACTGTCTTAAAGTGCGAGTACCCTACCGAAAACTGGAGTTCTGAACTGAGCAGATGTCATGGTTTGCCTCCTTTTCAATTACCCATTTCGGGATTGTTTTGAGGTCCCAGGTTTCAATGATCTCTGGAGGGGGGGGGGTACATCATACAGTTAAAGGCTGGGGTCATTACCTTGATCCAGGAGTTCTCCTTTGAGTAGAACTGGTGTCCATATATAGCAAATTGGCAATAAACTGCTAGTGTAGCAAATTCAGGCCCATTTTTGTGAGAGATAAAATGGCCCCAATGCTTTTTTCTGGACAGTAAGATTTGTGTCAAGTTCTCTTATTAGCTTAAAAAGTCTTTGATCAATATTGCTGTTATCTAATTTTTGCCAGTCTAGTGCGATCGATGGAGTCAAAGGCCGAGGAAAGATTCACAAAGGTGACAAAGAGTCTACAATTATTTTTGTTAGTATATTTTTCATTGAAGGCCCTCAGAACGGGGCAGTGGCCAATAGTTATCATGACTCTCTTGAAAACCTGCTTGTTCTGGGTTGAAAAGGTTTGTCTGATCGGCCCCACTGATCTCACTTGGCAAGCAGGTGACAAGTATATCATTTTGAAGCCATATCCAGAAGACTGCTATGCCGATAGTTCACTGGGTCTGAGCAGTCACCCTTTTTGAAAATTGGGTCTATAATACATTGTTTTCAGGGTGTTGGAACTTTGCAAGATTCACTGATTTCTGAAAATAATAGAGCAAAAATGGGGCCCCACCAATGAGTATTTGATGTGTATAATTCAGGAGAGATCAAATCTTATCCTAGGTCTTTGCCTGCAGTTAATGCATCGATCAGTTGAGTACATTCAGTGATAGAGACTGGATCCCAGCTAGGTAAGAATTCCTGATCACAACCTACATGTGCATAAGAAAAGGAAGATTGTGGAAGGTTGTAAAAGGGAGAGATAATGTTTGTGCCATACATTAACTGGGATAGAGAAGGGGCCTTGAGCAATCAGTCCCAGGATCTTTCATCATTTTTGTTTAGAATAGTGAGGGTCGGTTCTTCCCACTGGGGTATATTAAAGAGATTTGTTTCCACTTTAAGAACTGTTTATATTGGCATCGAAATTGAATCAAAGGTTGAATAGAATGTTCTGACCCTGCTGGTGTCAGAAACCGCTTGCTGTTGGGATGAATACCAAATTAAGAGGTCGTCCAAGTAAAGGTGGACATGGATCTGCTGGCTTCTGAGTATCGCCATGGGGCTGATCAATATTTTGGAGAACTCTTCAGCCGTGGGGCTGAAGAGTTGGGACTTGAATTGGAAGTGTTGATTATCCCCACAGAATCACAGATAGGTATGTCTGATGGGAATATGGAGATAGGCCTCCTGAAGGTCCAGCGAAGACAAGAACTCCCCCAACTGGATGCCCTTAGGGATGGAATGGAGCATTTCCATCCTGAATGTGCTGCCCTAGCCGGGCACACACAGGGTTAGTGCAAGGGCAAGCATGGTTACAGAGTCAAGCAAGTTCAAAGTGCGTACCAGATAGTAGTCAAAAGTCCAGTCCGGGTCTTATCAGGAATTGTTAACGGACAAAGTCGAAAGGAGAACCAAAAGAGTTGTCGTTTATCTTTACCAAGGTCAAGCCAGGAATCTGTGGAGCATTCAATCAAAGCGTAGTCTAGTCGGGTGAAGCAAGGGTCAAGCCGGGAATCAGTCAAACAGAGCTTCTCCGAAGCGTCAGTGAGCAGGAAACCAGTCAAGGCAACGGGTGGACATGTGCACAAGGTTGCACCCACATGGAGCAGCACTTCTGCTGTGCTTAAGAACAAGCTGAGCTGTCACACCAAGTGGCTGCACCTGGCACTCAGCCTTCCTCTAATGAATGAGCCCCACCTGAGCCCAACCTAGCCTGTTGCTTTAGTCTAAGCCGAGCACTTTGCCTGTGTGTTGCCAATGTTGTTCTCCTGCATTCCCTCCTGCACTCTGGGGATGAGTTTGGGCTGTTCAGGGGTGTTGCTGCAGGCTGAGGTAATGCTGGTGCAGAGGGCATGGTGCTTGTCTGGCTGGGACCTGGTTGTGGCTCCCTATCGGGACTTGCCTCTCTAAGCAGCACCCTGCTGCTTTGCTCTAGCTCCTCCACTTCTTCCTCCAAGGGAGCTGGCAGAATGAGCTCAGGCAGTGGTGCAGGGGCACCCTCTGGAGATGGGGCCATGACACTGAACTTCTTGACCTGTGTCAAATGATTGAGCCCTTTGAGGTTCAAGATGGCTCACTAGGCGCAGTTTCTTTTTGGCATAGTTTAAAAAAGAAAGAAGTACAGGTCCAAGCCCCTCTCATTGTGGGGGTTCGATCTATTGCTTGAATTTCCATGAGATGGCTTATGGCCTTCATAGTTCTTTGTCTCTTTTTCAGTTGTCTGCTTAGCAGGGAGTGAATGAATTTTTCTGGTGGGGGGAATTGAAGTTCTAGGCCATATCCCTTGGTGACCACTTTGACAGCCCATTGATATGAGACTGCCTCAATCCATTCCTGTTGAAAGAGAAGCAACCTGCCCCCCACCGGAGCCCATCTGCAGTCGGTTCTTTGATTGCTCGGTTTCCTGGGCAGCCTTATCAAATTGGGTTTGTTTGGAGAACTTGGAAAAGCCTCCCCTACAGTATGATTGTCTGGATTGGGACCAGGAAGATCTTCTATCCTGACAGATTCTGTTAATGGAAGTAATAGAACAAAAGGAAAAGCTAAAAGGGTGCCTTTTGTCCTTTTTCTTTACGAACTCAGGCATGGTTCTCTTCTTCTCCTTAAAGTCTGAGAGTACACTGTCCAGGGTGTCCCCAAATAGCATCTCCCTTTGGAAGAGGATCCTTTGCATGAATGTCTGCTTGCCAGGCATGCCATCAGAGCCCTGCACACAGCAGCGGAAGAGGAGGAAATAATATTACAGGCCTTCAATATAGCTGCCTCAAGGGTGGCATCTGCCGGATTCAGTCAATCTCTTATACTTATCGCCCAACTGTTGAACAATCTTTCCGGGCCACAGAATATTGGCCCTGGAAGAGGCACGCAGCGCCATAGCTGATGCCACATAAGAAAAGTTAGAATAAGTTGCAGAAATAAAGAGTTTTACATATATTGCAAATATTAATCCCAGTGTTTTTGAAAGTCTTCCGGCAGTCTTCTGTGGTTGACCAGATCTGTTAATTTAGCCATTAGAACTAATCCTCTCAGTTTAGAGCTGCATGAGTCAATGTGAGGAACCTGCAGTTGCTTCAAGCTGGTTGGGATGATGGGTCTTGCTGCTGTTGTTGCATGGAAGAAGAATTCAGCACCCTGTCTGGGGATACATGCGGGTATAATGCTTAATGACATGTATTTGGGGTCTAATACAAACCTACACTTAAAACACAGTTTGCAATTTATCGTGAACTTTTATCCAAAACATTTTTATTATTTTACAATTCTACCAATAGGATCTTGACATTTCCAACATTTACCCATCAGTTTGTTTGGACATTTTGCTAATAATCTTAGGTGTCAAATATTAAATACCACCTCTAAAACAATCTTATACCAATTTTCACGCAGTGCTTGGCATTTTGTCAATTTCACATTTTTACACCATAGTTGTTCCACTCCCCCATATTAATAGTCACACCAAAGTTTTGCATCCACTTTATCATGCAAGTTTTCACTTGTTCTGACTCAGTTTCATATTTGAGCAAAGGTTTATAAATTCTGCCCAAAAGATTCGGTTTGTCTTGCATTATCAACTTTTCAAATTCAGTTTGCTCGCTCAAAATTTCTTGAGAGTCTTTTAATTCTTCTTTCATCTTAGATGTCCATTGCATGTAAGTGAGCCAGTCCAGAGCATCTTTGATAGACTCTTCACTGTTTTCAGAAAGGTGTCCTGGAGCTTGAACACCCACCACAGTAGTGTCAACCATAGAAACCTGCAAAAATTGTTCTACATACTCGATTAATGGATACAACTTTTTTGCATAGGAAGGGAACTGTTTATTTGCCATGGGATTAGCCCATTCCTTTCTGAACTGATGTTCAAAATAATCTGGCAGAGGAAAAATTCTAAACTGAGATTCCTCCGCCAGGAAAAATTCTGACTTGCCCTTGGGGCCTAGAGGGTTCAGGTAAGTCTATATCGACCTCTATTTTGTTGCAAGTTAAAAATTCAGTATCAGCCCTGTCAAAACAATGATATTCCCCCAATTCCCCCGAAGCTCAGAAGATGTTTCACAGGCTCCTGCGGATGAGAGGACTACCTCTTCTGCTCTCCTACATAATAGGACTAAGAGACACAATGCTGGTAACTGGGAATTCCCTATTGAGAGGAGTAGAAGCCAAAGTATGTTGACCAGATTTGTCTTGAGAGGTCTGCTGTCTACCTGGAAAGAAAACCAAAGCTGGAAAGTCTGGTCAAGCTCAAGGACAGAGATCCCTCCTGCTCATTCATGTGGGAACAAGTGATACTGCCCAGTGCAGCCTGGAGCATAAGAAACAAGACTACGTGTCCTTGGGGGGAAAGTGAACGACTTGGGAGCAGAGGTTGTGTTTTCGTCAGTTATTCCTGTTAATGGCCGAGGTTTAAGAAAGGGAAAGAAAAATCATGCAGACAAATGACTGGCTATATCACTGGTCTCAATGGGAAAGGTTTGGGGTTTTGGACCATGGATCACACCACCATGATGAAGCTCTTCTATTGGGAGATGGTTTGCATGTCACGAGGGTAGGAAAAAATGTCTTTGTGAATAGTCTTGCGGACTTGTTGAGGAGAGTTTTAAACTAAGTCCAGAGATGTACATTCAAAGTCTAATTCTATGACAATATCCATAGATGTGAACACTGCAGATTTAAAGGGAATATAAATCAAGTATTGAGGCACTGGGATACCAAGGTGGCAAATAAAATAGACTTCTGTAGAGCCTTCATTCTAATCCTAAATACTATCTATAATTGTCCACAGCTGGGGCACTGCAAAACACCAATAATTCAGCAGTTAAGGTAGTTACAGAAAGCAGTGAAAGTCCAACAATGGAACAATTACATTGTTATGTGTTTAAAAAGTCTGAAACATAAAGCTTTAAGATACTAGATGCTAATAAAATACTAGAACAGGAGGAAACTCAAGCTATTTTTAAAATTGGAACTATGGAACCTAGGGGGTTGAATAACTTGTTGGACTTTTGTTGCTTTCTGTAACTACCTTAACTGCTGACTTACTGGTTTCTTGCAGTGTCCCAGCTGTGGACAATTTAGCATTCCCTTCACCCTAATTTAGATGCGTCTGGAACGCCATAAACTACGAGTAGCTATTGTTATAACGACCTTGTAAGTCTCTGTTCTGTTTTTGTTTTCTAAAAGTTTAAATGATAAGAACAATATAGGCTGTTGTAATTTGGTAATGTCTTTGTAATATACTATATTCCTGTTATAATAATTGGAATGTTATTCTAGATACTCTGTTTAAGAGACATATATTTGCTAAATTGAAGTTGGTCTGAAAACAATAAGTATGTATTCATGACATTTATCTTTTATATATATTATATTTATTTACTAATTACTGTTGTACAACCACTAATTGCATCTTTGTATTTTCTAAGATTTAATGTCCCTTGACAAAGCTAGTGGGCGAAACGCGTTGGGACTGCTTTGAATATAAAAGAATAAAGAAATGACAGAAGATTGAAGACTCTAAAGAAATCTATTTTATTTGCCACCTTGGTATCCCAGTGCCTCAATACTTGATTTGTATCTGATTCTTTACTGGGTCCTACCCCTCTTAATGTAATGTTTGATTTAAAGGTAATGACACATATGCAGGAAACTATTAACTTACAGGAAAGATCAAAAACTAAAACCCTGGTCTACACGTATGAAGGATTACGAATTACTAATGCACAGAGTATGGGAAACAAGCAGGATGAACTACAAGTCCTAATAAAGGAAGGAGACTGTGATCTAATAGGCAATACAGAAATCAGATGAGATAACACTAACAACTGGAATAATAGGATTGAGGGGTACAACTTATTTAAAAAGGGCAGACAAAGAAGAGGGAGGAATAGCACAAGAATATATATATACTTGTGAGCAAATACACATATTTCAGCATAAGAGTTCAGCTCAGAATCTGGATAAAAATAAAAGGAATAGGAAATAATAGTGATATTCTGCTATAGACCACCAGGCCAGGCAGAGGACTTGGATGAGATGTTCCTAGACCAAATTCTCAGAGAGACAGGACCTGGTGGTCATGGGAGATTTCAATTGCTCAGATATCTGTTGGAAGACCAGCTCTGCTAAAAATGAAACGTCCTATAAATTCTTGACTTGTCTTGCTGATAACTTCATTTCCCAGAAAGTGGAAGGGACAACCAGGGGGTCTTCTGTTTTAGACTTTATTCTCACCAATAAGGAGGAACTGGTTGCTGAGGAAAGGTTGTGGGAAGGCTTGGTAGTAGTGGCCATGTGATTTTGGACTTTATGATCTTGGGGAAGAGAAAAGTTTAATGTAGTCACACAAATAGGCTGGATGTCAGGAGAGCAAATTTTAACAAACATAAAATTAAGCTGGGTAGAATCCTATGGTCAGAAAAACTTGAGATGGAGGTCCAAGAAGGTTAGGAGTTTCTCAAAAGTAAAATACTTAATGCACAATCACAGACAATTCCCTTGAGAAGGAAAACTGGGAGGAACCTAAAAAAAAAACAGGGTGACTCTATAAACAGCTTTCAAATGACTTGAATTTTAAAAAAAGACTCATTTAGGAAATGGAAGGAGGAACTTATTACCAAGGAGGAATATAAACAAATAACTAATGTTTATGAGGAGAGTGTTAGAAAAGCTGAATCTCACTCTGAGCTTAGGCTAGCAAGAAATGCTAAACACAACAACAAAGGGTGCTGTGATTGTATTCAAAGTAAAAAAAAGAATAGGGACACAGTGGGACAATTGCGGGGACAAGTGTCGGGAACCCGCTTGCTAACTGAAAAACAGGGTGCCCCTTTGAAGAAAACGTCACGCCAGGCCTGGTGAACGATACAACAGGAACAAGCTTTATTTCAGCAACGTGGAGTCCGCTGGTATGGAGTAAGAGCTTCCACCGAACTCCAGGTGGAAGCTCCCTTTTATACAAAACCCACCTCCTTAGGCTGTATTGCCCCACCCAGTACTTGCGGAGGGAACATGCTGATACAATCATGACTCATGCACATATGCGAGGTTTTCCGGGGTTCCTGATGGCCCATTTTCCTGGAACAAAGGGCCATCTCCGGGCCCTTGTCAAAAGGTGGAGGGGGACATTGAGGTTCTTTAGCGGCCATTGCCACCTCAACGATCGGGTGGGGCGCCCAGCTGCCGGCTTGCCTATGATCACCATGCCCTACCTCGGTGATCGCGGGCGCCTCTGATGGCGGGGTTCGGTCCCGTTCCCAAGCCACCAAGGACCGAACCACGACATTCTGCCCCCCCAAAGGTCCATTCTCCAACCCCCCGGGACGGCCAGGATACCGCTTGTGGAAACGTTCAGTGAGTCGGGGCGCAAGGACGTCCGCTGCCCAGACCCATTCCCGGTCCCCCAAAGCGAAGTCCTTCCATTCCACGAGGTACTGCAACTTCCCCCTGTGGAGTCTAGAGTCCAGGATATCCGCCACCTCGTGGTGCTCCCCCCCCGGCAGGACCTCGGGCGCTGGCGGGGAAAACACGGGGTGCCAAACGTCACCGTCCGGAGTTTTTTTTAGAAGGCTCACGTGAAAGACGGGATGGATGTGCCGGAGGTTCTTGGGGAGCTTGAGCTTGACCGAAACTTCGTTGATCGGGGCCAAGACCTCGAAAGGCCCCAAAAACCGAGGGCCTAGCTTCTTGCTGGGCAAATTCAACCGTAGGTTCCGGGTGGAAAGGTAAACTCGATCCCCCGGTCGGATCTCCTCAGCTGGTCGTCTCTTCCGGTCAGCGTCCTCTTTCTGCGCTGCCTTGACTTTGTGGAGCTGCTCCTGCAGCGACTTCCAGCAGCTCCCGGCACGCTTCCCCCACTCGCGAAGGTCGGCCGATTCCCGGGCGGGGACCTCTCCAAGCTCCGGGAAGTGTCTCAGGTCTGTCCCGTAGACGACGGCAAAAGGCGACATCTCCGTGCTGCTGTGGTCTGCGTTGTTGTACGCGAACTCGGCCAGGGGGAGCAGGGGCACCCAGGTGTCTTGATGATAGGAACCGAAACACCGCAAGTACTGCTCCAGTACTTGATTAACCCGCTCGGTCTGCCCGTCCGTCTGGGGGTGGTAAGCGGAGCTCAGCCCTTGCTCGATGTCTAACAGGCGCAGGAAAGCTTGCCAAAACCGGGACACGAATTGTGAGCCCCGATCGGAAATCACCTTGTCCGGCAGCCCGTGCAGTCGGAACACGTGATCCAGGAACATCCGAGCCAACTGTGAAGCACTGGGGACACTGGCGCAAGGAATGAAATGGGCCTGTTTGGAAAATAGATCTACCACCACCCAGATCACCGTTTTCCCCTTGCTGGGAGGCAAGTCTGTTATAAAGTCCATGGAGATCACTGACCACGGCCGGGTCGGGACCTCGAGCGGGTGCAGCAGACCTTTCGGCTTGCCAACCCCCGGCTTGCAGGTCAGGCAGACAGGACAACCACTGACGTAAGCTTTTGTGTCCCGCCGCAGACTGGGCCACCAAAACCGCCGCCGGGCCAACTTCCAGGATTTTACGAAACCGAAGTGCCCGGCGGTCTTAGCATCGTGGCAGAGGCTGAGGGCTTCCCGTCGTAGCCCTTCCGGGACGTAGACAGCCTCCCCCCTCCGCCAGAGACCGGAGTCCAAAATCAAAGAGTCCCGGAGCTCAGCCAGCTCCTCGTCTGTCCCGTAGGCTGCCACTAGGCGGTCTCGGAGCGGGGCGGTCGCCGGGTCGGGCTCCCATTCCTCCCTGGCCCGCCGCCTAGTGACGACCCCCCGTCCCAGCTGCTCCTCACCAAACACGGACCTGGTGCAGGGAGCGTACCCCTCCCCATAATGCGGCAGACGGGAGAGGGCGTCCGCGAGGAAATTCTCTTTGCCGGGGATGTGACCAAGCTTGAAATTGTACCGCGAAAAGAACTCCGCCCACCTCATCTGCTTGGCGTTCAGGGATCGCGGTTGCCGGAGCGCCTCCAGATTCTTGTGATCTGTCCAGACCTCGAACGGCTCCTCTGTTTCCTCCAGCCAATGCCGCCATTCGGTGAGGGCGAACTTAATCGCAAACGCCTCCTTCTCCCAGGTAGACCAGTTCCGCTCCGTTTCGGCGAATTTTCGTGAGAGGTAGGCCGCCGGCCTCAGCTGTCCCGCCTTGTCTCGCTGCAGGAGAACCGCCCCGGCTGCTGTGTCGCTGGCGTCGACTTGTACCACCATCGGCTGGGTTGGGTCGACGTGCAGTAGCGTGGGCTCAGACGCGAAAGCTTGCTTGAGGGCCAGGAACGCTGCCTCCGATTTCTCATTCCAGCCGAGCGCTGCGCTGGGCCGCGTGGCGCGAGGACCTCTCCCCTTGGTACCTAGCAAGTCCGTGAGGGGAGCCACTACGGAGGAGTATCTGGGGATGAAGCCTCTAAAAAAGTTAGCAAACCCCAGGAAGCTTTGTAGCTGTTTCCGGGTGCGGGGCCTTTCCCAGGCCAGCACCGCCTGCACCTTCTCGGGGTCCATAGCTATGCCCTGGGCTGAGATGCGGTAGCCCAAATAGTCCAGGGAGGGACGGTGGAATTCGCACTTAGCCAGCTTCACGTATAGGTGGTTTGCCAGCAGGCGCTTTAACACCTCCCTCACCAGGGTCACGTGC
Organism: Paroedura picta; assembly: GCF_049243985.1. Lineage (NCBI taxonomy): Eukaryota > Metazoa > Chordata > Lepidosauria > Squamata > Gekkonidae > Paroedura > Paroedura picta. The sequence continues at coordinate 122,323,356 of NC_135374.1, read as the reverse complement.
TCTTGGGGATCTTGGCTGTAGATCAGGACGTCATCCAAATAAACCACCACCCCCTGAAACAGAAGGTCCTGCAACACCTCATTAATTAGACTCATGAAAACCCCAGGTGCCCCGCTTAAGCCGAACGGCATCACTTTAAATTCGAATTGTCCCAATTGACAGTTAAACGCTGTTTTCCACTCATCCCCCTCCCGGATGCGTACCCGGTAGTACGCCTCCCTTAGGTCCAGCTTAGTGAACAGAGTCCCTTTGCCCAGCCGGGCCAGCAAATCCGGGATCAGCGGGAGGGGGTAAGCGTTCCCCGCTGCGATGGCGTTGAGGCCCCGGTAGTCCTGGCACAGCCGTCGGGACCCATCCTTTTTCCGGACGAACAAGACTGGAGCTCCCATGGGACTGGAAGCGGGCCGGATGAAACCTCGGGCCAGATTTTTATCCAAAAACTCCCGGAGGTCCTTGAGCTCACCCTCACTCATCTTGTAGATGCGCCCTTTGGGTAGTACCGCCCCCTCTGGGATGTTGATAGCGCAGTCCGTGCGGCGGTGTGGGGGTAGCTCGTCCGCTTCCCGCTCGCTGAAAACGGCTGCGAGGTCTCGGTACTCTGGCGGGACCTCGGGCTCTGGTTTCTCCTGCTGCGCCGCCGCCGCTCCCCTGGGACGCGCCGCCGTCCTCTTGTGGCTGGAATTCTCGTGGGGGACCCGATGCCGTGCACCCACCGTCAAGTCGAACTTCAGGGTCCCCGCCCGCCAGTCCACCACGGGGTTGTGTTCCTTCAGCCAATCCAGGCCCAACACCGCCTGATATCCCGCTACGGGGACCTGGATCAGCCACCGCAGCTCTTGGTGGTCCCCTATGTGGATGGCGATAGGACCCACCTCCTCCCCGAAAGGTCCCCCCTGAATCGGGCTGCCGTCCATCTGGACGAAAACCAGGGGAACCTTCCGAATGCGCTTCGGTAGCCCCAAAGCCCGGGCTATCTGGGGGTGGACCATGCTGTGGTCGCATCCAGAGTCCAAAAGAGCCTCCCCCACCCAACTTAGTCCGTTCTCCGGGTTCCGGAGCTCTAAAATTACCACGTTCGGAGGTCGCGCCTCATGCTGCAGGGGTTTTCCCTCGCACCGCGGGACCTGCTGCCCGGCGCCGTCTACAGCAGGTCCTGGCCGTTTCCCGTCGCCTGGGCGCTTCCCGGTTCGTTGCGGAGGTCCTCCGCCCGGCGTGCCTGCTGGGGGCGTGTCGCACCTCCCCCCTGGGAGAGCCCGCGGTCCTCCCCCCCTTGCCGTTGGCACGCTGCTGCGAAATGTCCTGACCCCCCGCATTTCAGGCACAGACCTTCCCGGCGTCTCCTTTCCCGCTCGGGGTTCGGGGGTCGTTTGGGGCGAGAGTTGTCGGGGCCCGGTCTCGGCGCCTCGGCTGACCCGCCTTTGGCCTCCCGGGGGGGTGCGGCGGCCCAACCCAGGCTGGCTTCCAGCTTGGCGACCACAAAACACCACCCCTCCAGTGTAGACAGATCTTCTTCCGTCCCCTTGATCACGGCCCATTCCCTGAGCTTCGGGTTAAGGCCCTCCCGGAAGTACTCGATTTGGGTCTCCTCGTTCCAGGAGAACACCTTGCCTGCTTCCCTCCGGAAAATGTCTATATAGTCCATAACCCCCCTAGTACCCTGTCGAAGTCCCTTGATCCGACTCTTTGCCTTGTCCTCAGCCTGGGGGTCCTGGAATCGTCGGCGGAGCGCGACCACGAAGTCCTGCAGGTCCCGAGTTGCCGGGTCGCCGCGCTCGGCCAACCCTAGGTACCACTGACCCGCCTTGCCCTGGAGACACGAGGCCACCCCCCAGACCAAGTCCTCGGAGTCCTCATACCGGTCTCCATACCTCCGGGCATGCGTCAGCGCGTGGAGGAGGAACTGCGGGAGGTCGTCCGGCGTCCCGTCGAAACGCGCCTTAAGCTCTGGGGGGGAACGTTTTGGAGAGTAGTCCGACCCCCTCCGGATCCGGGATTCTCGGCGTCCGCCGTCTCGTCCTGCTCCGCTCCACCGGCTACCAACTTGCCCAACGACGCCGTGCCGCTCCCTGCCTTGCACGTCGCTCCTGCGTTGGTCCGGCTCTCGCCGCCCCGTCGGCTCACCCGCTCCCCCGAGATCCTCTGCTATCTCGCCTCTCCGCTGGCCGTCTCGCCTACTCGGGACTGAAAACTGCTCCGGGTCGGGGTCCGGGGCCCGCTCACCAGTACCGGGCTCGTCCTCGTCGCTGGAGACGTCCTCACTCGACGCGATCCCCTCCGCCGTTGTATTACCAGTCCCCCCGGGCCCGGCCCGAGCTTGCTCACGGGCTTCAGCTGCCTGCAAGCGCCTGGCCAAGTCCGCCATGGCCCGCCGCAGGTCCTCTAGGGATTCCTCAGGTCCTACCGGGCGAAGCGCCTGCCTCAGCTGGGTGTCCCAGGTTGGGGCCATCCCCCAGACCTCGGCGCGCTCCCCGCCGTGCTTGGGAAACCCATGGCCCGGCGCCTTCCCTTGGCCGCCGCTGCCGAGGGTCTCGGGGTCCCGGACAGCTGCTCCTGGCCCCCCGATTTTCGGAGGAAATCTCCCGGGGACATTAAACTCATGTTCCCGGGGTTCGTGGGGGTCGAGACCGCCCCGTTGCTTGAAAACGCCATCTCTGGATCCGTCCCGATAAGCGCTCGGATGCGATGCCGACCCTGGAGTTCGGTGGGAAGCTCTTACGATGTCGGGAACCCGCTTGCTAACTGAAAAACAGGGTGCCCCTTTGAAGAAAACGTCACGCCAGGCCTGGTGAACGATACAACAGGAACAAGCTTTATTTCAGCAACGTGGAGTCCGCTGGTATGGAGTAAGAGCTTCCACCGAACTCCAGGTGGAAGCTCCCTTTTATACAAAACCCACCTCCTTAGGCTGTATTGCCCCACCCAGTACTTGCGGAGGGAACATGCTGATACAATCATGACTCATGCACATATGCGAGGTTTTCCGGGGTTCCTGATGGCCCATTTTCCTGGAACAAAGGGCCATCTCCGGGCCCTTGTCAAAAGGTGGAGGGGGACATTGAGGTTCTTTAGCGGCCATTGCCACCTCAACGATCGGGTGGGGCGCCCAGCTGCCGGCTTGCCTATGATCACCATGCCCTACCTCGGTGATCGCGGGCGCCTCTGATGGCGGGGTTCGGTCCCGTTCCCAAGCCACCAAGGACCGAACCACGACAACAAGAAAGTGAAACTGCACCAGGGATGAAGAGAGGGCCGGACTGCTCAGGACCAACATTAATGTGAATGGGGATCTGTATTTCCAGATACACAAATTAATTTTAAACTGAGAGAGGATCAATTACATAATTTTCTGAATTTGAAAAATCAATGCATTTTAATAGCTAAGCCCATTGACTCCAATGCCTTATCATGGATACATGTAATTTATTAGTTAACACCTGCGGCTACACCTTTTACCAATGCAACATATACATAGTTGTCTACCATTGGAATGATTCCGTAGAAGTGAACAATATCTCCATGTGTGGGACTTCCTTCAGTTTGTTACTGTTATTTCCAGTTGATGGCCTGGCAGTAAAGACAATGGCTACAACCTTCTAATTGATCATACAGTTATGAGGGATTGTCTATAATTCCGCATCCTGGTCTGTCCTCGTTCAAGTCTTTGGTTCTTACCAGGCTGAGAAAGCAGCCTGCTCCTCTCTGGAATGCGGTTTTGGATTAGCACACATGCACAGAAGCAGGAAGGCCTGGAGGATCATTGTCCATGGGGTCGCGATGCGTCGGACACGACTTCACACCTAACAACAACAATCTTATTGTTGTCATGCAGATTTGGGAACTCCCCTGTGTCTATTTCTTTGCTGCAGTAAATGAATAAATATTGAAAAGGCTTTCTTCTCAGTGTAATCAATTGGGAGCAACACTGGGCAAAAGAACCCTGATTTGGCCGCCTGGCTATCACAATTACACAAGATTTCTGGAAGAGATATTTGTTAAATGAATCAAGTAGTCAAATTCCAAATGACTTCAGAGTAGCCTAAGCTAAGAAAAACTGAAAGAAATACACGCAAGTGTAGAGTGGATCTGGTGGCTAATAACATTGTCCACCATGCCCTGAAGGCTCAACTAAGGACACCACCCCCTCCCCATTTGGGTGACGGATGTATTTTAGTCCGCCCATGGAGACTTGTGGAATCCTAGAGATGCCTGAATGCTCTGTAGGACCCGATGCCCTCCGGCATCTCGCTAACGGCCTTGGTGGAGGACTGGCAGTCCTGCCTGGCAGTTGCCATTGGTGACATGGCTCCTCGATGCCCTCTCCACCCATGCCTCAAACAGGCTCCTTGATATTCCCAGGAGCGTTGGGAGAGGAAGAAGGAAGGGAGACGGCTGCAGCGGGTGCGGAGGAAGACTTGTGACGAGGCAGCTAGGACATATTGCATGCTTATGAAGGAGCATGAGATGGCGGTGAAAGTGGCAAAGTGCGACTTCATTGCTGTGGAAATCATGTCTGCAGGCTCTCACCCGGCACAATTGAGTGGAAAGGCTCTTATAGAGCTTCTTGTGGCGCAAAGTGGTAAGGCAGCAGACATGCAGTCTGAAAGCTCTGCCCATGAGGCTGGGAGTTCAATCCCAGCAGCCGGCTCAAGGTTGACTCAGCCTTCCATCCTTCCGAGGTCGGTAAAATGAGTACCCAGCTTGCTTGCTGGGGGGTAAACGGTAATGACTGGGGAAGGCACTGGCAAACCACCCGTATTGAGTCTGCCAAGAAAACGCTGGAGGGCGTCACCCCACGGGTCAGACATGACCTGGTGCTTGCACAGGGGATACCTTTACCTTTACCTTACTGCCATCGAGAAGGGGGCACCAAAATTTTAGGAAACTGGATTGAGCTGTGAGGCATTCGTGAGCTATTTTGCCCACAAAGTCTTGTTGCTCCGCCAAGATCTACCTGCCACGATTGATACAGATTGCGATCCGGAAGCTCCATGGCTGTTGCGGGAGAGAAGATTTGAGGGATTCAGACCGCTCTCGATAACCGAAGTGGACAAACTGCTGGGGTCGGTGAGATAGACAACTTGCCCCTTAGATCCTTGTCCGTCCTGGCTCTCTCCGTGTCACAGTCCTGGCATTTCTTGGAGGTCTCCCATCCAAAAACTAGCCAGAGTTGATCCTTCTTACCTCCCAAGAGCTGACAAGATTGGGGTTTCCAGGCCAGGTGAAAATTGAAAAACATTTGGGCAGATTTCTGGGAAACACACAGGGTGCAAACGGCCTCCACTCCCTTTCTGATGCACCTGGCCAGCCACTGGATAGGGGTCTCAACTGTGCTCACTGATCCTTTTGCTTTCTGGGAAATGCTGGCGTTTAGACAGCCCACGGACATCTACGCTCAGCCACAACGAGCCCTTCACCCCTGGAGTAGGGCCTGGCTAGCACAGGACAAACCAAGGGGATCAACAGAGACGGAAGAAGCTACAAACGCTCCTGGAAAATCAAAATGACATTTCCGGGGGGGGGGGGGAGTCTGAGCCAAAGTTTCTGACTGCATCTCTGGTCAAGGCCAAGGAGGCCACTTACCGCCTTAAAGGACGTGGCTGGAGGAACCTGGTGTCAAGTTTTTGCAAAGCTCCTTGCTGTGTGTCTGAAACTATCCCCCAACCTTGATATGCAGGCACAGAGGTTTTCAAGTGCCTGTAGGTCCACCCAGGCTCAAGCTACAGGAGTGGCAGCGTCCACACAGCCAATACATAACCAGTGTTTGCTCTCAAACTCTGGTACACACACCTGTCAGGAGGGAGAGCTGTGCGCCACTGTGCACTTAAGTTATGGGATGCACCCTCCATGGCAGCCTCTAAGGGTGGGGGAGGACCTGTCGTCTGGTGCCTCGGAAGAAATCATTGCTCCAGTCATTCCTCCAGTCACAGGTTAGGAGAGTTTTAGAATTAGAAGAAACAACTACAAAAGAAAAAGGCAGTAGAAACATGAAGCCATTTCAAGAGGTGTTGTGTTTTCTGTGCTAACGCTTTCTTGTTGAGATAAAATATAACTGCAAGTTGGTTTTGTTTTTTTAAACACCCAGATGCCGGGCCTTATGCACATTACAGCTGCACAAACTTTAAATGGAACATTATAGTTCACTCAAGACTAGACGAAGAGGCACAAGCCAAGGAGCACAAGCAAGAAACAAAGGAGCCGGTCCTATGCGCACGCGGCCTAGCCAGCAGCAAAAGAAGCTCTTCCCTTAACACAGCTGTTGGTTCACTGCTGACCCTCTGCAGGGCCACGACTGCACAGCTGGATCTGAATAGGAAGCCTCCTCCTCCTCCTCTTGCAGTTTGTCCCAGAAGGGAAAGTACGATCTGGCAAGTGCCGGGAGCTTTGCCTCATCCACTTCTGCCACCTGCACCGCAAGGCCTGCTGGGGCCCCAGCCACACTGGAAAGTATCCTCCTTCCAGAGAAGCTCTGATATCCGGTCCGGGAGCCTGAGCCCACAGGCCAGAAAAAGAGGGTATCAATCACGTTCAGACAGGACAAATCTCACCAAGCCTCCAGAGAGCCAAAGAAATTCTTGGATTTCCCACACACCCCTCGCATAAAACCCCCAAAAGCCCAGATTTAACTCCTGAGCCATGGAGGCATGAACATGTCCTGCGCTGGCTCAGCCCACCACGTGCCTGCCACCACGTCCCATCTCACCCCCAAGCTAGAAAGGAGCACAACACAGATCTCCATACAATGCTCACATGGTTTAGACGGCAAGGGAGTTCACCAGTCACAGTGGAAGACAGATGAACAAGAGTCTGGTTGAACCTTAGAAGACACAGCGGGATACATCCACTAAGAAAAACAAATTATTCCCATAGCGATTGAGGGCAGCGTACCAGTCAAAAGCTGGAGTCGGGCCTGCAAGGTCTTAGTTCAATTCCCCCCCTGGCTACAGAGGTTCTCTGGGCAACCAATGGCCAGTCACATACTCTCAGCCTCACCTGCCTCAGAAGGATAAAAAAAATAAACTGCAGAGAAAGGGGAGCTAGAAATGAGGTAAATTAATCTGCCAGGAATCAGAAGACCAGTGACAGGGCTGGCAAAACAGGAAGGAATCCGTCTTTGTTACGTGAACAATTATTCATAGTTTTTTCTCTTGATTCACTCTGTCTGCATCACCCTATCATAGAGTTTGAAGGGTCCTCCAGAGTCATCTAGCCCAGTGGTAGTCAAACTGCGGCTCTCCAGACCTCAATTCCAGCATTCGCTGGCAGGGGCTCATGGGAATTGTAGTCCATGGACATCTGGAGGGCTGCAGTTCAACTACCCCTGATCTAGTCCAACCCCCTGCACAATGCAGGAACTCACAACTACCTGCCCACCCACAGTGACCTCCAATGGGGGAGTGAGACATTAATTCAAAACCTACTTTGATGACAAGAACTATAGGTGGAGTCCCACAAGGAGCAGTCCTCTCTCCTATCTTATTTAACATCTTTATGCGTCCTCTGGCTCAGCTGGTACAGAGGTTTGGGCTGGGTTGCCACCAATATGCGGATGACACCCAGCTCTACCTCCTGATGGATGACCGCACTGACTCCCCCCCAGAATCCTTAGCCAGATGTCTGGAAGCAGTGACAAAATGGATCAAGCAGAGTCGCCTGAAGCTCAACCCTGCAAAGACGAAGGTCCTGTGGTTGGGTAGGAAGGGACCATGGGAGGAAGCGCATCTGCCCACCCTGGACAGTGTGCAGCTCTCACCAACGCACTCCGCCAGGAACCTTACAATGGAAGCCCAGGTCACAAAGGTAGCACGGCTGGCATTCTACCACCTCCACCAAGTTACTAGCGCCCTACCTGGACCCAGAACACCTAGCCACAGTGCTCCATGCGATGGTCACCTCTAGGCAGGACTTCTGCAGCTCGCTCTACGCAGGCCTACCCTCATCCTTGATCCGGAAACTACAACTGGTGCAGAACATCATGGAGATCCCACATCCGGCCGGCACTCCAACAACTTGGCTGGTTCCCAGTTGAATTCCGGATTAAGCTTAAGGTTCTGATAATCACCTTTAAGGCCATACGCGGTTTGGGCCCAGTGTATCTGAGAGACCACCTCCCTGCCTATACCCCCAAAAGAGCCTTATGCTCCACCCCCTCCAACTGGCTGCGGATCCCTGACCCCAGAGAAGCGTGTCGGACCTCAACAAGGGCCAGAGCCTTCTCGGTCCTGCCCCCCCCCCTGGTGGAAAGAGCTCCCTGAGGAGATCAGAGCCCTGCCCGAACTTCCACAGTTCCACAGGGTCTGCAAGAGGGAGCTCCTCCGTCAGGCTCTTGCTTGAGACCGACCAACCGACTGAGAACATCTGCTGGGGCCCCCAGACGCCCACCCGTGACTCTCCCAATGTTACTGAATTGTTATTTATATTATAAATGTGGTTTTGTAATCTTTTGATGCTTTATTGAAAGTTGTTTGATGTTATAGTCTGTATAATGTTCCATGTAAGTTATATAATGTTCAGTGTAAACCGCCCAGAGCTGCAAAGAAATGGACGGTATAGAAATCTAAATAAATAAATAAATAGGTGGGAACCCTGCAGAAATACAGAAATTTACATATGCAAGGAACACTTAACTTACAGGTAAATTCAAAAACTAAAACAATGGGGGAAACAAATGAAGGATTATGTAGCACCTACACTAATGCACAGAGTATGAGAAACAAGCAGAAAGAACTAGAAGTCCTAATAGAGGAAGGGGACTATGACCTAACAGGCATTACAGAAACTTGGTGAGGTAACTCTCACAACTGGAATATTAGGATACAGGGGGTACAACTTATTTAGAAGGGACACACAAATAACGAAGGGGGAGGAGTAGCACTATATGTTAAGAATGTATATACTTGTGAGGAAATACTTGGGTCTCAGCATAAGAGTTCAGCTAAGAATCTTTGGATAATGATCGTGGTATTACTGTGGGGGTCTGCTATGGACCGCCAGGCCAGGTGGAAGGCTTGGATGAGATGCTCCTAGACCAGATTACAAAGTTCTCAGGGAGACAGGACCTAGTGGTCATGGGAGATTTCCATTACCCAGATAGCTGTTGGAAGGCCAGCTCTGCTAAAAATGAAAAGTCCAAAAAATTCTTGACATCTCTTCCTATTTCACTTCCCAGAAGATGCAGTGGGGAACAAGGGGGTTCGCAATTTTAGACTTGATTCTTACCAATAGGGAGGAACTGGTTCATGAGGCAAAAGTAGTGGGCGTACTTGGTAGTAGTGACCATGGGATTTTGGAATTTACAATTTTGGGGAAGAGAAAAACTATTAGTAATCAGACATGTAGGCTGGACTTCAGGAGAGCAAATTTTAACAAACTTAAAGTTATGCTGGGTTTCTACCAATGGTCGGAAAACCATAAGGAGATGGGAGGGATAGAGTTTGTTAAAAGTGAAATATTGAAGACACAAGTGCAAACAATTCCCTTGGAAAGGAAAAATGGGAGGAGCCTAAAGAAGCCAGGGTGACTCCATTCAAAATTTTTTTAAAAAATGATAGAAATGGAAGGACCTCCACAGGGTCATCCAGTCCAATCACCACACAACGCAGAAACTCACACCTACATGTCAACCCACAGTGACCCCAATTTCATCCCCAAGTGATCCTCCCACCAAAAAACTCCAGAATCCAGACTGGCCTGGAGTAAAGTCATCTACCATATCACTGTAGCAATCAGCAGCTCCCTCAGCATGCAAGGAGGGGCCACAAGAGGCAAACACTGGCACGTCCCTTCCTGCCCACCCACTCACCATCTGAACACCGCCCGCGGCACCGTGGACTAAATAATGCCGTAAGGGGGAGGAGTTAGGGCGGGCCGTGTCCGGGATGACGAAGGGTGCCGATTGGCCCCTCCTCCGGACTGACAATCAGAGGGCCCAATCGGCAGGCGCGAAGTGCCTGCCGATTGGGCCCTCCGATTGGCCCGCCGACGCCAAGGCAGCAATTTAGAGTCGCGCGTGGCGCGGCTCGCAGTTGCTCCCTTGCCGGTGGCCTAATGCGTCGGGAGGTGCGAAACACCTCCCGACGCGTCAGGCCGCCAGAATGCCGCCAATTGCCTCCCAGAGGCTCCCCCGCGGATGAGGCCCTGCTGCCAGCCGCGGCAGCGCCGCCAGCAGCTTTGCCCGCCCCGCCGGAACGCTGCCAATTGCCTCCCTTCCAGAGGCTCCCCCGCAGCTTTGCCCGCCCCGCCAGAATGCTGCCAATTGCCTCCCTTCCAGAGGCTCCCCCGCAGCTTTGCCCGCCCTGCCGGAACGCTGCCAATTGCCTCCCTTCCAGAGGCTCCCCCGCAGCTTTGCCCGCCCCGCCAGAACGCTGCCAATTGCCTCCCTTCCAGAGGCTCCCCCGCGGCCGAGGCCCTGCCGCCAGCCACGGCACCGCCGCCAGCAGCTTCGCTTACCCCGCCGGAATGCCACCAATTCCCTCCCTTCCACAGGCTCCCCCGCGGCTGAGGCCCCGCCGCCAGCAGCTTCGCCCGCCCCGCCGGAACGCTGCCAATTGCCTCCCTTCCAGAGGCTCCCCCGCGGCCGAGGCCCTGCCGCCAGCCACGGCACCGCCGCCAGCAGCTTCGCTCACCCCGCCGGAATGCCGCCAATTCCCTCCCTTCCACAGGCTCCCCCGCGGCTGAGGCCCCGCCGGAACGCTGCCAATTGCCTCCCTTCCAGAGGCTCCCCCGCGGCCGAGGCCCCGCCGCCAGCAGCTTCGCCCGCCCCGCCGGAACGCCGCCAATTCCCTCCCTTCCACAGGCTCCCCCGCGGCTGAGGCCCCGCTGCCAGCTGTGGCACTGCCGCCAGCAGCTTCGCCCGCCCCACCTCAGGGGACGACACCTCGCCGCCGCCCCAGCCAGCCTCCAGCAGCTGCTGCCCGCCACTGCGGCCCCGCTGCCGAGCGCGCACAACACCTACAACACAGGTAGGGGCCGTGCAGTAGGGAGACCTCGAGGAGCCGCCAGCCAACTCCATAGGCCCGCTAGCGCCCGCTGTATTTTAACTACAGCGGGCTTAATAACTAGTCTGTTCATAAAATCAGTATTTCTGTCAGATGGTTATCTACCCTCTGTTTAAAAACTTCCAAGGAAGAAGAACCTACCACCTTCCGAGGAAGCCTGTTACACTGAGGAACTGCTCTAACTGTCAGGAACTACTTCTGGATGTTTAGCTAAATTGTTTCTGTCCAACCCTCTGCGGCAACCAAAAACAACTCTGCATCTTCTCTATGACAGGCCTTCAAGTATCAGATCACCTCTTAGTTATCTTCTCTCCAGGCTAAACAGACCAAGCTCCCTCAAGCTTTCTTCATATATCTTGGTCTCCAAACCCCTCACCATCTTTGTTGCCCTCCTCTGGACTTGCTCCAGTTTGTCCACATCTTTCTTCAGTTGTGGTGCCCAAAAACTGAACACAGTACTCCAAGTGAAGTCCTACCAGAACTGAGTAAAACAGTAACATCACCTTGCATGATCTGGCCACTATACTTCTTTTGATACAGCCCAAAATCCCGTTTGCCTTTTTAGCCACTGCTGACTCATGTGGCGTGTCTGGTCTACCCCCCAGATTCTTTTCACACATCCAAGACAAGTCTCACCCATCCTATAGTGATGCATATGATTTTTCCTAGCTAAATGAAGAACTAAATGCAAATTTAATAAGCACCCCTTCTATTCATTAATCCAAATCATTTATGAATAAGTTGAACAACACAGGGTCCAGTACAAAGCCCAGAGGCAATCTACTCCTCACTCCTCTCCAAGAAGATGACAAACCATTTACAAGCACCCTCTGGGTGCAATCTGCTAACCAGTTCTCAATCCACCTAACAGCAATATGATCCATACTGCTTTTTACCAACTTGTCAATATCATATGGAACCTTATCAAAAGTCTTACTGAAATCAAGGGTATCTATGTCCACAGCATTCCCATTAACTAACAAGTTACTAACAATCTGAAAAAGAGAGATAAGATTGGTCTGACATGACTTGTTCTTGAGAAATCCATGATGACTCTTAGTAATTACAGACATCTGCTCTAGCTGCTCAAGGACCGACTGTTTGATGATTTGTTCTAAAAATTTGCCAGCTATAGATGTCAAGCTGATGGGTCAGAACTTAACCGGATCCTCCTTTCCCCACTTCTTGAAGACGGGGACAACATTTGACCGCCTCCAAACTTGTGGCACTTTAATTTAAAGACACTGGGTGTTTATGCCCTACCCTTATAGCGATCCTAGGCCACAACTCCTCACGTTAACGATTTTGCCATGTTGACCACAAATCGCCTGGCAAGAAAAGACTGAGAAGTAGGAATTGAGCCAATCAGCCCTCTCTTCATCACCTGTTACAATGTCACAATAATCCATGTCCCTATACTTTTTCTTACTTTGAATATAACTAAAGACCTCTTTCTTCTTGTTTTTAACTAAATAACACTTCTTGTTTTTAGCATTTCTCGCTACCCTAATCTCATACTGAGCTTTAGCTTCCCTAGCACTCTCCCTACAAGCCTTGGTTATTTGTTTATATTCCTCCTTAGTTATTAGATTCCCCCCTTCCATTTGCTAAATGAGTCATTTTTATTACTCAAGTCTTTTGAAAGCTATTTATGGAGCCACCCTGGTGCCTTTAGTCTCCTCCCATTTTTCTTTCCCGAGGGAATTCTTTGTCCGTGTGACTTCAGTATTTCACTTTTGAGAAACTCCCAGCCCTCTGGAATTCCGATCTCCTTAAGTTTTTCCAACCACTGGATTCTACCCAGTTTATACACAAATAACCAAGGCTCAGTATGAGCTTTGGCTAGCAAGAAATGCTAAGTACAACAAAAAAGGTTTTTTAATTTTGTTATTGTTATTTATTATCCACCACTCTCTAGATTGGCTCATGGCAGGTTACAATTGCCCATGCTAAAAACCCCAACAAAACCCCATTAAAACAATCCAAGGACACAGAAACATACAACAACAAACCCAACAACCTGGCAGCAGTCCTCAATCTCCCATCCCCCAATAAACATCTAATAAGGGGAGTGGGATGAGGGGGCCATAATTAACAGGTGGTCTTAGCATTGCCTAGCACCAAGGGAGCCCCAACCAGATCTTCCTCGCCACCCTGTTCAAAATAAAAAGAGTAGGCAGGATCATTGTTGTCAATGGTGTTTCATCAGACTGGAGAGAGGTGAGTAGTGGGGTACCTCAGGGTTCGGTGCTTGGCCCGGTACTTTTTAACATATTAATGATCTAGATGAGGGGGTGGAGGGACTACTCATCAAGTTTGCAGATGACACCAAATTGGGAGGACTGGCAAATACTCCAGAAGATAGAGACAGAGTTCAACGAGATCTGAACACAATGGAAAAATGGGCAAATGAGAACAAGATGCAATTTAATAAAGATAAGTGTAAAGTTCTGCATCTGGGTCAGAAAAATGAAAAGAATGCCTACTGGCTGGGGGATACGCTTCTAGGTAACACTGTGTGTGAACGAGACCTTGGGGTACTTGTGGACTGTAAACTAAACATGAGCAGGCAATGTGATGCAGCGGTAAAAAAGGCAAATGCCATTTTGGCCTGTATCAACCGGGGCATCACATCAAAATCACAAGATGTCATAGTCCCATTGTATACGGCACTGGTCAGACCACACCTGGAGTACTGTGTGCAGTTCTGGAGGCCTCACTTCAAGAAGGACGTCGATAAAATTGAAAGGGTACAGAGGAGAGCGATGAAGATGATCTGGGGCCAAGGGACCAAGCCCTATGAAGATAGGTTGAGGGACTTGGGAATGTTCAGCCTGGAGAAAAGGAGGTTGAGAGGGGACATGATAGCCCTCTTTAAGTATTTGAAAGGTTGTTACTTGGAGGAGGGCAGGATGCTGTTTCTGTTGGCTGCAGAGGAGAGGACACGCAGTAATGGGTTTAAACTTCAAGTACAACGATATAGGCTAGATATCAGGAAAAAAAATTCACAGTCAGAGTAGTTCAGCAGTGGAATAGGCTGCCTAAGGAGGTGGTGAGCTCCCCCTCACTGGCAGTCTTCAAGCAAAGGTTGGATACACACTTTTCTTGGATGCTTTAGGATGCTTAGGGCTGATCCTGCGTAGAGCAGGGGGTGGGACTAGATGGCCTGTATGGCCCCTTCCAACTCTATGATTCTATGATTCTATGATTGTGGAGACAAGAAAGTGAAAATGTAGCAGGTGATGAAGAGAGGGATGAACTGTTCAGTTCCTACTTCTCCTCAGTCTTCTCTTCAGAGGGAAATTGTGCTCAATGTGGCAACATCATTTCACGTGATGAGGGGTGGGAGTTGTGGCCTAGGATCACTGTAGGGCTGGTCCATAAACACCTAATTTCTTTAAATAGAACCACATCCTCTGGGTCAGATGAATTTCATTCAAGAGTATTAAAAGAAACTTGCGGAGGCAATTTCTGAGCCTCTGTCCATTAGCCTGGATAGAAGACGACTAAGAGGTGATATGATAGCCAATGGAATCAAATTAATTCAAAAGAATTTTGGGCTAAACATCCGGAAGAAGTTCCTGACAGAACGGTTCCTCAGTGGAACAGGCTTCCTCAGGAGACAGTGGGTTTTCATTCTTTGGAAGTTTTTAAGGTGTGGCTAGATAGTCATCTGACAGAAAAGCTAATTCTGTGAACTTATGTAGTGGGTAGGCAGAAGGGGGTGCATAGGTGCCTGGCTCTTGTGGCCCTTTCTTGCACGCCCAGGGAAATGCTGTTGTCCACTTTGGGGTCAGAAGGCAAATTTCCTCCAGACCGGACTGACCTGGGATTCTGGAGGGTTTGGAGGGGCATCATCTGGACATGAAATTCGGGCCACTGTGGGTCAGCAGGTAGTCATGAATTTTCTGCATTCTGCAGGGGGTGGACTAGATGATCCTGGCTGCCCATTCCAATTTTATGTTTCTAGGATCTCGATTCCATGCCCAGATAATGCCTGCACACACAGTAGAATCCTTGGCCAGTTTGGTCTGGAGGATTTTCTCTCCCCAACCCCAAATTGACAATCGGCATTTCCCTGGGCTTGCAAGAAAGGGTCACAAGAGCCAAGCACCGACACAGTCCCTTCTGCCCACCTACTTACGATCTCCCTAAGTTCACAGAAGCAGCATTTCTAACTTTCCAATTTAATTCATTTCAACCTATTTCACATTAGAGCTTAATCCTTACTGAACGTAGAATTAAGAAGGTACCAGATTTTCTTAACCTAACTGGGCAGCTGTCGTTGACATTGTCGTGTTCTTGCCATGGTGGTGTTGTGTTCTGAGTCCACACTCTGTCTAGGCCCCAGGGATGCTCTGTTCTAAGACTGCCCATGCCTACTTTATTCTGTCCGCTAGCTTAGTTACCAGAGTGAACTCTGTCACTCCAGGGAGGCTGGCAGTCAGTTCCCTTCCGCACGTCTCCCTGTGGTTCCTGCTATGATTTTGGGGTTTGGCAGCAGTGACTCCCTTTCTCTTTCCCCGGCTGGCTGTGTGGGAACTCATCTGGGTTTTGGTGCCAAGGAGTGCTGAGGGAAGGGGCGATCTTAAATCTGGGTTATTGCATGTTTCCCTCAGTTTCAGAAAAGAGTTTTCATGTGCCTTTTCTGTTACCTTTTAATAAAGAGACTTTTGCAACCAAGACTCTGCTTATTAGGGGAATCTGACTGGAACATGACAGCAGCAAAACTAAAAGGAACACCATCTTCCAAGACAAGGAGAACGCAACATTAAAAATTGCGTGTTTAAAAACAGGTACATCTTTTCCCTTCTGTGCCTCTCCAAGCATCACTAAGTCAAACGTAATTGTACAAATATGCCTCTGGGAGCAATCAGATTCGGTCCAAATATATTTTATGCCAATAAAGGTATTCTGATTCTACTCCGAATACCAAGGAAGACCTACTCAACAATGTTTACACTTCCGAGAAAGTATTCTTAGGGCCGGCCGGTTCCTGAGCCAGCTCCACATCACAGAGAAGTAGCAAATCTAAGCAGCGTGGGTAGAGGCAGAACCCCCGGCGGAATCTGTGGGCAACCAGTGAGCATGAATGGCAGAGGAGAACATCAGATACCTTCTAACAAAGTTATGTCCTTCTTAAGAATTAAATAATTCCTGTTCCCCCCCCTCCCAGCCCTTACATTTAATGTCAGAGGGTGCACATGAATTGGTTGAACCAGGAGAGACAGAGTGGTGAGCTAAGATGCAGGGGTGGGCACTCTGGCAGCTCTCTTCTATGAGGAGAAAGCAAGATCTAGATGGCCACAAAGAGCTGGCTGCCAGGAACAGCACTAGGGTCTTCTCAAGAGCTCCTTTCTCACTAAAGGGGAAAGGGGAGCATACTGCACATCCCTAGGCAGAGTGGCATTCTGGGCTGTTCTACTTCAGGGACGGCCATCCTGGCATGGGCTCATGGTAACTGTAGTCCATGGATATCTGCAGAGCCACAGTTTAGCTACCCCTGTCCTACTTCATGTTCAAATCCTGCCAACTGAGGCTTTTTCACCAGCAATCTGATTGGAGACCACTCATAAAGCTGCCTTAATCGGGCTCTTGGTCCTTCAAAGTCATTATTTCCTGCTAAGACTGGCAGCAACTCTTCAGAGGTCCAGGCTGAAATCTCCCACACCACCTCCTGCCAGACCCTTTAATGTGGAGATACAGCTGGGGACTGAAATCAGGACCTTTATCAAGTGACAACTGGACATTTATTTGCCATGGATGCTTGAGGCTGATTGCCTTGAGCAGGTGGGTGTCAAAACAGCTGGATTTTGCCATTAATTTCTCAACTGTCTACAAGAACTTCTGTGTTTCATCATGTTTATTGCTGTTTGTTTATTGCTTTAGTCTAGGTTAGGGTTAGGACATTAGAATGCTTTGAGGTAGAGGGCAGGTGGGGGAACTGCTGGGGTGTGTGTGTGAAATACAGTACTTGTCGTTTGTTTTCCTTTCATTTTGTGCTGTCTTATTTCTGTCCCTGGGAGAATGTTATGACTCTGACTTCACCTTGGACTTTTCATGCTTAAACTGGTCCTAAGTGTGTGTGTGGGGTGGGGGGGGGGGGCTGTGGGCAGGGGAGGTTAAAATGCACCTGTAGCCATTTTCCCTTTAGTCTTGGCAAAAGGCTTGTAGGAGCAGCTCATAAATCTCCAATAAGGTAAGCCTTTCTCCCATCAGCTGAGCCTCCCAGTGGGTGGGCTAGATGGCCTGTGTGGCCCTTCCAACTCTAGGATCCTATGCCAAGCAAAGGTTCGCCCATGGAAGCCCTCAACATGGATTGTGGGTGGAATAGATACGGGGAAGGGGAAACCGGAGACTACGTAGCCAGAGAGGTCATCTGGAAACCTCATGCTAATTGTTCTGGTTCTCTCCATGGGAGAGGGGGGCCCCTTGGGCCCCTTGCTGCGGCACAGTCCTTTGTGGAAGACCCAAGCATAGACAAGATGTCAAGTTCTGTAATAAGGAGGTATTATAACAAAGTTCTTTATTTCTCCCCAACAGTTCAGAAATCTATGGGCCTCTTGCCCTTCTCCCCAGAAGCCTCACCGGTCCTCCTGCTGCAGCCCAATCAGCTCACCTATTTCCATTTAGGATTTCTCCTACTCAGAGGCAGTTTTACAACGGAAGAATGACCTGCATCTCTGCGACTCAGAATGCCAACTTCCTCTGTAGATAATTCCTGATACCGACAGCAAAAAAGTAATGACATTCTAAAGTCCTGAAAATTCTTTCCACCCAAAGTTATCACACTTCTCTCACACGTTTCTTTACAGTGCAGCTGAGGCAGGACACACAGGGAGGGCTGGCAGGCATTCACTCACAGGGAGCCAGGGCTGCTGCGTAAACCTGAAGCTGCACACCACGTGCCTCCGAGGTGCTGCTGTGAGGATCCTGGCGGCTGCGTTCTGGAACAGGTTCTGAGTCTTCCTCCCAGCTGCACTCTGCCTCCTTCCTGCCTTTTAGCCTACCTGTGCCCCCCCCCCCGCCTGCTTTCCCATGAGTCACTGCCTCGTCACCCTACCGGCTGACCACGCAAGCCAATCCAGGTAGCCATCCTGCACTGCCTTAGGAGAAGCAGGAGGGGAGGAAGGGCTGCAGCGGGCCCAGGCACAGCACCAGATGCCCCCTCCCTCCCCTCCCTCCCTCCGTTGTTCAGCCTCTGCGTGCCTACCTCGTCAGCTCTGTATCTCTGGGGGATTCAAGCCCTGGGGGAGGGGGGGAGAGAGGGGGAGAAAGGGGGAAGGGGGGAATCAGCACCCCCTGCCCTCACTCCTGATGTACTCCAAACTACCCTCATGCCTGGGCTTGACAGAGAACCTTGTCTATGGGTCTTGTGCCCCAAAGGCTCCAACTAGTTGGGAGGAAGGCTGGTTCCAACAGTACTAATAATGCTCACCTGCCCGGGATGTTCCCAGGAGCTCAGAGCAAGGACAGGACACAAGTGGCCCAAATCACAGAGATGCTTGGCTACAGCTTGGTCTCCCTTAAAGCTCTTCCTCCTCACGAGGAGGAGCTGCCTGGAAAGAGTGACGAGGGGGCTCGCTCAGCCCTTCAAACAGGGAGGGCCCAAGGGAGAAAGCACACCTACCCACCCTGGGTGGAGTGCAGCTATCAGTGGCCCATTCTGCCAGGAACCTGGGCGTGATCCTGGATGCTTCCCTCTCAATGGAGGCTCAGGTCGCAAGGGTAACACGGCTGGCATTCTGCCACCTCTGCCAGGCCAAGCTATTAGCGCCCTACTTGGCCCCAGAGCACCTAGCCACAATGATCCACGTGACGGTCACCTCTAGACTGGACTTCTGCAACTTGCTCTACGCAGGCCTGCCCTTGACTTTGATCCGGAAACTGCAACTGTTCCAGAACGCAGCCGCCAGGATCCTCACAGCAGCACCTCGGAGGTCCCACATCCGGCCCATCCTCCAGCAGCTGTGCTGGCTTCCGGTTGAATTCCAGATCAGGCTCAAAGTTCTGGCTATCACCTTCAAGGCCATATGCGGTCTGGGCCCAGTGTGCCTGAGGGATCGCCTCTCTGCTTACACCCCCCCCAAAGAGTCTTATGCTCTAGCACCAACTGTCTGGTGGTCCCTGGCCCCAGGGAAGCCCACTTGACCTCAACCAGGGCCAGAGCTTTCACCATCCTGGCCCCCACCTGGTGGAAAGAGCTCCCAGAGAAGATCAGGGCCCTGATGGAGCTTAAACAGTTCCGCAGGGCTTGACAAAGGGGGATCCTCCTTCAGGCACTTGGTTGAGGTCGACCTGAACCACCCCTACCCACGGACCCTCCCCTTGAGCCTCCCTCCTATGGCACCCACTACAACTCCACCCAACCCGCTGGGCTACCAATATGCATTAATTTAATGTTTCCCACATTTTTCTACTGTTCTATGTTGCTTGTTGTTAGCACTTTACTATTGTTAATCTAAGTTATCTGTATCATTTATGTTTTATGTGAACTCCCCTGAGCATTAGGGGAGGGCAGTATATAAATATAAATATATATATATATATATATATATATATATATATATATATATATATATATATATATATATATATATATATATATATATAATAAATAAACTGCTTGCCCAGGGCAGACGGAAAGCCACACACAAAGGGCAGCGTGGCCTAGTGGTAACAGGCTGTTAGGTTCCAGCTCAATGCCAACAGCACGGAGATGACGGCCAGGAAGAAAACAGTCTCGATCGGCACAGGTATGCCAAAGCAACACCTGGAACACTTTCACAGGGACCACAAAAGGGGAGGCCTTTCCCCTCTGACCATTTCTAGTCACTTGGAAATTAGACCGCCCTACAGAAACACAGCAAGAAATAACATCAGTTTCTCTGCCTGAAGGTCCCCACCAAAATCAGCCATGCAAACGTGAACTGCCCCGTTGGGTCAATCACATCCCAGGAGCAGAATAAGAGGGGAGCCAAAGGAAGAGCTGACTTACGACAACCCCGTTTTCAAAAGGTCTGAGATACTTTCCCACTACTCGTTGTTCAGGGTCTCTTGCAGAAGAAGTCCCTTCCTGCATAACTAATGTTCAGGAAACATAATGAACAGCTACTTTAGAAATAACACTAATACCCCAAAATAGCAAGAAAAGGTGAAGAACAGGAAAGGCCCAGTTTGAACCAGCCTTGAAAGATGCCGAGTCAGATCCAGTTCTCCCCTGTTCACACACCCCCTCCCCTCAGCGAAGCAGGAATCCCCGGACACTGCATGCTTCCACAGGTCTCCAAACCCGCTTGGGTGAATGTAGCTATGCAAGACAAGAGACTGGTGCCTGCCTGCCTGCCTGCCTGCCTTCCTGCCCGCCCGCCTGGGACCAATGATTTGCAGTGTGTCCCTAAAGCGTGTTATCCTGGCTTTGTTACGGAGTGTTCCTCAAGGGGTGACCCCAGCGCACGCTTGGCCATGGGGTGGGCATCAACCCTTCAGCACCCCCTCCCCCGATGGCTTCTGGGAAGGGCTGCCATAGTGCCGTGCAGAAGCCCCCAGTCTCCCGTCGGTGCCTGTGGCGGGGCCTTACCCGTCTTCCTCGCATCCGTCCATGAGCTGTGCGGTCAGCGGAAGGCCCTTCAGGGGGAAGAGGGAGGCTGCCATGCTGCTGGGCCCCTCTAACAGGACGCCGCTTTCGGGGCCCAGGGGCTGGCCGATGCCCGCCAGAAGGGGATCAGCGGAGCGGCGGGCTTCTTCACCTCGGCCGGCAGACAGCTGAGCGAGAGACTGTGCGGAGAATGCAGCAGCATAAGGGGGCGGCACATTGGGGGGCATGGGTAAACCGATGCCAGCGGGTGCCAACGAAGACGGGGGAAGCTTCTGCAGCAGGCTCTCATTCTGCGCAGCCGAAGGCGGCGGGATGTTCTTTGACAGGGCCAGGTGGACAGGAGGGGGGGGCACGTTGGCGGCACAGTGGCCGGAAACAGTCAGGGCTCCGACGGCAGGGCCGGGGCTAATGGCGGGCACCTGCTGGCCCCCCATCCCTGGCACAAGAGGCTCTCCCGACGGGAGCTGCGACAGGGCGGGCAACAGAGTTGTCTGCGGAAGGCCAGCGGCACCTGCCTGCGGCCCAGGCGGCATCACCCCTGCGGACACGGGGGGCCTCTGTGGCACGGCTGAGGGGGGGCCCTGGCTGGCAAGCAGGCGGGGAGGCTGGGCCACCAGTGCTCCCGGCTGAGCGGCATGCAGCACCGGTGCACCAGCTCCCGCGACGGGCGGAGGGGGGGCCGGGGCCAGGTGTGCCGACCCAGCAGGCTGCAGGCTTGGCGCCAGAGTGGCAGGTGTGGGGGCCCCTGACCCTGCCAGGGCCAGGCCAGGCTGTGGGGCGGCCAGGGGGGCAGGGAGCCTCTGCTGGGGCTGGCTGTAGTCCGGCCCAGAGAGGGGGCTGGGGTTAGGGTTGGGGTTGTAGGCCGAGGGCTGCGGGGCGTAGGGCGGCAGCGGCTGGGGGGGCTTGGCCGGGGGGCCGCCGTCGGGGAACGGCTGGGCCTGGGGGAGGCTGGGGGGCAGGCCCGCCTCGAGGCCGCCCCCCGCGGCCGCCATCTCGCCGCTGCCCAGGCTGTCGGTGTAGCGGCTGAGGGTGCTGGCCGCGCTGCTGCTGCCGCCGCCGCCGCCGGGGCTGTCGGGGTCGGCCGTCGGGGGCGGCGGGGGGCGCGGCGAGTCCGGGGCGCGGCTCTCGGCCGCCGTCGGGCCCTCCTTGTCGTAGAACTCGGTGCACGTCCATCGGCCCTTGCGGAAGGGCTCCGAGCTCGAGTCCAGCTTGACCACGCGGAAGCGGGAGGCGGCGCTGCTGCTGCTGCTGCTGCTGCTCATGCTGCCGGCGGCGGGGGCGGCGGGGCCGTTGCTCGGGGGGGCGGTCGTGGCCTTGGCCGGGGCGAGATGGGCGGGCAGGGGGCTGGCGGGGGCGCGCCAGGGCGCGGGCGCCGGGGTGGTGGTCGGGGGGCGGCGGGGCGCGGCGGGGCTGGCGTTGGCGGCGGGGGCGCCGTTGAGGATCGGGCCGGGCAGGCGCGGCTGGTTGGGCGAGAGGGCGCCGGGCGTGTCGGCCTCCTGGAAGTTGCTGAGGGTCTCCTCGGAGGAGCTGCGGCCGGGCTCGCCGGGGTCGGTGTGGCGCGAGAGGGAGGCGTCGAGGAGGTCGGACGAGGAGAGGTCCTCGGTGTGCGACTCGTCCAGGTCGTCGTAGCTCTCCGTGTCCTCGGCCAGGCTGTTGTTGGCGCTCAGGCTGCCCGACAGCTGCGCCGCCGGCGTCACGCTCGTGATCTGGAAGCCGCTCTTCTTCTTCAGCTGCGGCGCCGCCGGCCCCGCCAGGCTCAGGCTCTGCGGCGGGGGAAGAGGCGGCGGCGGCGGAGGCGGCCCCGGCCCGGGCACGGAGGCCCCGGGCGCGAACTCCTCCAGGCCGGCGGCCGCCCGGGAGGGCAGCAGCAGCAGCGCCGGGTGCGCCATCTTCCGGGCCGCGCCGTCGGCCGCTGAGTCAGGCTGCTGGTGCATGGCAGCGGGGCCGGGCCGGGCCGGGCTGGGCTGGGCGAGGCTCGCTCTCTCGCTCCGGCCTCACACGCGCCCCGCGCCCCGGCCCGCCGCCCCCCGCTGCCGCCGCCGCCGCCCCCCGGCCGCCCCGGCCATTCACGCGCTCGGCCGCCCGCGGGAGGAGCAGGAGCAGGAGCAGGAGGAGGAGGAGGAGGGGCCCGCCCGGGCGGCCGGCCCAGAGGGGAGGAGCTCTCCGGAGCTGCCGCTGCTGTCGCCGCCGCCGCCGCCCTTGCGCCAAGGGGCTCCGCGGGGCGCGCCAGGCGCCTCCCCGTCCAGGACAGCCCGCCCTCCCGCGGCCACTCCCGGCGGCGCCGCCGACTGCCGGCTCCCCGCGCCAGTCTCCTCCCAGGCAGGGAGGCGGGAAATGGCGCTGCCGGCGCAAGCGCAGCCCCGCTCAGACATAAAGGGCCGGGCCGGGCCTGGCGGAGAGGAGAGGAGAGGAGGGGGCTGCCGGGCCCACCACGACGGCCAGCTGCGCCTCCCGGCGGTCCCTCCCTCCCTCCCTCCCTCGGCCGGCCAGCAGCGACAAGGGCGGCGCGCCAGAGCCAGCCCGACGACAGCCCCGAGCCCCAGGCCGCCGCCCAGCGGGGCGCAGAGGCAGGTCGCCAGCCTTGGGGGGGGGGGACGGGCCGGACAGAAGTGCCTCGTCCAGCGCGGAGGCGACCCGAAGTCAAATGCCTCCTGGACGCCCCGTGCCCTGCGCTTGCAGGTGGTGTCCCTTGACCACCTCAGGAGCTCTGCGGGCCCACCCGAAGGTCTGGGCACCCCTGGGAGGGAACGGGGCCAAAAGGGGGGGGGAGGCTACAGACACCTGCGCTGGCTCCCGGCCTTCTCTTGCTGAGGTGGACACGGCTTGGGCAGGGCCCTAGGAGGGAAATGGCAATGGAAGTCACGACACAAGTGAGGTGGAGCAGCAGGGGGACTAAGGATGGAAGGAGCCGTCGTGCTCCGGCTGAGGGGTCCCACCCAGAGAAAGGGGAACCACGTCTCCCTTCTGGGGTTATTCACTTAATTGGAGAGCCAACTTCCTATAGCTAAGCTACCCCCATAGCTTCTATAGTGCACTTGTACATCATCACCACAACCTTCAGCTCCGTGTTTGTGTGACTCAACGCAGCAGCTGCTCTGGATTCCGTGGGCTGCAGGCCCACTCCTCTGAGAACGTCCAGGATATCCAGCTGTCGGGGACACCTGGTATCTTGACACTCCTGCAAACTGAAAGGGTACTGGGCACAAGACGATCCTACAATGGGCTGTGTTTCAATGAGTTAAACCAGAATGGAGAAGTACGTGCCCGAACTGCCCATCGTTGGCATGTCCCCTTCTAAAAAACTGCTCTGCTTGCTCCTGGACTCCAGCCACATTCTCTAAAATGCAACAAGCAAAAAAAGAGCTTTTGCTGCCAGCCCAGAGGGACCACCTATTTTCCTTGCACGTACTTCCACTGTGGCCCCCAAAGAGCATCGAGATCCAGGTGGCCACCCAGAAGCAAAACTGGCCTCAACCAGGGTGGAATACTCTGCCTAATGTGGTGGTCAGGGCCCTGCAGGGGATCCTTGGGGAGTTCCACGGGGCCTGCAAGACAAAGCCGGTCCGCCAGGCCTACAGTTGAGGCCTAGAAACAACACCAGTAAGATTCTGGCCTCCCCGCCTGAAATCCATCCCAAACCCTCCAAGGATTCGTTGTATGCCCCCCGCCCCCAGTTCTCTGGGGCAAAGGGGGTGGGGTTTATGCAGTTTTAAATTTAAAATTCTAAATTTTACCACCTAAAACCCTTAAAGGTTGCTAGGGGAGGGCAGAATATACACAAATATAAAATAAAATATAAATAAATGTTCTGAGTCTTGTCTGTCACATCAAAAATCTAATTTACCTCATGAATACAGGCTTACTCCAGCATGTTTCCAAATAAGAGATATTTGGGGCAATCTTTAAGAAGAAGCAGAGCTACTTCTTTGTACTTTGTTTACTATCTGATGGCACTCAAAGCAGCTCACAATCTCTTCCGCTCCTCACCAAGGGGATAGCCCTGTTGGTCTGAAGTAGTACAGCAAAATTTGAGTCTTTTAAGACCAACAAAAAAGGGTGTCACTGAAGACACCTGTGAGGTAGGTGGGGCTGAGTGACAGAACTGGGACTGGCCAAAGTCACCCTGCTGGCTACATGTGAAGGAGGAATGGGGAATTAACCACCACTCCAGATTAACCACCACTCTTAACCACCGCACCAATCAGGCTTACATGTCCCCCTTTTTATTTGACTGTGGGCATTTGAGGTATAAAGAATCTATAAGAGAGGGCACAGCAAGGTATGGGATAGTCTTCCGTCCACAAGGCAGTTGCTTCAGAGCCTCCCCCTCCTTACCCCTCAGCCATCACACCATGCTTTTAAAACTCTGCACAATTAGACCTCTAGTGGCCACTCAAGATCCTTGCTTGCCAAAAGATCAAGATGGCCTTTCTAAAAACATTTCGGGTGGAGGACCCCTCTTGCTAGGGCCCCTCCTCTCCTCTCTCATCATCCGATATGACCTCCCAATTCCAGGACATATAGAACCATACCTGATTGATTGCACCAGATCTGCATTAAGGAGTAATCAATTCACACAGAAAAGCTTTTGACAAGGTTCCCCATGATGTTCTGATGGATAAGTTGAAGGACTGCAATCTGGATTTTCAGATAGTTAAGTGGATAGGGAATTGGTTAGAGAACCACACTCAAAGAGTTGTTGTCAATGGTATTTCATCAGACTGGAGAGAGGTGAGTAGTGGGGTACCTCAGGGCTCAGTGCTCGGCCTGGTACTTTTTAACATATTTATTAATGATCTAGATGAGGGGGTGGAAGGACTACTCATCAAGTTTGCAGATGACACCAAATTGGGAGGACTGGCAAATACTCCGGAAGATAGAGACAGAGTTCAACGAGATCTGAACACAATGGAAAAATGGGCAAATGAGAACAAGATGCAATTTAATAAAGATAAGTGTAAAGTTCTGCATCTGGGTCAGAAAAACGAAAAGCATGCCTACTGGATGGGGGATACGCTTCTAGGTAACACTGTATGTAAACGAGACCTAGGGGTACTTGTGGATTGTAAACTAAACATGAGCAGGCAGTGTGATGCAGCAGTAAAAAAGGCGAATGCCATTTTGGGCTGTATCAACAGGGGCATCACATCAAAATCACAAGATGTCATAGTACCGTTGTATACGGCACTGGTCAGACCACACCTGGAGTACTGTGTGCAGTTCTGGAGGCCTCACTTCAAGAAGGACATCGATAAAATTGAAAGGGTACAGAGGAGAGCGACGAAGATGATCTGGGGCCAAAGGACCAAGCCCTATGAAGATAGGTTGAGGGACTTGAGAATGTTCAGCCTGGAGAAAAGGAGGTTGAGAGGGGACATGATAGCCCTCTAAGTATTTGAAAGGTTGTCACTTGGAGGAGGGCAGGATGCTGTTTCCGTTGGCTGCAGAGGAAAGGACACGCAGTAATGGGTTTAAACTTCAAGTACAACGATATAGGCTAGTTATCAGGAAAAAAAATTTCACAGTCAGAGTAGTTCAGCAGTGGAATAGGCTGCATAAGGAGGTGGTGAGCTCCCCCTCACTGGCAGTCTTCAAGCAAAGGTTGGATACACACTTTTCTTGGATGCTTTAGGATGCTTAGGGCTGATCCTACGTGGAGCAGGGGGTTGGACTAGATGGCCTGTATGGCCCCTTCCAACTCTATGATTCTATGATTCTCTTGAGAAACTTATATGCAGGTCAAGAAGCAACAGTGAGAACTGAACATCTCTCTTGGCTCAACTCCTCCTCATTTCCCCTTCTGGCATTTTCTGTCTAATCATGGAGGAAACTGTTGTATGTATGTGTTTCCATTGTATCACAGCTCATTCTGGAGTAAACACTGTTTCACCTCTGGTGGGCCTGGCACCATGTCCTGAGCTGCTGATTGTCTTTATCCGGATCAATGTGTTCATTTTTAAAACGTGTGTGCATGTGTGTGTGTCAGAAATAGACTTGAGCAATGGGCTTTGGAGTGGTGGTGTGCCTGTACAGCCCCGGATGCTAGAAAATGTATCATTCCAGGCCATGAGGAGGCAGAGCAGCTCTTGGCTTCTGCCTCCGGTGTGCCTGGATGCTGAAGGGGCAGCACAAGCGCACTCTGCTTCTAATTCATCCATGCGGGGAGCAGGGGGTCACCTCTGGAGATGAATGCTTTCTCTGTGTGTGTGTAGTACTGTCAAGTTGCAGCCAACTGCATAGGCCAGGCTTTCTCAACAAGGGTTTTGTGACTCACAGGGGTTTCTTGATGGCCCTGGAAGAGTTTCCTGAATGGGTGGGAGTTTTGAAAGAGAGAGAGAGAGAGGAAGAAGAAGAAGCAGCAGCAGAAGAAGAAGAAGGAGTTGGTTCTTTTATGCCGCTTTTCTCTACCCAAAGGTAGAATCATAAGAGTTGGAAGGGGCCATACAGGCCATCTAGTCCAACCCCCTGCTCTACGCAGGATCAGCCCTAACCATCCTAAAGCATCCAAGAAAAGTATGTATCCAACCTTTGCTTGAAGACTGCCAGTGAGGGGAAGCTCACCACCTTCTTAGGCAACCTATTCCACTGCTGAACTACACTGACTGTGAAAATTTTTGTGATGCCCCTGTTGATACAGCCCAAAATGGCATTTGCCTTTTTTACCACTGCATCACACTACCTACTCATGTTTAGTTTACAATCCACAAGTACCCGAGGTCTCGTTCACACACAATGTTACCTAGAAGCGTATCCCCCATCCAGTAGGCATGCTTTTCATTTTTCTGATCCAGATGCAGAACTTTACACTTACCTTTATTAAATTGCATCTTGTTCTCATTTGCCCATTTTTCAGATCTCGTTGAACTCTGTCTCTATCTTCTGGAGTATTTGCCAGTCCTCCCAATTTGGTGTCATCTGCAAACTTGATGAGTAGTCCCTCCACCCACTCATCTAGATCATTAATAAATATGTTAAAAATTACCAGGCCGAACATTGAGCCCTGAGGTACCCCGCTACTCACCTCCCTCCAGTCTGATGAAACACCATTGACAACAACTCTTTGAGTGCGGTTCTCTAACCAATTCCTTATCCACCGAACTATCTGAAAATCCAGATTGCAGTCCTTCAATTTATCCATCAGAACATCATGGGGAACCTTGTCAAAAGCTTTACTAAAATCCAAGTAAACGACATCAACCGAATTTACACAATCCAGCAAACCTGTTACTTGGTCAAAAAAGGAAACCAGGGAGACGACAGAAAGATGGCGCTTTGCTAGCCCGTTCTGTAACGGGCTCCCGAGCCAAGCAGAGGGCCAGGAGCAGAAGCACCTGGCAGACCTGAGCGAGGTGCGCAAATCTCGTTCGCTGGTCGCCCCAGGAGCTAGGAATGGTATCCTGAGGGTCCTACAGATCCGCGGAGACTAAGTTCTCCGGATTACTGCTGCTTGTGCTCAGGGGGCCAATAATGGCGCCGGTGTCTAAAACAACTTTCTAAGCTTGAAACGACCAGCCGCATAAAATCCTGCATTCTTCTCAGGCTCTCTCTTCCCAGCTTGAACAATCAGCGGAGCGGCAGTCTGGCGAATTATCAACACAAAGACTGTGAGTTCTCTGTTTGCTTTCTCTTTCTTTAAAGCCCCCCCTTCTCCCCCCCTAACCAATTCGAAAGGAAATTCTTTCTTCGGATGGGAGGCAAGCCAGCTAAATACACTCGTTAAAATAAACAAAAGAAAGAGCTTAAGAGGGAGAGCCCAGTGGGAGTTGTTGACAGAACTCGGAGATTGAGTAACTGATAACTCCTGAACTCTCGCGAGACGCCCTGTCCGTGATTTGTGATTATATGGTGGTGTATGCATCTTGCGGAGTTGATGAATACTGCACTGGAAAACCTAACCAGTGCACAAATATATCGCCTATTATGCAAGGGCAATTCAGAGATTTTGGAAGTAGTCAAAAAGGTTGAAAAGGAGATTCAAGAAACCAAAAAAAGAGTTTTCAGACAGAATTGATGGTTTGAAAAAAGTAGCTGATGAAAACACAACTCAGCTGGCAACACACCAAACGAGAATCCAACATCTGGAAGCTAATCAACAGGAGTGGGAGAGAGTGGCAGAAGATAAATTTGAAGTCTCAGAAGTAGAATCCAAAGCTAGGAACGTAAAAATCAAAGGTGTTTCGGAAGAATTTGGGAAAATAGACCTGAGGAAGGAAATCACCGAAAGCCTGGAAGACTATCTAGAGGAGGAAGACACTCGGATTGACAAAGTATACAGAGTTTATTCAAAGGCGGCCGCACGCAAGAAATAACCAAGAGACATCTATGTAAGCTTTGACAGCAAGGCTGCAAGAAACAATCTACTCAAAAAGCATCGGGAGACGCCGCTGAAATTGGTGGATCAAGAAGCACAAATCTTTCAAGACTTACCAGCAGATATATTATGGAAAAGAGCACAATTCCATTTTTTGCGACCACCTGAAGAATAAGAACTTTTAGGTGGGGGCTGGTATGCGATGAGAACTGACTATATACTTTTAAAGATAATAACAGACTATATTTTTATATGTATCAATAATTACTTTGCTAGCTGGTTGTTCTTTTCTTTTTTCATCTTTCTGTAAACGCTTTATATATAATAAAAATAAAAAAAATTTAAAAAAAGGAAACCAGGTTGGTCTGACAGGACCTGTTGGAGACAAATCCATGCTGACTTCCTTCAATCACCAAATTGTCCTCCAGATGTTTGCAGATCGCTCCCTTTAATATCTGCTCCATTATCTTCTCCACAACAGAGGTCAGACTCACTGGTCTGTAGTTTCCTGGGTCATCCTTCCTCCCTTTTTTAAAGATCGGAATAACGTTTGCTCTCTTCCAGTCCTCCGGGACATCTCCAGTCCTTCAAGAGGTCCCAAAAATGATGGACAAGGGTTCTGCAAGTTCTCTGGAAAGTTCTTTGAGCATTCTCGGGTGCATTTCATCCGGCCCAGGGGATTTGAACTCATCCAGTGCAGCTAACTGCCTCTCAACAACCTCTCTGTCCATGTCAACCTGCCACCCAGTCACTATCTCTTGGCTACTGCCAACTCTAGATGTGCCTAAACCCTTTGACCCTTGGGGAAAAAAAGATGCAAAATAGGCGCTGAGCCTTTCTGCTTTCTCTGCATCTTCCGTTAGAGTTTATCCATCTGCACCCAACACTCCCTGCGTTTGTCAGGAGCATACTGGCAGCCATGTCTCCAGATGGCCCCTGGCTGGGCTAATTGGATGGAACTTTGGTCTGTCCTGGTGAGGGAATTGTCAGTCCGGGGCCAAGGTAGTTTTGATCCCGGACTCAGCCCACCCCAACACCCCTTACTGTTTCATTAAGATTCTCAGAAGGGCAAGGGAAAAGTTAGAGTCATGGTTAGGAAAAGACATGAGATTTGATTTATTGTTCAATTTCTAGACCACCACTACCAGGCCTGCCAACTTGCAGGAGATTACAACAATAGTTTATGGACATAAACATATATATGGTGGTGGTCTAGAAAAAATATATGGTCAGTTTTGTGTAGCCAGTTTGGTGTAGGGGTTAGGATTACGGACTTCTAATCTGGTGAGCTGGGCTTGATTCTGCACTCCCCCACATGCAGGCAGCCTGGTGACCTTGGGTTCGCAACGGCACTGATAAAACTGTTCTGACCGAGGAGGAATCTCAGAGCTCTCTCAGCCTCACCCACCTCACAGGGTGTCTGTTGTGGGGAGAGGAAAGGGAAGGTGATTGTAAGCCGCTTGGAGACTCAAGATCTAGGGAGGAAGCTCAAGCAAATGGGGGCACAAGTGGTATTCTCTTCAATCTTGCCTGTCAAGGGAAGAGGAATGCATCGGGAGAGGAAGATAACGGAAGTGAATCAGTGGCTGAGTAGTTGGTGCTGGCAGGAGAGATTTGGTTTCTGGGACCATGGGATAGGCTTTCTTGAGGAAGGACCTGATGGACTGATCGAAGCTGGGGAAGAATGTGTTTGGCAGGAACCTGGGGAAATTCATCAGGAGAGCTTTAAACTGAAGCCACAAGGGGAAGGAGACGATCAACATAGGGAGTGTAAGGAAGAAGACTGATCGGGGGCAGCCCAACCGGCAAGGACAACTCATAGGGAACCAAAAGTAAAAGGATTCAGATGCCTTTATACTAACGCCCGAAGCATGGGCAATAAGAAGGAAGAGCTGGAACTTCTCATGCTGATGGAAAGGTATGATCTAGTAGGCATCACAGAAACTTGGTGGAATGATTCTCATGACTGGAATGTAATGGTGGATGGATATGAACTGTTCAGAAAAAACAGAATAGATCGAAGAGGTGGAGGAGTGGCACTGTATGTGAGGAAAGGGCTTACCTGTCAGGAAATTCTAGTGAAGGAGAGCATATCTACAGTGGAAAGCATCTGGGTGAAAATAAGCGAGGGGAAAACAAACAGTGTGGTGGTTGGTGTCTGCTACCAACCGCCTGACCAAAGAGAGGATGTGGATGCTGCACTTTGTGAGCAGCTTGAGAAAATATCCAAGCGGCAGGACCTTGTCATCATGGGTGACTTCAATTTCCCAGATGTGTGCTGGGAAACAAACTCTGCAAAGCGTCCTCAGTCATGCAACTTTCTGATCTGCCTGGCTGACAATTTCATTTATCAAATGGTAGATGAACCCACAAAAGGTTCAGCCATACTGGACTTAATACTGACCAACAAGCAAGAGTTGGTGGATGAGGTGAAGGAGGTGGGGACCCTAGGGGGAAGTGACCATGTCCTCATAGAATTCCTTTTGAGATGGGGAGGCAAGGAAGCTTGTAGCCAGATGCGGATGTTAGATTTTCGTAGGGCAAACTTTAATAAACTCAGAGACATGATGAGTGTCATACCATGGACCAGAATGCTGGAAGGGAAGGGAGCATGTGAAGGGTGGGCGCTACTCAAACAAGAGCTATTGCATGGCTATCCCAGAAAGACAAAAACACTACAGGAGCTCCAAGAAGCCTATTTGGATGAACAGAGAACTTCAAGAGGAACTAAGAAAGAAAAGGAAAATGTTCAGGAAATGGAGGGAAGGACAGAGCTCTAAAGAAAGTACCTACAGGTTACTAGGCACTGTAGATCAATCATCAGAAAGGCCAAAGCTGAGAGTGAGCTAAGATTGGCCAGGGAAGCCCATTGTAACAAGAAAAGATTTTTCAGTTATGTGAGGAGCAAACGTAAAGTAAAGGAGGCAATAGGCCCACTGTTGGGTGCAGATGGACAAACTCTAACGGAGGATACAGAGAAAGCAGAAAAGCTCAGCGCCTATTTTACATCTGTTTTTTCCCAGAGGTCAAAGGGTTTAGGCACATCTAGAGATGGCGGTAGTCAAGAGATAGTGTCTGGGTGGCAGGTTGAGATGGAGTTGTTGAGAGGCAGTTAGCTGCACTGGATGAAATGCACCCGAGAGTTTGGCCGGATGAAATGCACCCGAAAGTGCTCAAAGAACTTTCCGGAGAACTTGAAGAACCCTTGTCTATCATCTTCGGGACTTCTTTAAGGACTGGAGATGTCCCGGAGGACTGGAAGAGAGCAAACGTTGTTCCGATCTTCAAAAAAGGGAGGAAGGATGACCTGGGAAACTATAGACCAGTGAGTCTGACCTCTGTTGTGGGTAAGATAATGGAGCAGATATTAAAGGGAGCGATCTGCAAACATCTGGAGGACAATTTGGTGATCTAAGGAAGTCAGCATGGATTTGTCTCCAACAGGTCCTGTCAGACCAACCTGGTTTCTTTTTTTGACCAAGTGACAGGTTTGCTGGATCGTGGAAATACGGTTGATGTCGTTTATTTGGATTTTAGTAAAGCTTTTGATAAGGTTCCCCATGATGTTCTGATGGATACATTGAAGGACTGCATTCTGGATTTTCAGGTAGTTAGGTGGATAGGAAATTTGTTAGAGAACCGCACTCAAAGAGTTGTTGTCAATGGAGTTTCATCAGACTGGAGGGAGGTGAGTAGCGGGGTACCTCAGGGCTCGGTGCTCGGTCTGGTACTTTTTAACATTATTAATGATCTAGATGAGGGGGTGGAGGGACTACTCATCAAGTTTGCAGATGACACCAAATTGGGAGGACTGGCAAATACTTCAGAAGATAGAGACAGAGTTCAACGAGATCTGAAAAATGGGCAAATGAGAACAAGATGCAATTTAATAAAGATAAGTGTAAAGTTCTGCATCTGGGTCAGAAAAATGAAAAGCATGCGTACTGGATGGGGGATACGCTTCTAGGTAACACTGTGTGTGAACGAGACCTTGGGGTACTTGTGGATTGTAAACTAAACATGAGCAGGCAGTGTGATGCAGCGGTAAAAAAGGTGAATGCCATTTTGGGCTGCATCACATCAAAATCACAAGATGTCATAGTCATTGTATACAGCACTGGTCAGACCACACCTGGAGTATTGTGTGCAATTCTGGAGGCCTCACTTCAAGAAGGACGTAGATAAAATTGAAAGGGTACAGAGGAGAGCGACGAGGATGATCTGGGGCCAAGGGACCAAGCCCTATGAAGATAGTTTGAGGGACTTGGGAATGTTCAACCTGGAGAAAAGGAGGTTGAGAGGGGACATGATAAGTATTTGAAAGGTTGTCACTTGAAGGAGGGCAGGATGCTGTTTCTGTTGGCTGCAGAGGAGAGGACACGCAGTAATGGGTTTAAACTTCAAGTACAACGATATAGGCTAGATATCAGGAAAATAATTTTCACAGTCAGAGTAGTTCAGCAGTGGAATAGGCTGCCTAAGGAGGTGGTGAGCTCCCCCTCACTGACAGTCTTCAAGCAAAGGTTGGATACACACTTTTCTTGGATGCTTTAGGATGCTTTGGGCTGATCCTGTGTTGAGCAGGGGGTTGGACTAGATGGCCTGTATGGCCCCTTCCAACTCTATGATTCTATGATTCTGTGATTTCAGCGTGGTGGTTGGAGGGCTGGAGAGTGACCTAGCTGTCCTCATTGGTGTTGTGTCCAGCCCTGGGATCTGCATTGTGATCAAGAAGGACTTCTCTTCTTCCTTTTCCAGGAAGCCTCCATTGGGCCCAGGGTAGTAGCAGGATCCGTGGGCTGCCCTCAGTGGCTGGCTACTGCTTCCTCAGCTCTGGGGGAGGAGCTGAGGCCTGAGCTGGGGGGGGGGAGCTGTGGCTGAGTCTACAAAGGCTCCTTTTGGATTCTGTTGGGTGAGATTGCTTCCCTGGAGGCCCATGGACTTCTCACTAGTTCTGGATCACAGTTCTTATCCAGCACGTCCCCTGTTCTCCTACCCCTTAGCTTAAGCTAGCGGCTCTTTACTGACCCTGCTACCAGTCTGCAAATTCAAGAAAAATGTGGAATTTTGTAAGTCAGGGATGATTGTATGAGATACCTTGCATCAAGACTGCACCTTGCACCAGGAATATTAAACATTTTATCAGTATGTCTTATCTTTGAACTCATTTTGATTTAAATACCCAATCAGCGGATTGTCCCTCAATGCTTTTTAAAAATATATTGACGTTGACTGAGACTATCTTTGAACAGTGAAGGCTTTCTTCTGTCTCTGGTTTCCGTAGCATCAGCATCTTCCTTCTTTCTGCATAGGCCCGGAATATCCAGCCTTTCTACCCCTTTCTACCCCTTCCCTACCCAGCAGATCACAAGCTCAGCAAACGCTGGCAGGGGCTCATGGAAATTGTAGTTTGACTACTCCTGCTTTATAACCTATATTAAATCTCTTAATTTCAGTTAAAGGAGTATAGTTTAGAATCCTAGTATAACTAGTGGGATATAATCTGGGTTTACAATCTGAGGAGTTGCAAGTCCTTCCAGGGACCCACCTGAATCTCGGTGTTGTTCTTAGTCTCAGTAGCTTCGAGAGCAGGGCCTCACCCACAACAGTTCAAAACCTGCATTGAACATGGCAACCCTGTGTCTGAGTTTTCGTATACCTGCTTTAAAAAAGCAAGGACAAAGAAGTGCTCCAGGCTGTACCTACTCAAAACAGAGCCCGTCTTCAGTGAAACCTTCGCCCAACTTCTGTGTTTTGGGAGGTTTTGAGCACTTTGCCTCAAGCCTGGCATGTGAAGGCTGCCAGTGGGAGCTTCAAACCTGGTAACTTGGGATCCGGACATGGCTTTTGTTCCCACATAGTTTCTCGCTCTGTGCACTGGATGTCCTGAAGAGCATAATATCCTTTTCTTGATCATCATATGACAAACCTACTCTTTTGTTCTGAACAGGTGCTTTGCAAAGAAAATGTCATAGATTTCAATAAATAATCAGAAAATTATTAAGACAGGCATAGTAGGAATGCCTACCTTTCACAATTAAATAGCCTAATTCTTGAAGATGGGGGGTGTTTGTGCTATACACCTGGAAGAAAAGTGAACTACAAAGTTGGTCAAATTGTCTACCACTAGGGGGTGCTGCAGGGGTTTGTCACAGTAAGAAATGCTTTATTTGTCGATACCAAACATAACCCACTATCAAAAAACATGAAGACTTTTCAGGAAAATATTACAACTATTTCAGACCCTTAAGCAGATCCACAGGCACAAAATAGATGAAGTGAGGAAGTCTGGCCTTTAAATTACCTAAACAGTGTTCCCAAGAGCCCCATCAGACACAGTTATCAGGCTCACAGTTTGTTTCTTCGTTCAGGTCTGGGCAGGGTGTTCCGTTATTGGCAGGAGGGACATGTACATAACGGGTTCTGCTCTTTGTTCCCAGATGTCCACACGTGCCTCTGCAAAGGCCCCACGAAGACCAGAGCGACGTCTCACAATCCAGGGGAGTTTCTGCAAGACAGAGAGGTTTTTTTTCTGGGAGAGGCCAAGACAGATGGAAAAGTGGAGCCAGAGGACAGAGTGCTGCCTTTGCTTTTGGCTTACACACTATTAGCCATTTGTGGGACAGTTCCACAACCAGAAGATTTCCCTCAAAGCAATACTGGAAGTTACAGCTAATCACTTTCCAGTTTTTCATACAAAAGATTTCAAGACTTTCATTTTGCATTTTGTCCCATCTGTTACATTTCTTTCTTAGGCTCCACCTCCCGGCCGCACTCTTGGAAGCCGCCTATTTGCTAATCAATCTGGGGTTCAGTAGGCGCAGACTAGACGTTCTCAATAATCAACAGCTCTTTATTCAGACAAATTCCAACTCCAAAAACCAAACAGAGAAACCAGGCGCACGCACACACAACTTCTATACATTTCAGGCAGCCCACGAATAACTCTGATTGGTCCTTCACAGAAGAGCCTGATTGGCCCTCCAAGGCCCCCAGATTAGCCCATTACTAGAGTCTTAGTCAGTTAGAGATTGGTTGGCCTTCAAGCCGTCATTTGCATATTGTCATGCTGTGCAGAATGTCCACATTCTTAACACCCCTCCCCCTTAAGTTAATGTCATGAACCCCTGGTTCCTGCCCTGATTCCTGCATTCTTCTACCTGATACCTCCCGGGACTCCCATCCAACTCTGGCATCTCCGAGGGAGTTCAGAGCATCACCCCACCCTCCCCTCGCTCCTAGGTTGCATATCAAAGGCTTCTCTTGGTTCCTTTGGGCACCTCCTTCCCAAGGTTGCTGGCTCTGGAGCCCACAAGAACAGATGGGGGAAGTTGCCTTAACACTATTCCATATCAAAGGACGATGTGCCCTCACTTTCCTGTGTGAATTGGGCCCCGTTGTCCAAGACCAGTTTGCCTGTGTATTGCAAAGAGATTCTGTAAAACCTTGTTGACCATCTCGGAGGTCATGGAAGAGACTGACAGCACCTCAAGCCACTTGAGGTGTCCACAATCAGGAATGTTTGCCCCTGGAAGTGGCCAGCAAATCCTAAATGCAAGCAGGACCAAGGGTCTTTGTTGATTCCCATTGCTGGACATCTCTGGGCAGTTTGCCTGGCAAGGTATGCAGCATTTGTCCCAAGCCTCAATGTCCCCATTGATTCCAGGCCATCAAACATAGCTCCTTGTGAGAGCCTTCATTTGAACAATCCCAGAGTGGCCAATGTACAGCTCTGCCAGCTCCCGGGGCTGGAAATTGAGTGGCACAAGCACTTGGTTCCCCCAAAGCAAGCAGCCTTTGTGTGCTGACAGTCTGTGCTGCCTTGCTGTGAAAGGGGCGAAATCCCCTGCAGGCTTGTCCTCGGGCCATCCCTTCAACACTCAGTTAAGCACATATGCCAGAACCTTGTCCCTGGAGGAGGAGGAGGAGGAGGAGGAGGAGCTATAGGAGCTGTGCAGGGGAGGCTCCCATGAGAAGCACACGCTGCTCTGGTGAAGGGTCAACCCTGATCTCTGGAAGTGGGAGGTGGCTAAGGGCATCAGCATGACCCATAGCCTTGCCAGGATGGTGCTGCAGGGAGTATTGGTATCTGTTAAGGAAAATCTACCACCACAGCATTTGGGGGGAAAGAAACTGCAGGGTCTGCTTGTCCGGCATGAACATCTTAGCGATGGCTTGTGGTCTGAGTAAATAGTAAAGGGGCGGCAAAACAGAAAGTCATGGGATTTTTTCACCCCAGCCACAATTGCTAAGGCCTCCTTATCAATTTGATTTTAATTTCACTCTGGAGTGGAAAGTGTTCTGGGATAGAAAGTGACTTGGAAAGAAAGTGACACCTTGGAAAGCTGGTGGCTCAAGACAGTATTGATGCCATAGGGTGAGGCATCTCAAGCCAGCATCCACAGAAGATTCTTAGAGAAATGCGCCATGAAGCTGTCTGGTGATAGCAGGCGCTTGATGTCAGTGAGGGCAGCATGGTGCTGCTTGGTCCATGACCACAGTGTTTACCTGTCCAACAGGCAGTGCAGGGGCTCAGCCACAGAAGCCTTGTTAGGCAGGAAGGTGTGATAGAAGTTCAGGAGGCCTAAGAAGGCCCACAGTTCCACTCTGGATTCAGCACTGGCACCTGTTGAATAGCCTGGACCTTGGATGGGCTCAGGTGAATTCCAGAGGCATCCACAAGAAACCCGAGGAATTTGACCGATATCACCCCCAGGTGGCACTTTTCTTTCCTGACTCAGAGGCCGGCAGACTGGAACTTGGACAGTACCAAGCAGAGGTGGGTGGTGAGTCCATCTTTTGAGGCTGCACAAATCAAGATGTCATCAAAGCAGGGCACGACTCCCAGAAGACCCTGCAGCAGATTTTCCATCAAGTGCTGGGAAATGTCAGGAGCAACACTAACCCTGAACTGCGGGCAGTTGACCTGGAAGGCACCTTGTTGATGTTGAGCTTGCCCCGGGTCTCTCTGGAAATGATAGATAGGGCTGATCCAGAGTCCACCTTCATGCTGCAGAGTGACCCTTCAATCTTTATGGTGACACAGATATTTTTCTGTGTGGACTTGGTGGACTGGATAGTCACAGAAGGATGGCCATTGGTGGACGGAGTTGGCCATGGATCAGGGAACATGGCAGGCACTTGGGTGCGCTGCTGCTCTATGCTCTGGAATTGGCATTTTTCTGTTGTTGTTGACACTGCTGGTGGTCTTTGCCATGGTTGTTCTGGAACATTGTCTTGGACTGACAGGCTTGGGTGAGGTGGCTGAGCTTCCCATACAGCCAGCATCTCGCATCCTGAAAACAGCAAGTCCTCTGGGGATGCGGTCTTCCACAACTGAGGCAAGGACTGGCAGGCTGCTTGGTTATGGTGCAGCGGCCAGATGGTGTTGATTGGAGCTTTCCCACCTCATCATCAAGCGTGCTGCCCTCACTCTCAATGTCCTCAGTGTGGACAGGTGACAGCTTGGGCCTTGGACAGTGGTGGCTCTCACTTGGCGGACAGCCTTGGTGTTGGCCACTGCAGCCTTGGCAGTGAGGGCCTTGTCAAGGGTGTGATGGAAGGTTAACTTATGCTGTGAGAAAAGCCAACGCTGTGTGCGTTCATCCCGCAAGCTGCAGACCAGCTGGTCCTGATCATGGCCTCCACATTGTCAAATTTGCAATGCTGGACAGTTAGGCGTAGGGCAGCTATGAAGTAAGAGACCAAATCCCCTTCTTGCTGGTTCGGTTGGTAAGAAGCATCGCGTTGTGCGATCTTGGCTGGTTGTGGGTCAAAGTGATGCTGTAGCTTCCTATACGGGGATGCTGTAATTTTCTTCCTGGGGCTCGCCTGCGGTGAGCAGGTCCCTTGCGAGGGTGAAGGTTGATTTCCCACAAATTCTGAGAAGGGAGCTGCGCTTCTTGGAGACATCGGTTATGTCATTGGCTTTGAAAAAGCACTTCAGACGGATGACATAGGACTCCCAGTCCTTGGTGTCTTTGCCATCAAATGCTTCAAATTTTGGTGCGGACACCATGGATGTTATGATTGGTTTAGGGCTGACAGTACAGCACTCCGGCCAATCAGTGGCCCTTGTGGCTTAAGGCGCAGTGAAATTACAACTGGTACAGAATGCAGCTCAGATCACTGGAAATTAGCATGAGAGTAGCACTATGGGCTCTTAGGGGTATCTCATATTCAACCTCTCCAAGTTCTGATTCAGTAGATCTTGATGTTGAGCTTTAAGGCCAGTGAGCTCCCCCTCCCTGGCATTCTTCAAGCAGCAACTGGGCAGATCCTTCTCCTGGATGCTTGAGGCTGATCCTGCACTGAGCAGGGGGTGGGACTAGATGGCCTGCATGGCCCCTTCCCACTCTAGGATTCTAGGAGTCTAGTTCAGCAGGGGAATGGGCTGCCTAAGGAGGTGGGGAGCTCCCCCTCACTGGCCGTCTCCAAGCAGCGGCTGGACAGATCCTTCTCCTGGATGCTTGAGCCTGATCCTGCCTTGAGCAAGGGGTGGGAATAGAGGGCCTGCTGTGCCAACACCAATTTGTTGCTAATCTCAGGCCCTGAGTCCAACTTGGTGAAATGAGTTGCCAGTTTCACAGATCCGATAGAGCTGTCAGTGCTACAGGGCCTGCAAAATGGCTGAGACCATGGTGGACCGAAATTATACGGGCTCCTCTCCTTCTCCTCAGCCACCCAACCCCCCCCCCCCCCGCCTTCTACATCTCCAGTCCAGGTTGCCAGTGAACGATTTTTTGGGCAAGGGAAGGGAGTGGGACCCTTCCTGGCTGTTCTCTTAATTGGCTTTAAACTGTGTTTTATTATGGTATTTCATTAAACTGCCTCAACCCAGTTTGCAGGAAGGAGTGATATAAAAATCAAACCCCTCAATCAGTATCATCCTCTGAGGTAGGAGGTTAGCTACCCGGTGAGGGGGGTGAATCTGTGTGGGCCTGGCCCAAGGGCCAGTAGCTTGGACGGCCTCACGCTCTATGACTGCACACTCCTCTGAGCCCTCAGAACCAAAATGATTAAGCACTCACCTGAGATTGTGTCTTCTATTTCATTATCTATCGCAGTCACATTGGGCTGAGGAACAGGAAATCCCAGTTTGCTTCTTTGAACTTTTATCATAGTTACTCGAGCAATAGGTGGTAAATGTTTAAGTTTGGGATAATAAAAAGAGTTTGCTGGGTGACTTGGAGAAGAACAAGTGATCTGCAAGTTAAAACATATAAAAGACATGAACTGGGTGTCTTATGTACCAGTCCAAGCAACCAGAGAAGTAACCCCTAAGGCAGTGGTCCCCAACCTTTTTATCACCGGGGACCACTCAACGCCGGGGACCACTCACCGGGGACCACTCAACGCCTTTTACTGAGGCCCGGTGGGGGTGGGGTAGTTTACTCCTCTACTCTCAACCACTGCCCTAACGCTCTCTGATCGCTATGGTAATGTTTAAACATCCCTTCAAAATAAGATACAGACATGCCACAACAATGAACATAAGGAACATTTTATTTTCACTCATGAAAATATTCACTATTTTAACTCATGACAATGACAAATCAATGGGAACCCTGAGCTTGTTTCTCTGCAATCAGATAGTCCCATCTGGGAGTGATGGGAGACAATGACACCCAAAGTGTGTTGTAAAGGGCCGGGGGGGTGAAGTAAAGGGCTGGGGGGGGGAGAAGGCGTCCTTTGGGGCCCACCTCCAATTAGTTGACGGACCACATGTGGTCCGCAGCCCACAGGTTGGGGATCGCTACCCTAAAGCAGTGGTCCCCAACCTGCGGGCCGCGGCCCGGTGCCGGGCCGCGAAGGCCATGGCGCCGGGCCGCGGCTCCCTCTCCCCGCCCCCCCCCCCGCAGTAAAAAACTTCCCAGGCCGCAAGCTTGCGGCCCGGGAAGCTTCTTACTGCGGGAGGGCGGGAAGAAAGAATCGGGGCTGGGCCGCGCCCATGCGGGTGCGGCTCGCGGGCGCGGTCCGATGCGTGGGCGCGGCCCGCGGGCGCGGCCCGATGCGAGGGCGCGGCCCGCAGGCGCGGCCCGATGCGGGGGCGTGGCCCGCATGCGGGCCGCGGGCCGCGCCCCAATGCCCTGCCGGTCCCCAACCTCAGAAAGGTTGGGGACCACTGCCCTAAAGGATCTGATCACCTGGGCTCAATTCACACAGGCCAGGGAGAATTTTTCCACTCTGCTTACTGCTGCAAACTACACACGTGAAAAACCAAAAGGAGGCATTCAATGCATTTTTTTGAGTTTGTGAATCCCTTGCAAGAGAAATTCATGGCCATTATTTTTGCTCTGATACAAGAAAGGTTCAAAACTATCATGCCTTCCCATATGATATCATAAGCCAGAGAAGAAACTGATAGAAGTGGCATGTATGGATTTGGTCTTTGAGACACCAGGCAAAATGAAGCCAAAATCTTATTTGACGAAACAAACACTCCACCAGCAGATGAGTCCAGGGAAGCAGCCCCTTTCAGGCCTCAAAGTTCAGTGCTACAACTGCAAGTCATGGTGGTTAAATAGGGACAAGGAATATTTTCAGGATGCACACAGACATCGGCTCATGGAAAATATCTATGGATCGCACAAAATGGCAGCGACGTGTATCAGAAAGGCATGACACATGCTCCTGTTGCAAACCAAAATTGAACCTCTGAAAAGGGCTTCAAAATGTGACTTCGTGAAGCCCATTTATTTATTAAACCATTTGTCCAGCCAATCAGAGTTGTTGCCAAATAGTAACCGATGGAATCCTGCTCTTTCATTGCAAGTATGTTTAGAGAAAGGCAATTCTAAAGTTTTTTGGTCATGTGGGCTGCTTCCCCACATGCTGAATAGCGCATGATCAATGCTCTTCATTGACCATATGCAAATGCCTTTTCCTTTCCCCACTTGAAAATCCAGTTGCAAATAATCACTAAAGTTCATTGACAATTATCCCATTGTGTGTGTAAACCAGCCCTGACTTTTGACCCTTATTATATCTTATGCTGTACCAATTCATTGATTTTAATCTGTAATCCACCTTGAGCCTCAGTAAGAAAGGCAGGCTGGAAATAAAGTAAATAAACATAAAAAAATAAATTATCTGCATTAGTAACTCCTTTTTTATTTCCAGCATTTATTAATGTCTGTTCCCAAAGATCATGCTTCACCTGGTTTTTATGCAGTTTAGTAATATTAACGTCGACCAGTTTTTTCATTCATATGAAATGCACCTTAAACTTATGACCAAGAGCTTCTGCTTTGCAGGATTACAGGCCCGTTCTATACAACGCTATTCCCAACCACTCATGAATCCCTTCAACCTGAGCTCTACACCAGGGGCTCTGAGATCTACCTGAGCTCTACACCAGGAGCTCTACACTAGCATTCGCTGGCAGGGGCTCATGGGAATTGTAGTCCATGGAGATCTGGAGGGCCACAGTTTGACTACCCCTGCTCTGCACACTCCCTCTCAGGATTCACCAAAAGGGAGCCCTGACTCTTGAAAGCCGATACCCCAAATCTCTTGCTGGTCTCTAAGGTACTCCTAGGTTGTTCTATTCTGGAGCAACATGGCTCTCCTCTGCAACAGCAACGCTGTTAGTGAATAATCATATTCCTGATCCAGTCATCAGACTTGAACATAAAGTAAACTCAGCATTTGGTTAGGAATTAAGGTTGCTTGTGCATACATATTTCAGAATGTAAACCACCCAAAGCCATATGGTATAAAGTTCTAAATAAATAAAATAAATAATAACAAAGCCAAAGTTTACCAGTATGCTAGCAAATTTTTCTGGCCAATTTTCAAATAGGTCTGATTAAGCACTTCATGTTCTCCATATTTATTTTCTCCGTCATTTGCTCTGCTCACGTTCCTCTCTCACCTCCTTCCACTTCTAGTGTGCAGAGCTTTTGAAAGTTTTTCTGCATTTGATCTAGGCTCTAGTTTGTCATTGCTGAAGTCAGGGGCTTTAGGGAAGTAAACTTTGCTCCTACAATTAACACTGCAGTCTGAAATAAGATTCTGAACCTACTGAATTCAAGGGACTTGGTGGTAGTAGAAATGCTATCAAATCTCAGCCCTTAAGGAGACCCCTTGTGGGGTTTTCAGGGATGACCCTGGTCAC
This sequence comes from Paroedura picta, assembly GCF_049243985.1. Lineage (NCBI taxonomy): Eukaryota > Metazoa > Chordata > Lepidosauria > Squamata > Gekkonidae > Paroedura > Paroedura picta. Next base: position 122,280,334 of record NC_135374.1, on the reverse strand, counting down.
CTTCTGACAAGGCTAAGAGACTCTGCTTGATGTTGTTAGTTGTGTCCGACCCATCGTGACCCAATGGACAATGATCCTCCAGGCCTTCTGTCCTCTACCATTCCCCGGAGTCCATTTAAGTTCACACCCACTGCTTCAGTGACTCCATCCAGCCACCTCATTCTCTGCTTAGGAATGCACAATTGGGCCTAGAAACCTGGCTGCTTCTGGGGCACACAGTAGCAATTGCAAAGATACCCACATTTAGAAGTCACAGAGTTCCATCAAACTGGAAAGCATTCTGTTAAGTTTCATGCCTTAGAGCAGGGGTGGGCAAACTGTGGCCCTCCATATGTCCATGGACTACAATTCCATGAGCATTCGCTGGCAGGGGCTCCTGGGAATTGTAGTCCATGGACACAGTTTGCCTACTGCTGCCTTGGAGCAACCTTTTCCTACCTTTGGACCATGGAGGAGCCCTTGAAATGTTTTTCCAGGCTCTGAGGAGCCCCAGAAGGGGTCAGCTGGCCATGCCTCCCTGCCATGTTACATCACTACCCTTGTTAAGAGACAGGCTTGAGGGAGACGGAGGGAGAGACGGGAGGCTAGGAGTCAGCATGCAGGCTCTGCCCTGTCCCCAGGCACAGAAACCACGAGAAAACTCATTCACACTCAGGAGGGGGGAGGGGAGAACTGGAAGAAGCCATTTCCCTTGCATGTGACTCAGTCCATTAAAGATCATGGACCCCCCCCCCCCCCCGAGCTCCCGAGGGCCCCAGGGTCTGTGGAGTCCTGTTGGGAATCCCTGCCTCAGAGGAAGACGGAGGTTAGAGGTGCCTGAAGCCAACCAAACTGTCTGTCACAAGCATGGCTCTGACTCCAGGAAGTGGGAAGGCCACAACTGCTGGACCTACCTCTGTCACAGGCTCCTGTGGGATAGTAGCAAAGTTGGGTGAGGAAAACGTGAAGCCGCTGTCCGTCCCGGCGTCGTACGGGGAAAGTTCTACTGATATTTGCTCCACCCAGTGGTCCTTTTCGCACAAGTTTAAACTGTCCATGCCCACAAACCAGTCTGGGCTGGGGACAATTCTCACTGCAAAAGAAACCTAGAGAATTTTAAGCAAAACCCTGTTTCAAAAATTTGACCAACTCAGGTCAGATGGTTGCCTCACAGTTCTGTAGGTAAACATGCTAGTTGACAGGGAGCCTGTGAGAAAATAACACACTTGACGTCTTTAAAGTCAGATGTTTTGAGGAGCCACGCCTTCCCAAATGGTGAACTTCTTGGGAAGAGCAGAGTTTACAGGAAGGAAAATATGAATATACATTGTTTAAAATGCATCCATTTTTATACACAACCAACCAACACATGGTTCCCTACTTACAAGAGAGTGTCTTGAATGCACCTCGAAATCTGTGGAGGTTTGACCTGTACCAGAGGAAATGGCAGGAGCAGAGAAGATCCCGTGAACACTTTGGATTTTTTCTCCAGCTGCTTCTATTTCCTTCATTAATGTCCATGTTTCACCTCTTTCAGCGAAGTCTCGCATCCCGTTGCTGGCAAACTCATTCTTTCCCCACATGTTGTAGTCAGAACTGTGGACCACGCCTGGACAAGGGAAGAATTGCCATAGCTGAAAGTCTGGCTTGAATTTGCTTTAAAAAAATTTAATAGAAGGCGTTTCTCTCCTTTCTTGCTGAAGTGGACTTCAGCTGCAGTGAATTGAAAACAGAAGCCGAATAGACACAGATTTTTCATGGTGTGCAGGTCCTGCATGTTCTGTCTCTTAGTTCTAGCACTGCTGATTCAGTTTTGTTACAGAGAGTTCAGGAAAAGGGCCAAACGTGCTTTGAAGAGAGTTAAATGTGCTTTTAATTTGCATTGGAGCCACTTACCCAAAACTGGGGACCATTGTGCTGGTGGCCTCTTCAACGGGTACTGTTTTGGGAAAGCCACTTGGCTCCATCTCCCTGTGAAGATGATGCTGTACTTTGCAAGCTCTTCTGTGGTGCAAACAGGGTCCTCCTCCAGAGGCAGACCTCTGGCACAGCCCAGAACGGCCAGAAGGAGAGTCATGGTCACTTGGCAGGAGCCAGAGAGAAGCATCACGTTTTCCATTTGCCTCTCTGCATGTCACAAAAATGAATGTTTAATTTAGCTGTTCTGAACATCCAGGTAACCTCCCTTGCCACTTTTAAGAATGTAATTATAAGACCTTAGAGACATTTCTGTGCAGGCTCATTTAATTTTGGAATTTCCAGTCAAATGTTTCAGATTAAAGGGGGGAGGGGAGGAAAACTCAGTGCTTCTGCTAATGGGTTTTTGGATTTCTAACTTTCTTTTCAGTCATTAGAATTTCATATTAGCCTAATTATCTCAATAAATGTTTCATTGCAAAACATTAATGTTTTGAAGATTAACTAGTGTGTTATTTTGCCTATAGATATAATTTCTTTTAAATTTTAGTTTGCAAAAGACATTTCATGGCATAACACTGAAAGTCAAATTTATGCATTGTAACTTTATTTCATTACTAGCCTGTCATATTTAATGATGTCAGATTTAAAGAAATATTACATCTTATACTGCATTATAATAATAGAAATACAGACTTCTAGATTCTAATTTCAAACCATTCTCTTTAAAGTTTTAAAGTGTATTTGAGCTTTAAGAAGCGCACTTAAAAATCCAGTTCTAATCAGTGTACGGCATATAGCTGTAAGAAAGATTTCATAATTACTCACTGATGTTTCCTCTGGAGTCTTTATAAGCTAGGCGTCCTGGCTTTCCCTCACAGCTGAACCGCTCTGCAAGAGAGGAGAAGAGGAGCCCTGCTATTTATTTCTGCCGAGGGTCCCTTTGGTCCAAGCCCGGCTGCATCCCTTTGAATCTCCCAGCTGAGTGCATTTTGCCGCTGACTTTTTTTGCTCTGTTGATGGGAATTACTTGTATGCCAGTCACATTTAAGGAAACTGTTAAAAACTGATGCTGACTACACAAAAGTATGACGTCAGGAATCCTAATTATTGCAGCCAGTTCCAGGTTTCTGCTGACTGCACAGTTCTTGTTTTCATGCCCCTCAGCTAAGAAGCCACCACTTCTAACACAAAACCTTTTACATGGCGGGTTTTATAAGAAGCCGAGTTTTGGTAAGTTTTATTGTCTGACCGATGGCTAGCCCAACCGGTCGCTGAAACTCCCCTCTAACGCACCCAGACAAATACATCTGAGCTAAGAAAGGAAAACAGACAACGGCCAAAGGAAAATACAGCTCTTGAAAGTGTGGTTTTCGAGATGACACACCGTGGTTTGCTCAGCAATGGTGGACCTGGAGAACTTCTGCAAGGCTGTTACCCTGAGATTTGGACTAAGGCTGTAAAGCAAAAAGATGTTTTCTTCCCTCCAAACATTGTTCATTTGCCAACAACTCTGACAAACTGAAATGACTCTTTCTGTCTGAAATGTAAATAATCTTCACACCAGAAAATATCAGTTCTACCTTTGGGACATATCACATGTTGAAAATTTAAGATCTGGAAACTGTCCATTTGTGCATATTTCTGATACAAGGAAATTATGAACATCTCATTTTTTGGAGAACAAAGTAACAAAAAAAATGCTCTAAAGTGCAGGACTTTTAAAGGACAAAAGTAACTTCCTTCACAAAAAAATATTTATTTCTATTAAAACTAGCCCTCATTACGGTTTATAACATAAAAATTGGGACTAAAAATATTTTCAAAGTATTTAGAGTAACCAGTGACCAGTAGTGGAACACAGAATAGTTACAAACCAATATTAGAGAACAGTCAGTTAAGAAACCAAATGCAAACAGAATTCTCCAGGGAGATGCTCGGGAAGGAAAGGAGTTCTTAGTAAGTCAGTGGCAAGAAAGCCTGCCGAAAAAGCCCTGCCATCGCAGCCTCACCTTTGTTCATGCAGGAATGCAGAGCAATGCACCGGCAACGAGTAAATCTAGGTCACAGGCGGAGGCATTCCCTCCTGGGGGACGCCAAAGGTCAACCCTGGCCGTTTGAGCTGGGTCCAGGGTGCTTGTTATTAAATCCGCGGCTTCAGTAAGACACAGACGTTCAGCTCCAACAGCCAAACAACTTTCCTGAAACCAGAAATATGGAACAAAAACAGTCAGAACATTCAGGACTCTCACCAAGACATGTGATTGGCCCTTAAGTCTGTTCATCGATTGGCTGTAAACTGGGAATTGGTGAATCCCTAATAAGGGTTTGAATCTGAGGCTCAGGGCCTGAACTCCTGGTATCTAAACGTCTACAGACACAAGATACGCCAATCCCCTGGCATTGTGTGATCTCCTCTGCAGACTGCAATCAAGGTCCTGGTAGCCATGACTTGTTCTCACTGATGTTGCCAGCAGCCTTACCTGCAAGGCATGATCAGGTCATCTATGGCAGTGGCCAAGTCAGCTTCCCCAAACCCAGGACATTCTCACTTCACAACACCACTGAAAATGGTAAAAAGCATCAGTGCCCCTGAAGCCACACGGAGAGTTGTGGGAGGACTCCTGGAGTGCAAATTTCAGGTGTGAAGAAGAAGAAGAGTTGGTTCTTATATGCCGCTTTTCCCTACCCGAAGGAAGCTCAAAGCGGCTTACAGTCGCCTTCCCATTCCTCTCCCCACAACAGACACCCTGTGGGGTGGGTGAGGCTGAGAGAGCACTGAGATTACTAAAGAAGAATAAGAGTTGGTTCTTATATGCCGCTTTTCCCTACCCGAAGGAAGCTCAAAGCGGCTTACAGTCGCCTTCCCATTCCTCTCCCCACAACAGACACCCTGTGGGGTGGGTGAGGCTGAGAGAGCACTGATATCACTGCCCGGTCAGAACAATTTTATCAGTGCCGTGGCGAGCCCAAGGTCACCCAGCTGGTTGCTTGTGGGGGAGCGCAGAATCGAACCCGGCATGCCAGATTAGAAGTCCGCACTCCTAACCACATAGAATCATAGTGTTGGAAGGGACCTCCAGAGTCATCTAGCCCAACCCGCTGTACAATGCAGGAAATCACAACTACCTGCCAACCCACAATGTCCACAATTTAATGCCCACGTGATCCCCCCATCCACCAAAAATCTCCAGAATCCAACCTAGCCTGGAGGAAAATCACCTACCATCCCACATCAGCAATTAGCAATTCCCTGGGTCTGCAAGAAAGGGCCACAAGAGACAAACACTGGCAGATCCCCTTCTGCCCACCCACTTACCATCTGCCTAAGTTCATAACATCAGCATTGCTATTATATGACTATCTAGCCTCTGCTTAAAACTGTCCAAAGAAGGAGAACCCACCACCTCCCAAGGAAGCCTGTTCCACTGAGGATTCGCTCCATCAGGAAATTCTTCCAGATATTTAGCTGAAAATTCCTTTGAATTAATTTCAACCCAATGGTTCTGGTCTGACCCTTCTGGGGCAACAGAAAACAACTCTGCTCCATCGTCTATATAACCCCTCAAGTTTTGAAGATGGCTATCAGATCCCCTCTCAGTCATCTCCAGGCTAAACAGACCAAGCTCCCTCAACCTTTCCTTCTACCACTTGGTCTCCAAACCCCTCACCATCTTTGTAGCCCTCCTCTGGACACATTCCAGTTTCTCTACATCTTTCTTCAGTTGTGGTGCCCAAAACTGAACACAGTACTCCAAGTGAGGACTAACCAGAGCTCAAGGCAGGATCAGCCTATTCATCATGGCACAATATAATGCAAATCAGCTAATGTGATTAGCTGCAGTCCCCCACCACCCAGGCAAGAAACAGACCCAGAAAGAATAACAATCAAACTGCCCCTACTCTTCTGCAACCTATATACCTGTCAGAAACTGACAGTCTAGGACAAGACTTCTGAATAAAAGAAAGCTTTATTGCATAGCAGTTCAGGATCCTAGACGTCTCAAAGTCGAATCTAATGGATAGTTGAAATGCATCCCCTTTTACATACAAATTCTCCCGCCCAAACTTGGACGAGTTCCCAGAGGCTCGAAGCCCCCTCCTGCAGGTGCCAGTCCGGGTGGTGAGCCAAGGATGATAACAGGCCCGTCTTCAACCTTGGGACCTTCACAGAGTCTACTCGCAGAGATAATACAGTCTGGCGGAAACGTAACAGTTACCAAATCACTACACAAGCATCTCAGGGTTACATGGTTAAGTATATATTGACACATATACAAGATGGAGTCACTCAGGCCAAGCATAAATCATGGCCGTAACCAGGAGATTCTGACAATACCTTCACACACTGTAAGAAAGTTTGAGTTCAGATCCCCTGGGCTGGATGAAATGCACCCGAGAGTGCTCAAAGAACTTTCCAGAGAACTTGTACAGCCCTTGTCCATCATCTTCGGGACCTCTTTAAGGACTGGAGATGTCCCGGAGGACTGGAAGAGAGCAAACGTTATTCCGATCTTCAAAAAAGGGAGGAAGGATGACTCAGGAAACTACAGACCAGTGAGTCTGACCTCTGTTGTGGGGAAGATAATGGAGCAGATATTAAAGGGAGCGATCTGCAAACATCTGGAGGACAATTTGGTGATCCAAGGAAGTCAGCATGGATTTGTCTCCAACAGGTCCTGCCAGACCAACCTGGTTTCCTTTTTTGACCAAGTAACAGGTTTGCTGGATCATGGAAATTCGGTTGATGTCATTTACTTGGATTATAGTAAAGCTTTTGACAAGGTTCCCCATGATGTTCTGATGGATAAGTTGAAGGACTGCAATCTGTAATGGGTAATTGGTTTAAACTACAGGTACAATGATATAGGCTAGATATCAGGAAAGAAATTTTTCACAGTCAGAGTAGTTCAGCAGTGGAATAGGCTGCCTAAGGAGGTGGTGAGCTCCCCCTCACTGGCAGTCTTCAAGCAAAGGCTGGATGCACACTTTTCTTGGATGCTTTAGGATGCTTTGGGCTGATCCTGCGTTGAGCAGGGGGTTGGACTAGATGGCCTGTATGGCCCCTTCCCACTCTATGATTCTATGATTCTAAATCAAACAGGCACTTTTACACTTTTCCCGCCCAAAGTTACCCATTTCCCAGGGAGTTGGAGCCCCCCTCCCACAGGTGCCAGTCTGGGCGCCTTTCCAAGCGATAGTCAAGCCGTCTCAGCCTTGGGTGCTATAGGCAGTTCCTCTCCTACAGATCACATAGTTACAGAAATCTGCACAGAGTCTAAATCATGGCTGAGCAAAGCAAACAGCTCAGGATTACACAAAGGTTCTCAAAACAGCACACATGAGCCCAAGATGGAGTCGCAGAGGTCAAATACAAATCATGGCAGAGATCAGACACCTGATCCTGACCCTACCCAGAAGTGTCTCTCCCCTCCAGTATGCTGCTTCTCATTTGAGCAACCCAGATGTAGAACTCCACACTTCTCCTTATTGAATTGCATCTTGTTCTCATTGGCCCTCTTTCCCAGCACCTTCAGATCTTTTTGTAGCCTATCTTCTGGGGTATTTGCTACTCCTCCCAATTTAGTGTCTACAAATTTCATGAGGAGTTCCCCTCCCCCCTCATCCCGATCATTGATAAAAATGTTGAAAAGTACCAGACCCAGTACAGAACCCTGTGGCACTCTGCTTGTTGTATATGTGGCAATCCTACAGTAAGGTGACCAGATTGTCCCACTTTTGGAGGGACATCTGGGGGCACCTGGCAAATTGTATTTATGTTGAAATTTAAAAAATATATATTACAATACTATTTTTTGCATTCTATGTGTTCTATGAAACTTTTTGTTGCTCCATATAGACCAAATTTTTAATCAAGAACTCACCCAATCATTAGTGTCCCGCTTTACCAAAGTTAAAATCTGGTCACCTTATCCTACCGAGGACCAAGTATGGTGTCCGTGGTATGAGTGGGTAGACCTGGACTCTAATGGTCACGGCCAACATGACAGACAAATATGTTGGAATTCATCAAGGGGTCTGGGCCAATGGCTCACTGCCTTGGCCAGCCCCATCGTTGTCTGCATGTATCTATGCTGGGACTGCTGATTGAATCTTGGTGCTTTTTGCATCATGCACTCTCACAATTAAAAATGCTGCAATAGTTCCAGGGTCATGTGCTTCTTGAGCCCACCTATTTTACACCGCTGCTCCCCTCCCTCCAGCCTGATGAAATACCCTTGAGAGCCACTCTTTGGGTGTGGTTTTCTAGACTGTCCCCTGTCCACCTAACCATCCGAAAATCCAGTCTGCTGTCCGCCAGTTTACAAGTCAGAAAAACATGGGGAATGTTTTATTCCTAATATAAAAGGAAAGCTTAGTTTCTAGGAATCCTGCCATTATGCGGTGACAGAGAAGGATGCACATAATGGAAATTCCCCAGGGGATCACTTTTTCTAACAAAATAAATTTACAGCTGTTATGACATATTTAGCGTCAGAAAGAAACCATTTCTGCCTGAAGCAAGGAATAAACATCACCATCACCATCTGTGTGACACTCTTTATGAGCACGCACCCAGAGTATGCATTCCATTTTGTTTGTCATTAAAAGTTTGTTTTACTGATGTTTTTGGTAAAATATGTTCATTTGCAATTACAAAATGACGGACCTGCAGAGGGCAAAAACAGTATTCAGATTAATTCTTCAGTTAAGTAAACTATGCCATGACACCCATTCGTTACAATGGCATCATTAAGACAGCTTTAGGAGTCTGGGGTGTGACAAATAAAGCTAACAATCTGCAGAAGTCCCTATAGGCCATGCAACATTTCAGATCAATTTCGTAACTGAGACTTTCCTTCAGCTTCTCCATCAGCCCCAGTGTCATGTGCCATGTTAATCTTGGTGTTAATCTCCCAGGCTGGAATTGTGCTCCTTGCAACTACCCCTCCCAGCTGACACTCGTGGCACACCCACTGTCTAGTTTAGCCTGTCACTGGCTTTCTGCTTCACAAAGTTAATTTTCCTGTATCAATATTGCCCAGTAAGATCTTTGAATATCTCCTTGGTCGTAGTGACCCGTTGCTCCTGCTTGTCTCACACAGCAGTTGTGGTTTTCTTCATGATACTTGATCTGTACTCACCAGATAAACAGATTTGATGCACTTTGACACAGGCCTGGTTTAAGGATTCGCTGGGCCCAAGCCGAGTACAATTGCAGTGGGAGCAGCCAGACGGGGGCAGAGGAAAGGGATGTCTCCCTGAGTGTCTTTAAAGAGCGAAAAGTGGGGAGGAGAGAGGCTAAGGCCCTGATCCATGGGGGGAAGACATTAGGCAAGGCCCCTAGAAGTGTGGGGTCCATAGCATGTGCTACATGGTTAAACCGGTTGTGCTTTGACACAAATTACAAAATATTTTAGCCATGGTGCAATGTTCCTTATAAGCAAAAACCAGGAAGCTCCTTATGATTCCATTCACATCTGATAAAACTGATTTTACTTGTGATCCATTACGGAGAAGCTACAGGAGACAGGGGAATAAAGAAATCTTACTGGCATATGTGACTTGAATCAGAGGTAAATTTGCAGTCAAAACTTATCCATTTGGATAAGGCTATACAATCCATCCTATGGTATTAACCAGGGTCTGATGTTTGCCATGGCTCTGAGACTTGCAAAGAAAGAAGGCAATGTATCTGCTGTGCCATTCCCTGCCTTGAGGATTTATTTGAATCATGATCATCTTAAGAGCTCATGTTACTGAAACAGCCTCTCCACTAACAGAGAGGAAAAATAGCAGGAGACACGCCCTCGTCTTCCATCCAAAACCAACTCATCCTCCCTTCAGTTTTTTCACCAACAAACTTGTCTCAACTGGAATAGTGTTTCTAGGAGGACAAATCTTTTGCAGCTTTCTTAAAAGATACTAATTGCTAAGGATCTCTCTAGGGAGGCTTAGTTCTTCCAAGAAAGTTGGATAGGAAGTCTCAATATATTTTATGAGCTATGACACAAACTGCAAAGCATTTTCGCCATGGCACAATGCAGACAGATTTATGGAAGTTGGAGAAATCAAGAATTAAATCCAATGTCTAGGATAAGACAACCTGATTGTTTTGTCCAGCTGGAAAGGAGGTTCTAGTGATTTCCAATTTAAAAAAAATTGTTTTCATTGTGCATTGAAATTTAAAGGTGACAATAGACGGACAGCCATCAAGAAGGCAGAAGTCATTTTATGAGCTGCCCTTATTCCACTCACAGAGATCAACAACAACAAGGCCGGTGAAGGGATGGGGATGGGGGTGAAAATGGAAGAAAGGGGAGAACCACACACACACCACAGAATTCTTCAAAAATATTTCTGTAATTTATGGAGCATAAATGAATTTAAGGATTATAAAAACCATCAGATGTGTATTTAACACTAACATTGCATGCGAGTACTGACAACACAAGAGTAGCAATCTAGAACCAGAATAGCATGGGAGACACGTGCCTCTATTCTCAGGAATACAGCGGATGCTAGACTGGGGGGGGGGGGGGAAGGGAAGAACTCTGTGGTTAGCCTCCCTCCGCCCAGGACCTGGGAAGGCTACAGGCTGCAGGGAAGTGGCCAGCAGGGGCAGCTCTCACGCAGCAGGGATCTGCAGCTTCCAAGCCTCAGAGGGAAGTGGAAGGAGGAGGGGGTGGTCGGGGGTGGGGGACAGAAGGCGACTGGCTGGCCGCTGGGCAGTCAGGCAAGCCAGTTGGAGGAGGAGGCACTTGGGGGTGGGACAGCCGCCCTGAGTGGGTGTTAAGCGTTGAGTGGCACTTAAGCCATGTGACCAGCTCCTCCTTTTAGGCCTTACCAGAAATATATTATGTGGAATAGATGTAAACATATATCTCCATGCTAAGTATAATTGTAATACTGAAAAATTACAATTACAAAAATTGTAATACTGAAATAAGAATGAAAATACCTAATATTTTATCAATGAATCCTCTTTAAATGAATTCTTTTCAATGACAAGAATGTATGAGAAGAATATAAACCTTAAAAAATAAATCGTAAATAATATTGTGTAAATCTATATGATATACGACTATGCAATAAACACATATTTAATTCCTTAAATGCTGGCTACTTAATCCTAGGGTGATATGTTAGTGTTTATGGTTCACTCGCCAAATGGTTCTGCAGGATCCAATATACAGAAGTCTCGTAAAAATGACATAACAATTATTCAAATCACATAATATCAAATCAAATCACACAATGTATTTTAAATTTTAAATGTAACAGCAACAGTCCGGTGATGGCTGGAGATCTCCTGCTTATTTCAGGGGACAGAGATCCACTCACCTGGAGAAAATAGCTGCTTTGGAAGCTGTCTCCCAAACTCCGCCTTCCTCAGGCTCCACCCCCCCCCCCCCAAATATCCCAACTATTTCCTAACCCAGAGCTGGCAACCTTACAAATGGGACTTGACCCATCCAAGACAAAAGAAAAAGGGAAATACTTTTAAAGACCACCGTTGTGTTAAATTAGTCAGCTAAAGATATCTGTGGTTTGGGGGTCTTTCAGTCACTGTCCTTAAGCCATGATAAAATATGGGGACATTCCGCACGACTTTAATATAGCACTAGTCTTACATTTTGTTTTCGCCACTAAAACTACGTTCCGTATGACATCGCACACAATCTGCAACAGTCCTGCAACACTAGCACCAAAATCGCTTCGTTGTAGCAATTTCTGGGGAATCGGGAAAAGTGGATTCACCCTCAGAAAATCGCTACACTCTTGCCAACAACCTGCAACACTTGCAAAAAAGACATGTGCATTCTCAATGTAGCAGCTGCAACAAAGTCCCTCCCCCTGGCTCTCTCCTCCGAACTTCCAGCAAAGTGATCGCCATTTTTTCCCCCTCGGAGTGGGGAAAGCAACAAACCAGCGAGGCTTCATTCACCCAGCGAGGCTTCTCCAGCTACAGTCCCTCCACAGAAGTGCTTTAAAGCTCCCCTAAGTCCCCAAGCACAACACAGTCACCAGTCCGCCAGTTCCCTTTAATTTCGGGCAAAAATCACACCCGTGCGGGGTTTTTTTTCCACTCGGGGGATCGTGGTAATGATGAATCACACGCCAGCTAGATGGGTCACACGCCAGCTAGATGGGTCTCTCCGTTGCAACGAATCATTGCATATTCGTTGCAACGTGTGTGTGTTTTTTTTAACTGTGCTTAAAGGGAAAGGGGCTTTTCGGGAGCATGATAACAACCACCCATTGGCTGTTCTGTTTGATTGACGGCCAGGGGCGGGAACAAGCACAGAAAAAAATCGCTTCCTTTCTAGCGATTCCTGCAAGACCAGAAACCTGTGGGGAACGAATGAAATGCTACTGGATTCCACTACAAATGAAGGTATGTGGGATGCCGAGATTCCACTATTTAAAATAGCATTTCCACTTTGTGAAAGCAATTGGCAACATTGGTGCTTGTGCGGAATGCCCATGGTATTGTAGTCCCAAAGCAAGCTGACATTCCAGCTACCCATTTTTGGGCGGAGTTGCGACCGATTTGCCTGGCACAACAGTCAATTCTGTGCCTAGTAGACTTTACAAAGAAGAACAACTGAAAGATGCACAGATTCTCCAGATGAAGAATTTGCTGAAAAGCATAGAGAATTTTTACTGAGTAATAAAATATTTTTCTTCTGATTTTTCCCCATCGGCCTTATTTTTTGTATAAAGATATTGCTGGAGCTGTTCAGAAGCCAATTTTAAATGCCAGCATAACTTTAGCTTCCTTTTAGTCATCTTTCATATAGTCGTCTATGACGTTTGAAATAATTGCTGGTGCCATATAAACGTAGAGAAATGAAGCTCTTTATGAGTGGAAGGAACTTTCAAGCTGTTTCAAATAATCCAAGCAGACATCTCAGCTTCTGTTAGAAAGTACAGAAGCTGGTGGGATAAAACATTTGCATTTAACAAGGAAAAATCAAATGCACCACTATAGGATATGTGAGATTTGTCTTGGCAGTAGTACATGTGAAAAGGATCTGGGGTCTTAGGAGATCAGACACTGAACACGAGTCAGCAGTGCGACACATTAGCTAAAAAAGCAAATGGGATTTTGGGCTATATAAAAAGAAGCATAGTGTCCAGATCACGCGAGGTGATGTTTGCACTTTAATCTGCTCTGGTTAGAGCTTAGTTGAAGTACTTTGTTCAGTTTTGTGCACCACAGCTGAAGAAAGATGTAGAGAAACTGGAGTGTGTCCAGAGGAGGGCTACAAAGATGGTGAGGGGTTTGGAGACCAAGTCGTAAGAGAACTTGGCATTTTTAGCCTGGAGAGAAGACGACTAAGTGGTGATATGATAATCCTCAAAAGATAAAGTATCCTTTGCAATTGATTAGCCCTATCCCAAGATGATGAGCCTCTTGCTGGGGTTGTAAATGGTAATGACTGGGGAAGGCACTGGCAAACCACCCCGTATAGAGTCTGCCATGAAAACGCTAGAGGGCATCACCCCAAGGGTCAGACATGACTCGGTGCTTGCACAGGGGATACCTTTACCTATACCTTTATCCCAAGATGAGATTTTAATAAGGCTAGCAGGCTTAAAACTAAAAAGCCTGAGAGTTCCACCCACGGTGAGAAGATCAGGAATAGTCAATGTGAAGTTAGGAGAATGTATAGTCAGAGAGAGGAAGCGGGAGGAGGAAAGGGCAAGGAGTGATCTGGGCAGTGGGGAGGACAGCCAAGAGCTGCGGATCCCAGTGATGGGGGATAGAGGGACATTGGGCAGTGCAAGGAAGTGGTTGAAATGAAGAAGTGCAAGATATGGTGAAGCTCGCATTCCTTCTAACTTCCTTCCTATCCAGAGAATCGGGGGGGGGGGTAAAGAAGTACATCCCCTTCTTGACATTGGTGCTGTGCAACACCAACTCCATATACAATAAGACCACAACCCTGCAGGACTTTCTTGCAGGGCAAGGTATGGACCCGGCTTGCCTGACAGGGACCTGGGCGTTGGAGGGCAAGACAGTTTCCCTGGGTCAATTAACCTCATCTGGGTTTTATGCCCTTCACATATCTGTCTGTCTGTCTGTCTGTCTGTCTTACTTATTTGAAAGTGAAGTTGATGGATTCAGGATAGATAAATAGAAATACCTCTTTATTCAATAAGTGCTTAAATTGTAAAATTTGCTGCCGGTTCACATAGTGATGACATTGAAAGGGAATTAGATCAATCAAACTATCAGTTTATCACAATCATTGATCAGTTCAAAACAGCCACAAATGAACATCGGAGATCCATCCATGAAGGAGAGGTCTGTTCTGGCCACTGGCTTGGGTCATCCAAACCACCCGGTCGTCCAGGAGCCGTACTGCAGGCTCCGAAGGATATCTATGCTTTGCACATCTTGAATAATGTAGTCATTATTGTTTAAATTACAACAGTCAACAGTGATTTTGGAGGCAAAAACAGCTTCTTTCGGTCATATTTAAGTTTATTTTTATGTAATGATGTATTGCTATTCATTTGAAAATTACTTCCTATGTTTCCATGTAGTATTTTAATCTCTATCACTAAACTGCTTAACTCATTTCAGTTAAGACTGGTGTCTTCTTTAGTGTCCAGAAAGGGTGTGATTATTGTAATCGATGGGCTGTTTCTGGCAACTGCATGGAAATTAAGGGCATTTCTGCACCCTTTAAATGTGGTGAAATGCTTACCTGTTGTAGTCATTATATTCCAGCCCCTCCGTATGACGTCGCCAACATCCAGCATCTGGGCAGTAACCAGCCAGCTACATCCTCCATTTTAAAGTGCTATTGTCATATCTGCTCTCCTGCCAGAGCCAGGAGAGTTGAGTTAGATGTTAGAATCATAGAATCATAGAATCATAGAGTTGGAAGGGGCCATACAGGCCATCTAGTCCAACCCCCTGCTCAACGCAGGATTAGCCCTAAGCATCCTAAAGCATCCAAGAAAAGTGTGTATCCAACCTTTGCTTGAAGACTGCCAGTGAGGGGGAGCTCACCACCTCCTTAGGCAGCCTATTCCACAGCTGAACTACTCTGACTGTGAAAAACTTTTTCCTGATATCTAGCCTATATCGTTGTACTTGAAGTTTAAACCCATTACTGCTTGTCCTCTCCTCTGCAGCCAACAGAACCAGCATCCTGTCCTCCTCCAAGTGACAACCTTTCAAATACTTAAAGAGGGCTATCATGTCCCCTCTCAACCTCCTTTTCTCCAAGCTGAACATTCCCAAGTCCCTCAACCTATCTTCATAGGGCTTGGTCCCTTGGCCCCAGATCATCTTCGTCGCTCTCCTCTGTACCCTTTCAATTTTATCTACGTCCTTCTTGAAGTGAGGCCTCCAGAACTGCACACAGTACTCCAAGTGTGGTCTGACCAGTGCCGTATACAATGGGACTATGACATCTTGTGATTTTGATGTGATGCCTCTGTTGATACAGCCCAAAATGGCATTTGCCTTTTTTACCGCTGCATCACACTGCCTGCTCATGTTTAATTTACAATCCACAAGTACCCCAAGGTCTCGTTCACACACAGTGTTACCTAGAAGCATATCCCCCATCCAGTAGGTATGCTTTTCATTTTTCTGACCCAGATGCAGAACTTTACACTTATCTTTATTAAATTGCATCTTGTTCTCATTTGCCCATTTTTCCATTGTGTTCAGATCTCGTTGAACTCTGTCTCTATCTTCCGGAGTATTTGCCAGTCCTCCCAATTTGGTATCATCTGCAAACTTGATGAGTAGTCCCTCCATCCCCTCATCTAGATCATTAATAAATATGTTAAAAAGTACCGGGCCAAGCACCGAGCCCTGAGGTACCCCGCTACTCACCTCTCTCCAGTCTGATGAAACACCATTGACAACAACTCTTTGAGTGCGGTTCTCTAAACAATTCCCTATCCACCTGACTATCTGAAAATCCAGATTGCAGTCCTTCAATTTATCCTTCAGAACATCATGGGGAACCTTGTCAAAAGCTTTACTAAAATCCAAGTAAATGACATCAACCGAATTTCCCCGATCCAGCAAACCTGTTACTTGGTCAAAAAAGGAAACCAGGTTGGTCTGGCAGTACCTGTTGGAGACAAATCCATGCTGACTTCCTTGGATCACCAAATTGTCCTCCAGATGTTTGCAGATCGCTCCCTTTAATATCTGCTCCATTATCTTCCCCACAACAGAGGTCAGACTCACTGGTCTGTAGTTTCCCGGGTCATCCTTCCTCCCTTTTTTGAAGATCGGAATAACATTTGCTCTCTTCCAGTCCTCCGGGACATCTCCAGTCCTTAAAGAGGTTCCGAAGATGATGGACAAGGGCTGTGCAAGTTCTCTGGAAAGTTCTTTGAGTACTCTCGGGTGCATTTCATCCGGACCAGGGGATTTGAACTCATCCAGTGCAACTAAATGCCTCTCGACAACCTCTCTATCCATGTTAACCTGCCACCCAGACACTATCCTTTGGCTATGGCCATCTCTAGATGTGCCTAAACACTTTGACATGTGGGAAAAAACAGATGTAAAATAGGCACTAAGCCTTTCTGCTTTCTCTGCATCTTCCGTTAGAGTTTGTCCATCCGCACCCAACAGTGGGCCTATTGCCTCCTTTACTTTACGTTTGCTCCTCACATAACTGAAAAATCTTTTCTTGTTACAATGGGCTTCCCTGGCCAATCTTAGCTCACTCTCAGCTTTGGCCTTTCTGATGATTGATCTACAGTGCCTAGTAACCTGTAGGTACTCTTCTTTAGAGCTCTGTCCTTCCCTCCATTTCCTGAACATTTTCCTTTTCTTTCTTAGTTCCTCTTGAAGTTCTCTGTTCATCCAAATAGGCTTCTTAGAGCTCCTGCAGTGTTTTCGTCTTTCTGGGATAGTCATTGATTGAGCATGCAATAGCTCCTGTTTGAGTAGCGCCCACCCTTCACATGCTCCCTTCCCTTCCAGCATTCTCGTCCATGGTATGACACTCATCATGTCTCTGAGTTTATTAAAGTTTGCCCTACAAAAATCCAACATCCGCGTCTGGCTACAAGCTTCCTTGGCTCCCCATCTCAAAAGGAATTCTATGAGGACATGGTCACTTCCCCCTAGGGTCCCCACCTCCTTCACCTCATCCACCAACTCTTGCCTGTTGGTCAGTATTAAGTCCAGTATGGCTGAACCTCTTGTGGGTTCATCTACCATTTGATAAATGAAATTGTCAGCCAGGCAGGTCAGAAAGTTGCATGACTGAGGACACTTCGCAGAGTTTGTTTCCCAGCACACATCTGGGAAATTGAAGTCACCCATGATGACAAGGTCCTGCCGCTTGGATATTTTCTCAAGCTGCTCACAAAGTGCAGCATCCACATCCTCTCGTTGGTCAGGCGGTCGGTAGCAAACACCAACCACCACACTGTTTGTTTTCCCCTCGCTTATTTTCACCCAGATGCTTTCCACTGTAGTTATGCTCTCCTCCACTAGAATTTCCTGACAGGTAAGCCCTTTCCTCACATACAGTGCCACTCCTCCACCTCTTAGATCTATTCTGTTTTTTCTGAACAGTTCATATCCATCCACCATTACATTCCAGTCATGAGAATCATTCCACCAAGTTTCTGTGATGCCTACTAGATCATACCTTTCCATCAGCATGAGAAGTTCCAGCTCTTCCTTTTTATTGCCCATGCTTCGGGCGTTAGTATAAAGACATCTGAATCCTTTTACTTTTGGTTCCCTATGAGCTGGCTTTGCCGGTTGGGCTGCCTCCGATCGTTTTCCTTCCATACACTCCCTATGTTGATCGTCTCCTTCCCCTAGTGGCTTTAATTTAAAGCTCTCCTGATGAATCTCCCCAGGTTCCTGCCAAACACATTCTTCCCCAGTTTCGATAAGTGCAGTCCATCAGGTGCTAGTAGGCCTTCCTCAAGAAAGCCTATCCCATGGTCCCAGAAACCAAATCTCTCCTGCCGGCACCAACTACGCAGTTTATTGAGCTCCATCCCCCTCCAACTCTTTGACCCTTCTCTTACCTTTTGGCCAAGCTTCATTGCTCAGGAAGGCTCTCCCTCCTCCGCTGCAAGGCCTCTGAGAACTCCCTCTTATCACCCCGCTTGTCCTTGGTTTGTTTGGGGGATGCTGGAAATTTACTGCCGAGAACAACCATAAGGGCAGACTCCAGCTATTCGCACCTTTTTAGATCAATAGCCTCTTCCTTTGTGAACCCCTCTTCCCGCCTGAATTACCCTCCTATAAATACCCCTATGGGGGCGACCCATCCCTGTCTTTGTCAGTGCATCCCCTGCACCCAGCATTGCTGTTTCGCATCACCTTATGGATCCTTTCAGTAGAGACTAGCTTCTTAGCACCACCTCTGTCTGGAGCAGTTCTATTTGAGAGGGTCGCTTCTGATCGAACGGGTCAGCCACGGTTCATGACAGCTATTTAGCGTGAGCTACAGGAGAGCAACCAGCAGGTAACCAGCAGAGGGAAGTTATGGAGGCTAAAATGTTTCTGCCTCATCCTGCTCTTGCACCTGCATCCTTCTCCCTTGTTCCTGGGGATGGGAATGCCTTTCTAAAAGGTCTAACATCCTGGAACAATGAATAGGTGGACAAGCATGAAGGCGATGCTAGAAATAATCATCCCAAAAAGTTGTAACACAAAGCACGCCTCTCTAAAGTTCCCCCTCCCCAAATCAGGAATGAGATTAATTTTAAAAAGTTATATGCATAGGCATTTAAACAGACAACTATGAATTAAAAATAATAGCAGGCATCATGGGAACTTTAAAACATGGAGAAAGGGGATTGGCTGCCTGGATTGACTGACATGCAGAAGAGAGTTGCGTGTAAAGCAAATTTCTCTCTTCCACCATTTCCAGTAGCATTTGTGGAGGGTGAGAAGCGCGAAAAGGCGGCTGATGAAAGTGAGACAGCAAAAAGTTGAGGAGGGGCTGGGAGGCACAATAATATTTAGCGCTATGCCATTCAGCTACCGGAACACTGTTTTTTCTTATGTGCGGAAATGCCCTAACTGACCCAAAGTATGGCAGCAGCTCAGACTACAGTCCAGGGCAAGATACAGAGATTGAATACCCCGTGTACTGAAAGACCATCTCATTCTGACCACCAGTCCTAGATATGGTGGTGGTGGTGGTGGTGGTGGTGGTGGTGGTGGTGGTGGTAGTAGTAGTAGTAGTAGTAGTAGTAGTAGTAGTAGTAATTTTATTTTTTATGCCACCCTTCCCTGTATGGCTCAGTATCAGGATGACAGATTTGAAATAAACACTTCTCTTGTAGAAAGGAAAGTTTATTTATTCAAGCAGCTCTTCCAGGACTCAGATAGCTGAAACTAAAGACCAGGGCACAAGCAACAGTTCTTATCCACCAACTCTTCCCGCCAAAGCGAGTTCACACCCTCCCTTAGACACAACACCCCCCATTCAGACAATCTTAGCAATGGCTACACTTCACCTAACTTGAACATCATGACAGAAACCTTTGGGTTCTGACACTCAGGGTGGTTCACAAGAAGTTTAAAATAATCTTCTAATACATTTATAACAGATTATTGATTAAATTAAATATTAAAAGTAATTTAAAAGCTGCCACCTCTTTTTCAAAGCTGCAACGGATTTGGGGACAGGGCGTCTGCAGGACTGCCTTCTTCCATACTGTCCAGCATGCCTGCTCTGGTTTTCCTCACAAGGCCTGGTCCCTTCAGAAGGGCACCAGTGGCAGTCAGAGGTTTTCCAGCTGTGGCACACCATCTGTAGGCAGCCCTTCCCCTTCTGGCTGGCCTGGCACTCTTTCCTCAAGCCTTTGATTCGGAATAGATAATTTAACACCATCTTCCTAATCTTTTGGCCTGAGGATTGTGTAAAATCGATTTCAAACTGCTTGCTGTTATATGTTTATGCTCTGGCTAGTACGAATTAGCAGGTCTTCCGCCAGGCGTTTGGCTGAGGTCAGGGCAGATTCCGGAGTTCCCAATCTGTATATCCCTCCCTTCCTTCTGCAATCCGGGCTCTCTCAGCTAACACTGCCTAGGGCCATCTAGGTAAGTAAGTTTATACTTACGCCCGAAGCATGGGCAATAAGAAGGAAGAGCTGGAACTTCTCATGCTGATGGAAAGGTATGATCTAGTAGGCATCACAGAAACTTGGTGGAATGATTCTCATGAATGGAATGTAATAGTAGATGGATATGAACTGTTCAGAAAAAACAGAATAGATCGAAGAGGTGGAGGAGTGGCACTGTATGTGCGGAAAGGGCTTACCTGTCAGGAAATTCTAGTAAAGGAGAGCATATCTACAGTGGAAAGCATCTGGGTGAAAATAAGCGAGGGGAAAACAAACAGTGTGGTGGTTGGTGTTTGCTACCGACCGCCTGACCAACGAGAGGATGTGGATGCTGCACTTTGTGAGCAGCTTGAGAAAATATCCAAGCGGCAGGACCTTGTCATCATGGGTGACTTCAATTTCCCAGATGTGTGCTGGGAAACAAACTCTGCGAAGCGTCCTCAGTCATGCAACTTTCTGACCTGCCTGGCTGACAATTTCATTTATCAAATGGTAGATGAACCCATAAGAGGTTCAGCCATACTGGACTTAATACTGACCAACAGGCAAGAGTTGGTGGATGAGGTGAAGGAAGTGGGAACCCTAGGGGGAAGTGACCATGTCCTCATAGAATTCCTTTTGAGATGGGGAGCCAAGGAAGCCTGTAGCCAGACGCGGATATTGGATTTTCGTAGGGCAAACTTTAATAAACTCAGAGACATGATGAGTGTCATACCACGGACGAGAATGCTGGAAGGGATGGGAGCATGTGAAGGGTGGGCACTACTCAAACAAGAGCTATTGCATGCTCAGTCAATGACTATCCCAGAAAGACGAAAACACCGCAGGAGCTCTAAGAAGCCTATTTGGATGAACAGAGAACTTCAAGAGGAACTGAGAAAGAAAAGGAAAATGTTCAGGAAATGGAGGGAAGGACAGAGCTCTAAAGAAGAGTACCTACAGGTTACTAGGCACTGTAGATCAATCATCAGAAAGGCCAAAGCTGAGAGTGAGCTAAGATTGGCCAGGGAAGCCCATTGTAACAAGAAAAGATTTTTCAGTTATGTGAGGAGCAAACGTAAAGGAGGCAATAGGCCCACTGTTGGGTGCGGATGGACAAACTCTAACGGAAGATGCAGAGAAAGCAGAAAGGCTTAGTGCCTATTTTACATCTGTTTTTTCCCACATGTCAAAGTGTTTAGGCACATCTAGAGATGGCCATAGCCAAAGGATAGTGTCTGGGTGGCAGGTTAACATGGATAGAGAGGTTGTCGAGAGGCATTTAGCTGCACTGGATGAGTTCAAATCCCCTGGTCCGGATGAAATGCACCCGAGAGTGCTCAAAGAACTTTCCAGAGAACTTGCACAGCCCTTGTCCATCATCTTCGGAACCTCTTTAAGGACTGGAGATGTCCCGGAGGACTGGAAGAGAGCAAATGTTATTCCGATCTTCAAAAAAGGGAGGAAGGATGACCCGGGAAACTACAGACCAGTGAGTCTGACCTCTGTTGTGGGGAAGATAATGGAGCAGATATTAAAGGGAGCGATCTGCAAACATCTGGAGGACAATTTGGTGATCCAAGGAAGTCAGCATGGATTTGTCTCCAACAGGTCCTGCCAGACCAACTTGGTTTCCTTTTTTGACCAAGTAACAGGTTTGCTGGATCAGGGAAATTCGGTTGATGTCATTTACTTGGATTTTAGTAAAGCTTTTGACAAGGTTCCCCATGATGTTCTGAAGGATAAATTGAAGGACTGCAATCTGGATTTTCAGATAGTCAGGTGGATAGGGAATTGGTTAGAGAACCGCACTCAAAGAGTTGTTGTCAATGGTGTTTCATCAGACTGGAGAGAGGTGAGTAGCGGGGTACCTCAGGGCTCGGTGCTTGGCCCGGTACTTTTTAACATATTTATTAATGATCTAGATGAGGGGATGGAGGGACTACTCATCAAGTTTGCAGATGACACCAAATTGGGAGGACTGGCAAATACTCCGGAAGATAGAGACAGAGTTCAACGAGATCTGAACACAATGGAAAAATGGGCAAATGAGAACAAGATGCAATTTAATAAAGATAAGTGTAAAGTTCTGCATCTGGGTCAGAAAAATGAAAAGCATGCCTACTAGATGGGGGATACGCTTCTAGGTAACACTGTGTGTGGCGAATGCCATTTTGGGCTGTATCAACGGGGGCATCACATCAAAATCACAAGATGTGATAGTGCCATTGTATACGGCACTGGTCAGACCACACCTGGAGTACTGTGTGCAGTTCTGGAGGCCTCACTTCAAGAAGGACGTAGTTAAAATTGAAAAGGTACAGAGGAGAGCGACGAGGATGATCTGGGGCCAAGGGACCAAACCCTATGAAGATAGGTTGAGGGACTTTGGAATGTTCAGCATGGAGAAAAGGAGGTTGAGAGGGGACATGATAGCCCTCTTTAAGTATTTGAAAGGTTGTCACTTGGAGGAGGGCAGGATGCTGTTTCCGTTGGCTGCAGAGGAAAGGACACGCAGTAATGGGTTTAAACTTCAAGTACAACGATATAGGCTAGATATCAGGAAAAACATTTTCACAGTCAGAGAAGTTCAGCAGTGGAATAGGCTGCCTAAGGAGGTGGTGAGCTCCCCCTCACTGGCAGTCTTCAAGCAAAGGTTGGATACACACTTTTCTTGGATGCTTTAGGATGCTTTGGGCTGATCCTGCGTTGAGCAGGGGGTTGGACTAGATGGCCTGTATGGCTCCTTCCAACTCTATGATTCTATGATTCTATGATAATTGCCTTCCTATGGATTGTACACAGCAAAGTTTATTACTCTCTCTCTGTTTCTCTCTCTCTGTTAATGGAGCTGGAGATCTGTCTTTAAATTTGGTTTATGCTTCAGAATTCTTTCATGCCATAACTCACTATAAATCACTTGAAGTGTTCCGCAATAAATATATTTTATGAATGGAAATGTGAGGTGAAATGCAAAAGATGAATCTGACCTTTGGCACTCTGAATCCGCCTGCCCTTCCTTTCTGGAGTCTAATTGCCTGAGAAATGGACCCCAAAGTCCTCTGGAGCCTTAAGTCCCACAAACATAGGACAAATATTTCCATTCAATTTCATTTTATTCATATTTATTTTATTTTTTTTAATTTTAATTTCTAGACTGCTGCTCCCAGGAAACTTTCTTGCAGCGGTTTACAGCAGGTATATAAAACATCGCACATAAAATCTTACAACAATAAAATCCCCAAATTTTGCCCCAATAAAATAAACATGACAATAGAATACAATTTCATGCAAAAATAATGTTGCATTGCTATTTCATTAGGTGTAACTGTTGTTTGCGTTAACTTGGAAACTATTTGGGGGGGGGGAATTTTCCCCCTGGAAAAGAGCTGTCAAATATTTTGAAAAATATCCACCTTGGCTTCTGTCTATGTTTTTCATGGTATGAAAAGTGCACTTAAAGGTGAAATCTCCTCAGTCATGCTTTCCAGGTCATCTGCAACTGGAGATCAGACTCCAGGGGCCTCTGGAGCAATCAGCCCTGACGAAAGAATAACTGCAAGATGAATCTTGTTCTGGAACTTTAGCCAAGAGAGGAGCGCCAGTTGGCCTGTCCTTGCTCTTAAAACATCTTTTCCTCAATCTTTTTCTTTTAAAACGTTTGGAATAGCTATCTCTACGCTCCAGTGATTCAGTTGTGTTTGTGGATCTGCCAAAGAGTGAGCTTGAGGTCCTCAGCAGGATCCAAGCAGACATGGAATTGACCAATGCATCACCTGCCAGATCCCCTAGGTTTAAGCCTCGAACTAACCAATCGCACACACTGGTGGGAAGATCCATTGTCTGCTGTATGTATAAATGTTGGGGTTTTGTGGGCTCGTTTTAGTCTTCTTCTTAGGAGCTCTAGCAACCTGTGCTCATGCTGAGATCATAATAAAAAGACTTGGTCATATGCCCAGTGTCCTAGTTTCCTTCAAACCTACGGATCTAACGCTGGCAATGAGGCTCGGATCATGATGCTAGGTACAGAATCCTGGTAAGCGATCATTTTCTGAAATCACTGGTATGGGCCCTGCTGCCAGGGAGGGACAAACCACCAGCTGAAATCGTCTCCTGTTCAGTGCCTGACCTCCAGGGAAGGGACCATCCACCCCACTGAACGTGCTGCCTGGTGAACACTCAGCAGTCATGGAAGCTATTGCTACTTTGGGCCCTTTGATCTGGGCGCTCCTGCCAGATGACAATCCTATGAGAGACGCATCCGCCATTACCTTGTGACCAATGGCATCACGGATGTTCCTGAAACTCTGTGGCCCAGCCACCTGTAACTTCACCCAAGATTTGCTCATGCTGGATGCCGTGGACATGGACGAGATCCTTTGGCGCATGAGGGAGCACTTCAGTCCTCAGCCCGTAGAAATAGCCAGCTGCCATGCATTCTACCAACGCATCCAGCAGGAAGGCAAGACCATCACTGTCTTCACTGCCCCCCTCCAGGACAGGTCTCGTGACTGACAATTCATGAACCTGGAGGAGATGCTGCAAGACCGCCTGCTCTGCGGACTCTGAGACAAGCCTGTGCAGTGTCATCTTTCTGCCATCTTCAAGAATGCCTCATTGCTACCAGGACCGCTGCTCACAGCCGTTTGTCACGATGCCCTACTGCCTTGTTCCCGAGCACCACACTCCAGAGCCACTGTCCCATGTTGCAACACGCTGTGTAGGGCCTGCAACAGGACGGGGTGCATGGCCTGAGCATGCCATTCCAAACAATGCCCGGCCTCAGCCTGACAAGGACAAGCATTCAAGCTAGATGGGAGAGACACTAGGGAGCATGGTGTGTGAATGAGACCTTGGGGCACTTGTGGACTGGTAGCTAAATATGAGCAGACAGTTTGACATGGCGGTAAAGAAGGCAAAGGCAGTCTTGGGCTGTCTCAACAGAGGCATCGTATGTAAACCTCAAGATGCCATAGTCCCGCTTTATGCTGCATTGGTCAGTCCCCACCTGGAGCAATATGGGCAATTTGGGAGGCCTCAGTTCTGGGGCTTGGGGACAAAGCTCTCTGAGGAAAGGCTGAGGGACTTAGAAATGTTCAGCTTGAAGAAGAGGTATATTTTTAGCCTCTCCTCTGTTTTTATGTTATGGGAAAAATTGTGCTTGTCTTGTTCGTTCGTTTGTTCATTCATATACTGCCCTCCCCGAAGAATGAGAGTGGTTTACATGAAACAGGAATGATACAGATCACTCAGTTTGTAATAATGTGGTGATAACAATAACAACAACAATAACAACAATATAGTGATAATGATAAACAACATTGTAAAATGGTAGAATACTGCGGAGAACATTAATCAACCTGTACGGAAGGCCCAGTGGGTTGGGCGGATCTGTAGTGATTGTCGTTGGAGAGAGGCTTGGGGGCCAATTGGAAGGGATGGTTCAGGTCGACCTCAACCAAATGCATGCCAGAGGAGCTCCCTTTTGCTTGCCCTGTGCAACTATTTTTCACAGAGTAGTTCAGCAGTGGAATAGGCTGCCTAAGGAGGTGGTGAGCTCCCCCTCACTGGCAGTCTTCAAGCAAAGGTTGGATACACACTTTTCTTGGATGCTTTAGGATGCTTAGGGCTGATCCTGCGTTGAGCAGGGGGTTGGACTAGATGGCCTGTATGGCCCCTTCCAACTCTATGATTCTATGATTCTGTAACATCCGGTGCCAGCTGGACCGGGGCAGGTTGGCCATCGTCGTACTTTTAGAACTGTCAGCTCTGTTTAACGTGGACGACTGTGAGTTGTTGGCCCACTGCCTCACCGGAGCTGGGATTAGGGGGACTGTGCTACAATGGCTGGTCTTCTTTCTCCGGAACCAGTCGCAGAGGGTTGCTGTGGGGGATGAGCTATCGGACCCTGTGGGGCTCCCTTGTGGAGTTCTGCAGTGGGCGGTTCTCTCCCCCACATCTACATGCGCCCTCTAGCCCAGCTGGTCTGGAGTTATGGGCTGAGTTGTCACCAATATGCGGATGACACCCATCTCCTGATGGATGGATGGCCGGACTCCCCCCCCCCCCGAAACATTTGCCAGATGTTTGGAAGCACTGCCTGAAGCTCGACCCCTCCAAGATAGAGGTCCTGTGGTTGGGGAGACAAGGGTGGGACCAGGAAGCGCACCTGCCATTCCTGGATGAGGTGCAATTTACACCTGCACCAACTGCCAGGAACTTGGGCGTGATCCTGCAGTCCTCCCTTTTCATGGAGGCTCAGGTCACAAAGATAGCCCAAACAGCGTTTTTTCATTTGTGCCGTGTGACTACTAGCACCCTACCTGTCCTTGGAACATCTGGCCACAGTGATCCATGCAACAGTCCCTTCCAGGTTATATTGTAACTTGCTCAATGCGGGCGTACCCTTGGCTTTGACCCGGAAATTACAGCTGGAACACAATGTGGCTGCGAAGGTCCTCACTGGTTCATCTTAGGGGGCCCACATCCAGCTGGTGTTACATCATCTGCACTAGTTACCAGTCTGCTTCCGGATCAAGTTTAAGGTATTGGTTTTAACCTTTAAGGCTATACATGGCTTGGGCCCTGCGTATCTGCAGGACCACTTGTCTGCCTATGCCCCCAGCAGGGCACTCCACTCTGTGGGTATGAATCTGCTGGTGGTCCCGGGACATTCGCCTGGCCTTGGCCAGGGGCAGGGCTTTTTCGGCCTGGCCCCAGGCTGGTGGAACGAGCTCCCGCATGAGCTAAGTAAGGGCCCTGCTGGAGTTATCAGCTTTCTGCAGGGCCTGCAAGACAGAGCTCTTCCACCAGGTGTATGGTTGAGGCCGGGCTGAGGTCCCGGAATTACCGTCAGGGGATTCCAGTGGCATGAGGAGAGCACTCATTCTGGAGCTCCAGCCTTGGAGGCTGCCCGTGATGATGGCCCAAGTGCCAGGCAGTGAGAGAAGTACGGCTGCTTCTGATTGGATCTTGCCCTGTAAGAGTCAGCAGAGACAAGTGGGGCAGGTGGGCCATCAGAGTAGCTCCGCCTCTAGCAGGAAGGACCCGTGTCTCCCTCCACCTGCATCTCCTGGAAGGCAGTCGAGACGGTGCACAGCTGCTGGGCAGAGCATATTTGTGCTCGCTCTGCCTTTCTTCCCCACCCTGTGGATTAGCCTCTTGGTGGCAGGGGGATTAACAGGGAGGTTACTTGGGTTTAAATATTTGTAGGATGTGTCAGTTTTCTGGGTGGGTGTGAGTGGGGGAGTGGTGACATCATAAGCTGCTTTGAGCAGCTCATATTGAGTGGGGGAAAGTGGCTTAAAAGTGCCTAAATAACAACACGGAGCCTGTTTTCTGCCCACTTGGGTTTTCATGTGGAGTCTCTTTCTGGAAAAGATTTGTATGCCACCTTTCTGCCCAGGGAGGGTTCTTGAGGCGCTGAAAGACAGTGAATCCGGCTTTAAAAGCAGTGATTAAAAACAGACAATTAGGAGGGTCATAAGGGAATGCCAAATGCTTGAGGCTGTTCCTGCACTGAGCAGGGGGCTGGATTAGATGGCCTGTGTGGCCCCTTCCCACTTTAGGATTCTAGTAGTCTAGTTCAGCGGTGGAGTGGGCAGCCTCACTGGCCGTCTTCAAGCAGCGGCTGGACAGATCCTTCTCCTGGATGCTTGAGGCTGATCCTGCACTGAGCAGGGGGTGGGACTAGATGGCCTGCATGGCCCCTTCCCACTCTAGGATTCTAGGAGTCTAGTTCAGCAGTGGAAGGGGCTGCCTAAGGAGGTCGGGAGCTCCCCCTTACTGCCCGTCTTCAAGCAGCGGCCGAACAGATACCTATCCTGGACTCATTCTGCAGTTTCAATGTGCTCTGGCAGCTGGATTTTGATGTGCGGAAGAGGAAAATCTACTTCTGAGTGCATTGAAAGTGCATTATCTATTGTGTGCAGAATAGGCCCTGGATGCTCTAGGCTGATCCTGCACTGAGCAGGGGGTGGGACTAGATGGCTTGTATGGCCCCTTCCCACTCTAGGATTCTATGAAGGAGAAAAACTTTTACATGTTGGCAGACAACAGCGATAGAGGAGGGAGACGAATCTCCCTTGGGAGGGAATTCGAGTTTTGGTGTCCCGACTGAGAAGGCGATTGGACTATATATCTCTTTGTTTCCAACTCCAGGTACTCAATGAAGCCGTGGGTGCTCTGATGTATCACACCATCACTCTGACCCGTGAAGATCTGGAAAAGTTTAAAGCACTTCGAATAATTGTCCGGATTGGAAGTGGTTTTGATAATATTGATATCAAATCTGCTGGAGATCTAGGTATTACATTCACTTGTCTTTATGCCTTTTTGTATAGAAATGTGTAACCGGGTGTTCTCAAAACGAAATTATCTTACTTAATCCGTAAAATTCTGTGTCAGTTGGCATGTTGGGCAGCTTATATTTAACAATTTTGGTTTCTCTGTTTTTGGTTGATCTCCCATCCACCTAGAGACCTGCTCAGAATCCGACTAAGCCTGATCCAGAATTATGCTGTGCACATAATTCTGTTGTTGATATGTTTTAACTGAGTTTTTATGTATAGGCTTGAAGCGAGAAGGGTATTTTAAACAAAAAATACAGAACTTTGCATCAGTATAATTTTGCCATCTTGTGGTAGATTATAAATATTTTATTTATATGTCTTTATGCCTTAAGCAGAAAACAAGAAATATGAAATATGTTTCAGCTGGCAATATCTATTATTAAATTACTTTGAAAAAACCTTCTTTCCATTGGGCAGCTGCTTTCTCTTCCCATCATTTGCTAGATCCTCACACCAATCTTTCTGGGAGATTAAGTTGTCTGAAAATCCCTGGCCAAAACTCACGCAGTGGGGCTTTGTCCAACACTCATAGAATTATAGAATTGGAAGGGACACTCAGGGTCATCTAGTCCAACCACCTGCAAAATTCACCATTACAAATGGAAAACAGCTTTGAACACACACACACACACACACACACACCGGGAGAATTCAAGTACCTTGCTATGCTGTTTGGATTTAGTGGTGCACAGGGTTTTTGTTTATAGAGCTCTAGAATCCAGCCTCGCCTGGAGGAAATTCACCTACCATCCCACAACAACGATCACCCATTCCCTGGGTGTGCAAGGAAAGGCCATGAGAGACAAACCCTGGCACATCCCTTCCTGCCTCCCACTCACCATCTGCCTAAGTTCACCAAATCAGCCTCTCCGTCAGATGGCTGTCCAGCCTCTGCTTAAAAACTTCCAAAGAAGGAGAACCCACCACCGCCTGAGGAAGCCTGTTCCACTGAAGATGTTTATCCAAGAATTATTTGTAATTGATTTCAATCCATTGGCTCTGGGCTGACCCTGTGGTGCAACAGAAAACAACTCTGCTCCATCCTCTACTGCAGTGGTCCCAAACCTTTTTATCACCAGGGACCAGTCAATGCTTGACAATTTTACTGAGGCTCGGGGTGGGGGTAGTCTTTTGCTGAGGGATGTCACCACCACCTGAGCCCCTGCTCTGCTTGCTTTCCCGCCAGCCCCACTGACTTCCCACCACCCATTGGAGCCGCTGCCAGCAGCTGCTGCACAGTGCCCCACTGAGGGGGAGCCCAAAGGTGAGCCAGTGGCAGAGTGGCAGAGCAGCCCCCAAGGCAGCAGCCGGGGAGGAGGACGAGGAGGAGCCACGGCCCTGTACCATTGCTCTACAGGGCAGCCTTTTAAACACTTGAAGATGGATATCAGATCCCTTCTCAATCGCCTTCTCTCCAAACTAAACACACCAAGCTCCCCCAGCCTTTCCTCATATGTCTTGGTCTCCAACCCTTCACCATTTTCATTGCCCTCCTCTGGACACGCTCCAGTTTCTCTGCATCTTTGTTCAGAGCACAGTAAAGCTGTAATATTACTCCGCCTGAGCTGGACACTTCTTTTAATACAGCCCCAAATCCCATTTTCTTTTTAGCTACTGAGTCACAGTGCTGACGCATGTTCAGTATATGGTCTAGTAAAACCCCCAGATCCTTTTAACACGTATTACTGCCGGGACAAGTCTCACTCATCCTATAGTGATGCGTATAATATTTCCTATCTAAACAAAGAACTTTACATTCATCGCTAATGAAATATATCTTATTCATTTCAGCCTAGTTTTCTAGCCTGTCAAGGTCATCTAGTATATTGATTCTGTCTTCTGGTATGTTTGCTACTCCTCCCAGTTTAGTGTCATCTGCAAATTTAATAAGAACCCCCTCTATTCCTTCATCTGTTGTTATGTGCGAAGTCGTGTCCGACCCATCGCGGCCTCATGGACAATGATCCTCCAGGCCTTCCTGTCCTCTACCATTCCCCGGAGTCCATTTAAGTTTGCACCTACTGCTTCAGTGACTCCATCCAGCCACCTCATTCTCTGTCGTCCCCTTCTTCTTTTGCCCTCAATTGCTCCCAGCATTAGGCTCTTCTCCAGGGAGTCCCTCCTTCTCATGAGGTGGCCAAAGTATTTGAGTTTCATCTTCAGGATCTGGCCTACTAAGGAGCAGTCAGGGCTGATCTCCTCTAGGACTGACCGGTTTGTTCGCCTTGCAGTCCAAGGGACTCGCAAGAGTCTTCTCCAGCACCAGAGTTCAAAAGCCTCAATTCTTTGACGCTCGGCCTTCCTTATGGTACAACTTTCGCAGCCATACATTGCAACTGGGAATACCATAGCCTTGACTAAACGCACTTTTGTTGGCAGGGTGATGTCCCTGCTTTTTAGGATGCTGTCTAGTTTTGCCATAGCTTTCCTCCCCAGGAGCAAGCGTCTTTTAATTTCTTTGCTGCAGTCCCCATCTGCAGTGATCTTGGAGCCCAGGAAAATAAAATCTGTCACTATCTCCATTTCTTCCCCATCTATTTGCCAGGAATTGAGAGGGCCGGATGCCATGATCTTTGTTTTCTTGATGTTGAATTCCTTCATCTAACTAGTTTATAAATATGTTGAACAACACATGGCCCAGGATAGATCCCTGAGGCATTCCACTCATCACTCCAAGAAGACGATGAATGATTTACAAGTACCCTTTGGGTGCAGTCTGTCAACCAGTTCTCAATTCACCTCGCAGTAATAGGATCCATACCTCATTTTACCAACTTATCAATAAGAATATAATGTAGAGCCTTATCAAAAGCCTTACTAAAATCAAGGTAAACTATGACCAAAGCATTCCCCTGATCTAGCAAGGTAGTAACATTCTCAAAAAGAGAGAAGGTTATTCTGACATGACTTGTTCTTGAGAAAGCCATGCTGACTCTCAGTAATTATTGTCATCCCTTCTAGCTGCTCAAGGACTGATTGTTTGATGGGTTGTTCCAAAATTTGACCAGCTATAGATGTCAAGCTGACAGGTTGGTAGTCACCCAAATTTTCCTTTTCCCCTTTATTGTAGTTGGGGACAACATTTGCCTGCCTCCAACTTCTGGCACTTCACCTGTTCTCAAAGAATTGTCAAAAATAATGGACAAAGGCTCAGAAATTACATCTGCAAGTTCTTTTATTTGGGGATGCAATTCATCTGGCCCAGAGGATTTGGCTTTGTTTAAAGAAACTAGGCATTTAGGGACTATCCCTACAGTGATCCTAGGCCACAATTCCCATCCCTCATCACATGAAATAATTTTGCCACATTGAGCACGATTCCCCTCACAAGAAAAAACTGAGCAGGAATTGAGCAGTCCAGCCTTCTCTTCATGACCTGTTACAATGTCACTTTCTGTTCCCCACAATGGTCATACCACATCCGTATTCTTTTTATTACTTTGAATATAACTAAAAAACCCTTTTTTGTTTTTGCTATGCTATGTTCATATAAGGTTTAGTTTTTCTAACACTCTCTCTACGTGCATTGGTTATTTGTTTTTATTCCTCCTTGGTTATAAGGTACTCCTTCCATTCCCTAAATTAGTGGTCCCCAACCTTTCTCAGGTCAGGGACCATCTCCGGAGTGAGGGAAGAACCGACGGCCTGGTGCTGCAAAAACGTGCACACGCAATTGCCGCGCATGCATGTTTTCGCCACCAGGTGGCGCTAACGAACATGTGAAGCAACTGCGCATG
Source organism: Paroedura picta (assembly GCF_049243985.1). NCBI lineage: Eukaryota > Metazoa > Chordata > Lepidosauria > Squamata > Gekkonidae > Paroedura > Paroedura picta. Next base: position 122,248,275 of record NC_135374.1, on the reverse strand, counting down.
CGCGTTTTCGCCACTAGGGGGCTCTAACGCACATGCACGGCAACATGTTCTGGGGCATTCTGAGGAGGGACCCATATCTTCCATGGCCTGGCCTCACCCAAATGCCTGATGAAGCAGCTGTCTTGCAGGCTCTGTGGAACTGTGATAGCTCCATTAGTGTTCTCATGTCTTCAGGGAGCTCATTCCACCAGGTTGAGGGCAGGACCAAAAAAGCCCTGGCCCTGTTCAATGCCATATGTGCCTTTCACAGGCCAAGGACCACCAACCATTTCAAACCGGCAGAGTGAAGAGCCCTGTGGGGGACATAAGGAATTAGGCAGTCCCTCGGATATGTGGGGCCCAGACCACAGATGGCCTTGAAGAACACCCTGAACTTGATCCAAAATGCAATCAGCAACAAATGAAGCTGCCTCAGCACTGGCTGGATGTGGGTCTTCCAAGATGACCTCACAAGGACCCTAGCAGCTGCATTTTGCACCAACTGTAACTTCAGGTCAAGGACAAAGGAAAGCCCTGTTGGGTTTGCTATCCCTCTCAGTTTAGTATCATCTAAAAATTTAATAAGCACCCCTTCTATTCCTTTATCCAAATCATTTATAAAGACATTGAACAACACAGGGCCCAGGACAGATCCCTGAGGCATTCCACCTATCATTCCGCTTCAAGAGGACGAAGAACCATTAACAAGCACCCTTTGGGTGTGATGTGTCAACCAGTTCTTGATTCACCTAACAGTAATAAGATCCATACTACATTTTACCATCTTGTCAACAAGAATATCATGTGGAATCTTATCAAAAGCTTTACTGAAATCGAGATAAGCTATATCCACAGCATTCCCCTGATCCAGCAAGCTAGTAAATGTCTCAAAAATACAGATATTAGTGAGACATTATTTTTTCTTGAGAAAGCTATGCTGACAGCAACAGAATACAGGATGATCTTGATAGGCACGAAAAGTGGGCTAAACTGAATAAAATGAAATTCAATAGGGACAAATATAAAGTTCTGCATTTAGGTAGGAAAAACCAAATACACCAATATAAGATGGGGGAGGCTTGTCTTGGCAGTAGCATGTGTGAAAAGGATCTAGGAGTCTTAGTAGACCATACATTGAACATGAGTCAGCAATGTGACTCAGTGGCTAAAAGGGCAAATGGGATTTTGGGCTGTATCAAACGGAGAATCGCGTCCAGGTCACGGGAGGTGATGGTACCGCTTTACTCTGCTCTGGTTCAGCCTCACTTGGAGTACTGTGTTCGGTTTTGGGCACCCCGGTTGAAGAGGGATGTTGACAAACTGGAACGTGTCCAGAGGAGGGCAACAAAGATGGTGAGGGGCTTGGAGACCAAGATATATAAGGAAAGGTTGGAGGAGCTTGGTCTGTTTAGCCTGGAGAGGAGATGACTGAGAGGGGATCTGATAACTATCTATCTTCAAGTGTTTAAAAGGGTGCCATATGGAGGATGGAGCAGAATCGTTCTCTCTTGACCCAGAGGGACGGACCAGAACGAATGGGATGAAATTAATTCAAAAGAAATTCCATCTAAACATCTGGAAGAAGTTCCTGACAGTCAGAGTGGTTTCTCAGTGGAATAGGCTTCCACGGGAGGTGGTGGGTTCTCCATCTTTGGAAATTTTTAAGCAGAGGCTGGAGAGCCATCTGACGGAGAGGCTGAATCTGTGAAGGCAAAGGGGTGGCAGGTTACAGTAGATGAGCGATAGGGATGTGAGTGTCCTGCATAGTGCAGGGGATTGGACTAGATGACTCATGAGGTCCCTTCCAACTCTATGATTCTATGATGCTATGACTCTTAGTAATCACAGCCATATGCTCTAGCTGCTCAAGAAATGTTCTAACGCCCACTGCTTACAATTGCTGAGATTTCAAAAAAAAAAAAACTAACGAAATTTGTAACTATGTAATTTTGCAGCCGCTGTTAGATTACAAAATCCCCATTCCTTTCTTAGTAGTTATTATGGTAAAATGGAAAATATGTGCAATAACCACACAGCATTTATTATACTGAGATTTAACTTACTCTTTAAAAACAAAATATTGTTGCACTTAGAATCTCCTTGGATTAAGATTAGTGTCCAAGAGGGGGTGGCATAGTTGTTTGGTGTCCTTGGTGACACAACGGAGGCTTTCAGCTTAAATGTCCACTTATATCACCTGATGTAAACATGTTTTCCCCCTCTTGCCCCCTCAATTTTGTAAACACCCAAGCACCCTCTCATCTTCCCCATTTTATCTGCATTCTCTGTAAAACTGGGTTCTCCCGCAACTCTTTTTTAAATTTTTTTGGGGGGAATGAAATGTATTTGCAGCAATGTCATAGAATCATAGAATCATAGAGTTGGAAGGGGGGGCCATACAGGCCATCTAGTCCAACCCCCTGCTCAATGCAGGATCATTCCTAAGCATGTCTCTGCTCTGTAATGTGAATTAAATTGTTCACATTGGCAACTGCTGGCAATCCCATCACCCCAGAAAGGCCAGGCTGGGGTCAATGTTTTTAAACCAGGTTTGCATCTCTCCGGGATGAAATGTTTTTGGGATGGAAGGTGCTAGCATTGGGTCGGGCTCCTTTGCTCTGCCTTGCCCCTGTATGAGGCTTTCTCTGTCTGGGCCAATAAAGGTGCAAACAAATGATCTTTTGTGCTTCAGCTACTGTGCTTTACACAAGATTGATGGAGCTACTTTTGAGTAAAGAAGGCAGAATGAATGAGGCTGCTGAAATGCTTGAACGCTTCAATGGAGTGCCCAAAAAGATGCACTTCCTCCCGGAACTGACAGCACTCCCGTGGGGGTCTGGATGGATTGCGCTGCTGGAGCGGTCATCAGAAGGAGCTTGACAGGAACGAAAGGCAGCTGCTGTCTGAGTCATCCCAAAGCCAAGTTGCCCAACAGCACTCAGGGCACACAACAGAAGATTTCTTAAAGAAACGAACATGAAGTATTTCTGCCCACTCCTCCACTCTGCAAAGTCATGCACTGGATGCGAGGGATTGCTTTCCTTTCTCTCCCCAAAGGCCTCCAGAAACTACTTCTGGATCGCTACAATGAAGTCTGAGTCCAGCAGGGGCCCCTTTAAGGTCAACTCAATTTTATTCTGGTGGTAAACTTTTGTGCAGAGGCACACTGCATCGGACGCTGCTCCTGCACACGGAAGCTTACCCCACCCTCCTCCCCAATAAAACTCTGCTCAGCCAGGCCTACCTGGCCAGCCGCCCTGAGTTGATCTTCTGAGTCTCTGTATGAGTGAAAGAAACTCAAAAAAAGTTGCATGCATGGTATTTGTTTGTCATTTTTATTTCTTTAAAATAATTCATACAAATGGATACAGTCACAAACATGATTTTAACCCAAAATATTGCTAGCCTACCACATTACCAGGAGGGAATCCATGTAGGCAATGAAATGCTGCTACTCTTCAGTAGTCCTGTGCCTCAGATTCGCTCTCTCTCTCTCTCTCTCTCGCTCTCTCACTCTCTCTGCATCCCACCAATAATATATACTTTTAACTGGTGACAAAAAGTGTGATGCTTATTTATACAAAACTTTTACTTGCACCTCAAAATCTTTTGAAATGTCTTCATTCTGAAATAAGAGGAAATTGTGCCAAAATTAGGAGAAATCATTTTTATTTTATTAAATTATTCTAAAAAATAAGACAAGAAGGTAGAAAAAACAATGCACTGTGTGGCGTAGAAAGAAAAATGGGGGGGGGGGGGATTGTTGTCCTGAGAAGTTCACCAACAGCCTCATTTTTGGGCACGTAATTAACATACAACAACAAAGGATCTCCAATTGGTTTGCCAAATGCCTCCGTTAGGATGTTTTTCTTGTTGACAACTAAGCAAACAAACCCTTGTTAATGTTCTAAAAACTGTACACAGACAAGTACATTCATGATATAATTAACTACTAACTTCTCTGGCTTAACGAAGAGCTCACGGGACACAGAAACAGAGAGTCAGGGCACTGGACAGGGACAGACTACGCTTGAGAAGGAGTTATAATGTTTTCAAATCTTCTTTCTTGCTCTCTTTCTCCCACATTTTCTCTTATTCTGCATATTGGACCAGTTTGTAAAACTTATATGGCCTCCTCCTCCTCCAGTAAGTTCATGGTTTTGCATCTCTTAAAAGTCCACCGGGATTTCCACCCACTTTCCAAAGCTGCAACCACCGACGCTGGGAATGATGCCCTCGTAGGCTACAACTGGTCGTTTGAGTGGTCTCTATCGGCTTCTGGTTTGACTGTCTGGCCTGGGGAAGGGGCGTGAGGAGGATGAGCCACAGCCGGCAGCCCGTGTGACAAAGACATGGCGTTGGGGACGATTCCTTCGACGGCTGCAGGGATGCCAGGCGGAGCCACACTTACCACGCCAGGAGGATACCTACTGAGGGAGGGAAGGAGAGGAGGACAGACATCAGACCGCTGGAGAGCTCCTCTGGAATCATCACTGGCATTCGTATTCATAGAATCATAAAGCTGGAAGGCACCTCCAGGGGCATCTAGTCCAACCCCCTGCACAGTGCAGGAACTCCTTCCAGACCGTCTCACATTCCGGAGAGTGCAGCACCCTGGATGGTCTACGGCCGGTCCCACTCCTCATCCCACCAGCTGCTCCCCAGGGGCCCTCCCTGCTTCCACCTCCGTTTGCCAAAGAGTGCAAGACACGACCAGCTGCTGCACCACTCCTGGCGTTTGCAAAAAGAGACAGGACAGAAGCTCCTTCGGCTCTGCTGGACAGCTGCACTCCTTCTTCCGCTGGCTTTTCTCAGGAGGCGGCTTTCAAGGGCTGCTGGCTCCTTGGGCAAACGTTGCAGACAAGGGCAAACACCCTTCCAATGCCACAGAACTCAGGGACCGGGAAGTGGCAGTGGCAGTGGAAAGTCATCCCCCCCAGAGGGATGCACCTGACACTGCCTTGCCCTGATGCAGCCCAGCAGCCCAGCTAAGTAAGCTCAGGCTGGCAGCAGTTCCCCAGGGCCATTCGCACCACCTGACTGTCCTTCTGACTGCAGGTGCTGAGGACTGAACCTGGGACCTTCTGTGTACAAGGCAGAGGCTGGACCACTGAGCCAAATTAAATGCTGGGGCCCTCTCTATATCTGAGCCAGCTGGGTGTAGTGCTTAGGAACATGGACTTCTAATCTGGCAAGCGGGGTTTGATTCCCCGCTACCCCATGTGCAGCCAGCTGGGTGACCTTGGGCTTGCCACAGCTCTGATAAAACTGTTCTGACTGAGCAGTAATATCAGGGCTCTCTCAGCCTCACCCACCTCACAGGGTGTCTGTTGTGGGGAGAGGAAAGGGAAGGCGAGTACAAGCCTCTTTGAGACTCCTTTGGGTAGAGAAAAGCGGCATCTAAGAACCAACTCTTCTTCAGTAATCTCAGGACTCTCTCAGCCTCACCCACCTCACAGGGTGTCTGTTGTGGGGGAAGGAAAGGGAAGGCAACTGGAAGCCTCTTTGAGATTCCTTCGGGTAGAAAAAAGCAGCATGTAAGAACCAACTCTTCGTCTCCTTCAGTAATCTCAGGGCTCTCTCAGCCCCACTGACCTAAAAGGTGTCTGTTGTGGGGAGAGGAAAGGGAAGGTGAGTGTAAGCTGCTTTGAGACTCCTCCAGGTAGAGAAAAGCAGCATCTAAGAACCAACTCTTCTTCAGGATCCTCTTCCTCTTTGAAAGCATTAGGAAAAAGTTGGACTCCAGTGGCACCTTTAAGCTGAACTATGTTTAATTATTTTAAACTTTGTTTGTCTTAAAGGTGCCACTGGAATCAAACTGTGGTTTACTGATTCAGACCAACATGGCTGCTGCCCATTAAAAACCCCAAATGTTTCCAGCAAACTCTGGGCGGATACCTCTGCTGCTGCTGTGCTCCTACCTGTATGCAGCACCATTGAGCTCTGGATGGACGACACCTGGATCCATGCTGGCCCAGTGTGTAGCTGCAGTCAAGTGTTCCTTGTTGACACAGTTTTTCAGGCTGTCTGGAATACGACCTAGAGGGCAGAAAAATACTGTCAAGGGCTGGACAAACCACTCACACAATGTCCACTCCCCACACATATAAATGTTTGCTGCGAGAAGGGGCAGTTTCTTTTGGCCGGTCCACACTCATAGAATCACAGAACTAGAAAGGGATGCAAGAGTCATCTAGTCCAACCCCCCCCCCTCCACACACACACAGCATGCAGCAACTCACCACTACCTGCCCGCCCACGGTGTCCGCAATTTCATGCCTCCCCCACCAACAAAAATGTCCAGAATCCAACCTGACCTGGAGGAAATTCACCTGCCATCCCACAGTGGCTATCAGCAATTCCCTGGGTATGTAAGGAATCATGGAGTTGGAAGGGTCCTCCTGGGTCATCTAGTCCAACCCCCTGCACTATGCAGGATATCCACAACCCTATTGCTGACAGTATAACCTCCCACCCCCTTGAATCTTCACAAAATCAACCTCTCTGTCAGATGGCTATCCAGCCTCTGTTTTAAAATTCCCAAAGATTTCCACATGAAGGGCCACAAGAGACAAACACTGGCAGTTCCCTTCCTGCCCACCCACTCACCATCTGCCTAAGTTCATAAAATCAACATTTCTGTGAGATGGCTATCTAGTCTCTGATTAAAAACTTCCAGAAAAGGAGAATCCACCACTTCCCAAGGAAGCCTGTTCCAATGAGGAACCACTCTAATTGTCAGGAAAGACTTCTGGATATTTAGCTGAAAATTCTTTGGAATTAATTTCAACTCATTGGTTCTGGTCCAACCCTTTGAAGCAACAGAAAACAACTCTGCTCCATAAGACATCCTTGAGGATAGTTATCAGATCACCACTTAGTCATCTTTTTTGGGGGTTAAACAGATCAAGCTCCCTCAACCTTTCCTCCTATGACTTGGGCTCCAAACTCCTCACCATCTTTGAAGCCCTCCTCTGGACATGCTCCAGTTTCTCTACATCTTTCTTCAGTTGTGGTGCCGAAAACTGAACACAGGACTCCAAGTGAGGTCATACTGGAGGTGAGTAAAGTATAACATCACCTCACGTGATCTGGACACGATACTTCCTCTAATACAGCCCCAAATCCCATTTGCCTTTTTAGCTACTTAGTCACACTGCTGACTTGTGTTTAGTGCCTGGTCTACTAAGACCCCCAGATCCTGTTCACACGTACTACTGCCAAGACAAGTCTCACACATCCTATAGTGATGCATTTGAATTTTCCCACCTAAATGCAGAAATATTTATCATTTTTAAAATTCATTTTATCCCAGTTTTCCAGCCTGTCAAGATCATCCTGTATCCCAGTTTAGTGTCACCTGCATATTTAATAAGCGCCCCCGCTGTTCCTTCATTCCAATTATTTATGAATATTTTGAAGAACACAGGGCCCAGGACAGATCCCTGAGGCAGTCACAGTCTTTGTTCCTTTCCCTCTTCCCCACTCCAGAGTTGGGCTTTATCATCTTCATTGTTCAGAAAAGGCCATCCCAGGGGCAGCTCCTCTGACAGATCCTGGACATGACTCATCTTTTTCCCACACAAGAGACTTTCTATGTTCTCTGATCAACCGTCTGCCAGAGTCGACTGATGACCCATCTCATCTCAAGATTCCATAAAAGATTTTTATTGGATTTGCAGATTGGGTTTACAAATGGCATGATAATTTACAAAGACATTGGAATGTAGATATACAACACGCTAAAAAGCTTTTAGGTCCCTTCCAGCTTTTAGGTCCCACAATTTGACAGGTGTGAACATTACAGACACATCAATACACGGGGGGGTACAGAGGCCCTTGCTGGTTAGGCACACCCTTTTCCCCATGGCTAATGCCTCATCCTTCTCTCACATTCCCGGATGGCCAAGGCTAAGCATATCCCTGTTGGGTGGGATTGGTCGGAGGCTTTCCCTAGCAATTCTCCTGACGGACAAGAGCTGTGGAATAACAGCAGGGACAGCGGTGAGCTGATGCTCCTCTCAAGGGGGCTTACTCAACTCCTGGCTATTCAATCCAGAGTTTCCAACACTAAAGACTGTTCAATATATAGCTACTTTAACCTTAATGTGACTAAGTGGATACGTGATTAAACGTAAGTGACCAGCTGAATAACATCTGAGTTCAACTATACCTTGACTATACGTGTGTAGGTGAATGACAGGTGACTATGATGCAGACTTAATGCAATGATGATATGCTTTATCAAACACTTCCACTAAACCTTGCAAGACCCTAGGACAGCTTACAAGTGTGAAGTGACTTAACCTGTCATAGGAGAACAATATGAAATGTGTTTTATAATGATGACTAGATTTAAAGCCCATTGTACTTGTAAATACAAGGGGCACTAGAAAGGGTGGATGGGAGGAGAGAGTTGTGTGAATGAAGAAGACAGCTCTGCAAGGAGGGAGAAAAGAAAGGAAGAATGCAGAGGGGGTGGAAGGCAGGTGTAGGGCGAGGAGGTGGGCCAGAGGTGGCCGAGTTAAAGAGTGAATGGAGAAGAGAGGGAGGAAGGTAGCAGCAGATGGAGAGGAGCGAGGGCACAAAAGAAAGAGAAAGATTAGGGTTTGAGAGGGCTCCTTGCCCCTGCCCAGCCCTGGCAGTGGCGTGGCCTTCGCCCTGGGGGCCCCCTCCCCCCCCGGCCACAGTGCGGCCTTCCCGCCGGGCCCAAAATCACACCAGGGGCCTCTTAAAGGTAACACCCTCCCAACTGAACCCCCTAAAATGGCAGCCACTCTGGCCCTCCCTGGGGAGAAAGGCGGGGTAGGAATGAAGTAAGGAGGCCAGGCAGCGAGGCACACCTGTGATCGCCCTCCGGATCTCCCGCGCTGCTTCCTCCCGCATCTCAATCGAGGCTTGCTCACTGTACCAGGCGGCGTGTGGGGTGCAGATCAGATTGGGTGCATCCTTCAGAGGCCCCTGGCTAAAACTGAGCAGGAATACAAAAGGTACATGAGGGCTTCGCACAGGCCATACAAGCAAAACATGATCAGAGAACTGCTGGGCTTTCCTTCTGATTGTTCTGTGCCTCTTCAACCCCTGAGACCAGAGGTCTTAAGCAAGGCAGGAAGACCAGCAGAAGCTCCACAGAGCTGGCCAGAGGAAGACTGTGCTGCTACGATGCCAAATAAAAAAGGGGCAGCAGCCAGAGGCCTAGAGTTAAGAGGCATTTATGCCTAACCACTGGGAAAGGTTGATGCAAAGCTTTCAATTGCCCTCAAGACCCTCGAAAACACTGGGACAAGAGGAGAATGACATGGGGAGGCCTGCGGGCCATAAGCTCCCTCCCCCTCCTCCCCTGGGGACAAACCCTTGGGACATCTCAGTGGGGCATTCCGCATTCCCCACTGCTCCTGCTGCCCCAGCAAAGAGGGTGCAGGGGGAGGACATGTTGGCCAAACAGCCCAGGGCAGGAAAAAGATGCCGCACTTCCCTGCCTAGGAAGAAAGGGATCGGCTGTCTCTGCGGGGAGTGGCACATGCCCCCCCCCCCCCCCGGCCTATCCTGACCACTCCTAAGCGCAGCAAAGGCATGGGTGTCCAGACAGACAGCTTGGCAGGCATTCATTGCCACTGTGAATGCGAAGTGCTGGGAAAGACCAGAAAGGCTTTCGGACAGAGATTGTCTCCCTCGGGCTGGATTTATTTATTGATATTGATCTACTGTCCTCCCCGAAGGCTCAGGATGCCCTGGTAGGGGACACAAAGTCCAAGCACCTGAATGGTTCTGACTCGTGCACGTCCAGTGCTGCCCCTCGTATCCGCCCTTCCTTCAGGGCCTGGGCAAGGGCCTTCTCGTCCACTAGCCCTCCCCGAGCGGTGTTGACCAGGAAAGCCCCTTGCCGCATCTGCAGGAGGGAAAAAGACACCGTGACAAGGCTGAAGGCTGAAGGGAAGCATTGTGGTTCCTGGAGGCTGAGGAAGTGGACCGGCAGCCTCTCTGCAAACTGAAAAAGAATCGGGCAAAAAAGAAAGGCATTTTCTTACCATCAACGCTTCACACGCTCAAAAAGAAAGCCAGCCTTTCTTTTTGTATTACACTGAAGTCTGATCCCAACTGAAATACAGGAATTAATTCATTTACAAAAACTGATGCGTCCTCATCCATGAAAAGCTTCAACAACACGCATCCAATACGTCACTACCTCTCCTGGAAGCATTAAAAGAGAATCTGCACAAGGCGACTGTGGTTCTCAAACTGGGGGTTGGGACCCATTTGGGGGTCGAACGACCCTTTCACAGGAGTCGCGGCAGGGCAAGCAGCTGGGGGGGGGAGGGCTCCATTTACACAACAGTCTTGCAGGGTAGATCAAGATAGAGCGTTCATCTGTCTGGAGCAGCGGAAAAGAGCAAGATTGACATGGTGGGACAAGAGGCAGATCTGAACTGAGAAACCCCGGGGGAAAAACAATTTATATGCAATCATGAATCATGGATCTTCATGCCATTGGTCAGTTTCGGTTTAATTTCTGTGAAGGAACCCTTGCCTAATTTTATGGTTGGGGGTCACCACATGAAGAACTGTATTAAAGGGTCATGGCATTAGGAAGGCTGAGAACCACAGGGCTAGTGGGACACCAAGCTTGCTGAATAAATAACAGAAGAAATGAAATAAAATGGGGAATGCTTTTTTCCAGAACCCCAACATTGTTAGCAGCAGTGATAGACTGCACAAGTTTCATGAGGTTAACACAACCTCCCCCCCCTCCCCCCCCCCGATTAACTCAGAGTTGCACCTGACCATAGCAACTGGGGAGTGAGGGAAGAAGCAGAAAAGAGTGTGGCAGGAGAGCACCCTGGGCATGGGGGTGTATCAGGAAGGGCAGGGAAAGGGCACAAAGAGGCAGGAATGGGTGGGGGGGCAAGTAGGACTGGGAGGGGGGTGAGCCAAGGAAACAGAGCTGGAGCAGGAGGGAAGAAAGGCCCCCCTCTGGAGGTCCTTGCAGGTCCCTTCCTGTGGATCCTCCTTCCCAGCCACCATCACACTCCTTGTACTGCAAGCGATAAAGCATAACTGTTACAGAAACTGTTTTCAGTGTTTCTTGCTTAATTTTCTTTGGTATTTGTTGGGAAAATTCAGTTTATACATTCTGTACACAACATCAACTTACTTTCTGAAGGTGCATGTTAAGTGTACTCATCCTTTAAATTATATTAACATTATTTCACAAATGCCCAAGACATTATTCTGAACACTGATTAACTCCACAGACCTTCTGACAGCTTTCACACAAGCTGGGATATTAATGCAATTTAACAATTGTTTCATTTGCATGTGGATTTTCCTGTGTGAAATAGGAAAATCTACTTAGAATCATAGAATGATAAGAGTTGGAAGGGGCCATGCAGGCCATCTAGTCCCACCCCCTGCTCAGTGCAGGATCAGCCTCAAGCATCCAGGAAAAGGATCTGTCCAGCCGCTCCTTGAAGACCGCCAGTGAGGGGGAGCTCCCCACCTCCTTAGGCAGCCCATTCCACTGCTGAACTAGACCCATAGAATCCTAGAGTGGGAAGGGGCCATAGAGGCCATCTAGTCCCACCCCCTGCTAAGTGCAGGATCAGCCTCAAGCATCCAGGAGAAGGATCTATCCAGCAGCTGCTTCAAGACCGCCAGTGAGGGGGAGATCTCCACCTCCTTAGGCAGCCCATTCCACTACTAACCTACTTGGACTGGGAATTTTCCCCCTGATGTATAGCTGGTATCATTTTCCACATAGTTTAACCCATTACTGTGGATCCTACTGTCTGCTGCCAACAGGAACCTTTCCCTGCCCTCCTCCAAGTCACAACCTTTCCAATACAGTCAAAGAAGGAAACCAGGTTGGTCTGGCAGGATCTGTTGTAAAGGATGGCTAAAGTACACTAGAAGTGCATTATGCGTCATGTGTGAAAGCGGCCATTCTGAACTTCTCAAGCCCTGAAAAGGCAGCGATGGACCCACAGAGCTGTGTCTGGTCACCAGGACAGGGCCTCAGAACTGGGTCACCTATTCCTTTGACATATCAGTCTGCAGGATTATAAGGGCAACTTGCTATGATCCTCACAGGTGGGGGAATCATATGCTTTGGGGACAAATTACAAAAATGTCTTTAAATGCCCAGCCCAGTCCATCCAAGTCATTCTCCAAAAATAGTTTATGAGTATTCTCATTGAACACCAGGGGGCTCCAGCCAACCAGCCCATCCATCCATCCATCCATCCATCCATCCATCCATCCATCCATCCATCCATCCATCCATCCATCCAAACTTTCCAGTAATTCTTATGGTGTGGGAGAAATTCTCTAAATTTTTACATAAGTAAGTGAATGAAGAACAACATTCTAACTTGCAGTGGCAAGAAGCAACATTTTTCACTCAACCAATCCACTGACCAAGGCAAACCAGACCCTGGAATTATTCCAGTGGAGGAGCTGTATCTGTCAGTCAAACGGACGGTGCTACTGGATTACAGTGCTCTGTTATGGACCCCCGAGAAAATGTGTGAGAAGCACTTCCATCATCACTGCAGCCCACCCCCCTAAGAACAAACTCTGAGTCTGGGGGCATCTTTAAGTCCATTACGAAGCTGAATTCTGGGTTCAGATGCCCGTGTGCATGCATGCTCAGAATGAAACTCGGTTGGCCCTCTAGGTGCCTGACTGGACTCAAACCTGGTTCTGTTGCTTCAGACCAACACGACTACCCACCTGAGCCCACTCGAGTAGGCAGGCAGACGTACCTGTTTAATGGTGAAGTCATTAATAAGGTGATGGTTGTGTTCATTCAGGCTGCAGTGGAGGGTCACACAGTCACTGTGGAACAGCAAGTCCTGCAGGGTGCTCACTCGCTGGAGCCCAAGGGCACGCTCGATGCCATCTGAGAGGTACGGGTCATAGAAAATGACACTGAAGCCAAAAGCTTTTGCCCGCAGTGCAACCGCTTGTCCGACTCGTCCTGGAAAACCACATTTCACGCACAGACACATACAGAGTTAGGCTGGCGTTCAACAAGGCCCTGGGAACACATGACCTCTCTATGCAAGATAGCATCAGCTGAGTTCTAATCCAACACAGGGGACAGGAACAGCCAACAGGGAAACCTCACTGCTGCCAAGAGGCATCATGGCCCCCCACCCAACCCATCCAGCATATCTTGGGAAAGGGGCTCTTGCCTACCTCTGCTTCCTACTGGAGCAGGGGTGGCCAAACAGTGGCCTCTGACCAGGCAGGAGCTCATGGGAATTGTAGTCCATGGACATCTGGACCACCATTTGGCCACCCCTGTAGTAGAGGTACACACCTGTTTTCCTGAGCCAGGAAGGCCACTCCTTGTGTTGGCATCCCCCAGACTTCCCCAAAATCTTGCAGTGACAGGGCAAATTGAAGGGGACCCATTTTCAGAGTCCATTTTCCAGTCTTCCATCAGTGAAAGACTGGCACAGTTTATTCACTGCAAAATGAAGACCGTATGTCTCAATCAACCGACTCATCAAACCTATGCCCGCTCTCCCTTCCACTCCGATAACGTAAGGCTATCCAAATGAAGCAAAACAGCCAGAAAGGGAATGTTTTAGCAAGTGGATAAAATGAAACTCTGGGCCTGACGAGGCTGCAGATCCATGGCAAGGGAATCCACGACGGCCGGCTCTGCTGGCTAAATGAAGGAGACCTCAGGACAGCTGCTGCTGAAGGCTTCCAGCAGGGGAAGACTGCGGCTGGAGGAAGGCTCTACTTTGCACGGGGGGGGGGGGTGGCCAAGGCACACGCCCCTGGCCTGCGGAGCACCTCTACCTCGCCTTCTCCCCGGACTAGGGGTGGCAAAGCACAGGGTTTCCCTTACACCTTTGGCCCAAAGGCTGTCCAGGACACTAGAAAAATGTTTAAAATCAATGATGATTTTTCCGTTTTCCTAGCATCCGCTTGAAGCTATTCTTTCCTTCCCAAGAAGGCAGCAGCATCATTGTGGAGAAGGGGTGAATTGTGGCCAGCCGTGTCCTAAGGACACTGTTTCCTTCCAGGTGGCTTTCCGTCTCAGCCTGCCTGAGGGTGCCGAGGGCCTCCGGGAAGAGTGTGAGAGAAGCAGGAGCCACCGCATCTGCTCCGAGGAACGGTGGGCCAGTCCCCCAGGGTGCAGCAGCAGAATGACCGGAATTCAGGCCTGGAGGGTCAACTGGCCTTCCCTCCCCTCAACATCTATCAGCCCACAGCTAATAGGAAGAAGACATTCCTGGTGGGTCACTGCTGGATTGGGCTGCTCAGTTTTTTCAGTGAGGGTCTCAAAAACCGGGAGGAAGAGTAGCCATGAAAACATGATGGCTGCACCCATTCCTAAGTGATCAGTAAGCATCTCCTTGGAAACCAAGGCCAGGGTGGGCAGGAAGGAATGGGCCAGTGTTTGTCTCCTGTGGCCCTTCCTTGTACAACCAGGGAAATGCTAATTGCCGCTGTGGGATGGTAGGTGAATTTCCTCCAGGCCAGGCTGGATTCTGGAGATTTTTGGTGGGTGGCTGGGGGATCACTTGAGCATGAAATTGAAGTCACTGTGGGTGGGCGGGTAGTTGTGAGTTCCTGCATTGTGCAGAGGGATGGACTACATGACCCTGGAGGTCCCTTCCAACTCTATGATTCTATGACAGGTCCTTTTCCAATCAAAAGATCTACTGACTAGGAGTGTGGAGGATTAGTATGACTAGACAGTCTGTCCTGGCAATGCCTGGAAGAGCCTTTCCCTAAATATTCATACTATGCAGGGGACCAGCTATACCGTTAACTGGAAGAACTGAAATTTGTGTTCTGAGCCGCTTGAACACGGGCCCGTCTTTCCTCCTGCCTAATCTCTAAGATGAAGGCACTGCCAGAAGCTGCCTTGGCAGACTAGCTACCTGGGCTAGGCACAGGAGCGGCAGAACTGCCAGCAACTTCTACTTGGAATGGACGCTAGAGTAAGAACAACCTGCAGTGCCCTAAATGTCTGGCTGCCTACAAGATCTGTTTTGGGCCATACTGTGTCTATGCCACGGAGTCTGCACTGCAGCCCATTCACACCAGTCTCCATTGGGCTAGTCCTAAAAGAAGACGACTCAATCAGGGACCAGCACTGTCCTTAGAATAACCTTGAACTACCTGCTACTTTCGAACAGATATTCAAGGAGCCTTCACAGATAAAAAAGTGTTCACAGCATCCTTTGAATACATCGGTACTCTTAATTGCAACATGTTTCTCTCAGACTGCTCAATAAAAATTCTGACTTGGACTTTGGACAAATTAGCAATCGCCTGGGCTGCAGCCCCTCCCTAGGGGGAGTCTCCTCCTAAAATTCAGTGGAATGGCACCAGAGGTCAGGATGTTGCAAGCCTTGCAGGTGCTCGTTGGATGCACACATCCCCTGAAAATGACTTGCAGGCTTATTTGCATAAGCGGCAGTCATATTATCATCATATCATATACCTGTACATAAAATCATAACTGTGACATGATAACAGTTCAAAAACATACAGAGTTAGACATAGATCCCCTCCTCCTTGTTCGAAGGACGCTCCAAGCACTCTACAGTGACTGGACAATCTATGCAATTCTAATCCAAGCAGGGTGGTCCCCTTCCCACTCTCAAATCAAGTCAAAACCCAACATAACTTTGGATGGCACAATTTTTTTTCATTCCCTTTGTCCTTTGGGATACAAACAGAGATTGTAAATGAAATGTCAGACTGTCAAACGGTTGAAGATACCTTGCCCTAAGATAATATCTCCTCTGCTTAGGGATGTAACTGACAACACTGACCGGGCAAAAAACCAGGCTTCGCCCATGGGAAGGGAAGGCTGCTCTAAGCCAGCCGGTAGCTGAATTCTGCGCAACGGCCCTGAGGCTGAGGCAGCTGCTTGTGGAAGCAAATAAATGGAATCCCCAACTGCAGCATCCTACCTTGTATTCCATTGAATACCAAATAGAAATTCTAGCTTTGTTTTAAAATGTTCTCATACTATATGTTTATATAGTATCTGCATGCTGTATTTAAATAAATCAAACTGCTGAAGATACTAAGCCACAGAGCTTTACTGGAAAGTTTTAGATACACAAAAATGACTCAAAATAAAATCTTCTCATCCAAAAGGAAGAAAAGAGGAAATGCCAGCCATGTTTTTAGGAGACATTTCTAGTTAGTTCAGGAGGAAGAATTAAAATCCATAGGTTCGGAGTATCTTTCCGATACTTCTAAAGATACCCCTCCAGTAAATGCACTAAAGTAAAATTTGCTTGCTCTGCAAAAAAGCAAACAGTAGAACAGTCCCAATCAAAGGCAGGTGTTTCTTCCAGCTGAGCATACCTAGCCCAATAATGCCCAGCGTCTCCCCTCGGATTCTGGCAGCCCCGGAGGCAACTTCCCGGATCTGCTCCACGCTCTGCACTCTTGTGCCTTCGCGCAAGGCCTGGTGCAGCCAAGTTGTTCGTCTGTACAGGTTCAAGATGTGGCACAGGGTAGAATCTGCCGTCTCTTCCACTGAAGCCGCTGGGACGTTACAGACCGCGATCCCTTTTGCAATAAAGCACAAACAGGCAGGTCTCATTACAAACCGTTTCAGACCCACGGGGAGGAATCTGCATGAAAGCCACATATATCTGGGGGTAGTCTCAAACTCAGCACAATGTGCTTCGGATACAGCCAACGATGCAGGGGACTCTTGGTCATCAAGGGAATGCATTGGGGCTAACCTGGTGTCAGCTTCCTCTTTTACACCTAACAAGTACCCTGCCCTTTGCCACATGAAGCCCAACGCCAACATTTTACTTTACAGTATTAATTTATTAAAATAATTTCACCCTGCCCTTTACCTTCTGGCTTGCCGGTCATCCCACTTTAAGAGCCCCTTGAATAAAAAAGTCCTTTAAAGTATCCCAAAAATTCTAATAAACCTGATCAAAAATCATTTTCATAGCACGGATAAGCAATCAACCTCGCGGTTATGGAGGTGAGCACTGGGACCCAATTTAAAGGCATTCACAGAACAATATAAAGAGTGCCTTCTCACAGAATCATCATAGAATAATAAAGTTGGAAGGGACCTCATCTAGTCCAGCGGTCCCCAACCTTTTTGCAGTTGAGGACCATCTCCGGGGGTGGGGGAGAGCTGGCGGCCCAGGCACTGCGCACGAGCAGCATGCCAATGCGCATGCACCATGCATGCACGTTTGCGCCAGCAGGGGGTGCTAATGCATGTGCACGGCAGCTCTGTGCATGGCATTTGCATCTGCCGGCATACCAGCAGCCGCACCTGCCTCTTCCCCCCCTCGCAGCTAGAAGCTAGCCGTGCCGTGGACCGGGGATTGATGACCCCCGAACTAGTCCAACCCCCTGCGCTATGCAGGACACTCACATCCCAATCGCTCCTCCACTGTCACCTGCCACCCCCTTGAGCCTTCACAGAATCAGCCTCTCCATCAGATGGCTCTCCAGCCTCTGTTTAAAAATCTCCAAAGATGGAGAACCCACCACCTCCCGAGTAAGCCTGTTCCACTGAGAAACCGCTCTAACTGTCAGGAACTTCTCCCTGATGTTTAGATGGAATTTCTTTTGAATTAATTTCATCCCATTCGTTCTGGTCTGTCCCTCCAGGGCAAGAGAGAACAATTCTGCTCCATCCTCCATATGGCACCCTTTTAAATACTTGAAGATGGTTATCAGATCCCCTCTCAGTTGTCTCCTCTCCAGGCTAAATAGACCAAGCCCCCCCCCAACCTTTCCTCCTACATCTTGGTCTCCAAACCCTTCACCATCTTTGTTGTCCTCCTCTGGACACGCTCCAGTTTGTCTACATCCCTCTTCAACTGGGGTGCCCAAAACTGAACACAGGACTCCAAGGGAGGCCGAACCAGAGCAGAGTAAAGCAGTACCATCACCTCCCATGATTTCGACACGATATTCTGATATTCTCTCTGCATGAATATTTTATCTCACAAAATGTTTACTTTCTGAGAAGGTCAGCACCACAGCTAAAAATCCTCTATGTGCCCTGAAACCAAATCGGTTCTGGAGTGGCATTTTGGAACACTCCCTATGAATTGGCACGGCCTCCTAACTAGGGATGTGCGCTTCCGCTCGGTCACCTGAGGTGGCGCGTAGGAGGCCAGCATCATTGCGCGGAGATGAGGGGCAGTGGTGACAGCACACCGGCACACCACCAGCTACCATGCTGCCCTTCCTCTCTGCAAAACTGCCCCCCTATGCACCACCTCAGGGTTCAGTGATCGCCAAGCGGCCAGGCTGAGCTGAAGAGCACATCCCTACTCCTAACACTGCAGGTGACAAAGTCGGATTCTGAGCAGGTCTCTAGGTGGATGGGAGATCAACCAAAACAGAGAAACCAAAATTGTTAAATATAAGCTGCCCAACATGCCAACTGACACGGAATTTTACAGATTAAGTAAGATAATTTCGTCTTGAGAACACCCGGTTACACATTTCTATACAAAAAGGCATAAAGACAAGTGAATGTAATACCTAGATCTCCAGCAGATTTGATATCAATATTATCAAAACCACTTCCAATCCGGACAATTATTCGAAGTGCTTTAAACTTTTCCAGATCTTCACGGGTCAGAGTGATGGTGTGATACATCAGAGCACCCACGGCTTCATTGAGTACCTGGAGTCGGAAACAAAGAGATATATAGTCCAATCGCCTTCTCAGTCGGGACACCAAAACTCGAATTCCCTCCCAAGGGAGATTCGTCTCCCTCCTCCATCGCTGTTGTCTGCCAACATGTAAAAGTTTTTCTCCTTCATAGAATCCTAGAGTGGGAAGGGGCCATGGAGGCCATCTAGTCCCACCCCCTGCTCAGTGCAGGATCAGCCTCAAGCATCCAGGGCCTATTCTGCACACAATAGATAATGCACTTTCAATGCACTCAGAAGTAGATTTTCCTCTTCCGCACATCAAAATCCAGCTGCCAGAGCACATTGAAACTGCAGAATGAGTCCAGGATAGGTATCTGTCCAGCAGCTGCTTGAAGACGGGCAGTAAGGGGGAGCTCCCCACCTCCTCAGGCAGCCCATTCCACGGCTGAACTCGACTCACAGAATCCTAGAGTGGGAAGTGGCCATCCAGGCTATCTAGTCCCACCCCCTGCTCAACGCAGGATCAGCCTCAAGCATCCAGGAGAAGGATCTGTCCAGCCGCTGCTTGAAGACGGCCAGTGAGGGGGAGCTCCCCACCTCCTTAGGCAGCCCCTTCCACTGCTGAACTAGACTCCTAGAATCCTAGAGTGGGAAGTGGCCATCCAGGCTATCTAGTCCCACCCCCTGCTCAACGCAGGATCAGCCTCAAGCATCCAGGAGAAGGATCTGTCCAGCCGCTGCTTGAAGACGGCCAGTGAGGGGGAGCTCCCCACCTCCTTAGGCAGCCCCTTCCACTGCTGAACTAGACTCCTAGAATCCTAGAGTGGGAAGTGGCCATCCAGGCTATCTAGTCCCACCCCCTGCTCAACGCAGGATCAGCCTCAAGCATCCAGGAGAAGGATCTCTCCAGCCGCTGCTTGAAGACGGCCAGTGAGGGGGAGCTCCCCACCTCCTTAGACAGCCCATTCCTCTGCTGAACTAGACTCCTAGAATCCTAAAGTGGGAAGGGGCCATGCAGGCCATCTAATCCAGCCCCCTGCTCAGTGCAGGATCAGCCTCAAGCATCCAGGAGAAGGATCTGTCAAGCCGCTGCTTGAAGACGGCCAGTGAGGCTGCCCACTTCACCGCTGAACTAGACTCCTAGAATCCTAAAGTGGGAAGGGGCCACACAGGCCATCTAATCCAGCCCCCTGCTCAGTGCAGGAACAGCCTCAAGCATTTGGCATTCCCTTATGACCCTCCTAATTGTCTGTTTTTAATCACTGCTTTTAAAGCCGGATTCACTGTCTTTCAGCGCCTCAAGAACCCTCCCTGGGCAGAAAGGTGGCATACAAATCTTTTCCAGAAAGAGACTCCACATGAAAACCCAAGTGGGCAGAAAACAGGCTCCATGTTGTTATTTAGGCACTTTTAAGCCACTTTCCCCCACTCAATATGAGCTGCTCAAAGCAGCTTATGATGTCACCACTCCCCCACTCACACCCACCTAGAAAACTGACACATCCTACAAATATTTAAACCCAAGTAACCTCCCTGTTAATCCCCCTGCCACCAAGAGGCTAATCCACAGGGTGGGGAAGAAAGGCAGAGCGAGCACAAATATGCTCTGCCCAGCAGCTGTGCACCGTCTCGACTGCCTTCCAGGAGATGCAGGTGGAGGGAGACACGGGTCCTTCCTGCTAGAGGCGGAGCTACTCTGATGGCCCACCTGCCCCACTTGTCTCTGCTGACTCTTACAGGGCAAGATCCAATCAGAAGCAGCCGTACTTCTCTCACTGCCTGGCACTTGGGCCATCATCACGGGCAGCCTCCAAGGCTGGAGCTCCAGAATGAGTGCTCTCCTCATGCCACTGGAATCCCGACGGTAATTCCGGGACCTCAGCCCGGCCTCAACCATACACCTGGTGGAAGAGCTCTGTCTTGCAGGCCCTGCAGAAAGCTGATAACTCCAGCAGGGCCCTTACTTAGCTCATGCGGGAGCTCGTTCCACCAGCCTGGGGCCAGGCCGAAAAAGCCCTGCCCCTGGCCAAGGCCAGGCGAATGTCCCGGGACCACCA
Organism: Paroedura picta; assembly: GCF_049243985.1. NCBI lineage: Eukaryota > Metazoa > Chordata > Lepidosauria > Squamata > Gekkonidae > Paroedura > Paroedura picta. Next base: position 122,227,603 of record NC_135374.1, on the reverse strand, counting down.
GCAGATTCATACCCACAGAGTGGAGTGCCCTGCTGGGGGCATAGGCAGACAAGCGGTCCTGCAGATACGCAGGGCCCAAGCCATGTATAGCCTTAAAGGTTAAAACCAATACCTTAAACTTGATCCGGAAGCAGACTGGTAACTAGTGCAGATGATGTAACACCAGCTGGATGTGGGCCCTCTAAGATGAACCAGTGAGGACCTTCGCAGCCACATTGTGTTCCAGCTGTAATTTCCGGGTCAAAGCCAAGGGTACGCCCGCATTGAGCAAGTTACAATATAACCTGGAAGGGACTGTTGCATGGATCACTGTGGCCAGATGTTCCAAGGACAGGTAGGGTGCTAGTAGTCACACGGCACAAATGAAAAAACGCTGTTTGGGCTATCTTTGTGACCTGAGCCTCCATGAAAAGGGAGGACTGCAGGATCACGCCCAAGTTCCTGGCAGTTGGTGCAGGTGTAAATTGTACCTCATCCAGGAATGGCAGGTGCGCTTCCTGGTCCCACCCTTGTCTCCCCAACCACAGGACCTCTATCTTGGAGGGGTCGAGCTTCAGGCAGTGCTTCCAAATATCTGGCAAATGTTTCGGGGGGGGGGGGGAGTCCGGCCATCCATCCATCAGGAGATGGGTGTCATCCGCATATTGGTGACAACTCAGCCCATAACTCCAGACCAGCTGGGCTAGAGGGCGCATGTAGATGTGGGGGAGAGAACCGCCCACTGCAGAACTCCACAAGGGAGCCCCACAGGGTCCGATAGCTCATCCCCCACAGCAACCCTCTGCGACTGGTTCCGGAGAAAGAAGACCAGCCATTGTAGCACAGTCCCCCTAATCCCAGCTCCGGCGAGGCAGTGGGCCAACAACTCACAGTCATCCACGTTAAACAGAGCTGACAGTTCTAAAAGTACGACGATGGCCAACCTGCCCCGGTCCAGCTGGCACCGGATGTTACAGAATCATAGAGTTGGAAGGGGCCATACAGGCCATCTAGTCCAACCCCCTGCTCAACGCAGGATCAGCCCTAAGCATCCTAAAGCATCCAAGAAAAGTGTGTATCCAACCTTTGCTTGAAGACTGCCAGTGAGGGGGAGCTCACCACCTCCTTAGGCAGCCTATTCCACCGCTGAACTACTCTGACTGTGAAATTTTTTTTCCTGATATCTGGCCTATATCGTTGTACTTGAAGTTTAAACCCATTACTGCGTGTCCTCTCCTCTGCAGCCAACAGAAACAGCATCCTGCCCTCCTCCAAGTGACAACCTTTCAAATACTTAAAGAGGGCTATCATGTCCCCTCTCAACCTCCTTTTCTCCAGGCTGAACATTCCCAAGTCCCTCAACCTATCTTCATAGGGCTTGGTCCCTTGGCCCCAGATCATCCTCGTCACTCTCCTCTGTACCCTTTCAATTTTATCTACGTCCTTTTTGAAGTGAGGCCTCCAGAACTGCACACAGTACTCCAAGTGTGGTCTGACCAGTGCCGTATACAATGGGACTATGACATCCCGCTCTACCACCTTACCCAAAAACACAAGATGCAAAACTGGTTGGTAGCTGGTGGGGTCCTGTGGAACCAGCGATGGCCTTTTCAGTAGGGGCAAACCACTGCCTCCTTCAGCCCCTCTGGGAGCTCTCCTGATATAAGGGAGAGTGGCATGTCCGAGCGGGTGGGTCTCTCCTGCAGGTCCTCTGTGTCCAGAACAGTGGGGAAGGCACTGGGGAGGCAGCAGAGGGTGGCATCAGGCCAAGTAGGGTTTGTTGGAGGGTGGGAAGTTCTTACCCAATAGCTAGCAGCGATCTGGATGGCAAGGAAAGCAGGTGGGAGTGTCCCATGCCATCGGAGAGCAGCATGGTCTCTGGTGCTCACGGGTGGGGATTGTCCCCCTGAGGGACAATTGGAGGCCCTTGGTAGAGCACGAGAGTCTTGAGTGGCCCCTTTCAGTAAGGGTCCTCTGGAGGCAGCGTTCCAGGCCCTCTAACGGGCCCTTGGGGGGAAGTAAGCCCCTCCTCAAGCCCAATCAGAGGGACAGCATGTAGTTGGAAGCATTATTATGATTTTATGTGATATGGTTATTTTTATACTCATATTCCACCCTTCCCTGATGGCTTCTCTTTTCTACTGCTACGCACAGATTAACACAGTGACCCATCTTTATCTACTGGACTATCAACGTAATTAGATATTAAGTTAATCATCATAACACTGAAAACACTGACTTGTTTAATAAATTATCATTAAACATATATAACAATTTCATTTTATAGCCTGCCCTTCCCGCTTGGCTAATAGCATATTAACTGTTGCCAAAATTATTTACCTTTAAGCACATACAAAAAAGTTCTCAGAAATTTTGTATAGGTCTATGGTATACACACGAATTCCTGCATCTAATGCTGAACTTAATTCCTGTAAAGACTGATAAACCCAAAAACTGGGGACAGGTACCGAAAATGGGTATTTCAGGCAAATGTGAATCCCTCATCCTATAATGGGAGGTTGTTAAAAAAAACCCTTCCAAGCAGGAGCAGTGCATGCACTTGCACTGACAAGATTGATGTACTGTAAAGATGAGGGCCAGAGCCACTGGAATGGTGCCACCAGACAGCCTAGCAGCGATGGCAATAAGTCGTCAACTAAAAACTATCACACGCAAATCATTTTGCCCCCCCCCCCCCACACACACACACAGACTCTACTGGCAATAGAAAGAGAAAAGCATGTCAGTCTCTGAAAAGATGCAGAAGTGGCCTCAGTGTCACAGGGAGGGAGCAAAGCTGATTTTGGAGGGTGAGGGGCCTAAACTGGCTGTGCATCCTGCTTCTGGGGAAGATAGGCAAGAGAGGCTGAGGGGTCACGGTGGCTGCTGACTGGTCTGTCCTGACTTCTGATGGCAATGCCCCTCTAGGAGCACGTGGGATATTAATCTCTTTATCAAGCATGGTGTATGCGGCTGCCAGTCAAGAAAGCTTGAGAGGTGATCTGCCCTTGCCTACCCCCATGACACAAACCTGGTGTTCTCCTTCCAAGGCTCACCCTGCATAGCTTCTGAGATCTGATACGATCAGGCTTGCCTGGCTATCCAGGTTAGCAGGGGAGTAAAGGGGGAAGATGGTTTCTTTCTCCCAGTCTGGAGGCTCAGTAACCTGCCTGTTCAACGTTTTGGGCCTCAGACCTCCCTTCCATCCACTGAACAAGGACTGGACAACCTCTGTCTTTTGGGCTCAAGTGGATCCACCTTATGTTCTGCCGCCCACTTCCAGAAAGCTTGCCAGATATGGTTGTAGATCCATGTTGTCGCTGGCCTACGCTGACACCAGCAATTTCTAAAGAGAATCCCCATTTTTTTTAGCTCCTCCTTTTGAATTCCCATGCCATCAGATGGAACCAATCCAGGTTTGGATGACTTACTGGCCCTGGTGAAGGAGACCCTGCCTGTTCAGCAAATTCATGGCTCTTCACTTTTACCTGCATGAGGTCTAAAAACCACGGGCACTGAGGCCAAAACGAGCGAGTGACTACTGTGCAAAATCCAGACATCTCCTGCTTAACAAGCAGCTGATAAGCGGCACCAGAGGGAATGTCGACAGGGGTTTTGACAGCCAAAGCTAAGTCCTGTGGTCCTCCCCCACCACCCACGGACTGTGGAATATTGACATGAACCTCTGAATCTTTTGACTGTCAATGCCATCAGATTGAGGTACAGCTGCCTGAAGCGTGTCCCAGTGTGATGAAAATGAGGCCTGGACATTACAGTTCCCAAACTGAATAGTGTCCTGTCCAGTGTCGGCGATGAATTCAGCTGCCCATTTAATTTTCAGGGGTGCCATCCTGTGTCACAACTATCTGTATCAGGACTGTTTGTAAGTCATCTGTGCTATTGCCATGGTGAAGTTGGCAATCGCTGCCTCCATGTGAACCATAAGGGAGGCTGTCTTGTGCACTCCCTTTGCAGTTGTCTCATTCTTCCTATTCATGCCGTCCTTGAGGGAACTGCTGCCGTCCTTGAACAGGACCATTCCAGAACGCAGTGTGACTACTGGAGCATCTACCAGGGGGACTTAGAGATCTTCCATCATTTTCCTAGGCAAACAATAAATCTTCTTTGCCAGGGATGTCAGGGTAGATTCCCCCCCAGTATAGGCTATTCCGTCCTCATGTTTTGTAGCTTCGGAGGAACCCTAAAAATCCTTTTGCCAGATCCTCTACCTCCAACAGTTCCAAATCCTCTATGGGTTCAATTGGAACCAGATACTTAATACTCAGGACCTTGCTAAGTAGATGCTGAACATGCTCCATGTGGAACCAACTGGCAGAAGCTTCCTGTGACCTGTCCTTTGCACTGGACCAGTCACCCTCCTGCTTGGCCAAGCTCCAAGAAAGGCTAATAAGGAATCAGTCCTCTACCTTCAACTTCCTGCCAGAAGTTGGCTGTGTGGAAGAGGAGCCAGCCTCAGAGCTTCCCTGCTGCCGGTAAGTTGCCCTGACCTCTTTCAACTTTAAGGAAATGGGATGGGGAGCAAGCTGCCTCCTCGCACAGTCTCTTTGTTTCTCACCTGGAGCCTGGCATCCCTGCACCTCCATGGGACCCAAACAGTCTATTGAAATGGGGGGCTGTGGGAGGCCTAGAAACAGCCCCCCTGCTGACCCTCTGGGACCCAGGGTACCCAAAGGAGTCTCAAAGTGGCTTATAATAGTGTTCCCTTCCTCTCCCCACAACAGACACCCTGTGAGTTGGGTGAGGATGTTTATGGGATGTTTACTGTTATTAGCCATTCCTGCCACACAGCATTCCTCTTTGTTTCCCAACCTGGAGCCTGGCATCCCTGCACCTCCATGGGACCCAAAGCCAGGGCTTTTCTTCAGGACTGACGTCTGTTGCCTGGAAATGACCTGCAAGTCCAGCAAATCCCCAGGTCCCAAACTCTCCCATCCTGTAACCTCTCTGCCACAGAGTTCCCCCTCCCAAGCAAGCCTCTTGCCTACAGGGACCTGGAGATGAGTTGTCACTGAAGAATCCCCCCTCCAAAACAGCCATTTTGATCTCTATAGTTTGCTGATGACCTCCAGTTCCAGGAGATTTCCAGGCCGCACCTGGAGATTGGTGACCCCTGGGTCAGGAATGTCTCTTGAGGTTTGGAGGTGGGGCCTCAAGAGTCCAGGGGTGGGCAGGAGCTTTTGCCACACAGCCAGGCCCCAGCAAGGCCCTAGTGCAGGTCTGCATCATAGGGCCTGTCATTTTTCTGGGTGCAATGGGCTTTGCCTCTGGTAATAATCATGTTTTAGCTCGATGGAAAAAACTGTAGCACCTCATTTCAAAGTATCCTAAAATTTCTCCCCCCCCCCAAAAAAAAGAAGGGGGGGTAATGTGGTTTTCTTCCCCATGGCTTCAAAATTTTTAGACATTTTGCATGTCTCGTTCACTGATTAGCAAATTAAACAGTGCCAGTACCAACAGTGAAAGATATGGGACCTGGCTGCTCACCTTTCTCCATTTTGAGGACTGTCCATTCATTTCTAGTCCGGCCTCCCTGTCATTTAATCAAATTTAATCTCTAACAGGACTAACTCTCTTATCCTTTAGCTGCTCAGCTTATTCAGTAGTCTGGTGAATTACTTTCTCCACACATATATTATCCTCTGGATAACTTTATCTACGGGCCTACTCAAAACACTCAAAACGTTTGGCACAGGCAAAATTCCCTTTTGAAGGAGCCATACTGATTTCTCCTCAGGAGTCTTTGCTCCTCAATGCACTTAAACATTCTCTCTTGATGGAGGGCAGAGCCCACAGCTCATTTGCTGGGGATGCTAAAACTGCTCCTTTAAAGCGGAAAGAGCAAATCATGAGGAATCTGTCATCTGTGGGTGCCACGAATGGCTAGAATTTCTCCAGACTGAGGACTGTTATGGGCTCAGCTTTCCATCACATCACACCATCTAATAACCAGGGGCTGGGCACAAGCAGACAGGGCACAAGCAGACATAATGCAGCCGACCTTGGCTACCACTTAGGATTTGCAACCCTAAAGAAATCCCCAGGTTTGTAGAAAAATCTTATTTTAAACAGAACTAACTACTTTGGGGATCACCTTCTCTCCACAAAAGTAAATGGCATAATTAACTTGTGTGCAGAACATTTTTCAACTTTACCTTTTCATGAATTTCTTGCGTGGACTGTGCGTCACAAAATGCAACTGTGGCAACGTCCTTCAAGATTGGCATTTCTACGGTACAGTCCCTGCCATCCAGCAGGGCTACCAGAGGGCGTGGGTGCATAGGCCCATTCATGATTGGTGGTCGAATGCCTAAAATAAAGAAAAGGGGGGGGGGACTTTTACATACACAAGACATAATATTGCAAAGTAACATGGTGAGAAAGACAGAGCCTACGGTTGATGCCCACCGAACACCCAAGATGCTGCCCTCCCTGCAAACCCTCCATCAGGGATGGGGAGACAAATGCCTAGCACCGAAGGCAAACACTTCCACTGACACTCCCTTCTTCCTCTCACTCCAGGAAAGCCCTCGGCTCCAAGTGGATATGAATGACCCCAGAATGTAGACGATTAAAGACCTTTATAGCTATAGTAATAATAACTTTAATAACTGAAACAGTTTTTATGATTGTCACCTTATTTATGTATGTTGTAAACCACCCTGAGACAACAAGGGAAGGGTGGTATAAACATTTAATAAATAAATAAAATTTCCAGTAGGAAGAAATGGTGGTGTTATTTTGAAAAGCCTCAAGTGGAATAAGTATGCTGCGGCTTGTTAGGAGGAACTGGTCCATAATCCAGGGCAGCAGAAAGAAGAAAACGGAGAGCCGTGGAACTTGGCCTCACAGAGAACATTTTCCCCACAGCAGGCTTGCCCAAGGTCACCTGGAGGGTACGGAAGGCCCTCGTGACCCCAAACAGAAGCTGCTCCGAGTCACAAATGACAACATCTGGCAACCACAGGTGGTGAGCAGAGGAAACCATTGCAGGGCGAAAACTGCTGAGGACTTACTTGTGGGACTCTTAGAAAGGAGCGCTTCTGTCTTGGAAATGAGATTTTCAACGTTATTTATTGGAACAAGGGCAGGAGGCAGGTTACAGCCCCTGCTGAAGGCAGGGACCGGCCACCTCTGTTCCCTTGCGTCTCGCTTTTAAGCAGCTCCTCAGCTGCAGCTACCAGCAACCAGCTGCTGTAAATGGGAAAGGCAGGGAGGTGGGTGGGGTGGGTGGCTCACCCATGAGTTTTTCTGTGGCTTTTTGGCCAGCCTGCCTCACATTCCAGCACCACTCTTTATCCTCCACCTCCCCCCCATCCTGTGCCATTCTCTCTTATGTTCTTATGACACATCCTTCTCAACACCATCTCCCCCTTTGCCTTCCACCTAGTTTTAGGTTTTTCACCTCTCCTCTGCCTTTGACACCCAGCTTCTGCAACAGCCTCTTTGAAGAGGCTACATGGACAAAATACTTCCCAGGGTCTTGCTCCGAGTCCAGGACCTCCTCAGTTCAAGGGCTCGGCTCTGAGGCAAGCAGTGAACATGTGCAGAATGTGTCTCTCAGCACCACGGAAGAGGGTTTGAGTGCTGCTACCATGAGCTCAACAGGCAGCGCTTGGAAGGGGCTGGTGGGGAAGGAAGAGGAGCTACTACCAAAGGCGTCTCAAAGCAGCTCACAATCTTCTTCCCGCAACAGATACCCCGTGAGGTAGGTGGGCTGAGAGAGCTCCGAGACAAAGAGCTGTGCCTGGCCCAAGGTCACCCAGCTGGCTGCATGTGGAGGAAGGGGGTAGAAATCAAACCCGATTCTCCAGATGAGAGCCTGCTGCTGATCTTATCTATGCACCAGGCTGGCTCTGCTACAAAAGCGTAAAACCGGAGAGAGGGGCTGGGGCCCTCCCCTGAGAGGGGCTGGGGCCCTCCCCTGCCTGGCACATCCCAGTCTTCTCCCATCATGTTTCACACACCTTTTTTACCCTAAATAAACACCTAATCCAGTCCTCAGTCTAAGCCATTCTGGCAACATTTATCAGTTGCAAGCCTACCACAAAGGCTGTGTACGTTACAGCCTTTGCAAGGGTACAAAAATGTATAAACAAGGTTCAGCACCACGAGATGTTTAGTGATGCATTTATTTTGAAACACCATTTCTGGGAGGAAATAAAGGCATTCAGAACTTTTCCCTCTTTCCCTCCACAGTACCCTCCCCCACCTCAGGAGCAGGCATCCCGCGGGAAAGGCCAAAGCTGACTTCCCTGAGCAGCTTCATGGGGACTCTTTCCCAGAAAGCTGCCCCGACTTTAAGAGAGGGCTTTTCAGGGGCTGCTCTATGCAGACAAAGCCACTGCTGCCATCAGTCTGGATCCTGATCCTGAGATCCAGATCTGGCCCTCCACAAGGCATGATCGGCCTAGATGACACCTCGGCAAAATACAGGACCTGCCAAAAGTTCATCTTTGATGTGTAATGTTTTCACAACGGTTTCCTGGACTATGAAGTCAAAGTTCATTTTAAAAACTTGCAAGCTAATGATCCCCGACCAACCTGACATTTCTTAAACTGGGATTGAGTGTCAGAGTCATTAATTCCACTTCTCAGCTATTTACAATCTTCAGTAAGGGAAGACAACAGAGAGGCCTGCCATTCGGTCCAAGTTTTCATTCAGCCTCCTGCAATCTTGAACCAAAGCTTTTAAACTTCTTATCCACTGCAACCTCTCTGTATCCAGGATCGAGTTCAATTTTTTACTAAAAAATTAAAACACACAAAAAGAAAACAGAGTAAGACAACATTAAGAATCTGCCAGTTGCAAAGACAGGCGGGTCTCACGGAGTGCGCTCTCTCCCTGCTGGCCGCCCACCTTCCCTTCGGCCCAACTGGCTACCAGCAGAACTCACAGAAAGGCCAATTAAAATTTGTCCGCTGCTGCCGCTGCCGCCTCTGCCAATGGGCATGTGTGGGCATGAGTGTGGAGTCCTTATTTTGTCCCCAACCACTCCTACTGATAAATGTGAAGCAGAGAGGTAAGCACCAGGTGGGATGTGGCAACAGCCTCCCCACCCCACTCCCCACCTGAACCCCTCTGCTGGGAGGTCAACATTATCTGTCCCCAAAACACTTGCTTGGTCACCCCGCAAGAGTGAGATTTGTCATCATTAAGAGTACGCATTCTACAATACCTAGAACAGTTCAGTATGTGGACAATGGACAAAGACAGCTGGGAGCTCAGTCTACTTTTCATCACAGTAGGCACCCAAGGAGGAAATAACCCTCAGAATGCCTACATCCACTAAACACCCAGTGAGAAGCCTTAATTAATTTCTGGAATTTGAGCTGGGACCTTAATGGCTGCCAAATATATTACTGTCCCTGCTTTTAATCTACTCACCACTGCTGAGACCAATTAAGGAGACAAGCTACCTTTGCAACGATGCATTTCATCAATACCCCAAGATCCACTTCCTTTCTACGTGCTAGCTGGAATCTTAGGGTGGTGCTAGACCATTTGCAAGTTGTTGCAACTGCAAAAAATTGACAATATTTATAGGCAGGCAATATGCTGAAGGCTTTTGTGAGCACCAAAGTAATCTACACCACTACTGTCAAGCAATATACGATTCAAAAACGACTGTTAAAGAGTTTTACTGCAAACATTCTTCGCACACAGGGTACTGCTGGTTAAAAACCCAATCTTCAAATAGTCACACGTGTAATGAATATGACAACACTATGACTTAAGCAAGTCCAAGCACCATTTCCAACAGCTTAACAAATAACATCTGTAGCATAGAAAGAAATCCCATCTTCAAATCTAAAGATAAGATTCAGGCAGCCTGCACACAACACAAGAAATGTAAGTCCCTGATCCTGCTATTATGGAGAATGGCTAGAGGACCCAGGAGGTCCATGATTCCATGAACTGATTAGAGAACAAGGTAAGGCATGATCCCTTCATCTCTCTCTCCTGTCCAGATGTCACCTTATAATTCTTCAGTCCAGGGCATGTGAATTTACACATCATCCAAGCAAAACCTCCAACATACAATCAAAATTCTCATTATCACACTTGGATATAACCATACAGTCTCACACACTCCACTTCTACCAAATGCAACAGACAACTATTTGTTCTGAAAACCTAAATACATTGTAAATTCTTTTTAAAACGTATGTTTCTTACAGATTGTTTCAGAAAAAATAGCCTTGTTTTCAGCAATAACACTAAATCTGAGTGGACTGAGAAACACCACCGAGAATCCACGTTCCTATAAGTGGCTGTCTGCCGTGTGCCTCAGTTGACCTCGAGATATTACTCTCTCGGGACATCACCTCTGTCGTTTCATATTTTGCAAGTTCAACATCTGACCTACCTTTCATTTGCTAACATCTGTTTGCAAAGTCCATGTAATTCTTTATTTTTTCTGTTTTCCCTCAAAACAAATGCTTGAATCCTCTTTTGTCTGAAAAATACATGAATGCGAGAAAAGCACAATACTCATGAGTAACCCTACAAATAACAAATCTAAATATGTGAAGCAGATTTATAAAATGGTAGAAAGAAGTTTAATTTTCACACTTCTAAGGTATTTCTGTAAACAAGGATTTAGAATAATATTTCCAATATAATTTCCTGTTCAGAAACCTGGATTCCTTTTAAATGTCACTTTCAAAATACAGTGTATCAATACCGGTTAAGACAAATTCACTTATTAAGCATGAGTTATTATCAGCCAGAGACCATTTCAGATTCATCACAAAATCCGTTGCTTCACTTGCAACATGGAAGCGTCAGTATTCCCCCCACAATCTATTCACATACATGTAATAATTTTAATGATGCCAGACATCTGCACAATGATGCGCAATGATCTCAGGATTTCAACCCATTTCAAATAAGCAACACCACAATTTTTTCCAAGTAGGCCATGTCAGCAGTTCCTTTATCACATATTTATGAATGACACTGATTAGTTGAACCAAGTTTACTGAGCTTTATACTTTTTTATAAGTCATGAATCTCCCACAGGAAAGAATACACCACTGAGATTCCTAATACATCTCAGACCTGGAAAAATTGCCTCATCACCTCACCCTGATGCTGAAAGAGCTGCACTGGCTGCCCATCTATTTCCTGCTACATTCAAAGTACTGGAATCCATCAAAAGTATTGTTGGGATCCATTCTGGTTTATTTTCAGACATGGCTGAGGAACTGAAATACAGATGAAGGAATATAGGGGGTCCTTTTAAAAATTTGCAGATGACACTAAACTGGGAGATTAGCAAGCACACCAGAAGACAGAATCAGGATACAAGATGATCTTGACAGGCTAGAAGATGATCTTGACATAGGAAAAATCAAATGCATCACTATAGGATGGGCAAGACTAGTCTTGATAGTAAGGTAAAGGTAAAGGTATCCCCTGTGCAAGCACCGAGTCATGCTTGACCCTCTAGCGTTTTCATGGCAAACTCAATACGGGGTGGTTTGCCAGTGCCTTCCCCAGTCATTACCATTTACCCCCCAGCAAGCTGGGTACTCATTTTACCAACCTCGGAAGGATGGAAGGCTGAGTCAACCCTGAGCTGGCTGCTGGGATTGAACTCCCAGCCTCATGGGCAGAGCTTTCAGATTGCATGACTGCTGCCTTACCACTCTGCGCCACAAGAGGCTCTTAGTCTTGGTAGTAGTATCTGTTAAATTGATCTGGGGGGGTCTTATTCAACATGAGTCAGTAGTATGACTCAGTAGCTAAAAAGGCAAATGAAATGTTGGGCTTCAGTCAAAGAAGTATAGTGTTCAGCTCACATGAGGTGATGTTACTGCTTTACCCTGCTCTGGTAAGACCTCACTTGTAGTACTCTGTTCAGTTTTGGGCACCACAACTGAAGAAAGATCTAGAGAAACTGGAGCATGTCCAGAGGAGGGCTATGAAGATGGTGAGCTGCTGGAGACAAAGTCATATGAGGAAAGATTGAGGGAGCTTGGTCTGTTTAGCCTGGAGAAAAGATGACTAAGATGCGACATGATCACCATCTTCAGATACTTGAAAGACTGTCATATAGAAGATGAAGTACGGTTGTTTTCCGTTGCCCCAGAGGGTCAGACCAGAACAAATGTGCTGAAATTGATTCAAAAGAAATTCCATCTAAACATCTGGAAGAAGTTCCTGACAGAGCGGTTTCTCAGTGGAACAGGCTTCCTCAGGAGGTGGTAGATTCTCCTTCTTTGGAAGTTTTTAAGCAGAAGCTAGATAGTCATCTGACAGAAATGCTGATTTTATGAACTTAGGCAGATGGTGAGTGGGTGGGCAGGAAGGGTTGTGCCAGCATTTGTCTCCTGTGGCCCTTCCTAGCATATCCAGGGAATTGCTAATTGCAGCTGTGGTGTGGTAGATGAATTTCCTATAGACCAGGCTGGATTCTGGAGATTTTTGGTGGGTGGGGTGATCACTCGGGAATGAAATTGGGATCACTGGGGATGGGCAGGTAGTTGTGAGTTTCTGCTTTGTGCAGGGAATTGGACTAGATGACCTGGGTGGTCTTTACAAACTCTATGGTTCTAGCAGTCCAGTCAACCACATACTCTCTTGACCCGTGTCCCACGTGGCTGATTAAAGCCAGTTGTGAGATCAGGGGCCCATTCTGGGACTTTGTTAACTTGTCCCTGACTTCAGGGACATTTCCAAGACTTAAAGAGGCAGTGATGAGGCCTTTATTGAAAAAAACCAAGACCTGGATCCTACCAACCCAGCCAATAACCACCCACTTTGAATGGGCAGTGGTTGGCCAACTCCAGGGAGTCTTAGAAATAACTTCAGCATTTGACCCTTTTTAGTCCAGCTTCCGCCCTGTCCAGGGGGTGAAGATGGCTCTGGTCACCCTGACAGACGATCTCTGGAGTCAGCTGGATCTAGGTGGGTCAGCGCTGCTGCTATTAGTCCTGACAGCAGTGGTCAACACAGTTGTTCACAAACCTCTGACCCACCACTTAGCCAACATAGGAATTAGAGACATAGCCCTGAAATGGCTAGAGTCCTTTCTCTAAAGTTGGGGCCAGAGGGTGGCAGTAGAGGAAAGTATGTCCCAGAGTAGGGTCCTTAACTGCACGGTCCCACAGGGAGTCATACTTTGCCTGATGCTACATAATATCTATATAAGCCCCCTCACATTCAACCCTACGCCCTTACAGACTGGACAACTCCTCCCCTTCCTCTTCCCACTGCCAAGCTCTAGGCTTTGCCCCTAGTTTTCACATAAAGCTTGAATGTGTTCTAATATAATATTAAAACCACATTTGATTTACTTCCCCCCCCCCCCAGTCAAATATTTCACTTTAAATATTAGCTGTTATTGGAACATACGTTGACATGATTATTAAAAAAAACATTCTAAATAAATGTTAACATGCCTAATTGGATCACATACTATTTAAGGCATCCTAAAAGTACCAGTGCTTTTTTAAACTTAAAACTTGCATCACTGTGTGCAAGCTTGCAAATACAGTCTAGTTTGGTGTAGTGGTTAGGAGTGCGGACTTCTAATCTGGCATGCCAGGTTCGATTCTGCACTCCCCCACATGCAGCCAGCTGGGTGACCTTGGGCTCGCCACGGCACTGATAAAACTGTTCTGACCAGGCAGTGATATCAGGGCTCTCTCAGCCTCACCCACCCCACAGGGTGTCTGTTGTGGGGAGAGGAAAGGGAAGGCGACTGTAAGCTGCTTTGAGCCTCCTTCGGGTAGGGAAAGCGGCATATAAGAACCAAATCTTCTTCGTCTTCTAAATGATTAGATCTGCCGCAGAGAACTGACTGAAAACCGATAGGCCAGGGAAAGCCCAACTACTTTAAGCAAATTTAGGGCTTCTAGACCAGAAAAGCTGTAGCCCAAGACAACTAAGGGACTTACTGATACATGAGCAGGTCCTGTCTCCTACCACCCTTGGGGAATTCCAGAGGACGAGTGAGGTGCCACAACAAAAAGAAATGGGCAAATGTCATCCTGGCCTTCAAAAATGGGGACAAGGGGGACTTGGGAAACTGCAAACTGCCCAATATGAGGTGGATACCCAGAAGGATACTAGAGCAGATTATGAAGTGGCCTGCAAGCATTGTGAAAACTGCACTGATTAGTAAAAGCCAGTGTGGATTTGGTAAGAGTAAATCCTACTAGACTAACCTTACAACATATTTTAGGTTATTGTGAGAATGCTGCAGCCCTTGATTTCAGCAAGGCATGTGACAAGATGCTCTAAAATATTTTGTTTAATAGACTGATCCAATGCAGCCTTGATAACAGTACCAATAGGCATAGTTCTAAATAGCTGGAGAGCTTGGACTTGAAGAATGATTCTCAACAGTACTTTATTAGTGGGGGGTGGGAGAGAGCCTGTCTTGTGAGGTGTGGGAGGGATGTGTTCATGTCGACATCAACATTTCATCAGCATCTTGGAAGAAGGGTGGAGAGAGGTCTTGTCAGTTTGTAGATGATGTAAAACTGGAAGACAGAAATAAACTTCAAAATAATCTTGATAAGTTTTAGCCCAGATTTGCAACCTAACAAAATAAACTTCAGTAAGGACAAATGCAAAAGAATGCATTAAGGCAAAAGAATCAAATGCAGAGATACAGGATGTAATTGTTCCTTTTTACTCCACCTCATCTGGAGTACTGTGTCTCTAGCCATCCCACTTTAAGGAGGATGCAGATAACTGGAGGAATATGGCGAGGAATCTGGAAAATAAATCCTACAAGGAGAGGTTGAAGGAACTGGATGTGTTCAAACTGGAGAAGACAAGTCTGAAGGGAGACATTATCATGGTCTTCAAACACCTGGAAGAGGGCAAAGACTCCAGAGCGCAGGTGTAGATCTAAAGGGTTTAAATTAAAAGAGTTCAGATCACAGATGATGAACTTTAGCAGAAGTTCCTAATTTTGTCCACTGAGGAGGGAGTATACAAGATGCACCCCCCCACAATGAACTCATCCTTCCCTCAAGCCACCAGCTGCACCTGTGCAAAAGCCACTGGAAACTCCTGCTTACTCACACGAGGGGCAAGGCTGAGGAGTACCGCCAGGCTCTGGACATGCTCAGAGAGGGGGTGCCACACCCAGTCAGGGGCAATCCTGCCCTCTCCCAGCTGGAAGACCCCCACCAGCATCACCCCTATCTGGCGTTGCATTCAGCTGCCACCCTGTTTGCAGCTGCAGCCCAGTCTGAGCTTCAGGAAGGGGAAGGCAGACCATCCCCATCAAGGGCCAACCAATCCGATTAAGTACACTGTGAAAGGATTAATTTTATCAACAGGAAAGTCAATTACGCTAGAAATGTTATGGAGAACCAAAGAAGGTTATTGGCAAAGTATGTGAAAGACAGAGGCAACGGGTTTGGCAATGACACAAATATACAATAAAACCAATTGGATGCTGGGAAATTAACTGTTTTACCTATTTGCCACAACATTTCAAAGGACAAGTTAATATCCTCTCTGTGAAGCTTCACAGCCTGCCTTCCAACTGTGGTTGGTTATTAACAAACAGAATCTAACCACGGTGATCCATGTACCAGTCACTCCGAGAACAGGCTGTTCTAATGCACTCTGCCTTCAAACTGTGGTATAATTTGCATTTTGGGCTGGGTTCGTGATTTAAACTAATATCCTTGTTGCATATGAGAATAAGCCTGTGAGATAGCCTTTAGATTTCACAGAATCCGTGGCAGAGGAAGCAGGGAATTTTTGTTTAGAGATAATATTGCTGCATCACTTAAAATCAGCTTGTTTTTCACTTGGCCATTTCTTCTTTTTCTTTAATCAATTAGTTTTCTTTCAGTAACTGTTAAACATGTTGATAGATTTATATTCTGTTAACAAATATGACCCCCTTCAAGGATCGCTGCCTTGTTGTGGCAAGGGGGCTTGCGTAGTTCAGTGAAGCTATGAGCTATGCCGTGCAGGGCCACCCAAGACGGACAGGTCATAGCTGAGAGCTCTGACAAAAGGTGATCCACTGGAGAAGGCAATGGCAAACCACTCCAGTATCTTTGCCATGAAAACTCTATGGACAGTTCCAATAGGCATAACGATATGACGCTGGAAGATGAGCCCCTCAGGTCGGAAGGTGTCCAATATGCTACTGGGGATGAGCAGACGGCTAGTACGAGTAGCGCCAGAATGAATGAAGCGGCTGGGCCAAAGCCGAAAGGACGCTCAGTTGTGGAAGTAACTGGTGGCGAAAAGACAGTCCAATGCTGTAAAGATTTTTATTCCATAGGAACCTGGAACGTCAGATCCATGAATCAAGGCAAGCTGGACGTGGTTAAACAAGAAATGAGAAGACTGAACATCGACATTTTAGGAATCAGTGAACTAAAATGGACAGGAATGGGTGAATTTAATTCAGATGACCATCAGGTATACTACTGTGGACAAGAATCTTGCAGAAGAAATGGAGTAGCATTCATAATCAATAAGAGAGTAGGAAAAGCAGTCTTGGGATACAATCCCCAAAATGACAGAATGATCTCAGTTCGAATCCAAGGCAAACCATTCAACATCACAGTGATCCAGGTCTACGCCCCAACCACTGCTGCTGAAGAGGATGAAGTTGATCAGTTCTATGAAGCCCTACAACACCTTCTAGAAGCAACACCCAAAAATGATGTGCTTATCATCATGGGGGATTGGAATGCTAAAGTAGGAAGCCAAAAGATAACCGGGATAACAGGCAAGTTTGGCCTTGGAGTACAAAATGAAGCAGGGCACAGGCTGGTAGAATTTTGTCAAGAGAATACAATGGTCATAGCAAACACTCTTTTCCAGCAACCCAAGAGACGACTCTACACATGGACATCACCAGACGGTCAACACAGAAATCAGATTGACTATGTGCTCTGCAGCCAAAGATGGAAAAGTTCTATCCAGTCAATAAAAACAAGACCAGGAGCTGATTGTGGTTCAGATCATGAGCTTCTTGTTGCAAAATTTAGGCTTAAATTGAAGAAAGTAGGGAAAAGCACTAGGCCACTCAGGTATGAACTAAATCATATCCCTGACGAATACACAGTGGAGGTGACAAATAGATTTAAGGAATTAGATCTGATAGACAGAGTGCCTGAAGAACTATGGACGGAGGTTCGCAACATTGTACAAGAGGTAGCAACTAAAACCATCCCAAAGAAAAAGAAATGCAAGAAATCAAAATGGCTGTCTGAGGAAGCTTTACAAATAGCTAAGGAGAGAAGGGAAGTGAAAGGCAAGGGAGAAAGAGAAAGATACACCCAATTGAATGCAGAATTCCAGAGAAAAGCTAGAAGAGATAAGAATGCCTTCTTAAATGAACAGTGCAAACAAATAGAAGAAAACAATAGAATGGGGAGGACCAGAGATCTTTTCAAGAAAATTGGAGATATGAAGAGAACGTTTCATGCAAAGATGGGTATGATAAGGGACCAAAATGGTAGGGACCTCACAGAAGCAGAAGAGATCAAACAAAGGTGGCAAAATTATACAGAAGAACTATACAAGAGCGAGCTTAACATCCCTGATGACCACAATGGGGTAGTTACTGACCTGGAGCCAGACATCCTGGAATGTGAAGTCAAATGGGCCTTAGGAAGTCTGAGCAACAATAAAGCTAGTGGTAGTGACAGCATTCCAATTGAACTATTCAAAATCTTAAAGGACGATGCAGTAAAAGTGCTACACTCAATATGCCAGCAAATTTGGAAAACTCAACAATGGCCACAGGATTGGAAAAGGTCAGTTTACATTCCAATCCCAAAGAAGGGCAATGCCAAAGAATGTTCAAACTACCGCACCATCGCACTAATTTCTCATGCTAGCAAAGTTATGCTCAAAATCCTACAAGCTAGGCTCCAGCAATATGTGGACCGAGAACTTCCAGAAGTACAGGCAGGATTTCGAAGAGGCAGAGGAACTAGAGATCAAATTGCCAACATACGCTGGATCATGGAGAAAGCTAGGGAGTACCAGAAGAACGTCTACTTCTGCTTCATTGACTATGCTAAAGCCTTTGATTGTGTGGAGCACAACAAATTGTGGCAAGTTCTTAAAGAGATGGGAATACCAGAGCATCTTATTTGTCTCTTGAGAAATTTATATGCAGGTCAAGAAGCAACAGTGAGAACTGAACATGGAATCACTGACTGGTTCAAAATTGAGAAAGGAGTTCGGCAAGGCTGTATACTGTCGCCTTGCCTATTTAACTTGTATGCAGAGCACATCATGAGAAATGCGGGATTAGAGGAGTCACAAATTGGGATCAAGATTGCAGGGAGAAATATCAACAACCTCAGATATGCAGATGATACCACTCTAATGGCAGAAAGTGAAGAGGAACTAAAGAGCCTGTTGATGCGGGTGAAGGAGGAGAGTGCCAAAGTTGGCTTGAAACTCAACATCAAGAAAACAAAGATCATGGCATCCGGCCCTCTCAATTCCTGGCAAATAGAAGGGGAAGAAATGGAGATAGTGACAGATTTTATTTTCCTGGGCTCCAAGATCACTGCAGATGGGGACTGCAGCAAAGAAATTAAAAGACGCTTGCTCCTGGGGAGGAAAGCTATGGCAAATCTAGACAGCATCCTAAAAAGCAGAGACATCACCCTGCCAACAAAAGTGCGTTTAGTCAAGGCTATGGTCTTCCCAGTTGCAATGTATGGCTGCGAAAGTTGGACCATAAGGAAGGCCGAGCGTCAAAGAATTGAGGCTTTTGAACTCTGGTGCTGGAGAAGACTCTTGCGAGTCCCTTGGACTGCAAGGCGAACAAACCAATCAGTCCTAGAGGAGATCAGCCCTGACTGCTCTTTAGAAGGCCAGATCCTGAAGATGAAACTCAAATATTTTGGCCACCTCATGAGAAGGAAGGACTCCCTGGAGAAGAGCCTAATGCTGGGAGAGATCGAGGGCAAAAGAAGAAGGGGACGACAGAGAATGAGGTGGATGGATGGAGTCACTGAAGCAGTAGGTGCAAACTTAAATGGACTCCGGGGAATGGTAGAGGACAGGAAGGCCTGGAGGATCATTGTCCATGGGGTCGCGATGGGTCGGACACGACTTCGCACATAACAACAACAAACAAATATGAAGAACATTTCTTGAACAGCTGACAGACTTTTCCTTTCCCCCCTCAATCTTTAAACCGCCTGCGGCAGCGCGGACTAAATAAAGCAGTAAGGGCTGGTGGGGAGGAGTTAGGGCGGGCTCTGTCTGGGATAAAAACTCGGGAGAAGCGAATCAGGAGCCGCAAAGCGGCTCCTGATTCGCTCCCCTGAGTGTCAATCCTGGACCAAGGAGGCAATGGGGAGGCGCGCTCCCATTGACTCCTTGGACGCCATTGCCTCTGCCTCGATGCGGGGAAAGGAGCAGGGCCGCCGCGTCGAAGACGCAGTGGCCCTGCTCCTTTTCCCCCATCGAGCCGGAGGCAATGGCGGCCAAGGAGGCAATGGGGAGGCGTGCGAAGCCCTGCTCCTTTCCACCCGCCCAACTCTGCCTTCTCCCGGCCGCACCGAATGACAGACGTGGCGAGGCCACTCCAGCGGCCAGGAGAAGGCTGCCGCTAACTCGCCATCGCTGTCGGGGCCCGCCGCATTCTCCTCGCCATCGCCGCCGGGGCCCGCCGCCTTGGCCACCACTTCCTTGATGCGCCATGTGGCCGGCCACCTCCGGCCCGCCCGCAACCAGCGTCCCATGAGGACACGCCGCCGCCAGAGACAGGTAGGCCGCTTCCCGCTAATCCAGCCCCGGCCCCGCTTCAGCCTTCTGTTATCCGCTGGGGAAGGAGGATTAAGGCTTCTGCGGCCCCATGGACCCAGTCCAGCCCTACGCAGAAGCCTTTGGGAGTCGGGCCCGGGTCCTATGGCATCTAGCGCCCATTTTATTTTCAATTAAAATGGGCTTTAAATCTAGTTGGTAATATTGTAATAGCAAACAATGATTCAGTATCTCATATGTTTCCACTAAGATAAACTTTGTTAATAACACACTTCTTTCTGTTACAGTAAGTTACTGAGACACTACTCTGTCTCAAGCACACAAGTTCACGGAAGCCGCACAGAGATTCTGTTAACTGGCTCTAACTGACACTAACTGACAAAACAGAACAAAATTCTCCCAGCATGCACTGCTCTTCCAAGCAGAGTGCCTGCATGCAAGGATGCAAAACCTCAACACCCCTTTGTTCTCAAAGCTGTCTCTTGAAAAGGGTTGTTAAGGTTATTTGCCATCATCATGTTGGTGGGATAATACTTCAACTGTGTGGTGTCTTGTTCTGTATTTTACTACTGGTCCAAATGTTTCATATATTTGGAGAAATCCTTTTTGCTGCTAGTCTTGCTTTCCTTTTTGCTTACTAATCTTTCTACATCTCCTTCAGAATCTTGTTTTGCTTTAAATAACCATTTACATTCAATTCCTTTCTTGTTAGAGGGTAGTTTAATCAAGGTCCAAGTCTGGTTTTGTACAATGCCTTTACTTCTTCGTGTCACCTTTTCCCATTGTTAGCTTTTGAAGCTGGCATTCGCTCGACTTCTTTCCAATTTTTTGGTTCTGTTGGTAGAACTAACCATGCCGTGCAGAATAATCGTGGAGCTGGTACACCCTTATTTGGGAGTGATCTGGTTTGCACTACTTCCTGCATATAATCTGACACATCCTAAACCATATCCCCTTCTTTTGCTGCACTAGTTCAGTACTCTATAGCATCTCTTTTCTGGCCATTGCAGTGTTAGTCATCGTCTTTCTGGTTCTGACATACATATTTATGTCTTGAAACATGCTTCAATGAGAAGTTCTTGTAGATGAGTGACAAGTGGAGTGCCTCAAGGCCTCTGTGTTGTTCAACAAATATTTATAAATGATTTGGATTGGATTTGGAGGAAGGAATAGAGGAGGTACTTATTAAATTTGCATGTGACAATAAACTAGGAGGGGTAGCAAACATACCAGAACATAGAAACAGAATACAGGATGATCCTGACAGGCTAGAAAACTAGGCTAAAATGAAATTCAATAGTGATAAATGTAAAATTCTTCATTCAGGTAGGAAAAATCATATGCATTGCTATAGGATGGGAGAGATTGATCTTGGCAATAGTACATGTGAAAAAGATCTCAAGGTCTTACTTGGTGGCTAAAAAGGCAAATGGGATTTTGGGATGCATTAAAAGAAGTATAGTATCCAGACCATGTGAGCTGATGGTCTTTTGGTGTGGCAGGTTGTCCTCTCAACCAATATGCTGCTGTCGTCACTAGATTTCTTTCTTTGTTTATAATTATACCACTTCACTCCGTTCTGGTAGGACCTCACTTGGAGAAGTGTGTTTACTTTTAGGCATTAAAAGGTAGACAAACTGAAGCGTGCCCAGGGGAAGGCTAAAAAGATGGTGAGGGATTTGAAGACCAAGTCATATGACGAAAGGTTGACAGAGCTTGGTCTGTTTAACTTGGAGAGAAGATGACTAAGAGATGATATTTTCGCAAACCTCCAGAAGAAATTATTGACATAGCGGTTCCTCAGTAGAACAGGATTCCTAGGGAGATGATGTTCACCTTCTTTGGAAGTTTTTAAGCAGAGGCTAGATAGCCATCTGACAGAAATGCTGATTTTATGAACTTAGGCAGAGTATGGGTGAGTGGGCAGGAAGGGATGTGTCAGTGTTTGTCTCTTGTGGCCCTTCCTGTTGGGTGTGGATGGACAAACTCTAACGGAGAATGCAGAGAAAGCAGAAAGGCTCAGCGCCTATTTTACATCTGTTTTTTCCCACAGGTCAAAGGGTTTAGGCACATCTAGAGATGGCAGTAGCCAAGAGATAGTGTCTGGGTGGCAGGTTGACATGGACAGAGAGGTTGTCGAGAGGCATTTAGCTGCACTGGATGAGGTCAAATCCCCCAGGCCGGATGAAATGCACCCAAGAGTGCTCAAAGAACTTTCCAGAGAACTTGCACAACCCTTGTCCATCATCTTCGGGACCTCTTTAAGGACTGGAGATGTCCCGGAGGACTGGAAGAGAGCAAACATTATTCTGATCTTGATGCAAGGGATACACCTGGAGCCAGTTTGGTGTAGTGGTTAGGAGTGCAGACTTCTAATCTGGCATGCCGGGTTCAATTCTGCACTCCCCCACATGCAACCAGCTGGGTGACCTTGGGCTCGCCATGGCACTGATAAAACTGTTCTGACCAAGCAGTGATATCAGGGCTCTCTCAGCCTCACCCACCCCACAGCGTGTCTGTTGTGGGGAGATGAATGGGAAGGCGACTGTAAGCCGCTTTGAGACTCCTTCAGGTAGGGAAAAGCGGCATATAAGAACCAACTCTTCTTCTTCTTCAAAAAAGGGAGGAAGGATGACCCGGGAAACTACAGACCAGTGAGTCTGACCTCTGTTGTGGGGAAGATAATGGAGCAGATATTAAAGGGAGCGATCTGCAAACATCTGGAGGACAATTTGGTGATCCAAGGAAGTCAGCATGGATTTGTCTCCAACAGGTCCTGCCAGACCAACCTGGTTTCCTTTTTTGACCAAGTAACAGGTTTGCTGGATCGTGGAAATTCGGTTGATGTCATTTACTTGGATTTTAGTAAAGCTTTTGACAAGGTTCCCCATGATGTTCTGATGGATAAGTTGAAGGACTGCAATCTGGATTTTCAGATAGTTAAGTGGATAGGGAATTGGTTAGAGAATCGCACTCAAAGAGTTGTTGTCAATGGTGTTTCATCACACTGGAAAGAGGTGAGTAGCGGGGTACCTCAGGGTTCGGAGCTCGGCCCGGTACTTTTTAACATATTTATTAATGATCTAGATGAGGGAGTGGAGGGACTACTCATCAAGTTTGCAGATGACACCAAATTGGGAGGACTGGCAAATACTCCAGAAGATAGAGACAGAGTTCAACGAGATCGGAACACAATGGAAAAATGGGCAAATGAGAACAAGATGCAATTTAATAAAGATAAGTGTAAAGTTCTGCATCTGGGTCAGAAAAATGAAAAGCATGCCTACTGGATGGGAGATACGCTTCTAGGTAACACTGTGTGTGAACGAGACCTTGGGGTACTTGTGGATTGTAAACTAAACAAGAGCAGGCAGTGTGATGCAGCGGTAAAAAAGGCAAATGCCATTTTGGGCTGTATCAACAGAGGCATCACATCAAAATCACAAGATGTCATAGTCCCACTGGTCAGACCACACCTGGAGTACTGTGTGCAGTTCTGGAGGCCTCACTTCAAGAAGGATGTAGATAAAATTGAAAGGGTACAGAGGAGTACTCAAAGAACTTTCCAGAGAACTTGCACAGCCCTTGTCCATCATCTTCGGAACCTCTATAAGGACTGGAGCTGTCCCGGAGGACTGGAAAAGAGCAAACGTTATTCCGATCTTCAAAAAAGGGAGGAAGGATGACCCGGGAAACTACAGACCAGTGAGTCTGACCTCTGTTGTGGAGAAGATAATGGAGCAGATATTAAAGGGAGCGATCTGCAAACATCTGGAGGACAATTTGGTGATCCAAGGAAGTCAGCATGGATTTGTCTCCAACAGGTCCTGCCAGACCAACCTAGTTTACTTTTTTTGACCAAGTAACAGGTTTGCTGGATCGGGGAAATTTGGTTGATGTCATTTACTTGGATTTTAGTAAAGCTTTTGACAAGGTTCCCCATGATGTTCTGATGGATAAGTTGAAGGACTGCAATCTGGATTTTCAGATCGTTAGGTGGATAGGGAATTGGTTAGAGAACCGCACTCAAAGAGTTGTTGTCAATGGTGTTTCATCAGACTGGAGAGAGGTGAGTAGCAGAGTACCTCAGGGTTCAGTGCTCGGCCCGGTACTTTTTAACATATTTATTAATGATCTAGATGAGGGGGTGGAGGGACTACTCATCAAGTTTGCAGATGACACCAAATTGGGAGGACTGGCAAATACTCCGGAAGATAGAGACAGAGTTCAACGAGATCTGAACACAATGGAAAAATGGGCAAATGAGAACAAGATGCAATTTAATAAAGATAAGTGTAAAGTTCTGCATCTGGGTCAGAAAAATGAAAAGTATGCCTACTGGATGGGGGATACGCTTCTAGGTAGCACTGTGTGTGAACGAGACCTTGGGGTACTTGTGGATTGTAAACTAAACATGAGCAGGCAGTGTGATGCAGCGGTAAAAAAGGCAAATGCCATTTTGGGCTGTATCAACAGAGGCATCACATCAAAATCACAAGATGTCATAGTCCCATTGTATATGGCACTGGTCAGACCACACCTGGAGTACTGTGTGCAGTTCTGGAGACCTCACTTCAAGAAGGACGTGGATAAAATTGAAAGGGTACAGAGGAGAGCGACGAAGATGATCTGGGGCCAAGGGACCAAGCCCTATGAAGATAGGTTGAGGGACTTGGGAATATTCAGCCTGGAGAAAAGGAGGTTGAGAGAGGACATGATAGCCCTCTTTAAGTATTTGAAAGGTTGTCACTTGGAGGAGGGCAGGATGCTGTTTCTGCTGGCTGCAGAGGAGAGGACACGCAGTAATGGGTTTAAACTTCAAGTACAACGATATAGGCTAGATATCAGGAAAAAGTTTTTCACAGTCAGAGTAGTTCAGCAGTGGAATAGGCTGCCTAAGGAGGTGGTGAGCGCCCCCTCACTGGAAGTCTTCAAGCAAAGGTTGGATACACACTTTTCTTGGATGCTTTAGGATGCTTAGGGCTAATCCTGCGTTGAGCAGGGGGTTGGACTAGATGGCCTGTATGGCCCCTTCCAACTCTATGATTCCATGATTCTATGAGAGCGACGAAGATGATCTGGGGCCAAGGGACCAAGCCCTATGAAGATAGGTTGAGGGACTTGGAAATGTTCAGCCTGGAGAAAAGGAGGTTGAGAGGGGACATGATAGCCCTCTAAGTATTTGAAAGGGTGTCATTTGGAGGAGGGCAGGATGCTGTTTCTGCTGGCTGCAGAGGAGAGGACACGCAGTAATGGGTTTAAACTTCAAGTACAACGATATAGGCTAGATATCATGAAAAATATTTTCACAGTCAGAGTAGTTCAGCAGTGGAATAGGCTGCCTAAGGAGGTGGTGAGCTCCCCCTCACTGGCAGTCTTCAAGAAAAGGTTGGATACACACTTTTCTTGGATGCTTTAGAATGCTTTGGGCTGATCCTACGTTGAGCAGGGGGTTGGACTAGATGGCTTGTATGGCCCCTTCCAACTCTGATTCTATGATTCCTTGCATACACAGGGAATTGCTGATCACCACTTTGGGATGGTAGGTGAATTGCCTCCAGGCCAGGCTGGATTCTGGAGATTTTTGGTGGTGGGGGATCACTTGGGCATGAAACTGGGGTCACTACGGGTGGGCAGGTAGTTGTGAATTCCAAGTCCATGATTCTATTATTCTATTCTGGTTCATCATATGCTTTTTTAATGTTTTCTTTCTGATCAGTTTGCTTTCTTCCAATGAAGTAGTTTAATTGTGACTTGCTCTGTTCTGGAGTTCAACACTCTGTCCCTTGCATCCAGGTGTATAACCAAAGATGGATGCTTTTGTCCTGGGATCAATCATCGAACAGTCGGTCCTTGAGAAGTTAGAGCAGATGGTTGCAATTACTAAGAGTCAGCATGGCTTTCTCAAAAACAAGACATGTTAGACTAACCTGATCTCTTTTTTTGGAAAAAGTTACTAACTTGTTAGTAAATGGGAATGCTGTGGACATAGTTTACCTTGATTTCAGTAAGGCTTTTGATAGGGTTCCCCATAATATTCTTATTGGCAAGTTGGCAAAATGCAGTATGGATCCTAGTACTGTTAGGTGGATCGAGAACTGGTTGACAGATGGCACCCAAAGGGTGCCTGTAAATGTTTCATCATCTTCTTGAAGAATCATTTATCTGAGTGTTGTGGCTTTGTGATGGTCTCCCTCTTATCTGGATTCCTGCAGGAGGGGGAATCTATGTGAAGACCTGTATCTTGGGTCCCAGTTTTGACAATGTTTTGATGAATATACTTTCCTGCTCAATAAATGAAATATTTTACTTCAAAGTCACAAGTTTGTTTTTCCTGGCAATTGAAGATCCTCGCAGGTAGTTGTGAGTGTCCTGCATAGTGCAGGGGGGTTGGACTAGATGACCCTGGAGGTCTCTTCCAACTCTATGATTCTATGTTGTCAGTTAGAATTTTTAGAAATAGATGCTGTTGGAGCTGCCGAGCTGACCTCTAGGAGACTTCTACCTGATGAGGACAGGAAGAAGAACTTAAAGTCCTGCCTCCCTGATGGAATGGTGGAAATCACCCAGATGATGTCCTTTTTTCCTTTAGAGGAGAAGGACCCCTCATGGTAAGTATCCAATGGTAATTTTATTGTTTCAAAATGAGGAGAAAGGAACAAAACTACAAATACATATTATAATCTAAACTGAACAATAAAGGTATAAATTAACCTCACTAGCTAGATCAAATTAAAATCAAAACTAAAATTCTTATTTGTATGTTTTCACTTTTATAGTGGGAAGCATATTTCTGTCCCCAAACTGATATGGAACTAACAAGTCATGTCAGTGATGCTATGAAGAAGTGTAGCTAGACTGACTGAGGTGCATGAGAATGAAATTCTGCTAAAATAGAGGAGGGGGCACAGGGGCCACCAATACTCATCACCTGTCATGTGTGATTCATGGTGTTTGCTAAAATTAGTCTGTCAACACTTCTCAGGGCCTTCGGGCTTTACACTTACATATATATCTTTAAACCACTCCACGGGAGTGGTAGAAATAAAGCCGTAAAGGCCCTTGAGGTGGGCCCTGTCTGGGATGGGGAAGGGTGGCCATTGGCCCCTTCCCCCTGGATTGACAACCAGAAGGCCCAATTGGGCCCTCTGGTTGTCAGTCCGCCGCCAAGGGGCCAATCGGCCCCTTGGCCCTGACTGATGAGTCGGCAGGCGCAAAATGCCTGCCGACACCCCCACACACATCGCCCGCCCTGACCTCCGCCATTACCCATTACCGGGTGGCCCTCCCAGCTTCAGCCCGGCAAAGGGACAGCCTGGCCGTGGCACAGCCGCGGCTACACTGTCCCTTTGCTGCAATGGGCGCTCCGGACCCGGCCTGGAGCCTGCCGGGCCTGTTGGGCTTCCTGCGCTGCGCCTGCCCCCGCTGCCTTCTTTCCAACCCTCCACATGCCCATTTTTAAAAATGGGCTTTGTTCCTAGTATATATATATATATATTAATGTAAAGGAAGTACATTTTAATAATGTCTGCAAAAACGCTGAATTTGTTTAAATGTAACAGTTAAATCATACTTGACTTTTTTCCTAATAAAATATTTCAGCTGAAGTATTTGTTGCTATTGGGACATAAAATAAACACAGCATACTTCTAAAATGTTTTTTAAAATATTTGTTTTTAAAAAAAGCAAAATTAGATCATGCTCCAAATCTTTCTAATTGTCTTGTTCCTATTTTTCCAGGAAACCCACATTACTGAGTGACTCTTGTGCAGAGATCCTGTTCCTTGGCGGTAGTTCACTTGCCCAAAAGCTGCCTTTCCAGCAACACTAGCTGGCCAAAGGGTCCCGTGGTTAAATCCAAACCAGGGAGATTCACAGGACTCCCTCTCTTGGTGTTTTTGGCCAGCAGGTTTGTGTTTTATCTGGCATAGGTTCAATTCCAGTTCCTGGCCCTCCTTTGAGTATGCTGTTTTGGATTATTTTATGATTTTTAATTGTATTTCAATTGCCTAAGGTTTTAATTCTTTTTCTGTTTGCTGCCTTGTAAATCCTGATTGCAGGGAAAGGTGGCATTAAAATGTTTTAAATAAACAAAAAACAAAAACTCAGTGGCTAAAAAGGGAAATGAAATTTTGGGCTGTATCAAACGGAGTATCCTGTCCAAATCACGGGAGGTGATGGTACCGCTTTCCTCTGCTCTGGTTCGGCCTCACTTGGAGTCCTGTGTTCAGTTTTGGGCACCCCAGTTGAAGAGGGATGTAGACAAACTGGAACGTGTCCAGAGGAGGACAACAAAGATGGTGGAGGGTTTGGAGACCAAGACATATGAGGAAAGGTTGGGGGAGCTTGGTCTGTTTAGCCTAGAGAGGATCTGATAACCATCTTCAAATATTTGAAGGGCTGTCATTATAGAAGATGGAACAGAGTTCTTTTCTTATGACCCAAAGGGTCAGTCAGAACCAATGGGCCGAAATTAATTCAAAATAATTTTTGGCTAAACACACAGAAAAAGTTCCTGACAGGACGGCTCCTCAGTGGAACATGCTTTCTCAGGAGATGGCGGATTCTCCTTAGGAAGTCTTGGAAGCAGGGGCTAGATAGGCACCTCACAGAAATGCTGATGTTATAAACTTAGGCAGATGGTGAGTGGGTGGGCAGGAAGGGCTGGGCCACGGTTTGTCTCTTGGGGCCCTTCCTTGCACACCCAGGGAATCGCTGATCACCACTGTGGGATGGGAGGTGAATTCCCTCCAGGCCAGGCTGCATTCTGGAGATTTTTAGGTGGGGGGGAATCACTTGTGCATGAATTTGGGGTCACTGTGGCTGGGCAGGGAGTTGTGAGTGTCCTGCATTGTGTAGGGAGTTGGACGAGATGACCCTGGAGGGATCTTCCAAATCTAGGATTCTATGATTCTCAGCGGGGCTGGACCCACAGTGAATGTGGCAGAGCCTCCCCTCCCTCTGCTTTCAGGAAACTAAGAGCAGCTGCCCTCCCTCCTTATAAGGCCCCTAACAACACCCCCACACATACTCTTACTTTATCCGCATCATCTTTCCCACACTCCTGACTTCAATTCTCCTCCTATTTCCACTTCTACAATCCCATTTCAGAATTCTGTGCAACACTACTTGAATTACAACTATAGCAAAATCCTGTGGTTTTGTTACTGTAGAGAGACACTGCCTGCTATGACTGGAACTGTCTCCTAGTTCTCTGTTACAGTGTTTCAGGGAACTTGTATCTGCTGTAGACCCCACACAGGAACTAAATGGTGATTTGCTGTTTTTTGCTCCTCCTGGGCAGTTCTGCTGCATTCTCCTTTGTGTAATGCCTTACTAAATGTTCATTAATATTGGCAGGGGACAGGAGGTTTCAGAATCTGACTGCAGTGCTGTTACGGTTGCCAGGTGCTGCAGGATTTTACAGCCTTGGAACAATGCAAACCCAGAGGCCGAGAGCGACACCACAGCTGTGTTCTGGCCTAGGAAGCAAGAAGCCCCACCTGGTCCTTCAGCTGCAGCCTCTGATGTGCTTGTCTTTGCACAAAAACCAATGGAACTGTCAGATTTCAAATAATGCATTTCCCCAGGAAGCTGGCTGATGTTCCTTTGGTGTATTATTTTTTGTTGGAAGTCTGCAGACTCCAATGGGTTTGTCAATGTATTGATATTTAAGAAGTATTTCTGCTATACAAAGAAGAAATGTCATGGCAATTCTACACGACCTAATGTGAAACTATGTTGGTTTTTGTATGCTGAGAAACCAAAAGAGAAAGGGGAAGAAAATACCTCCATCCAGGGGAAAAAAACCCCCAAAACAGGTAACCAAGAAGGCTGACATAACAACCCGATTACAGACTAAATATATTCAGGTGGTTTGAGTCCAGTGGCACCTTAAGGACAATAAAGTATAATTCTGCGATTGAGCTTTTGTGTGTATGCAAATACTCTGTTGGCAGGACTCAAACTTTGTGCTATCATAAATTATATAAAAATACATCACTTCTCCCCTTAAAAAAAAAAAGTAGGACCAGTTCATTAACTAGATAATTCCCTCCTTTATGACTGGAATAAATTAGAGCCACCCAAAATAATTTTTCAGATGATTGTCATTCCAGGCCCAAATATCTGAGTAAGAAAGGTCAGTATGAATCACAGCTCTATGTTGTGCATATTTATATTCAGGAAGTAAAATACAACCTTTCACTGTATTTTAATCTGTACCACTGAGGAAGACCTCATGGCTGAAATGCATTTAGTTTTAATGGATTTTTTTCACTATTTGTAATATATTTAAATCTCTGTTAATTTATCATATATAATCTATTAGCACAGCATTTATTCTGTTATTGAGCATCTGAAGCATTGACCAGTGACTCCTGAAGGCTCCTCCCCTGCTGCTACAGGCAGGCTAGCTCCTAGTTAGGCCTCTGGTCAGCCTTTTTGGTTACCTGATTATATTGAGAACTTGGCATTCAGAAAATGTTCTGCTCAAGAGGCGTGCAAAGCTCTTGAGGGATCTTTCAACTGACTAACCCCTGCCCAGCAGCACAGAAAAGAGATTCTGGGCCTTCTCCTAGGAAATGTTCTCAGTTTGGAGCCTCGTGGGTCGTAAGGTGGCATTCAAGACCTTGAGACTGTGGCTTAGACCAGGCCTTCCTCTAGGGCTGCCAGTGGGAGCTGTCCTTCCAGCAGCCGGCCTGCAATCTTCTCAGTGAGAACATCCGAGGGCAGTTTCAAATCCAATGCTCAACCTGGAAGCTTCGTATTTCGTCTTCGGAGCTAAGTTAGATTCATACAACTGAGACCGAAGCAGGTCCAGCAACATGAGCAAGCAGAACTTCTTTGGTTTATTAGACTAGAGGCCTGCTCCACCCCATCTTCTTTGGCCTGCCTTTAATCCGTCTAGGGTCATTTAAAAATCTCTGCGATACCAAATAAGTAAGGTAAGTAAGGCTGGCTTAGTGACCTTGACCTCTAGTCTACTGAACAGGAGAAGGTGGTTCCCTTCTGGTCAGTGCTGGGGCAGTAGCTAATCTTCTGAGCCACCATTTATTGCCAAATTTATTCTGAGCTGCATTTTAAATCCCTGAGACTGCTAGCCATTTTCCTGTAAGGTGAACAAACACAGTACTCAGGTGCACAGAAGCTGAATTTGTTGTTGTTAGTTGCGAAGTCGTGTCCGACCCATCGCGACCCCATGGACAATGATCCCCCAGGCCTTCCTGTCCTCTACCATTCCCCGGAGTCCATTTAAGTTTGCACCTACTGCTTCAGTGACTCCATCCAGCCACCTCATTCTCTGTCGTCCCCTTCTTCTTTTGCCCTCAATCGCTCCCAGCATTAGGCTCTTCTCCAGGGAGTCCTTCCTTCTCATGGGGTGGCCAAAGTATTTGAGTTTCATCTTCAGGATCTGGCCTTCTAAGGAGCAGTCAGGGCTGATCTCCTCTAGGACTGACCGGTTTGTTTGCCTTGCAGTCCAAGGGACTCGCAAGAGTCTTCTCCAGCACCAGAGTTCAAAAGCCTCAATTCTTTGATGCTCGGCCTTCCTTATGGTCCAACTTTCTCAGCCATACATTGCAACTGGGAAGACCATAGCCTTGACCAGATGCAATTTTGTTGGCAGGGTGATGTCTCTGCTTTTTAGGATGCTGTCTAGATTTGCCATAGCTCTCCTCCCCAGGAGCAAGCATCTTTTAATTTCTTTGCTGCAGTCCCCATTTGCAGTGATCTTGGAGCCTAGGAAAATAAAATCTGTCACTACCTCAATTTCTTCCCCATCTACTTGCCAGGAGGAAGCTGAATACACTATGGCAGTGGTCCCCAACCTTTTTATCACTGGGGAACAGTCAACGCTTGACAATTGTAAGGCCTGGGGGGAGGGTAGTCTTTTGCCGAGGGACATCGCCACTGCCTGAGCCCCTGCTCCACTTGCTTTCCTGCCACTGCCCCTGACTTCCCGCCGCCCACTGGGGGGTGCTGCTAGCAGCAGCTGTGCAGTGCCACGCTGAGGGGGAGTCCCAGCCATGGTTGCCACTGGAGAGCACTGGCGGCAGAGTGGCAGAGCATCCCCTGAGGCAGCAGCTGGGGGGGAGGATGAGAAGGAGCCACGGCCCGGTACCCACTGATCCACAGACCGGTACCAGTCCCCGGCCTGGGGGTTGGGGACCACTGCACTATGGCATAAAGGTAGAAAGCTCTCAGCCTCACATGACTCAGATTATTATTACTATTGCTATTACTAAATTTCTTACCTGCCACTCCCTATAAGGCTTGTGGTGGGTTGCATAAAACCCCCCAATAAAACTAACCCTTAAAACACAACCAAAAATTACAGTCAAATAAAAGTGCACAAAACAGTCAAAATACACAAGACGCAGTGGAATCGCAAGATAACTAAGCCCCATTCCCCTAATATAACCTCCCAAGGGGGGCAGAAAAAGGGGGGTCAATGACACCTTAGTCCCCATCAAACGAGCCTCAGAAGAACCTGGGGGGGGGGGTCCAGCTCTTCCCTAGCCTCAACCATAGACCTGGCGGAAGAGCTCCGTCTTACAGGCCCTGCAGAACGGCAGAAGCTTCTACATGGCCCTCAGCTCTTCCGGGAGCTCCTTCCACCAGGTCCAAATAAAGCATATAGTGAAAAGTGAAAACCTCGGAGGCCAATCCTTGGAATGTTTATTCTTCGTGGGCATTTTTAAAGCTACTTACAGATATTTCAGTGGTGGTTTTTACGGTTTCCATCCCATGACTAAAAGGTGACTAGGTAGGTTAGTATCAATGGCCCGATGACTGTGGTGGGACAATCAGAGGCACTAAACCTTTCAATGCCAGAACCAGGAGGCAACCTCAGGGGAAGGCCTCAGCCTCTTGGCCGTTGTTGGCCCTCCAGGGGAACTGGTTGGCCCCTGTGTGAGACGGGAGGCTGGACTCAATGACTTATTGGTCTGATCCAGCAGGGCTGTTCTGAGGTTCTTAGGAAGACCATGGCCTCTCTGCTCTGCTGCTGGACATCCAGAGGAATTGGTCAACCACTGTGTGAGGCGGGAGGCTGGACTAGATGGACTCTCCCTGGTCTGATCCATCAGGGCTCTTTTGATGTTCTTAGGAAGGCCTCGGCAGTGGTCCAGCAGTGGTCTTCTGATGTTTTCCTGTTACTTATCCAAGATGCAGCAGCAATCTGTTGTCATTCTAGATTTATTTACTCCAACTAATTGATGGGAGATATGAGTGTGAGAGAGGGGAAGGATGGGTCCATGATTTCTTTCAACTATACTAACAAGAAAGCCCATTGCAAGCAGGAATGCAATGGACGCTAGGACCCAGGGGACACTGGGAGGTGCAGATATCTGTGTGTCTCTCTCTCCCTCTGGTGTGCCTTGCAGCAGGAGGCGGAGCAGGTAATGAGGGTTTGTGCTTAGGAGGGAAGCAGGGCTGGTGTGCAGTTTGGGGCAGCTCTCTCTGTCTGTGTCTCTCTCCTTCCCTCACAGCAGGGGCGGCTCTCTCTGTGTCTCTCTCTGCCTCTCTCACAGCAGGAGCAATAGGAGGGAATGAGGGCTTGTGTTCGGTCTGGCAGGGCTCTGTGTGTCTCTCTCTGTCTCTGTCCAATCAGAGTGCAGCCAGCTGATTGCACCCTGATTGGCCCTATTCCAACTTGGACAGCCGGATATGTTCCACCCCCCAGGCTGTTCCACAAATATGTAGAGGAACCATGGAAACCATGGATGGATGGATGGATAAGGATTTCAATGTGCAAAATGTATATACTATGCTTTCTTTTTATTATGTATAAAATGCCAATGAAATGTTAATAATGGTATGAAATATTAGTTAACCAGCTCTTCTCAATCATAAAAGAAATGCCAGTAACAATGACCTCCCAAAGCAAATAAGAATATCTAAGGAATTATTATGATTTAGTTTAAATTTATATCATTAGATATTTCTCTAGACCGGTCACACACTGAAACTCCCCCAAAGCACGGTGTCATTAAGCATTCATGTCGATTTAAGTGAATGGGCCACTTAAAAGCAGGCAACCTTAAATCGACTAGTGGAACTCCAAGGGGGTCTGCCTAGCATCCCTGTCCCAGGGATTAGACACCCCATGGGGCGGCCCTAAAACATCTCCTCGACAACTCCGTTGCGGCTCCGCTGCCCACGCTATGAGGCTGCTGCAGCTGCCCTCCGCCTGGCCCTCGCGAGCCGCGCACCACGCCTGCTGCCCTCTGCCGAACCCTGGAGCGGCGAGGCGGGCGCGGGGGGAGCCGTGGCCGGCCGGCCGGCCTCCCTGCCTGCCAGGTGGCGGGGCCTGCTCAGCCCCGGGGCGCCCGGCGGCCTCTTGCGCCTTTTCCTCCTCCGCCGTCGGGGCCACAGCAGCGACCTCGAGAGACCTCGGGCCCCTGGCCGCCGCCGCCTCCTCCTCCTCCCCCGGGCCGCGCCTCGAGCCTCCGGGCAGCCTCTTCCGGCCACGGCCCGCCGCGCCTCCCCGGGCTCGCAGGCCCCGCCAGCCAGCCATCCAGCGGCGGCCCTCCCGGCCCTCTTGCTGCTCCGCGGCCCCGCCGGGGGTTGGGGGGCAGCCCGCTTACCGTGCGCCCGGGACGCTGGGCGGGAGAGGGCGAGGGCGCGGGGCGACGGCAGGGCCCTGTCTTCCTTGCCCGGAGGCGGCCTAGGCCGGCCCGGCCTTTCTCCGGCGCAGCGCCCGGCTCGGGTTACACAAAAGAGGCCGGAGCCCCTCGGCCAGCCGCGGCCACCGAGCGAGCGAGCGAGCGAGGGGAGGGGGGAGAGGGCCCCTCGCCCAGACACAAAGCCCGCCCGCCCCCCGCCCGCCCGGGCCCAGGCGACACAAAGGCAGGCAGGCAGGCGGGCAGGCGGGCGGGCGAGGCGGAGGCCGAGGCGGCAACAATGTAGCCCGCGGCGGGGGCGGGCGGGCGTTTGGCTGGCGGGCGCGCTCCCCTCCCTCGGTCCCCGCGTGACTCACCGAGCGGCAGGCCCTTGTTGAGCAGGTGGGAGCTGCCCATGGAGGAGGCGGCGCGCGCGGCGGGCACAGCTCCGGCGGGGTCTCGGGCGCAGTCCGGCGCATGCGGCGGCCCCGTCGCTCCCCCCCCTTCCTCCGCCTCTGCCTCCTCCCCCCCGAGGCAGCCCCGGACGCGCCGCACCCGCCAGCCCCTGTCCGCCCGCCCGCCCGCGAGAGGCCGGCCGAGCCCAGCGCGCACAGCCAGCCAGCCAGCCGGGCGGAGCTCCGCGCACGTCTCCGGGTTGCCGGCGCCTCCCCGCCCAAAAACCGCGCGGGCGGGCGAGGAGGGGGAAGGGCACCGCTGCCCAGTTGCGCCGTTCCTGGCTCCTGGCCGCCACTGCAGCGGGCCCGAGGGCATGAGTGGCCAGGCCGCCTTGGCCGGGCCCCGCCGGGCCGGACAAATGTCCGCTGCACACGCTGCCAGGCTTCGAGCTGCAGGAATCCAAGGCAGGCCTTCCGGCTCCCAGCGAGCCATGCAGCGGTGGCCTCCAGACCTCGCTCTACCGGGCCTCCCCTTGAGCCTATCCCGGACATCACAAGGGGTCCCAAATGCTGCCACACACGTCCTCTCTAGGACACCATGGAGGGCCCCTATTCGACCGGTCCTGGGACAGCTGCATTGGCTCCCAGTGGAGTTCCGTGTTGGCTTCAGGGTTTTGGTTCTTACCTGAAAGACCATATGTGGTCTGGGCCCGGCTTATCTCATGGACTGCCTGTAGGAATATGTCCCCTGGAGGGCACTTAGTCTCCTGGTAATCCCTGGCCCCAAATGGCCCCGCTGCCCTTGGCCCTGCCTAGTGAAATTAGTTCCCCGAGAACATCAGGGCCCCAACAGAACTAACCCAGTTCTGCCAGGTTTATGGTTGAGTTCAGTTTGGACCAACAATAAATGCCCCCCCCCCAACAGCTCCCTGCCTGCCCCAGCCAGAAAAACAAACTAGAGATAGCCAATTGCTTGGCAGTTTAATTGTCCTAATGTTTTTAACTGCTATTGTACTTTTAACTATGTTGTAAGCTGCCCTGAGACAGCTGTGCCCACAGGGGTGGTCTAGAAATATGAAAATAAATGCATAAACAGTGACTGAGCTGGCCAATCGTAGGGCAGAGACACCCAGGCCTTCCCTTGCGGAGAACAGCAGACGCGCACCTGATGAAGCACACGGAAGCTCATGCTCAGAACGAAGCTTTGTTGCTCTTTAAAGCACTACTGGACTCAAACCTTGAACAATGGCTTGCATTTATTACACATAATTTTCATACAGAGAGGACTTCATACAATGGGGGATGAGAAATGATCATTCTTGAAGCTTGCTGTCATGATTAGAGCAGCAACATGTCACTTTCAGAGAATTCACAATATTCATTTCAATGTCTGTAAGAGCCTCTTGTGGCGCAGAGTGGTAAGGCAGCAGACATGCAGTCTGAAAGCTCTGCCCATAAGGCTGGGAGTTTGATCCCAGCAGCCGGCTCGAGGTTGACTCAGCCTTCCATCCTTCCGAGGTCGGTAAAATGAGTACTCAGCTTGCTGGGGGGTAAACGGTAATGACTGGGGAAGGCACTGGCAAAACACCCCGTATTGAGTCTGCCATGAAAACGCTGGAGGGCATCACCCCAAGGGTCAGACATTACCTGGTGCTTGCACAGGGGATACCTTTACCTTTTTAAGAGCTCTTAAGTAATCGCTGGGTTCATGAAAAGCTCAGGCTTGCTTACTCTGGCTCAGAATGCCAGCCTCCCGGGGGGGGGGGGGACCTGAGGACCCCTCAGTATTTCAGCACATCTCCAGGCTATTCTGATCAGTTCCCCTGGAGTTTGACAACTGAACTGACTAATCTGCTTTTCTAGCAAGGGATTATCATACTACGTATTTAGGGTGTTGTGACGCTGCTTACTAATTTACTACTAATTTCCTTTCTCCTTATATCTACTCTTATGATCCCTGTTCCATTGTTGGAGGCAGCTTGTGTGCACACCAAAGCTCATGCCTTGGATAAATCTTTGTTAGACTTAAAGTTGTCCTTGATCTCAAATTTTGTTAAGCATCTCCCATCTTTTCTTGTTTGACAGGAACATTCCCCATATCATAGATCTCCAAAAGATTTGGAAGTCTTAACCAAGGACATGTGTCCAGCGTGGGCATTTCCACAGAGAGGTGTAGCAAGCAAGAGTTTTTGCTAAGATGTTTGGCAAAGAGTCTCGGAGTTTACTGGTATCTTCCCCCAGTCCAGTAACTGTGGCCTTTCCCATCTGTCTGAATTCCTATTTTGTGTGTCTGTGTGTGAGAGAGGGCACCAGCTGCCTGCCTGGGAGTTCAGATTAACAAACTTCTCCCACCAACCCTGTTTCCTCCCCACAAGAACCTCCCAAGGGAGGCTGGGTTGAAAACCCTTGTCAGGCCTCCAGGCAGCCTGTGACCCTCAGGCAATCAGAGCTCAGAACCAGAATCCAATGATCTCGGGCTCTGCAGATTTGGAGAGTATTTCAATCTACCTATTTGGCTGATTTATTTTTAAAGAGTTGCAAAAGTGGGCACTGTATTCATACTAAAGGTAAAGGTAAAGGTATCCCCTGAGCAAGCACAGGGTCATGTCTGACCCTTGGGGTAACGCCCTCCAGCCTTTTCATGGCAGACTCAATACGGGGTGGTTTGCCAGTGTCTTCCCCAAATAGTATTCATGCTACTTCTCTATGAAAAACATGTCCATCACCAGAGCGAATGCTGTTCCTCAGGACTTCCAAGGAAGTTGTTTTTTGCTAGCAAGGAATAAGGAATCTTGCCTCTGTCTAGCAGTCTGACTCTCCATCTCCTTGTCGGCTCAGAGGGAGCCACAAAATTAGTTCCAGGGAAGCTGCCTTGCTTGTCTGTTGCAGTAAAGTGACACAGAGGTCCATGGCAGCTTAATGGCTAAAAACACTTATTTCGGTACAAACATTCAGGAGAGACTGCCCACGCAGGGACCAGCCATCCTTGTGCTGTGCCCCCTTCCTCACTTGCAGTGGAGTGCATTTAACTGCTTGAGTGGAGGGAGCCAAGGGGGCACCTGCCCTTTCCACCCATGAGGCAAGAACCACCCCGGACCTTCTTGTAACTGATGGGAACTGGGCAATCTTGCAAAACCTAGGCAATGTCTTTGAGACAGCGCGCAGCGCAGTTGGCCAGGTCTCTACAGGACTTGCATAAGTCTAGCACAAAAGTCCGATCTGTGAGGACATTGGGGAAGACTAAAGGCAGCAGCTAGAATCCTAGAGTGGGAAGGGGCCATGCAGGCCACCTAGTCCCCCCCCCCCCACTCAGTGCAGGATCAGCCTGAAGCATCCAGGAGAAGGATCTGTCCAGCTGCTGCTTGAAGACCGCCAGTGAGGGGGAGCTCCCCACCTCCTTAGGCAGCCCCTTCCACTGACTCTGATTATTTCCCTGCTAGAAGTATTGTGAGTATCTTCATGCACAAAACCCAGTCAGAACTCTTGTCCCTCCATAGATAAGGATCACGCCACATCCCTGTGTATGCCATCCCTCTGTCATTTCTCAGTCAAATGCTATAGAAAATGTATAGAGAGAAACCACTAACATATCACCTGTCAGGCCACTGATTCGGTAAGATCTGTCCTTGGGAAGCATGCATAGTCAGCGGGAAAGGGACAGCAAAGTACTCTCGGCTTGTTGAGAAGAACTCAGGAGTCAGATGTCAAACTAAAGATTTTTTTTGCATTCAGCAGCCAGGCTGAGTCAGGTGACTTGCTGTGCAAATACTGTGCAAATGATGCTGTCTGTGGAAGAGAACAGGGACTCGACACAACTAGTTCTGAGCCTGGCTGCGTGGGCTTCAGAGCCTCACACTTTACCAGTCTGGAGATGAAGGCCTTGATTCCTAATCCTGTTTTCAGGAAACTCTTCACATTGGCTGCATGATTATCCAGAGGTAGCCTGTTCTCTCGGAAATGGTAAGAGGCCTTTGTTGTGCAGGTCCATCCTGAAAAGAGACCCTTCGGAGGAACATCAAACTCTGTAACCCTTCTTCAGACTGCAGGGTTAATGCAGGACATAATTGAACCAATGGAGACATCACTATTCATAAGATAAACAATAATGATAAGAGGATCTATCTGTCAGTGGCAAGCTTAGTAGAAAGGTGGGGTTGGTTTCTTGAACCTGACTTCGGGCTTCAGGAGGAGCATGGAAGTTGAAGTGCCAAAGGCAAAGGGAAAGAGACAGGCCACCCCACAGGCCACAAGCTTCGGCCCTCTGTTTGTGGCAGGCACAACTCACCAGAAAAGAGTTGGTGTTCTCTTAAGGATGGAGGACATCTGGATGGGTTTTGGTACCAATGACTCAGGGAGGCAGGAACAAGCTTCTTTCATGGGACAACCCCAACCCCCCTGGAGCAGGTCCAAATGATGTTCTGGCCAGAGCTGCTGGGTGGAAACCGAGAAGGCAAAGCTAAACCCAGAGACCAAGCTCTGGGAGATATTCTGGTTGCCTCTGGGTGGCAGTCTGGGGACCAAATTCTCCTCTCCTCTCCTCCAGTCTTGGCTTCGCTTTTAAAGTGAAAGCACCAAAGGCTTTCCCATCCTCTAGGTCAGTGGTCCCCAACCTGCGGGCTGCGGCCCAGTGCCATGGCGCCGGGCCGCAGCTCCCTCTCCCCGCCTCCCCGCAGTGAAAAACTTCCCAGGCCGCAAGCTTGTGGCCCGGGAAGCTTCTTACTGCGGGAGGGCGGGGAGAGGGAATCAGGGCCGGGCCGCGCATCACGCATGCGCGGCCTGTGTGGACGCGGCCCGATGCGCGGGCGTGGCCCAATGTGCGGGCGCGGCCCGCAGGCGCGGCCCAATGCCCTGCCGGTCCCCAGCCTCAGAAAGGTTGGGGACCACTGCTCTAGGTCGCACTTCCACTGGTGAGGGATCTCCTTAACGACCGCGCAGGGCCCAGGGCAAGCAGAACTCCGCCAGGGAGCCTCCTCCTGTTCCCGCACTGGTCCAAGGACTGAGGCACGACCCCCGACTCTTACAGCAGGCTCCCCAGATTCCTCCGCCACCGCCACCGCATTCTGCTGCCGCGCCAGCCAAGAACCAAGCGGGAGCCCAGGGAGACCAGCTGCGAGTAGTTCTTTTGTCGTATTACCCTCCTCTCCCAGCAAGTGCCAATTTTCCTCTTCTCTCCCACTGCAGCCGGATCAGGGGGGGATACTCTGGGGGCTCCAAGCTTAGGGAAAGGGGCGCACAGCCCAACCGACGGAGAGAAGATCTTTCACAGGGCCCCGTACCGTCCTGGGACCCTGTGCTGCAGTCTGGCACTAGCT
The DNA here is from genome assembly GCF_049243985.1 of Paroedura picta. Classification (NCBI taxonomy): domain Eukaryota; kingdom Metazoa; phylum Chordata; class Lepidosauria; order Squamata; family Gekkonidae; genus Paroedura; species Paroedura picta. The sequence goes on along the minus strand of NC_135374.1, from coordinate 122,187,564 downwards.
CGTGTCGGTCCCCTTCCCCCAGCACAGCTGACTCACGCTGGGGTGGCCTCCGACGCGAGCTCGGTGATGTAATTGGTGTACTAGACTGCTGTTATCTCCTTCTTTGTGCCGCTGCGTCCTTGAGGTTGCCACCAAGCCAACTCTGCGAAAGGGAAAGGGAGGGGGGAAACTAACCCCAGTCCCCCAAAAATTGCCAGGGGGAGAGTGCCTGGTAGTCCCCAGGCACTCATAACCAGTGGTGCCGGGCGGAGCTCTAAACCCTGGTGTCCGGCACGGCCGCCACGTTTGCAGTCATTTATAACTGTTGGCATGGACTTTTTCTGCCTGCCAATTACCCAGGCATTCTCCCTCTCTGATGTGGTTTTTGGTGGGCCACTAGGTCCCCCCTGGAGGCTGGCATCTGTCAATGGCAGACAAAACTCACAAACAAGCTTCTATAGAAAGAAAGCTTTAATTGGAAGTAGATCTGAACACTTTAACATTCGAAGTCAAGACTGTTCGATATCGGGGATGCAAGCAGTTATCAATACAATTCTCCCGCCGAAACCAGACCCGTTCCCAAGGGGAGGAGGTCACTCTCTCACCCAGGTGCCATCCCAGGCTTCCTGCCAAGGTGCCAGAGTTAGCACAGCCTTGGTCAGGCCGGCGCCTCAGGCTAGCAGATAAGATGTTTACAGGAACACTGGCAACAATGTATCACATCAGGGAGACTATGCAGTGAGAAAACGAGGGGATCAAAGGAGGGGGGGATCAAAGAAATACTACAGAGTCAAAAGCATTTTGGTTAGATGGGAAAGGTAACAAGAACAAAGCACACCAAGATGGAGTCTCTTAGGTTCACTGAATTCAAACATGGCAGAGAGCAGAAGCTGATCCTGACAGCACCCCTAGACCACTAGTGGTACTAGTGGTGCTGTGAGATCCCCCCCCCCACATTGCCAGGAACCACTCTCTGCATGAAGATGAGCAGCAAATCCTGTTTATTCCCATCATCTCCTGCCTGGAGGGTGGCATCTGCATGCTAGACCTGAGAGTGAATGTTCTGGGAATTTTCAGGAATCTGCCGTCTCTGTGTCCTGGGGTGGGGTTTTGAGTTAGAGGCTCCAAATCTCTCAGGGTAGCTCTGAGAGACTCTTCCCTGACTTCCCCCCAAGTTTCAAGAAGATTGGACCAGGGGGTTCAATTCTGGGGCTCCCCATCCTCTCTCCACTATATCCAATGATGAGAAAAAACAGAGAAATTCTCACCATTGGAAGTGATGGGCCCATTATGTCCTATGATGTTTTCCCATCATAGGATATAATGGAGAGGATGGGGGCATCTTTTTGGGAGCCCCTAGAATTGGACCCCCTGGTCCAATCTTTCTGAAACATGGAGGGGAGCCAGAGAAGAGCCTCCTGAAGCTACCTGAAAGTTTGGAGCCTGTAACTTAAATCCCCACCACACCCCCAGACCATGGGAAAGGTGGAAACCTGAAAATCCCCATTATAGTCAATGGCTCTCTTTACTTTAATGGCCACCAAAGCACTTCACAAATCTCCACAGCTTCGGCTGAAGCCCAAGCAGTCCAAAGTGGATTCGTCCAAGGCCGAAGTGGTCTGAAGTGGCTTTATCGAAGCCGAAGCATCCTGAATTTTTTGCTTAGCACCCAAGCACTAAATGGAGCTCCTCCACCGGGCATTTGCTTGAGGCCGACCAACCCACCAACATCCACTGTTTTCCCCTATAACAGCAAGACACAGGTGGAACAAACACACTAAAGCCCTGAAGGGAGAATATATATTAAGTTCACCTGCAGAAAGGAAGGGATTCTTATCTGAGAGGAAGAAGTTTATGTCAGCCACAGTCCCTCTCTTTGTCTCAGGCCTAAGGACCTCCTGGTTGGGACTGCTCCCCATGTAGCTGTGATAGCCAAGTGGCTAAATTAGGTATCTTTCACACTGAGAGAAGAACTTTTTATATTTTTACTGCAGCAGAAATATAGACACAGGGGCATACCCCAAATTTCCCAAATCTGTGTGCAGAACAAAGGATTGCATGAGACTTTATACTATGGCGGATGTAGCCAGACGTGGATGTTGGATTTTCATAGGGCAAACTTTAATAAACTCAGAGACATGATGAGTGTCTGCTACCGACCGCCTGACCAATGAGAGGATGTGGATGCTGCACTTTGTGAGCAGCTTGAGAAAATATCCAAGCGGTAGGACCTTGTCATTATGGGTGACTTCAATTTCCCAGATGTGTGCTGGGAAACAAACTCTGCGAAGCGTCCTCAGTCATGCAACTTTCTGACCTGCCTGGCTGACAATTTCATTTATCAAATGGTAGATGAACCCACAAGAGGTTCAGCCATACTGGACTTAATACTGACCAACAGGCAAGAGTTGGTGGATGAGGTGAAGGAGGTGGGGACCCTAGGGGGAAGTGACCATGTCCTCATAGAATTCCTTTTGAGATGGGGAGCCAAGGAAGCCTGTAGCCAGATGCGGATATTGGATTTTCGTAGGGCAAACTTTAATAAACTCAGACATGATGAGTGTCATACCACGGACGAGAATGCTGGAAGGGAAGGGAGCATGTGAAGGGTGGGCGCTACTCAAACAAGAGCTATTGCATGCTCAGTCAATGACTATCCCAGAAAGACGAAAACACTGCAGGAGCTCTAAGAAGCCTATTTGGATGAACAGAGAACTTCAAGAGGAACTAAGAAAGAAAAGGAAAATGTTCAGGAAATGGAGAGAAGGACAGAGCTCTAAAGAAGAGTACCTACAGGTTACTAGGCACTGTAGATCAATCATCAGAAAGGCCAAAGCTGAGAGTGAGCTAAGATTGGCCAGGGAAGCCCATTGTAACAAGAAAAGATTTTTCAGTTATGTGAGGAGCAAATGTAAAGTAAAGGAGGCAATAGGCCCACTGTTGGGTGCGGATAGACAAACTAACGGAAGATGCAGAGAAATAGGCTTAGTGCCTATTTTACATCTGTTTTTTCCCACAGGTCAAATGGTTTAGGCACATCTAGAGATGGCAGTAGCCAAAGGATAGTGTCTGGGTGGCAGGTTAACATGGATAGAGAGGTTGTCGAGAGGCATTTAGCTGCACTGGATGAGTTCAAATCCCCTGGGCCGGATTAAATGCACCTGAGAGTGGTCAAAGAACTTTCCAGAGAACTTGCACAGCCCTTGTCCATCATCTTCGGGACCTCTTTAAGGACTGGAGATGTCCCGGAGGACTGGAAGAGAGCAAACGTTATTCCAATCTTTAAAAAAAGGGAGGAAGGATGACCCAGGAAACTACAGACCAGTGAGTCTGACCTCTGTTGTGAGGAAGATAATGGAGCAGATATTAAAGGGAGCGATCTGCAAACATCTAGAGGACAATTTGGTGATTCAAGGAAGTCAGCATGGATTTGTCTCCAACAGGTCCTGTCAGACCAACCTGGTTTCCTTTTTTGACCAAGTAACAGGTTTGCTGGATTGTGGAAACTCAGTTGATGTCGTTTACTTGGATTTTAGTAAAGCTTTTGACAAGGTTCCCCATGATGTTCTGATGGATAAATTGAAGGACTGCAATCTGGATTTTCAGATAGTCAGGTGGATAGGGCAGAGTTCAACGAGATCTGAACACAATGGAAAAATGGGCAAATGAGAACAAGATGCAATTTAATAAAGATACGTGTAAAGTCCTGCATCTGGGTCAGAAAAATGAAAAGAATGCTTACTCGATGGGGGATACGCTTCTACGTAACACTGTGTATGAACGAGACCTTGGGGTACTTGTGGATTGTAAACTAAACATGAGCAGGCAGTGTGATGCAGCGGTAAAAAAGGCGAATGCCATTTTGGGCTGTATCAATAGGGGCATCACATCAAAATCACAAGATGTCATAGTCCCATTGTATACGGCACTGGTCAGACCACACCTGGAGTACTGTGTGCAGTTCTGGAGACCTCACTTCAAGAAGGACGTGGATAAAATTGAAAGGGTACAGAGGAGAGCGAAGAAGATGATCTTGGGCCAAGGGACCAAGCACTATGAAGATAGGTTGAGGGACTTGGAAATGTTCAGCCTGGAGAAAAAGAGGTTGAGAGGGGACATTATACCCTCTTTAAGTATTTGAAAGGTTGTCACTTGGAGGAGGGCAGGATGCTGTTTCTGTTGGCTGCAGAGGAGTAGACACGCTGTAATGTGTTTAAACTTCAAGTACAACGATATAGGCTAGATATCAGGAAAAAATTTTTCACAGTCAGAGTAGTTCAGCAGTGGAATAGGCTGCCTAAGGAGGTGGTGAGCTCCCCCTCACTGGCAGTCTTCAAGCAAAGGTTGGATACACACTTTTCTTGGATGCTTTAGGATGCTTAGGGCTGATCCTGCGTGGAGCAGGGGGTTGGACTAGATGGCCTGTATGGCCCCTTCCAACTCTATGATTCTCTTGAGAAACTTATATGCAGGTCAAGAAGCAACAGTGAGAACTGAACATGGAATCACTGACTGGTTCAAAATTGAGAAAGGAGTTCTGCAAGGCTGTATACTGTCGCCTTGCCCATTTAACTTGTATGCGGAGCACATGATGAGAAAGGTGGGATTAGAAAAGTCACAAATTGGGATCAAGATTGCAGGGAGAAATATCAACAACCTCAGATATGCAGATGATACCACTCTAATGGCAGAAAGTGAAGAGGAACTAAAGAGCCTGTTGATGCGGGTGAAGGTGGAGAATGCAAAGGTTGGCTTGAAACACAACATCAAGAAAACAAAGATCATGGCATCCGGCCCTCTCAATTCCTGGCAAATAGATGGGGCAGAAATGGAGATAGTGACAGATTTTATTTTCCTGGGCTCCAAGATCACTGCAGATGGGAACTGCAGCAAAGAAATTAAAAGACGCTTGTTCCTGGGGAGGAAAGCTATGCCAAATCTAGACAGCATCCTAAAAAGCAGAGACATCACCCTGCCAACAGAAGTGCGTTTAGTCAAGGCTATGGTATTCCCAGTTGCAATGTATGGCTGCGAAAGTTGTACCATAAGGAAGGCTGAGTGTCAAAGAATTGAGGCTTTTGAACTCTGGTGCTGGAGAAGACTCTTGGGAGTCCCTTGGACTGCAAGGCGAACCAACCGGTCAGTCCTAGAGGAGATCAGCCCTGCCTGCTCCTTAGAAGGCCAGATCCTGAAGATGAAACTCAAATACTTTGGCTACCTCATGAGAAGGAAGGACTCCCTGGAGAAGAGCCTAATGCTGGGAGCGATCGAGGGCAAAAGAAGAAGGGGACGACAGAGAATGAGGTGGCTGGATGGAGTCACTGAAGCAGTCGGTGTGAGCTTAAATGGACTCCAGGGAATGGTAGAGGACAGGAAGGCCTGGAGGATCATTGTCCATGGGGTCGCAATGGGTCGGACACGACTTCGCACCTAACAACAACAACAGACTTACTCCTCCAGACTGATTAGGAAACTGTACACTATAAAATACCGGGAAGGGAAACCATTTGACCAGTATGTATGGGAAATGAATTATCCAGGAGTTTGACAGTTTGGGTTCAACTCAACCACCTTTTAATCAAACTGCTACATTAATGTTAAGCATGCCATATGATGACCATCCAATCATAAACCAGATTGAGATGAGAGCTCAAGTTACTGTTGATGAAGCTGTAAAATCAGATAAATCACACCAAAAAAAATGCTGTGTGTGAAAATAGTGAAAGTAACAATTTGTCTAATAACTTGTTATAACAGTGGTCTGCAACCTTTTTAAGGCTGCGGACCGGTGGCGGCGGGAAGGGCTATTGGGCATGTGCATTTGCAGCCCCCCTCCCACAAAAAGAAGCTTGCTTGGCCGCAAGCTCACTGGCCGCTTTTGCGGCTGATTTGCTTGTGGCCTGGGAAGTTTCTTACTGCGGTGGGGTGGGCGGGGAGAGGGCGCCGCAGCCCGGTGGTTGGGGACCACCGGCTTATAAAACAGATTTGCATACTCAGAAAGGTTTGTCAGAGGAACTGCATATGAAAAAGGATAATCCTCATTTGCATGTCAAAGGATCTGTACAGACTTTCTCAATATGGCTTTCATGAAATGCTATGGTTTCTTGAAGGACTTAGAAGGGTTTCCAGAATGGGTGGGAGTTAATAAAATTTTAATATATTTTTAAAATTTGTTACATTTTAATTGGGTGATATGACTATATATGGTCATATTGACCCCCCCCCCAATGGACAATGATGGACCTGGAGGGGGTGGGAAGGGAAGGGGACCCAGGTGGGTATATATATAGCTATGCTTCCCAACCATATTATGCACATTCATGACACTTCTGGGGTTTCTTGAAGTCTGAAGAATGTTTCAGGGGTTTTTCAATGGTAAAAAGGTTGAGTAAGTCTGCCTTAAAGCTACCAAAAGAGGGAATGGATTTTTGCCTTGCTTGTTACCAGATAGCTCCACATATAAGATGTACTTGAGAGATGTGTTCCTAGTTCCAGAGGTTACGTCTTGTATTCTGTCTATATCTGAACTGACTGCAGAGGGATACCTTTAAAAATGAAAACTGCCATGTCTATAAAAACAAACAGTGTCCATGGGACACTGTGTCCATGGGCGCTAGCGGGATGTGGGATTGTCGCGGCGCAGCAGGGTAGGCTAGGAGGGTGGGCGGGGCGCAGGTGGCGATTTGGTGCGAGTGGTCATGGCCTACCTGAGGTAGGGACGTCCGGGGGAAGACGTCGCGAGCCGTATGGAGGCGTCGTGGGAGGCGTTGGGTGGGCGGCCTGGCGAAGGTGGCGGGGAGCTGGCTGTTGGGCGGCTGCCGAAATAATGCCGGCGGCATGGCTGCGGCGAGCGCAGCCGGGGGGGCGGATCAGGAGGCGCAAAGCATCAGTTCGGCGGCAAGTCGTCAGTCCGGCGGCAAGGGACCAATTGCGAGCCGCGCTGTGAGCGGCTCGCAATTGGTCCCTTGCCGCCGGACTGATAATCGGAGGGCCCAATTGGCAGGCACAAAGCGCCTGCCGATTGGACCCTCCGATTGTCAGTCATGAGGAAGGGGCCTATCGGCACCCTTCCTCATCACGGACAGGGCCCTCCTTAGGTGCCCTTAACTGATTATTTAATCCGCTCCTCAGGAGCGGTTTAAAGATAATAATATAAGGATTGGAGGTTTCAACCACTGATGAAGCCAATGAAAACGGAATTGATCTAGAAGCCATTATGGTTGTTCCTTCTGGTATATAAAAAATGTAAAAGAAATTGTATTTACTCATTGTATATGTCACCAATACCCAGTTTTGTCTCCTGATGGATAACCAACCAGATGCCCCTCTAGACACATTGGCCAAATGTTTTGAGGTCATGGTGGGGTGGATCGAGGGTAGTCGTCTGAAGCTGAACCCTTTGAAGATGGAAGTTCTGTGGCTAGGGAGGAAAGGTCCAGACCAGAGTGTGAGCGACAATTGCACATATGGCTAGGAATATGAGCATGATTTTTGATGCCTCTTTGTCCATGAAGGCTCAAGTCACAAAAGCAGTAAATGTGGTCTTCTACCTTTGCCAGGCTAAGCTACTAGTGCCCTATATGGTCTGGAGCATCCAGCCATGGTGATCTATGCAACCGTCATTTCTAGACTAGACTATTGTAACTTGCTGCATGCAGGCCTGTCCTTGGCTCTAATTTGGAAATTACCACTGGTCCAACTGCTGCTGCACGAGTCCTCACTAGAACAACATGGAGGACACATATAAGACCAGCTGTGCTGCACCTATGGTGGCTCCCAGTGAACCCAAATTGAATTCAAGTTTTTAGTACTACCATTTAAGGCCGTTCGCAGTCTGTGACCTGCGTATGTAATGGACCACCTGTCTGAATACATCCCACAGAGAATGCTGCAGTCAGCTATGGGCTACCACCTGGTTATCCCGAGCCCCAAAGAAGTCCAACTGGCCTCCACCAGGGCCAGGACATTTTGGCCCTGTCCCCCACCTGGTGGAATGAGCTCAGAACATAAGAGCCCTGATGGAGCTAACACCATTCTAGGAGGCCTTCCACCAGGCGTGTGGTTGAGGCCATATGCCCTGAAGAGCTGAACATCTCATGGGTCTCCTCAACTGAGTGAGATCTCCTCCTACATCTCTCCATTATGGCAAAAACACTATAGGCATTTAATCTTAGCTTTTAGTAATTTAGTAATTTTAAATTATTTATGTTTTATTAGTTTTAATATGATATATTTTTCACAATGTTGTACGGTGCCCCAAGATGACAAGAGTTATGACGGGCAGCTTATAAATTCAAATAAGTAATAATAAATAAAACAATGAATAAATATAGAACAGTTTAACAGAAACAGGAAGATTGGGGAAAGCTGGCAAGGATGAGTGGGTAATTAGACAGAGACTCCCATTCAGACCAAAGAAAGGGGATAGATCTTCTACATAGAGGAAAATTTCCCTACCCAGCCAAATAGCAAGTTAGTTCGGAAGAGTGCAGAAATCCCAGGACTAGTGTGATTAAAAACTGCCTGTAGAGATCTTAAGTGTCAGTTAAAAACTCAAGATGGCAACTAGTTTTTCAAGGAAAGGGGTTTTGGTAATGGAAAGAGTCACTAGCCTTTTGGAAACCAGAAGAGTCAGCAAATATTAAAAGAAAATATACTGAAATAGAATCATAGGAAGGGACCTCCAGGGCAGAGTCTGCACTTACTTTCTTTATTCCATTGTCAATCCTGTTGAATTCAGATCGCTTTGAACTCGATTCTTCCTTCCCCCCCCCTCCCAATTGAAACAGGAAAGTCTTCTGCACGTGGTTAGGGAGGCTCAGAAGGAGGGGGGGCAAGCCTCTTTCTTTCTTTTCTTGAAGCGGGGGGAGAGGAGCCAGGCAGGGAGCCTCTTTCTTTTCTTGGAGGGGAGGGGGAGAGGATCAAAAATGCATGGGAGGGAGGAAAAATCCAGGACCGACAGAAGTTGAGAGAAATTAGGGGCTTCTCCTTTAAGGCAAACATGTCACATGACCAGGTGTAGCCTATCAGAGGTTCTCTACCACGGAGCTTTCTTTCCCAATCAAGATATTGAGGATTAAAAGCAGTCTGAGATATCCGGATCAATCCTTCTTGCTGCAGAAGGAAAATTTAAATCGGCCAAAATCCAAACGGAAATCACATTCTGTGTAGAGGGCAGGGACTGAATCGACCTGGGGTTGGAATAAAAGCTCCGTGCAGTTTACACCCAGGGTCATCTAGTCCACCCCCCTGCAGAATGCAGAAGACTCACGACTACCTGCCCACTCACAGTGACCCCAATTCCATGCCCAGATGATGCCCCCCTTTTAAAAAGCAGATTCTCTGACCAGTCTGGTCTGGAGGAAATTCACGTTCTGAACAAAGGCCTCTCAAGTCAGCATAAAGATTTAAGTCATTAGAGTGAAAAGCTTAATAAACTCTCATTAGCCTGAAACATAAGAACTAAAGTCTGTGCTTGTACTGATTGCTTAAGTTAAAGCTGACTCCTAATTCTTCTCTCACGTTCCTTGGCTGAGCCAAATACAAAGAAGCACCACAGGTCAGCAATTAGCAAGAAAACAGGAAACGTCTGTGGTTGGACCTCCAGAGTAACTGGTTGGCCACTGTGTAAGTTTAAGAGATGCTGGACTGGATGAGCCCTTCCCTGGTCTGACCCAGTAGGGCTCTTCTGAGGGTCTTATGAAGGCCTCAGCCTCTCCGTCCTGTGGTTGGTCCTCCAGAGGAACTGGTTGGCCACTGTGTAAGATGAGATGCTGGACTAGATGGACCCTCCCTGATCTGACCCAGCAGGGTTCTCCTGATGTGCTTAAGAGAAGCAAGGAAATGAAAGTGTAGCTGGGCACATGTGATGTGCTCTACTTGATCAAACAGGGAAGGCAAAATTCATGGAAAAGCCAAATGGTCAAACAGCTGAGGGACAGGCAGGGACCAAGAAAGAAAAGAAAATAACTTTGGGGGCCTTTAGGGAAACAGGTTCATCAAGAGATTTGGGGAGGGGATATCTTTCACCGGGAAGCCCATACCATAGATTTGTTCATACCATGAATGAGATTATATCTTCTCCAGAAATGTTATTCTCTCTCTCGAAACCTCCCTTCACTCTAATAGCTTTAATCACTCTCTGTGCAAAACGTAAGTAGAATTCCTACTATTTCTACTAACGCACCATCTACTCAATGCCCAACCAAATTAGTGAAACAAAGCCAGTACCATGGAAACTGATTCACCCTGTTATTATATTGTCTCTAAACATAGCATAGCCTTCCTGACTCCCATGCCCTGAATGCCAACTTGAATTTGTGATGATTTGTGCTTGTCATTGAATCTTTTTCTACAGTGGACATATTCATGCCGTTCCAGTGTAGAGCCGGCCACCTGTTGTCGCTACCAGAAAACCAACAGCTGGGGTGGCCCGGGGCCTGCCAAGTGTCTTGCCTGGCCTGGCTCCTGCCCCAGAGTGAGCAGCTTCACAGGCAGTTGGTTGACCATCACAGCCGGACCCGTCAGAGGCATGAAGAGAAAGGAAGAGCAGCTGGACTTACAGATCCCAAACGCATTCAGGGTTTTTGCTAGATTGATTCAGGTAGGCAGCCATGTTTTTCTGAGGCAACAGAATAGAGTCCATTGACACCTTTCATTCTGGGTAGAAGTGTCCACGTGCATGCACAAGCATTATGCATGCAAATGAAAGTTTATACATGAAGGATGCCACTGGGCTCTAACTTTGTTCTTTTGCTAGATCTGTAACAGCATCCCTCCAACTTGCTTTCACAACTCCATCCCCAAGACTTTTCAATAAATAGTTGCATTGTTTCACAGCTTTGTGTCTTCTTGAGAGCTGGGATAGCCATAGGTTTCCTGAGACTTGTGAGACTCAAGGAAATGTGGCTTGTGACTGAGTCTGTCACTTCACAATCCTGTTATATTTCATTAAAGCAATGTATGGTTCATCTTCCATCTTCTGAAGAAGAAGCAGCAGCAGCATTGGTCCTTACATGCTGCTTTTCTCTACCCGAAGGAGCCTCAAAGCGGCTTACAGTCACCTTCCCTTTCCTCTCCCCACAACAGACACCCTGTGAGGGAGATGAGGCTGAGAGAGCCCTGATACTACTGAAGAAGAAGAGTTGGTTTTTATATGCCACTTTTCTCTACCTGAAAGAGTCTCAAAGCGGCTTACAATCCCCTTCCTTTTCCTCTCCCCACAACAGACACCCTGTGTGGTGGGTGAGGCTGAGAGAGCCCTGATATTCCTGCTCGGTCAGAACAGCTTTATCAGTGCCATGGCAAGCCCAAGGTCACCCAGCTGGTTGCATGTGGAGAAGGAGTGGGGAATCAAACCTGGCTCACCAGATTAGAAGTCCGCACTCCTAACCACTACACCAAGGTATACAGGGGACAACAAAAGAAGATGTGTCCCAGATTCCACCTCCCTTAGTGGGCAGGGGCACTGTCTCCCTTAGACTAGCATTTAAAAAATATCTGCCCTCCAGAAGTGTTGTGGGCCTGGCCGAACATCTGGATGTTTGTCCTCTCCTGTATTTGTTGATGTCAATTGATGAGAGGTAGGTAGCTGGGTTCAATATGTATCTGGTGGATGGAGATAAGAAAAAGCTGGAACATTTGCTAAGTCCATTTGATTTTCAATATCTTATATTTTTCACCTGAGAACTCACTTTGCCCGATCTTCCCCGAGTCTGAGTAGATCATTTGGGGAGTAGCTTGCACATTTGCTCTCAGTGGTTTTACACCAACTAGATTGGAAGGGATCCTGAAGGATCATAGGAATAAGTTCTTGAACTTTGAGATTCACTTTTAGCCACTGATATAGGGATATGAGACTGATCCTTGCCTCGATTCTTAACATTCCAGTTTCAAGAGGCATCATGTCAAAATCATAAGTTATCATAGTCCAGCATAGTATACAACATTGGTCAGACCCTACTGGGAGTAGTGGAGGCCTCACATGGACAACATTTGGAGGGTTCAGAGGAGAGTCATGAAGATGATCTGGGGCCTGGGTGTTAGAATACTGGCTTCTGGTGGCCCCAGCCGGGGCAGCCTCTAGAGCTGGCCGCCGATGCGCCCTTCTGCCAGGCCAACGGACAGCCTTGTGGCATCCTGGACGCCGCGAGGCTGCCCCTGGGCCTGCCAGAAGGCTGCGGGAACCTGCACCACTGCCAGGAGGCTTCTGCCAGGCCCTGGGACAGCCGTGCCACATCATTGATGCAGTGGGGCTGTCCCTGGGCCTGCTAGAAGCCCGCTGGAGAATGAGTGCCCAGCCGGAGGCTTCTGGTGCACCCAGGGACAGCGCTGCTGCGTCGTGGATGTGCCGGGGCGGTCCCTGGGCCCCCCAGAAGCCTGGAGGGGCCTGCGCGGCAGCCCAATGGCCCGGCCTTCTGCCTGGCCCAGGGACAGCCTCACCACGTCGTAGATGAGGCGAGCTTACTCCTGCCCCCCCAGAAGGCCCCTGGAAGCTGCGGACCCGACCGGCCCCAGATCTGCGCGGACTATCAGGTAAGCTGCTGGGGGGGGGTCCTCTGACCCTTCCCCTTGCCCCTTCTCCTCTTTCAAGGCCCATTTTTATAAATGGGCTTTGAAACCAGTCATAGAATAATAGAGTTGGAAGGGACTTCATGGGTCATCTAGTCCAACCCCCTGCACTCACATCCCAATTGCTCATCCACTGTAACCTGCCACCCCTTTGGCTTCACAGAATCAGCCTCTCCATCAGATGTCTATCTAGCCTCTATTTAAAAATTTCTAAAGATGGAGAACCCACCACCTCCCGAGGAAGCCTGTTCCACTGAGAAACCGCTCTAACTGTCCAAAATTTTGTTCCATTACAATGCCATATCTTACAGTCATATTATCACAAATCTCATTATGCATGCTAACCTTATGTAACTTGTGTATCCACATTCCTCACAATTTATTTTAATTGGGATTATGTGACTGTTATTACAAAACTCAATACTATGACATACCCAGGACTCAATAGGGACAAAGGCTTTTTTTCTCTCTATTCATGCTAACCTTGTTCAACTTGTGTATCCATATTCCTCACTATATATTTTATTTGTGACTAGTAATCAAGCCCGCTGTAGTCCAAATACAGCGGGCGCTAGCGGGGCTCGTGAGTTCGGGGGAGCGTCTGTCCGGCTCTCCGTCTCCCAGGGGCACCATTGAGTCGTGCCGTGGGGCGGCCTGTGAGCCACCAGCGCCCACACCTCCCCCCCCTATCCCGGAGCCTACCGGCAAGGTAGTAAAGGGCATCATAATTGTGGCTACGCACGCCTCCCAATTGGCCACTTGGCACTCGAGTGGCACTCGGAGGGGCCCAATTAGGAGCCGTGACCCCTCCGAGTTTTTATCCCAGACGAGTCCCGCCCTAACTCCTCCCCATCAGCCCTTACTATTTTATTTAGTCCATGGTGCCCGCGGCGCCGCGGGACATTTAAAGATAATATGACTGTAAGATATGGCATTGTAATGGAATTTTGAGTTTGACTCCCTGGCCTTGGGATAGTGACCAGCAATTCTATGGGAGGAATGTCTCACCGTTGTATGGAGCAAGCAACATATGGGGAGGTGATAGCCTTTGATCCCTAATAGCAGCATTTTGGTTTCTCTTTGTAAAGTACACTGAATTCTAGGGGATTGATTGGCTGTTTTGACAAAGGATTATCATTGGCTGTATTTGGTTGTGACACAGTCTACTGATGTAACATTATTGCTTTTTGCTATATATTACCTGTCATGTAAGAAGATCATAGTCTGACGAAGAATGCTTGCACTCGAAAGCTCACGCCTTGAATAAATCTTTGTTGGTCTTAAAGGTGCTCCTGGACTCTGAGGGGCTTTCCTTGTAGCAAATTGTTTGCTGAACGAAAAATCGCCATTTAAAATAGTGCAATTCGTCATTATGCATACCTGACTTTGTAGTGGAATCCAGTTGCGTTTCTATCGTTTCCCACAAGCTTCCGGTCTCAGCAAAAATCGCTAGACAGGAAGCGCTATTGCCAAGCTCGTCCCACCCCTGGCCGTCAAGCAGCCAATGGGCAGCCGTTAGCATGCTCCCAAACAGCCCCTTTCCCTTTAAGAAAGGTTTTTTTTTTTTAAAAAAAACACACACACCCATTGCAACGAATATGTGTTGATTCGTTGCAATGAGAGACCCATCAGCTGGCAGGTGTGTTTGAGCTGTCGTTTCATCGTTGCCACGCTCCCCCCGAGTGAAAAAAAAAATCCCCCCCCCTCATGGGCCCAATTTTCGGCCGAAAACAGTGTAAAAAATAAAGGGAAAATACATCAGCAAACGGGCTTGTCTGTTGTTTGTGCTTAGTGAATAAACAGCTCTGGGGAGGGACTGAAGCCGGGGAAGCCTCTAAACAGGCTTGCTGGTGGGTTGAGCCCCGCTCACTCGGAGAAAAAAAAATGGCGATCGCTTCGTCGGAAGATCAGAGGAGAGAGCCAGGGGGAGGGACTTTGTAGAAACCACAACAATGGTAACGCACAGAACTTTCCCGCTAGTGTTGCAGATTGGTTGCAGGAGTGTAGCGCTTTCCGGAGGGTGAATCCACTTTTGGGGATTTCCCTGAAAGCGCTACAAGGAAGCGCTTTTTGCGGATCGGTTTCAGGTGTGTGGCAGATTGTCAACGACGTTGTGCATAATGGCAAATCAGTAGCGTTTTCAATTGGCAACCATTGTGCGATTTTGAAGGTGTGCGAAAAGCCCCTGATTTTATTGTGCTACTTCAGACCAACATGGCTACTCATTTGAATCTATTTGAAGGGTTGTCAGAGGAAGGCAGGTTAATGTTCCTGTTTGCAGCAGAGGAAAGGATGCATAGTAATTGGTTTAAACTGTATTTAGAATGGTACTCGCTAGATATCAGGAAAACATTTTTCATAGTCCGAGTTCAGCCGTGGAATGGACTGCCTCAGGAGGTTTTGATGTGGCTTGCCTAGTTTTTCTGGTCAGTGGGACTTTGAGCTGGGTGCTAAGTGTCAGAATGCCCTGCTTCTGCTAGGATTGTTGCTTTGTAGCCTGTTTGTTTATTTAGCCTGTTGGCCATGTTTTATTGATGTGGTCGGTTCCTCTTGCATTCACACCTTTCCTCCTCTCACCTCTTCCCTATCCATCTCCATTCCTCTCTGGAATGCATCCTTGGGCTCTTCCTATCTAGCGAAGGTGTAGAGACATCATCATCCTTCATTTGTGTGTCTTAGGGTATTAGTTGTTGACTTTTCCAGTAAATTAATGGTTCCCAGCATTCCCATTATGATCCAAATTACCATTTTGCCAAGGCCAGGGCGCTAGGGGTACTAAAGTCCATGGAGTTACCAACCAGGATGAATCATAGAATCCTAGAGTTGGAAGGGGCCATACAAGCCATCTAGTCCAACCCCTGCTCAACGCAGGATCAGCCCAAAGCATCCTAAAGCATCCAAGAAAAGTGTGTATCCAACCTTTGCTTGAAGACTGCCAGTGAGGGGGAGCTCACCACCTCCTTAGGCAGCCTATTCCACTGCTGAACTACTCTGTGAATTTTCCCCCCTTATACCTAGCCTATATTGTTGTACTTGTAGTTTAAACCCACTACTGCGTGTCCTTTCCTCTGCAGCCAATGGGAACAGCATCCTGCCCTCCTCCAAATGGCAACCTTTCAAATACTTAGAGGGCTATCATGTCCCCTCTCAACCTCCTTTTCTCCAGGCTGAACATTCCCAAGTCCCTCAACCTATCTTCATAGGGCTTGGCCCCAGATCATCTTCGTCGCTCTCCTCTGTACCCTTTCAACTTTATCTACGTCCTTCTTGAAGTGAGGCCTCCAGAACTGCACACAGTACTCCAGGTGTGGTCTGACCAGTGCTGTACACAATGGGACTATCTTGTGATTTTGATGCGATGCCCCTGTTGATATTGCCCAAAATGGCATTCACCTTTTTTACCGCTGCATCACACTGCCTGCTCATGTTTAGTTTACAATCCACAAGTACCCCAAGGTATCGTTCACACACAGTGTTACCTAGAAGAGTATCCCCCATCCAGTAGGCATGCTTTTCATTTTTCTCACCCAGATGAAGAACTTTACACTTATCTTTATTAAAATGCATCTTGTTCTCATTTGCCCATTTTCCCATTGTGTTCAGATCTCATTGAACTCTGTCTCTATCTTCCAGAGTATTTGCCAGTCCTCCCAATTTGGTGTCATCTGCAAACTTGATGAGTAGTCCTTCCACCCCCACATCTAGATCATTAATAAATATGTTAAAAATATGTTAAAAAGTACTGGAAGAGAGGTCTCCAAAGGTTGCAGTAATCCTCCTGGCTGTCCCCCACTTCATTTTGCTATGTTACAAGTAACACAAACCTGAGTGTGATTCTCAGTGTCAAGGGCAGGCCACCCAAACTGCCTCAACACCAAATGCAAAGTCCAGAACCATAACCAAATGTGCAACTGCTTTGCTGTGATGGCACAGTCGCAGCACTTGTGCCTCAGAAGGGACATACTGGCATTCCCCCCCTTATCAAACCTCCCAGTGATTTCCTGTGGCTCCCCTTTCCACTCCTTTAGGTGGGGCTGCCAGTGATCCCTGACATGCTTCAGAGACAGCTGACTAGTGCCAGGGGACCACTGTGCCTGGGCAGCCTGCCAAGGGAAAGGAGCTGCATTGTCATGGGGGACTTCACATCTCCCTTTGGCTGACTTGCTTCAGTCTCCCGATCAATAAACATTCGGGATGTCTCATAACTGTGTCTGGGGTTTGTAGGGAGGGAGGGTCATCTCCCCTGCCTGCTTGTGATTGAGGTGGCCAGCTACGGTGGGTCACCTTCCCCTCCTACACTCCATGTCCCTGCTGCGGCTCCGTGGTGTAGTGGGAGCAGAATGGGTGTTGGTGCAGACACTGTTTATACTTGTGTATTGCAGTGTGTCAGGCCAGTATCTGGGGTCTCCAGCACTCTGAAGCTCTAGTTGGGACTCACTTTGGCTGTCTCTGCTGGGAGCCTTCCCCAGAGAGAGATTTGACCTTGTGGCCTCTTTGTGACACAGCGGTGCTCCTCTGCAGCGAGTGGATGGTGAGTTGCCTGGGAACCTGTCTGAGAAGGTGCAGTTGAGTTTTGTCCTGCTGCTGCCACCTCAGTCTTCCCCACTATGGCCTGGGTTCCCCCTGCCTCCGGCATCCAGTCCGCTAAGCTGCAGAGGTGCTGTTGCTAGAGTGGCCATTATCCCTTCCTGGCCAAAGGAAACAGAGCTGGCAGAGGCCCTTGAATCTCCAATCTCTCTCTCTCTCTTTGGGGGAGGGGGGTGTATTCCAGGCCGCTCCCTTGTAGTATTCTACTGGCCTGTGGTGGTGGGAGTGCGATGGAACTTGGCCATGCCTGGAAACTGTTTCCATTGCTGCCTTTCTTGGAGGCATCAATAGCACAGCGAACCAGGACTGGAAGGTTGCAAGTGAGTTTGCTCTTGATATACTCTCACCACCCTAAAGCAGCACTTTTCATTGGCTTTTCTCTCCTGTGCAAGTGAGAGCACAACACCCATGAGCAGTGCTGCCTCCCTGCCGGGATCACGGCCTGGGTTGCCAAGCAGCGCAAGAAGTGGCCAAACTGTGGCTCATGGAAACTGTGGACACCTGGAGAGGCAGAGTTCGGCCGGCCAGCCCCGCTTCCTTTGGCGTCAAAAAGCCCCAGGACACTGGGCGTCTTTTGGCTCCCCCTGCTGCACGGCTTAAAGCACAAGGCCTGCAAGACCACAGCCGAGTCCCCTCAGGCACCTTTAAGACCAACCCAGATCGATCCCGGGCGGGAGCTTCCGAGGGCACGCGGACCCCGCCTCGCGTCCCTCTTGGGCGGCCCCTTCAGCGTGGGTGCTGAGGCCACAGATGCGCCGGGCCTGCAGGGAGAAGGGCGGCGGCCCGGGGGGGTCCGGGGGGCCGCCCACGCCGGCGCCTGCCGAGCGATGCAGGGGGGCTGGGGGCTTCCTGGCTCAAGAGCCCTCCCGGGGGGGGGCGCTGGGGGTGGCGTGCGGAGGGCCTCCCGTGGGCCCGGCCTGGCTGATGCCGCCTGGCCGTTGGAGTCCTCCCTGCGCGCGCCCGGGAGTTCAGGGGGAGGCTGCGCCCTTCGGGCCCCTCAGCGGGGGATGGGGCGGGGGACGGTGCCCCGCCCCCACGGCCTGCGCCTGAAGCCGCGAAGCGCCCCGCCCCCTTCCGCCCACACGTGCCTTCACCGGGGTCGACGTCAGCACGCAGGCGCTGCGCCGTCTTCGCGGGCCTCCCGTCGAATCGCGGCCGGTCTACGCCTGCGCGACCCGGAGCTGCGCGCCGATTGGCTGCTCCCGCCCCGGACGCCTGGCGGCCCCTACCATTCGGCCGCGGGGGGAGGGGGAGGCGAGCGACGCCCGGAGCGATGAGCCAGGCCAGGCGGAAGCGCGGCGTTTCCCGGCGTGCTTCGCGCGACCCGCGGCGGAGCTCTGCGCGGCTTCCGGGGGGGAGGGGAGCGGCGTCGGCCTCGGCGGCGGGGCTGGGAGGCCGGGCCAAGATGGCGGTGCAGGAGTCGGCCGCGCAGCTCTCCATGACGCTGAAGGTGCAGGAGTACCCCACCCTCAAGGTGCGCCCCCCCTCCGCCCCCTTTGTTCCGCCAGCCGGGGGGTGGCGGAGGGGCGCCTGCTGGTTGTGTCCGGGGGTGGGGTGGGGTCCCCTTCCTGGTCCCGGGAGTGTGTGTGTGTGTGTGTGTGTGTGGGGGGGGGGGGGCGCCTGCCTCCTGGGTGCTGATCCCTTTGGGGCCTCCGCGCCTGGCCGGCAGTGGGTGGGTGGGTGGGGGCTGGGCTGCTGCGGGGGCGGCAGAAGAAGCGCTGCTCTCTATGCCGGCCTCCCACCGCCTGAAGGCGTCGCACAGCCCTCCTCCCGTCCCCTCCACTCCCCACCACATGCGCCCTGGGAGGCAGGTGGGCTGGGGGAATTCTGACAGAATTACTCTGTGAGGACAGCTCTGAGGGACCTGGGAATGGCCCTAGTCACTCGGCTGGCTACACCTTTATGTTGGAATGATGAGGTCCTGATATGCTGAACTATGCGTTTTTTTGTTTTGAAGTTCTATTTTAGCACTTCTTGAAGTCTTGAATTTTGTACAGAAGTTTTTGTATGTTTGTATTGACTGCATTTTACTTTCTTTCTGTTCCCACCAGTTCATGGTAGTGCCATCACGTGAAAGCAAAGTGGCTAGTTTCTTGTAATTGTGTCCTTGGTGATGACATGCTTGTATGTCTTCCCAGAGCATTGGCAGATGATTCAGAGCGCCCTGTGGGATAAGTACAGAGTAACGTCTCCAGTGATGTTAGGTGCTTGGTAGCATCCTAGTGACCAGCTGAATGCCAACAATAGTGTGCATGTATGGGAACATGAACTCACCGGTTGCGAGTGGGAAAACAAGAAGCTGTAAAGAATGGGCGGCATAGAAATCCAAATAAATTTTGTAATAAATAAATGAAAGCAGGAGCTCAGTAATAATCATAATAATGAGCACTGGAATTACAAAACTAAGTCCTGGTAAAGAGTGCTTAGGAACATGCTTTGTACTCCAGCAACATGCTTTCATGAGTCTGAGAGCACGTCACTGCAGCTGCACCATGAGCATGTGCCCATTGCTGAGCACGAATAAGAAGGGGTGTTGTTCTACACTGTAGTAATACTTGCTTGTAGGAATACATATACCCTTACCAGGATGGCCCAGGCCAGCTTGATCTCAGAAGCTAAGCAGTCATGGCCCAGCCATTGCTGGCATTCGGAAGGGACACCACTACACAAAGGCAGGTCATGGCAACCCCCCCTCCCTGAACTTCTCTTGCCTTAAAAACCTCTTTGGGTTGGCAGAAATGAACTTCACCTTGGCAGAATTTTCCACCACCACCAAGAATACATTTATCCTCAGTCTGTTATCATTCTTGTATTTTCTATTTTAAAAAGCTGAAATAGGTTGCTGGTTCATCTTGATACTAACATTGACCAAATGATTTCTTACAGTCACTTGGAACTTATGTTTTGACATAAAGATGTGCAATGTGATCCCAAGAGGTACGGGAATATTGGTGGGAGGAGCTATTGTATTCATTTCTACAATGGATTAGACTGCTGAGCTTCCTGTGTGGAAAAGGCAGGCAAAATAATTATTGACTGAAGACCAAATCAGCCATAAGGTGGATATAATCCTAGCATTGCAAAACATCTGAAGAAGACTGTACATGCTGCTTTGGGCCTTTCAGCATAATGAGGGGCTCCCTGTGTCTATTGCTGGTTATCTTGGCCAGCATTTGACAGCTGCTGACATGGCAGAACAATGCAGGTTTTGCCATATCAGACAAGCTAGATTTGATTTAAATTATGAAGGCTCTCTTTAAACAGATTTCTGTATATAAAAGATGCATTATTCTAGGTCAGGCTTTTTGTCAACCAGGGTTTCGTGAAACCTTGACAACCGGGGAAGGGTTTCCCAAATGGGTGGGAATTAATACATGTTAAAAATATTTTTAAAATTCATTAAACATTTATCTGGTGTTATGACCATTTATGGTCATATTGACCCACCCACCCCTCTCAAAATGGCCAGTGATGGGCCTGGAGGGATGGCAAGGGAAGGGGCCCTGGGTGGGCGTGTACAACTTGTGCTTACATAATTTTGACATCTGCCCCCTCCAAAAAGTCCACTCTCCCCTCAGCCCAGAACAGGCTTATCAGGATAGCAGTCATGAAACTCCCGGTCCACCAAATACTGCAACTTCACCCTTTGAGTTCTGGAAACCAAAATGTTGTCCACTTCATAATTTGTGTGCATGTGGATGAATACAGGAACATTGAGAGTGGGATGCCATTAGCGATGGGACCTGTTTGAGCAAACTGCTGTCTTGTACGTCTTAGCGAATTTAACTTCCACAGTCACAGCATTGATGACCTGGGTGATGTGGGGGTGCACCACGAACCATTCCCCTGCCTTACAAGAGGGTTGCTGACACTGGAGGTGCTACATGGAGATGTACACCTGATCCCTCTCCTGCCAAGCCAGTTCTGGGGGGCATTTCTTAATAGCCTTGTAGTTTGTTAGGCTCTTTAGCAGCGTCTAAGATTGTCTTTAGCTGAGGCCAGGCTCGTTGGATGTGTTCTGCCCATGACTGTCAGGCCAGGCTCTCAGGTGGAGCTTCCGATGTCAGAATGGGTCGATCCCCACCCCGTAAACCACTTAAAAGAGAGACATCCCAGTTCTTTGATGGACCGCATTATTATATGACTACTCAGAAAAGTCATTCTGCTGATAGTTGATAAAACACTGAAGATATTGTTCCAGTTTTTATTATCCCTCTTGGTCTGGCCGATGGTTTTGGGACGGTAACCCAAACTTAGTTCCTGCTCCACTCCCAGCATCCTCAGCAGATCCCATCAGAACTTGGCAACAAACTGGTTCTGCAGTCAGAAATGACCTTGACCGGGGCACTGTGGATCCTGAATGTGTGCTGAATGCACATAGAGGCTAGATGTTGCACTGTTGGGGGAGGGGGGGAGGTACAAGGCACAAAAAGAGCTTATTTTGAAAACATGACAGCTCAGTGGAACAATATGATTTGTGATGGGGTATCTTATCACATTCTTTCTTCTCTGTCATCTTGCTCAAATCCCAATAGGCTTTGGGTAGAGTGTTCAAGTCCTCAACTGCCTAGGCTTCCCCAGATCCCAACAGTGAGTTCGGTACTTATGATTACAAAAAGTCAATACACAGGATCTCCAGTCTGCTCCCGGTTTGTGCCTCTCAAGCCAATCCAGCCCCAGAACAAGGGGTACTCTGCACCTGGAACCTCTGTTGGTTGTACTCGTTTGAACCGCCCCCCCAATGTCAAAGTCTATGTGTTACGTTGTGTTGGTGGCTACTCCCCCCCCCTTCGCCAGGGCTTCAACCAGCTGTGCAAAGGTTAGAAGCTGCTCCAGTGCCTCCAGCCCCAAGTCCTGCAACACTGCCAGGTTTATCAGAGTCCAGGTGCAGCCAGAGACCAAAATCCCATGCAGTTTCATCTTCTGGCCCTGGCAAGGGTTCCCCAAAGTTGTAGGAACCTAGATCAAAGGGGTAGGTGCACTCACTGGAGTGACACCTGCGCCCCATCTAGGGATCTGCTGCTGAGCATGCTTTATGACAGGTTGCCCGTGCTTCTCGGAGGCTTGGGTTCCTCCTCTGAGGACTCATTCTGAGTGGTGGTTGTGTTGGAACCGGTCACTGGGGCCAGAAGAACCTTAGGCAGATGACTCCCAGATTGGTGTCAGTTTTGGCCAGACCCTGTCCACACCCCTCAGGAGACACAGACTGGATGGAGCCCTCTCCATCTGGTTCATGCAGTGTGGATGCCTTCTGTGGGCATTTGCCTGGGAAATTGACCCTGGAGGCCCCTTCCAACTCTAGTCTATAAAATGCTCCACAGCTCCATAGGCTAAGTACAGGCTGTTCAACCTCCATCTTGCCAGCTCACCCTAACGGGAGACAGTATTCCATTGAGTTGAGTGCTAGGCTCCCCACTGGCTTGCTCATGCTGGCCATGTGTTGCCTGCCAATCTTCACCTTCTTGATCTTGCCTGTCAAACGTATCCATTCCATCAGAGTCTGTGGTTCTTTGTACAATAGGGATCTCTGGGTTTATACTGGATTGGAAAAATTGGGCCTTAGTAGTCTTGGACCACAGAGCCTCTTGTGGCGCAGAGTGGTAAGGCAGCAGACATGCTGTCTGAAGCTCTGTCCAAGAGGCTGGGAGTTCAGTCCCAGCAGCCGGCTCAAGGTTGACTCAGCCTTTCATCCTTCCGAGGTTGGTAAAACGAGTATCCAGCTTGCTGGGGGGTAAATGGTAATGACTGGGGAAGGCACTGGCAAACCACCCCGTATTGAGTCTGCCATGAAAACGCTGGAGGGCTTCACCCCAAGGGTCAGACATGACCCTGTGCTTGCACAGGAGATACCTTTACCTTTTACCTTTTAGTCTTGGACCATTTGTGGACCTTGCTGGCCATCCAGCGGAACTCCCCAGCATAGTCCCCAGGTGCCTTGCTTTATGCATCCCAGCTGCGCGTAGGCCCAGTCCACTAGATCTTCCAAGCGCTCCCGCTGCGCTTGCATGAAGACATCAGAATTCTCCATGGCTGCCTCCATGTTGTGAGAATCCCACCAGCCACTCTGCTACCTCCCCCTCCATGTGGGACCCCACGCAGCAGACCTTGGTCTCAAGTATTCCTCTGTGCTCCTCCATTAAAGGGGCCACCTGCATGATAAAGTAGGACAGTTTTTCAGGGGTCCCATAAAAATGGCCCTCAATTTTCTCTAGACCACTGGGCTCCAAGGGCGAGAGCGGCTTAGCGCTTCCACAACCCACTCCACCTTCTGAGGGTTGCAAGGGCACTTCTCCCCCTCAGGTCAACATCAGCTGGGTCAGTTAGTGCAGTGTTGGAAAACCGGTGGCTTGTGGATCCAAGCTGCATCTTCCAAGATAGGGTGTCCACTGTCAGGCTGCTGGTCAAAACATTTGCCACACAGGTCCCCTTGATTGCCCTCCTGTCATTAGGGTCTTTCTGCTCCTCCTTTTTGCTGTCAGACATGGTGATGCGAACAACAAAAAGTTTAGCACCCTAAAAGGGAGTCTACAATGTATGAGATTCCAGTCGATTTTTCCTCAGTGGATTTCATTAAAAGAAAATCTCTTTATGAGAAGTGTAATGAACTATGCATCTCAGAATCTTTGCAAAGACTAATTCACCCCCTTTTCTATCCTAACTATCCAGTCTTTTCCCGCTTTTCCTAAAAATGCTACATAAACCAAGGTAAAAAGGTAAAGGTATCCCCTGTGCAAGCACCGAGTCATGTCTGACCGTTGGGGTGACGCCCTCTAGCATTTTCATGGCAGACTCAATACGGGGTGGTTTGCCAGTGCCTTCCCCAGTCATTACCAATCTACCCCCCAGCAAGCTGGGTACTCATTTTACTGACCTTGGAAGGATGGAAGGCTGAGTCAACCTTGGCCCAAATGCATAAATGCAAATGTATGTTAAAATGTGTGGTTACATGCTTTTGACATTGGTTGAGCTGAGTTCCCCACTTCCTCCTCTAAGCCAACCTTGAAGCCTCCCTGGAGCCTTCAGCTTAGAGGAGGAGGTTCCATTTCACCGAGTGCGTGTCCAGGCTTTGGATCCCACAAATGTATTGATGTGCTGGTCATTTGTTCTATGGCATCATTCCATATCTCATTATTGTTTTAACTGTGATTATACTGGTTAGAGGTAATATATGGAGTGTATGGAATTATAAAATGAAATGTTAATAATATGATGTAAACAGCCTCAAGCCAACAATGCCAGGAGAGGCAGTTACATAAATCCAATTGAAAATAAAAATAAATTCCTCATTCCATTTCTTTTCCAAAATATGTCTTCAGATTGTACAGTGTTTCATTAATGGAGACTGTAGTGTCCACTCAACCCCCTGGTCCCATTTGGAACAAGTTAAATGCTTTTCATGTCATGGCAGAGGAACTGTTGTAGGAGGCTTCTTCAGTATTCCCCCAAATGTCCTGGTTTCTCCATTGGGGAAATTGAGAAAGTCCTCAATTTTATATATATTGTACTTTTCAAGTATGAGAGACATTATTTTAAGAAGCATTTTCCCCATTCTAGGGGAGAAAAATATTGCATCGAAATTTTTTTCTCATTGGAAAAACTCAAGCTTGCCTTCCAGCCGGTAGGCACCTGGGTTTGCTCCTTTGTCCTTAATATGCTGCTGCATGACAGATCAGAAACTAGGGGGTTGGGGGGTTCCCCTCATGATTTCATCCAGGGCCATTAGGCTGACCTGGCTGGATGAGTCTGACATAGTTCTGCTTTCCTGGTTTCTTTGTGGGACATGCAGGCTAGGCCAGGGGAATGTGGAGTTGAGGTCAACTCTGATTCCATCTCTTGAGTTACCTTATCCAGGCGTCAAGCATTTTTGAACGTGTACTCTTGGGAGGGGGTGGCTGGCTGGGATTCTGCTGGTGTGCTTGTCACCCCGATGACATTTTCACCAGTTATCTGGACGAGGGGGTAGGGGGACTCCTCATTAAATTTGTAGATGACACTGAATTGGGAGGAGTAGCTACCCTAGAAGATAGAGAGTTGAATGAGAAGATAGAGTTCATTAAATGCTGATTTTATGAACTTAGGCAGATGGTGACTGGGTGAGCAGGAAGGGATGTGCCAGTGTTTGACTCTTGTGGCCCTTCCTTGCATACCCAGGGGATTGCTGATCACCACTCTGGAATGGTAGGTGGATTTCCTTCAGGTCAGGCTGGATTCTGGAGATTTTTGGTGTGTGTGTGTGGGGGGGGGGAATCACTTGGGCATGAAACTGGGGTCATTATGGGTAGGCAGGTAGTTTTGAGTTCCTGCATTGTGCAGGGATACTAGACTAGAAGACCCTGGAGGTTCCTTCCAACTGTTTGATTCTAAGAACTAGTGCCCATCATGATTGATCAGAACACGTATTATGAAGTTGCTCAAATAATTGACTCCAGGACCCTTTCAGGTTGTCTGCACTTCCTCATAGCCTGGTAGCATTTTTCTGATCCTGAAAATGAATGGATTGATATTTTTCATGTGAATGCCCCTTCTGCAATCCAAAAATTTAACACAGTATCCTGAGAATCCTGCACTGTCTTGAACTGTTCTCTAGTTCACCTATTCATGCCATGATCTCTGTATTGATACATTATTCTCCTATCATGTCTTAGTCTGTTGTCAGGACCCTGCTGTCACATGTTCTTGTCATGATGTTTTATTATTTTGTATTCTGTGTTGCACCAATCTGTATGGAGGCATGGGTGTGTTTCTTTTATATTTGTTTAAAGTGATATTAATGACTAGTAAAAAGCCCACTGTATCCTAAATACAATGGGCGCTAGGAGGCTGGGGCAGAGTAAAAGGTGGCTTACCGGTTGCGGCGTCTTCTGGCTGGCGGCCATTTTCTTGATAGAGGCGGCGTGTATTCCGATGCAGGGGGCTCCGTTGTGCTGGGGCTTGACGCGGCGAGGCTGCTCCGCCGGCCGAGAGAAGGCGGCCAGGCCCACCCGCCCCCCAAGGCTCTCCCAAGCCTTCTCCCGGCCGGCGGAGCGGCCTCACGGCGTCTACGACGCCCCGAGGCCGCTTCGCCGGCCGGGAGAAGGCGGCGCGGCCGACCACTCACCCGTGGCTGTCTGTGCGGGTGAAGCAGGCAATGGGGAATGGGAAGCATTGCTTGCTTCGGGCGGGATGGACACTTGGAGGGGCCAATCAGGAGCCGCTTTGCGGCTCCTGATTGGCCCCTCCGAGTTTTTATCGTGGACAGGGCCCGCCCTAACTCCTCCCACAGTGCCCTTACTGCTTTATTCAGTCCGTGGCGCTCCGCGCCACGGGGCTGTTTAAAGATGTGCTCTTTTTATGTAATTGCTGTGTAATTTCATTCATGTATTAACTATGCTTGACCAGTTTATTAGGCCTATGCTTTTGGTGCCTGCTGGGAAACAGTTTATGAACTTTGTTTTCTTAACATTCCAACCCCGAGAATGCACACAGTACATTTCCAAAGCAATTCCTCTGAGCCTCCTGGCTATCTCTTGACCTTGGACGGCTGGGACCATGGTCTTGGAATGTCTTGGGCAATATGTTTAATTACTTTTGGTGGCTTGTGGCATGGGAACATTTGAGTTATAGCACTTGGTGTTTTGTGTGCCAAAGGATTCCTGGGGGGTTGGCTCCTGAAGGAGATCAGGGCCCTAATGGAACTAAAGCAATTCCACACGGCCTGCAAAAGGGAGAACCCCCACCAGGCATTTGGTTGAGGTTAACCTGAACCAACAACACCCACTGGGCCCCTGAATCTTCCTCCCAGGAATCCATGCACGTGAATTGAACAACCATGTACCTGTTTAATTGCTATCTGTTAAATTGTTATTCTCTTATTATCATCACCATTGCAGTTATTTCTATTTGATAAAAAAATTAGTTCAATTTATAGTTCCTTTACGTTCCATGTGAACTGCACCGAGCCTTAGGGGAGGGTGGTACACAAATGTAAATGAACAAACAAACAAACCTGCCTACTGACCAACCAACTGGTGCTCCCCCAGCATCACAATGGTTTTGTTTGATCTGAACTTGGGCCTCATTTTGGGTGCTTGCTGGGGGATGATTGTTAGCCTATATTGCTTTTTTAAACCGGGGGAGGTGTGTTTCCACTCTGAATTTTCAGACTATGCTGAATCTTCTACTACCTCTCTGACCTTGGGTGGGTGGAATGTTCTAGGGGTCATCTATTGCATTGAAGATTTGCATGTCGCATTTGCATATCAAGAAGGGTGGCATGGAGGGATTTGGGATAGCCTTATAGGTGTGTTGGCTTATGCAGAATTCCGTTTCAGCAACCTTTTCCTTGTTTTGTTTATTTCTTCAATAAAAAGAATTATTTTCACCAGAGAGTCTGTTTATTGGGAATTCAGCAGGGCATTGATAGTTGGAAATGTTTAGTGAGATCAAGGTGTATAAAAGCAACTATTTGAGGTCCTATATCCTAGATTTTAGGAAACAATAGAGATTAGTTTGGAACAGGCACAGAACTTCAAAGTGGCAAAAACTTGTGGAGAAAGTATTTAATTTATTAATTATAAGAAATCTACAAAGAAAGCAGATGGTTCCATACAAATACTTATAGATTGTGTTTCTTTCCTCAAAAGGTGCCGTACGAAACACTGAACAAACGATTCCGGGCAGCTCAGAAGAACATTGATAGAGAGACTAGCCACGTCACTATGGTCGTAGCCGAGCTAGAGAAGACGCTGAGCAGCTGTCCAGCGGTGGATTCCGTGGTTAGTCTCCTTGATGGAGTAGTTGAAAAGCTCAGTGTTTTGAAACGAAAGGTAAGCTGGCACTACTACCTCATGTTAGTGCTTTGGCTTTCGAAGGTTACTTTTTATTAAGTTTTAGGAATGAAAGCAAGCCATATGTAGGTATCTCGCTTCTCTGACTCTAGTATGTATAATGGATTTGATCCAATCAGCTTTTCCTCTGGATTCTAGCCTTTGTGTAGTTACCAGTCATTAATTCAAAGGGGAAAAAGCCCTGACTTTTCCAAATATAGTGGAGGTAAATACAGAAGACTTGTTTTGTGAAATAATAAGTGTACAGTGGCTTCCCTAGCATTGAAGATAAGTCTGTCTTCAGTTTAATCAGGCTTGATTGACAGGTGAAATGAGCAGGGCCCGCAGATTTGTACATCACATGAGTGATGGGAGCGGTGGGTGGCTCCTCTGTCAAGTACTCTTGCAGAGGTTTGAGAGCCAGTTTGGTGCAGTGGTAAGGAGTGCGGACTTCTGATCTGGAGAGCCTGGTTTGATTCCACACTCTTCCTCCACATGCAGCCAGCTGGGTGACCTTGGGCTCTCCACAGCACTGAGAAAACTGTTCTGATCGAGCAGTGATATTAGGGCTCTCTCAGCCTCACCCACCCCACAGGGTGTCTGTTGTGGGGAGAGGAAAGGGAAGGCGATTGGAAACTGCTCTGAGACTCCTTCGGGTAGAGAAAAGCAGCATATAAGAACCAACTCTTCTTCTTCTTCAGTAATATCAGGGCTCTCTCAGCCTTTCCTCCCTCACAGGGTGTCTGTTGTGGGGAGAGGAAGGCAAGGCGAATGTAAGCCGCTTTGAGACTCCTTGGGGTAGAGAAAAGTGGCATATAAGAACCAACCTCCATGGTGTTCCTTTGAGGACCCTGGCCACTGCATTCTGGACTAGTTGCAGTTTCCGGATTAAAGTTAAGGGTAGGCCTGCATAAAGCGAGTTGCACCTGTAGCCTAGAGGTGAGCATTGTGTGGATCACTGTGTGTAGGTATTCCAGGGCCAAGTAGGGTTGTAGTATTTTGGCTTGGCGAAGATGGTAGAAGGCCAGTCGCACTATTGTGATTTGAGCCTTCATGGAGCGGGAAGCATCCAGGATGATGCCCAGGTTCCTGGTGGACTGATAGCTGCACACTGTCCAGGTTGGGCTGACGTGCTTCCTCCCTTGGACCTTTCCTGCCCAGCTACAGAATCTCCGTCTTTGAAGGATTGAGCTTTAGATTTGAGCCCCTCGTCACTGCTTCCAGGCAGCTGGCTAAAGCGTATGGGGGAGAATCAGCAATGCAGTAACACTTTAGAGTTTACTGCCGTTTACATAATCTTTTGTCGAGAGTTGGTGTATGCATCGGGTGAACATAGACTCTGACGTTAATTCAGTGACCAAGAAGTAAAATGTGTGCAAGAAGCACTTTAAAGTTCACATGCTTAAAAATCTTCAAGGGGAAGCATTCCAGGGCAACTACAAAGGGGGTTTCTTTTCTTCCTCTTCCTGGAGTCCTCCATTTTTACAGAGTGAGATCTGTTGAGCAGGATTTACAATAATATAATCATTTTATTTCTATAGTCCGCCCTTAATTTATTTAAACCACCTGCTTAAAAGCCTTTCAAAGAAGGAACCAGTTTCTGTTTGCTGATTGATGTTCTGTGGATGGAGCACTGATTTTTGGCGAGCAGGGAGGCCAGCGTTTCCTTGGTGTTGATTTCCTGATAATTTCCTGGCCTCAACAATATGTCTGGCGGAAAACAGGTCTGTCTTGCAGGCCCTCCAGAATTAATGAAGGTCTGGGAGGACCCTGATTCCTCTACGGAGACTGGAAAAGCTCTGGCCCTGGTTAAGGCCAGTTTTACTTCTTTTGGGCCAGGAATCCTGAGCAAATTCTGTTCACTGGATCTTAGGGCAACTTCTGGGGACCCGCTGTGAGCCTCAAAAAGATGGTGCGTAAATGTTGGGCATCCTAGAATAGGCATGGCCAGAAAGAAAATGCCCCAGGAAGATTTGACATAGCAAGCATTTTATTCTCAGGAGATGCTAAATCAAGTAAAGAAGGAAGTTCCTGGTTTTCAGATATCCCGTGCTTTGGTTTCTTCTTGAGTGACAGCCCACTTCCTTTCAGTGCCCTGGTACAGTAGCTTTATGCAGGTGCATCTGTGTAGGGGTGATTTAGCTGAGAGTTCAAAGCAGGAACAGCCTTGTACAGGAAGAGCAAATCCAGAAGTGTTTGGAAATTTTACGGAGAAACACAGTCCATTTAATGTTTTTTATAGATTTTGCTGCACTAACTGTGGTTTATAATTCAGGATAGAGCTGGGCATTCTTACGTGTTTAGGTTAGGTCCATGAAGTCGAGCTCTGACTTCTCTGACTGACTTGCAGATTGGAGTGGCTCTGGAAGAGATCTTTTAAAAGATACAATATTTAGGACATCAAAATGTCAAGTGAAATGCTCTGTCAGAGGCCTCGACTCCTTGTTAAAAATGGGTGCATCTGATGCCTGACGATTGACTCTTCTCTTTTATTGCAAGGAACTGTGGGTAAAGTGGCAAGAAGAAGAAAGAAGAAAATCAAACTGCAAAATAATACATTTGAGCTGCTTGAAACTGAGGGCTAGGACCCTGTTCTAACTTCTGACTGCACAGGTGTCTGTTCTCTCCCTCCCTCTCTTTCTAGGCAGTGGAATCAATCCAGGCTGAGGATGAGAGTGCGAAGCTATGCAAACGCAGGATCGAGCATCTTAAAGAGCATAGTAGCGATCAACCAGCTGCCGCAAATATGTGGAAGAAAAAACGCATGGATCGCATGATGGTTGAACATCTCTTACGGTGTGGCTATTACAACACGGCTGTGAAACTAGCCAGGCAAAGTGGAATTGAGGTTGGTATTTGCATGGGGAAGTACTTGGGAAAAGATTGGCATGCCTGGTAATTATTTGGAGGGCTGAGGCCCACTCCTCAGGGTAATTTTTTCTTTTTTCTTTTCTTTTTTTTTTGGGGGGGGTGACTGGCATTGGCTAGATTATGTCTGGCCAGGGCATTGAATTCTAGCTTCATGTCCTGTACTTGGCAGAACATTTCTCTTGGTAGGGCAGCTCTTCTCTTTTTAGTGGGAGAAGTATCAGCTGGATACTTCACATATGGCGAGGTAAATATAGAATCATCGAATCATGGTGAAGGTACTTCCAGGGTCATCTAGTACAGCCCCTTGCACAATGCAGAAAACTCACAACTACCTGCCCACACACAGTGACTCCAATTCCATGCCCAGATGTCCCCCCCAAAACAACAAGAAAACAACCAGAATGCCTGGCCAGTCTGGCCTGGATAAAAGTTGCTGATTCCAAAGTGGTGATCGACGTTTCCCTGGGCATCCAAGAAAGGGCCACAAGAGCCAAGCTCAGACACAATCCCTTCTGCTCACCCACTCATCATCTGCCTAAGTTCACAGAATCAGGATTTCTGTCAGGTGGCTATCCAGCCTCCGCTTAAAAGCCTCAAAGAAGGATAACTTGCCGCCTCACAAGGAGCCTGTTAATAGGATCATAGAATCCTAGAGTTGGAAGGGGCCATACAAGCCGCCTAGTCCAACCCAATTCAGGATCAGCCTCAAGCATCCAGGAGAAGGATCTGACCAGCCACTACTTGAAGGGGGAGCTCCCCACCTCCTTAGGCAGCCCCTTCCACTGCTGAACTAGACCCATAGAATTTGAGAGTGGGAAAGGGCCATGCAGGCCCTTTCCCACCCCCTGATCAAGGCAGGATAAGAATCTGTCCAGCCACTGCTTGAAGACGGCCAGCGAGGGGCAGCTCATCACTTACTGAGGCAGTTGATTCCACTGCTGAACTATGACTGTGAAAATTATTTTCCTCATATCTAGCCAATATTGTTCTCCACTTAGTTTAAACCCATTATTGTGGGTCATATCCTCTGCTGCCAATAGTAACCTTTCCCTGCCCTCCTCTAAGTGACCACCTTTCAAATACTTCAAGAGAGCCATCCTGTCCTCTCTTAAGATTTTCTTCTCTAGGCTGAACATTCCCAAGTCCCTCAGCCTTTCCTCCTAGGGCTTGAGGAACCACTATAACTGTCAGGAATTTTTTTGAGGACTAGTCACAACCAGGGAATGTGCAAAGGGAAGAAGACCCTCACAATAATAAGTTCAACTTGCAGAAGGGGGAATGTGCAGGATGTTACCAGCATCTTCTTCTCTAGTTTGCTTGTGTACACAGTGATGTGCATACATGAGAGTCTGCTGTTACGTACCTGTCTGGAGAGCCAGTTAAATTGGTCTTGTTGTTTTGTGCGCCATTTTATAAGGTTCCTGGTGTTTTACTTCAGTAGAAATAAATTATTTTATGTGCAAAGAAGAATAATTTTAGAACATGGCTGCCATGGCCTCTGGGCCCTGGACTGTCTTAGAATTATAGTGTTGGAAGGGATATCCAGGGTCATCTAGTCCAACCCCCTGCACAAGGCGGGAACTCACAACTACCTGCCCACCCACCCACTGAGACCCCAGTCTCATGCCCAAGTGATTCCCCCCCCCCCCCCCCACACTAAAAGTCTCCAGAATGCAGCCTGGCCTGGAGGGAATTCATCTACCATCCCACAGTGGTGATCAGCAATTCCTGGATATGCAAGGAAGGGCCACAAGAGACAAACCCTGGGACATCCCTTCCTGCCCACCCACTCACCATCTGCCTAAGTTCATAAAATCAGCATTTCTGTCACATGACTATCTAACCTCTGCTTAAAAACTTCCAAAGAAAGAGAACCCACCACCTCCCAAGGAACCCCTGTAACTGTCAGGATCTTCTTCCGGATGTTTAGCTGAAAATTCTTTTGAATTAATTTCAACCCATTGGTTCTGGTCCGACCCTCTGGGGCAACAAAAAACAACTTTGCTCCATCTTCTCTATGACAGTTCATGAAATCAGCATTTCTTGTCACATGGCTATCTGGTGTCTTCTTAAAAACTTCCAAAAATTGAGTACTCACTACCTTCCTTGGAAGCCTCTTCCACTGAGGAACTGCTCTCTGAGGAACTTCTGGATTCTTAGCCAGTTCTTGTTGCAATCGTTATATTTTGTTGTAATGTGATGTCGATTTTGTTAAACTTTTTAAACAAGGAAAAAAAGCTTTAATTTCCCCCCTTAGGCCTCTTTGACACTTGCCTTAGTTGTGCAGCTGCCCCTGAGCAGCCCCACAGCCTTCCCTGATCTGTTGGTTGAAGAAATTGATGGAGCCTGTGAGTCTCTGTTGGAGCAGCCAGCATTCAAATGGCCAATGAAACGACTGCAAACAGCAACATTTAGATCACTTATCAACTAGTAATAGCTGATTTGAAAAGCAGTGCAGCAGCTGGAACTGGATTCTTCTTTTTGCTGTCTTAGAGTAATTCCACTGATTGTCAAAGGAGCGGCAGGAAAGGCTGAAAGGAAGATGCTCCCCCCCTGGGGTCGAGCCTTATTGGCTCCAGTCTCAAATTGCAGTAGGGCGGGGGGAGGTTGAATGTGCGTTGTGACCGCTCTGGAGCGTCCTGTGAGGGACGGACGAGGGACAGCAGAGGCGGAGGAGGCCAGCAATGTATACCGTGGCTCCACGGCTGCCAGAACAAGGCCTTGGAGTGGTGTGTTGGTAGAATGGGCTGCCCTTAGCAGGGACGGGGTCACACTCTGATACTTTCCACTTGAGAGCCATTGTGGTCTCATGGTTACATGTGAGGGCCTCTAATCTGGAGAACTGGGTTTAATTCTCTACTCCTCCTTATGCAGCCAGCTCAGGGACCTTGGGCCAGTCACAGTTCTCACAGAGCTCTCTCGGCCCCATCTACCTCACAGGGGGTCTGTTGTGGGGGGAGGAAGGGAAGGCCACTTTGAGACTTCTTTGGGTACAACCCCAGCTCCTCTTCCTCCTCTAATAATCTGGAGTAATGTGTTCCCCACTTCCCCTTTGTATGCTGGTCAGTGAGATGAAAGTTAGGCTTTGAAGTGGATTCAGACCGTCTGCCAGAAAAGCAGTTTAGTGTAGGCCCTCCTTTGGAAAGAATGGCTTCTGCCTGGGCACCCCTCCTGCATCGTCTTCTCCACACTCCTTGCCGTCAGTGGCTGGTGATCAGAGCCAGGGCTTGCTTATCCTTTGCTTTGTGGATGCCAGCCAAAGGATTTCTGCTTATGGAATAAGTTCTCTCCCACCACTGAATGGGGTAAAGTTAAGATGTGTAAGCAGGTAGTGACAAAAGTTTCATCCACGTGCATTTCTGTGTCATACTGCAATGGAATGATAGTTTTGAACTCCTGAAGATTGCCAAGAGACACTACAAGAGAAACAGTGCCAAAAATACTGGGTGCCAAAGGGAAATTTGCAGGTGCCCCTTGGCAGTCAGACCGCTGGGACTTACCATGGCTTGTTTTTACAGTCCTGTTATTCTTATGCACACTGGAGAGCAATTCTTTTCTAAAGAGAGATGACTTCATGGTCTCCGGGTGCTTTAAAAACAAATTTTGGAGTGTCTAAATATGGATAGCAGCATGCCCCCCCCCCAAGATCATATTGAGTGTCTTAATGAAAGCTGTGGATAAAATTGTTTAGATCCATGGGTCAGTAATTCTCTCTCTCTCTCTCTCACAAGGACTTGGTAAATATTGAAATGTTTTTGACTGCCAAAGAAGTAGAAGAATCCTTGGAAAGGCAAGAAACAATGACTTGCTTAGCTTGGTGTCACGATAACAAGTCCAGGCTCAGGAAGATGAAGGTACAGAAGCTTTTAAAATTGAATTGAATTTTATTTTGTCTGCTTAATTGATGGGGCAAAAGTCTCATGCTTGAGTTCTGGTGAATGTATAGAAATAAGTATGTAGCTTTAAAAATAGCTTATACTCTACATTTAATAACAATATCAGTGTACATAGGAAATTTTACATTCAGCATTTTTTCTAGGATTTTTCTAGGATTTATCCAGGATTTTTACAATTCCACTATATGCGGGAAAAAAGAGCCCACATTTTCATGACATCTCCAGCATTTGCCATCCTGCTTATCCCTTTTGATGTTATATACCACTAGGGGCCAACAGCAGTAAAGCTGACAACGGGCGCTAGACTGGAGACCGGGAAATACTGTAGGCAGGGGCAGCTCTCAAAAGGCAGGCATCTGCAGCCTCCGAGCCTCAGAGGGAGGTGGAAGGAGGAGGGGTTAGTCAGGGGTGGGGGACGGAAGGCGATTGGCTGGCCACTGGGCAGACAGACAGGCAAGCCGGTTGGAGGAGGAGGCACTCAGGGGCGGGACAGCCACCCTGAGTGGGTGTTATCTCTGAGTGGCACTTAAGCCATGAGACACGCTCCTCCTCCAAGGCCTTTCCAGAAATATTGTGGAACAGATTTGTAAAACATTTTATACCAATTTACTCTTAACATTTGGCATTTTGTAACTTTTGTTTTTCTCCCAAATCTGCTCCCACATATCCTTCGTGATATTGTGGTTTAGGTTCTGCATCCACTTCATACAGTTTTCAATTTGCTCTGTTTCAGTTTCATATCTTAAAAGGAGGTTGTATATTTGCCTTTGCATCTGAGATTTAGCTAGATAGAGAAGAGATTCAAATTCTGTTACAATTAAATTTGCAAGACCTTGATGTTGGAAAAACAATTTGAACCGGAATATAAAGGTAGCTATCGAAAGCCTGGACCATTCCTGTCTCGATCCTAACAGCTGCATTTGAGATGTTGTTTGGTACAGCCAAAATTGCCCCCAGAAATTTAGACTGGACCTTTTCTAGACTGCCCAAGTTGTCCATTATACTAATTGGTGCCCCATATGTCAGCCGAGCAAAGCCTTGAACTAGGCTCCATTAGACTTAGTTTAAAGCTCTCCTCAGCAGGTCCACAAGACTGTTCATATAGACTTTTCCCCCCACCATTGTGAAGTGCAAACAACTCCCAATAGAAGAGCCTCATCGTGGTAGCAAACCCCCAAATCTTTCCTGATGACACCAACAACCCAGCCAGTAATTTATCTGCATTATTTATCTTTCCCTTCCTTAGCCTCTGCCATTACCAGGAAGAACCATTCCAAGATGTCTCCAGTCTTCCCCTGAAGGCTGAACCCTGGGTGGGTCTTGGTCCCCTTAGTGGCCCTTACTGGCTGCAGATCCCTGTCCCCAGAGAAGCACATCAGATCTCAGCAAGGGCCAGAGCCTTCTTGGTCCTGGCCCCCACCTGGTGGAAAAAGGTCACTGAAGAAATAAAAGCCCTGCCCGAACTTCCACAGTTCCACAGGGCCTGCAAAAGGGAGCTCCTCCGTCAGGCATTTGGTTGAGGCCGACCGACTCAGAACACCTGCTGCCCCCCCCTCCCGAGATGCCCATCCATGACTGAACAATTTGATCTCCCCAGTGTTGTTGTTATTCATGTTGTGTTGTAACTGTTGCTGATAGATTATTTTGACATTCTGTTGAAAATTGTGTAATGTTATAGATTGCTATAATGTTCCATGTAACTTGCCCAGAGACATAAAGAATGGGCGGTATAAAAATCCAATTAAAATTAATTAATTAATTAACCAAAAATGCCCCTCAAACAGGAAATTTCTGGCCATGATTTAATTCTTTATGTAAAATAAACAAGCACGCCCAATGCAAATTTGTGTTAGTCTTAATAAATGGTAAAATTATATGTATACCAAAGAATTGTTTTAAAATAAATTTCTTTATGATATATTGTCAGTAAATGTTTGATTTGTATACTTGTTATCTATCTGTCCATCAGATTTTTATACTGTCTCCCATATGGCTCAGGCCGGTTTGCATACAACATTGTGGGGGTATTACATGGAACGGCCTAAGTATATAACATCGTCAGAAATAACATCAATAATAATCAACAGTGGTTCTAAATTAACATAATTTCAGTGGTTTTGATCAACAATAATATAACACGAACCACAACTTAGATAAACCCCCAGAGAGGCCAGGCTGGCGTAGGCCATGGAGGAGGGGTCTGAGGGGGGACTCGCAGATGTCACTGGGCTGGTCAGTCTCAAGGAAATGCCTGCTGGAGGAGCTCCCTTTTGCAGGCCCCGTGGAATTGTGGGAGTTCAGGCAGGGCCCTGATCAGATTTGTATATCTGTGATTTGATTTGAATACCTGTCATTCATTATGGGGTCATATTTTACGCTATCTTTTAGTGATTTGAATTTTATTATTAATTAGGACTAGGGGCTCTATTGGTAGATTGTTTTTATGTTTTACAATGTATGGTGTTTTTTTAAAATTCAATATAGGTAAACCACCACAAGCCTGCTTTGCTAGGAGCGGCGGTATATAAATATAAATAAATATACCTAACTTAAAGGTAAAGGTATCCCCTGTGCAAGCACCGAGTCATGTCTGACCCTTGGGGTGACGCCCTCCAACGTTTTCTTGGCAGACTCAATATGGGGTGGTTTGCCAGTGCCTTCCCCAGTCATTGCCGTTTACCCCCTAGCAAGCTGGGTACTCATTTTACCGACCTCGGAAGGATGGAAGGCTGAGTCAACCTTGAGCCGGCTGCTGGGATTGAACTCCCAGCCTCATGGGCAGAGGTTCAGACAGCATGTCTGCAGCTTTACCACTCTGCGCCACAAGAGGCCGTATACCTAACTTGGGGTTACATACAAATTTCTTGGGCGAGAAGGGATCCCGAGTAGAAAAGGTTTAAGAAGCCCTGTTCTAAAGAGCTTGACTCTGAAGTAGAAGAAGCCGAAAGGGTCTGAACTCCACAGGGTTGTCTCCATTCAATAAAGCTCCATGTCTGGGGCTACCAAATGAGGCAAGGCCTTGGGCTGTCTTGAGCAGAGCAGTTTCTAGTGAGCTGTTGTTGTGCAGGGCAAAATAAGGGCCCAAGCTGGCATTCAGAAGGGTCTTCCTTTTTGTCAAATAGTTCTCAATGGAATATGAAGAGGCATTTCTATAGGAATTAAGTTTGGAATACTGTACAAATAAATAGTGTAGGAATGGATTGTTAAATTTTATTTTTATCTCTTATTATTATTTATTCATTCAGCTTATATACTGCCCCTCTCTGCCAAGTCTCAGATGCTCAGTTTTGATTAAGAATTTTATTACTGATTTGTGTCACACCAATTCCTTGTTCCAAACCTCTTGGAAGCAAAGTGGTAAAAGTCAGGCCAGGTAGTAGACCAGTATACAGAGGTTACAGCTGTTCTCTGTGCCAGGCTGCTGTGGCCACATCTGAGAATCTGTCTTGTCTTTCCTCTCAGAGTTGTCTGGAGTTCAGCCTAAGGATTCAGGAGTTCATTGAACTTATTCGACAGAACAAGAGGCTGGATGCTGTGAGGTATGAAAATGGAATGCTTACCAAGCAATTTCTTGAATGCTGTTGTATATCACTTTTTAAAAATAATAGTTTGAGCAGCAGAAGATCTGTCTCTGCAGAGGAATCTTGTCATCTTTACTGCTGTTGAATGCTTTAGGGTACTGTGTGTAAAATTTCATGACTCATTGTCATGAAAATAAAAACATTGTTTTTAACTTGCCTTGAATGTCACAGTGACTCAGTAGTAAGTTTGCTTTGCCACTGGAGTTCTGTTACATGAAGAAGTAGCTCCTCCTTGACCTATTATGCACGGCACCAGCCACGCGGGGCATTGTGCCGGGACAGATGCCCTGGCGCTTCCTATGTACTCATGGGGGAGGAATCCCCCAGTGTATGCGGATTGCCCTGGTGTAGAGCAGGTGCGCGCGCACGCACGGGATGCCGGGGCTGGAAAGCCTGACTCGCTGCCTGAAGGTAGCGACGATGAGGAGGTGAGTGGGGGGAATAGGGCCTCCACCGCACAATGGTGGGGAGTGACAGGCCACTCTCCCATCATGGTGGGGGTGGGGAGACTCCACTGTTGGCTCCACAGAGCCGAGAGGGGCGTGCAGTGTCCCTCTAGGGACACCATAGGTTGAGGTCTTCCGCTTATGCATGGGGCTGGCCCGACCCAACTCCTGCTGGCACTCGCGGCATCCAAGGGAACATGGAAGATTCCACGTTCCCTTTCTGCGAGTCTTCCGGGGTGCTGTGCCGGGCCAGGGCTGGGATGGCGGCAGCAGGGTGCATAACTGGGGCTGCCTTGCTGCCGCCATCCCAGATTTCTAGTCCCGTGCATAATCAGTTCTTGGCCAAGAGCTCCAGATGAAATCCCAGTAATAAGAGCATACTGTAGCATGTAAGAGAACCCAGCCCCAGGATTTAAGGAAGGTAAAATAGGCCCAGTCAAATGAGGCTTGTCACTTCAAATGAAAGCCAGTAATCTCAGGTGTATGACGGCAGACTTGAACTGTGATGAATTTCCTGATTTGCACCCAGTATAGGGGCCTGTATTGAGCTCAGTGTTGGAGGAATTTGCCTCATTAGCTGAACATAGCTGCAGATGACCCATCAGGTCAGTGCTGGACAAACCGTTTGAGAGAGACTTTGTCTCTTGTAGCATAAGGAAATTTTGTGGGTCAGATGTCAGATCCTTTTCCAGTTAAGAGTTTTATTTAAAACTAGGTTTCTAAGCCCGTTCATAAGAACGGGCTTTGAAAGGCCCGCCCTTTGGCGCCAAGCACACCCATCACCCCAGGGAGGCAGCGGGTGCACTCCGCGGACTCGGGAAGCCGTCCCCAGCTCCCTCCCCCTCACCAAAGCTTTCCCTGGGCCCGCAGAGCGCACCCACCGGCTCTGCAAGGCGGCGGGTGCGATCTGCAGGCCTGGCGAAGCCCTCCCCAGGCCCCTCACCCCCACGGAGGCCACAGCTTACCAGCTTGTGGCTGATGCTCCATGTTTGTGTCTGGGGGGGGGGGGCAGGAGGCGCAAAGCACCTCCCGACTGGCTAGAACTCCCAGGTGAGGGCTCAATTGGAAGGCCCAATCGAAAGTTCATGACCAAGTGGTTTCTCTGTGGAACAGACTTCCTTGGGAGGTGGTGGGTTCTGCTTCCTTGGAAGTTTTGAAGCATAGGCTAGATAGCCATCTAACAGAAATGCTCATTTTAATGAACTTAGATTGTGAGGGGGTAGGGAGGAAGGGATGTGCCAGTGTTTGCATTTCGCTCTCCCTCACCCAGGTCTTGTTCATACACTCCTAGTCAACCCCATGTTCTGCAAAATATGTTTGCAGGGTCAAGGATTTGTGGTTAACTGGCCTAGTGTTGCACAACATGGGGCAGTATCCACGTCCTCACCCCGGTCAGTGGTCTCTAGCAGATGCCAGCCATTATACTCGTGACCCAGATAATTTCTACAGGATTGTCGCTCTCCTTGTCTGCTATTTCTTGACAGGCAGGCCCTCTCCTCACATACAATGCCGTTCCACCTGATCTTCATTCTTTTCTGCTTTTTTTAAACCACTCATATCCATCCACTACTGCATTCCTGCCATGGGAATCATTCTACCAAGTTTCTGTAATATCTACTAAATCATCTCTCTTTCTACATGTGAACCTCAAGCTTTTTCTTCTTATTGCCCTTCATTCAGATGTTATAGGCACCTGAAGCCCCTTACCCTTGCTTTCATTTGACCTGGCCTTCTCAGGCTAGCCACTGCTGCTTGTTTTCCTAAATTAGAATCCCTGTGTGGGACACCTCCTTCCCGTTGTGGCGTCAGTTTAATGTTGTCCTGATGAATCTCCCCAGGTTCTTGCTGAACACATTCTCCCCCAACTTTAATAAGTGAAGTCCATTGTGGCCCTTCTTCTAGAAAACCTATCTAGGGGTTCCAGAATCCAAATCCCACCTGCTGGCACCAATAAACCAGCCAGCGGTTCACCTCCATTGCCTTCTGCTCCCCTGACAAGAAAGATCAAGGAGTATGCTACTTGGGCCCCCATTTGTTTCAGCTGCCTCACAAGATTTTCATTAGTTAGCCTTAATACATGCAATTGTGTTCATGGCTATGCGGTTAGTTTCCATACAGACCATCGTAAATGGATAATGATCCGTGGGTTTTGGCATGCAGGCCTTAATATCTGGGATCTTGGTCCCTGGGAAGCAACATACCTCTTGGTCTATGGGGTAAGACGTAGACATGTGGCATTCAATACCACTCAGCAGAGTCATCAAGGACCAACACTTCCCTTTTTCTTCCACTGCAATTGTCCCTCTCCCCATGCCTTCATTCCATCCTTGGTTTCATATGGTTCCTCCTCTGCCCTTGTTGCTGCTTCTATCTCCCTCCAAGGGCCTGGAATCAGTTCATGATCTCCAATGGCTCTAGGGGCCATCTTGTTCAACACCTTCAGGCTCATGTTGGAAGCTCTATAATAGAGTCACCCCCACACCCATTTTCCTTTGGACTGGTCTCTCCATTTCTATGCAAATTCACACAACTCCTGCCAATGAATACCTCTTCTCCCTTGATTACGTATGGTTTTAATCCTTTTTTCCAGGCCTGTAATTTTCCAATAGCACTATAATTTCAAACTTATGACAAATGTAGTCCATCCTGTCTTCTGGGAAGAAAACGAACATGGCACAATTCTTGCAGGTGACTGGATCTGGGCCTTGAGAGTCCACCATCACCTTCCAAATAGATTCCTTCATTAGATTCTTTATCTTTTAGGCTGATCCCCATGCCAAGAAACTTTCGGCTTGCGACAAAGTTCTTGTCTCTGACAAGGAGGAGCTTTTGATTTCACAGGGTTACAGTACAGTAGCGATCCCCAACCTGTGGGCCGCGGACCACACGTGGTCCTTCGACTAATTGGAGGTGGGCCCCGAAGGACGCCTTCTCCCCCCCCCCGGCCCTTTACTTCATCCCCCTCAGCCCTTTACAACACACTTCATTGTTGTGGTGTGTCTGTATCTTATTTTGAAGGGATGTTTAAACATTACCATAGCGATCAGAGAGCTTTAGGGCAGTGGTTGAGAGTAGAGGAGTAAACTACCCCCCCCCCACCAGGCCTCAGTAAAAGGTGTTGAGTGGTCCCCGGTGGGTTTTATAATCCCTATTCTGCAATCCGTCTCCAGCAATATGCTTCCTCAATCAGCCACAAATAAAAGAACAGAATCCGTTCTCCAGCAGGCTACAAAACACCCACTTACTCACAACTACTGTCCTCACACATAGCAGCCACAGCAGAGGGGAAAAAAGGGAAAGAAAAGCCCCTCAAATTTCTGTTGAGTTCTCCAGCTGTATTTTCTCAGCGAGACCTGCACCCCCCTGGCAATAAATAGGTTTGTCATCTGTTCAGCAATGAAGAGGCCTGTTTGTCCGTCAGCCTCCTGTATGAGAGGGGCTTGGGAGGACAGTGATTGCGTGGAGTACTACAGTTTTGCTGTCTGGGATTTTTGGAGTGCAATACACAAATACTAAAAAACAAATTTTGAAAACACAAAGAGTCAAAGAATAGGAACAACAAATTTTGTGGGACACAAAATTGGGATAACATTCAGTTTACAGGGTGAGTGACTTTGTGCTTAGAATTCGACAGTGTGTGTTCCATATTAAATTGATGCAATGGACTTGACAGGACTTTGTTATCTTTCCACTGCTGTTCCTCACACACACACACACACACACACACACACACTGGTGCCAATGAACACAATGCAGCAACATAGGTAATGTTTGTTATGGGAGGGTACAATGAATGTGTGCAAGGTTGGGGGGAGGGGAATGACACATGCATACTCTCAGACCTTGCAGTTAGCGTGGAAAAGGTGGGCTTCATGCCACTGAGAAGTGCCTGGTGTAGTGGATGTTTGCCCTTCGGAAGAAGCTTCATGGCTAAGAAAGTATCAGGACCCAGAAGGGAGGAACTTCCTTGATTTACAGTTGTTGTGTTGAAGTGTTGGGTTGTGTATTGCATGTAGAGTGCCTTAAAATGCCGGCCAAGTGGGCACAGATGTGGGCTCATGCTGCTTTCTGACTTCCAGACATGCGAGGAAACATTTCAGCCAGGCGGAAGGCAGTCAGCTGGATGAAGTCCGACAAGTGATGGGGATGCTGGCCTTTCCTTCCGACACCCACATCTCTCCTTACAAGGTATGGTTCCTTTTAATTGGCTGAAGGAATGGGCAAACATTCGTGGCTTTGGTCCATACACTGATGGGAGCTTATTCTGATGCCCCTTATAAAAAACAACTCCTCTTCTTCTTGATATTGCTTGTGGAAAACTCAGAACACTGAAAGAAGCCTGGGTAGTGGTGAGTTCTCTGTAATGAAGAGGCCAGAGTGCAGGTTGTACAATGCTGCACCGTTAATTGTATGGTTTATCTTGTTCATATTTTTGTGAAGAGCACTAAAGTCAAGTACATGAATGTGGCTAAAAATTTATATTCCTGCTTTGGTCTATTCAAGAGGCTGCATTTTTTGTTTTCCAACAGGATCTTCTGGACCCTGCCCGATGGAGGATGCTCATCCAGCAATTTAGATATGATAACTATAGGTTGCATCAGCTGGGGAACAATTCGGTCTTCACTATAACACTCCAGGCTGGGCTCTCGGCTATAAAAACACCGTATCCTTGCAGACAGCACCGCAAACTGCCAAACGTTTGGCTTTTGGGGGGAAAATGAGGTGTGAATCTGGGTGGTTGTAACTGGAGGGTCCTAGCTGACCTATTGAGACCCCACAGGGATTTCAAGGCAAGAGATGGATCGAGGCTGGCTAACCCTGGCCTACCTCTGCATCGCAGCCCTGGCCTTTCCTTCCTTGGTCTCCCATCCATGGACCAGCCTGGGCTGAGCCGCTGAGATCTCATGAGTTGACTAGCCTAGACCCGGGGTCGTCAACCCCTGGTCCGCGGTCCACTAGTGGGCTGTGAAGGCCTCGGTGACAGGCCGCCACGCCTGCCTCTCCCCCCCCCCCCCGCAGAGAGAAGCTCACCAGGCCGCGAGAGAAGCGGCTGCTTCACTTGCGGCCCAGCTAGTTTTCTGCTGTGAGAGCTGGGGGGGGAAATGCAGGCGTGGCCACTGGCATGCTGGCGGGCACAAACGCGCATGCGCGGAGCTCCCGCGCATGTGCAATAGCGCCCCCTGGTGGTGAAAATGTGCATGCACAGAGCTGCCGCACATGCACGTTTTCACTTCAGGGGCGCTAACGCGCATGCGCGGTGCCCGGGCCGCCGGCTCTTCACCACCTCCGGAGG
Source organism: Paroedura picta (assembly GCF_049243985.1). Taxonomy (NCBI): domain Eukaryota; kingdom Metazoa; phylum Chordata; class Lepidosauria; order Squamata; family Gekkonidae; genus Paroedura; species Paroedura picta. The sequence continues at coordinate 122,143,536 of NC_135374.1, read as the reverse complement.
TGGTCCTCAACCTTAAAAAGGTTGGGGACCGCTAGCCTAGACTATCCAGGTCAGGCCAGTGGGGATTACAGGTAGGCAGGTTTTTTAAATGTGATTTTGGGGGAAATTGGCAATTTTGAAAAATTGTGGAACCAAGTAAGGCAAGATATTCAGATCTGGGATTTTCCAGAAATCTCCAAATTTTTTGGATTCAACAGACTCGAAATGAAAACTGCTAGTAAAAAGTATCAGCGTCACCCTGGGGCTGCCTTGGCTTTTCCCGCAGCCCAGTTTAAAACCAGCCACTGGAGAAAACTGTGTCTACGGGAGCGATGGTCTCCCTGTGAGCACATCTGATCCTGGCCATCTTCCTCTGCTTACCACTCAGTTTCCCCTGGGCAACAGTAGAGGGCAGTGCAGAGCCACACCACCAGGGAGCTTTCATTTCCCCAATTATTATAGAATATACTAGAATTATAACGCTGGAAGGGACCTCCAGGGTCATCTAGTCCAACCCTCCGCACAAGGCAGGAACTCACAATTACCTGCTCACCCACAGTGACCCCAATGTCATGCTCAAGTGATTCCCACCACCATCACAAATCTCCAGAATCCAGCCTGGAGGAAATTCATCTGTCATGCCACAGTGGAAATTAGCAATTACCTGGGTATGCAAGGAAGGGCCACAAGAGGCAAACACTGGCAGATCCCCTCCTGCCCACCCAGTCACCATCTGCCTAAGTTCATAAAATCAGCATTTCTGTCACATGACTATCTAGCCTCTGCTTAAAAACTTCCAAAGAAGGCAAACTCTCCACCTCCCAAGGAACCCCTGTAACTGTCAGGATCTTCTTCCGGATGTTTAGCTGAACATTCTTTTGAATTTATTTCAATCCATTGGTTCTGGTCTGACCCCCTGGGGCAACAAAAAACAACTTTGCTCCATCTTCTCTATAACAGCCCCTCAAGTATTTGAAGATGGTTATCATTTCACCTCTTAGTCATCTACTCTCCAGGCTAAACAGACCAAGCGCCTTAAACCTTTTCTCATATGTCTTGGTCTCCAAACCCTTCACCATCTTCGTAGCCCTCCTCTGGACACGTTCCAGTTTCTGAACATCTTTTTTCAGTTGTGGTGTCCAAAACTGAACACACCACTCCAAGTGAGGTCTTACTGGAGCAGAGTAAAGCAGTAACATCACTTCACGTGATCCGGACACTATGCTTCTTTTAATGCAGCCCAATATCCTGTTTGCCTTTTTAGCTACCGAGTCACACTGCTGACTCATGTTCAGTGTATATTGTACTATGACCCCCAGATCCTTTTTACACATACTACTGCCAAGTCTCATCCATCCTATTGTGCAGTCCTTTGTAGCTACCTGAAATTCCCAAATATATCCAAGATTCTATCTGATTCCCCCCCCCCCAGTTTCTTTCCATGAGAAAACCTGGATACATTTGGGAAACCAAAAACACAATTTTTTCCTGATATAGTTTTGGCTTGGGAAGATCGGAATGCATGCCCGTAATTGTGCCCGACACATTTCCTACAGTGGACTGTCACTTTGCAGATTTAGGTTTAAAAGTTAGCTTTTTCATAGGTCTTTTAAAATGAGTTTCTTCATAATGACCAGATAAATATTTCAAACCCTCCTATATTTTATACATATGACCTGACTTTGAGAAAGTCTTGATGATCTATTATCCGCGCAGCTGCTGGTCATGTGAGCATGCTCAGAGAAGCACCCCTGGAATTACATAAGAGAAGTGAAATGGGCTGCCCTTGATGTGCTGCTGCAGAGTCTGTTGTTGTACTCAGCCACTGAGCTCTGCGTAAGGGGTATCATTTAAATCATTTAATTGTATAAATGTTGTCCTTTAACTTGCATTTCAATAGACAATGTTATAAAGAAGACGGCAGCTCAAAAAACCCTGACTGCCCTGTGTGTAGCAAGTCCCTGAACAAGCTGGCTCAGCCTCTGCCCATGGCACACTGTGCCAACTCCCGGCTGGTCTGCAAGATTTCAGGAGATGTGATGAACGAAAACAACCCTCCCATGATGCTTCCAAACGGATATGTGTATGGCTACAATGTAAGTTCTCTCCTCCAGAGTCAGAGGTGCCTGCTGATGTTGGGTACCCTCAGGAAGTTGGCTTTGGAGTAAAACCTTATTTGATGATTTTTTGGGTGGGATGGCAGTTTTATTAATACTCTAAATGAATGAACCTCGCAAAGAGACTTTTGTGGATGGGTTAAGGCTAGATTTATGGCTTCCCTTGGTGTACTGGCCGAAAAAGTCTCTCGAGACAGCTGATATGTTGTGTGGCCACACTATGCTGGCTGTCCTCTCCTAGCCGCCCTCCTCCTGGCTGTGCAGAAGCCTAGAAAATGCAAATGGTGTTGATTCTGTACTGATGTGACTTGACTCCCATTTGGGGCCAGCAAAGATATCACACACTTTCAGTGAAGGACGCAGATTGAAGCCGTTTCTTTCTGGTCGCTGCCGAGGGTTGTAGCAAAAGCAGAACTGTCAAAGTTAAAACTGCACTGAAATTGTGCCAGTGTCATAGTATGATTACAAAAAGGGTACGCAGATATTGGCCACAGTGCTTTTGGCATAAAGTGGATTGTCTTTTCCAGTTCTTGATATTCCAGTTCTTGATATTCTGTAATTCATGTGTTTTATTTAAGCTGCTTATATCTTGCCAAGGTTGCTTACAATGAAATATTAATATCTCAGTTACTGTATAATAAAAATAGTAAACAATCAATAGTAAACAATAAATAGGAGCCCATTAGCAGCAGAAGTAATATTGCTCTCATCTTTTAAGTGCTTTCACAGAATCACAGAATCATAGAGTTGGAGGGGGCCATACAGGCCATCTAGTCCAACCCCCTGCTCAACGCAGGATCAGCCCAAAGTGCTTTAGAGAGAGTAAGTTTTAAGTTGAAGTTGACCAGTTCTATGAAGCCCTACAATACCTTCTAGAAGCAACGCCAAAAAATGATGTGCTTATCATCATGGGGGATTGGAATGCTAAAGTAGGAAGCCAAAAGATAACCGGGATAACAGGCAAGTTTGGCCTTGGAGTACAAAATGAAGCAGGGCACAGGCTGGTAGAATTTTGTCACGAGAATACAATGGTCATAGCAAACACTCTTTTCCAACAACCCAAGAGACGACTCTACACATGGACATCACCAGACGGTCAACGCAGAAATCAGATTGACTATGTGCTCTGCAGCCAAAGATGGAGACGTTCTATACAGTCAGTAAAAACAAGACCAGGAGCTGATTGTGGTTCAGATCATCAGCTTCTTGTTGCAAAATTTAGGCTTAAATTGAAGAAAGTAGGGAAAAGCTCTAGGCCACTCAGGTATGAACTAAATCATATCCCCGACGAATACACAGTAGAGGTGACAAATAGATTTAAGGAATTAGATCTGATAGACAGAGTGCCTGAAGAACTGTGGACGGAGGTTTGCAACATTGTACAAGAGGTAGCAACTAAAACCATCTCAAAGAAAAAGAAATGCAAGAAATCAAAATGGCTGTCTGAGGAAGCTTTACAAATAGCTAAGGAGAGAAGGGAAGTGAAAGGTAAGGAAGAAAGAGAAAGATACACCCAACTGAATGCAGAATTCCAAAGGAAAGCTAGAAGAGAAGATAGGAATGCCTTCTTAAATGAACAATGCAAACAAATAGAAGAAAAAAATAGAATGGAGAGGACCAGAGATCTTTTCAAGAAAATTGGAGATATGAAGAGAACGTTTCATGCAAAGATGGGTTTAAGGAACCAAAATGGTAGGGACCTCACAGAAGCAGAAGAGATTTTAAAAAGGTGGCAAAACTATACAGAAGAACTATACAAGAGCGAGCTTAACATCCCTGATGTAACTGACCTGGAGCCAGACATCCTGGAATGTGAAATCAAATGGGCCTTAGGAGTCGGAGCAACAATAAAGCTAGTGGTGGTGACAGCATTCCAGTTGAACTATTCAAAATCTTAAAAGACGATGCAGTAAAAGTGCTATACACAATATGCCAGCAAATTTGGAAAACTCAACAATGGCCACAGGATTGGAAAAGGTCAGTTTACATTCCAATCCCAAAGAAGGGCAATGCCAAAGAATGTTCAAACTACCGCACCATTGCACTCATTTCTCATGCTAGCAAAGTTATGCTCAAAATCCTACAAGCTAGGCTCCAGTAATATGTGGACTGAGAAATTCCAGAAGTACAGGCAGGATTTCGAAGAGGCAGAGAAAATAGAGATCAAATTGCCAACATACGCTGGATCATGGAGAAAGCTAGGGAGTTCCCAAAGAACATTTACTTCTGCTTCATTGACTATGCTAAAGCCTTTGATTGTGTGGAGCACAACAAATTGTGTCAAGTTCTTAAAGAGATGGGAATACCAGAGCATCTTATTTGTCTCTTGAGAAACGTATATGCAGGTCAAGAAGCAACAGTGATAACTGAACATGGAATCACTGATTGGTTCAAAATTGAGAAAGGAGTTTGGCAAGGCTGTATACTGTCGCCTTGCCTATTTAACTTGTATGCGGAGCACATGAGAAAGGTGGGATTAGAGGAGTCACAAATTGGGATCAAGATTGTGGGGGGAAATATCAACAACCTCAGATATGCAGATGATACCACTCTAATAGCAGAAAATGAAGAGGAACTAAAGAGCTTGGTGTGGGTGAAGGAGGAAAGTGCAAAACTTGGCTTGAAACTCAACATCAAGAAAACGAAGATCATGGCATCCGGCCCTCTCAATTCCTGGCAAATAGATGGGGAAGAAATGGAGATAGTGACAGATTTTATTTTCCTGGGTTCCAAGATCACTGCAGATGGGGACTGCAGCAAAGAAATTAAAAGATGCTTGCTCCTGGGGAGGAAAGCTATGGCAAATCTAGACAGCATCCTAAAAAGCAGAGACATCACCCTGCCAACAAAAGTGTGTTTAGTCAAGGCTATGGTATTCCCAGTTGCAATGTATGGCTGTGAAAGTTGGACCATAAGGAAGGCCGAGCGTCAAAGAACTGAGGCTTTTGAACTCTGGTGCTGGAGAAGACTCTTGCGAGTCCCTTGGACTGCAAGGCGAACAAACCGGTCAGTCCTAGAGGAGATCAGCCCGGACTGCTCCTTAGAAGGCCAGATCCTGAAGAAGAAACTCAAATACTTTGACCACCTCATGAGAAGGAAGGACTCCCTGCAGAAGAGCCTAATGCTGGGAGCGATTGAGGGCAAAAGAAGAAGGGGACGACAGAGAATGAAGTGGCTGGATGGAGTCACTGAAGCAGTTGGTGCAAACTTAAATGGACTCCGGGGAATGGTAGAGGACAGGAAGGCCTGGAGGATCATTGTCCATGGGGTCGCGATGGGTCGAACACGACTGTGCACCTAACAACAACAAGTTTTAATTGTTGCTTCTGGGCTGTTGGTGCGGTGGGACTGCCTGCAGATGGTGTTAATCGACAGTGTGCTGGCAGATTCCTCCCTGGTTGCCCTCCACCTGGTCTCTGAAAGTGCGAACATTGGGATGAAACCCTCTAGGGTAGATTCAAGATGAGGTAGAGGTTTCTATTAGAGAAGGCCCTTCCAGTACTTGTGTTCCGAGTCTTTGGTCGATGCCAGTATTTAAATGTGCTCTTTTGGTGAAATACATGACTGTTTGATGTATTGTTGATTAGTTTAATGTAAACCGCCCTGAGCCTTCGGGGAGGGCGGAATGAATGAATGAATGAATGAATGAATGAATGAATGAATGAATGCATTCCAGTTACCAGTCTGGTCCCTAAATTCTGAACTAGCTGATATTTTGAGACAGTTTGCCAAGGGTTGCCAGATGGACTCTGCAGTACAGAAATTTAACCTGAATGTCTATAAACATCTAAATAAATAAATGAAATAAATATCTAGGGACCCAACCAGGTTTTATTAAAAATGTTTTGTTCCACAGAGCAGTTGGAAGGGTTGGCCTCAACACCCATTGGATTTAAAACTACAGAAGGTTCAAGATGATTGAATGAGCAGTACTTCAGTTTTAAATTGTCTTGATTCTTATTTTCTTTTCTTTCCCCTCCAGTCTTTGCTTTCTGTTCGTCAAGATGACAAAGTAATTTGCCCAAGAACCAAAGAGGTCTTCAACTTCTCACAAGCTGAGAAAGTCTACATCATGTAACTCCCTTGTACAAACTGCCGCTGGAATTTGACACATATGTTCTGGCCTGTCCTTAGAGCAACATCTTGTGTGTGGCAAAGAGACCTGCCATCTTGTGAGGGGGGAGGGTCAGATTTGTTGGTGGCATTTTTTATTGCGACCAAAGATCAATTAGCAACAATATACACTCTCAATGCGAGGAAGTATGACTAACAGTCTGTACTTGGAGGGAACCAATTTTGAATGCTTGGATTTTGTAACAGTAATTGGACTCAGTAATTGGACTCAATTGCAGCCTAATCAAAAATGGACCAGTTCACTTGAGAGAGAAAATTGCAGTGGCTCCCCAAAGGGTCATGCCTCCCTTCAGTCCTGTTTTCAGCATCTCCACTGTGTGCTCATGTTGGGGAAACTAAGATTCAAAAGAGTGACATATGCAAATAAGTGGTGTGTGGCACACCAGGGGGTTGCAGCCCGCTGCAGCTTCTGAATCTGTGTCCCCTTTGTGGCACCAGGTGTGCTTGTATCCCCTGGAAAGGTGGTGGTGTGTTGCCACACAGGATGCAGACTGGAAACATGTCTGACATAAATATGGGCAGTGTGAAGTTGGCCTTGGTGTGCTTCATTTCTCTGTTCACTGCTGCTGAAGCTTTTGTTTTTGATCTTTCTTTCCGCCTTTTAAATGTTTCTCTATGCCATAGTAGTTCATCATGGGACAGATGCTGCCAGAAATGACACAAGGCTGACTCTATCAGAAGAGCTAGAAATTCCTCTGAAGGGAGATAGAAGTATTTCTTCTCCCAGTCTCCTTTCCAGAAACCCTTCCCTCTTCATGCATAAATACAGATGCAACTGAGAACATTACAGGCATATCACACGGCTTGTTATGTCCATTTCCCAGTTTACCATAGTGTTAAAAGTCCTTATTAGTTACTACATGCATAGGATTCAATATCAAACCATTAGTGCTACTGCCTTATTTCTTGCTTTGAGAATGTACTCACATTTTAAAATCAACCTTAAATATTTGGCAAGTTTTTGAAGATGGCTTGCAGGCTAATTATGTAATTTTAGGGTATTCATTACAGAAGAAATTAGTTCAATTCTAACAGCTACAAATCACATCCATATCACTCTCCAAATAAAACCATTGTAATTAAAATCATACAGTAGGAGTTTGTATTTAGCATTTATTTTTGCATGTTGATGTTGATTAGCTAATAAAGACTGTAAACAAACCTTACTCATTGTTGCTGCCTGTCCTTTTGTAGCATGGATGGATTACAAAAATGCTTACTCCACTGAGAATTGTGCCATGAGCACTATGCCTAAGCCTCATGCCATTGCTGTCCTGTTCTATTGTTTGTTAGCCTGTGTCTGACCCCACATGCTTAGGAGGCACAGAGGTTTCCCCCATTGCTCTCCATTTCAGAACCTTGTGACCCCTGGAAACTCGTGTTACACGCTGCTTTTTATGCTGTGGTTTGTTTTAAATGTTGACAATTTATGTCACTGTTTTTAACTGTTTCCAGCAGCAGCCTACAATACAGGTTGGTCATAAATTCCCTAAATGAGCCCATCCTGATGAGTAGCTGTGTGGATCAGGGTGGCAAAGGGGTGCAGTCGCTCCTTGGTGCTCCGCTTGAGGGAAGGGCAGAGGCCCTGGTGTCTTGTTACACCCCTCCCCCCCCCCCCGGGCTTCACTGGCTATTCCTAGGGGTGTCTGCCTGCCTGCTCTGCATCGCACGTTGCCAGTGGGGCATGATTTCCTGGGCCCTCCTCTGGCTACGACAGGCCTTACCCGCCGAGGGGCGCTTGCAGCGCTCGCCCCTTCCTGGACCACCGGGCCTGGCCAGGAGGAGCGGCCGCGGCGGGGCGAGTCCAGCCGGAAGGAGGCAGCAGGGGCAGCCCATGCCCGGCCCTGGTCACGCTCCCGCGGGCCCTTCCGGGTCGTCGCGCGGGGATGGCGTCATCGCCCTGCTCCCTCCTTTCCTTCCGGCGATGGAGGCGTCGCTGTCGGGGCTGGTGGAGGCGCTGGCCACGGCGGGGGGCCCGGAGCCCGACCCGCAGCGCATGAAGGAGCTCAAGCGCCGCTGCAAGTGAGGGCGGGCAAGGGGGCGGCGCCACTTCTCCTCTCCCCCCCCCCGTCTCTCTCCTCAGGGCCTGCCCGGGGTGGGTGGGGGGTCTGAGGCGCCTCCCTGTCTTTGCCCCCTCAGGGCGTGCCCGGGGTGTGTGTGGGGGGGTCCAGGGGGGGTCTGAGGCGCCTCCCTGTCTTTGCCCCCTCAGGGTGTGCCCGGGGTGTGGGGGGGGGGTCCAGGGTGGGGTCTGAGGCGCCTCCCTGTCTTTGCCCCCTCAGGGTGTGCCCGGGGTGTGGGGGGGGGTCCAGGGTGGGGTCTGAGGCGCCTCCCTGTCTTTGCCCCCTCAGGGTGTGCCCGGGGTGTGGGGGGGGGTCCAGGGGGGGGGTCTGAGGCGCCTCCCTGTCTTTGCCCCCTCAGGGTGTGCCCGGGGGGGTGGGGGGCGGTGTGTGGGGGGGTCCAGGGTGGGGTCTGAGGCGCCTCCCTGTCTTTGCCCCCTCAGGGTGTGCCCGGGGGGGTGGGGGGCGGTGTGTGGGGGGGTCCAGGGTGGGGTCTGATGGCGCCTCCCTGTTTTTGCCCCCTCAGGGCCTGCCCGGGGGCGGCGTGCGGGGCGTACGAGGCTCTGCGGGCGCAGCTGTCGGCGGGGCACAGCGAGGTGCGGCTGGGCGCGTTCCGGGTGCTGGAGGCGCTCTTCTGCCGCTCTCACGCTCTCCGTGCCCGCGCCGCCGCCGACCTGCCCACGCTGCTCGCCCTCGCCGGCCTCGCCCCCGACCCCGCCCGTGCGCCCCCGCCGCCGCCGCCTGCCGCCGCCGCCCGACAACTCCGCCGCGCCGCCCTGCGCGCCCTCCGCCGCTGGCACCGCCGCTACGCCCCGCACTACCCGCCGCTCCGCCTCGCCCCGCGCCTCCTCCGACGGCGGCACCAGGTGAGAGGGGGGGAGGGGGCCGCCACTGCAAAAGCCCCCCACGGAAGCCAAGGACGGGGGGGGGGGGAGACAGCTCGCCCACCCAGGCCCATCTAGTAATTGGGCATAGGGCAGCCCCCACCCAGCGTGCCATTGCTGCATGACCCCCTCCTCCCTTTTTCTCCCATAGAGAACTTGTAGGGCTACAAAACTGAGCGGCAGCGTACCAATCTAATAAACAAACAACTAAGTAAATGGCCTAAGGTGTGTGGGCAAGAATAGCGGCCTCTTCATGGTTGCCGTCACACACATTGGTTGCATTTTTAGGTGGACTTGGAAGATATAAGTGCCAGAAGTGTTGTTGAAATAAGGAGGAGTGAAGAGCGACAGAAACGATTGGATGTTATTTACAAAAACAAAGCCCAAAGAGCTGAAAAAGAACTGGAAGGTAAGTTTGTGTGTGGGAGAAATATCTTGACATGGACATAGGTCTGCTGTAGCACCTGCTGCTAACTAGAAGAAGAAGAAGAGTTCTTATATGCCACTTTTCTCTACCCAAAGGAAGCTCAAAGTGGCTTACAGTCGCCTTCCCTTTCCTCTCCCCAAAACAGACACCCTGTGAGGTAGGTGAGGCTGAGAGAGCCCTGAGATTACTGCTCGGTCAGAGCAGTTTTATCAGTGCTGTGGTCACCCAGCTGGTTGCTTGTGGGAGAGTGCAGATTTGAACCCAGGATGCCAGATTAGGTCCGCACTCCTAACTACTACACCAAACTAACTCAAGAGCTGAGCAGTGGCTCTCGGCTAAGATCAAATAGGGCCTCCCTCAGTGAAGTGAAACAGAAAATGTTGACACCGGCAGGAATGCAGAAGCTTCGTTGCAGTTGTAGTCATTAGGACAATCCAGAAACCAACAGTGTGAATAAATTGTCCAGGCCCCAGGCAAACGGAGCCTTGTTAGGGATCTTCTAGTTTCTCTTTTCTCCGTAGAGCAGGACTGCTCCTATCCAGCTGACTCAGTGCAGGAGAAAGTGGATTTCTTCATAGTTTTGCAGTGCCTTTAGTTTGGCAATGAGACTTTTTTGGGGTGGGGGAGAAGGGAAACAAGTTAGCATTACATGAGGAGTAAATTTTGTTGTAGGTTGGAGGTCCCTGAAAGAAAAACCATTTAGAGTGTTCATTGATGCTCTCTATTGTATATCACTTCACAGATATGTCCCCAGAGATCGGAGCTGTGCTGACAGAGATGGAGAATTGCTTTCAGCTTCTCATGCCCGATCCATTTGACTTCACGGTGGATGATACTGAAACCGCAGACCAGCAGGTTGTTGAAGGTGCCCAGTCTGCCTGTTCCTCTGTGCAGGCAGTAGATCCTCAGGTTCCTTTCCTTCAACAAATGGGAGATGAGCAGCCCTGTTGCAGCAGGGACCTCCCTTCCAATTTTTGTGCTCCAGAAGTTGATAACAGAGACTCTGATAGTGAAGCAGAGGAGGATGCTGGCAGAGAAGATTCTTCAGCATCTGACTTGCCTTCTGGTTGCTTTGGTGGGGATGGTGATGACGACAGTGCAGCCTTTGTTCGGAGTCATGGTCTCGGCTCTCATAAGTACACTCTCAGTCTTCAAATCTCTACAGGTATCTGTACCCAACTTCAGGCCAGTATTAATTCCAAGTTCTGCTTCTACTTGCAGGTTGTTTGACAGCTGTCAATAGGTAGTTCTATGTTTCATCAGCATGCAGGAAAACTTTTCCAGACAATATATCAGTCAGAACTGCTGTGTTGAGTGTTCACACCTCATGTTGGATACGTGGGACGGCATGGGTTGGCATGCAGCTCAGCCCTGTTTCCCAGCAGTTACCCTACAACAGCTACTGAAGGTGGTCTTAGAACTGTGCAACTCCACCTTTTTTTTCAAGAATACCTAGACCAATTTCAGGCCAGTGCAATCTTGTTTTTAGTAAGGAAACTGGTTCAATGTATCTTTACCAGTTTGGTGTAGCGAGCCAGTTTGGTGTAGTGGTTAGGAGTGCGGACTTCTAATCTGGCATGCCAGGTTCGATTCTGCGCTCCCCCACATGCAGCCAGCTGGGTGACCTTGGGCTCACCACAGCACTGATAAAACTGTTCTGACTGGGCAGTGATATCGGCGCTCTCTCAGCCTCACCCACCTCACAGGGTATCTGTTGTGGGGAGAGGAATGGGAAGGCGACTGTAAGCCACTTTGAGCCTCCTTTGGGTAGGGAAAAGCGGTATATAAGAACCAACTCTTCTTCTTCTTCTTTACACACACACACACACACACACACTGTGCACCATTCCTAAGCAGAAGACATGGGTGTGCAACTTCCTTGAACCTCTCCCTGGTTCTCATACCATCACTGGGCTGCATGGTCTAGTCCAGGAGCTAAGATATTCATGAGGGTGCGGCACTTTTCTCCATTGGTTCCTTTCTGATATGGGTCCCCTGGTTCTTTAAAGTGTCATCCACAAGAGACAAGGCTTCTCTTGAGCAGATTTAGGAAAGGCATTGGATTTTCTGAACAAGTGACGCAGCATGGGTTGCATGAAGCTCAGTCCACGCAAGGTTGTGGTGCTGTTGGTTAAGATGTGAAGCAATAATACACTATTGAAGAGTTAGGCATTTTCAGTGCTATAAAGTTTAACTCGGTATCTAAATATGCTGGAGATACCCGTGAGACAGTTTAACTCATGTGATAGGTAGAAAAAAGGGGGGATCGAGAAAAATAAATTTTGGGAAAGAAACAAGATTCTTCATCTAAAGCCGGGTTTGTTTCCCCATTCCTCCCACACATGAAGCCAGATGGGTGACCTTGGGCTTGCCACTGTACTGATAAAGCTGTTCTGACCAAGCAGGAATCTCAGGGCTCTCTCCCCCTCCCTCACAGAGTGTCTGTTGTGGGGAGAGGAAACGGAAGGTGAATGTAAGCGACTCTGAGACTCCTTCAGGTAGAGAAAAGCAGGATGTAAGAACCAGCTCCTCTTCTACTTCGTCTAAAGTGCAGTCCTTGGCAATGTTCTTAATTTTGCTGGAAGAAAATTAAGTCTTTAATGTACTGTGTTATAAATTATAAATAGAACAAAGTTGTAATCTAGCGGCACCTTTAAGACCCCCCCCCCAAAAACCAAAAAGTTGTATTCAAGATACATCTGAAGAAGTGTGCGTGCACAGTAATGCTCACACTTTGAATAAAACTTTGGCAATCTTAAAGGTGCCCCTTTGTTTGGCTGCTTCAGACTAACACTGCGACCCACCTGAATATGTTATACTGTAATGTGTGCAGTTCTGGAGGCCTCACTTAAAAAAGGACATAGACGAAATTGAGAGCTTGCCGAGGAGAGCAGCAAGGATGATCCGGAGCATGGGGATCAAGCCCAAGTAGGAAAGGCTGAGGGACTTGGGAATGTTCAGCATGGAGAAGAGGAGGCAGGGAGGGGAAATGATTGCTCTCTTTCAGTTTTTGGAAGGTTGTCATTTAGAGGAGGGCAGGGAAAGGTTCCTCTTGGCAGCAGAGGATATGATACACACTTTAAACTAGTAATTCAGTTTAAACTAGTAATTCAGCAGTGGAATCTATTGCCTAAGGAGGTGGGGATCTCATCACTGGCGGTCTTCAAGCTGTGGCTGGACAGAGACTTCCCCTGGATGCTTTACGCTGATCCTGCATTGAGCAGGGGATGGGACTAGTTGGCCTGCATGGCCCCTTCCCCCTCTAGGATCCTATGAGTCTAGTTCAGCAGTGGAATGGGCTGCCTAAGGAGGTGAGGAGTTCCCCCTCACTGGCAGTCTTCAAGCAGTGGCTGGACAGATCCTTCTCCTGGATGCTTGAGGCTGATCCTGCACTGAGCGGGGGTGGGACTAGATGGCCTGTGTGGCCCCTTCCCACTCTAGGATTCTATGAGTCTAGTTCAGCATTGGAAGGGGCTGCCTAAGGAGGTGGGGAGCTCCCCCTCACTGGCGGTCTTAAAGCAGCGGCTGGACAGATCCTTCTCCTGGATGCTTGAGGCTGATCCTGCATTGAGCAGGGGGTGAAACTAGAAGGCCTGCATGGCCCCTTCTCCCTCTAGGATTCTATGATTCTAAATAAAACTATATATGTAGTTTGGGCAGTAAAATACGTTCATAAAGAATAGATGAGCTGTTTTTAAAAAAAATATATTTCACTTTTTATTACCTGAAGGAGTAATAAAACACATTCCCCTTCCTCTCCCCACAGCTGACACCCTATGAGTTAGATAGGGCTGAGAGATGTCTAAAAGAACTGCTCTGCACAGGACAGCTCATAAGAGAACTGTGAATAGGCTAAGGTTTGCTGCGTGTGGAGGAGGAGTGAGGAATCCAGCCCAGCTCTCCAGGTTAGAGTCTGCCACTCTTTAACTACTGTATCTTGCTAGCCCACCTAAGCAGAGTTACACTTGGAGTCGACAGAAGTATTTGAATTGCACTGCAACTACTGCTTGGGGATAGGCATCTGTTCAGTTCCCCTTCCCTTTGTAGCTGCCCAGTAGATTTGTTGTATTTGATGGTATGCTGGCTTCTCTGCACTCGGGAGAGAAGGGTATGGTGAAATATATCCAAATAAGACAAAACTTGCCTTGCAATTTCCCCACGAATGTCTGTGTTCAGAACACCTGTCCCCTCCAGCTTCAGAAATTCTGGATATTTTTCCATCTTTAGGTACAAAAGACAGCTTCTACAGTACAATGCTTGGTTGTAACTGTCTTCTTTTACCCGTTCTCCTTGAGTTTTACGTGCCAGCCATATAACATTAATGTTTTATGCATTTGGGGCTAATTTGTTATCTTCTCATTTAACTGATTTGAGCTACTTCTGTTGGCCTTGACTGTTAAATGAATAAAAATACTGGTTTTGATTGTCAGCTAAGATTACCGAAATGTTACAGTTGATGTTAACTGATGAGCCGTCGTATTTGCTTTCATTTTTGTGAGCCATCTCCATCGCTGGGTAGCTTAAAAGTCCTATGTAACTTATTTCCTGCCACGGTTCCCTTTGGCCCTTCCTTGTTCAGGACAGGGGCCTTGTGGCTGGGGAAACCGCTGGGGTCTGCCTTGGCTTTCCCCTCTGAGGCTGTGCGGCCCCAGGTGGCCATTGTGGCGGCAACTCTGGAATGTTCACGCCCGGGGTGGGACGATGCTGTCGGAGCATTTTAAGCCAATGCATTGATATCCTTTTTGCAGAGTTTTGTTTTTTTAATTAACGTCATTTTTCATTGTCTGTTGCGGATAGATGTGAAACTGCAGGAAAATGAAGACAACACAGCCATAATAAACACTCTTACAGATGCTCATAAACGCATTAGAAACAAATTCTTGCCATCTGTACAATCTTGGATTCAGGTCAGGAAAACCTTTTCTATCAACCATGAAAGTGACCCTTTTTTCAATTGCCTTAAGCACAATCACTGATAAGTTCCAGTATACTATTTTAGTTTCCTGGGGTCCCCGTGTTGACTCAAAGATCAGGGTGTCTTCAAGCATCTTGTGGCTTTGAAACGCATGCCTGGAGTTGAGCCCATTTCCCCTCATGCTTTCCTTGCAAGCTGAATTCTGCCTGCTTCCCGGTTGCTCATCTTCCATGTGTTCTGGCTGGGAGCAGGTCATTCTTTGTGAATTCTGGCTGAGAGGGAAGGGGATGGTGGATATCCTTTCTTCAGTGGTGCTCTTCAGCTCTGTAGTATTAAGTGCCTGTAGAAGGAAAGGAAGGAGGAATAGTGTACAGTCCTTATAGCCAGGGTAGAACTTGGCCTTCGTTCGGAAGCTCACTGCTATTTTCTGCTGACTTTACAAACTAGTATTTATTATTGATTTATTTAAAACATTTTTATGCCACCTTTCCACCTGCACAAACATAAATCATGTTAAAACATTTGCACAATTAAAATATGGTTAAAATCTAGTTCTGTTCAGGGAGTCACAGAAAAGGATCAGAGATCTTCTTGTCGCTGCCCATAGTAGAAATGTACCATATTCAATTTAAAATATACATTTGGATGGAGAGAGTCACTTTCAGGCTGGATGACTGTCTATATACCACAAAAAGGGGACGTTTCAAAATGTATATAATAACAGAAGAAAGAACCTGCCCTAGGCTATAATTAACATTTAAACAATTTAACAATAAATACAAATAGAAATGTCTTCGCTCTGCTTTTAATCGTCATAAAACAACCAAGACAGCCTCCAGATTTAAACCGTTTTCGAAGTGGCATTTTCATCAGTGGTTGTTTTTCCAAAATCTAAAAGCATATACAATTAGTACAGGCTTGTCAACAATTATTTCCTAAGTACAGAAGATAACGTATTTATCTTAACAAAGTAGTTATTCCAATTTCAAACATTACATACCTCCCAAAATTGTTATGAACATAAAGTCATCAAATGTTTACCTTTAGAGCCCCGTGAAGTCTGGGCCCTGCGTATCTCAGGGACTGACTCCCACTTTGTCCCCAGGTGAGCACTACATTCATCTGGAGCGAACCGTGACCGCAGAGACACCCTTCTGACCTCAACCAGATTCAGGGCTTTTTAAGCCCTGACACCAGCCTCGTGGAATGAGCTGCCAGCTGAGACCAGACCACATGCGCTCTTCCACCAGGCCTATGGCTGCAGTCAGAGTGGTCATATAAATATGGGCCTCCCTCTGCTCCTCTCAAGTTCTCCTCTCTTCCTCCCCCTCCTACTGATAGAGGTAACCTGTCACAATCAACAGGCAGGCAATGTCAAATGGTGGCTGGGGTTGGGGGGGCAGTTAGATAATTGTTTAATATTAATTTCTGAGTCAATGTTTAACTTTTAAATTTTTTAGAATTTTTATTAAATGTAATAAACTGCTTGTGTACTTTTAACCATGTTGCAAACCACCTTGAGCCCAAATGGGAGAGAGGAGGTAAAGAAATCCAACAAAAATAAATAAATAAATAAATAGATGCAAGAGAAGGTGCCTGAGTGCGTGTTGTGTGTACACACACTGCGAGATCCACGTGGCCAGGATCCTAAGGATTGTGTACCTTGTTCTGCTTCCTGCTGGTAGTTGGGGACATGTTTCTTCTGGAGCAGGACTTCCCTGTGCCGCACGGCAAGCCACCTTGGGAGGAGAGGAGAGGTCCAGGAGCCATTAGATAGAGCTGCAGCACGGGGCCCTGCTGGCTCAGGAGAAGCAGCCGCCAACCTGCATGGGAAATTATGTAAAACAGGACCTGGAAAACTGATGCTGTTCTAATTTAATATATTTATTATGATGATTTACTTAAATTTAGTAA
This sequence comes from Paroedura picta, assembly GCF_049243985.1. Classification (NCBI taxonomy): domain Eukaryota; kingdom Metazoa; phylum Chordata; class Lepidosauria; order Squamata; family Gekkonidae; genus Paroedura; species Paroedura picta. The sequence continues at coordinate 122,127,109 of NC_135374.1, read as the reverse complement.
ACACAATTTTAAAAATGTGCCCCAGTGTTGTGTAGGGGTTATTGGGTCAGATTCAGGTGGCCCAGATTTGAACCCCCGCTCTGCCCTAGAAGCTTGCAGGGTAGACTTGGGCCAGTCACATGTTCTCAGCCTCACCTCCCTCCCTCATAGGGCTGTTGTAAGAATAACCTGAAGGTGAGGAGAGCAATGTCAGCAGTGTTGCTTCCCCGCTGGGAAGAAAAATAGTGGATACATCAAGGAAATAACTATTAATTTTGTGTCCCACTAGTAACAGAGGATAAAACAAATTTGAGTTGAAATTCTTGATAAAGAGAAAAGTAAGTGTAGCTTAAGAGTTACATTGAAACACCTTTTATGAGATTGGGGACAATTTAGCATTTTATTATTTGGTATTTTAATTATGTACATTTTATTATTTATAAGATTTATATCCTGCCACCCCTAAGTGACTCATGGTGAGTCACAATATCAAAATAAAACACCCCAGTAAAACTCAAGACATATCTGGGCGACGATAAAATTCCACCCATGCGCATGCCTCGGGAATGGAGGAGGGGGAACCAGATGTTCAGTTGGTGTGGTCTGGGGAAGGGCAAGCAACAAAAGAGGGGAAACAAATTCAACACCAAACCTTCCAATTTGTGTCAAAAGGGTCAAGTTACAACAGTTTTATTTTTCAGAATTGCTATATAATGTGCATATATAAAATTTAAAACATTAGGGGTCTGAAGGTCAGACTGTACAATTGACCAACATTTGCGGTGGATGAATATGTCCTATGAATCACAACACCAGAAGCATTTCTGCAGCCTTCCTCTGTTGCTACAAGTGTATTATGTTAAATACACACTAGGGACCAAGCCCATTATACTTGTAAATACAACGGGCGCTAGGTGTGCTTTTGGCAATGGCACGGCCTTTCTCCCGGGCCAGAAACACACCCGCGGTCTCTTCAAAGGCTGGACTCTGGCATTGTACGATTTTGAAGTCCCACCTCCAAAACTTGAGGAATATTTCCAACCCAAGGGTAGCCAACCTCCAGGTGGGGCCTGGAGAAATCCTGGAATTACAGCTCACCTGCAGAGTATAAAGATCAGCCCCCAGGCAGAAAGGGGCTGTACAGGGTTGTGGAAGAGAAGAAACATTTAAGGCCTCCCACACAGGTTGTTGTTGAATTGAAAGACTTGAGGCCTACTGCACAGGGTTGTTGTGCAGATGAAACAGGAGACAAACGAACCTCTGCAACAGCATCCAGTTTCGTCTGCAGATTAACGCTGTGCAGTAGGTCTGAAATCTACAGAGAGTTGCAAAGAAGAAAGACACATGGCTTGGCTCTGTCTAACCCCGGCCAGAGCAGTATTTTAAGTGAGAAGGGGCTTTTCTGTGGCCTCCCTGTCAGCTGTTTGGCAGAAGGAGAAATCCCCCTTCCCTCCAAAAAAGGAATGCCCACCCCCATGCCCTGAGGCTCCCCTGCGTTGCTCTTGGAAATGCCTCAGTCAGGGGCTGTCAGAAGCTCCATCCCAGCAGGCCTGAAGGGGGGAGGGAACGCACTCACCAGCCTCCTACCAGGCAATTTACAGTTGGACATGACAGTTAGGACAGCCTTGGGGTGAAAAGGGCTGGCGCAGCCTGTCCAAGCCTCTGTTCTCATGCCCCTTGGCAGCCCTGCTGACCTCCTCTCCCTGCGGTGGTCAGGAGCAGACTGGCAGCCATGTCTCCAGATGGCCTCTGGCTGGGCTGACTGGATGGAACTCAGGCCATGGAGGGGATGTCAGGGGTGGGGGGGACCTGTGGTCGGTCTCAGGCAAATGCCTGATGGAGGAGCTCCCTTTTGCAGGCCCTGCAAAACTCTGGGAGTGCTGCTTTCTCCCTTCCTCCAGTGGTCCTGGAGTCAGTCTCTTGCAGGGGTTTATGTAGCAGTGCTGGGGAGACCCTGGGGACCCTGTCAGATTGGCCAGTGCCAACCTCAGTGGACTGGCATGGGGGTCTCTGAGCGGGAGGAGAGTGACGTTGGTGTGCCTGAGGGAGACTGGCCAAGAGAAATAACCAAGCTTGCAGCTACTTATGAACCCTTCTGTTGCTTCTGTTGCTACTTTTAGAAATAAAAAGTGCTTCCCATAATTACCTGTGGGCTGCCAGGTCTTGTAAAAACCTGTTCCTTTTTTCCATATTGTACATCAAATGTGGATCTTTTGGTTTGCATTTTGGTGACTTATCCAATTTTTACAATTGTAGTTGTTCACAAGAGCTGGAATAAGTGATGGTCGTCTAAGGAAAGCTATTTCTCTTAAAGCTAAGCTGGAGAGTGCATTGGAGAAACATAAGCAAATTAATATTGAATATAAAGAGAAGAGGAGGAAAGTGGTGAGTTGAACTAATTTTTTTCTTCCAAAAAGTAGCTTACTGAGAATAGTTTGTATACTGAAGATGTTATGCTTGTATTTCCTCATTTTGTGACCTAGTCAGGTTTTATATACTGGCCAGAGAAGGGGGGGGAGAGTGTGGTGGGGAGCATTTCATGTAAATTTGAGCTTGATACAACTAATTCTTGGTGTAGTGGTTAAGAGGCAAATTTGCTTTCCCCCTCCTCCACCTGCAGCCAGCTGGGTGACCTTGGGCCAATCACAGTCCTGTCAGAGATGTCCTCACAGAGCAGTCCTGTCAGAGCCCTCTCAGCCCCACCCACCTCACAGGGGAGAGGAAGGGAAGGCAATTGTAAGCCACTTTGAGACTCCTTTGGGAAGTGAAACGCGGGGTATAAAAATCAACCCTTCTTCTAGGACTTTTTCCTAGGGAGGAAAGGCTGAAGAGTCTGGGTTTTTCAGTTGAGAAAAGAGACATCTAAGGGGGGGCACGATAGAGGTTTATAAAATTATTCATGGGGTGGAGGAGTTGACAAAGAGAACTTTTTCTCTTCTCAAAATACTGAAATTCAAGGAAGCTGGTGGGCAGTAGGTTCAGGACAGACAAAAGGATATGCCACTTTACAGAGAGTGATTAAAATGTGCAGTTTACTATTGGAGGATGTATTCTTGTCCACAGGAATAAACAGCTTTATCAAGGGATTAGAGAAGGTTCATAGAGGATTAGCCTATCAGAGGCTCCTAGCCATGGTGACTGAGGGGAACCTCCCCATGCAGAGGCACTAAACCTCTGAAGCCCAGTTCCAGAAGGCAACATCAGGGGAAGGCCTTGGCCTCCTTGCCCTCCAGAAGAACCGGTTGGCTGCTTTGTGAGACGGGAGGCTGGACTAGATGGACCCTCCCTGGTCTGACCCAGCAGGGCTCTTCTGCTCACTGTGTAGATGGAGCAAGGGAATCACAGGTCTCAGGAAATAATTATTTCTGCTCCTAAAAAATACTCCTATGCAACTCTGGAAAAATATTTATACCCATGCCTGATGTTTTCATACCATCTGAACTTTCTCAGAAGCTCTGCCTCAGAGTATCCTGCCTCGCAGCAGCAGCAGCCCTTCAAACAGCAGCATATTGATTAGACCAGGAGTAGTCAAACTGCAACCCTCCAGATGTCTATGGACTACAATTCCCATGAGCTCCTGCCAGCTGCGGCCCTCCAAATGTCCATGGACTACAATTCCCATGAGCTGGCAGGGGCTCCTGGGAATTGTAGTCCATGGACATCTGGATGGCTGCAGTTTGACTACGCCTGAATTAGACTATAAAGCAGTGCAAGTGCAACCCATTCAGAGGATGGGTGGGCTCCAGGTGACATTTCTGTTAGCAGAAAGGCTGTGATAATATTCTCTGCATCCTGTTGCAGACTCCTGATGTGTCTTTCATGATGTTCTTGAGGGTCACCCTCCCCAGGATAAGCAGACTGCCGAGAGAGTGTCTGTATTTGTGGCTGGGCTGGGTGCTCTGCTGACCAAAATCCCTTCTGGGAACTGAAAATAAAGTCCATATTCAGTCCAGTAATTCCAGTCCTGAGTAAATCCCAGCCAATGTGGGTTTAATTGGTAACCGAACCCCAGTCATCATGAATACCAAAGCTAAAATATGCCATCTTAACACCGCTCGCGGTGCCACAGGCGCCGCGGACAAAATAATGCGCTAAAGTCTGGGGGGGGGAGGAGTTAGGGCGGGCTCTATCCGTGATGAGGAAGGGTGCCGATTGGCCCCTTCCTCCAGACTGACAATCGGAGGGCCCAATTGGAAGGCGATTCGCACCTGCCGATTGGGCCCTACGATTGTCCGCCCGCGTGCGGCTCGCAGTTGCTCCCTTGCCGGCGGCCTGATGCATCGAAAGGCGCGAAGGGCCTCCAACGCGTCAGGCCACTGTGGCTCCCTTGCTGGCGGCCTGCCAGCTCAGGGGCCACGCACTGCCCCACTAGCGCCCGCTGTATTTCAGGTACAGCGGGCTTGATTACTAGTGATAAAATAATCTGACCTGCCAGCCCAAAGTTGTGGCCAAAGATCTGTGTTCCGTGGAGCTGAGACTGTGGAATAGGGAGGAAAGTGATGGTGGAGAAGAACCTTTAAACGACCCTTGTCTTGGTGTTCTCAGTTCCAAACTCCAACTTCCGCTTCCAAGCTCCAGTTAATCTCTTCCACATAATATATTTCTGGTAAGGCCTTGGAGGAAGAGCTAGTCTCATGGCTTAAGTGCCACTCAGCGCTTAACGCGCCCTAAGGGCGGCTGTCCCATCCCTGAGTGCCTCCTCCTCCAACCGGCTTGCCTGTCCGTCCAGCAGCTCATAGTCCCCAAATCTGTAAATCTGTATGTATTAATTAAAAATATGTAACAGGAGAAAGCTATAATGTTAGTTTGGGGATCAGAGCTTTAATTTTAAGAGGTGTGCGGGCACACGAAAGCGTATACCTTGAGTAAAACTTTTGTCTTAAGGGTGACTGACTAGACTCACTTTCCAGAATTACCCCAGGGGCCAATAGAGGGCGTGCATCCTGCATTTGGACTCTTCTTGCGGGCCATTCCATTTGCTCCTCCATCACTGGACGGTAATTCAGGTGTTGCAAACAGTTGACAGTGGAATTGTATTCCTGCATCTTTCTCTCCAACATAAACTAGGATGAGAACATTTTATAGGTTTATGTTAAATTGTACAAGATGGTGGTGAAAGCTGCAAAAAAGGATTATTTCTCAGCTTGCATCATGCCACTTGTTCTCATCCAGCACAATTGTTTCCAGTTATTTGCACTTTAACATCCCGCTCTGAGGGCAATCCAAGTAGAAATTTGGCCCCTGGTTGTGGCATTTTTGCCAACTTTTTCAGCCTTCTTGCTCTGCCATCTGTCTAGATTTGATGCAAGGCAGGAACTGGAGGCCTCTTGGTCATCGTGACCCTGGGAACTTCTTGTCAGCTCTCCTAGGATGATGTTGATGGACTGATGTGAGCTGTGAAGCCTGCCACTTGTTCCCTTGACCCATGTCCCTTTTGGCTGGTGAAGGCCAGTCTTACTTATTTTTTAATTATATTTATATACCGCCCTCCCCATAGACTCAGGGCAGTTCACATGGAACAAAGAACAAGAACAATACATAACACTCAATGGCTGTGTCAGATGAATAATAACAGCAATGAACAGAGAGGATAACATTCTAAGAAGTAACAATCTTCCAGACCCATGGCTGGTCAGTTCAGGTGTATAGATTCAAGGGAGGAGGTTCAGGGGCCCAGTCGATGTTGATTAGCTTTGGCTGACCTCAGCCAAATGCCTGGTGGAAGAGCTCCCTTTTGCAGACCCTGCAGAATAGTTTTAGTTCTGTTAGGGCCCTCCTCTGGGAGCTCGTTCTACCAGGTGGCAGCTAGGACAAAGAAGGCTGTGGCCCTGGTGGAGGTCAAGTGGACTTCCTTAGGGCCAGAGATCACTAGTCGGTTGGAGGTGGCAGAGTGCAAAGCTTTTTGAGGAGCATAGGCAGAGAGGCAGTCCCTCGGGTACACTGGGCCCAGACCGCGTATGGCCTTGAAGGTAATTACCAGAACCTTTAGCCTGATCCAGAATTCATCTGGTAACCATGCAGTTGTTGGCGAATGGACCAAATGTGGGACCTCCATAGTATTGCTGTGAGGACCCTGGTCGCTGAATTCTGACCCAGCTGTAGGTCCAGATCAAGGTTAAGAGCAGGCATGCATAGAACGAGTTGCAGAAATCTAGCCTAGCGGTGACCATTGCATCGATCACTGTGGCAAGGTGTTCTGGGCCAAGTAGGGTGCTAGTAGTTTGGCTTGGTGGAGGTGGTAGAATGTCAGCCACGCTACTCATGACCTGTGCCTGCATTGAGAGGGAAGCATCTAGGATCAGAAGAAGAAGAGTTGGTTCTTATATGCCACTTTTCCCTACCTAAAGGAGGCTCAAAGCAGCTTACAGTCACCTTCCCATTCCTCTCCCCACAACAGACACCCTGTGGGGTTGGTGAGTCTGAGAGAGCGCTGATATCACTGCCTGGTCAGAACAGTTTTATGAGTGCTGTGGCGAGCCCAAGGTCACCCAGCTGGCTGCATGTGGGGGAGCGCAGAATCGAACCTGGCATGCCAGATTAGAAGTCTGCACTCCTAACCACTACACCAAACTGGCTCTCACGGCCAGGTTCCTGGCAGAGCTAGCCGCAGATAGCTGCACACCGTCCAGATTGGGCAAGCGTGCTTCTTCACTTGGACCCTTCATGCCCAACCATAGGGCTTTGAAGTCCTGTAGAATTTTGAAGGATTGAGATTCCTTGGATTTTACTTGGATTTTAGTAAAGCTTTTGATAAGGTTCCCCATGATGTTCTGATGGATAAAATGAAGGACTGCAATCTGGATTTTGAGACAGTTAGGTGGATAGGGAATTGGTTAGAAAACCGCACTCAAAGAGTTGTTGTCAATGGTGTTTCATCAGACTGGAGGGAGGTGAGTAGTGGGGTACCTCAGGGCTCGGTGCTTGGCCCGGTACTTTTTAACGTGTTTATTAATGATCTAGATGAGGGGGTGGAAGGACTACTCATCACGTTTGCAGATGACACCAAATTGGGAGGACTGGCAAATACTCCGGAAGATAGAGACAGAGTTCAACGAGATCTGAACACAATGGAAAAATGGGCAAATGAGAACAAGATGCAATTTAATAAAGATAAGTGTAAAGTTCTGCATCTGGGTCAGAAAAATGAAAAGCATGCCTACTGGATGGAGAATACGCTTCTAGGTAACTCTGTGTGTGAACGAGACCTTGGGGTACTTGGACTGTAAACTAAACATGAGCAGGCAGTGTGATGCAGCGGTAAAAAAGGCAAATGCCATTTTGGGCTGTATCAACAGAGGCATCACATCAAAATCACAAGATGTCATAGTCCCATTGTATACGGCACTGGTCAGACCACACCTGGAGTACTGTGTGCAGTTCTGGAGGCCTCACTTCAAGAAGGACGTAGATAAAATTGAAAGGGTACAGAGGAGAGCGACAAAGTTGATCTGGGGCCAAGGGACCAAGCCCTATGAAGATAGGCTGAGGGACTTGGGAATGTTCAGCCTGGAGAAAAGGAGGTTGAGAGGGGACATGATAGCCCTCTTTAAGTATTTGAAAGGTTGTCTCTTGGAGGAGGGCAGGATGCTGTTTCCGTTGGCTGCAGAGGAGAGGACACGCAGTAATGGGTTTAAACTTCAAGTACAACGATATAGGCTAGATATCAGGAAAGAAATTTTCACAGTCAGAGTAGTTCAGCAGTGGAACAGGCTGCCTAAGGAGGTGGTGAGCTCCCCCTCACTGGCAGTCTTCAAGCAAAGGTTGGATACACACTTTTCTTGGATGCTTTAGGATGCTTAGGGCTGATCCTGCGTTGAGCAGGGGGTTGGACTAGATGGCCTGTATGGCCCCTTCCAACTCTATGATTCTATGATTCAGATGGCTCTGCTTGAGCCATCTCGTCACTGCTTCCAGGCAGCTGGCTAATGTTTTTGGGGAAGAATCAGGGTAGCCATCCATCAGGAGGAAGAGCTGGGTGATCTACTTATTGGTGACATCCCATCCTGAACCTCTGTACCAGGTGGGCAAGAAGACACATGAAGATGTTAAACAGGATTGGAGGGCCACTCTTTGCCGGTGATGGCTTCATGACCTCTTTCCTTTTGCAATCTGTCCGTGCCCCTGAAGAAATGAGATCAGCCATTGGAGGGCTGTCCCCTGTATTCTGGTGTTGGTGATGCAGTGAGCTAGAAGCTCATGGTCGACTACGTTGAATGCTGCTGAAAGGTTTAGTACAAGCAGCGCTGACCCGCCTCAGTCTAGCTGGCAATGGAGGTCATCCATCAGCGACTAGCACAGTTTTCTACTCATAGCCAGGCTGAAAACCTGACTGAGATGGGTCTAAAACTGCACCTTCTTCCAGATATTTGGTGCACGACAGCCCTTTCAACCGTTTCCCCCAGAAATGCTAGCTGCAAGATGACTCTTGTGAGTCCAGAGAAATTTTTTTTCAGCAACTGGTATACCACTGCCTCTTTCAGCCCCTCCAGGAACTCTCCCATTTCCAGGGAGAGGTTGATTATCTCCCGGAGGGGGCCCCTTATTCTTTCAGCTGATGTTTTTAGTAGTCACCTTCCCTCCTGTGACCTACCTCACCCTTTCTTCCACCTGTTTTTAAAACAGGCTTCGCTCTTACTAAATAAATAATTAGTGATGGAAATTTCTCTGTTTTCCAAAAGATTTGCTAAATATAAGTGGTAATAAACTATTTATTATCAGTTATTATAAAATTATAATGCTGACTAGTAATCAAGCCCGCTGTATGAGTAATACAGTGGGCTCTAGGCACTTACCGGATCGTGGGAAGTCCGTCGGGCGGCGGGGCCTCCCCCGGGCGGCGGTCATTTGGCGGGCAGGGAGTCCCCGGCAGGCGCGCTCTGCGCGACTGCCGGGGGCTCCCTCAGGCGGCGGCCTGACGCATCGGAGGTGCTTTGCGCCTCCGATGTGTCAGGCCGGCGGCAAAGGGAGCAACTGCAAGCCGCGCACAGCGCGGCTCGCAGTTGCTGGGGCTGGGAATTGGAGGGACCAATTGGCAGGCGCTGTGCGCCTGCCGATTGGTCCCTCCGATTGTCTGTCCTGAGGAAGGGTCCAATCCGGACCCTTCCTCATCACGGACACATCCTGCCTTAGAAACCCTTAACCATTTCAAGATGGCGACGAGGACGGACACTGGAGCTTTGCTCTGCCCGTCCCTGGCTTTTTTTTAGCTAGGGAGAGGGAATTATTCCCTCCCCCTCTGTTTTTGTTCTGCAACTTAAGGGAGCCTATTATTATCTAGGCACCAGTGGACCTTACTAACTCGGACTGCGAGAAATAGGCAAGGAGAAGGGGAGATCAGCTGACTGTATTCCAGGCCTTCCAGGACACGGAGACCACGGGCTTGCGTCGTTATTCCCCGGCCGACTAACATCATTGCTGGGAGACTCTGGCGCGACCCGTGGGAGAGTGCTATCAACCCGTCTGGAAGAGTTATTGGGACGGTTCCTGGAGGCAAATTACGCCACCAAGGTATCACAGTGCCCTCCCCCCCCCTATTTCTTCGTGCCGGTTTCCTCCCGGAGAAAGTTTTATGACGCCCGGACAGAATGAGGAATGCAAACTCACCTCCTTCGATCTTGAGGAGAGTCTATGGAGCTCTGAGAGAGACGGTCTCCCTGCAAGGGGCTCATGAGAGCTTTGGAAATAACTCTGCCCAGTGCCTGAAGTGGGAGTTACTCCGACCCGGCAGCGCCGGGCAGAGGTGCAGCGTTCAGAGCACTGGGTCAGCAGGGAGAAAAGACAAAGAACATCGGACTGCTCGACTTGATCCTGGGACGGAAGGAATCTTTGGCGGCGATTTGGAGGGGAAAAGGAGTGAGCCGCGACAGCTGAGACAAAGGGGGACCTTGAATTTACCATCCTCCCCCTTTAAGATCCTTCGGCTGGCTGGAACTGAGTCTCTTCTGCCTGAACTGGTAGATTGCCAGAGTTCAGCTTGCTGCGTCATAGACCGAGAGGAACTGAGGAAGAACTTGTTCCTTGGCGCCCTCTTGTGGCGACAAAGATTCTTCTGGGATAAAGAAGAACTAGTACAGCCAAGAAATCTGATAGCTGTTGTTGGAGTTGTGGGAGATGCTGGGAGAAAATTATTAGGGCGGCTGAAGTGGCCTTAAGTGGAGTTGTGGAGGAGAGGGGAAGCTAGAGAGCCCCGAAAGGCGGGATCTGACAGATCCTCTCCTCTGTGAGGTTAGACTAGCTGTTAGGTGTTGGGTTGGGCGGGCTAGGGGGGATTTTTTGTAGGGGGCTGTGTAGGGAGGGTGAGGTTAGGGTGGGTTAGGGAGGGAATTGGTAGCAGCTAGGTTAAATTAGATTAGTTAGATTGGTTAGGGCCAGTGAGAGGGAGGAGCTACAGCCGCTCTACCCAAGGTATTGCAGTAATTAGATAAGGTTGGGGCCAATATACAGGGCACTACTGGCTGTGTCTAGACATGGCATGGTCTGCCAGACAGGAACGACAGAGTGGGCATGGAAGGGGAGAGGGGGTTATAACCCAACCTGGGAGAACTATTCCAGCACTTCTGGGCCAAGGGAGGTATGGCGGTGGGAGGAGGTTCAATAATAGGGGGAGAGCGGCACACGCAGGTCCAGAAAGGCCCCGACCGTGGAAACACGGTCGGTGGCCTGGTCGATGTGCTCGCTGTCCTTCAAACCTCCGTCCCATCCCCAAATTTGTAGGAGAGAGGGCTAGGGCGGAGCCGATGCTGATGCTATGCAACGCCAGGTCGATTAAGAACAAATCCTCAACCCTGCGGGACTATTTCGCAGGGCATGGGGTAGACCTGGCGTGCATCACCGAGAGCTGGGTGCGTGAAGGTGAAACAGTCGCCCTTAAAGATCTTGCGCCACCCGGCTTCTCGGTCCTCCATCAGCCCCGGCTCCATGGTAGGGGGGGTGGGGTGGCGATCCTAGTCCGGGACAGCTATGCCTTCAGAGCTCTCCCAGCACCATCGATCCCAGGAGTTGAATGTGTCAGCCTGACGTGGGAATCGGTCGAGAACGTGGCCATCTGGGCGGTGTACCGTTCACCCACTGCCCCGCCCGATGCCCTGCTGGGCCTGCTGGAGGCGGCGGCCGCCTGGACATTGCAGTTCCCCAAATTATTAATTTTGGGGGACTTTAATGTCCATGCGGATTCGTCGGCTCCAGGACTTGGCCTGGACCTGGTGTCGGCCATGGCGACACTGGGGTTCTCGCAGTTTGTTGCTGGTCCCACTCATCAGGCTGGCCACACCCTGGATTTGATCTTTGGTGCTGGTGTTGAGATCGATCTGGTGGCTAACAACATCGTTCCGTGGTCTGACCACCATACCCTGAAGGCTCGCCTACGGATGCCACCCCTCCCCTGTTTGGGTGACGGACGCATTTTAGTCCGCCCACGGAGACTTATGGAATCCGAAGGATTCCTGAATGCTCTGCGGGACCCGATGCCCTCCGGTGTCTCGTTGGAGGCCTTGGTAGAGGACTGGCAGTCCCGCCTGTTGGCCGCCATTGACGAGATAGCCCCTGAGCGCCCTCTCCGCCCTCGCCTCAAGCAGGCTCCGTGGTTTACCGCGGAGCTTCGGGAGAGGAAGAGGGAGGTGAGACGGCTAGAGCGAGTGTGGCGGAAGACCCGCGACGAAGCTACAAGAACATCTCATCGCACGCTTATGAGGGCGTATGAGATGGCGGTGAAAGCGGCAAAGTGTGACTACTTTGCTGCGGAAATCGCGTCCGCTAGCTCTCGCCCAGCCCAATTATTTAGGGTAGTTCGGACCCTTACTGCCCTCGAAGGAGGGCACCAAAATAGTAGACAATTGGAACTTGGCTGCGAGGCTTTTGCGAGCTATTTTGCGGATAAGATCTTGTCGCTCCGTCATGACCTTACTGCCACAGTTGATACAGTTTGTGAACTAGAAGCTCCGTGGCCGTTACGGGGGATCAGGTTTGATGGCTTCAGGCGGCTCTCTTTATCCGAAGTGGACAAATTGCTAGGGTCAGTGAGGGCGACCACTTGCCCCCTTGATCCCTGTCCGTCGTGGTTGCTTAAGACCAGCGACCCACGGATAGGTGTTCCCCTGAGGGAGATTATAAACCTCTCCCTTACATCGGGAGAATTCCCTCAGCGGCTCAAGGAGGCAGTGGTTCGCCCTCTTCTGAAAAAACCATCGCTGAATCCGCGGGACCCCGCCAGCTACCGCCCGGTATCGCATCTTGCATTCCTGGGCAAGGTGGTTGAGATGGCCGCCGCGGACCAGCTCCTAGCATTTTTGGAGGAAACTTCGGCCCTTGATCCATACCAGTCTGGCTTCCGTCCTGGCCATGGGGTGGAGACCGTGCTGGTCGCCCTGACAGATGATCTCCGGCGCCAGCTAGACCGGGGCGGGTCGGCCATTCTCGTGCTATTAGACCTGTCAGCCGCATTTGATGTGGTTGACCACGAGCTCTTGGTTCACCGCCTCGCTGATACTGGGATTGGAAGGGTGGCTCTTAAATGGCTATCCTCCTTTCTAGAGAACAGGTCACAGAGGGTCGCTGTGGGGGAGGAGTTATCCAACTCCTTTGCACTCCCATGTGGGGTGCCACAGGGAGCGGTGCTCTCCCCCACGTTATTTAACATCTATATGCGTCCCCTGGCTCAGCTGGTACGGAGTTATGGGCTTGGGTGTCATCAGTACGCTGATGATACCCAGCTCTATCTCTTGATGGATGGCCGGCCAGATCTCCCCCCAGAAAAATTCGCCAGTTGTTTGGAAGCAGTGGCTGGATGGATCAGGAGGAGCCGCCTGAGACTCAACCCCTCCAAGACGGAGGTCCTTTGGCTAGGCCGAAGGGAGCAGGAACAGGAAGCGCGTCTTCCCTGCCTGGACGGGGTACAATTGTCATCTGTGCCCCAAGCCAGGAATTTGGGAGTGATTCTGGATACCTCACTTTCCATGGAGGCCCAGGTCACTAAGGTAGCTCGGACGGCGTTTCTCCATCTACGCCAAGCTCGGCTACTAGCGCCCTACCTGCCCCTGGAACACCTGGCCACTGTGATCCATGCAACGGTTACTTCTAGATTAGACTTCTGTAACTCGCTCTACGCGGGCCTACCCTTGTCTCTAACCCGGAAGTTACAGCTGGTACAGAATGCAGCTGCACGGGTCCTCACTAAATCATCTTGGAGGTCCCATGTTCAGCCTCTGCTGAAGCAGCTGCACTGGTTGCCAGTTTGTTTCCGGATTAGGTTCAAGGTTTTGGTATTAACCTTTAAGGCTATACGCGGCTTGGGTCCTGCATACTTGAGGGACCGCCTATCTCCTTATGCTCCCCGCAGGGTACTTCGCTCTGCGGGTAAGAATTTGCTGATGATCCCAGGACCCCGGGAGGCACGCCTGGCCTCGACAAGGGCCAGGGCCTTCTCGGTCCTGGCCCCTACCTGGTGGAACGAGCTCCCTGAAGAGCTGCGGGCCCTGTCGGAGCTCTCTGAGTTCCGCAGAGCCTGCAAAACGGAGCTCTTCCGCCAGGCGTTTGTCTAAGGCCGGGTGATGGCCCGGGGCTAAGATCGGACCCCTCTCCCCGGAGGGGGGAGGCCAGTACTAGACTGACCTGGTTCCCCAGATTGTTCCACCCTATGCCCAATTATCCATCCGTTCCCTTCTGCTCATCCAGTGGGCCTGTACGGGAATAGTTTTTTAATCGCCATCATTGTGACTCAGTCATTATTTTAATGGGGTTTTAATGGGGAATTTTAATGGTTAATATATTGTATTTGTATTAAAACATTGTGAACCGCCGCGAGCCGGTTTCCGAGAGCGGCAGTCATACAAATCAAATAAATAAATAAATAAATAAACAAATCTATTTAGTCGGTTTAAAGGCGGTTTAAAGATACTTGTTAAGTCCGTGAGCATTCACAGTTTCATAATTTAATGCAGATTTGGTACTAATAACACAACAGAAACACAATGGAACGGTTGTTTAAACAGATATTGTCCATCTGTGCAAGATGATGGTAGCAATCCTGCTAGCAAAATTGTTGTCAGTAGCACTGACAAACTCCTTCACCGCACTGATTGAATCTGAAGCCAGAAATTGTCCTGTAGAACAGTGGTCCCCAACCTGCGGGCCGTGGCCCGGTGCCGGGCCGCGAAGGCCATTGCGCCGGGCCGCGGCTCCCTCTCCCCGCCCCCCCGCAGTAAAAAACTTCCCAGGCCGCAATCTTGCAGCCCGGGAAGCTTCTTACTGTGGGAGGGCGGGGAGAGGGAATCAGGGCCGGCCGCGCCCGTGTGGGTGCGGCCCGATGCGTGGGCGTGGCCCCCGCGGGCCGCGGGCTGCACCCCGATGCCCTGCTGGTCCCCAACCTCAGAAAGGTTGGGGACCACTGCTGTAGAACAAGAAGCCCAAATCCCTGGCCTGCATAGGAAGGAGCCATCCCTTAGACTGCTGCAGTTCTTAGAAGCTTTTCACAATCTCAGGCAAAGGATCATATTTATTTTACTGAAGGGCTGATCTGAACCAGTTCAGACTCAGGGTTCAAAGGGAGTATGTGTGTGTTTGCTGGGGGGGGGGGGAGTTAGGAAATCAACAGGTAAGGGCGGGAAACAGGATGTAGCAAGGGAAGGGAGTCTATGTGTGTTTGTGTGCTTGCAAGTGAGGGAAAGAGGGGGAACCAAGGAGGAGGTCAAGAAACCTACAGATAAGGGGGGAAGGGAAGGGAAGGGAGCCTCTGTGTGTGTGTCTGTGTGTTTGCAAGTGTGGGAGGGGGCCCTGACCAGGTAACCCCAGAGCAGGTATGTTCCATATACCCTCAGAGTCAGACTGTGAGTAGATTTTTTCTTTGAAGGAGTGTGACCCTGGACTGCTGCTTCAGACCAACACTGCTACACACCTGCATAAATACATGCGCTACAAGTCACTCCTGTGGTGGCATGTTAATATTTCTTAACCTCCTTTGGTTAACTAAGCATATTTCAGGATGCAGACTTACCAACTCTTCTGCTCTCAATGAGAACCATCTTCTCTGAAGGCTTCTTTCCTACTCTCGCCTCTCTTCTGACCTGATTTATGCTCTTGTCCATTTCACCTTTTCTAAAATTGCTTCTCTTCTTCATCTGGGTTACTGGGTTACTGCTCTGAGGCCCCATGCTTGGAGCCGTGCTTCATTTCTGAAGTGTTCCTGCCCCTTCTTTTGGACTAGCAACTGCTCTTCAGGCGCAGTCAAGGGCCTAAACTGGGACTGGGTGGATTTGGGATCCAGTCCTCCATCTGCTGTGAAGCTACCCACTGCTAGTCTCTGTCTCTCAGCCCAATCTCTGGAGTGCTGCTGATATGGCGTAGGGCAGGAAGAGACCTAGAGGATGGGTGTGAGGAGTAGGTAAGAAAGAGTACCAGCATTGTTCCCTAAAGCCAGAGAAATCAAGACATTAGTCTCATGGTTTTCAGTAGATACTCATATCAGGAACAGTGACGCACTCTTCCTTTTAAAAGCTTAAAAATGCACATGCCCTTCTTTTTCTTAAAGCAGTTCGCAAAACACAGTTAAAACTGTGTATGGGCTAGTTCAAATCGTGGCCGTAATAAACAGCATGAAATTCAACAGCTGTGCACAGGACTAAGAGAATAATTTCTACTCTGACATGTTGTAAGCAAAGTATTTGGCACCTCTTAGATTGCTCAGCAGGCTGAAACAGGGTCCAGAGAGCCTTTCTGGGCCGAGATACACGAGGCTGCGGTTCCCAGCTGCATCTGGGTGTTTCTGCAGAGAGAAAGGAGTGGCTGGCACATACGGGGGCTGGACAAGCTGCAATAAACTGCAGGCATCGTAAAACTGACAGATTCCTGGCACTCGTCCCCCCCCCCCCCCACACACACATTTCTAGTATATCAGGCTGTTTTGGGAACCCTTCAGCAAATTCATCTGGGTTTATGTTTGTGGTTGTGACAAAGTGTGTCTTTCTGATTCCAGAGTCATTGCTACTTTTTAAACAGAGGAAGCACCGAATAGACTGTGGTTCACTTGATGTACTGTTTGCATTTGTGATTAAAAACGAATAATAGAACATTTATTTATTTTTTATCTCTATTCCAATGTTACTTTATTTAGTTCTATCTTGTTGTTTCAGAAGGTTTCTACACTCTTATTAATGAACATTGCATGATTTACCTGTATTTCCTGCATTTAAGGTGACGACTATATTTTATGTTCTGACCAAGCTCAAAATGCAGTCACATAAAGTTGTCCATATAAATTGGTTCCACTGTGGTAAATATTAATTTCTTGGCCAAAAATCTACTCTCCTCTAGGAAAAAATATTTAGCTGGCTATGAGTAGATGCACATGAAATATTGGTACGGTGGGATAATTTGCACGATCTCCCAGGGAGGGTATTAGCATATAAATAGCAGATGCAATGACGACCATCACAGCTGAGTACATTTAATTTTTAGTTTATAAGATAGAATGGGTTTTTAAATGCATAGTCATCAAGCCTGCTGAAAGATAAATGAAGTTTAGAGTTCACTTAGCTGAGGATGCCTTACATCATGTTAGTGGAAGCAAAACTGAACTCCCCACAGAAACACTTTAGGGAGAATGGTCTTTGGCAGGGGGGAAGGAGACAAAACATCTCTGAGGTGGCAGGACAAGGACTTAAAGTAGTCTTAAACACGTATCTGTGTCCTCTTGATGTTTCTCTCTGGGCTGTCCAGCCTCCTCAGGTAGGGGCAGTCAGCAGCCGTAGCTCGGCTGTGCTGGGATCACATACCCCAACCATCTAGTGATGCCCCACCAGCGTTGTCACCGGGACAATAATCGTAGTAGATGGCAGGTATGAATGTTTACACTGACAGTCACTTCCACACCCCAATCGCGGTGTCACTCGCCTGTGATGCCTGTTCCCTTGGTGGCAAGAGCTGGAACATTATAGTGCTGGCACAACTCAGTTGGCTCCCCCACACAGTGTATGATCAGTCTGTCAGAGACCCTCTTGTCAGTAGATCAAGCTGGGAGGCCATGCAGGAGTCAGAACGAGAAAGAGTATATGCGCACCTCAAAGAGTGACAAAATTTGGGGCAAGGTAGAAGCTTTTGTGAGTCACTTCTTACTTCTTCAGACATCATATTGGTAACTGATATTCTGTTATCTGAAGAAGTGAGCAGTGACTCACAATTCTCTGCCCCAATTTTTGCTAGTCTTTGAGCTGCTACCGGACTTTTTCTCTTTTCCACTATCAGCTTGACAATGTCCCTGAAGTCCTGACTACTGAAAATCCAGTTTGCCTTTAGATTGGAATCAGCAGGGGGTTATTGTGTTTGCCCCGCCAAGCCAGAGGTGCAGCCCAGGGTGTCTTCCAGGGTTCTCTGCCAACCCAGGGTGTTTCCGCAGATTTGGATAAAGATCTCGCTTGTCTGTTGGTAGCTCCAGTGTGGATTTGCCCACTGAGCTGGCGAGGCTCGGAATTGGACAGGTGCAGCTGGATCCTGGAGGAGTGGAACAGCACAAATGTGTGTAGTGATGGAGTTACTTACTTATTTATTATTACATTTATATCTCTGGTGTTTGGGGGTGTGAGGAGTCCTTCTCCGGCTGCCGTCCTCTGTGGTACGGAGCGTCTTGGATTGTTCCCGAGAGCCCCTCTGAACCATATGTGGGAGGGGGGCCTACAGTGAGGAGGCACCAAGAGCCACCACTGTGAACTTGCTGAACCAACCCATGGTTCTTAAATAAGCCGTTCAGTGGCACTGGCATGCTTTTTCCCCTAAGCAATTACCTTAACAAATGAAGAAAAATATCAACTGTTTAAAGTTATATGAGAGCCAGCGTTTTATATCAAAGGCTTTAATTCCTCATAGTTAGCCAAGCAGTTAATTTTTTTTTACAGGAAATACAAAATTTAATAAAAAAATTCTCTTTGAATTCAAGGATGCAGACAATACGCATGATATTTTATGAAAATGACCCCCATATTTAAAATCTGGCATTATGCATTGTAGCACCAAGTCCACATCTACCTTTTAGAAAATTAAAACGCATAAATTCTGTTTAGTGTTTGATATGCGGTGCTCTAGCTGAAAGCTATAATGGCCCTAAAACCTTGGGTTGCTTTTCACCTTTCATAAATTCCTGGGTAGATTCTATACAAAAAATAATTTTCAGCTCCGTGGCTCATTGTTATTCAAACGTGATTGATTGTCGTCATTTACTCAGTGAGCAAGTTAAGTGCTCCTGTCATTTCCGAGGAGTATAATTGGGACGTTTCACAGGTCAGCGCTAGTGACAGGTTTCCCTTTTGATTAGTGTTGGACTGATAACAAAAATTACAGTTTCCCATGATTAATGCTTCCTGTAGTGCCTAAATGCACAACTCATGGATTGTGCCTAAACAAAGTGAATTTGCATCTGATTATTCCTCGGCAGAGCTTTGTGAGGGTCTCAGAGTTGGAGCCCCTGCAAGGAGGCAGGGAGGTTGAGGCTGCAGTTTCCACCTTGGGATGATCAGATGGACTATTTTTGTGTGGTGTGATGCTTTCCAAATCCTAGTTCTCAACATGTCAAGAGTCGTCTTAAACAATAACAAAATAAAATCTGGGGCAATTTAGGAAGTCTTGAGAAATGCTGCTCTACTTTTTCAAGTTTGTCTGTTAGGGTTTTTTTTTTTTTTTGAGACATCTGCCTCGTTCTGCGTGCAGATTTATTAACTGTAGTTGACATGCATGTGTGTCGAAAGTGTTTGCTTAAGGAAGTCTTGCTGGTCAGATCAAGAGAATCCTGCAGGCCACGTTCTTGGTTTGAAAACGATTCTAAGTTAACTGCCTCGCTTACCTGCACTGGAAACAAGTCTGCTGGTTAAATATGTCTTGATGATCCCATTTTGTGGAACATTTTACAGACTGTTGTATTGCAGCAGAAATGCTCTCTATAATTTGTCTTGAATAGGTAGGAAGTGTTCCTTGCCTGCGCCCGGATTAGATACTACATCTCCGTGTTTGCCCAGTTGCAGATGTCCAGGTGCCTTCCCTATGATAAGTGCCTGAATCGAAGAAATGCTGTAGATTTTTGGTCTAAACTGCTGCTGTTGTCTACAGATCCCTGAATACCAGCTTCCCAAAGAAACCTCTACAAGGTTAAGGCTATGGGACTGTTTTCTAAAAAGAGCAGTCCATGAATACAACTATGGAGAAGGGGGAACGATGGTTCTCGGGGGGGGGGAGGGGGCAAATAGCTTTAGTATCTTAGTGACTAGCTGCTGGGTGATCCACTCTCCTAAGTATGATTGAATGGTGGTGTGATTTCCTGTAGAAAATTAAAGGACGCGTCTGTAGGTGTGCATGGGGTGCTTTTGTGCCTGTATTGCGGCATAGCATGGGCCTGGAAATGAATGGTGGTGGATACAGACGTAATCAAACCACCGGAAAGACCTCCCCACCCAGGAACCCCAGAAAGAAATGGGAGCTGTGGAAAAGGGTGAGAATGTGAGATGCTTGTGTGGGGATGTCATTTGCACCTCTGCTCATGTGTTTATGTGAGGGCATCTCTAGCAGAAATTACTTTTTCTTAGAGGAGGACTATCTTAGAAAGGGAATTGTGATTTTTGGAGTGGATGGCACTGTTCGATCAAAAGGATTACTATGCCAGTACCTTTTGATTTCAAAACTGGCTTCAAAATTGTTGGAAGAACACAGGTTTTTTTTAGGTGTCAGCCATTAACTGCTGCTTTTAAGGAGTGAGCTGCTAGCAGCAAGCGGCCTGTCAGGACATGGGCTGGGTCTGCCTTGCCTCCAGGCCTGGCTAGGACTGCTTCTGGCTGTCTTACTGCCTGCCGCCCGGGTTAGGATTTTCTCAGTCTGCTACACTCCCAGATCTATTGAAATTTGCAGGTTTAAAAAAGTCTCCCTTACAGCTTCTTAGAGGCAGTCCCCCCCCCCCCAATCCTATTCAGTCCCAAAGCAACCAGATGTCCAAATTCTGTATCCAATCTAATGTACACGTCACCAAATAAATCCACAAATTGAGAACAAATGCCATATACATCTGTGACCAGGAAAGTCCAAAATGGCTTTCGTCCACATTCCACTGTGTGATGCAGCTATGACTTGCCTTTTCTGAAGAACTGTTTAACTGTTTCCAAGGGTCCTAATATCCAGAAATGTTGCCCTTTTAAGAGGTTCCGGGAAGAAGGGATGAACCCAGTGCCGCAGTAAGTAGATTAAGAGCTAGTGAATAATCTGGTATAAAATTAATTTGCTTATTAACTTCTTTAAAAAAAACTTATTTTAAAGATCAAAGGAGATTACAAAAATAAAGTAAATTACAAAGTTACAGAACACTTAAATATCCCTCCCAGCAGTCTTGGAATTCTTGTGGTGGTCTCCAGTTAACCATGTTTAGTCAATTTAGCCATCACAGCACGTTCTCTGATTATTACCACCCAAGTGTGCATCTGTGGAACTTTTTGCGTTTTCCAACCTGCAGCAATTTGGAGTCTGGCAGCTGTAGTTGCATGGAAGAAATATTCTCTTCCTTCCCTTGGTAAACCTTCTGGAACATGTTTGTAGGGTCTACAGGAAATTTACATTTAAATACCGTTTGTAATTTATCATGAACATTTAAACAAAATCATTACAAATCTCCAACATTTATCATTGAATTGGCTGGACGTTTATTTATTACTTTAGGTGTTAAATACCAGCTATAAAACATTTTGTACCAGTTCTCTCACAACATTTGGCATTTTGTCATCTTAACAGTTTTATACCATAAATCCTCCCAATCTACCATTGGTATAGGAACACCAAAAATTTGCATCTATTTTACCATACAGGTCTTCATTTGTTCTGTTTCTGTTTCTATTTTTAACAAATATTTATATACTAGATATACTAGCCCGCTGTGGCCAAAATACAGCGGGCCCTAGCATGGTGTGTGGGTGGAGGGATGGCGTGAAGGAAGGAGGGAAAGGAGAAACAGAGAGAAAGACAGAAAGAAAGGGAGGAAGATAGAGACAGAAGAAGAGGGAGAGAAACAGGTAGCCAGAAAGAGGCATATGGGAGAGAGGGAGGAAGGAAGAAAGGGAAGGACAAAGGGAATGCTGGGAGGAAAGGAAGGAGAAAGGGAATGCTGGGAGGAAGGGAGGAACAGAGTAAGGTAGGTGGCCTTAAAGGGGACTTTGCGGCCTTCTGCCGTGCCCAGGGGCAGGCTCGGTTGCCCCAGGGCCTGGCAGAAGGCTGGCTACGGCGGCGGCGGGCTTAGCGGCCTTCTCCTGGGGACAGGGGCAGGCGAGGCTGCCCCAGGGCCTGGCAGAAGGCTCCGGAAGGCGGCGGCGGGCTTTGTGGCCTACTGCCGGGCCCAGGGGCAGGCGAGGCTGCCCCAGGGCCCGACAGAAGGCTCCGGATGGCGGCGGCGGGCTTTGCAGCCTACTGTCAAGCCCAGGGGCAGGTGAGGCAGAAGGCTCCCTGGCCGAGGGGAAGCTGGCCGGAGGACTTACCGCTGGGGAAGGCTTCTTCCTCTGAGCGACAACTCCCCGGGTGGCCCAGGCGAGGCACTTTGCGCGGCTCCCCATTGGCTGCTTGGCCCTCCGAGTTTTTATCCCGGACAGAGCCCGCCCTATCTCCTCCCCTTTAGCCCTTACTCCTTTATTTAATCCACTCCACAGGAGCAGTTAAAGATTTGTATAGCCTAAAAGATGTGTTTTGTTTTGTACAATACATTTTTCAAATTCTGTTTGTTCACTTAATGTCCCTTGAGATTCTTTTAGATCTTCTCTTAATCTTGAAAACCATAGCATAAACCATAATTTGCCTATTAATTTCTAACAGATAATTGGACATAGCCATAGTGTGTGTCAAATTTGCTCTTGGCTAATTACATCTCCACCTCCTTCCTGAGTCTTATAATCCCCATTTAAGGACTCTACTAACTGTCCATTAAATGCATACAATATTTTTAATATTAATAATTTAATCTTGAGACTAAAGAATTAAAGTATATTTTTGCCATACTGCTTTTGGAATTTGGATATTGAGTTGCATATTCACATTCTCGTTCTTCATTTATAGGTCAGGTTTCAGAGAGGCCCATTTACATGCTTTTGGTGATAATTCTGCAGCTGAGGCTGCAAGTGCACCAGGGCCAAATTTGGTACGAAGACAGCTGGTTAAGTGCTGGTAAAACCAAGAATTTCACAGGGAGAAGATCACATCCCAGCTGGAAATCTCTAAAAGGTTTAATAATAAAAGGATTATTAATAGTTTAATAGCCAAGAATATCTTTAGATGAGAGGGATGGCCTTTGTGCATATGTCACTTCCTAGCTCAACTTTTTATTATGGCTTATGGTTACAACAAAGCATTCATAACATTTGGGGCACTTGTTTACACTTCATTTCAGTGTTTGTTGATTGCAGACTGTCAGGTCTGAAATGGTAATTAGTGGTTGGGTTAGTGAACAAAACATTCATCTCCCTTGGATAATTTTGTTTCCCCGCTGTCATCTAATAGTTAAGCATGTTGAAATGCGTTGCCATTATGCTACTGAGGATAGGAGATACTTCACTTTAAAATATAATAATCAAGATAATGAGGTTTTGTGAGCTTTCTTTCTGCAAATGTCTTAGGAAATTACAGGTGGGTTTCTGTCCTAAGCTGTGGAAATAACCCCCTACAAAGGTGTTTGAGAGAGAGAGAGACCGCACGTGTGCAGCTTCTTTGGATGTTTTAAGTGTTTAAGTTTTTGAGCAGAGGCTAGCTAGCCATCTGACAGAAACACTGATTCCATGAACTGAGGCAGATTGTGAGTGGTGGGCAGGAAGGGATTGTGTCAGTGTTTGGCTCTTGTGGCCCTTTCTTGCATGCCACTTCGGGGTCGGGAGGTAAATTTCCTCCAGGCCAGACTGTCCAGGGATTTGGAGATTTGAGGGGGGGCGAGGGCATCATCGGCACATGGAATTGGGACACCGTAGGGCAGGTAGTTGTGAGTTCCTGTATTGTGCAAGGGGTTGGACTAGATGATCCTGGAGGTCCCTTCCAACTGTATAATTCTATGATTCTAAGTGCTAAGCTTCTAATGTCCATTTTCAGTTTTTTTATCTGTTTATGGAATGCCTGCTGTACAGCTTCTTGTAGCTTCCAGGTGTGTTTCCATTTTCTGGGCGGAGGGGCTGTGCCTGAGGATCCCAGTGGTCCTCCATTTGGCCCCTGCATCTCCAGGAGCCCTGGCAGCAGCCCTGGCTGGTTTCTGTTTTCTGCCCATCTTAAGCAGGAAATCCAAGTGGTGTGAGGGAGATCCGCTGACCTGGGATGGCCGGGCAGCCCTTCCCTGGCCAGTCCCCATTAAGGGATTGGGGCCTGGCCTGACGGAGGCATTTGTGTTCTTCACTCTCACACAGTTGTATATTTACATTTTGGCTTTGATGCTTTGATGTTTTTATTGTAGATGAAAGCCTCTGACAGCAGCAGTGATGAATTTGTGGAAGTCTCTGCGAAGGAAGGCTATGAGCCCCGCATTCCGGACCACCTTCGGAAGGAGTATGGTGAGTTTGCCCAGCTGTGGGAAGCTTCACCCGTGCCCATTGTTGCAGCCGTAGAGTAAATAAGCAGCCCTTATGAGGTAATAAAGTGATCAGGCGTGCGGGTAATCTCTCTGATTGCTCTGAGGAAATCTGGAGGTAGAGAGGGGAGTAAAGGAAAACAAATATGCTCCCGGAGGCAGCGTGGGTCAGGGGCTTGCTTTATTCTGCTGCAGCTTTTGAGCCGAGAACGAGGCGCAGCAGTTGAGGTCTGTATGTTATTTCAAAAGGAACAGCTGTTTACTCAGGTGCATCTTACAAGATGCGTATTAGTGGCTTGCAACTGCTGCTGATCACTTGATGGAACAGGACAGGGCTGGCTTGACTTACTTCTAAAGATGATTTTAGTGGGTGGAGCCAGCATGACAACAAGCTACGGAAGGCCATCATGCATGGGGCATCCACAATGCCATGTCAGGATTCGAAGGACAGAATAAGGGGGAAGAGAGAGAGAGAGATGTAAGAATGTTTGGCTTTTTTTTTCTTTATCAATATGCTCTTTTAACCAAAGGCTTTGATCAAAATCAGCATTTGGCAGATATTTTAGTCCTTGATATTTCTGAGATTCTGAGTTTTAAAATATTTTACGGCATTTATTCTGCAACCTCCCTGTTTGCTTTTCTTGTGTACCTCTGCACTTGACACCTTCGCCGATTTCTGTGCACTGCAGAAAGAGAAGGAAACGTTCAGGCCCCAGCATTTGGTTTCTTTGTTTCAGCCGATCATCGTGCCATTTGCCGAGTGCCCTTATCTCACTCCCAGGGGCTTCTTCTTCAGGAAGCATCCTGAGTGCAGGAAGATCAGAATCCCTATTATATTAGAGGGCTGGATTGTTGCCCCATGTCTTGTGCTGCTTGTCATTGTGTTGCTATCCAGAGAGAAATTACAGGGGGGACATTGAGTCCTACATGAACTAGCCATGTTTGGGGAATGTTCAGTTTTTGTGAACATCTGTTATGGTTATTTGGTTTAAAAACATCTGAGTTCCCCCAAGCAAAGGAGTTAATTATTTTTTCCCCTCTTATCCTATACCCTCCCCCTGGCAACATCAGTTAAAATAGTCTTTTTGCCTTCATGCGTATCTCCAAATCCCAATCGGAATGCAGTCACCATTAAGATGTGCGCTTCCATTAATGATCCTTAAAATTCTATATACTTTATTCTTTATCTAAAATTAACTACCGTATATTTAAGCCAAATAACCTTTATCTCTTCAATCTTTGTTCTAACCATACAGCATCTGTGAAAGGCCTTTTAGTGGGCTGAATGGCATGGTTTAATTTTTGTTACAATAAATCATATCACGCGGGTTAAATGTGCTCTGTGCTGGATTGAATTTTACACAAGTTCTGAGGCCTGGCAGCAAAGGTCGTAAAAGATTAATTTTGTTTCTGCACTAAAATTTCAGGAAACCAGTGAAGTAGATGAATGAAAAGGGTCAAGGGGACATCATCCTTAGCCGGGAAATACGAAGGAGCGGTTTGTGCCCGTCCCTGTTCTGTTTCCAATTGCTGCAGCTGGCCAAGAGGAAGGGGTCTTTGTGCTCAGAGGGAGTGTGGATGACGGTGGTGTGCCTCAGCTCGATTTGGCCACCCCAGTGTAGGAGGCCAGTGCCGCGGCACAGAGAGGAGGGGTACTGGCACGCCAGCCAGCGGCTGCACACAGATGTAGAGCTCTGTGCCTGCGTGCATGCGGCTGGTGTGCTGCCACTGCCAGCACTCCATGCCGCGGTGCTGGTTGCCTCAGGCTGTGGTGATCGCCGAGGCGGCGCTGAAGCACACACCCCTAGGGTGGATCTTGCATTTCTGCTTGGAGTCAGAACAGGGAAGACTAAATGAGTTCCTAAGCAAACTGGTCTGTTATATAGTGCTGGTAGAGAAACCAGGGTTTGTAGAAGAAGAGCTGTTTTTCACCACCTGAAGGAGTCTCAAAGTGGCTTACAGTCATCTTCCCTTCCTCTCCCACAACAAACATCTGTAAAGTAGATGAGGCTTAGAGAGCTCTGTGAGAACAGCTTCTGACACGGCTGTGACGAGCCCAAGAGCACCCAGCTGGCGGCATGTGGAGGAGCAGGGAATCAAACCCAGCTTGCCATATTAGAAGCCGCTGCTCTTGACTACGCCAAGCTGGCTCTCTCATTTGTGCAAGACATTGAGATGTGAGTTGGTCTCTTCATCTTGTGTCTCCTTAATTATTTTTGGAGCATATTTGTACAAAGGAGTTCACATTTCATACTGGGTTGTTTACTCCATAGGATTTTAAAAATTAATTCACTAATTAGTTTTATTTATTTATTTATTTATAGATTTCTATACCGCCGCTCCCCGATAGGTCTCGCGGCAGTTTACATCATGAAATTCTAAAAACAGTAAAACCCCAATATACCCAGTTTAAACAATCAAACAATACCAATACCAATACAACAATATTCAAACAAAAAGGTCTACTAGCAAATCTAAATGAATCTTTATTTAAAGGACCTTATATTCTCAATTTCAACACAGCCAAAAGTTCAGTTAAAAATAAGGCCATTTAATGTTGCAGAAGGTCTAGGATAAAAACGTAATTCTTACGATCCTTTTCTGCCTTGAGGGACCCACATCCGCTTCTAAAAAAGGAAGAACTTCCAAATTAAGAAAGCAAAGAGAACACAAACTGATCCAGCCTTGCCAGGGCCTTCCAACAGGCAATTGCAGGTTGCAAGCTGTGAGTCATCCTCCAGAGTCCAGGTCTTCCTGACTCTGGCCTTGCCCAGGTGAAACACCTGCCAGAAGAGGATCAGAAAGATTAACCTGGGTTGACCTCAGCTGCTGCTGGCAGGAGCCTCTCCCCCCCCCCCCAATTTCTACAACGCCTCCTGACAAATGTTATCTGAGCCTTGTTAGCTGCTAATGATGACGGTTAAAGAAAAAAACATAGAACAAAGTTTTTTAAAACCAAGAAAGTTTAATTCTGAGTATAAAGTGGTCCTAAAGTGGCATTGGACTCAAACTTTATTCTATTATTTATTCTTTATTCTTTATTCTATTATTTCTATTATTCTATTATTATTCTATTATTTTCAATCATAGAATCATAGAGTTGGAAGGGGCCATACAGGCCATCTAGTCCAACCCCCTGCTCAACGCAGGATTAGCCCTAAGCATCCTAAAGCATCCAAGAAAAGTGCATATCCAACCTTTGCTTGAAGACTGCCAGTGAGGGGGAGCTCACCACCTCCTTGGGCAGCCTATTCCACTGCTGAACTACTTTGACTATGAAATTTTTTTCCTGATATCTAGCCTATCTGGCCTAGTTGAGGCCAGGTGTACTTTTTTAGGACCAGGGACCATTAGCCGGTTGGCGGCAGTGGAGCATAGAGCTCTTTTGGGGACATAGGTAGGGAGGCGGTCCCTCAGGTACACTGGGCCCTGACCGCGAATGGCCTTGAAGGTAATTACCAGAACCTTTAGTCTGATCCGGAATTCAACTGGCAACCACTGCAGTTGATGGAGAATGGTCCGGATGCTCAATGCAGGATCAGCCCAAAGCATCCTAAAGCATCCAAGAAAAGTGTGTATCCAACCTTTGCTTGAAGACTGCCAGTGAGGGGGAGCTCACCAACTCCTTAGGCAGCCTATTCCACTGCTGAACTACTCTGACTGTGAAAATTTTTTTCCTGATATCTAGCCTATATCGTTGTACTTGTAGTTTAAACCCATTACTGCGCATCCTTTCCTCTGCAGCCAAGGGGAACAGCATCCTGCCCTCCTCCAAATGACAACCTTTCAAATACTTAAAAGAGGGCTATCATGTCCCCTCTCAACCTCCTTTTCTCCAGGTTGAACATCCCCAAGTCCCTCAACCTATCTTCATAGGGCTTGGTCCCTTGGCCCCAGATCATCCTCGTTGCTCTCCTCTGTACCCTTTCAACTTTATGTAGATAAAGTGCGGTTCTCTAACCAATTCCCTATCCACCTAACTATCTGAAAATCCAGATTGCAGTCCTTCAACTTATCCATCAGAACATCATGGGGAACCTTGTCAAAACCTTTACTAAAATCCAAGTAAATGACATCAACCGAATTTCCCCGATCCAGCAAATCTGTTACTTGGTCAAAAAAGGAAACCAGGTTGGTCTGGCAGGACCTGTTGGAGACAAATCCATGCTGACTTCCTTGGATCACCAAATTGTCCTCCAGATGTTTGCAGATCGCTCCCTTTAATATCTGCTCCATTATCTTCCCCACAACAGAGGTCGGACTCACTGGTCTGTAGTTTTCCGGGTCATCCTTCCTCCCTTTTTTGAAGATCGGAATAACGTTTGCTCTCTTCCAGTCCTCCGGGACATCTCCAGTCCTTAAAGAGGTTCCGAAGATGATGGACAAGGGCTGTGCAAGTTCTCTGGAAAGTTCTTTGTGTACTCTCGGGTGCATTTCATCCGGCCCAGGGGATTTGAACTCATCCAGTGCAGCTAAATGCCTCTCGACAACCTCTCTATCCATGTTAACCTGCCACCCAGACACTATCCTTTGGCTACTGCCATCTCTAGATGTGCCTAAACCCTTTGACCTGTGGGAAAAAACAGATGAAAAATAGGCACTAAGCTTTTCTGCTTTCTCTGCATCTTCCATTAGAGTTTGTCCATCCTACCCAACAGTGGGCCTATTGCCTCCTTTACTTTACGTTTGCTCCTCACATAACTGAAAAATCTTTTCTTGTTACAATGGGCTTCCCTGGCCAATCTTAGCTCACTCTCAGCTTTGGCCTTTCTGATGATTGATCTACAGTGCCTAGTAACCTGTAGGTACTCTTCTTTAGAGCTCTGTCCTTCCCTCCATTTCCTGAACATTTTCCTTTTCTTTCTTAGTTCCTCTTGAAGTTCTCTGTTCATCCAAATAGGCTTCTTAGAGCTCCTGCAGTGTTTTCGTCTTTCTGGGATAGTCATTGATGGAGCATGCAATAGCTCTTTTTGAGTAGCGCCCACCCTTCACATGCTCCCTTCCCTTCCAGCATTCTCATCCATGGTATGACACTCATCATGTCTCTGAGTTTATTAAAGTTTGCCCTACAAAAATCCAACGTCCGTGTCTGGCTACAAGCTTCCTTGGCTCCCCATTTCAAAAGGAATTCTATGAGGACATGGTCACTTCCCCCTAGGGTCCCCACCTCCTTCACCTCATCCACCGACTCTTGCCTGTTGGTCAGTATTAAGTCCAGTATGGCTGAACCTCTTGTGGGTTCATCTACCATTTGATAAATGATTTTAATGCATTGAGGGAAATGATGGGTTGTATCCTGTGGACATTCTACTTATCTTGCTTCCCTGTGTTCAGTTTTGGGCATCACGGCTGAAGAGGGATATAGACAAACTGGAGCATGACGTTTGAGGAAATGTTGGGGGAGCTTGGTCGGTTTAGCCTGGAGAGGAGATGACTGAGAGGAGATCTGATAACCATCGTCAAGTATTTAAAAGGGTGCCATATGGAGCAGAATTGTTCTCTCTTGCCCCAGAGGGACAGACCAGAACGAATGGGATGAAATTATTTCAAATAATTTCAAATAATTTTAAAAGAAATTCCATCTAAACATCCGGAAGAAGTTCCTAACAGTTAGAGCGGTTTCTCAGTGGAACAGGCTTCCTCGGGAGGTGGTGGGTTCTCCGTCTTTGGAGATGTTTAAACAGAGGCTGGATAGTCATCTGACGGAGAGGCTGATTCTGTGAGAAGACTCAAGGGGGTGGCAGGTGACAGTGGATGAGCGATTGGGATGTGATAGTGCAGGGGGTTGGACTAAATGACCCAGGAGGTCCCTTCCAACTCTATTATTCTATGATTCCCACGTAGCTTTTTGTCTAGGAGAGTCCCCCAGTAGTGCCCTTTGTCAGGTCACAAACAAGGAGGCAGAGAAAGCTCCTCTTCTGCCAGCTAAGCAGCAGTAGCCCTGAGGCCTGTAGAATTTTCCCATAGCAGTGGCTCTTCCCACCAGTGCATTGCTTTTGTTTTAGAAGGAAGTTCTGTGTTGTAGAAGGAAAACAATCCAACCCCATGTGCTTAGCTGCAGGTTCAAGCTAGAGGAAAGCCTGCATTGAACTGCTTTAATTAAATTTTATACAGTCTGTGAAATATGAACCTCTTAAGAGTCCAGAATTTTTACTTATTCCCAATCCTGCTGATTAATCAGGGGGAAATTTTAAGGTGTGATTAAAGCGTTCATTGATTAATGGCACCAATTAATCAATTAAAGCTTGCAGCTCTGATTCAACTGTAAGGTTGAGAGCTTTCTGTCCAACGTAATCCTTGCTTTCATGCTGATTAGCACATTTCTGTTCTTGGAGTGTTATCAGGACTCTGCTGGGCTTACCTGCTCTGCCCTGTGTCTAGGAGGAGAAGAAGGAAAACAGGAATCCTCTTAGTTCTTATTTCCAGTAGATGCTGCATTTGGAGAAAATCAGGCTGGTTCCCAAGTCACTCACTGCATCTTCCCTCATAGTCTCTATTTTTCCTTTTTGACCTAATCTGACAACCAGATAAAATTTATTTCAGACTTCAGCCTTGCTGTGCTACGAATTTCTAAACACTGAACAATATTTACCACATTTCATTGTTCTTAAGTAATCCATCTGTTCTATATCATCCGATTTAGCCTGCATAACGAGGTCTGATGCTGGATGCTATGCACACGCTGCTGACCAGAAAGCAGGAGAAGGCTGACTTTGCCTGCATGGTGGCCACCCCCACCCCACCCCACCCCCCAGGGCCGAAGGTGCCATTCCATGCTTGCTAGTGTCATGGTTAAAGTGTCGGGGTCATTCCCCAGTTGGGCAGAGTTAGAAGAAAGTAGAGTTGTGCACTTTGGTGCAGTTTGGCCACCTTGACAATCTCTAAAGCCCAAGGTGGCCAGCACTGCAGTGTGGAGAGGAGGGGCAGCGGTGGCACACCAGCCACCCCTCTTCTCCGTGCCGCTGCGCTGGTCTCCTACACACCGCTTTGGGCTTCAGTGATCGCCAAGGTAGCCAAACTGTGCCAAAGTGCACAACCCTAGAAGAAAGCACTAGCGTGTTTATTTGGGAGAGATGCTACTTAAAGTTATACTTACCTCATGGGCCAAGTGAAAGGAGAAGGCAGAGAAAGCTCCTCTTCCCCCAGCTAAGAAGCAATAGCCTGGAGTCTTGTGGAATTTCTCCCT
The DNA here is from genome assembly GCF_049243985.1 of Paroedura picta. Taxonomy (NCBI): domain Eukaryota; kingdom Metazoa; phylum Chordata; class Lepidosauria; order Squamata; family Gekkonidae; genus Paroedura; species Paroedura picta. Next base: position 122,096,402 of record NC_135374.1, on the reverse strand, counting down.
AAGTTCACAACTGTGCGGTTGTTTTGTAGTAATGGCCTATGATGGCAATGGAAAGGAAGTGATCCTTTTAGGGATTTTTTAAAATTCCTTGCTCTTGCTGCCGACCCCAAATCTCCCATTATGCTGTTCTTAGGGGTCCCCTTTGGCTGCAGTGGGAGACCAGCCCTCATGTTCTGTGAGGTCCAAGCCTGGCTGTATAAGGATGATGATTGTGGGAACTCCTGTCTTTGTATCTGCAGGCATCATGCCCTCGCTCTCCTCCAGCTCAGCGGGATTTCTTTACTGCCTTTCCATGTGGCTCAGGGTGGTTTACATATAGCATCACAGGGGGATACATGGAACGGACTAACATATAACAGAGTCAATATACAGCAACAATAAGCTAACAGCGGTTCTGAATAACACAATTTCAGTGATCTTAACAACAACAGTATAACAGGAATGGTAACTTAGCTAAGGCCCCTAGAGAGGTCAGATTGGTTTAGGCCATGGAGGGGATGTCTGAGGGGCACCAGTGGTCAGTCCCAGGCAAATGCCTGGTGGAGGAGCTCTCTTTTGCGGCCCCTGCGGAATTGTGGGAGTTCGGGCAGGGCGCTGATCTATTCAGGGAGCTCATTCCACCAGGGGGGGGGGGCAAGACAGAAAAGGCTCTGGCCCATATTGAGGACCAACGTGCTTGTTTGGGGCCAGGGGCGCATGAAGATGTTAAATAGAATAGGAGAGAGACCTGCTCCCTGTGGGACTCCACATGTGAGCTGATGACAGCTGGATACTCTCTTTCCTATTTCAACCTTCTGTCTGCAATCCCGGACTGCTGCTCACAGTTTCCTGGGTCTTCAGTCTGACTGCATGAGCAGAGGAGTCTTGAAGGGCTCTGCTGCCAAACAGCTTGGATGTTTTGCTTTGCATCTCGAGGGGAAATATTATTTTGACTATCAACGAATAAGCTTCATTTTGAAAGGAACCAGTTAGTGCACTTGCATGGACAGGGAATACATGAATTTCAACATGAGAAATTTGTTTATATCACTTATAGAAATTGGTCTTGTTCGTGATTTTAAATTAATCCACCTGCCTACATTCAAAATGACTGCTTTATTGCTTTACTGTCTTTTTAAAAGTAAATTTTGCATCAACGTACTTGAGGTTATATTTATTTATTTAAAACATTAACTGCCTTTCTACCTTGTGGAACTCAAGACAGATTGCAACATGAGTAAACAATAATTTAAAATACCATAAAAGACCACAGTTTAAAAATTTGAGTAAAGGTAAAGGTATCTCCTGTGCAAGCACTGACTCGTGTCTGACTCTTGGGGTGACGCCCTCCAGCGTTCTCATGGCAGACTCAATATGGGATGGTTTGCCAGTGCCTTCCTCAGTCATTACCGTTTACCCCCCAGCAAGCTGGGTACTCATTTTACCGACCTCGGAAGGATGGAAGGCTGAGTCAACCTTGAGACGGCTGCTGGGATCGAACTCCCAGCCTCATGGGCAAAGCTTTCAGGCTGCAATTCTGCTGCCTTACCACTCTGCGCCACAAGAGGTTCAAAAAACTTGATTAGGACTGCCAGTAATGAAAAACAAAATGAGTCAAATGGATTCCGAAGTAAAACTGAAGACTAGACGGGTGGGACCAGGCGCCCCTTCCTGGGGAAGCTGTTCTGTTATGGTGGAGCTGCCACAGAAAAGGCCCGCGTGCCCTGCCCACAGGTGAGCTTCTTGGACAGCTCTTCTTTGGACTTTGTGTGTATCTGATTGTGAAGTAAGAGGCCAGCCATTTTATGAGCCTGTTAACAGAATAAGTGGCCCTGCGGGAATGGAAGCCATCCCATTTCTCTACATCAGGGGTAGTCAAACTGCGGCCCTCCAGATGTCCATGGACTACAATTCCCAGGCGCCCTTGCCAGCATTCACCAGCGAATGCTGGCAAGGGCTCCTGGGAATTGTAGTCCATGGACATCTGGAGGGCCGCAGTTTGACTACCCCTGCTCTACATGGTGTGGGACTGGAAGGAACATCTTCTCCCTTAACTTCCCACCCAATGCCTCTTGGCAACACATTAGATGATTTGGTTAGCAACTGACATAGCCAGATGCTGGCTGCCATCAATAAGATTACTCCCCAAGGCCCCCTTCACCCCCACCTCAAACAGGCTTCCTGGTATGCCTTGGAGCTATGTGAGAGGAAACGGGAACTGAGGTGACTAGGACGCTGCCTCTTAGAGGGCAGTGAAGGTTGCTAAACAAGAGTTTTATGCAACCTCAATGACATCCGTTAGCTCATGCCCAGCTTAATTATTTAGGGTAATTCAGTCACTTACCGCTCTCCAGGAAGGGTGCCAAAATAATAACCAATTAGGCATTAGCTGCAAGGCATTTACAAGCTATTTCACGGATAAGGTTTTCCATGCTCCACCTTGACCTCCCTGGACACAGAATGGGAGCTGGCTGCTTTTGAGGTGTTTGATGAGAGCTTTAGATCGCTCTCACTGACCAAAGTGGGTAGGTTGCTAATGTCAGTGAGGCCAACCAAATGCCTGTTAGATCCTAGTTTTTGACTGCTCAAATCAGGCGGTGGAAGACTATAAGGCCCCCTTTGGGAGCTCGGTCTTTCCCGTTCTGCTGGGGAATTCCCAAGAAGGCTAACCATCATTGGATTCTTGAAACCCGACCAAATACTGCCCTGTCTCACATCTGGTGGTTCTGAGGGAGTTGGTCGAAAGGGCAGCCACAGACCAACTCTTACCATACCCAGAGAAAGCTTCAGTTCTTGACCCTTTCCATTCTGGCTTCCGTCCTGGCCATGGAGTGGAAACAGCTTGATCACCCTGATAGATAACCTGTGATGGCAGCTGGACAAGTTGGGTCGGCACTGCTCATGTTGCTTGATCTCATGGCAGTGCTTGACATGGTAAGTCATGAGCTCCTAGCTTAAAAGGTAAAGGTAAAGGTATCCCCTGTGCAAGCACCGAGTCATGTCTGACCCTTGGGGTGACGCCCTCCAGCGTTTTCATGGCAGACTCAATACGGGGTGGTTTGCCAGTGCCTTCCCCAGTCATTACCGTTTACCCCCCAGCAAGCTGGGTACTCATTTTACCGACCTCGGAAGAATGGAAGGCTGAGTCAACCTTGAGCCGGCTGCTGGGATTGAACTCCCAGCCTCATAGGCAAAGCTTTCAGACAGCTGCCTTACCACTCTGCGCCACAAGAGGCTCTTACACAAATAATCAAACAGTCAGGAGCCACAAGAGGCTCCTAGCTTACTGCCTTGCTAATGCTGGTATATGACAGCCCTTCAGTGACTGACCTCCTTCCTCCAAGGCCATGAACAGAGGGCCACCATGGGAGAGAGTCAATTGCGCCAACTCCCCTGTGGAGTACTGCAGTGCACAATTTTCTCTCCCACCTTATTTAACATCTTTATGCATCCAGCTAGTTCAGGGGGTTGGGCTTGGGTGACTCCATTATGCAGATGACGCCCAGCTCTACTTCGACTGAAAATCACTAGAATTCAGCCAGTCCCAGAGGAAATTCACCTACAATCCCATAGTGGAAACCAGCAATTCCCTGGGTATGCAAGGAAGGGCCACAAGAGACAAACATCTCTTCCTGCCCACCCACTCACCATCTGCCAAATCAGCATTTCTGTCAGATGATCATCTAGCCTCTGCTTAAAAACTTCCAAAGAAAGAGAACCCACCACCTGTTCCACTGAGGAGCTGCTCTAACTGTCAGGAACTTCTGGAAGTTTAGCCAAAAATTCTTTTGAATTAATTTCAACCCATTGGTTCTGGTCCAACACTCTAGGGCAACAGAAAACAACTCTGCCCCATCTTCTATATGACAGCCCTTGTGGTGCCCAAAACTGAACACAGTACCCCAAGTGAGGTCTTAGCAGAGCAAAGTAAAGTGGTAACATCATGTTACATGGACACTATTATTTTAATACAGCCCCAAATGCATTTTGTCTTTTTAGCTACCAAGTCACACTGCTGACTCATGTTCAGTGTGTGATCTAAGACCTGCAGATCCTTTTCACACATACCACTGGCAAGACAACTCTCACCCATCCTGTAGTGATGCATTTGATGTTTCCTACCCCTCCTAGTTCAGTGTCATTGGCAAATTTAATACATACCCCCTCTATTCTGTCATCTAATCCAGTGGTCCCCAACCTTTATTAGGCTGGGGACCGGCAGGGCATCGGGCCGTGCCCGCGCGGGCCACGCCCATGCATCGGGCCGCGCCCGCGGATCGGGCCACACCCGCGGGCCGCGCGGGCGCGGCCTGGCCCTGATTCCCTCTCCCCGCCCTCCCCGCAGTAAGAAGCTTCCCGGGCCGCAAGCTTGCGGCCTGGGAAGTTTTTTACTGCGGGGGGGGGGCGGGGAGAGGGAGCCGCGGCCCGGCGCCGTGGCCTTTGCGGCCCGGCACCGGGCCGCGGCCCGCAGGTTGGGGACCACTGATCTAATCTAAATCATTTATAAATATGTTGAACAACACAGGACCCAGGACAGATCCCTGGGGCACTCTGCTCGTCACTCCTCTCCAAGAAGATGATGAAACATTTACAAGCACCCTGTGGGTGCTGTCTGTCAACCAGTTCTTGATCCACCTAACAGTAATAGGATCCATGTGGCATTTTGCCAACTTGCCAATAAGAATATCACACGGAACCTTATCAAAAGCCTGACTGAAATCAAGGTAAACTATGTCCACAGCAATTCCCATGATCTAGCAAGGTAGTAACTTTATAAAAAAAGAGATAAGGTTAGTCTGACATGTTCTTGTGAAAGCCATGCTGACTCTTAGTAATTTTAGCCATCTGCTCTAGGTGCTCAAGGACTGACTGTTTGATTATTTGTTCTAAAAATTTTCCAGCTGTAGACACCAAGCTGATGAGTTGGTAGTTACCCAGATTGTTCTTATACTCCTCCTTGAAGATGGGGACAATATTTGCCCACCTCCAATCTTCTGGCACTTCACTTGTTCTCTAAGAATTTACAGAAACTCAGAAATTATTTGCAAGTTCTTTAGTGCCCTTGGATGCACTTCATCTGTCCTAGTGGATTTGGTTTATTTTAAAGAAACTAGGTGTTTATGGACTAGCCCTACAGTGATCTTAGGCTACAACTCCCATCCCTCATCACGTGAAATGATTTTGTCACATTGTGCATGATTCCGCTTGCAAGAGAAGACTGCGGAGAAGTAGGAATTGAGCAGTTCAGCCCTCTCTTCATCACCTCTTACAATGTCACTTCCCTGTCCCCGCAATGGTCGTACCATGTTCCTATTCTTTTTCTTATTTTGAATATAACTAAAGAACTGTTTTTTGTTATTTTTAGCATCTCTTGTTAGCCTAAGCTCATAGAAATACTAAAAACAAAAAAGTATTATTTAATTATATTCAAAGTAAGAAATAGAATAGGGACATGATAGGACCATTGCGGGGACAGGGAAGCGACATTGTTTGAACCTGAAAAACTGGGATGTCCAAAAATTCCAAATCCCAAGCCAGTATTGGGAGCAGGGATTTTTCAGAAACACTGAATTTTTTTCAGGTTCAGTAGACTGTTACAATGTCACTTTCTTGTCCTCGCATTAGTGTAAAATCTATTATGTCATACTCGTAGCTCAAATTAGAGAAATAGGTATTCCCAAATAATATTCTTGTGTGGGAACATAATGGGTTCAAGAAGGACTTTGTACCTCAAAATCTTTGTTTGATTTTAACCCACTTCCTTGAGCTGGTTTGGGAGTAGCAGGCGATAAATTAAATAACAACAACAACAACTTCAACTCACTGATACAAGCTCAAAGAGTAAGCTGTACCCAGTTTTTCAGCATCCTTCCATCTCCAACCATCTCAGTTTACCTAACCGTTCCTTGTCACCGTAGAGCATTCATGATTGCATATTTGAATGATGGCCTCCATGGGATGGATTGTCATTTACCTTATTCAGATAGGCTTTGCCAGTGTGATCTGAAAAAGATTGACTCAATGATCCACATGCTGTTGGAATGCCCTTATTGCAACCTTTATCCTGAACTATGGATTGCCCCTGTTTAAACTGAATTACGCTGTACTGTATTAAAAGACAGTAAAGTCCTCTATCTTTTGGTAGTTAGAGATCCAAGGAATATGCTGGCAGTGGTCAAGTACTTCTGCCATGTTTTCCTTAAAGAAATGCAGACTCCTTTACGGCTAAATGGGTCATTGGAACTTAAAATGTCAAAAGAAAGACATGAGAAGAAAAATACTGATTATTTTTTAGCCAGCCAACCCTGGGGCTGGCTTGGCTTCTCCTGCTGTGTGGTCTGATTCTCTGGCCTGTAATCATCATACCCCAAATAATACCCCTTAAATAATACCCCAAAAATTCGGTAAGGGGGTTTAGAAACAGCTTATTCAGACTCATACCTTCAATTTGTTGATGACAAAGCCCTTTACAGGACAAAGAAGGTTGCACCAGTATTTTAATTAATATCCCAATGAAGTAGGGAAAGAAATTACTTTTCGTTCAGATCTTTTGGGAGGAAGACAGTCCATTTGACTTTGCCTATGCAAGATGAAATGTGATTTTGCAAAAAAATTTAGGTGATTAGGCAGCTGAAGTGTGAAGACATAACCCATTAGGGGTGTCATGCCAAATTAACATTACCAGGCTTTTTAATGACCCCTCATTTGTATAATCCTTATTTACACTTGCACCTGATCTCTGTAGGGGGGCAGCCATTTTGTGCTATTTCATTCAGTCTAAATGTTCTTGTTTCGGAGAAAATGTTGTTCTGTAGTCCTATTGCATACCATTCTATTATCTGCCTTTATCTAGAGACGACACAAATATTTCACAAGGGAGACAGTGATATTCATTCATTCATTCATTCATTCATTCATTCATTCATTCATTCATTCATTGTGACATCTTGTGTTTGTTCTTGAATGTAACATGGAGCTGCCAGTGCTGCTTTGAGATTCAGAAACTTCTGGAGTGAAACTGAAGGTAAAAAGCCCCTCCTGTTGCTGGGTCACCCGCTGAATGGGAACTTTCCCACTTGCCTCCTTGTGACTGATCGAAGCAAGTTCCATCCTCCTAGAGTTGCCCACTTTCACTTCCCCTATGACTGCTCCTACTTTCCCCTTGAGGGAGAACATTTGATGGACAAGAGGGATGGAAGTGAAGGAATACCATGCCAAAATCTTTTGTCAGAATTGATGGGTAGGATTTGGAGCAACTATTTTCAATGGGGAGATCTGGAAGTTTTGTGAATTGCTTATAAAGTAAATTGTGATCTAAATTTCCTGTGTGTTTAGCTTTAGAATGAATGAACACTTTACATTTCTTTTATTTCTCATGGCTTGTGGGAAATTATATTTAGGAAGTTTTGGGACAACTCTTTAAAGATGAAAACAAAGGTGTTACCACATGTGATTCATTGGTGGATGATTCTGAGTGTTGTAATTTCTGAGATTCAGAGTCCCTGTTCCCTCTATAGCAAGCAGACTGGGATACCTGGGGAGAGAAAATGAAATAATACCATTCAATTTAATACTTACAAAAGGAAAGTAATGTTATACTGAGAATTTGAAGTGATAGCTCAACTCGATGCGAAATATGTTGGGGTTTTACAGATAGTAAAGATTCTTCCCTACAGGTGTTGTTTTTTTTTGTATTATGCCTGGGTGAAGAAAATGGAATAAACATCCCAGACAAGCCAGTACCCAGGAAGGCACCGGTTGGTTTTGCCAAGGGAGGAGGTCCTGGAGTAAGAGCCAAGGGATGCCTGATTTGAGGAATCCTCAACAGGCAGGAACAACCAAGAGCGTATTCCAACCCAAATGCATGCCTAGCTGCTACTGCTTCCCTCCCCTCCCACCGTGCAGACAGATTTTCATTTTCCCTGTCGGTAGCAGGTGGTGTTTAGGTAGCAGGCTTGTGCTTGAGGAAGGGTGTGGTGTGGGAGCGTAGCTCAAGATGACTGGGGCAGGAAGTAGTAGGTGTTCTGGCAGGCACTGGTCATTGTTGGTCCACACTGTTCATGCTTGCAACATAGGCAGCTAGAAAAGCTTGCTTTCCTGAAGGTGAGCCTTCAACTACTGGGCTTCTCTGAGAGAGCACCACATTCCAGTCCCTGCTCACACATCAGTCTGCTTCAGGACTGTGTCTGCTCGCTCCTTTTGCCAGCCCAGCACAGGTTGTCTTCTTGTCATCTGTCCCAATGCTGCTAGCATGGAACTGGCAGGTAGAATATTTCTGAAAGCTCTGAATAGAGTTTTCCTTTGCACAGTTCCTTGGACATTGTGGCTATTGCTGTATACTTACTATATCTATGCAGCTTTCTGGGGTTAGCACAGGCATAGGGAAATAGTCACAGGGCTGGGGGGGGGGCTCTTAAAAAGCTGATAGCAGGAAATGGACTCTTCATATTGACTTCAGTGAAACATTAAATGTATTATTATAGGTTGGAATGGTGACAGTTTGGAGTTGGTATTTGTTGCCTACCATCTCATGGAATCATAGAGTTGGAAAGGACCTCCAGGGTCATCTAATCCCACCATCTGCACAGTGAAGGAACTCACAACTACCTGCCCGCCCACGGTGAGCCCAGTTTCATGGCTAAGTGATTCCTCCACCAGAAATCCAAAATCAAGCCAGGCCTGGAGGGAATTCACCTACTATCCCACAGTGGCGATCAGCAAGTCCCTGGAGACGCAAGGAAGGGCCACAAGGGACAAACACTGGCACATCCCTTCCTGCCCACCCACTCACACTCTCCCTAAGTTCATAAAATGAGCATTTCTGTCAGATGACTATGCTTATAAACTTCCAAAGAAAGAGAACCCACCACCTCCTGAGGTTCCACTGAGGAGCCACTCTGTCAGGAACTTCTACCGAATGTTTACCTGAAAATCCTTTTGAATGAATCTCAACCAATTGGTTCTGTTCCGACCCTCTGGGAAAACAGAAAAGAACTCTGCTCTATCTTCTCTATGACAGCCTTTTAAGTATTTGAAGATGGTGATCGTACCACCTCTTAGTCGCCTTCTCTCCAGGCTAAACAGACAAAACTCCCTCAACCTTTCCTTATACGACTTGGTCTCCAAACCCCTTACCATTTTCATAGCCCTCCTCTGGACATGCTCCAGTTTCTCCACATCTTTCTTCAGTTATGGTCCCCAAAACTCACACAGTACTCCAGGTGAGGTCTAACCAGAGCAAAGTAAAGTGGTAACATAACCTCACATGATCTGGACATTATTCTTCTTTTAAAAGGTAAAGATAAAGGTGTCCCCTGTGCAAGCACTGAGTCATGTCTGACCCTTGGGGTGACGCCCTCCAGCGTTTTCATGGCAGACTCAATGCGGGGTGATTTGCCAGTGCCTTCCCCAGTCATTACCGCTTACCCCCCAGCAAGCTGGGTACTCATTTTACCGACCTCGGAAGGATAGAAGGCTGAGTCAACCCTAAGCCGGCTGCTGGGATCAAACTCCCAGCCTCATGGGCAGAGCTTTCAGACTGCATGACTGCTGCCTTACCACTCTGCGCCACAAGAGGCTCTTATTCTTCTTTTAATACAGCCCACAATCCCATTTCCCTTTTTAGCTACTGAGTCACACTGCTGACTCATGTTCAGTGTCTGGTCTACTAAGACCCCCAGATCCATTTCACACAGACTACTGCCAAAACAGGTCTCACCCATCCTATAGTGATGCATTTAATTTTTCCTACCTAAATGCAGAAATTTACATTTTTTTCACTATTAAAATTCATTTTATTCATTTTAGCCCATTTTTCCGGCCTGTCAGGATCATCCTGTATCCTCATTTTGTCTTTTGGTGGTGTTTCCTACCCCCCCCCCCAGTTTAGTATCATCTGCAAATTTAATAAGTACCCCCTCTATTCCTTCATCCAAATAATTTATGATGTTGAACAGCACAAGGCCCAGGACAAAATCCTTGAGGCACTCCACTCTTCACTCCTCTCCAAGAAGATAACGAATCAGTTTGGTCCAGATTCCTACTAGAATACTTTAGCTCTCTTTCTCTGCTTCCTACTCCTGTGCTAGAAAGCTGATGCTTAAGATTTGCATCTGGAATAAAACTGTGTCCTAACTCCAGATGTGCACTCTTAGTGGCACACACAAATTGCTATAAGACACCTTCTGAGAAAGCAGCAAAACTCATCTTCAAATTTGAAAGATGCAGTGAGACTCTGAACAGAGTCAAATTAGAAATCTGGATTGAGGGGAATAGTTCAAAGAGTTGCTCATGAGAAGTGGGCAGCTTTAGCAATTCACAAAGCTTCCACTGTAAAGAAGCATTGCTCAAGGCCACATTAGGAGCTGCACAACTATGCCTGAGAAGCAAAGCAGAAGGAATAATTCCATTTCCCTATTATTTCAAGGCTTGGGAAGCAGCAAGGGGTGAAGTCAAGTGACGGTCTCTACCAGCTTTTCTTGACATTTTTACCATTGAGAAACCCCTGAAGGGAGGAAAGGGAGTGAACAGCTCCAGCTGGGAAAGAGACATCTGCAGAGACCGGCTTAATTGCCTCCTTGGGCCTAAATTTTCTGTTGGAAATTGAAATACTGTTAATAATATTGTTGGGCTGCCTGACCTTTGAGGAGAAATGCTGTTGGAGCTCCAGTTTGTTCCCTGGTAGAATGTTAACAGGGCAGGATTCTGTTGTGACTCTTGGCCTACTGATTAGTCTCTTAAAAGGCTTGATTAATGGTCCAGTAGTCCAGTGCTGGAAGACCCTCCTCTTCTCTCTAGAATGACTCTTGTGTTGCAGTAGGAGCCGTTGAGCACAACTCTGCCTTTCCTGCCAGCTGCCAGTCTTTTAATCAGAAGTTGATCCAGTGTCTCAAGATGAAGGTAGGGAGAAGTGGCAACAGGCTCTCTGCCCTTGTTAGTGAAGTGGAAACTAGCAAAAACAAAGAAGGACAGGGCACAGGGTTTGGAATGGACCTTTAAAAGAAGCCCTGGTAGAAGCTGGGAGGGTAGCAAACACGGCAGAAGAAAGAATCAGGATACAGGATGATCTTGACAGGCTAGAAAACTGGCCCAAAAAGAATAAAATGAATTTCAATAGTGATAAATGTAAAGTTCTTCATTTAGGTAGGAAAAATACACATCACTATAGGATGGGCAGTAGTATGTGTGAAAAGGATCTGGGGGTCTTAGTAGATCATATACTGAAAATGAGTCGGCAGTGTCGCTCAGTGCCTACAAAGGCAAATGGGATTTGGAGCTGTATTAAAAGAAGTATAATGTCCAGATCACGTGAGGTGATGTAACCGCTCTGCTCTGGTAAGGCTTCATGTGGAGTCCTGTGTTTATTTTTGGGCACCAAAACTGAAGAAATGTGTAGACAAAATGGAGCGTGTCCAGAGGAGGGCAACGGATATGAGAAGGGGTTTGGAGACCAAGTCATATGAGGAAAGGTTGACAGAGCTTGGTCTGTTTAGCCTGGAGAGAAGAGGTGATACAGTCACCATCTTCAAATCCTTGAAGGGCTATCATTTAGATAGAAGATGGAGCGGAGTTGTTTTCTGTTGCCCCAGAGGGTGGACCTGAACCAATGGGTTGAAATTAATTCAGAAGAATTTTCGGCTAAACATCCGGAAGAAGTTCCTGACAGTTTGAGCGGTTCCTCGGTGGAAAAGGCATCCTTGGGAGGTGGTGGGTTGTCCTCGTTTGGAAGTTTTTAAGCAGAGGCTGGATAGTCATCTGACAGAAATGCTGATTTTATGAACTTGGGCAGATTGTGAGTGGGTGGGCAGGAAGGGATGTGCCACTGTTTGTCTCTTGTGGCCCTTCCTTGCACACCCAGGGAATTGCTGATATCCACTGGGGAATGGTAGGTGAATTTCCTTCAGGCCAGGCAGGATTCTAGAGATTTTTGGTGGGGGGATCACTTGGGCATGAAATTGGGGTCACTGTGTGTAGACAAGTAGTTGTGAGTTCCTGCATCGTGCAGAGGGTTGTGCTTGATGACCCTCAAGATCCCTTCCAGCTCTATAACTGGATGTAGATCAGATTAGATCATGCTTGGCAAAGAAAATAAAGGACAGCTGGATCCTATTTTATATGTACTAAATCAGAAACTGGTAAGTGCACCATGGTTTTCCAAAGGAGGTGGTGGGAAAGTAATTTTGAATTCCCCTCAAAGAGGATTGGCTAAGAGATAGAAAGAGGTGACCATAACACGTGTCTTAGTAAGAGCGGTTGTGCATAAGTGCAAGAGAGGAGAGCATACTCATTTGAGGCAGTGGATTCCCACACAGACATCAACAGGGGTGCAGTTGATTTTTGCCTCCATGCAGCAGTTTGTGTTGCATATCTATGTCTGCCCCATCTTATATCTCCAGACTCAAGTGGGCTGACTCAGAGCCCTTCTCAGCCTTAAAGGCCAGCAGCAGCAGTGCCCTTGACACAAGAGGGCATACCGTGCAGATCCTTCAGGGCCAGCTTGAGGCTGCCTACCATGGACTTGGACCCACAGAAGCTCCTGGGCAGAACCCTGAGCCTCCAGCCATCGGCCAGGAGTCAACGGCACCCTCAGACTACAGGCATACTCCTTGTGGGGAAGTGCAGCCCTCCAATGCTCAAGCAGGTGTGTCACTTGAGCGGCAGAACCTCACCCTTGTCTGACTTAGACCTGTGTTTCTGGGCTAGGTATCATCTCTTTAGCACTTCAGCTGTCTCTTAGCTCTCCCATGACTGCTTAGGTTAGCAGCCTGACATTTTTTGGATAAAAAGGGAATTTGGATATATTTGCTTAGGCTAGATGGGAAGTTTGGGTGAGGTTCGAAGGAGTGGCACAGTTTAGACAGATGTGCTCCCACGGGCTTTAGCCTTGTGGTTCTTCAGGGGAACCCCACCCGGGCTGTATTGCAAATGGTGAGAGATGAAAAACGATTTGTGAGAAGTTACGTGAAGCTGCATCTGTTCCCTGCGGGGGGAGATTACAACCATGTCTGATGGGCATTGAGGAGATGCCCAACCTATCCCTCTGAATCCCATTCTTCATTCACAGCATATGAGTCTGAGTTTCTGTTCATATTGTTCCTACTTACATTCTAGCTCTGTAGGGTTTCCCCTCTTCTTTTCAATTACATGTATACTAATGCGAAGTAATTTTGTTGCTCCTAAATCCCAATGGCTGATGTAAGTTGTTCTCCTTATTTCTTTAAGATTTCATTTAGGGGCTTTTATCTCCCTTTAATCCCACCATTTCTGTCAGGACATAATCTCTTTCTCAAATTTACATTTTAATTACCAGGCCAGCCAAGCTGGCAAAAATCAATAAAGTCGGCATTCAGGAGTCCAACCTGCTGCAGAAGGCCCAGCCTCTCTATTTCCTCCTATTGATCTGTCTCTTTAATGCTGTCTGTTTGATTGCTGCAGGCAAAGGGGTGCTAGTTGGTCCCTTTAAACAAACACACAAGGTTGCGACACTTTTCTCAAAGCAAATATTTAAATCAAATTTGAACAAGAAGTATTTTGAAGATCAGGTGGTAGTGCGTATATTCGATACAGGAATATCTTTTGGAGAATTCTGCTGTTCCAGTGTTCAATACTGCTGCAGTTGGATTGTATCGGATTATTTAACTAAAGAGATTTTGCACTTATTGTAAACAGTTTGTCATTGCTTTTCGACAGGCTCAAGTGATCATTTAGCAAATGCTCCAAAATTGTAGCTCTTGTGACGTCGATTGCAGTTGTCATGATCGATCGTCTTAATGTTTTTTGGTATTCCTCAATTTCCACAAAAAATCGTAGAATGACACATTGTGAGGTTCAAGAAACTAAACAGATTCCAAATGTACCTGAGGTGAGGCAAGATGGTCATCCCAAAGAACGTTCTGTGCTAATGCTTCACCTGGAGCACACTCCTCATGGAAGCCAGTGCTTGGAACTCTTCCTGGTAATATTATTTATTTTTAATTTGGCTTACATTATAAGTAAGTTTACATTATAAGCAATAAAACATAGAATTAAAAATTCAATAAACAGATGAAAAACTTAACAAGACCCAGAACAAGATACCCCCCACCCGTTCCCACCGTCAGCACCACTCCTGCCCACCAGATATATGCCTCCATCAGAAGAAGGGGGGGGGGAGAGACACGGACACGAGGGAGGCCCAGTAAGCATGCATCTGGGTCAAAAAAATGAAAAGCATGCCTACTGGATGGGGGATACGCTTCTAGGTAACACTGTGTGTGAACGAGACCTTGGGGTACTTGTGGATTGTAAACTAAACATGAGCAGGCAGTGTGATGCAGAGGTAAAAAAGGCAAATGCCATTTTGGGCTGTATCAACAGAGGCATCACATCAAAATCACAAGATGTCATAGTCCCATTGTATACGGCACTGGTCAGACCACACCTGGAGTACTGTGTGCAGTTCTGGAGGCCTCACTTCAAGAAGGACGTAGATAAAATTGAAAGGGTACAGAGGAGAGCGACGAAGATGATCTGGGGCCAAGGGACCAAGCCCTATGAAGATAGGTTGAGGGACTTGGGAATGTTCAGCCTGGAGAAAAGGAGGTTGAGAGGGGACATGATAGCCCTCTTTAAGTTTTTGAAAGGTTGTCACTTGGAGGAGGGCAGGATGCTATTTCTGTTGGCTGCAGAGGAGAGGACATGCAGTAATGGGTTTAAACTTCAAGTACAACAATATAGGCTAGATATCAGGAAAAAATTTTTCACAGTCAGAGTAGTTCAGCAGTGGAATAGGCTGCCTAAGGAGGTGGTGAGCTCCCCCTCACTGGCAGTCTTCAAACTAAGGTTGGATACACACTTTTCTTGGATGATTTAGGATGCTTAGGGCTAATCCTGCGTTGAGCAGGGGGTTGGACTAGATGGCCTGTATGGTCCCTTCAAACTCTATGATTCTATGCAGGCTGCCATGACCACAGCCTTAGGCCTGGCAGAGGACCGCCGTATTGCAGGCTCTGTGGAAATTTAATAGTCCGCCAGGGCACAAATCTCAGCTGCAAGGTCAGGCATACTTATTTGGAGCCAGGGATAACAAATAGGTTGGGATTTGCTGGGCATAATGTTTTCTGGGAACATATTGGGAGAGGGAGTCCTGCAGATACTCAGGGTCCAGACAGCAGGATCATGTGACATCACCCGGTCGGTTATGTGTAGTGCAAAGGACTGTAAGTTCATCTTCAATCTCCTGTGCAGTCTCAGTGTGGTCTGCAGGGCCATCAATAGGGAGAAATTTCTGTCTGTTGTGGGGAGAGGAAAAGGAGGGTGATTGGAAGCTTCTTTGAGACTCTTGGGTAGAGAAAAGTGGCATATAAGACCCAACTGTTCTTGTTCCCACCCCATCTTGGCTTGCGATGGCAGAGGTTCAGGTCAAGCGTTGATGCAAATCTTGGACTACTCCAGTGGACAAAAAGAGCAGTAAGGTTTATTAGACCACACCCACTCATAGAGAAACAAGGACACAAATAAGTGGGAAACTCTGCTCAACCAATTGCCACGGATTTGAGGTGGTCAGGGCATGCCTTCCTCTTGGGCTTCTCTAAAATGAGGTGGGTAGGGGGTGTCTACTTTGCTACCAGCGGCCTTAAGCACACGTCCTCCTCAGGCCTTACTAGAAATAGTGTTCTAGTCCTGAGGGCACGCTTTCCTCAGACCCCTCTAAAACGGGTGGGGGGGGGGAGGACGGGACCTAGCTAGTCCTGCGGGCACTGTTCCTCCTCTCGGACTTCCCTGGGGGCTTGAGGGCACACTATCCTCTCAGGTCTCCCAGAGAACAAACCCAAAACTTCTGATAACTAAGAATAAAATTCTAATGTCTTGGTTCTCAAATAGGGCAGCTAGCAGCTCCAAAAGAAAAAGCTGCTGGAAGTCCATTCAAATGTTTGTTTTCTCTTCTCTCTCTTTTTTAAATCGTCTTTCTTTTCTTTTGTTTTTTCTTTTAATGTTCTTTTTTTCAAGGCTCTCCCTTCTCCAGCACTCAGTTGTAGGTTGGTTTAAAGAGAGGAGGACACAGGAAGTTAATTGCTCATGGTCAGCAGCAGATTAGCAGCCAGCCTCCCAACTCCCCCCTCCCCCAAGCTGGATACGAGCTGCCCAATTTGGAATACAGGATGGATTGCAGGGCTTCCTTTAGCCGGCAAGAGGCACTCACCTCAATTTTTGCTTGATCCAAGTTCTCTCCTGGCGCAAGGGACCCTCTGGAGTTCTCAGAAAGCCACAAAACCAGACACCCAGAAACTGAGCAGAGAGGAAGCTAAGGCGCTTACTTGGTGCATCAGTTCCAAGTCAGTTTACGGTCTGGGAGTGGTCCAAATTACCACAGAAATCCTACCTGGGTTGCCAAGGCTGTTAGCCCTAAAATCTTGGTGCAAATGCACAAAGGCCAAAATAACAAAAGTTCCAATAATTCAAAATAAGTCAGGGAAGAAAACTTCTGGGTGAAGCAAAGAGAAAAGTTTATTTTGCGCAAAACAGCAAAGATGGCTGATCCAGTGATCCCTGCCCTCCCAGGGCTTGAGAAACAGTTTTAATACTTTGCATCCCCATGTTTTTACAGTGTGCATCATTGATTGGCACATACACAGATGATAAATATTTAGGATGGTATTGGGTTGGTCAGATACCAGATTCATTGTTTGGATTCTGCTCTGATAGGTCAAGAGAACTTTCACTATTTTTGCTCTATATTCCCACTGTCATGATGGTAGTTCGTAGTCTGACGAAGAGTGCTTGCACTCGAAAGCTCATGCCTTTAATAAATCTTTGTTGGTCTTAAAGGTGCCTGAGTGGACTCTGATTTCATTGTTTCACTCTGGTGTTAGGGGTAGTCATTATAATATTATTTCCAAAATCATTCACATGGGAATTGCCCTTGGATGGGGACATCTTTTACTTTCAGTTTGTAACAATTACAATATGAAGGAAGAGTGATTATTCCCCCTAGAGCCAAAGGGGCTTCTTTGTATTCCGGGGACCGGCTTCCATGGGGTCAGCAGCAGGGTATGTGCTGTCTCTGCTTCCCCACAATGGCACAGAACACATGCTAGTTATCATTCAGCTTAATGACTATACAAAACAATGACAATTAGTATTATTACAGACTATGGATCTAATGGGAAATAATCCAATTTTCTACAAGGCCAGCTTTTCTGAAGCATCTCCTCTCAGGCCTAGCGGTTGGAAAAACATGCATCACTATAGGATGGACGAGTTTTGTCTTGGCAGTAGTATGTATGAAACGGATCTGGGGGTCTTAGTAGACCAGTAGACTGAACATGAGTCAGCAGTTTGACTTGGTAGCTAAAAAGTGTCCAGATTACGTGAGGTAATATTACCACTTCACTCCATTCTGGTAAGACCTCACTTGGAGTCCTGTGTCCAGGTTTGGGCACCACAACTGAAGAAAGATGGAGAGAAATTGGACCATGTCTACAGGAGGGATATGAAGGTGATGATTAGGGTTGGGCGCTTTGGCATCCAAAGCAGCCCTTCGCTCCCGAAGCAGCCAGCGCTGTGCTATGGGGGGGAGGGAAGGGGCAGGCACCGGTGTGCTGGCGGGTGAACACCCGTGCCTCCCCCCCTCCCCCCATGATGCAGCGCTGGCTGCTTCAGGTACAAATGGCTGCTTTGGATGCCAAAGCACCCAACCCTAAAGATGATGGGTCTGGAGACTAAGTCATCAGAGGAAAGGTTGAGGGAGCTCGGTCTGTTTAGCCTGGAGAGAAGGTGACTAAGAGGTCATATGATCACCAGGTATTTAAAAGGCTGCTATATTGAGGACGGAACAGAGTTGTTTTCTGTTGATCTAAAGGGTCGGTCCAGAACCAGTGGGTTGAAATTAATTCAAAAGGATTTTTGTCTAAAGGACTACTCATCAAGTTTGCAGATGACACCAAATTGGGAGGACTGGCAAATACTCCGGAAGATAGAGACAAATACTCTGGAAGGATGCGCAGTAATGGGTTTAAACTACAAGTACAACGATATAGGCTAGATATCAGGAAAAAAATTTTCACAGTCAGAGTAGTTCAGCAGTGGAATAGGCTGCCTAAGGAGGTGGTGAGCTCCCCCTCACTGGCAGTCTTCAAGCAAAGGTTGGATACACACTTTTCTTGGATGCTTTAGGATGCTTTTGGCTGATCCTGCATTGAGCATCTGGACCATTCTCCATCAACTGCAGTGGTTGCCAGTTGAATTCCGGATCAGACTAAAGGTTCTGGTAATTACCTTCAAGACCATTTGCGGTCAGGGCCTGAGGGACTGCCTCCCTGCCTATGTCCCCAAAAGAGCTCTACGCTCCACCGCCACCAACCAGCTAATGGTCCCTGATCCTAAAAAAGTCCGCCTGGCCTCAACCAGGGCCAGAGCATTCTCTGTCCTGGCCCCCACCTGGTGGAATGAGCTCCCAGAGGAGATCAGGGCCCTGATGGAACTTAAACAGTTCTGCAGGGCATGCAAAAAGGAGCTCCTCCACCAGGCATTTGGTTGAGACCAGGCATAACCAACAGCGAATGAAGGGCCCCTGCTCCCCCCACCCCAGAACTCCATCAGAGCGCTCTGGACCTGTTGTGCCATTGCGCTGTTGCGCTGTTATATTGTATTGTGTACTGTTACAACTTTATTTGTTGTATTATTAATTGTTATACCCACTGTTGTTAATATTATTGTTTGGTGATTAATGCAAATTGTTTTATGTATGGTTCATAAGTTCAATGTAAACTGCCCTGAGCCTCCAGGGAGGGCGGTATATAAATATAATAAATAAATAAATAATAACACATAAATAAATTGCTGATCGCCACTGTGGAGTGGCAGGTAACTTTCCTCCAGGCCAGGTTGGATTCTGGAGATTTTTGGTGGAGGGATCACTCGGGCATGAAATTGGGGTCACTGTGGATGGGCAGGTAGTTGTGAGTTTTAATATTGCTGTTCAAAGTAGCCATTTCTCTTTTTCAGATGCATAGTTTTGCTTCACAGATAACATGGCTGCAAAAAGGATGTTTACCATCATTTTTGCTTTTCCTGTGATAGGCCTGGAGCCTCTGTCACCTCCAAAAACTGCAGAAGTGGAGACTGCAGCAGGGAGAGAACCTAAAGAAGACGAACTTGATCCCACATGTGCTTCTGCAACATGGAAAATGGTCTGTGATAAACTACCCAGAACGGAATCTCCAAATACCAGGTTGTAATTTCTTATTTTGATGTGACAAAGTTTATTCTTCTCAAACTGAAAAAATGCTTTCAGTTACGTTAGAATCACGGCTTAGAACTATGGAGTATAATAATAATCTTGCTTTCCTCTTTATTGAGATTATTGAGAAGGCATGGGGCCTGTCCCTTCAGTTTTTGATACAGAAAAAATATTTGCTGCATCAGGTTCTATCATACCATCATGCTGGTGAATTTGGGCAAACAATTAATTGAACAGTGGCATTTGTGGGGGGGAAAAATCTTAATTTCCTAATTTTAAAAAACAGTTAACTTCAATCTTCTTGTCTCCATCCTGAGAGAATTGTTCAAGTTCACAGGTACTTTTGTTTTTCCTTTATAAGTGAACTCATTCATGTAGGAACAAATGATACTACCCAGGGCCGTATGGAGTGTGTCAAGTGGGACTACATGGCCGGGGGGGGGGGGGGGGGAGTGAAGGTAGCACAGGTTGGGTTTGCATCCGTCCTTCCTGTTAATGGCCGAGGCTTAGGAAGGGAAAGAAAAATAATGAAGATAAATGATTGGCTATGTCATTGGTGTCATCGGTTAAGTTTTGGGTTCTTCTAAGTTCAAGGTTCTTATATCAGGAGATGGTTTGCACCTCATGAGGATGGGGAAAATGTATTTGTGAAGAGTCTTGCGGGCCTCGGGAGGACGGCTTTAAACTGAGTCCAGTGGGGGAGCAAAATGTACATCCAAAGCCTAGTTCGATGACGATAATTGTAGATGGGAACACTGTAGATTTAAAAGGAATGGCACTCATGCAAGGAACTATTAACTTACAGGAATATTTTAAAAAACTAAAACCCTGGGGTACTCATGATTACGATGCCTGTAAACTCATGCACAGAGTATAGGAAAATAGCAGGAAGAACTTTAAGTCCTAATAAAGTGTCGGGGTTTCCCCATCTTCACCGCTCCTACCCGGGGCCCCACCAGCAAGACGCGTGTCACCCGGAACTTTACCCAAACCTGCGGAGACAGGTCTGAGAGAGTCCTCAGCAGTGGGAGTCCCCAGCGAGGAACAGCGCTTACAGTTAGAAGACCAGGGAGGGACGAGGAACGGTCTTGGCCGGGCAAGGAAACGCCCAAGAGAGAAACGACGGATGCAAGACGCCAGAGCTTCCCCTTTAAGGGTTCAGTGGGCGGGGGATGCAAGGTTAGAAAGCTACTTAATGGGAGAGGTCGGCGTCGGTGAAGAGGTGGGGTTCGGGATAGTGCAAGGAACTATCACGAACCTGGGAGTTCCAGTCTGGGATTCCCGGTGGACTCGATTCTGAGACGACAACTATCTGCCTCAAGTGCTGTTCTGACCTGCCTTCCCGTCTGCCGACACCGTGGCGGAGCAAAGAAGAGGAGCGGATCCCTCGAACCCTGACATAAAGGAAGAGAAATATGATCTAATAGGCATTACAGAAATCTGGTGGGATAACTCTCACAAGTGGAATAGCAGGATTGAGGGGTACAACTTACTTAAAAGTGACAGACAAGGGAGGAGGAGAAACACTATGTGTTAGGAATATATATATTTGTGAAGAAATACATGTGTCTGAGCATGAGAATACAGCTGAGAGTCTTTGGGTAAAAATAAAAGGAGTAGGAAATAATAGTGGTATTATGGTGGAGGTCTGCTACAGACTTCCAGACCAGGCAGAAGACATGATTGAGATGCTCCTGAACCAGATTACAAAGTTCTCAGAGAGCTGGACCTAGTGGTCATGGGAGATTTCATTTACCCAAGTATCTGTTGGAAGACCAGCTGTGCTAAAAATGAAAAGTCCAATAAATTCTTGACTTGTCATGCTGACAACTTCATTTCCCAGAAAGTGGAAGGGGCAAGCAGGGGGTTTCTGTTTTAAACTTCATTCTTACCAATACAGAAGAACTGGTTGACGAGGTGGGTGTGCTTGGTAGTAGGGATCATGTGATTTTGGACTTTGTCATCTTGGGGAAGAGAAAAGCTGTACGTAGTCACTTATACAGGCTGGACTTCAGGACAGCAAATTTTAACAAACTTCAAATTATGTTGGGTAGAATCCTGTGGTCAGAAAAGGAGATTGAAGTCCAAGAAGGCTGGGAGTTTCTCAAAAGTGAAATACTGAAGGCACAATCGCAGATAATTTCCTTGAGAAGGAAAACAGGGAGGAACCTAAAGAAACCAGGGTGGCTACACAAACAGCTTTCAAAAGAATTGAATAATAAAAAGACTTATTTGGGAAATGGAAGGAGGACCTTATAACCAAGGAGGAATATAAACAAATAACCAATACATGTAGGGAGAGTGTTAGAAAAGTTAAAGCTTAGTATGAGCTTATGCTAGCAAGAAATGCTAAAAGCAACGAAAAAAGGGTTCTTTAGTTATATTCAAAGTAGAAAAAAGAATAGGGACATGGCAGGACCATCGTGGGGACAGGGAAGTGACATTGTAAGGTGATGAAGAGAGAACTAAACTGCTCCATTCCTACTTCTCCTCAGTCTCCTCCTGTAAGGGCAATCATGCTCAACATGTGGGTGACTTCTTCAGGCAAAACCATATCAGGTGATGAAGGTTGGGAGTTGCAGCCCAGGATCACTGTAGGGGTCGTCATAGAATCATAGAGTTGGAAGGGGCCATACAGGCCATCTGCAGTGTTCCCATCTACAGTTATCTTCTCGCTCCCCCGTTGGACTTAGTTTAAAGCCTTCCTCACCAGGTCCTCAGGACTCATAGAATCATAGAATCATAGAGTTGGAAGGGCCATACAGGCCATCTAGTCCAACCCCCTGCTCAACGCAGGATCAGCCCTAAGCATCCTAAAGCATCCAAGAAAAGTGTGTATCCAACCTTTGCTTGAAGACTGCCAGTGAGGGGGAGCTCACCACCTCCTTAAGCAGCCTATTTCACTGCTGAACTGCTCAGACTGTGAAATTTTTTTTCCTGATATCTAGCCTATATCGTTGTACTTGTAGTTTAAACCCATTACTGCGCATCCTTTCCTCTGCAGCCAATGGGAACAGCATCCGGCCCTCCTCCAAGTGACAACCTTTCAAATACTTAAAGAGGGCTATCATGTCCCCTCTCAACCTCCTTTTCTGCAGGCTGAACATTCCCAAGTCCCTCAACATATCTTCATAGGGCTTGGTCCCTTAGCCCCAGATCATCCTCATTGCTCTCCTCTGTACCCTTTCAATTTTATCCACGTCCTTCTTGAAGTGAGGCCTCCAGAACTGCACACAGTACTCCAGGTGTGGTCTGACCAGTGCCGTATACAATGGGACTATGACATCTTGTGATTTTGATGTGATGCCTCTGTTGATACAGCCAAAAATGGCATTTGCCTTTTTTACCGCTGCATCACACTGCCTGCTCATGTTTAATTTACAATCCACAAGTACCCCAAGGTCTCGTTCACACACAGTGTTACCTAGAAGCGTATCCCCCATCCAGTAGGCATGCTTATCATTTTTCTGACCCAGATGCAGAACTTTACACTTATCTTTATTAAATTGCATCTTGTTCTTATTTGCCCATTTTCCCATTGTGTTCAGATCTCATTGAACTCTGTCTCTATCTTCCGGAGTATTTGCCAGTCCTCCCAATTTGGTGTCATCTGCAAACTTGATGAGTAGTCCCTCCACCCTCTCATCTAGATCATTAATAAATATGTTAAAAAGTACCGGACGGAGTGAGGTTCTCTAACCAATTCCCTATCCACCTAACTGTTTGAGAATCCAGATTGCAGTCCTTCAATTTATCCATCAGAACATCATGGGGGACCTTATCAAAAGCTTTACTAAAATCCAAATAAACGACATCAACCGAATTTCCACGATCCAGCAAACCTGTCACTTGTTCAAAAAAGGAAACCAGGTTGGTCTGACAGGACCTGTTGGAGACAAATCCATGCTGACTTCCTTGGATCACCAAATTGTCTTCCAGATGTTTGCAGATCACTCCCTTTAATATCTGCTCCATTAACTTCCCCACAACAGAGGTCAGACTTACTGGTCTGTAGTTTCCCGGGTCATCCTTTCTCCCTTTTTTGAAGATCGGAATAACGTTTGCTGTCTTCCAGTCCTCCAGGACATCTCCAGTCCTTAAAAAGGTCCCAGAGTTGATGGACAATGGTTGTTCAAGTTCACCATTTTGGGCTGTATCAACAGGGGCATCAGATCAGAATCACAAGATGTCATAGTCCCATTATATACGGCACTGGTCAGACCACACCTGGATTACTGTGTGCAGTTCTGGAGGCCTCACTTCAAGAAGGACGTAGATAAAATTGAAAAGGTACAGAGGAGAGCGATGAAGATGATCTGGGGCCAAGGGACCAAGCCCTATGAAGGTGTAGGTTGAGGGACTTGGGAATGTTCAGCCTGGAGAAAAGGAGGTTGAAAGGGGACATGATAGCCCTCTTTAAGTATTTGAAAGGTTGTCACGGAGGAGGGCAGGATGCTGTTTCCATTGGCTGCAGAGGAGAGGACACGCAGCAATGGGTTTAAACTACAAGTACAACGATATAGGCTAGATATCAGGGAAAAAATTTTCACAGTCAAGAAGAAGAAGAAGAAGAGTTGGTTCTTATATGCCTCTTTTCCATGCCCGGAGGCTCAAAGCGGCTTACAGTCGCCTTCCCATTCCTCTCCCCACAACAGACACCCTGTGGGGTAGGTGAGACTGAGAGAGCCCTGATATCACTGCCCGGTCAGAACAGTTTTATCAGTGCTGTGGCGAGCCCAAGGTCACCCAGCTGGTTGCACAGCTGGGTGACCTTGGGAACGCAGAATCGAACCCGGCATGCCAGATTAGAAGTCCGCACTCCTAACCACTACACCAAACTGGCTCTCCAGAGTATTTCAGCAGTGGAATAGAGTAGTTCAGCAGTGGAATAGGCTGCCTAAGGAGGTGGTGAACTCCCCCTTACTGGCAGTCTTCAAGCAAAGGTTGGATACACACTTTTCTTGGATGCTTTAGGATGCTTAGGGCTGATCCGGCGTAGAGCAGGGGGTTGGACTAGATGGCCTGTATGGCCCCTTCCAATTCTATGATTCTTTAGTTTATGTTTGCTCCTCACATAACTGAAAAATCTTTTCTTGTTACAGTGGGCTTCCCTGGCCAATCTTAGCTCACTCTCAGCTTTGGTCTTTCTGATGATTGATCTACAGTGCCTAGTAACCTGTAGGTACTCTTCTTTCGAGCTCTGTCCTTCCCTCCATTTCCTGAACATATCCCTTTTCTTTCTTGAAGTTCTCTGTACATCCAAATAGGCTTCTTAGGGCCTTAAACCTGGAAAGAAACCCGTAAACACTTGGTTTCTTTACATGAAACCAAATCTTCTGGGCCTGCTGAATTGCATCCAGGTGTACTAAAAGAACTTGCAGATATAATTTCTGAGCCTCTGTCCATTATTTTTGACAAATCTTGGAGAACAGGTGAAGTGTCATTAAATTGGAAGTGGGCAAATATCCCTATATTCAAGAAGAGGAAAAAGGAGGATCTGGGTAAATTTCAGGCCAAATAATCAAGAAGTTGGTCCTTGAGCAGCTAGAGCAGATGTCTGTAATTACTAAGAGTCAGCATGACTTTCTCAAGAACAAATCATGTCAGACCAGCCTTATCTCTTTTTTGAGAAAGTTACTACCTTGTTAGATCAGGGGAATGCTGTGGACATAGATTATCTTGATTTCATTAAGGCTTTTGATATTCTTATTGACAAGTTGGTAAAATGCGGTTTGGATCCTGTTGCTGATAGGTGGATCGACAACTGGTTGACAGATCGCACCCACAGAGCAAAGAAGGCAGTTTTTAGGGACAAGTTCCTTTGTGAAGGTGAAGCTGCTGTACATTTTCATCTGCCCTGTGATTCTCTTGTGTGTCGTATTCTCTCCTTAGCTTTGTCTCCACTTCCTGTCCCATTGGACAGCCTCCAAGCCTCTTCCACTTGCCATCTGTGGCTCTACTTCTGATTTTGGGTTTTTTGTAAGTTTCCCAGTCTCCAGATCATTTACCTTCCAGGTGAAATCTTGTACGATTACCACTGATCTCCAGATGACAGAGATCGGCTCTCCAGGAGAAAATGGAGCTTTTCAGGATGGACTGTCTGGTATTTCCCCTGCTGAGGTCCTTCCCTCTGTAGGCTCCATCCACCCTCAAACTCTCCGGGTATTTCCCAACCCCGATTTCGCAGCTCTGGTTCTCCAGGTTCCCCTCAACCTTGGATAGTGGTCCCAGCAGTTTTTGTGAATGCCCTGGAAGGGGCCGAGGACCAGCCATGAGCAGCCGCTCAAACAATACAGAAGCACCCATGGAGGTACTAGAGGGAGGAGACAGAGAGAGTGCTTTGGGGAAAGAGGCAAGGTGAGAGGAGGGGACAAGCGGAAGTGGGAAGGAGGAGGTGGAGCTTTCGTCCCCTGGCAGTCAGGCAGCTCTTTTGGATGCTGCTGGTTACAGGGATGCTTTCCATGAGGCACAAAGTGAGTGCTGATTAAAGCAAACTAAGCTTTAGAATATCAAAAAAATGGTGAATTATTATAATCCGTTCATATTGCAATATTTGTGACAAACAGCTAAGATGGTAGAATTTCTTTGTAGATCTCACATGATACACAAGCAAAAGATATTGAAAATATATTTCAGTTCCTAATTGTGGCTTTCATGCTTTGTTTTCGCAATAATTATCTTTATTCTGCACATCCAGGAATTCTGAATTGGCAACTACAGAGGAGCACAACAAAAAACACGGAGAAGAGAAATCTAAAGCTCCAGTTGTACCTTTCGGGTTAGATCTTCTCTACTGGGGACAAGAACAACCAACTGCTGGCAAGATTCTTAAGTAAATGAATTCAAAATTTTATTCTAGAATTATTCCTTTATTTTTATCAGTTACATGCAAGTTTTTAGAAGAAAGGTAGATAGATAGATTGATTACTTGGGCAGTCATAAATAAAAATGGAAAGAGTGTGATGTTATGTTATGTGCTGCCTCTAAACAACAGAAAAAATCATGTCAGCCTAACCTTATCTCTTTGTAAAATAAAGTTATTCCCTTGCTGGATCAGGGGAATGCTGTGGACGTAGTTTACCTAGATTTCAGTCAGGCTTTTGATAAGGTTCCACGTGATATTCTTGTTGACAAGTTGGTAAAATGTGGTAGAGATTCTATTACTGTTAGGTGGATCGAGAACTAGCTGACAGATTGCACCTAAAAAGTGCTTGTAAATGGTTCGCCATCTTCTTGGAGAAGAGTGACAAGTGGAGAGCCTCAGGGGTCTGTCCTGGGCCCTGTGTTGTTCGACATATTCATAAGTGATTGGGACGAAGGAATAGAGGGGGTGCTTCTTAAATATGCAGACGATACTAAACTGAGAAGGGTAGAAAACACATCAAAAGACAGAATCAGAAAACAGGATGATCTTGACTGGCCTGAAGACTGGACTAAAATGAATTTCAGTAGTGATAAATGTAAAGTTCATTTAGATACGAAAAATCAAATGAAAGAAGTATTAAGTATGATATTGTATCTTTTGGAATTCTGGTATGATTTATGAGTCAGATGTCGGTGCTCAGAGAACAACATAAAATAATTGTTGGTAAATTGTGTTTTGTTCTGTAGAGCTTCATCGCAGCATCGCTTTTGGGCACCCAATGAGATGGAAGAAGAAGTGGAGAACAAAGATGTGGCCGGGTTGCTGAAAACTAGATGCATAACTTTTGCTGGCACGTTTGAGCCAGTCCAGCACAGATGCCGGGCCCCAATGCCCAACGGGAGCCTGTGTGGGAGGCAGGACAGAGTTAAGGTAGGTACAACCGGAGGGTCCATTGTTGAGAGAGCTCTCATTTTAATTGTCATTACAAATCCTTATGGTGTGATGTAGAGATTGGGAAGTTTGACTTGGACCAGAAGAATCTCAGATCAAATCTCCATTCAGCCATGAAGGCTCCTTGGTCAGACCTCCCAGCATTATTGTAACGATAACCATATAAATTGATTTGGATCTTCCTGAGGAAAAGAACAGAATATAAATGGAGAGGTAACAGCAGGATACAAATGTGGTACATGAAAACTGTCAGTATTCTAAGTCCTATTCAGCATTTTAATGTAGGCACTCATTCTAAGATCCTCCTTTCCAGGTCACCTCAGAGAGCCATCAGCCTCTGTGATTCTTGCAAACCTCCTAGCCAGCTCCCCTTCTTTGCCTCTGCCTACTTCCTGTGCACATTCAGGTCTCCTGGGTGGTTGACAAGGGAGGTTCCCTGTGAATAGGAAGGGGCCTTTGCAAGGCAGCCATACCAGAGGCTCTCCAATGTGGCGAACAAGCTGTCCCTGCAGCCTGCTTGGTAGCACAGCAGATAAAAGATGGGGCCGAGTGTCACATATTTCTTCCATATCATCCCGAATCGTAGACTTGGAAGGTACCTCCAGGGTCATCTAGTCCCACCCCCTGCACAATGCAGGAACTCACAACTACCTGCCAACGCACAGTGACCCCAATATCATGCCCAACTGATCCCTCTGCCAAAAATCTCCAGAATCCAGCCTGGCCTGGAGGAAATCCACCTATCATTCCACAGTGGCAATTAGCAATTCCCTGGGTCTGCAAGGAAGGGCCACAAGAGACAAACACTGGCACATCCCTTCCTGCCCACCCACTCACCATCTGCCTAAGTACATAAAATCAGCATTTCTGTCACATGACTATCTAGCCTCTGCTTAAAAACTTCCAAAGAAGGAGAACTCACCACTTCCCGAGGAAGCTTGTTCTACTGAGGAACTGCTCTGTCAGGAACTTCTTCTGGATGTTTAGCCAAAAATCCTTTTGAATTAATTTCAACCCCTTGGTTCTGGACAGGCCCTTTGGATCAACAGAAAAGAACTCTGTTCCATCTTGTATAATGATATTCCTTCAAGTATTTGAAGGTGATCATATCACCTTTAGCCGTCTTCTCTCCAGGCTAAACAGACCAAGCTCCCTCAACCTTTCCTTCTACCACTTGGTCTCCAAACCCCTCACCATCTTTGTAGCCCTCCTCTGGACATGTTGCAGTTTCTCTACATCTTTCTTCAGTTGTGGTGACCAAAATTGAACACAGTATTCCAAGTGAGGACCAACCAGTGCAGAGTAAAGCTCTGACATTTCCTTGTGTGAGAACCACAGCTTTATTAGGACTTCTAGTTCTTATGCTTGGTTCCCATTCTCTGCGCATTAGTGTAGAGACATTGTAATCCTTCATAGAATTACCTCAGCTTTTTAGTTTTTGAACTTTCCTCTAAGTTAATAGTTCCTTGCATATGAACCTAGACAGATTGTGAGTGGGTGGGCAGGAAGGGATGTGCCAGTGTTTGTCTCTTGCGGCCCTTCCTTGCATATCCAGGAATTGCTGATCACCACTGTGGGATGGTAGGAGAATTTCCTCTAGGCCAGGCTGAAGTCTGGATTGGGGGGGGGGGTGTCACTTGGCCATGAAATAGGGGTCAAAATGGATAGGCAGGAAGTTGTGAGTTCCTACAGTGTGTAGGGAGTTCGACTAGATGGCCCTAGAGGTCCCTTCCGACTATGCTATTCCCTTTAAATCTGCAGTGTTCCCATCTACAGTTATCTTCTCGCTCCCCCGTTGGACTTAGTTTAAAGCCTTCCTCACCAGGTCCTCAGGACTCATAGAATCATAGAATCATAGAGTTGGAAGTGCCATACAGGCCATCTAGTCCAACCCCCTGCTCAACGCAGGATCAGCCCTAAGCATCCTAAAGCATCCAAGAAAAGTGTGTATCCAACCTTTGCTTGAAGACTGCCAGTGAGGGGGAGCTCACCACCTCCTTAAGCAGCCTATTTCACTGCTGAACTGCTCAGACTGTGAAATTTTTTTTCCTGATATCTAGCCTATATCGTTGTACTTGTAGTTTAAACCCATTACTGCGCATCCTTTCCTCTGCAGCCAACAGAAACAGCATCCGGCCCTCCTCCAAGTGACAACCTTTCAAATACTTAAAGAGGGCTATCATGTCCCCTCTCAACCTCCTTTTCTGCAGGCTGAACATTCCCAAGTCCCTCAACATATCTTCATAGGGCTTGGTCCCTTAGCCCCAGATCATCCTCATCGCTCTCCTCTGTACCCTTTCAATTTTATCCACGTCCTTCTTGAAGTGAGGCCTCCAGAACTGCACACAGTACTCCAGGTGTGGTCTGACCAGTGCCGTGTACGATATGACATCTTGTGATTTTGATGTGATGCCCCAGTTGATACAGCCAAAAATGGCATTTGCCTTTTTTACCGCTGCATCACACTGCCTGCTCATGTTTAATTTACAATCCACAAGTACCCCAAGGTCTCGTTCACACACAGTGTTACCTAGAAGCGTATCCCCCATCCAGTAGGCATGCTTTTCATTTTTCTGACCCAGATGCAGAACTTTACACATCTTTATTAAATTGCATCTTGTTCTTATTTGCCCATTTTTCCATTGTGTTCAGATCTCATTGAACTCTGTCTCTATCTTCCGGAGTATTTGCCAGTCCTCCCAATTTGGTGTCATCTGCAAACTTGATGAGTAGTCCTTCCATCTAGATCATTAATAAATATGTTAAAAAGTACTGGACCGAGCCCCGAGCCCTGAGGTACCCCGCTACTCACTTCCCTCCAATCTGATGAAACATCATTGACAACAACTCTTTGAGTGCGGTTCTGTAACCAATTCCCTATCCACCTAACTCTCTGAAAATCCAGATTGCAGTCCTTCAATTTATCCATCAGAACATCATGGGGAACCTTATCAAAAGCTTTACTAAAATCCAAGTAAACGACATCAACCGAATTTCCACGATCCAGCAAACCTGTCACTTGTTCAAAAAAGGAAACCAGGTTGGTCTGACAGGACCTGTTGGAGACAAATCCATGCTGACTTCCTTGGATCACCAAATTGTCCTCCAGATTAGCGATCCCCAACCTGTGAGCCGTGGACCACATGTGGTCCTTCGACTAATTGGAGGTGGGCCGCGATGGACGCCTTCTCCCCCCCCCCCCCCGGCCCTTTACAACACACTTTGGGTGTCATTGTCTCCCATCACTCCCAGATGGGACTATCTCGTTGCAGAGAAACAAGCTCAGGGTTCCCATTGATTTGTCATTGTCATGAGTTAAAATTTCCATGAAAATAAAATGTTCCTTATGTTCATTGTTGTAGCATGTCTGTATCCTATTTTGAAGGGATGTTTAAACATTACCATAGCGATCAGAGAGCGTTAGGGCAGTGGTTGACAGTAGAGGAGTAAACTCCCCCCCCCCACCGGGCCTCAGTAAAAGGCGTTGAGTGGTCCCTGGTGGGTGGTCCCCAGCGTTGAGTGGTCCCCGGTGATAAAAAAGGTTCTGGACCACTGCTCCCGATGATTGCAGATTGCTCCCTTTAATATCTGCTCCATTATCTTCCCCACAACAGAGGTCAGACTCACTGGTCTGTAGTTTCCCGGGTCATCCTTCCTCCCTTTTTTGATGATCGGAATAACGTTTGCTCTCTTCCAGTCCTCCGGGACATCTCCAGTCCTTAAAGAGGTCCCAAAGATGATGGACAAGGTTGTGCAAGTTGTCTGGAAAGTTCTTTGAGCACTCTCAGGTGCATTTCATCCGGCCCAGGGGATTTGAACTCATCCAGTGCAGCTAAATGCCTCTCAACAACCTCTCTGTCCATGTTAACCTGCCACCCAGACACTATCTTTTGGCTACTGCCATCTCTAGATGTGCCTAAACCCTTTGACCTGTGGGGAAAAACAGATGTAAAATAGGCGCTGAGCCTTTCTGTTTTCTCTGCATCCTCCGTTAGAGTTTGTCCATCAGCACCCAACAGTGGGCCTATTGCCTCCTTTACTTTGCGTTTGCTCCTCACATAACTGAAAAATCTTTTCTTGTTACAGTGTGCTTCCCTGGCCAATCTTAGCTCACTCTCAGCTTTGGCCTTTCTGATGATTGATCCACAGTGCCTAGTAACCTGTAGGTACTCTTCTTTAGAGCTCTGTCCTTCCCTCCATTTCCTGAACATTTCCCTTTTTTTTCTTAGTTCTTCTTAAAGTTCTCTGTTCATCCAAATAGTTTTCTTAGAGCTCCTGCAGTGTTTTTATCTTTCTGGGATAGTCATTGATTGAGCATGCAATAGCTCTTGTTTGAGTAGCGCCCACCCTTCACATGCTCCCTTCCCTTCCAGCATTCTCGTCCATGGTATGACACTCATTATGTCTCTGAGTTTATTAAAGTTTGCCCTATGAAAATCCAACATCCACATCTGGCTACAAGCTTCCTTGGCTCCCCATCTCAAAAGGAATTCTATGAGGACATGGTCACTTCCCCCTAGGGTCCCCACCTCCTTCACCTCATCCACCAACTTTTGCCTGTTGGTCAGTATTAAGTCCAGTCTGGCTGAACCTCTTGTGGGTTCATCTATCATTTGATAAATGAAGTTGTCAGCCAGGCAGGTCAGAAACTTGCATGACTGACTTCTTGCGAAGATATTGTTTCCCACCCTTGTGAAATGAAAACCATTTCCCGATAGTGGAGCCTCATCATGGTAGCGTGATCCATGGTCCAAAAACCCAGCCATTTCCATATGATCCCAGTGATGTATCCAGTCATTTGTCTGCATTATATTTCTTTCCCTTTCTAAGTCTCAACTATTAACTGGAAGGTCTGATGAAAACACAACCTGCCCTCCCAAGTCCTTTACCTTTTTTCAAAGGCCACATAGTCTCGTTTCATATACTCCACTCTGCAGTGGACAGAATCATTTGTTCCCACGTAAGTGAGCAGGAAGGGATACCTGTCCTTGGGCTTTACAAGACTTTCCCCCTTTCCGTGACATCCTTGATTCTCACACCAGGGAGACAGCAGAGCTCTCGAAACAACAAGTCCGCTCCTCACACTGCTCCTCTCAATAGGGAATCCCCAATTACCAGTACGCGTCTCCTGGTCCTAAGACACTGAGGAGCAGAAAAGATATTCCTCATCCTTGGATGTGAAACATCTTCTGAACTTGGGGGAACTGGGGGAATATCCCTTGTTCCTGTGGTCCAGAGTCACTACCTGTGAGCAGATTCTGCAAACAATTTCTGAAAAGTCTTCTATCCGCAGTCCTCTTATATTGGGTTCTTCTCTAACCGGTGAGACATCTTTCCCACCTCTCCCCATTTCCTCCAAAAAGAGCTCCATGAGTACTTTCCAAGAACTGCTCACCCTCCTTTATAGAATAAAGTGTGGACAGCCATTCTACCTTCTCCCCACAGGAGCACTACTAAATTGCACCTGATGCATGCGTATTTAAAGTTACCCTGAGGTAAAAATACAAACATGCCACAGAGAGTGCGTTTCACAGCCTCGGGTCCATCGCCAGCTATGCCGCTTCGATCCGTTGCGGGAAGGAGCAGACCCCTCCTGCAAACTCCGGAACACTTACAGAGTCCCCCGGCCTGATCCATAAGCCAAGAGCTCTTTAGCGCTTGCCCTTCTTTTTGTTAGATCAAACTGGGTATATTGGCTGTATATTTGAGAAAGGACATACTTTGTTTGGGCTTTAAGGTAAAACTAGGCTGTTTCATTTCATTTCTGCCTAAGGAAGCTTTGGCTCTTGGAAGCTGATCTCCCCTCCCAAAATCATGTTGGCCTCTTCGGTTCCCCTGGACAGGAATCCAGCTGTTTTCACGACTGACCTCTAGCCCTTCTTTGAGACCCCTCTGCATGTACTCCGGTGGAATCCCTGAGGCTGTTTGGAACAAATTTGTGGTGTCCAGCTCCACACACCTTGAGGGAAAGGGCAGTCCCATCCATGCGCAGAGAGGTGACGCTGTGGTCATCCCACTCAGCTCTTTGACTGTGGAAACACCAGTGTTGGAACTTTTGTACTCATTAGTTCGTCTTTCTGTCCCCATACTGTCTCTTCTCTCCAGTTTTAAAGCTTTCCTGTCCTTTTAGTGGACTTCACCATAGCCCCCTCTCTGTACTATGCAGTGTTGTGCTCCTTCAAAAAACGACCTAGGTGTGACGTGTGTTCATGTGTACATGAGACATGTGCTCTGTGTGACCGAATGGGCTTCCCAGGTGGGGCCCAGAGTAGGAAAGATGCCTCCCTTCTAGCTGCTGAGAGGCTCTTGACACTTAGGCCATTGTGTCCACTTCTAGGATCTCTGAGAAAGTGGCAGGGCATCAGGCAGGTCTGGAAAATAGAAGTAAATATAAAATAAAGGGAGTTTGTTGTGTAAGATTAAAGATACTCGCAGGAGTATAAATATTTTTTTCCCACTAGTACAAACATGCTTACAGTAAGGCAAAGAATCCGATTCTGCTTGGGACAATCATATTGGGGATTTTCTTTCTTTTCTTTTTTTGGGGGGATGGGAGAAGGCTGTCATGATCCAATGCACAGAACAGGAGGCCAGGATAAGGAAGAGGCCCAGAGTCTGGTCAGACTGACGGAGAGGAAGAGTAAGATCCAGAGGGAAAGGCGCAGGGAGTTGAATTGGTGCCTGAGCAGAAGGTGGGGTTAGCAACCTTGGAAGAAGAGGAGCAAAATCTTGGGAGTCCTGGGTGTAAACTGCATGGAGCTTTTATTCCAACCCCAGATCGATTCTGTCCCTGCCCTCTACACAGGATGCAATTTCCGTTTGGATTTTGGGCGATTTTAATTTCCCTTCTGCAGCAAGAAGGATTGATCCGGAGTGACCCTACCTTTATTGTGTGATATCTCAGACTGCTTTTAAGCCTGAATATCCAGCTTGAGAAAGAAAGCTCTGGATTGGGATTGGGAAAGAAAGCTCCGTGGTAGAGAACCTCTGATAGGCTACACCTGGTCATGTGACACACTTGCCTTAAAGAAGCCCCTAATTTCTCTCAACTTCTGTCGGTCCTTGATTTTTCCTCCCTCCTCTGCCTTTTTGGATCCTCTTCCCCTCCCCTCCAAGAAAAGAAAGAGGCTCCCTGCCTGGCTCCTCTCCCCCCCCCCCTTCAAGAAAAGAAAGAAAGAGGCTTGGCTCCCCCCCCCCTTCTGAACTACCCTAACCACGTGCAGAAGACTTTCCTGTTTCAATGGGGAGGGGGGGGGGAAGAATCGAGTTCAAAGCGATCTGAATTCAACAGAATTGACAATGGAATAAAGAAAGTAAGTGCAGACTCTGCACTGGCTTGGGACAATGAGAACAAACAGCAGCAACCAATAGATTGCATTTGAAGTTGCAGCGGGTTGAATTCTGACCTCTCAAGTCCAGACATCATCTTTTTAAAGAAACAGGCCTCACAGAAAACTTCTAATTTGGACTGTTTGTCTAGTTTAACAACCAAAGCAGAATACTTTCTGATAAAAGGTTCCAATATGTTTGCTTTATCCTAAGTGCCCTTTCCATGGAAAAATAATCCCACGAGATGAATTTGGGAGCCCTGTTAATCCAGAGGACAGAGACAGGGAAGCAAAGAAGCAGTTTGAGCAGCAGGAGAAGAAGCCAGGTGTGTATGTGTCACGAAATAGAACTTTTTGACTTTGTTATAACTGTTAACAATTCAAAATGGAAGCTAGCGTGAAGGCAAACTTTGTAGGCCCCTGTTTTCATTTCAGCAGATGAGGCATGATTGCTTTCAGTGGGAGGCAGTTAATTCACTCAGAATTCTTCTCAGGCTCAGATGGTAGATCCAGTCCAGAAAAGTTTCACAAATGATGCAGATAAATGGCTGGCTACATCACTGGTGGGTTTTTGGACCAGGCATCACACTACCACGATGAGGCTCTGCTATCGGGAGATGGTTTGCAACTCACGAGGGTAGGAAAAAATGTCTTTGCAAAGAGTCTTGTGGAACTGGGGAGGAGGCCTTTAAACTAAGTCCATTGGGGGAGCAAGACAGACATTCACAGCCTAGTTTGATGACGATAACTGTAGATGGGAACCCTGCAGATTTAAAGGGAATGGCACATAGCTGGGGACTATTAGTTCACAGGAAAGTTCAAAAAAGGGGTTTGAGCCCAAGTAGTTTGGCCCTGGGGAGAGGGAGATTAAGCCCCTACTGTTGTCCTACACAGAGTAGAGGGTGTGTGTGCATTTATCTGTGTGTGTGTGTGTGAAGTGGCCTCAAGTCGTTGCTGACTTAGGGATACCTCACAAGGTATCCAAGGCAAGAGACCTTCAGAGGTGGTCTTTCCCTGGCCTGCCTCTTTCCCTGGCCTGCCTCCCATCTGAGCACCAACCAGGGCTGGCCTTGCTTAGCTTCTAAGCTCTGATGAGATGGAGATGGCACCCGACGGAGAAGCTGAACTCTCCTTCCCCCTCTCCTCCCCACCCCATGCCCTCAGGCTCTGGGGTTGTGTGTGTTTCCCCACGCTTGTGCTCCATGTTTTCAGGTCCAACTGAATGGTAGAACAGTTCAGCAGTTCCGTTGCTAAAGATTAATAATGATAAAACTTCCCTTTTTGTTTCTTGACACTTGGTTGACCAGTGTTGCCTGGGAGTGAAGTGGTCCTGGCCACGGAAACCGTGAGGGATTGGGCTGATTTGCTAATCTGCGGTGTTCATCCTGTTACAATAGTTCACAGTGGGGAGCAAATTAAGTGCCTCTTTTTGTGTCAGCCCTGAAGAATGTGTGGTTTTCCAACCCTTGGTGACTTGTTAACAAACAGGTATAAGGACAAGGTAGCAAAGGCAGCCCCTGGCCAGTCAGATGTGAAATAGTATCTCTTTACTAACTACAGTATTGATTCTACCCTGCCGGTACAAACAGTGTAATTTTCTTTTCCCTGCTGCTAAACCAGTAACAATGTCTGGAGAGCTTTAGGGCCCCATCAGCGCTCAAAAGGGTTGCTCTTCTCTGGCATGCCATCGATTTTTCTCAAAGGCTTTTAAATTGCCCCTTCATTTTACTCAAATGCTCATTTCATCTCTACTGAACACCAGCATTTTTTCATTGTGTTTAAACAATTGTGCCATTCACTCGGCTCCTAAACTGTGACGCCGTCTTATTTGCTGGGAGATAAACTGTTTAGACACTTTTTGTTAATCTTAGATTAATCGTTCCTGTATCTGAATTGTGCTGCTCTATATTCCTTCACTTCAAAAAATAAACTCTCCGAAGTCTTCTGATCCATCTTTGATGTGTGTATTTTATTTTGCCCTCCTGTCTTTCTGTCAAATTACTTTGAAGCACATTTTTCCTCCTCATCTCACTGAAGTTTTAGTCTTTCTTTTATTGCCATAAATTAAATTAATAGGCTGGTTCCGTCCGGCCTGTTGGAGTTTCTTTAATCCTTTAGCCAGTGTCTCATATGTGAAGTAGCTTAATTTGATCCTAGTTGAAAAGCTTCAGTTTGGTTTTCATTATCTGCCGTCGCTGTTGAAATGATATGAGCTTGTTAACAAGATATGTGCAAATCTTAATGCATCTTTAGGACATTTTGCTGTTCCCACAAGATAGCTAGACATGGGAGCTGAAAACTGAATAACTCAATCCTTTTGTGAGGCAAATGCCCATTTAGACAGTCCCTTCTACCCACTGTTAACAACTGAGAGGTCTGTGCAGAAGAGCCAGGAGGGTTTGATGATTCCAGATTTCTTCCATAATACAGTCAGTGCTGGCTTTATTGATGGGCATCCTGCGTTCCTGTAGGAGGTTCAGAATGGGCACAGAACTAGTGCCTCCCCCACTCTCAAGATGGGCCACTCGGCAGTGCTGAGTCACTCTGTTCAGAGCCCCGAAAATTCCTCGTTATCCGGTTTGGCTATGAGATACTTTTAAGGTACCAGTTAGCTGCATGGATGTGAAATCTGTGAAGTACTTTATTGTCATCTGTAGACTACTAGCTATTGATCAAATTGATATACACTCCAGAGCTGTTGGCCTCAGGAAAGGCATGAGGTGCAGTAATTTACTTTTGGAATACATTCAAATACAGAATTTCTTTGTTGGTACTTGTCTATATCACATCTTTAACCGCTCCTGCAGTATTAAATAAAAAGGTAAGGCCACCTGGGGAGGAGTTAGGGCGGGCCCTGTCCAGGATAAAAACTCAAAGGGCCCAATCAGGAGCCGTGAAGCGGCTCCTGATTGGGCCCTCCGAGTGTCCATCCAGGGCCAAGCAGCCAATGGAGAGGGGCGTGAAGCGCCTTCCTATTGGCCCCTCACCAGGACAGACCAAAATTCCATTCACCCAGCCCAGTCTGGCTGCCAGTCTGCTCCTGACCACCACAGGGAGAGGAGGTCAGTAGGGCTGCAAAGGGGGATGAGAACAGAGGCTTGGACAGGCTGCGCCAGCCCTTTTCACCCCAAGGCTGTCCTAACTGTCATGTCCAACTGCAAATTGCCTCAGAACCCTGACAGAGCTGGCAGGAGGCTGCAGAGTGCGCTCCCCCCCTCCCTTCAGGCCTCCTGCGAAGGAGCCTCTGACAGGCCCTGACTGAGGGGAGGAAGGCCTTTCCAAGAGCAACGAAGGGGAGCCTGAGGGCCTTCCTTTTGAAGGGGGGGGGGAATTTCCCCTTCTGCCAAAAAGTTGCCTGACAGGAAGGCCACCGAAAAGCCCCTTCTCACTTAAAATACTTCTCTGCCCGGAGGTTAGACACAGCCAAGCCATGTGTCTTTCTTCTTTGCAACTCTCTGCATATTTGAGGCCACTGCACAACGTTATTCTGCAGAGAAAACTGGCTCTTTTGTCTCCTGTTTCATCTGCACAACAACCCTGTGCAGTAGGCCTCAAGTATTTCAATTCAACAGCAACCTGTGTGGGAAGCCTTAATGTTTCTTCTCTACCACAACCCTGTCCAAAGTAGACCTTTCTGCCTGGGGAGCTGATCTTTATACTCTGCAGGTGAGCTGTAATTCCAGGAGCTCTTCAGGCCACATCTGTAGGTTGGCTACCCCTGGGTTGGAAATATTCCTGGAGGTTTGGAGGTAGGACTTCAAAATCATACAATGCCTCAGAGTCCAGCCTTCAAATGAGACATTTTTGCCTGCAGTTGGCAGGGAGTGGTGCAGGAGTGTCCCTCCTGACCTATGGGTTATGGCCAGCCCTTACCAGCAACTGTTTGTATTCTGGGGTGCAGACAGGCAGACCAGCATCCGTCCTGTGAGTCTGGAAAGTGCAGGAATAAATATTTACAGCCTGAAACTGTAAATAGAGAACAAGTAAATGTCTGGAGACACATAGTAACTGAAATGACTTATTGGCCTGGCAAATGACCTTGGCCTGGCAAATAAAAAAAAACAGTATAAAAAACCTTACTAAGGTCAAGACTGCTGTGCACAGAGAGTCTTCCTCTTAGGGTTGCCAGCTTCCCTGTGAGTCTCGCTACCCCACCTCCCTCATGTGGAGTCTGCTATGGGGAGAGAAAGGGAAGACGATTGGAAAATGCTTTGAGACACCTGAGGCCTGCTGGGTCACTGCGGCCCATTCCCAGTTCTCTCAGATCTCTCACAACCCCACATACCTCACAGATTGACTATTGTGGAGAGACGAATGGCAAAGGTATTTGTAAACCGCTTTGAGACTCCTTTGGGTAGTAAGCAATAGGGTACAAAAATCCGTTCTTCTAAGGAGCAACCATGAAAGAAGCATGTGGGCACATAACATTTTACCAAGAGTGAAAACATGGGAGACAGAAGGAACAGGGTGGACACCTGTGTACTGTGACTACCCCATGTGTATTAGGGCAGAGGGGCATTTTGGTGAATGTGGCCTAATTCACGCAAGAAGGGAAATGACGCAGAACTGGGAGGAATTGGTTGCCATGTAATCTTCCCCTAAGAAGAGTCTCCAGTCTGATTTTCCCTTCACATATCTGAGGACATGGCTCTGGAAAGCCCATCTGTAACCACTATGCCACAATTCCCAAAGGTCAGTCTTCTCCCACACTCAACAAACATTCCACACCACAGGTTCTTGACACCCATATCTCCACACCCATACCCTCATTTGCCACCATGCCACCACAACCTCCCACACAACACACACATTCAACCCCATGCTCTTACAGACTGGACAACTCCTCCCCTTCCTCTTCCCACTGCCAAGCTCTAGCGGCCGTTGTATTCTTGGATATAACGGGCTTTGCCCCTAGTTGAATTTAATATTCTGCTTTGGGATTTGTGCAATATTTCTTTTTTGGATTTAGTTGCAATATTTAGTTGCCTTTTTGATCCCTACCAGGTGGACTGGGCACCCGTAAGATCTCTACCAGGGCCAGAGTCTTCTCTGTTCTGGTCCCCACCTGGCCCCCAGAGGAGACCAAGGCTTTAACAGAACTAAAACAGTTCCACAAGGACTGCAAAAGGGAGCTCCTCCACCGGGCATTTGGTTGAGGTCGACTGGAACTAAACAACATCTACTTGGGCCCCTGAACCTCCTGAACCCATGTGACAGTATGACCAACCATGGGCCTGTGATATTCTTGAAGTTTTCTGCCACACTTGCTCTAGTCATCTCACTTCCCTCTTCTTCTCCTGACTCCCTGGTATAACAAGGGTCCTGTTTGAGGTGAGGACAGAGAGGATGTCTAGGGGTGATCTCGTTTATGGCCACCAACAGACGGGACTGCCAATCCTCCACCAGTGCCGTCAACGAGTTGCCAGGAGGCACTGGGTCCTGCAGAGCATCCCGGGATCCAGTCGGATCCATAAGACTTTGTGGGCGGGTAAAAATACGCCCCTCGCCCAAATAGGGAAGAGCCAGGCCCGCAGGGGGTAGTGGTCTGACCATGGAAAGGCTGATGCTGCCTCCAGAGCCACCTGTATCTCGGTGCTGAAGATCAAATCAAGGGTGTGGCTGGCTTGATGGATGGGCCCGGCAGCCATTTGTGAGAGCCCCAATGTCGCCATGATTGACACCGAACTTGAGCCATGACCTGGGGACAGTCTGTCCACCTGGACATTGAAGTTCCCCAGGAATGGAAATGACAGGAGATACCAAAAATAACGGACTGATTAGATAAACTGGGAGAACCATCTAAAATGGCAACGCTAACCCATCTAATCAATGGCAGACCAGTCAAAGAATTCAAAGAATTACTACATAAACGATATAGACAGATAGCAAATAAATGTATGGGCTAAATGAAACTGCAACTATATGGAGGTTCAATATTTCTGTACTATGTTTCTTTCTTTCTATTCTATGCTATATTATACAAAAATTAATAAAATCGGCCCCCGTCAAGGACCGCTGCCTTGCCATGGCAAGGGGGCTTGCGTAGCTCAGTGAAGCTATGAGCTATGCCGTGCAGGGCCACCCAAGACGGACAGGTCATAGCTGAGAGCTCTGACAAAAGGTGATCCACTGGAGAAGGAAATGGCAAACCACTCCAGTATCTTTGCCATGAAAACCCAATGGACAAGTTCAAAAGGCATAACGATATGACGCCGGAAGATGAGCCCCTCAGGTCGGAAGGTGTCCAATATGCTACTGGGGATGAGCAGACGGCTAGTACAAGTAGCGCAAGAATGAAAGAAGTGACTGGGCCAAAGCTGAAAGGACGCTCAGTTGTGGAAGTAACTGGTGATGAAAAGACAGTCCGATGCTGTAAAGATTTTTATTCCATAGCAACCTGGAACGTCAGATCCACGAATCAAGGCAAGCTGGACATTGTTAAACGAGATGACAAGATTGAACATCGACATTTTAGGAATCAGTGAACTAAAATGGACAGGAATGGGTGAATTTAATTCAGATGACCATCAGGTATACTACTGTGGACAAGAATCTCACAGAAGAAATGGAGTAGCCTTCATAATCAATAAGAGTAGGAAAAGCAGTCCTGGGATACAATCCCCAAAATGACAGAATGATCTCAGTTCGAATCCAAGGCAAACCATTCAACATCACAGTAATCCAGGTCTATGCCCCAACCACTGCTGCTGAAGAGGATGAAGTTGACCAGTTCTATGAAGCCCTATAACACCTTCTAGAAGCAACCAATGATGTGCTTATCATCATGGGGGATTGGAATGCTAAAGTAGGAAGCCAAAAGATAACCAGGATAACAGGCCAGTTTGGCCTTGGAGTACAAAATGAAGCTGGTAGAATTTTGTCAAGAGAATACAATGGTCATAGCAAACACTCTTTCCAACAACCCAAGAGACGACTCTACACATGGACGTTGCCAGAGAGACGGTCAACACAAAAATCAGATTGACTATGTGCTCTGCAGCCAAAGATGGAGATGTTCTATACAGTCAGTAAAAACAAGACCAGGAGCTGATTGTGGTTCAGATCATCAGCTTCTTGTTGCAAAATTTAGGCTTAAATTGAAGAAAGTAGGGAAAAGCACTAGGCCACTCAGGTATGAACTAAATAATATCCCCGACAAATATACAGTAGAGGTGACAAATAGATATAAGGAATTAGATCTGATAGACAGAGTGCCTGAAGAACTATGGACGGAGGTTTGCAACATTGTACAAGAGGTAGCAACTAAAACCATCCCAAAGAAAAAGAAATGCAAGAAATCAAAATGGCTGTCTGAGGAAGCTTTACAAATAGCTAAGGAGAGAAGGGAAGTGAAAGGCAAGGGAGAAAGAGAAAGATACGCCCAACTGAATGCAGAATTCCAGAGAAAAGCTTAGAAGAGATAAGAATGCCTTCCTAAATAAACAGTGCAAACAAATGGAAGAAAAGATATGAAGAGAACGTTTCATGCAAAGATGGGTATGATAAGGGACCAAAATGGTAGGGACCTCACAGAAGCAGAAGAGATTTAAAAAGGTGGCAAAATTATACAGAACAACTATACAAGAGCGAGCTTAACTTCCCTGATAACCACAATGGGGTGGTTACTGACCTGGAGCCAGACATCCTGGAATGTGAAGTCAAATGGGCCTTAGGAAGTCTGAGCAACAATAAAGCTAGTGGTGGTGACAGCATTCCAGTTGAACTATTCAAAATCTTAAAAGACGATGCAGTAAAAGTGCTATACACAATATGCCAGCAAATTTGGAAAACTCAACAATGGCCACAGGATTGGAAAAGGTCAGTTTACATTCCAATCCCAAAGAAGGGCAATGCCAAAGAATGTTCAAACTACCTCACCATTGCACTCATTTCTCATGCTAGCAAAGTTATGCTCAAAATTTTACCAGCTAGGCTCCAGCAATATGTGGACCGAGAACTTCCAGAAGTACAGGCAGGATTTCGAAGAGGCAGAGGAACTAGAGATCAAATTGCCAACATACGCTGGATCATGGAGAAAGCTAGGGAGTTCCAGTAGAACATCTGCTTCATTGACTATGCTAAAGCCTTTGATTGTGTGGAGCACAACAAATTGTGGCAAGTTCTTAAAGAGATGGGCATACCAGAACATTTATTTGTCTCTTGAGAAACTTATATGCAGGTCAGGAAGCAACAGTGAGAACTGAACATGGAATCACTGATTGGTTCAAAATTGAGAAAGGAGTTCAGCAAGGCTGTATACTGTCGCCTTGTCTATTTAACTTGTATGCGGAGCACATCATGAGAAAGGCGGGATTAGAGGAGTCACAAATTGGGATCAAGATAGCGGGGAGAAATATCAACAACCTTAGATATGCAGATGATACCACTCTAATGGCAGAAAGTGAAGAGGAACTTAAGAGCCTGTTGATGCGGGTGAAGGAGGAGAGTGCAAAAGTTGAGATGGAGGGACTCCCTGGAGAAGTGCCTAATGATGGAAGCGATTGAGGGCAAAAGAAGAAGGGGACGACAGAGAATGAGGTGGCTGGATGGAGTCACTGAAGCAGTCGGTGCAAACTTAAATGGACTCCAGGGAATGGTAGAGGACAGGAAGGCCTGGAGGATCATTGTCCATGGGGTCACGATGGGTCGGACACGACTTTGCACCTAAGAACAACAACAACAGATAAAATCTGGTAATTCCAGCATTTAGAAAAAGAAGAAATCCTTCTGTTTGGGTTGGCAGGCAAACATCTTTTCAGCTAAGGAGAGGTGGATAACCCGAAGGGGGTGGGGTGGGGTGGGGCGGGGGAGTCAGTCAGGGCAGGGCCCTGGGAGTGGCCGGAGAGCCATCATTGCCCAGTCATCCATGTGCAGGAAAGGAATTTTGTAGCCACTCTAACATTTAAATAGAGATTCTGAGAGCACCTCTATTTGGACTATTAATACAGGTTTGTGGCCGTGGAGAGGCCTGCTTTCCAATGCAGTTTGGAACGACTTGACCAAGCTTAGGGTGGCAATTATAGACTGTAGTGCCCAGCAATACATTCCAGAGTTAAACTGCTGTTTGTGACCAACAGTTTGTGTTTTGTTTTGTGATCAGAGTGGCAAGATCCAGAATTCATGAGAGAAGTTGAAGCAGCTACAGGGGTTGATCTTGGATCCTCTCGATACTGTGGGAAAGGAGGAAAAAGCAAAGGAAAGAAAAAGAAATACCCAAACCTCACAGACCTGAAGCAGCAAGCAAATACGTCTCGTTCCCGCCTTGGAAAGAAAGTTTTTGACAAGTAAGAAATGTTCTTGTATACTACACTTATTCTGTTGTGCAGGGTGATTTAGGTTTCGTTTACTGTATTGCCTTTGCAGTATACATTTTTCAAGAGAGAATCTTGAAATTACATTTGACATTTTTATATTTTGATTTCTTTACTGTGCTTGTGGCTAACTTTTCTGCTGTACATATAAAATATACAAGGCAAAATCTAAAAATAACAAAAGTATAGTGCAGAATATAAAAACAATAAAATGAGTCACAGTTCTTTTTTGAAAAAACCTTGCAATATCTACAATAAAACCCCAAAACCTGCAAAAATAGCAGCATTCAAACTATTATTCTCCTTCAGTAACAGAAGTCCTCCAAGACTGGTCAGGTCACGCCTCCACTAGCTCCAGGCAGGGCTATGCAAATTAGTATGCCTTTGAGGGGCCATGGCAGGCTGATGACACTTCCAGTATGAAGACCCCACAAGGTCTTCGTTGTGAAGCTCC
Organism: Paroedura picta; assembly: GCF_049243985.1. Lineage (NCBI taxonomy): Eukaryota > Metazoa > Chordata > Lepidosauria > Squamata > Gekkonidae > Paroedura > Paroedura picta. The sequence goes on along the minus strand of NC_135374.1, from coordinate 122,052,295 downwards.
ACGACCCTGCAGAGCCTTGGGCTTTTAGGAATTGAGAAAGGAAGTTCGTCGTCATTGTCCTGAGCAGTCCCACATGGGTTCTGCGCAGGCCAGCCGCTGGAAGATTTTTCGCTAGCCTGGAGACAACTAGGGGTGGCTTCTCCAACCAGCGTCTAGTAGCCGTTTCCCACCTAACAGCCATGTGGCCAAGGAGGAGCCAGCCCCCATCCCTTTTCTTTTTGCCGCTGCTCTGTGAGAGGACTTTCCTTTGACCCGGGCTGACAACTGTACCGTATGTTTAGTATGTCCCATAATGTCGGTGCCTGTTTGGTTGGTCAAACGTTCATGCCTATTCTGAACGTTCTGAGCGTGCCGCTAGATTAAAGGCTACTCTTTGGCCTTATCTGTATCAGCCTCACTCACCGTGTGGCTGTCTACATCTTCTGAGACACCCCTCAGGTCCTCCTTTTTTGGTTTCCGTGAAATTCATTTTGACCTCAGATCCATCTCCCCAGATCTGACTCAACAGTGATCTTCATCTGAACCTCTCCTTTGAAGAAGCACCAGTCGAAGAAGAAAACTCACACAGTTCAAGCCTTTTCAAGATGAAAAACCCACCACCTCCCGAGGAAGCCTCTTCTACTGAGAAACCATGCTAACTGTCAGGAACTTCTTCTGGATGTTGAGACGGAATTTCTTGTGAATTAGAATCATAGAATCATAGAGTTGGAAGGGACCATACAGGCCATCTATAAATATGTTAAAAAGTACCAGGCCGAGCACCGAGCCCTGAGGTACTCACCTCTCTCCAGTCTGATGAAACACCATTGACAACAACTCTTTGAGTGCGGTTCTCTAACCAATGCCCTATGCACCTGACTATCTGAAAATCCAGATTGCAGTCCTTCAACTTATCCATCAGAACTTCATGCGGAACCTTGTCAAAAGCTTTACTAAAATCCAAGTAAATGACATCAACTGAATTTCCCCGATCCAGCAAACCTGTTACTTGGTCAAAAAAGGATACCAGGTTGGTCTGGCAAGACCTGTTGGAGACAAATCCATGCTGACTTCCTTGGATCACCAAATTGTCCTCCAGATGTTTGCAGATCGCTCCCTTTAATATCTGCTCCATTATCTTCCCCACAACAGAGGTCAGACACACTGGTCTGTAGTTTCCCGGGTCATCCTTCCTCCATTTTTTGAAGATCGGAATAACGTTTGCTCTCTTCCAGTCCTCCGGGACATCTGCAGTCCTTAAAGAGGTCCCGAAGATGATGGACAAGTTCTTTGAGTACTCTCGGGTGCATTTCATCCGGACCAGGGGATTTGAACTCATCCAGTGCAGCTAAATGCCTCTCGACAACCTCTCTATCCATGTTAACCTGCCACCCAGACACTGTCCTTTGGCTATGGCCATCTCTAGATGTGCCTAAACACTTTGACCTGTGGGAAAAAACAGATGTAAAATAGGCACTAAGCCTTTCTGCTTTCTCTGCATCCTCCGTTAGAGTTTGTCCATCCCCACCCAACAGTGGGCCTATTGCCTCTTTTACTTTACGTTTGCTCCTCCCATAACTGAAAAATCTTTTCTTGTTACAACGGGCTTCCCTGGCCAATCTTAGCTCACTCTCAGCTTTGGCCTTTCTGATGATTGATCTACAGTGCCTAGTAATCTGTAGGTACTCTTCTTTAGAGCTCTGTCCTTCCCTCCATTTCCTGAACATTTTCCTTTTCTTTCTTAGTTCCTCTTGAAGTTCTCTGTTCATCCAAATAGGCTTCTTAGAGCTCCTGCAGTGTTTTCGTCTTTCTGGGATAGTCATTGATTGAGCATGCAATAGCTCCTGTTTGAGTAGCGCCCACCCTTCACGTGCTCCCTTCCCTTCCAGCATTCTCGTCCATGGTATGACACTCATCATGTCTCTGAGTTTATTAAAGTTTGACCTATGAAAATCCAACATCCGCGTCTGGCTACAAGCTTCCTTGGCTCCCCATCTCAAAAGGAATTCTATGAGGACATGGTCACTTCCCCCTAGGGTCCCCATCTCCTTCACCTCATCCACCAACTCTTGCCTGTTGGTCAGTATTAAGTCCAGTATGGCTGAACCTCTTGTGGGTTCATCTACCATTTGATAAATTGTCAGCCAGGCAGGTCAGAAATTAATTTCATCCCATTGATTCTGGTCCATCCTCTGCAAGAGAGAAAAATTCTGCTCCATCCTCTACACGTGGTGCCCAGATCTCAACACAGGACTCCAAGTGAGGCTGAACCCGAGCAGCTTAAAACGGTACCATCACCTCCCGTGATCTGGACACGATACTCCATTTGATACAGCCTAAAATTTGCCTTTTTAGTCATCGAATCACACTGTTGACTCTTGTTCAATGTGTGGTCTAAGACTCCTAGATCCTTTTCACACATGCTACTGCCAAGACAAGTCTCCCTCATCCTATGCAGATGGTTTTTCCTACCTAAAAGTAGAAACTTTACATTTGTCCCTATTGAATTTCATTTTATTCAGTTTAGACCAGTTCTCGAGCCTATCAAGATCATCCTGTATTCTGATTCTCTCTTCGGTTGTGTTTGCTACCCCTCTGAGTTTAGTATCGTCTGCAAATTTAATAAGTATCCCCTCTAATCCCTCATCCAAATCATTTATAAATATGTTGAACAACACAGGCCCCGGGACAGATCCCTTCGGTACTCCTCTTGTCACTCTACTCCAAGGGGATGCTGAACCATTAACAAGTACCCCCTGGGTATGATCTATCAACCAGTTACCAATCCACCTGACAGAAACAGGATCCATATCGCATTTTACCAACTTGTGAACAAGCTCTCTGTTCCAACTGCTCAAGGACTGACTGTTTGATGATTTCTTCCAAAGTTTTTTCCAGCTACACATGTCAGACGTTAGGGGAATATATGTGAAGACCTGGATCCTGGGCCCCAGTTTCAACAACATTTGAATGAGTGTACTTTCCTGCTCAATAAAAGAAATCCTTGCTTTAAAGTCAAGAGTTTGCTTTTCTGGGCAATTGAAGATCCTCACTGTTTGTCTAAACTCCAAAAAAGGGGTTCCGAGCCCCCTGTTCGACCAACATATGTATGGAAGGAGACTCAGGTCCCCTTCAGCAAGGACCCTTTGTTCACTGTCTGCCAAAGCTGCAGCTCACAGTTTGGTGATTGGGCAGTCTCATGTAGGGAGTTAAGGTTCCAGGAGAAGGCTATCGACACAGTGATTGTTCTAGGAAGGGCTGTGCAAACCGGGTGAATGTCAGGGCCTGACAGGTCTTCCACACTTGGCTAAATCCTCTTTAGGAACCTTCAGTGTCTCACTGGTCCTGCAAGCCAACCAGTTGTCTGATTCCTTTCTTAAAAGGTAACTATGCTTTTCAAGTGTGATTGAAGCAGTGGCATAATCATATATAATAAATAAAAATAAAAAATATGAGTCAGTGGCCAGTGGCCAAGTGCAGGACACCCTCCACAGAGCAGCTGGTCTGCTCAGCAGCCTTTGGCATAGAGCAAGTCCCAAGCTGAGCGGCCTCAGAGGAACATGCATGTTTCCACTGGTTGCTGCTGTGGCTGCAGGGGCAGAGCATGGAACCTATGGCCATGGGGCATTGATACGCCGGGGAACCTTTCTGAAGCCATCTTCCATGTGGTTGTCAGGATGCGTAGACTACCTTTGGTGAAAGAAGCCAAATTTCTTCTGTTACCCCAAAATCTGCATGAGCTACTTTGAGGGATGTTCTTTATTATGTTCCTCCCCTTGCCTCGATGTAATGGAGGTTATGAGTAATGAAAACTCATATCGGTTTTTTTCTCCTTGCCGGATGGCCCATTGCCGTGACGCTCTCTTATTATCTGCTCTTGTTTTGAAGAGTCAATAAGCCATAAAGTTCTAATAAGCAAAATTTCACATCGCCTCTGGAAAATAAATTTTAAAAGTTGTTTTAGTTTACTGTGCTTTGTGCTAATGATTTTGGATGTGTGTTAGAGGCAGGCGTGGGAATCCAATCTGTCATCTTTTAATGGGTTTCATAGTTTGCCGCACTAAACACGACAATAACCTTGGCTTCATATAACAACCCCAAATTACTTGAAATGTACAGGTGATAAACCCGGCCTCCCGTCTGCCAATAAAGTTAAGTGAAATTGCACACAGATCATCAGAGTGGGATCTCATTTCATTTACAGGATCTCACAAGCCAGTGGTGCTAATGCGAAAGCTACATGGAGGCGTCAAGGCCACGGTGTTGTGCTAAAGACTCTCTTTTCTCTGCCAATTAAATCGCATCCCAGCTACAGAGCCGTGGCAGGGCCGGCTGCTGCTCTGGCCAGGGCTGCCGTCCGAGTGCCTCTTAAAGTGCAAGCACTCCGTTGAGAAGCAGCCCTTCAGAAGTATTCTCTGTCTTCAGGTGAAGTGGTGAGGGACTGCAACAGTAAAATATGCTCATGACTTCCAAGAGTTTGTTTATTTATTTTTGCATTTATATACCACTGATCTCAATTTGACTCACAGCAGTTCAAAGTAAAACAATAAAAACCAGTGCAGCCCCTACCCCCCCCCCAAAAAAAAAGAATAACATTAAACATTATAGACGTTAAAAAGAGTTCTGACTCCTGCCCCTTGTCCAACTCGGGTCAAAAGTTCTTTCATTGGGAGCAAGGGTCCTGACCTAAACAACGCTAAGGGGTCCTCCGTTGGTAGCTCTGGGACCCTGCCATGGCCTCAACCACACGCCTGGCGGAAGGAAGGGCTCCATCTTGCAGGCCCTGCAGAAAGCTGACAAATCTGACAGGGCCCACAGCTCTTCCTGGAGCTTGTTCCTCCAGGTTGGGGCCAAGGCCGAGAAAGAAAGTCCTGGCCATGGTCGAGGTCAGGCGAACGTCCCAGGGGCCTGGGACCACCAGCAAATTCCTAGCCGCAGAGCGGAGGGCCCTGCAGGGGGCATAAGCAGATAAGCAGTCTCGCAGATAAGTCGGGGGGACAAGCCGCAAAGGAAAAACAGGCCATGGAAATTTTAATTAATAAGTAAATGGCACTTGACAGGCACTTGACAAGCAGTAAATACGAGGAGCGTTTTTACTGCTGGGTCTTACACCTGCACTTCCAGCTGTTTCAGAGGGCAGGCCATCATCCAGAGGCTGGTGCTGGATTGCAGTTTGAGGCTCTGCCACGCACACCTTGGCAGAGGCTCAGTACAACACAGCGCCTGGCTCCTCTTGCTGCTCGTCGGGCAATCTCGGCATGCCAGTGCTAGGAGCCAGCGGCACGGCAAGGTCTTGGCCACTGCACGTGGCTTGTCAGCCTTCCAGGCTACCTGGGTGGGACAGGCGGCTGGACTAACTGAATCCAGCAGGGCTCTTCTTACCCAAAGAATCTGCCAAATGTCACCAGGGATTAAGCCAAGGAAGGAGCCAGTCTGAAAGGAAGCGCTTCCCAGAGATTTATCTGATCAATTCGTTCCCTGCTTAATCTCCTTGCACTCCCCGGTGGACAGTGGAGCAGCTCAGCGTTGTTTCAGCAGGATGCTCTGGCCAGCTTCTTTTGTTTTTAGGCTTTTCCCCTTGAATGTTGTTTTCCTGAATAATCAGCCCTGGACTTCAGGTGGTTTCACTCCCCACAGAACGGTGGAGACATTCTGCCTGGACAGGGCTCTGGCCCAAGTCCAGTCCAGTTGGTGCTTATTGCTGCCGCTCATTCCCTCTTAATATGTAAAATGTTTTCAGTTCATCACGTTTGGCCAACTTACAGAGGAGCAAAATGCTGCAGAGGTTGCCCTCTAGAGGTCCATGTTCCCTGCGTTTCCCACCACAGGCCTTAAAACGTCTCTAAGTAATTGTCTGCAATGGATGGGCGGCAGAGGGGTAGGCAGTGCAAGATCATTACACTCAAAGACCACCATTTGTTTATTTCTGCTAATGAGCTCATTGCTGAATTAAAAATGTTTATATTGCTGTAGCTAATTTAGTTAACATAATGAATTAGTTCTGCTTCATCATCAGGAAGGTGTGATTAGTAATTAATCACACTCCATTGTTTTTGCTAACATATTCATAAACGTGGCCCACATTTGCATGAGGGATCCGTTTAGTGCTCTTGTTTTCATCTTGTCTTGCTTTCTCTTGCAGAGCAGCAATGAAACGGGTGGTGAAAGCAATGAATCAAGTGGACCAAAAGAAACATGAAAAGTTTGCAAACCAGTTTAATTATGCACTCAGCTGAACCGTGATCCGTGGCAAAGTCCCTGATGCTGTTGTGACTCACTTCTTTAGACTAGTACTGTAATTAGTAAAGCATAAAAAAGAATGAGCACCTTATTACAGTTTGTATTAAGCAGAAGCTTGATGACTTGAGTAGGAAGGCATGTCACAAAACGTGCAAAACCCAGAAATATTCGGGGGGGGGGCACTTTGGTGGAGGGAAGAGGGCTGGATCAGCTTGGAAGGGGATCTCTGTTCAGGAGAAAGGTGTTTTTCCCTCCAGCCCATTGCAGTAAATGGTTTTATTTTGCTCTTAGATTCAAACATTGTTATTATTCAAATGTTATCATATTTTACAACCAGGGGCAAAGCCCATTGTATCCAAGAATACAATGGGCATTAGAGCTTGGTGTTGGGAAGAGGAAGGGGAGGAGTTGTCCAGTCTGTAAGAGCATGGGGTTGAATGTGTGTGTTGTGTAGGAGGTTGTGGTGGCGTGGTGGCAAATGACGGTATGGGTGTGGAGATATGGGTGTCAAGAACCTGTGGTGTGGAATGTTCGTTGAGTGTGGGAGAGGACTGACCTTTGGGAATTGTGGCACAGTGGTTACAGATGAGCTTTCCAGAGCCATGCCCTCAGATATGTGAAGGGAAATCAGACTGGAGACTCTTCTTAGGGGAATATTACATGGCAACCAATTCCTCCCAGTTCTGTGTCATTTCCCTTCTTGTGTGAATTAAGCCACAGACACCGAAATGTCCCCCTGCCCTAATACACATGGGGTAGTCACAGTACACAGGTGTACACCCTGTTCCTTCTGTCTCCATTTTTTCACTGTTGATAAAATGTTATGTACTCACATGCTTCTTTCATTGTTGCTCCATAGAAGAAGAAGAGCTGGATATTTGTACCCTGCTGTTTGCTACCCAAAGGAGTTTACAAACACCTTTTCCCTTTGTCTCCCCACAACCGACAACCTGTGAGGGATGTGGGGCTGTGAGAGGTCTGAGAGAACTGGGAATGGGATGCAATCACCCATCAGGCCTCAGGTGTCTCAAAGCATTCTGCAATTGCCTTGCCTTCCTCTCCCCATAACAGACTTCCCGTGAGAAAGGTGGGGTAGAGAGAGTACTAGCTCATGGTTTGGTGTAGGATGTAGTGTCTCACTTTGAAGCTGGCAACCCTAAGAGAAGGTCTCTCTGTGCACAGCAGTCTTGACCTTAGTCAGGTTCATGCACACCTAGGTAGTGTGGAATTTCAGAACATGAACTTACACCAATCTGGCAACCTTACCTCCTCTCTGCAATGTTTTCTTGACCTGAAATAGGTCAGGAGGTGGTAGGTGGCTGTGGGGGTATCAGCAAAGTGAGACACTAAACCTAAAAGTATTACACATTTTTGAGGGCCCGTTTCCAGGAATATGTTCAGACCAAGGACAGCCAACCACAAGGTGGGGCCTGGAGATCTCCTGGAATTGCTGCTCATCTCCAGACTATAAAGATCAGCCCCCCAGGCAAAAAAGGCTGCTTTAGAGGGGTGTGTAGCATTGTATCCCACCGAGGTTTAGGGCAGCCAGCCTCCAGGTGGGGCCTGAGAATCCCCTAGAAGTACAGCTCATCTCCAGGCAGTTAGACTGAAGAGAAAGCTCTCCCCCTCACATGCCCCCTTCTAAAGGAATGCAAGTGGCCCCAGACCACCCTTGGTTGCTTGGCTGATGATTTCTGCCCTTCTGAAGCCTGGAGCCTACTGCTGCCTACTGCAGGCCCTGTCATTGTCCACAAGGCCAAGTCATTCATAGAATCATAGAACCATAAAGTTGAAAGGGAAAAGTCTCCCCCATCTTATATTGGTGTATTTGGTTTTTCCTACCTAAATGCAGAACTTTACATTTGTCCCTGTTGAATGCTCAAATATTAACAGCGACGAAAGCCATTACAGATTAGCTTATTTTGTAACGTATGGAATCTCAGGGAGAAAGGTAGATGAAAATTAATAAAATGAAAATATTCTAATAAGAATGCATAGGGGTTTAAACTTGACTGATGGGTTTTAATAGGTTTCCAAAGCACAAAGTATTTGTGAACTGGAAGCTGGGAGCTGGGAGCAGCTTAGCCTGCCTGCTTGTCAGTAGCCTGAGGCTACAATAGTGGTTGAGATCCTGGCTATGCAAACCTTTCTGGGCGTCTTCCAAGAATAGTTGGACGTAGTTCTCAGTATATCTAAGTTACATCAAGTGGTTGCCCTGGTGACCAGCCCCTCAAACCATGGCTGTGGGAAATGCCCTTCTGTTGCCAACACAGGACCGGAAAGGCTCTTTCTTCATGCAGCAGCCAAGACCGACACAAAGGGGCCTCTCAGGAGTCTCCCTTTAGTCCCACACTCTGAGTCAAGCACTGTTGTCAAAGCAACGCTGGCAGATGGTCACGTTCTGGCTAAGAAACAAGGTGCACAGATCCTCTCTGCTCCACCTCAAGTAAGAGTTGTCCCTCTCTGCATGCCTCTCAGAGAGACTAGGCCTTTTCATAGAATTATAGAGTTGGAAGGGGCCATACAGGCCATCTAGTCCAACCCCCTGCTCAACGCAGGATCAGCCCTAAGCATCCTAAAGCATCCAAGAAAAGTGTGTATCCAGCCTTTGCTTGAAGACTGCCAGTGAGGGGGAGTTCACCACCTCCTTAGGCAGCCTATTCCACTGCTGAACTACTCTGACTGTGAATTCCCCCCCCCCCGATATCTAGCCTATATCATTGTACTTGTAGTTTAAACCCATTACTGCATGTCCTCTCCTCTGCAGCCAACAGAAACAGCATCTTGCCCTCCTCCAAGTGACAACCTTTCAAATACTTAAAGAGGGCTATCATGTCCCCTCTCAACTTCCTTTTCTCCAGGCTGAACATTCCCAAGTCCCTCAACATATCTTCATAGGGCTTGGTCCCTTGGACCCAGATCATCTTCGTCGCTCTCCTCTGTACCCTTTCAATTTTATCTACGTCCTTCTTGAAGTCACCTCCCTCCAGTCTGATGAAACACCATTGACAACAACTCTTTGAGTTCGGTTCTCTAACCAATTCCCTATCCACCTAACTCTCTGAAAATCCAGATTGCAGTCCTTCAATTTATCCATCAGAACATCATGGGGAACCTTATCAAAAGCTTTACTAAAATTCAAGTAAATTACATCAACCGAATTTCCAAGATCCAGCAAACCTGTTACTTGGTCAAAAAAGAAAACCAGGTTGGTCTGACATGACCTGTTGGAGACAAATCCATGGTGACTTCCTTGGATCACCAAATTGTCCTCCAGATGTTTGCAGATCGCTCCCTTTAATATCTGCTCTATTATCTTCCCCACAACAAAGGTCAGACTCACTGGTCTGTAGTTTCCCGGGTCATCCTTCCTCCCTTTTTTGAAGATCGGAATAACGTTTGCTCTCTTCCAGTCCTCCGGGTCATCTCCAGTCCTTAAAGAGGTCCCGAAGATGATGGACAAGGGCTGTGCAAGTTCTCTGGAAAGTTCTTTGAGTACTCTCGGGTGCATTTCATCCGGACCAGGGGATTTGAACTCATCCAGTGCAGCTAAATGCCTCTCGACAACCTCTCTATCCATGTTAACCTGCCACCCAGACACTGTCCTTTGGCTATGGCCATCTCTAGATGTGCCTAAATACTTTGACCTGTGGGGAAAAACAGATGTAAAATAGGCACTAAGCCTTTCTGCTTTCTCTGCATCCTCCGTTAGAGTTTGTCCATCTACCCTTTGATTAATGAAATTGTCAGCCAGGCAGGTCAGAAAGTTGCATGACTGAGGATGCTTTGCAGAGTTTGTTTCCCAGCACACATCTGGGAAATTGAAGTCAGCCATGGTGACAAGGTCCTGCCACTTGGATATTTTCTCAAGCTGCTCACAAAGTGCAGCATCCACATCCTCTCGTTGCTCAGGCGGTCGATAGCAGACACCAACCACCACACTGTTTTCCCCTCGCTTGTTTTCACCCAGATGCTTTCCACTGTAGATATACTCTCCTTCACTAGAATTTCCTGACAGGTAAGCCCTTTCCTCACATACAGTGCCACTCCTCCACCTCTTTGATCTATTCTGTTTTTTCTGAACAGTTCATATCCATCCACCATTACATTCCAGTCATGAGAATCATTCCACCAAGTTTCTGTGATGCCTACTAGATCATACCTTTCCATCAGCATGCGAAGTTCCAGCTCTTCCTTGTTATTGCCCATGCTTCGGGCGTTAGTATAAAGGCATCTGAATCCTTTTACCTTTGGTTCCCTATGAGCTGGCTTTCCTGGTTGGGCTGCCCCCAATCGGTCTTCTTCCTTACTCTCCCTATGTTGAACGTCTCCTTCCCCTTGTGGCTTCAGTTTAAAGCTCTCCTGATGAATCTCCCCAGGTTTCTGCCAAACACATTCTTCCCCAGCTTTGATAAGTGCAGTCCATCAGGTGCTAGTAGGCCTTCCTCAAGAAAGCCTATCCCATGGTCCCAGAAACCAAATCTCTCCTGCCGGCACCAACTACGCAGCCACTGATTCACCTCCATTATCTTTCTCTCCCAACGCATTCCTCTTCCCTTGATAGGCAAGACTGAAGAGAATACCACTTGCGCCTCCATTTGCTTGAGATTCCTCCCTAGATCTTGATAGTCTGTTTTAATAGGAGCAATGGTATTCATGGACATGTCATTCGTTCCCATATGGACCATCACAAATGGGTAGCAATCCGTAGATTTGAAGAGTTTGGGCAGCTGTTCTGAAAGGTGTTTAAATTTTGCCCCTGGCAAGCAACACACCTCTCGGGTTAGGGAGTCGGGCTCAGCCACATGGCGATCCATTCCTCTTAGCAGGGAGTCTCCAATTACCAGTACTCTCCTTTATTTTTTTCTTCTCAACACCATTTCCTTCTATCCCCGTGGCCTCTTCACTTTGTCTTAGACTTTGTTTTGGGACCTCTTCCCTCGTTGACACTTGCACCTCCTCTGCAAGGGCCTGAAATCTATTCTGGAGCTCCAAAGGCTCCGAGAACCGTCTCGCTCTACGCCATTGAGTCTTTTTCCTAACTGTCTGCAGTGGCTTCGTAATGAGGTCAATCCCCTTATCCTCTTCAGGACTGGTTGTATCCTCTTTATTCTGAGTTGAACAGCTCTGGTCTATGAACTCCTCTCCTTAATTTGGGTCAGAGTAATAATCCTCTCTTCTAAGCCATTAATCTTTTCCTCCAAAAATCTTACCAGCTTACACTTGGGGCAGATGTAGTCCATCTTGTCTTCAGGGAGGAAGGCAATCATGTCACACTCACTGCAGATGATGGGATGAGTGTCCTGGAGGTCCATTGTAACTTCTACGCAGTGCAACTACTATGGAAATATAATCTACTGATGATTCTAATTGCTAGGCGAAGAACCCCAGGCTAAGAGCCCTTTGTCTTGCACCCTTCGGCTTGCGCCAAAGGCTCATGCCTCTGGCGAGGAGTAACCCTTTTTAATCCTCCCAGCAATCACCTCACTCAGCACCACAATAGCCTCACCTGGTCAGCAGCAACACTCCCCAGCAGCTCTCTCCACGTGCTCTCAGTTGTCTGAGCTTTTATGTAATCTCTTGTCAAAATTCAAGTAATGATGCAGACTGAGGCCTAGAAAGAAAGAAGGAGGTGGGAGGTCCTCCTCACTGGTGGTGGGCAGATCCTTCATCCCAGCAGTTTCAAGACCTCTAGGAGTTGAGCCTACACATTCCATTTTGTTGAAGTAAGGACTGCTTAATTGGTCCCCGGTACTGTTGCAAGATTCCTGGTCTGCCTGATTGGTTGAGTCACGTAGTTTGCAACCTCAGTCATTTGTCAAGTTACATTTGATTGGACTATCTCCTGGTGGACAGTGAGCCAGATGCCTCTTCGGCCACATTGGTCCAGGGTCTGCAGGCAGTGACAGAGTGGCTTGAAGCAAGCCGGCTCAAACTGAACCCAGCAGAGGTCGCTCTGAGACAGTTTTACTGAGACAGGCGGTATATAAATCTACCAATAAACAAAAAATCATGCCAGCACAGGTTGCTGGGTATAAATAGAATCATAGAATCAGAGAGTTGGAAGGGGCCATACAGGCCATCTAGTCCAACCCCCTGCTCAACGCAGGATCAGCCCTAAGTATCCTAAAGCATCCAAAAAAATGTGTATTCAGCCTTTGCTTGAAGACTGCCAGTGAGGGGGAGCTCACCACCTCCTTAGGCAACCTATTCCACTGCTGAACTTGACTGTGAAAAGTTTTTCTTGATATCTAGCCTATATCGTTGTACTTGTAGTTTAAACCCATTACTGCGTGTCCTCTCCTCTGCAGCCAACAGAAACAGCATCCTGCCCTCCTCCAAGTGACAACCTTTCAAATACTTAAAGAGGGCTGATGTCCCCTCCCAACCTCCTTTTCTCCAGGCTGAACATTCCCAAGTCCCTCAACCTATCTTCATAGGGCTTGGTCTTTTGGCCCCAGATCATCTCCGTTGCTCTCCTCTGTACCCTTTCAATTTTATCTACGTCCTTGAAGTGAGGCCTCCAGAACTGCATGCAGTACTCCAGGTGTGGTCTGACCAGTGCGGTATACAATGGGACTATGACATCTTGTGATTTTGATGTGATGCCCCTGTTGATACAGCCAAAAATGGCATTCGCCTTTTTTACCGCTGCATCACACTGCCTACTCATGTTTAGTTTACAATCCATAAGTACCCCAAGGTCTCGTTCACACACAGTGTGACCTAGAAGCGTATCCTCCATCCAATAGGCATGCTTTTCATTTTTCTGACCCAGATGCAGAACTTTACACTTATCTTTATTAAATTGCATCTTGTTCTCTTTTGCCCATTTTTCCATTGTGTTCAGATCTCGTTGAACTCTGTCTCTAAATAAAGACACTTCAGTTTAGTTTCTAACCTATGTCTGGATTACAATTGGTCTTGAGAGACCTTTTGATTCTGGAGGGGCCATGTGGGTCTGAGCATCTGACTTCGAAACTGTTGGGCTTAGCCTTGCAAAGGTCACATCTGGATTCTGAGCCTGTATTTGTAAAAGTGCCTGGGTTAGATATATAGCTTTATTATTATATCAATGATGTTTTATTGTATTGTTGCACAAACTTTTAATAAACCCTATTAATTATATTTTGTGGCATTCTTCAGTTTTGGGGTTTTTGGGATTTCAGTCTGAATTCAGTATTTTGGCCCGTATTGGCTACAGCTACCATAACAACTGTTTCTGGAACTCACCTTGTAACTATTCTACCTTTCTTTTCTTGTTAATAGCATCATAGAGGTGGAAGAGACCCTGATGATTCTGCCATTATTTAGTGATCTTGATATAGCTAGGTATTGTCAGACGTTGCAAGGACTCACAACCAACTTCTTAGAAATAGAAAGTTTTATTGAGAAGTACTTCATACACCTAGACTAGAGAAGTCAAATCTGCCTGAAGACAGATTTGCTTCTCCTTATCAATACAATTCTCCCGCCCAAAACTTGAGAGTTCCCAAGGGAGGGGAGGAAAGAAGAGGAGACAGATACAATTAAAACAGTGATACTTTCACATGGCCTTGGCTGTCTTCAGGCTCAGATAAGGTGTTATGGTTTCCAGAACCAGACCCAGCCGAGAGGCCTCAAGGAAAAGTACATTCAGAGATAATGGCTACAACAACATAGTTTCACTTTTAACGAGCATGCATGATATAGAGGCCTGGAGCTCCCAGGCACCAAGCGGCAACAGGCAATCTAACTGTCATGGAGAAACTCAGGCTAATTTATGACAGGGTTTTTCTAACAAACCTGACATCCCTCCGCACTAAAACAGACTCCCCCATTACCCCGCATCCACCGGCCGTGGGCACAATGGGAAAGCACGATGGAATGCACGGAGAAGGCGAGGGGCTTTCACATTCCCCGCATCAACCCACTCCCTCTCCCCTGAAGGGAAATCTTTCCAATCCACCAAGTACTGGAGCCGGCCCTTGTGCAAACGAGAGTCCAAGATCTGGTTGACTTCGTAGTGGGTGTCCTTGTCAATAAAGACAGGCACAGGCGTTGAGAGCGGAGGGTGCCACACATCCGGCAAGGGGGCGCGCCGCAGCAGGCTGGAATGAAAAACCGGATGCACATTCTTGTAAGTCTTTGGCAAACCCAATTCAACAGTTACATCATTGATCACTTTTACAATGGGAAAAGGTCCCACAAATTTGGGACCCAATTTCTTAGACTTTTGCTGACAGCGTAGGTTTTTAGTGGAGAGATAGGCGAGGTCCCCCAACTTCCAGGCGGGTGCAGGCGCACGTTTTTTATCTGCCTGGGACTTATACGCTTGTTTTGCTTCCTCGAGGCTGGAGGCAATGTCTGGCCAAGCTGCACTAATATTTTTAGCCCATTTAGTGACATCAGGAGCTTCAGTGGAAACCAGTTCCCAGGTGGGTGCAGCGATTAGGTCAGTTCCATACACCACCTTAAAGGGAGATACTCCGGTGGAAGCATGCACCCCGTTGTTGTAAGCAAACTCAGCCAGGGGCAGGAGGGCGACCCAATAAGTCTGTTGGTGGTTAATGAAACAACGTAGATATTGTTCCAGAATTTGGTTCACCCGTTCCGTTTGTCCATTGGACTCAGGGTGGTAGCCAGAGGTTACGGCTTGTTCCACCCCCAGCAACTTCAGGAGCTCCCGCCAGAACTTGGCAACGAACTGGGGGCCACGATCCGTGAGCAGTCTCCTAGGAATACCATGTAGTCGGACTATGTGAGTCACGAACATAGAAGCCAGTTCAGCCGCCGAGGGCAGACCCACGCAGGGGATGAAGTGAGCCTGCTTTGAAAATGCATCCACTACCACCCAAATCACAGTTTTACCCTGGCTGGGAGGCAAGTCAGTGATAAAGTCCATAGTCACATCGGACCAGGGGCAGGAAGGGGTGGGCAGGGGCTGCAGCAACCCTCGTTTCTTCCCTCCTGGGGGTTTCGAAACAAGGCAGGTGGGACAGCCTTGCACATATTTTTCCACATCCCCTCTCAACGTTGGCCACCAGTAGTGTCTTCTGACCAGGTGCAGAGTTTTCACAAAGCCGAAATGCCCTGCACGTGGCACAATTTCAAAACTTCTCCGCGCGCCGCTGCCGGAACGTAGAGGCGCTCACCTTTGAAAAACAGGCCCCCCTTGTTGACTAGGGCGGGGCAAAGGGAAACGAATTCAGTGTCTTGTAGGACCTCCTTCTGAACCCACCCACCAGGGACCGGGCTCCCCCCTTTTGTTTGACTACGTGTCACGGCAGCCAACCCCAGCTGGGCAGGCGTGAACACCGTGTCCACCAATGGGTCTCGCTTGCTGTTGTACTGGGGCAAGCGAGAAAGGGCGTCCGCCAAAAAATTCATTTTGCCTGGCAGATGCTTTAGAGAAAAGTTGAACCGGGAGAAAAACTCCGCCCACCGCATTTGCTTGGCTGACAAGGAGCGAGGCTGCTTGAGCGCTTGGAGATTTTTATGGTCCGTCCAAACCACAAACGGGACGGAAGACCCTTCTAGCCAATGCCTCCATGTAGCAAGAGCCAATTTCATTGCAGCTGCATCCTTTTCCCAAATTGCCCAGTTGCGCTCTGCCCCTGAAAACTTTTTAGACAGATAGGCTAGGGGGTGCAGCTTCCCATCTTCCCCCTCTTGCAGGATCACGGCCCCCATTGCCACGTCCAACGAATCTACTTGCACTGTGAATTGCTTGGATGGGTCAGCATGCGCCAACACCGGTTCAGACGTGAAAAGGCGTTTTAAACTTTCAAAAGCCTCCTGGCAAAGGGGGGACCACTGGAGCGGGGCACCAGACTGATTCGCCGCTTTACCCCCATCTTTTGTTTTCAACAAGTCAGTCAAGGGCAATGCCACCTTGGCAAAATTGGGGATAAACGTTCTATAAAAGTTCGCGAAGCCTAAGAAACTTTGAAGTTGCCTCCTTGTCCTGGGCGGTTCCCAGGCCAATAAGTCCCGAACTTTGCCCGGGTCCATTTCAATCCCAACCCTGGACACCCGGAATCCGAGAAACTCCACCGCCTCCCGGTGGAACTCGCATTTCGATAATTTGGCAAACAGTTGGTGCTTCCGCAGCCGACTGAGCACCTCCCGGACTAATTTCGCGTGTTTCTCCAGGTTGTCAGAATACACCAAAATATCATCAATGTAGACCAGCACCCCCTGATACAACAAATCATGCATAATTTCATTAATCATGTTCATGAACACGCCCGGAGCGCCGGCGAGGCCGAACGGCATGGCGGTATATTCAAATTGGCCCAAGGCAGTGTTGAATGCCGTCAGGTACTCGTGCCACTTTTTTATGCGGACCCTGTAGTAAGCTTCCCTCAAGTCCAATTTTGTAAAAATCCGGGCCCTCCCCAAATGACCCAACAAATCCTTAATCAATGGCAGCGGGTAGGCATTGCAGGTAGAAACAGCATTCAGCCCCCGGTAGTCCGTGCAGAGGCGCAGAGACCCATCCTTCTTTTTCACGAAGAGTACTGGGGCAGCCAGGGAAGAGGTGGCCGGTCTAATAAAGCCCCTGGCTAAATTTTTGTCCAGGAACTCCTGGAGCTCCTTCTTTTCTCTCGGGCTCATAGAGTACAATTTGGACTTAGGGAGCGGCTCTCCTTTTTTCAGCTCAATTGCACAGTCTGTCTTGCGATGGGGAGGCAACTGATTACATTCGGTCTCAGCAAACACATCCTCAAACTCACAATACTCCCGTGGGAGGGTTAGCGCCCCCGCCCCCGCCACCGCGGCCATCGACTGGCGGCCCGGGGCGGGTAGGGGTCGTACGTGCTGCTTGCAACCCGGGGACGAAAACTTTACTGTCCCCTTCTTCCACTTCACCGTGGGGTCGTGTTCGCGCAGTCAGTCCAGCCCCAACACACATGGGAAAGCGGAATGAGGTGCCACCAGGGGTTGGATCTGCTCCCAATGTTTATCAATGTCCAAGTCCATCGGGAGCGTTTTCACCATCGCCTCCCCCCCTGGGACACATTTCCCATCCAACTGAGTGATGGGTAGGGGCTCCCTCACAGGCACCTTCCCTACCCCCAAAGTCTCGGCCAGTGCTGGGCTCACCAGGGTTTTGGTACAACCCGAGTCCACTATGCAACGTACTCCCAGTTTTTTCCCCGAGCTGGGTTCTGTGAGAGTGGCGGGTAAGAGAACCAGGGGAGAGTCACTCACCGCGTGTTTGCCCCTGCCGGAGACCTGCTGGCGGGGCGCCTTCACAGCAGGTCGTCGTCGTTTCCCGACTGCTCTCCGGATTGCAGTTCCTCCTCCTGGCTACTGCCACTAGATTCCTCCACCAGAGTCGCTGCCCAAGCCGGGGCGAGCAGGGACTTGGCGGTCTTCTTTGGGGCCGTTTTCTTCGTTGTCGTGGTCTTGGCTGGTGCTCCGCCCGTCGTTTTGGTGCTCGCTGAACTTCCCACCCCAGCTTTTACCGGACACTGGGTAAGGAAATGGCCAGCCTGGCCGCAGCCCAAACATAATCCTTTCTCCATGCGACGCGTGCGCTCGCTGGGATCCAGTTTAGCTTTAGGCTTGGGTTTCTTCGGGGTGGAGGTCTTCCCTCCCGTCTTTTCCGTGATTCCTTTGTACTCAGCGGCCCGTTCCAGACGGCTTTCCATCTCTCCCGCCAGCTGTACCCAGCCCAGCACGGTCAACGGGTCGTCTAGGAGGAGGCACTTGCTGGACAGGTTTCCGGAGAGGCCCCCCATGAAGGCATGCACCCTCTGGGGTTCCGTCCAATCCAGCACAGCCGATTATAGTTTTTTGAATTCTCGGGCATACTCGGCCACAGTCATTGTCCCTTGTTTGAGGGCCTTGAGTTTCTTTTCCGCTGTCTCTTTCTCAAAGGGCTCCACGTACATCAGGCGCTTGGTTCTCAGGAAGTGATTGTAGTTTCGCACTGCTCTCGGGTTGTAACGGTAGAGATCCATGAACCACTTCCCCGCCTCTCCATCTAGGCACTCTCCCACGAAACAAATGCGCTCGGCATCATCATGGAAAGTAAAACCCATGTCCATCATGTAAGCTTGGAGGTGGACCAGAAAAGACGGAAAAGCCGACGAGTCGCCCGAGAAACGGGCCTTAAACTTGTAGGTGCTCCGCATCTCGACCCCCCTCAGATGGGGAGGCAGGCGACCCGGACCCCAATCCATCGGAGCCCGCGCTCCATGGGGTCGTGGGCGCACTCCGCGACCGACTCCTGCCGCCGCTCCAGCCGCCGCCGCCGCTCCAGCCGCCGCCGCCGCTCCAGCCACCGCCGCCGCTGCGCCACAAGCCGCCACTGCTCCGGCTGCCGCTGCTGCTGCTGCAACTTGCACTCCAACGGCTCTGGCTCCATCAGCCCCTGCATGGACCACAGCCCGACCCAGCACCAGAGGTTCCGCTCTTCTCCTGGCAGCAGCCGCCCCGAGGTCATCTTCTTCTTCTTCTTCGCCCTTGGAATGTGCTGCTGCCCTCGCTGCCACCAGGGCTGCGGCTTCGGCCTCGGCCGCGGCGTCCATCGCCGCCACCTCGCGCTCCCTTAGGGTTGGAAGGTCGCCCAAACGCTGGCCGCCTGGTTCGCGGAAGTCCGCTTGCAATTCTCGCAGCAGGCGCCTTGCCTCACGCTGCGACTCTGGAGCCAACTCTCCCGATACCGTCTGCAGCCAGTTTGTCACCCTGCCGATTCTCTGCTGCAACTCCTGCACCTTGAGGGTGGTCACCAATCCTCGACTTGAGACCCCCGCAGGCAGTTGCTCAGGCCACAGCTCATCACCTGTCAGGCGGTCATACTTTGACAGGCGCCTGCGTTCAGTGATGTGCTTTTCCAGGAACTCGGAGTGGCCCAGAGTTGCTTCCCCCAGGGCTTTGGCCATTCCAGAGCTAAACGAGCCCGCTCCAGCCACTTCGTCCTGAGAGTAGTCCCAATCCAGACCCTCTTCCTGTTCAGTATAGATATTACCTTCGTCCTGCATATTGGCAGGCGAAAGGTGTTGTGAGATTTGACTTAATGTCAGACGTTGCAAGGACTCACAACCAACTTCTTAGAAATAGAAAGTTTTATTGAGAAGTACTTCATACACCTAGACTAGAGAAGTCAAATCTGCCTGAGGACAGATTTGCTTCTCCTTATCAATACAATTCTCCCACCCAAAACTTGAGAGTTCCCAAGGGAGGGGAGGAAAGAAGAGGAGACAGATACAATTAAAACAGTGATACTTTCACATGGCCTTGGCTGTCTTCAGGCTCAGATAAGGTGTTATGGTTTCCAGAACCAGACCCAGCCGAGAGGCCTCAAGGAAAAGTACATTCAGAGATAATGGCTACAACAACATAGTTTCACTTTTAACGAGCATGCATGATATAGGGGCCTGGAGCTCCCAGGCACCAAGCGGCAACAGGCAATCTAACTGTCATGGAGAAACTCAGGCTAATTTATGACAGGGTTTTTCTAACAAACCTGACAGGTATATAGAGTGCTGGCCTTGTAGGGGTTGGAGAAGACCTGTCTTTTTTGCCATGTTTTATTGCCTTATTGCCTTCTTATTGCCCTAACTAGGGACAAAGTCCGTTGTATCCAGGAATACAATGGACGCTAGGACACGTGAACCTGCCCTGTGGCTTTCCCGGGTGCTGACTTCCCCCCGCCCCATTCCCCCCTGGATCTTGAGATCCAGCGTGTTGGAGGTGATTAAATAGGAGGAGACTCTAATCTCAGGAGCCCAGATTGATCTCCCACTCCTCTTCCATGTGCAGCCAGAAGGGTTGCCAACCTCTAGGTAGGGGCCTTCAGGAAGAACAACCGATCTCCAGGCACCATTTCTTCTGGAGAAGACAGCTAGGAGGGAGGGAAGGAGGACAAAGGCTGTGCTGGTCCCCATGGGGCTGGTGGGCAGCCTTTACTCCCACCCACCCCACCCGGACTCTTGAGGCCCCATCTCCAAACTTCAAGGAACATTCCTAACCCAGGGGTCACCAACCTCCAGGTGCAGCCTGGAGATTTCCTGGAATTGGAGTTCATCTGCAAACTATAGAGATCAGCTTCTGATGGAGAAATGTCTGTTTTGGAGGCGGGGGGGACACTCCGCAGCCTTGTGCCCCACAGAGGTCCAGGGTTGCCAGCCTCTTGGGGGATCTGGGGATTCCCCAGAAAGACAACTCTTCATCATACACCAGTGGTCAATTCCCCTGAAGAAAAGGGCTGGTTGAGAGCAACTCAGTGGGGCTGGCTCTGCTTTCCCCTTTCCCAACCTTTTCATCAGGGAAACTCACTGGGGAAGGCTGTGCTCCCCTCCCCCCCCAACTTCTACACCAGGGCAACTCAGTGAGGCTCCCTCCCCAACTTAGATGAAGAAGAAGAGTTGGTTCTTATATGCTGCTTTTCCCTACCCGAAGGAGGCTCAAAGCGGTTTACAGTTGCCTTCCCTTTCCTCTCCCCACAACAGACACCCTGTGAGGTGGGTGAGGCTGAGAGAGCGCTGATATCACTGCTCGGTCAGAACAGTTTTATCAGTGCCATGTGTCAGGATCAGTCCCGGCTCTCTGACATGTTAGAGTTCCTTGAACCTGAGAGACTCCATCTTGGTGTATCTTTGTCCTTTGCTAACAGTTCCATGTAACCAGAATGCTTATGCCTGTAGTTTTCCTTTGATTCCCCCCTCCTTTTGATCTCTCCCTTTTCACACTGCATAGTCTCCCTGCTGTGATACATTGTTGCCTGTGTTCCTGTAAACATCTACTAGCCTGGGGCGCTGGCATGACCAAGGCCGCGCTAACTTTGGCACCTTGACAGGAAGCCTGGGATGGTACCTGGGTGAGAGGGTGATCCCCTCCCCTTGGGAACGCTTGGGTTTAGGCGGGATAACTGTATTGATAACTGCTTGCTCTGCTGATATCGAACAGTCTTGACTTCAAATGTTAAAATGTTCAGATCTACTTCCAACTAAAGCTTTCTTTCTATAGAAGTTTGTTTGTGAATTCTGTCTGCTCTTGTCAGTAAGTCAAGACTGACAACGCCTTACCTCCGACATAATGGCTATGTTCGGAGGGGGCACTTTTCTTGGCAACGTCCCGGACAAGGCGGCCGGTGCCCCGGATGGGGAGATCGAGCCACTTGATCTGGGAGATTTCTCAAGCAGGGGAGGCCTGCTGCTCACGCCTGTGGGGGCGCGGGCCCAGTCTGCTGCCCAGACGCTGGTCCGGTCGGGAATGGCCCGGGCACTCGAAGGCTTCAGCCCGGCGCCGCAGTTTTTTCTGGAGCGGCACGTTACCAAGCAGTGACGGAGGTCCCATTTCGACAACCCCTCAGTGTGGATCGAGTGGGGTCCGGATTTCCCGAAAGGGGCGCCCGACCTAGAAGCCGCCACCATGATGGAGGTACTGGATCTTTGTGATCGAGTGGGCCGACTGGGAGACTGGCTCACATCGGTGGCACGCGAACTGGGGGAAGAGTCCCAGCAGATGGCCAGGCGTCTCCTTGCCGAGTTGCGCCGACCAACGGCTATCCCCGAGAAGGGGCTGCAATCGCCCTCCCGGCAGGCCCCTGGGAAGCGGAGGGGGCGAAAGGGGCTGGACGCCCTGAGGAGCTGCTACCGCAAGGGCCACCATCGCGAAGTGCTGGGACGGTTCTGCCCGAGCCAGCCCGTTGCCACTGTGAGAAGGAGAAGGCGACCGCCTGGAACCCCAACCTCCGCCCCTGGGGGAAGGCGCTCGACCCTGGGAGCCACAGCCACAGCAGCCACCAGGAGATGGGGCCAGGCCAGGAGGACCAAGGAGACCCGCGGCCCCGATCCCACCGGTGCCAATCGAGCGGGAAGGAGCTGGGAGATGGCCCGTCGACCCCGTTCCCTGGCCTCAACTACCGCCGCAAATCTGGGGGGCAGAAATCCGCCGTCTGTACAGGTTCAAGACCCAGTTCACGGGGGATCCCGAGGCGTTCCCAGGGTTCCTGGTCCACCTCCAAGCCTACATGTTGGAGGTGGATTTGACGTTCCAAGAGACGCTGAGCGCATTCGCTTCGTTGGCGACTGTATGGATGGCAAAGCCGCCAAATGGTTTGTGGACCTGTACCAGTACACTCCCGTGGAGGTGTGCAACTACGACCACTTCATGTGCTGCATGAGGGAGCGATTCGAGGACCCGTTCGAGGTGGAAACGGTGGAGGCCAGCCTGAAGTCGATTAAACAAGTGTCCATGTCGGTGAGCCAGTACACCAGAGAGTTCCGGAAGCTGGCTGCAGCAGTGCCCTGCTGGAGTGAACCCCAGCGCGTTCACGCCTACAGAGAAGGGCTGCGCAAAGACCTGGCACAAAAATGCCTTCACCTGGACGACCCAGAAACGGTGATGGGTTTGACCCGCCTAGCCAGGGAGGTTCAGAGGTGTCTGCCGCCGAAAACGTCTACCCCAAAGAAAGCTCTGGCCTCGAAAGCCCCAAAAGTGGATGCCGTCGAACGCAATCGGCGCAGAGGAAAGGGGCTTTGCCTGGGATGCGGCAGACAGGGCCACTTCCTCGCCCAGTGTCCCTCCATGAAGCAACCACCCGCCTACGGGGATAAACGGTCCAGCAAGGCAGCTACCACCACCACCAAGGCAATGGCAGAGGTGTCGAAGCGCTAGGCACCGGCCAAGAAGACCATTCACTCCTTACTCGCCTCGCTGGGGGGGTCAGCCCAACTGGAAGCCACCAACGGCAGCGGCACGGAGGGGGAAGCTACTTCAGGTGAGCTGTCAGGAAACGAGAACGACCTGCTGTGAAGAAGCCCCACCAGCAGGTCCCGGGCAGGGGCAAAAGTTTGGTGAGTGCTCCCCCTTTAGTCTTCCTCCCAGTGACTTTGACTCTGCCAAAAATGGGGAAGCAGGTGGGGGTCCAGAGCATTGTGGACTCTGGGTGCAACAAGACTTTGATTAACCCCCCTCTGGCAAGTTCGTTAGGGGTGGGCGAGGTGCCGTTGGCCAAATCCCTCCGCTTCACTCAGATGGATGGGAAGTGTGCCCCGGGGGGGAGGAAGCGGTGAGCAATACGCGCCCATTGGAAATGGATGTGGCTGATCATTGGGAAAAAATCCAGCCCATAGTGGCGCCCAGCTCGGCATTCCCATGTGTCCTGGGGCTCGACTGGTTGTGCATGCATGACCCCACGGTAAATTGGAGCAAGGGGACAGTCCAGTTCTAAGAACCGGAGTGCGTGAAGCATCACCGCGCCAAGCCCCGTAGAGCCCTGAAGCGCAGTGGCAACAGCAGGGCCAGAAGGGTTGCATAGAGAGTATTGGGATTTGCAAGATGTGTTTGCAGAGAAGGAGTGTGACCAGTTGCCCCCCCACCAGAAGACTGATTGTGCCATTGAGTTGAAGCCAGGGGAGCCACTCCCAAAAGCCCTCCATGAGCACTAGAGAGATGCAGGAACTACGGGCGTTCCTCGAAAAGAATCTGGCCCGCGGGTTCATCCGCCCCGCTACCTCCCCCATGGCCGCCCCGGTCTTATTTGTAAAAAAGAAAGATGGGTCCCTACGCCTCTGTACAGATTACAGAGGATTGAATGCCATGTCTACATGTAACGCCTACCCTCTGCCCTTAATCAAGAACTTGTTGGGACATCTGGGGAGGGCGCGCATTTTTACTAAACTGGATTTGCATGAGGCATATTACAGAGTGCGGATAAAGAAAGGATATGAATATTTGACTGCCTTTAACACCCCCCTGGGACAATTTGAGTACACTGTAATACTGTTCGGCCTCGCCGGCGCTCCAGGTGTGTTCATGAATGTAATTAACGAGGTCATGCATGATCTACTGTACAAGGGGGCCCTGGTTTATTTGGATGATATTTTGTTGTATTCAGAAGACCCTGCTAAACACGTTTCTTTGGTGCGTGAGGTTTTGCACCGTCTGCGGGCGCACCACCTTTACACAAAACTCTCTAAATACGAGTTCCACCAGAAGGCAGTGGAGTTTATTGGTTTCCGCGTCTCCTGTGAGGGGATTGAAATGGACCCTGGGAAGGTCCGAGACTTGGGAACCCCCACGTACGCTTGGGAACCCCCACGTACACGGAAGCAGTTACAAAGTTTCCTGGGGTTCACCAACTCAAACAGCCCCGATCCTTGTCTGCCAAGCAGATGCGCTGGGCAGAGTTTTTCTCTCGCTTCAACTTCACCCTAAAGCATCTGCTAGGTAAAATTAACTTTTTGGCCAATGCACTTTCGCGCCTCCCCAGTATGACTGCAGACGAGACCGATTGGTCGACACAGTGTTCACCCCCTCCCAACTGGGCCTGACGGTGATGACAGCCCAAGGCGAAAGGGGGTGGGCCTTTCCTAGGGGGATGAGTCCAAAAGGATGTTACACTAGACTCTGAGTTCGCCTCCGCCCCTCCCTGATTGAAAAAGAGGGGTTGTTTTTTTAAGGAAGACTGCCTGTTCATTCCCCTGGCCGCATGCAAAGATGTTCTGAAACTCTGCCACGACTCTAAGCCCGCAGGACACTTTGGGTTTGTGAAAACTCTGCACTTGTTGCTCAGACATTACTGGTGGCCCACCCTGCAGAAAGATGTGGAACTGTATGTCCAGGGTTGCCCGGTGTGCCTCACAGCCAAACCCATAGGTGGCAAAAAGAAGGGACTCTTGCAACCTTTGCCAACCCCCTTGTGTCCCTGGAAGGACATTACCATGGACTTTATTACTGACCTCCTGCTCAGCCATGGGAAGAGCGTAATCTGGGTGGTGGTTGATGCTTTTTCCAAACAAGCCCACTTTGTCCCATGCGCGGGCCTGCCGTCTGCGCCAAAGCTGGCATCCTTGTTCATTGAACATGTGTACCACCTGCACGGGATCCTGGGGAGGGTGCTCACGGATCGGGGCCCCCAGTTCGTTGCCAAGTTTTGGCGGGAGCTTTTGAGGCTCCTGGGTGTCGAACAGGCACTCACGTCAGGTTATCACCCAGAAACAAATGGCCAGACTGAAAGGGTGAACCAAACCTTAGAACAGTACATGCGCTGCTTCATCAACTACTAACAGACTGATTGGGTCTCCCTCCTTCCCTTGGCCGAATTCACCTACAACAATGGGGTTCACGCGTCCACTGGGTCTATGGGGCTGACCTAACTGCGGTGGCCATGTGGGAGATTTCCTCTATGCACGCCCCGGACATTCAGAAATGGGCGGGGGAGATTTCAAAAGCTTGGCCGACCATCGTGAGTTGCTTAGAAGAGGCTAAACGCGTGTACAAAACACAGGCAGACAGGAAGCGGGCGGACGCCCCCGCCTGGGCTGTGGGAGACCTGGCCTACTTGTCTACTAAGAATCTTCATTGCCAGCAGCCTTTGTGTAAACTGGGGACCAAATTTTTTGGGAGCTTTTCCTGTGAAATAATTGATTAATGCAGTGACTGTGGAACTGTCCTTGCCTAAGACTTATAGACATGTGTACCCCGTTTTTCATTCCAGCTTGCTGAAGCGTGCTCCGCCCCCGGACGACTGGCACCCGCCGACTGCTGCCCCTATTCCTGTTTTTGTGGACAAGGACACGCACTACGAAGTCAACAAAATTCTGGACTCTCGATGGCATAAGGGGAGGTTGCAGTACCTAGTGGACCGGAAAGAATTCCCCATGGGGGACTGGGAATGGGTGGAGGCTGGGGATCTTCAGGCCCCTAAGTTGTTGCGGGAGTTCCATAGGGAATTTCCGCACTGCCCTCGTCCCAAGGATGGTGGGTGAGGGGAAGGATGTTTTTGGACCAGAGGAATGTCAGGATCAGTCCCTGCTCTCTGCCATGTTAGAGTTCCTTGAACCCGAGAGACTCCATCTTGGTGTATCTTTGTCCTTTGCTAACTTTCCCATGTAACCAGAATGCTTATGCCTGTAGTTTTCCTTTGATCTCCCCCCTCTTTCTGATCTCTTCGTTTTTACACTGCATTGTCTCCCTGCTGTGATACATTGTTTCCTGTGTTCCTCTAAACATCTTATCTACTAGCCCGGGGCGCCGGCATGACCAAGGCTGCGCTAACTTTGGCACCTTGGCAGGAAGCCTGGGATGGCACCTGGGTGAGAGGGTGACCCCCTCCCCTTGGGAACACTTGGGTTTAGGCGGGATAACCGTATTGATAACTGCTTGCTCTGCTGACTTCGAATGTTAAAGTGTTCAGATCTACTTCCAATTAAAGCTTTCTTTCTATAGAAGTTTGTTTGTGAGTTCTGTCTGCTCTTGACACCGTGGCGAGCCCAAGGTCATCCAGCTGGTTGCATGTGGGGGAGCGCAGAATAGAATCTGGCATGCCAGATTAGAAGTCAGCACTTCTAACCACTACACCAAACTGGCTCTACACTAGGGAAACCCACTGAGGCAGGCTGTGCTTCCCCTCCCTAACTTCTATACCAGGGCAATTCATTGGGTGCAGCCTGTGCTTCTCCCCCTCCTCCCTACTTCTGTACCAGAGCATCTCACTGGATTTAGGCTGTGCTTCTCTCCCCCCTCAACATCTGCACCAGGGCAACTCATTGGGGCAGGCTGTTCTTCCCTCACCCCTTCCAGGACTGAGCTACTCACTAGGTCCAGCTCTTCTTATTCTGCTGCTCCTGCTGCTGCTACAGCTTCTCTCCCTCCATGCCTGAGCTACTCAGTGGGGCCAGCTCTGCTTCCTCCCAGCACGTCCCAAGGGTGGCAGGAAGTTGGGGGCAGAGAACTGACTCCTTATCAGCTCTTCCTAGCTGAGGGTTCTCTCCTAATAGGAGCTCAGCTACAGGGGATGGCCATTCTTGACCAAGGTCCTGTCAGGTAGCGAGTGATCCATAGTTTCCCAAAATATATGGTTTACTGATGCTTCTTCCTGCATTCCTTCCCCTTCCCCCTGGTCCTCTCACCCCTTCCCTATATATCTGCACTCCCTCCCAGAACCTTGGAATTCCTTTATCATGGTTTTTTCACTATTTTATGTCCTCCCATTTTCTCTGGATTCCCACTGGGGAGAGGAGGTCAGAGTTATACATGATGACCCACACTTCTTGCCTCAGTTTCAACAATGCATTGTTAACAGTGTTTTCTTAATAAATGAAATCTTTTGCTTCAAATCATGAGTTTGCTTTTCTGAGTAACAATATTCTCACAGTTTGTCAAAACTTAATGGGTTCCGAGCCCCCAGTTCGACCAACATGTCTTTGGAAGGAGACTTCTCATCCAGGATCGAGGAGTGGGACCTGAGTCGCCCTGCTACACATCCACCGTTGTGGTGAGCACCCCGAGCTGAAAGAAACCATGGGCAGATGCAGGGCATTATGTGACTGAACATTGAGGGGGCCATGTGTCCTACGGCCTATGAAATGGAGCCAGGCAATTGCACCATGGTGGGCCAATGTAGGCTCCCTGATGTTGAGATGATGCTGCGGCAGTGTCAAAGGCAGACAGACTCACAACTAGGCTTCTGGATTAATAGAAAGCTTTATTGGAAGTAGATCTGAACACTCTGACGTCTGTAGTCGATTCTAATCGATACAGGGCAAGCAAGCAGTTATCAATGCATCCTTCCCGCCCAAATGTCCCCTCTTTCCCAGGGAAGAATTACCCCCCTCCTGGGCTTCCTGCCTGACCATCCCTCACCCGTCTGGCATTGGGTGACAGGTGCCCTCCCTTTCAGATAACAATGTACAGAGCAACATTTGCAAGGAAAAGACACAGCATGAAAGAATACGCAGAGCAGAGTGAAATAATTCAGGATTGTAAAAGGGTTACAAAAGGTTCTTCAAACAACACACATCAAACCAACATGGAGTCTCTTTGGTCAACCACAAATCATGGCAGAGATCAGAGGGGCTGATCCTGACAGGCGGGAGTTCCTTGAAGCATCATTTCAAAGCTGGGTGATTTGTCCTGGAAAAGGAAGGGAAGGCAGAGGCATATGCCCAATGTGTCTTGGGGAAATATGTAGACATGATGGAGAAGGACGTGGGAACCTCAGTGGCAGCCTCAAAGGCAGTAGCCACCATGGATAAGGCCCCCCAGGTGGGGGGGAAGCGCCAATGGAGTAGCAGGGCTATTCCCAATCCCCGGAGGTTTCTGAGAGCTATGAAAACTCTGCACTTATTTCAACAGCTCAGTGGAGAAGCTGTTGTTCTTCCTGGTCCAGGTGCAAGCCTATATGGATTACTGTGGCCACCATTTCCTGACAAAGAATTGCAAGTATGCTACATGGGAGCATTTCTGGAGAAAGAAATTCCATAAAGCTTGGACTTTTGGGGTTATTGGGTGTCCCCAGAAGGGGAAATATGGACCCGGCCAAAGTGTGTGACACTAAATTCATTCATTTATTTATTTATTTATTCAACTTATAGCCCACCATTCCCACAAGGTTCGTGGCGGGTCACAACAATAAAAACCCCATAAAACTCCCTAATACAATAAAATCTAAAATAACTGAACAACCCAACCTAACCCAATCAATCCACGCGGCGGCTGTGCCCCACACTCGGAGCTAATTGCAAAATTTCTTAGGCTTTGCAAATTTCTCTCATGATTTCCTTCTGCGTTTTGCACAGGTTGCCTGCCCCCACACTCACCTGCTAAAGACCAAGGGGGAAGAGTGGGGGCGACGTGGACTGAGGTCAAGCTCCAATCAACTGCTGAGCATCAGTGGGCGTTTGAGGAGCTCAATAGGCTCCTCCACCATGCTGACCCCTCCCAGCCCTTTACGATGCAAGCTGATTCAAGTGTCGTGGATAAGGGGGCAGTCATCCTGCAGCAGAAGGATGGACAGTTGTACCCCTGTGCTTATCTGTCAAAGACATTTAAGACACAGAGAGGAATTGGGCTATCTGGGAAAAGGAAGCAACCGCCATCATATTAGACCTCTAAATAAGCAAACCTTCATGAAGAAAAGTGTCTTTATTAGAAAAGCAAGCTGCTACACCAGATAGGTAGTTAGAACTGATCACAGGACAGGCGTTATAGGATCAGGGAGGAAACTCCCTTTCCCTGGAACACAAACCATATGCATCATAAAGGAATCTCAATGTGGTGATAACAAACCTAGATGTGAATGGGACAGGAAGTGTGGGAAGGGAGGGAACCAGACGGGAGGGGAGGGGAAGGAGAGGTCTGGAATGTAAGGTCAGCACTCAGCAGGTATATTCAGAACACAACAAAGCCAAATGAACTGTCAGGATCAGACGCCCTGATCTCTGCCATGATTGGTATCTCTGCCATGATTTGTATTTGACCTGAGTGACTCCATCTTGAATCAATGTGTGTTATTCTAAGAGTCTCTGTGTAACCCTGAACTGTCTGTGCTGTGATTTCAGTTTGCAAATATTTTTCGCTAGACTGTGTTATCTGGAAGAGAGGAACTGTTTAACACCCAAGGCCAAGATGGCTCCATTATCGCTTGGAAAGGAGCCCAGGCTGGCACCTGTGGGAGGAGGGCTTTTGCTCTCTGGGAAAATGTACAGCTTTGGGCGGGAAAGAGAAGGAGTAAAAGTGCTAACTTTCTGTTTATTGATCAGAATTGACTATGAACGTTGAGGTGTCTTGATCGGCTAGCAATACAACTTTCTATTAATCCACAAGTATTGTTGTTAGTCTGTCTGCCCTTGACAGTTAGTCGAATCTCACAACTGTCCTCCTCATGCCGAGATGTTGGACCAAGAGGGGGATACCAAACCAGGTCCATGCAGTTGTCCCACCAAGCAGTCACTGGGGTCTCCAGTGGTTAGAATCATAGAATCATAGAATCATAGAGCTGGAAGGGGCCATACAGGCCATCTAGTCCAACCCCCTGCTCAACGCAGGATTAGCCCTAAGCATCCTAAAGCATCCAAGAAAAGTGTGTATCCAACCTTTGCTTGAAGACTTCCAGTGAGGGGGAGCTCACCACCTCCTTAGGCAGCCTATTCCACTGCTGAACTACTCTGACTGTGAAAAACTTTTTCCTGATAACTAGCCTATATCGTTGTACTTGAAGTTTAAACCCATTACTGCGTGTCCTCTCCTCTGCAGCCAGCAGAAACAGCATCCTGCCCTCCTCCAAGTGACAACCTTTCAAATACTTAAATAGGGCTATCATGTCCCCTCTCAACCTCCTTTTCTCCAGGCTGAACATTCCCAAGTCCCTCAACCTATCTTCATAGGGCTTGGTCCCTTGGCCCCAGATCATCTTCGTCGCTCTCCTCTGTACCCTTTCAATTTTATCGACGTCCTTCTTGAAGTGAGGCCTCCAGAACTGCACACAGTACTCCAGGTGTGGTCTGACCAGTGCCGTATACAATGGGACTATGACATCTTGTGATTTTGATGTGATGCCTCTGTTGATACAGCCCAAAATGGCATTTGCCTTTTTTACCGCTGCATCACACTGCCTGCTCATGTTTAGTTTACAATCCACAAGTACCCCAAGGTCTCGTTCACACACAGTGCTACCTAGAAGCGTATCCCCCATCCAGTAGGCATGCTTTTCATTTTTCTGACCCAGATGCAGAACTTTACACTTATCTTTATTAAATTGCATCTTGTTCTCATTTGCCCATTTTTCCATTGTGTTCAGATCTCGTTGAACTCTGTCTCTATCTTCCGGAGTATTTGCCAGTCCTCCCAATTTGGTGTCATCTGCAAACTTGATGAGTAGTCCCTCCACCCCCTCATCTAGATCATTAATAAATATGTTAAAAAGTACCGGGCCGAGCCCTGAGGTACCCCGCTACTCACCTCTCTCCAGTCTGATGAAACACCATTGACAACAACTCTTTGAGTGCGGTTCTCTAACCAATTCCCTATCCACCTAACTATCTGAAAATCCAGATTGCAGTCCTTCAACTTGTCCATCAGAACATCATGGGGAACCTTGTCAAAAGCTTTACTAAAATCCAAGTAAATGACATCAACCGAATTTCCCCGATCCAGCAAACCTGTTACTTGGTCAAAAAAGGAAACTAGGTTGGTCTGGCAGGACCTGTTGGAGACAAATCCATGCTGACTTCCTTGGATCACCAAATTGTCCTCCAGATGTTTGCAGATCGCTCCCTTTAATATCTGCTCCATTATCTTCCCCACAACAGAGGTCAGACTCACTGGTCTGTAGTTTCCTGGGTCATCCTTCCTCCCTTTTTTTAAAGATTGGAATAACGTTTGCTCTCTTCCAGTCCTCCGGGACATCTCCAGTCCTTAAAGAGGTCCCGAAGATGATGGACAAGGGCTGTGCAAGTTCTCTGGAAAGTTCTTTGAGTACTCTCGGGTGCATTTCATCTGGACCAGGGGATTTGAACTCATCCAGTGCAGCTAAATGCCTCTCGACAACCTCTCTATCCATGTTAACCTGCCACCCAGACACTATCGTTTGGCTACAGCCATCTCTAGATGTGCCTAAACACTTTGACCTGTGGGAAAAAACTGATGTAAAATAGGCACTAAGCCTTTCTGCTTTCTCTGCATCTTTCGTTAGAGTTTGTCCATCTGCACCCAACAGTGGGCCTATTGCCTCCTTGACTTTACGTTTGCTCCTCACATAACTGAAAAATCTTTTCTTGTTACAATGGGCTTCCCTGGCCAATCTTAGCTCACTCTCAGCTTTGGCCTTTTGGAGAAGCATGTCACCGATTTGGAGAAGCATGTCACCGATCGCTGGAGATGCTCCAAGTATGATGATCCGCTGGATTCTGACTGGGGCCAGGAGCTGTGCAGGGGAGTCCCGGGTCAAGAAACGGCGATCCTCCTGGAAAATCTGGAGCTTCATGACCGGATAGAGGGGATGAGGGACTGGCTGTCGACCATGGCCAATGATCCTAATGAAGACATCCAGAGAGGCGCCCGTTTTTTCCTGGTGGAGATGGGGTGGTCTGTTTTGCATCCTAAAGGGGCGGCGGGAGCCGTGGTGGGTACTCGAGCAGTGCTGCGGGACCTGGTGGCGCCAGCCGGGGGAGTGGCAGCACCTCTCGCCCCAGCTCAGCTGGCCCTGAATCAGCCGCCGGCGGACCAGCCGGCTCCCAACCAGCTGCAGCTGTGCAATGAACCGGTGGCGCCGGCCACACCTGGAGCTGCTCTGGGGGTGGCGGACAGCACCATCGACGTTTCTGTACTCGCTTTGCTGGAGACCCGGAGGAGTTCCATGGTTTCCTGATCCAGCTCCAGGGCTACATGGTGGCGCATGGCCGCACTTTCCGAGACGATGCTGAGCGAGTGCGCTTTGCGGGAGATTGCATGGATTTGAAGCACCCTAACTGGGTGGAGGCGCAGAGAGTCCAGGCATTCTGGAAGGGCTTGCGCAGAGATCTCGCCAAAAAGTGTCTGAATCTGGACGACCCCGAAACAGTGATGGGCTGGGTCCACCTGGCAGGTGAAGTGGAGAAAAGAATGCGCCTGGCTGCTCAACTGGAAGGGGAGAAACCAAAAAGCGGCAAGAAGCCAGGGAACCCAAAGAAATCGCCCCCACCCAAGTCTGCCACTCCTGATGCAGCGAAGCATGCCTGATGCCAGGAGAAGGGCCGCTTTCTGGGGTGTGGAGGCCAGGGGCATTTCCTGGCTAAATGTCCATCCAAGAAGACCAAGACTGCAGGATCGGGCCAAGAGAAGACCTCCAAGAAGCCAGCCACAGGCTAAGTCGCTCCAGGATCCACCAAAGTGCCAACATCTGGAAAGCAAACGGTAAAGGCACTCTTGACCCCTCTGCTGAAACCACTGAATTACACCTCCTCCTCCTCATTATTTATTTATTTATTTATTTATTTATTTATTTATTTATTTATTTATTTATTTATTTATTTATTTATTTATTTATTTATTTATTTATTTATTTATTAAACTTATATACCACCATTCCCTTAGGCTCACGGCGGTTTACAAGATAAAAATGGCAATAAAACCTATAGTTAAAACCATTAAAACCAATCCACATTATCAACGTTATCAACGTTAGGCAACAGGCGAGCACTAACTAACCCAACTAACCCCCTCCCCAAAAAACCGCCCCACATTAGCCGAGGGACATCAGGTTGCTAATATGCATCTGGGTCAGAAAAATGAAAAGCATGCCTACTGGATGGGAGATACGCTTCCTGGTAACACTGTGTATGAACGAGACCTTGGGATACTTGTGGATTGTAAACTAAACATGAGCAGGCAGTGTGATGCAGCGGTAAAAAAGGCGAATGCCATTTTGGGCTGTATCAACAGAGGCATCACATCAAAATCACAAGATGTCATAGTCCCATTGTATACGGCACTGGTCAGACCACACCTAGAGTACTGTGTGCAGTTCTGGAGTCTTCACTTCAAGAAGGACGTAGATAAAATTGAAAGGGTACAGAGGAGAGTGACGAAGATGATCTGGGGCCAAGGGACCAAGCCCTATGAAGATAGGTTGAGGGACTTGGGAATGTTCAGCCTGGAGAAAAGAAGGTTGAGAGGGGACATGATAGCCCTCTTTAAGTATTTGAAAGGTTGTCACTTGGAGGAGGGCAGGATGCTATTTCTGTTGGCTGCAGAGGAGAGGACACGCAGTAATGGGTTTAAACTTCAAGTACAACGATATAGGCTAGATATCAGGAAAAAAATTTTCACAGTCAGAGTAGTTCAGCAGTGGAATAGGCTGCCTAAGGAGGTGGTGAGCTCCCCCTCACTGGCAGTCTTCAAGCAAAGGTTGGATACACACTTTTCTTGGATGCTTTAGGATGCTTAGGGCTAATCCTGCGTAGAGCAGGGGGTTGGACTAGATGGCCTGTATGGCCCCTTCCAACTCTATGATTCTATGATTCTATGATTCTAACCACTGGAGACCCCAGTGACTGCTTGGTGGGACAACTGCATGGACCTTATCACTGACCTACCTCCTAGTCGGGGGAAAACAGTGCTCTGGGTGGTAGTCGACATTTTCTAAGGAGACTCACTTCATGCCCTGTCCTTCTCTGTCCATGGCCCAGAAGCTTGCCCCTCTCTTTATTCATGCAAAGCCAGGTCTGACCACAGATCTCAATTTCCTGCCATGTTCTGGCAGGAGTTGCTCAAGCTGCTAAGGGTTCAGCAAGCCCTCAGTTCTGATTACAATCCCTAAACAAACGGCCAAACATAATGGATGAACCAGTTACTTGAGCAATACCTCCAGTGCTTTGTTAACTATCAACAGGACGACTGAATTCCATTTGCTGAATTTGCTTACAATGATTTGGTGCATATCAGCACTGGGATGCCCGCTCTGAGTTTTACAGCAACATCATCCTGGCAGTCCCCCGAACTGGAAGCATGGGCCCTTCTCATCCAAAGTGCCTGGCTGGTATAGTGGCCACTTTAGAGACTTCAAAGGCTGACTACACACTCTGTGCCAACAAGAAACTGCTCCTGGTGTGTGGGGGACAAATCCACTGAACATCTTCACTGACAACAACCATCTCAAAAGCTGGGTCTTAAATGTCATCACTGTTAAACATTGCTCCCCCAAACTTATAAATACATTAATCCTGTTTTCCAGTGCACCATGCTCTGCCACACCCCCCTGAACCTGATGAATGGCAAGTGGCTCCTGATGCTCCCATTCCTATCTATGTAGATGAACACACTTACTGTGAAGTTAACAAGATTTGGGACTCTAGAATGCATCGAGGAAAACTCCAATACCTGGTTGACTGGAAATAATTCCCTGTGGGGGACCGGGAGTGGGTAGATGTTTCCCATGTGTGGGGCCCCAAGTTGGTTGAATCAGCTATGGTGTTGTTAGAAACTGTATCCCTAATGGCTTGTAATCCATCTTTTTGTGGGATGTTGGTATACAGGGATTCCACATCCATGGTGGCTAAAATGGTATTCTCTAATGTGAACAAGGACACTGGTACTAGAGCTTGCAACAAACCCAGATGCCAACTTTGCTGCCACATACGCTCCAGTGCCACAATTACTGGACCTAACAACATCACCTACACCATCAAAGGCTTATGCATTTGCTCATCTTTCAACTTGTATATGCCATCAAGTGCCAACAATGCCCCCCTGTTCTCTACATTGGGCAAACAGGTCGAACCCTCCACCAAAGGATCAATGGACACAGGTCTGACATCAAAAAACACAAAACTGAAAAACCTGTAGGGAAGCATTTCAATCTTCCAGGACATTCAATAAGGGACCTGGAAGTAGCTGTATCATTGCAAAGGAATTTCAAGAATGGGCTAGAAAGGGAGATTGCAGAAATGCAAGTTATTACAACACTCAAAACTATATCATACCCTGGACTCAATAAGGACATTGATTTTTTACCTCACTATTCATGCTAACCTTGTTCAACTCGTGTATCCACATTCCTCACAATTTATTTTATTTGTGATAATGTGACTGTAAGGTAATGGTAATGGAATTTTAAGTTTAACTCTGTTCTTGGGATGAGATAAAGGTAAAGGTAAAGGTATCCCCTGTGCAAGCACCGAGTCATGTCTGACCCTTGGGGTGACGCCCTCTAGCGTTTTCATGGCAGACTCAATACAGGGTGGTTTGCCAGTGCCTTCCCCAGTCATGACCGTTTACCCCCCAGCAAGCTGGGTCCTCATTTTACCGACCTCGGAAGGATGGAAGGCTGAGTCAACCTTGAGCCGGCTGCTGGGATTGAACTCCCAGCCTTATGGGCAAAGCTTTCAGACGGCTGCCTTACCACTCTGCGCCACAAGAGGCTCTTTGGGATGAGATAATTGCCAGCAATTCCCTTACAGGAATGTTTCACACTTGCATGGTGACAGATGGGGCAAACAGTAAATGGTGGGGTGGGAGCCTTTGATCACTGACAGAGTTTTATTTCTCCTATGTTTTTGTGAACCACAACTGAATTCCAGGGGATTGATTGGCTGTTTTGGCAAAGAATTATCATATGGCTGTATTTGAATGTGTGACACATTTTACTAATTTAACAGAATTAATTTTTGCTATATATTCCCACTGTCGTGTAGGGAGTTCTTAGTCCGAGGAAGAGCTTGCACTCAAAAGCTCACACCTTGAATAAATCTTTGTTAGTCTTAAAGGTCCTGTAACTAGACTATAATAAAAACACTTTTATTGTATTTTCTGCTGCCACCTGGTGGCCTTTTTTGTCATCGCTACTTTGTTTTATACAAGCACAGAATAGCCCATTTTTCCACATGAAAAACAATTTCTTGTCTTGCCTCTTTTGTTCAGATGTTGTTAAGCATATTTATTTAAAAAATTATACTGATCAGTCTTTTATGCAGGAAGAACTTGTGTCTCAATTTCTTCTGCCTTCTTGGCTGTCCTAGCTGCCTATTCTTTAAGGTGTGATACAATGTATTTCATAGGAAGGTTATCTTTAAGAGCATATATCAAAGAACTGTAACTGTAAGAAACTAATATCTTTTAGAGCATATATCAAAGAACTGTAATTTTCAAACAAAATTAAAATGACTTTGTCCTTTTCATCAAACTTCTTGCCTATAATATTTAAATGATCCATCAATTCAATTACTTGGCTTAAATGTTTGTCTAGATTTCCTTCATCTAATTTCAAATCAAACAGCTTTCTTGATAAATGGTCTTTTATTAAGGGTGTTTCTTTCAAATAACTCTCTCAAACTATCCCAAAGTTCCTTTGCAGTTTTATCACTATCACTTATAAATGAAGACATCTGTGCACTTGCTTTTTCCCCTTTTTTCCTACTTGACTTTCTGTTCCTCTGTTGGTGGAGACTCTTCAGTTGTCTCCCAGAGATCCTTTTTTACTAACTTGTTTTCCATTCTGAATTTCCATAGAGGATAGTTACTTGATCTGATAATAGGAACAGCAGGCTGTATTATTTTCAAAGCTTTTGTATACCTGGCCATTATTATAATTATTATTTTGCAAAATAATTCATTCCACTATGGCTGGGCCCATAACCCTTTGTTAGTGGTAGGATAGCCTATCTCTTCTCCCAGCACTCACCAGATGCAGGATATTCCACCTTACTCCTTTAATGTAGCAGAGCCTACAGTGGATGATGAATATATATACAGCATACATATTTAAAAACTGAGAAAGAT
Organism: Paroedura picta; assembly: GCF_049243985.1. NCBI lineage: Eukaryota > Metazoa > Chordata > Lepidosauria > Squamata > Gekkonidae > Paroedura > Paroedura picta. The sequence goes on along the minus strand of NC_135374.1, from coordinate 122,015,101 downwards.
GAAGCCAAGTTAAATAAATATTTACATGTGTATTTCTTCAAGTTATCCTTATGACAATAATAGCAATCAGCACAGGAAGGACGCAAACTGTATACAGAGAGGAGAGGGTCTGATTCTTAAGCAGAGCCTTCAGATACCCTCCCTTCTGGAATCATAGACACTCAAATTGGATCCAGAGATTTCCCTACAGGGGGCAACATGTCTCCTCCCCCCACTTGTTGAACACCTCCCACAAATCCTCATACACTGGGAGAAGGTTGATCTCTTCTTTCAGAGCCGCCCCTGCCAAGTTGCCTGGGAGCATGGCATAACTCATGGGCCCCTTCACTTCCATCAGTTTGTCATCTCCCAGTGGCCTCAACACATCAGGTCCAGAAACAACCGTATTCTCTTAGAGTAATTAACAAAAAGATTGTGTCTTACAAGCCAGCTCAGGTCCAGCACAAGGGGGAGTGTAGCAGTGGATGCCACCAGAAGTTGAATTGTTTCCCAATAACCACCAATCCCTAATTTCACACAGGCTGAGTCTTTTGGGTGGCAGGACCTCCTGCTATGGAACTCTCATCCAGCTACTCACATTGAAAGGGATGTTCCAAGCCAGTCAGTCAATTTATTTGCATGCAGCCATAGGCTATTACAAAATAATTAATATCTTATTGTTAGATCTTACAGCAGTGTTTGACATGGTAGGCCACATGTGTCTTGCTCACTGCGTCATTGAAACAGGGGATAGCCCGCCAATGGGTTATGTCCTTTCTCTGGGGTCGAGGGCATAGGATTGCAATTGGGGAGAATTAATCGTGACTCTGCCAATTCCAACATGCCGTTCCACAGAGGGCGGACTTTCCCCAACATTAGCATGCCCAGTACCTAAGAGGGCCGCTTCTTAAATCAAAATGTAACAAAATTGTTAACCTACTTATTTAGAACAAAAGCAACCATTCAAAAGTAAATGACAAAATGTTAACTTTAATGCAAAAATATTTTACTGTGGAATCCTTTTATTTAGCTGCACATGCTTACCTAGTCAGTGTGATCTTTGTGGATTTTTTCCTGTTAGCCAAGGCATTGATGTCCAAGTCAAGGTTTGTGACAGACACTCTCAAAATGTCATGTAAATATTCATCTTTAGCCTTGACCTACAGTTTGATTTCACAATTTTCATCTTAGAAAAGATTTGTTCACCGATATATGTGGTGCCAAAAACTGTGAACATACCTGCAGCAAATTTCTATAGCTTGATAAATATATCATGTAGACCAGAATAGAAATCTAACAGATTATTTTCTTTTTAAATGTCTCTGAGATGATCACTAGCTTGCAGACAACAGATGCCCTGTGAGGGAAGTGAGGTTGAGAGAGCCCTGATATTACTGCTGGATAGAGGGACAAGATGGCGGCGGCGAGGTTCTGACGCTGAGAGCTGGGAGTCTTAAACCTCCTCTTTTAATCTCTCAACAGCTAATTAAGTTGTTTTAAGTTCTTTTATTTATTAATAACAACTGGAATTCCTTCTCACATGTCCTTGGGACGGTTATCTCTGCTGATTAAGGAGGATTTTTAAAGCGGACTGTCTACAACCGAATTCTCTTATCTGCTAAATGTGCAACTCGGGTAAGCAAACTGAGAAGGATTACTGGTACTAATTTCTGATCTTTTAAATTTTATTGGAAAAGATTGAAAGTTTATCCTGGTCTCGTGGATTGTTTACTGTATACCGCTGAGCCGTGTTAATTACCTGATTAATTAATAAGCCTGCAAGAGATGGGGCAAAAAAGGAGGATCCAGGATTTAGAGGGAACAGAAGGAATGGAAGATTTGACTACTCCTGCTTGCAAGCAAAAAAAGATAGAAGATTACTTTGTTCCAGATAATATACTAAAATACAACATTCCCACCTCTAATCAGTTTACCCCCCTGGCTTCATTGGGCTGCACTCCTCTAGAGGAGGATGTTTTAAAGAACTCCTGTGAGGAACCAGTATCTCTAACACTTGAGGAGAAAGAAATGGAGAAGATTAGAGGCATCGAGGGACCTGAAGAGACCAAAAGTGATATCAAAGAGTTATGTCAGCTGACAGCCAGAACCGTACAATCAATTTACAACAGCTCACTAGCTTGCAAATCAATTAGTTCCATCAGAAAAAAGTTACATGCATCTTCCTGTACTACTTCAAATAGATTCTGAAACATTCTTATTTCCTTTCCAAGCTTATGACAATCAGGGAATGTGCTCTGAAATTCCACCTGCAATAGGTTCACTGCTTTGATGTGTCTTTCAGCATTGAATTGTAAATTCCCATCCTTTTCAAATTTTAGTCCATTGCAGCATGAGAAGTTTGTAAAGTTACCTTCACTAACTTGTTTTACAAAAAAATGTTTAGTTTTGCTACAAAAGCTTTCAGTTCAGTATACATGTCACACACAAGTTTCCCTTTCCCCTGCAACCTTAGATTCATTATGTTCAGATGCTATGTGATATCCATTAAGAAAGCCAAATAATAAATCCATTCAGGGTCAAAAGTGCTTCTTGACCTTTTCCTTTCTCCTTAAGCAAGACATCAATTTCATGATGAAGACTGAAAAAACATTTGAGGACTTTGCTAAGTCACCTGACTTCTGCATGGTACAGTGCATCCCCATATTTTGCATCTATCTCTGAGAGAAAAAATTGAAACTGATGATGAGCAAGGGCACGATGACTGATGTAATTAATGCTGGATACAACAATATGCATCATGCTTTCCCATTGAAGAATCTTACTACACAAGCCTTGTTGGTGGATGATGCAGTGAAATTGCACATGAAGTATACTGTTTAATTTCAATATCTCTTCATTAATTTTTGCAACTACACAAGTTTTACTTCCCACCATATTTTTTGCATCGTCAGTTGTGATGCTTTTCAATTTATCCCAACTCAGACCAAGATTTTCTACTGATTTGCATACTGTCAAGAATATGTTTTTTTTGCAGTTGTGGTACATTTCAAACTCTGCAGTGCACACAACTCTTCTGTAATTCTGAAGCTGGAATTTATCCCCCTGATAAAAATTAGTAGTTGATCAGTATCTATAATGTCATTGCTCTCATCTAATACCAAAGAAAAAAATTTAAATGTTTTGCCTTGACAACCAGTGACATATACAGTCCATTTAAGTTTGCACCAACTGCTTCAGTGACTCCATCCAGCCACCTCATTCTTTGTCGTCCCCTTCTTCTTTTGCCCTCGATCGCTCCCAGCATTAGGCTCTTCTCCAGGGAGTCCTTTCTTCTCATGATGTGGCCAAAGTATTTGAGTATACTCAAATACTGATGATTGTAGATGCAGATAAACTGACACAACTAACACAAGATACCTTCTCAGGGCACATTTCCTCCATTACTTTAACCAATTCACCATCAGAGACTGGTCTACCATTTTCAGTAATACATTTAGCAACATGATAGCTGGCCCTCACAGTAGACAGGTTCTCTTCAACGTGCTATCTAAAACTATTTTGCTGCAAAAACATTAATTTTTAAAAGAGTTTATCTTGTTCACTCGTACTTCCCATTTGTATATTGAGTAGCTCTTGTGACAGGATTCAAAGTGCCTTTTACTATAGTACTTCTTTCTCATTAAATCCACTCCACTCTAGCTGCTGGGGTTTTTCAATTTGACCTTGGCAAAGAAGAGAAGAGACCTCTGCCCCTCTAGCCATTACAGTTCTCAGAAGCACTGTACTATATACACAGGCTAGGAACAATTTAGTAGAGTTGCAATCTTAAGTACATTGAATACTATGAGATTTATTTCTTAATAAACACAGTCACATGAAGTTTAAATATACACCTGCTAATACGTTTTAATCTGAATATGTTAAGAATCGGTGGCCCTTCAAACAAGGGCAAGTTGACAGAAAGAGTGAATGAGGGCAGCCTTCCACCTGGAACACAGGATATGCCACTAAGTTGGCTTGAAATTTTATGCAGGGAGCACCTACACATCACTGCCTGCCAGCCAAGCCTTAGTTATGAGAAGTAAAATGGCAGCCAGAGGGAAGGAACTTGGATGGTGGAAGATGTGAGAAGGGGAAGGCCATAAGCTCCCCTGCTAAGAGAGCACTCAAGGGGCCACTCACCGGCTCCTGCAATCACAGAGGTATAAGAAGACTCTTAGTGGAGTGAGGAAGGGAGGAGAGGCAAAGCCAGAATTCAGAGCAACCAGCTCTTGTTGTGGAAGGAAGAATAATTTTGCTTACAGCAGTAACCTCACCAGTAACTTTGGAAGCTACTTGCTTTGATGGGTGGAGCCTCTAAAAATGTTCCGTATGCAAAACAATTTGTATTCTTTTTTGGCAAAAATACCCACTTTTTTGGGGGGGGGGGCAAAAGCAGACTTGACATCTCTTGAACCCATTCATACAGCGACTTTACCTTCCTTATATACATGCGCAGCTTCAACATGGTAATTCGGGGGGGGGGAGTTAAAAAGCTGAGTGGTCTGGGTGCCTCAGCTTTGCTAGCTAGCAAAGCACCTAGAATGGCCCAAATGCTATTGTGGAGGATAAGAGGATAAGAACAAGAGGGGCGGGCAGAAGGAACCAGGGAGACCCAAACAAACAATGTTGCTGTTGTCTTTTTTGCAAGGAAGGGCCAGGATGAGCAGCAGTAGATGGTGCCTCTTGGGGCAGGAGGAACAGGATGGGTCGGAGGGGAAATGCCCTGAGGGCGGTAGCAGCAGACAAGCAGGTGGGAGAGCCGCACAGAAAGAGGCTGAGGGCTGCATGTGGCCCGTGGGCCTCAGATTGGGGACCCCTGAGTTAGACCATTTAGTAAATTTCTGAGAAATCTGACCTCTATACAATGTATATAGAACTGTGGTTCTATATATAACGGGCAAATTAAAATGCAACGGGAAAGATCCTCCACAACTGAGGCTTCGTGGATACAGAGGCATTGGTCTTTTTTAAAATTTCGTGGGAGCATCCACAAAAAGCACAGGGAAGTATAAGCTGCTTTGAGACTTCGTGCTGAAAGTTGGACTAAATAGGAGGATCTAAAATGATTTGTTTTAAAGTTTGCACCCAAGTGAACTTTTAGATTGCAGAACTAATGATCCGTGAATGATGTTCCAAGTTTATCACTGGCAGCCCCATTGCCTTTACTGCTACCCGGCTAATTAGTGACCAAGAACATCCCAAGTCAATTATGCCTTGAAGCTTCACAGGTAACCCCTTCCTAGGTGCCTTCAATGTCACTGAGATTGGATGGGAGAGTCATAGTCACTCATCAGCTCCACTGCATCCATGCAGGGGACTGGGCCGGGAGGTGGAGGCTCTTCACTGCAAGTCTTCTTTGTTTCCTGGCATCAGGCTGGGCTACTCCTTCTCATCCCATGAGGAGTCTGCAGATCCAGTTACCTCCTCTGTCCTCGTCAGCAAATCTTTGGTGCTCCATCCTCTGAGGTGCACTTGCCTTTCAGCAGCACTGCCTAAAAGCCTGGTAGAAGAGCTCCATCGTGCAGGCCCTGCAGAAGTCAGAGAGCTCTGACAGCCCTCAGCTCTCCCACAAGATCATTCTTTCAGGCAGGGGCCAGGACTGAAAAAACCGTGGCCCTGGTCAAGGCCAGGCATGCTTCCCGGAGATGCGGGATCCTCGACACATTCATACCCACAGAGCTTAATACCATTCGGGGGGCATATGGAAACCTATGGTCCCACAGGTAGGCAGGACCCAGGCCACATATAATCTTAAAGCTCAAAAACAATACCTTGAACTTGATTGGGAAGCAAACAATGGAGCTGTCTCAACAGCAGCTGGACGTGGGCCCTCCAGGATGACCTTGTGAGGACCCCAGCAGCTGCATTCTGTACCAGTTGCTATTTCTGAGTCAAGGACAAGGGTAGATCGACATAGAGCGAGTTACAGAAGTCTAATCTGGAAGTGACAGTTGCGTGGATCACTGTGGCCAAATGTTCTGGGGACAAGTAGGGCGCTAGTAGCTGTATTTGGCACAGATGGGAAAACACCATCCTTTGTGACCTGAGCCTGAATAGATAAAGAGGCATCAAAAATCACACCCAAGTTGCTGGCCATGGGTGCAGATGTAATCTGGACTCTGTCAAGGCAAGGGAGACACGCTTCCTGATCCTGTCCCCCAGGACCTCCATTTTGGAGGGGTTGAGTTTCAGATGACTCTGCCTGATCCATCCTGACACCACTTCCAAACAGCTGGCAAATGTATCTGGTGGGAGATCTGGCCGGCTATGAGATAGAGCTGGGTGTCATCTGCATACTGATGACACTCCAGCCCATGACTCCGGACCAGCTGGGCCACAGAGCGCATATAGATGTTAAAAAGTGTGGGGGAGAGTATTGCCCCTTGTGGTACCCCACAAGGGAGAACAAAGGGGACTGACAGCTCTTCCCCCATCACAACCCTCTGTGACCGGTTCGTAAGAAAGTAGGTCAGCCATTTCAAGGTCCCCAAGACAGTGTACCAATAACTCATGATTGACCACATCAAATGCGGCCACCTGGACATTGCAGTACCCCAAGCTTTTGGTTTGGAAGGAATTCAATGTCCATACAGATGCGCCGTCTCCGGGAATTGGGCCAGAACTGGTGTCAGCCATGGACAGACTAGGGCTGAAGTGTGTAGACCGGACTTCATATCACGAGAGGTGTGCTGCCTACCTGGTGCACGCATCAAGGATGTCACAAAATGGCTAGAAAGGCTCATCAAGCCCACAGATCATTAGCCCTTCCTTCTCATCCATGTAGGAACAAAGAATACTGCCCAGCAGAGCAGCAAAGAAAGACTTTGTGAATCTGGGGGGAAAGGTAAAGGGCCTGGGAGCACAGGTTGTGTTTTCATCAGTTCTTCCTGTAAGTGGCCATGGCTTTGGAAGGGAGAGAAAAACCATGCAAGTCAATGACTGGTTACGTCACTGGTGTTGTCAGGAAAGGTTTGGATTTCTGGATCATGGTCAACAATGTCAATATGAGGGGCTACTATCAGGTGGTGGTGTGTACCTCACAAGGGATGGAAAAAGTATTTTTGGAAGAATCCTTGCACACCTGGCAAAAAGGGCTTTAAAGTAAAGACAAAGGGGGAGTGTCATGTCAATTCAGAGCCTAGTGTGATGGCAAGAACTGAAGAAGAGGAAATTGCAAATCTACAGGGAACTACACATAAGCAAGGAACTGGAAGATCATGCACCCCCCCGCCTGGGGCGGTGTTAGCACCTGGGCATTGCCAGCTAGGCCCTCTCTCCTCCCTGATAGTGGGTATCAGATTTGGGTGCAGAGCTTATTTTATTTATTGCCTGTTGCTGTATATTTTATATTGCATTAGTCTGTCATTGAATCATAGAATCATAGAATCATAGAATAATAGAAGGGACTTCATGGGTCATCTAGTCCAACCCCCTGCACTATGCAGGACACTCACATCCCTATCACATCTACTGTAACCTGCCATCCCCTTGAACCTTCACAGAATCAGCCTCTCCATCAGATGGCGATCTAGCCTCTGTTTAAAAATCCAAAGATGGAGAACCCACCACCTAACGAGGAAGCCTGTTCCACTGAGAAACCATTCTAACTATCAGGAACTTCTTCCGGATGTTTAAACAGAATTTCTTTTGAATAAATTTAATCCCATTGGTTCTGGTCCATCCCGCTGGAGCAAGAGAGAACAACTGTGCTCCATCTATATGGTACCCTTCTAATACTTGAAGAGAGCCTCTTGTAGCGCAAAGTGGTAAGGCAGGAGACATGCAAGTCTGAAGTTCTGCCCATGAGGCTGGGAGTTCAATCCCAGCAGCCGGCTCAAGGTTGACTCAGCCTTCCATCCTTCCGAGGTCGGTAAAATGAGTACCCAGCTTGCTGGGGGGTAAACGGTAATGACTGGGGAAGGCACTGGCAGACCACCCCGTATTGAGTCTGCCATGAAAACGCTAGAGGGCGTCACCCCAAGGGTCAGACATGACCCGGTGCTTGCACAGGGGATACCTTTAATACTTAAGATGGTTACCAAATCCCCTCTCAATCATCTCCTCTTAGAATAATAGAATCATAAAATCATAGAATCATAGAATCATAGAGTTGGAAGGGACCTCATGGATCATCTAATCCAACCCCCTGCATTATGCAGGACACTCACATCCCAATTGCTCATCTACTGTAATCTGCCACCCCTTTGCCTTCACAGAATCAGCCTCTCCATCAGATGGCGATCTAGCCTCTGTTTAAAAATTTCCAAAGATGGAGAACCCACCAGCTCCCAAGGAAGCCTGTTCTACTGAGAAACCGCTCTCACTGTCAGGAACTTCTTCCGGATGTTTAGATGGAATTTATTTTGAATGAATTTCATCCCATTCATTCTGGTCTGTCCCTCTGGGGCAAGAGAGAACAATTCTGCTCCAACCTCCATATGGCACCCTTTTAAATACTTGAAGATGGTTATCAGATCCCCTCTCAGTTCTCCTCTCCGGGCTAAACAGACCAAGCTCCCCCAGCCTTTCTTCATAAGTCTTGGTCTCCAAACCCTTCACCCTCTTTGTTGCCTGCCTCTGGACATGTTCCAGTTTGCCAACATCCCTCTTCAATTGGGGTGCCCAAAAATGAACACAGGACTCCAAGTGAGGCTGAAACAGAGCAGAGTTAAGCAGTACCATCACCTCCCGTGATCTGGACATGATACTCTGTTTGATACAGCCCAAAATCCTGTTTGCCTTTTTAGCCACTGAGTCACACTGCTGATTCATGTTCAGTGTATGATCTACTAACACTCCTAGATCCTTTTCGCACATCCTACTGCCAAGACAAGTCTCTCCCATCTTATATTGGTGTATTTGGTTTTTCCTACCTAAATGCAGAACTTTACATTTGTCCCTATTGAACATTTTATTCAGTTTAGCCCACTTCTCGAGCCTTTTAAGATCATCCTGTATTCTGTTGCTGTCTTCGGTTGTGTTTGCTACTCCTCCCAGTTCAGTATCGTCTTCAAATTTAATAAGTATCCCCTCTAATCCCTCATCCCAATCATTTATAAATATGTTGAACAACACAGGCCCCAGGACTGATCCTTGGCGTACTCCACTTGTCACTCTTTTCCAAGAAGATGCTGAACCATTAACAAGGACCCTCTGGGTACGATTTGTCAAGCATTTATTGACAGAATTAGGATCCATTCTGCATTTTACTGACTTGTGAACAACTTGTGAACAAGTTTTTACCAACTTGTGGAACCTTATTAAAGCTTTACTGAAATCCAGATAAACTATGTTCACAGCATTCCCCTGATCCAGCAAGGTAGTCACTTTCTCAAAAAAAAAGAGATCAGGTTGGTCTGACATGACTTGTTCTTGTGAAACCCATGCTGAGTCTTAGAAATCACAGCTCTCAGTCCCAGTTGCTCAAGGACCGAATGTTTGATTATTTGTCCTTTTAATGGGGGTTTAAATGGGATTTTTAATGAGGACACTGTAACCTGCCATGAACCATTGTATGGGAATGGCAGGCAATCAATCAATCAATCAATCAATCAATAAAACTTATAAGGAAGTTCAAAAACCAAAACTTTGGGGCCCACAAAGGGTGGCTTATGATGATGTCTCTACACTAATGCACCAAGTATGGGAAATGAGCAGGAGTAACTAGTAGTCCTAATAGAGGAAGGAGACTATGACCTAATAGGAATAACAGAAACTTGGTGGGATAATACAATTGAAATACTAGAATTGAGGGGTACAATCCATTCAAACAGGACAGACAAGTAAAGAAGGGAAGAGTGGTAGCAATCTATGAATCTGTATACTTGTGAGGAAATACAGGAAGTTCAGTTGAATATATTTGGGTAAATATAAAAGTAGGAAATGAGAAAGGTATTATTGTGGGGATCTGTTATAGACCACCAAGCCAGTCAGAGGATTTAGATGAGATACTTCTAGGCCAAATTACACAATTCTCAAAGAGGGGAGAAAGAATGGTCAGGGGAGGCCTGAATTACCCAGATATCTGTTGGAAGACCAACTCTGCTAAAAATACAAACTCGATTAACTTATTTATTTATTTATTTATTTACCACCCTCCCTAAAGGCTCAGGGCGGGTAAATTCAAACAGGAACAATGGAAATAACAGGTTATAATAATATAATAATAACTATAACATTATGAAGAATAGAACATTGGGGAGAACAATAAATCAACGCTTACTGATGGCCCAGTTATCTTGCCAACAGCTTCATTTCCCAGAAAGTGGAGAGGGGAAACAGGGGCTCTGCTATTTTAGACTTGATTCTCATCAACAGGGAAGAACTTGATAATCAGTTTGGAGTACAGTGAGTTTTTTCCACAGATTTTCCCTTGAGATGGAATCAAATGCCATTTTTAAATCGATGAATGCCACAAACAATTTTTCACCTTTATGTATTGTGTATTTTACACTTTAAAAGGCAGCACACATCAATGGTCCAAAGTGGAATTTCTTTCTTCTTTTTAACTCAATCTACTCAGGGCCAAGAATGTTATTATAGGAAACCCATTGTGTTAATTTTAAGGGCAGATATTTAATTTTAAGGGCAGATAAGGGCAGATAAGGGCAGATAAATCTTTCCTATAATTGAAAGCAGACTTATTCAGCACTCATTACCCAGATAATCAACATTGACTTTTTAAATATAATGGCAGCACCCCCATAACCACATCACTTGAACCAACTGCTTGGCTGGTTTGGTGTGTCTGATAATCAGTTTAGATATAAAGCAACTTTTCAGTTCATCAAATGCCCACTGACAATCTGCAGTCCATTGCAGCCAGGGTCTAGGCTTCTGAGTGTCTTTCCACCTTCTTTAGTTTTCAACAGATCAGTTAGGGAGAGCAAAGATGGCCAGGAATTCCCAGTAAAAGTTTGCAAACTTGAGGAAACTGTGCAACTGCCTCCTCATCTCTGAACCTCTGTCCATTATTTTTGACACTTCTTGGAGAACAGGTGAGGTGCCAGACGATTGGAGGCAGGCAAAAGTTGTCCCCATCTTCAAGAAAGGGAAAAAGGAGGATCCGGGTAATAATCGACCCGTCAGCTTGACATCTGTACCTGGCAAAATTTTGGAACAAATAAACAAACACTTGGTCCTTGAGCAGCTGGAACTGAGATCTGTGATTTCTAAGACTCTGCATGGGTTTCTCAAGAACAAGTCATGTCAGACCAATGTGATTAGGGTTGTGCAGGGAGGCCCCAATTTGGACCATTTTGGATGCCTGATGCCCGATTTGGACAGCTCCAAATCAATTCACCCCCTTCAAGGATCGCTGCCTTGTTGTGGCAAGGGGGCTTGCGTAGTTCAGTGAAGCTATGAGCTATGCCGTGCAGGGCCACCCAAGACGGACAGGTCATAGCTGAGAGCTCTGACAAAAGGTGATCCACTGGAGAAGGCAATGGCAAACCACTCCAGTATCTTTGCCATGAAAACTCTATGGACAGTTCCAATAGGCGTAACGATATGATGGTCTTCCCAGTTGCAATGTATGGCTGCGAAAGTTGGACCATAAGGAAGGCCGAGCGTCAAAGAATTGAGGCTTTTGAACTCTGGTGCTGGAGAAGACTCTTGCGAGTCCCTTGGACTGCAAGGCGAACAAACCAGTCAGTCCTAGAGGAGATCAGCCCTGACTGCTCTTTAGAAGGCCAGATCCTGAAGATGAAACTCAAATATTTTGGCCACCTCATGAGAAGGAAGGACTCCCTGGAGAAGAGCCTAATGCTGGGAGAGATCGAGGGCAAAAGAAGAAGGGGACGACAGAGAATGAGGTGGATGGATGGAGTCACTGAAGCAGTAGGTGCAAACTTAAATGGACTCCGGGGAATGGTAGAGGACAGGAAGGCCTGGAGGATCATTGTCCATGGGGTCGCGATGGGTCGGACACGACTTCGCACATAACAACAACAAAATCAATTCGGGGCCAATGCAATTGACTTGCATTGGAAATCCTTCCCCCGCCTTCCCCGGGGGCTGGGGGGGGGAGGTGGTGTACGTTGCACCACTGAAACTTTTTGGGAAGCTCAGGGAGGGTCTTCCCTGAGTCTCCTGAAAGTTTCAAGAAGATTGGACTAAGGGGTCCAATCCTAGGGGCTCCAAAAGGGGCCCCTATCTGCTCCATTGGTTACAACGGAGTGTCAGGTTCTTTAGTTTGAACATGTTTCCCCATAGACTTCTATGGGGAATGTTCCTTGGGAGCCCCCAGGATGGGACCCCTTGGTGCAATATTCCTTAAACTTGCAGGGGACTCAGGGAAGACCCCCCCCGAGCTCCCCTGCAAGTTTCAAGAAGATTGGACCAAGGGGTCCCGTCCTAGAGGCTCCCAAAAGTGTGAGAAAAAATGATTTCAGCAGGTAAATTGGCAATTCCCTAGTTCTTAAATCATTTTTTTCCCCACAGCCTCACTAGGCAACCCCCCCTGGCCACCCCCCCCCCACGATCGCCCTGCTGCCACTTCCCCACCCACACAGACAGACAGACACAAACACACACACAGCCTCACCAGGCAAACCCCCCTGGCCACCCCCCCATGATCGCCCTGCTGCCACTTCCCCACCCCCACAGACAGACAGACACAAACACACACACAGCCTCACCAGGCAAATCCCCCTGGCCACCCCCCCATGATTGCCCTGCTGCCACTTCCCCACCCCCACAGAGACACACACACACAGACACCCACCCATTGCGCTCACCCACCCCTTCCCCCACCCCACACGCCCACACACACTCTCTACCCCCCCTTCCCTCGGGACCTCCCCCTCCCGATTTGCCCCCCTCGTGATTCGCCCCCACCCTTCACACACCCCTGTCCCCTCCCCTTTCACCTACCTCTCTGCCTGCCTTCCTTTCTTCCTTCTTGACTTCCTGACTTCCTCTATTTCTCCATCTCCTTCCTGTCTCTGTCTTTCCCTCTCACTTGCTTCCTGTCTCTCTCCTTTACTTCCTTTCTTTCTCCCTTCTACCCATTCCTTCAACCACCCCTTGCCCTTTTTTCTCCCTCCCATACCTCCTTTCCTCTTCTTCCTTCCTTTCCTACAGTCTGCCTCCCCATCAGCTAGCGCCCGCTGTATTTCTTCAATAGCGGGCTTAATTTCTAGTTTGTAATACAACCGTTCCTCGGTATAATTTAATTGTGGCTGGGACAAAATAAGTTCTTTTAGAGTAATGGAATTTCATTATTTTAAGGGCTGACTTCTTGTCCAAACTGGAGCCTGAAGCTTGAAAGGTGATCCCCAGATATTTAAAGAACTTCACTTTTTTCCAGCTACCTGCAAAAGCTTATTTCTAAATTATTTCCCAAGACCATTGTTTTTTTCCTACTTAAAGTAATCTATCAAGCTTACCAATGCTCTTCTGAGGCCTACCGGTGTTCTTGCTAGTATCACCACATCATCAGCACATAAAAGAGCAGAGATGCTCCATCTCGCCAACATTGGAGAGTGGCAGGTGGTGGTATCAATACACTTTATAAGATTATTAATATAGTAGATGAAGAACATAGGGATTTGGAGATCAAGTTGTATGAGGAAAGGTTGGGGGATTTTGGTCTGTTTAGTCTCAAGACAAGACGACTAAGAGGTGATATGACAGACAACTTGAAGTACTTGAAGGGTTGTCACATAGATGATGGAGCAGAGTTGTTTTCTGTTGCCCCAGAAGGTCAGACCAGAACCAGTGGGTTGAAATTAATTCAAAAGAATTTTTGGCTAAACATCCAGAAGAAGTAGAGCAGTTCCTCAGTGCAATAGCCTTCCTCGGGAGGTGGTGGGTTCTCCTTCTTTGGAAGTTCTTTAGCAGAGGCTAGATAGTCATCTGACAGAAATGATGATTTTATGAACTTAGGCAGATTGTGAATGGGTGGGCAGGAAGGGACTGTGTTCATGCTTGGCTCATGTGGCCCTTTCTTGCACGCCCAAGGAAATGCCAATCACCACTTTGAGGTCAGGATGTGAAGTTCCTCCAAGCCAGACTGGCCAGAGATTCTGGGTTTTTTTTTGAGGGGGGGGGGGACAACACCCGGGCATGGAATTGAGGTCACTGGGGGGGGGGGCAGGTAGTTGTGAATTTCCCACATTGCACAGGGGGTTAAACTAGATGATCCTGGACATCCCTTCCAACTCTATGATTCTAACTCTCCTTCTCTTGGACTGCATTATTTTGCATTCTGTAATCTGCCTTGAGTCTTAGTAAGGAGGATGGACTATAAAGATAGTCCATGTAAGAAGGACAGCAGCCCTTTGTTCTCCATCCAGTCGGGGGAGTTTCCGGAGTGGCTTAAGGAGGCGGTGGTCTGTCCGCTCCTGAAAAAACATTGCTGGATCCGGGGGACCCGGCCGACTACCACCTGGTTGCACACTTAGCATTCCTGGGAAAGGTAGTTGAAAGGGCTATAGCGGGACCAGCTCCTGGCATTCCTGGAAGAAACTTCGGCGCTCAATCCATACCAGTCTGGCTTCAGTCCTGGCCACGGGCTGGAGACGGTGCTGGGGCCCTGACGGATGACCTCCGTCGCCAGCTGGATCGAGGCGGCTCTGCTGTGTTAATTCTTTTAGATCTGTCGGCCGCATTTGATATGGTCAACCATGAAGTACTAGCATGCCGCCTCGCCAGGACGGGGATAAGGGGCACAGCATTATGCTGGATACGCTCCTTCCTCCTAAACTGGACCCAGAGGGTGTTGGCGTCGGGGGATGAGCTGTTGAGCTTGTTTGGGCTGCCCTGTGGAGTACCACAGTGCTCGGTGTTTTCCCCCACACTTTTCAACATCTTCATGTGCCCTCTGGCCCAGCTGGTCAGGAGTTTCGGCTTGGGTTGCCATCAGTATGCTGATGACACCCAGTTGTATCTCCTGATGGATGGCCGCCGTGATTTCCCCCGGATCCATTTGCCAGATGTTTGGAAGCCGTAGCTGGAGGGCTCGAGCAGAGTCATCTGAAACTCAGCCCTGCCAAGACGGAGGTCCTGTGGTTTGGGCGGGAGAAGATCAGGAAGCACGATTACCCACCTTGGCCGGGACGCAACTGACCATCGCGCTCCAGGCAAGGAATTTGGGGGTGACCTTGGATGCCTCGTTAACACTGAAGGCCCAGGTCAAGAAGGCAGTAGGCCAGGCTTTTTTCCATCTCCACCAGGCCCGGCTACTAGTGCCCTACCTAGAATCATAGAATCATAGAATCATAGAGCTGGAAGGGGCCATACAGGCCATCTAGTCCAACCCCCTGCTCAACGCAGGATTAGCCCTAAGCATCCTAAACCTGTCCCCTGACCACCTAGCCACTGTGATCCATGCGACGATCACCTCCAGAATAGATTTCTGTAACTCGATCTACACGGGCCTGCCCCTGCGCCTGATCCGGAAATCACAGCTCGTACAAAATGCGGCTGCTCAGGTCCTCACAGGAACAGCTTGGAGGGCCCATGTCCAGCCTGCGCTGAGGCAGCTGCATTGGCTACCGATTGCTAGCCGGATCAGGTTCAAGGTTTTGGTTTTAACCTTTAAGGCCCTCCATGGTCTGGGACCCACATACTTGAGGGACCGCCTGGTGCCTTATGCCCCCTGCAGGGCGTTACTCTCAGTGGGGACTAATTTACTGGTGGTTCCTGGCCCCCGGGAGGTGCATCTGGCCTCGACCAGGGCCAGGGCTTTTTCGGGCTTGGCACCCACCTGGTGGAATGAGCTCCTGGAGGAGCTGCGGGCCCTGCGGGATTTGCCATCCTTCCGCAAGGCCTGCAAAACGGAGCTCTTCCGCCAGGCTTATGGTTCCGCCCCCATCAGGTGGGGTGGATTGGGTGGGTTGGGGATTGTTTTTAGGTGTTTTTATGTATTAGGGGTTTTATGGGGGTTTTACATGTTGTCACCTACCGCAAGCCTTAGGGGAGTGGCAGGCTAGAAATCCAACAACAACAACAACAACAATAATAATCCTTTAGATCTTAGCAAGGGGATTCCTGGAGGCACCCTCTTGGGAGTCCTATGCACACACAAAATAGCTTTGGACACCTCTCCCGGGAAGCTCACAGGATACTGTCTCTGGAGGGGTGATTTGGGGACAATTCAGTTTGTTCTGGCTGGCAGCTGCCTGCACCTCCTTATCCTGGGTGTCTTAGGCAAAGCAATGTAATTCCCAAGCAATGTGTGCAAACAATTAGGTTTTGGAGTAAATCTCAGTATATGCCCCCTGGCAGGATACAGTCTCCAGAGTTAGCCCATCTGTGGCTTGATGTGGCCGAGCACTTCTTTGATGGTCCAGATCTGTTGCCATGGAACTAATATCTCAGGGCAGGGACAGCTTCTCTGCAAGGAGGGCTTCATCATTCAGCAGCTCTGAGAACAATGGTGGGCATAAGAGTTCCTCTCCACATGGAAAATCACGGCATGATTCTTTGGACAACTTGCTAACCAATTTATCTGCCTGGACTTAAAATGAAATAAACTGAATTTAATTAAAATAAACTTCCATTAAGACATTAAAATCTGGTCTGGTCTGTGTATACTGTCTGTCTGTCTGTCTGTCTAATTATTTTTTAAATTGCTACTCAATTTCCCGCAACATAATGTGATGTTCTAAGAATAAATATAACAGATTAAATTGAACTCAGTTGTGTGGCTTTGAACAACTTTATTTTAAAAAAAACCAGAGAAACGTTTTTTTTCCTTGTATGGAATACACATTTTTGTGCAGCCTGCTCTGCATTATTTATTTCAAAACGCTGTGAATCTCTTCCAATCTTTCCCCCTGAATTAGGCAAAAAAGCATTAGAGTCCCAGTTCGTAAATTAACAAAATGCAAATGCTGGTTCTCGGTCTGTATCTGAAAGACATGCTGCTGACAGGTCCCTGCCTACCTTGTGCGGTCAGTGTATGGGGGGCTACCTAAATCCACCGAGGGCCAAGCCAGGGCCGGGTGCTCCTGCAGCTCCCAGGTGTTTTTCAGAGTGTCAGCTGGAACACACAGCTGGAGCCCAATTCGCCTGGAGAATGTGAAGAGGAATGGGGGGGGGGGAGGGAAGCCAGGGAAACTCTGAGAAGGGCACAAGGCTGTGGCGAACAGGGAAGCTCCATATCCCAACAGGATCGGAACATCCCCCACGCCATTTTCTCAACATGAAAAGAGACCAGGGGAATGCTCAGTGCAAACAGACCGAGAGGGATGCACATATGCAGAAATCTCAGTCCAAACTGGGCCTCTGAGAATTCAGTTGGACACGCCATGGTTCCCTGCTGAGGTGGGTATGCCTGGTGCGCTCCAGGACTAAGTACTTCTAAGTTGGCAGGAGGAAAGAGCTCTTGGATCAACTGTTTGCCTCTTCCCGTGCACAACAGTTCCTGCTCCAGTGACATCGGGGATTTTAGCACCATGCCTGCAATGACCCCAAATTCTGGAGGAGACACACTTCAGGGCCATGCTGGTGAGAACAGAAAGGCAGTTTCTCTGGGGGCCTGGAGCTGAGTTCTAGGAACTCTTCCATCCAGCGGGTCCCCGTATTGGAAGCACGAGCTGCTCAGGAAATCTACTCCCTTTCTACCTGGAAACAGTCCCAAGATGTCTCCAGCTGTCACAAAGGCAATTGTTGTGGTTATCTTGCTTACAACAGGCAGTAGCCCCTGGAGGCGTAGGGTGAGCCCAAGAAGAGAGAGCAGCCACTGACAGTCACAACCCACGTGGCCCTGGGTAGACTCCACAGGCCGACTGGCTCTCCTTCACCCACAGACCTCTGGTCCTCCTCGGCTTCCTGAGGGGGGGTCTGGTTCCCAACCACTCGGGCACTCAGAACCTCTACTGTAAAATTTAAAACTAGAAAGGAGGGTCAGTTCCTGGCCCTTTACAGCTGAGGGTTTCATTTGCAGGTCTCAGAATCCCTCTTTGGAGAAATGAGCTGGGCTTTCTACTGAGGAATTCCCACCACAAAGGTCACACTTGGTCCCCCTCCCCCCCCTCTTTCTCTGAGATGAAGGTGCATTTCATCCAGCGGGGAAAGCCACTTCTCAGGGCCGAGGGACCTGCTGGGCTGCCTGACAGAGGCTGGAGCACAGAGTTTTACGTGGCCAACTGAACCTGAAATGAAAAGCCTTCCTTTGATGTGCCACGGAATACTGTGTGAGCCACACGGATGAGATGCGAGGGGCCTGTTGAAAGATTTCTCATCCCGCGAGCAACTTTATTCCTCCTGGCCTCCCTGTGGGGGGACATGATCCGGGAAAACTTGGAATGGGATCCCTGGTGTTTGGGGCCAGGCTTGAATGGCCATGTAGGGTGCCGGTGAAGGAAGTAGCCCATGGCTCTAAGGCCCCCACAGAGGAAGCAATGGGTGCCTACGCCTGTGTGGGTGCCTGCCATCGGGAGAAGGTGCAGTGACACACCTCTGTGGCCAGGCATTCTATGCTCCATTTAACCCTGAGGCAGTTTGGCCAATCAAACGTCCAGTAGAGAATATCCTGTGAGCAAGAAAAATAAACCTGGGAGACCAACGACATTCCCCCCCCCCCCCCCGCCACCCTGGCCGAGGCGCGAGGGAGGACCTACTCACAGGGGGACCTTCGGCAGGGCCAGGCAAGGGGGGCGGCCAGGCAAGGGGGGCATGCAGGAAAGTGCCCGTGGCACCCAGGGATGCAGTGCCAAGGCTGGTGCCACCCGGTAGGAATCCCCGGAGGGTGCCGGGGGAGGGAGGGAAGGGATTACACTTCTCCAGAATCCCCAGGTTGGGATAAGTTAGAATTCCGTTCCCTAAAAATGTCTACAGCTCTGCCCACCGCCATGCGCAAGGAATGCTGGCCGGCCAGCCCGTCCCCCCTCCCCTCCCCTCCCCCTGGACCTCGTTCTCTCCCACCAGGAGCCGAAGGTGGGGCTGCCCGGGAGGGAGGCCACCTGGCCGCCTGTGCGGGAGACAAAGGAGCTTGGGGAGCAGAACGGGGGATCCACGCAAGCCCACACATTTCGGGTGGAGACGGCTGGGAAGGAGGATTGTTTCCCTCTCTGTGACGAGCCCGCTGGTCGGTCGGGGTTGGCCCTGGTCCCGGGAGGGCCCACCGAGGCAGACCCATTCCGGGTGGGGGACGGGCGCCCGCTGGTCTCCCTGGCGGCTGGAAGGAGCCGGGAACGGAGTGGCGGGGGGGGGGGCGTCCATCTGGCCATGCGGCCCTTCGAACGGCAGGAAGGAAGGAAGGAAGGAAGGAAGGAAGGAAGGAAGGAAGGAAGGAAGGAGGCGAGCGACTGAGCCAACCCTGGGCGGAAGCGCCTCAGGGAAAGCGGCGAGGCTCCGGTGGGGCCGGCGCGGGGCAAGGACGACGCGGACGGCGGGCAGAGGGATGGAGATGCCGGCGGGGGCTGGCCGCTTCTTGCCGGCCGGAGGGAAGCCGTGCCCAAGGCAGGCGCTTCGCGGGACGGGGCGGACCGCCTTGTGGGCCAAGGCCTCTTTCGTCCTCGGGCCGCGGATTGAGCCCCTCCTACCCTGCCGGGCGTCCGACGAGGGGAGGCCGAGGCCCGTTCTCTCTGGTGGGCCTGCTTCTCAGGGGGCAGCCGCGGGGCTCGTCGGCACAGAGGCTTCCCGGACCTGCTTCGCCGGTGTGCGGGAGAGGCTGCCCGGGCCGCGGGAGAGGCTGCCCGGGCCGCGCGAGGGCTCCCAACAGGGCGGGGAAGCGGCCGACGAGCTGGTTCTGAGGCCCCTTCGAGACTGACCGCCCCCCCCCCGTTAGGGGCCCCAGAGCCCGCTCCAGGAGGGCACCCACAGAGCGGGCGGCATGTTCGGCCCCCTCCTCGGCGGCCGCGCCGTCGGCCCTGCGGTCGCCCGGTCAGCGCTCCTGGTCAGGTGGCAACGGACCGCCGCCTGCGTAGTGCCAGCGTGGTTAAGAGCGGCGGCGTCTAGTCCGGCTTTAATTCCCCGCTTCTCCTCCACGGGCGGCTTCGGCTCCTCACAGCCCAGTTAGTGGAGATCTCACAGAACCGTTTCTCTCAGAGCTCTCTCAGGTGTGGGGCGAGAAGCGGGGACGGCGACAGTTTGAGCTATCAATGCCACCACAGAAGACAAGGGTTGCCAACCTCCAGCTGGGGCCCGGAGACCTCCTGGGATACGGTTGCTTCGGAGGGCGATGCCCCCAAGGCAGGGATTTCCCAACCCCCGGCAGACAAGTGGCGGCTTGCGGAGGGGGCCAGCCGGCCACCGGGCTGCGCCTGGAAGACCCACAGGGCTCCGTGGAGGCCTCGCCTCGCCCTCCTGCGCCCCGGCCCACCTGCACCTTGCGGCAAAGGCCGCCCCGCCGCTGTCCCTGACGCCGGCGCTGCCGGCAGGGCCCGGGGAGGGCTCCTCTTGGACAAACAACCCTGAGCGGCAGGAGCGAAATCGCCGCGGAGCAGAGAGGGACCCCCAGCCGCAGGGAGCTCGCCATTCCTCACCCGCTCCTTTTGCTCCCTTGGGAATGGAGCCGGGCGGAAAAGGCGCGCGGGTTTTGCGGGGTTCTTTTTGGGGGAGGGGGGGAGGGCGTTTAAAACGAAATCTTGTCAATCCCGCATCCGTTCAGCGGCGAAACCCCCGCGGCAGCTTCGAGAGGGCTTCAATGTCCTTTCCGACCCCGCACAAGCTCCGGCGAGGGCAGAACTGGGGGCCACTGTCCGGTTCCTTCCTTCCTTCCTTCCTTCCCTGCACGTCTCCCAGAGCCCTCCCGGGTTCATTGCTCTGCCTCTGCACAGCACCGGGAGGCGGCAGAAATTCCGGCAAAGAATGGCTGGGGAAACCAGGCGCCGCACTGGGACCCCGACCTCCTGCTCCGGCCTTTGGGCGTCAACGGGGTGGGAGGAAGGGGAGGGGAGGGGGGTCTCCAGCGCGTGATTCAGGCTCTGCCCCAGCGCAGTCTGCCAGTGGCCGCGCAAGAACCCCATCCCGGCCGGGCAGGGCGGGGGGAGGCCTGGGCCGCGCCTTTTCATTCTGCAGAACTTCCCCCCTCCAGGCCCGGCGAGGGGACCGACCCTTAAGCCGGAAGGGAGCAGGCAGTCGGGAAGGCGCGCGGGACTGCCCTGCCCTGCCCTGCCCTCCTTCCGCGGGCCTGCGGGCGGCGGCGGGGGAAAGAAGTCCGGCGGGAGACGTTCGGCGCGGGGTTGGGGCCGGGGCTGCAGAAAAGCCTCCCCGAAGTGGGGCAAAAGGACAGCCCAGCCGGAGACGAAACGGGCTCTCCGCAGGCGCCGCGCAGTTCCGCCTCCCTCGAGCGCCCAGGTGTGGAGAGGCGGCTCGACGGGGCCCCCGCCCCATCCCCCCATCCCCCCCCCCTGGCGTCCGGGGGCAGTCTGTTCCCGACGCCGGGCTGCCGGGCTGCCTTCATAGGTGCGGCGCGTAGAAGGCGGGCGCGCCGTAGGTCTGCGAGCTGAGCACGAAGGGCGAGAGGACGGCGGCGGGGCTGGGCAGGAAGGGCAGCTGGGCGGCGCAGACGAGGCCTCCGGCGGCCGGGTGGGCGGCGTAGGCGCCGGGCGGGCCGTGCATGGAGAGCGGGTGGTTGCCCATGGGCGGCGAGTGGCTGAGCGGGCTGAGGCCGCCCGACAGGCCGCCGCCCGAGCCGACCACGCCGCCCGCTCCTCCGCCGCCCGTGGGCGCGCTGGTGTCGGCGCCGGGGTTCTGCTTCTTCCACTTGGTGCGGCGGTTCTGGAACCAGATCTTGACTTGGGTCTCGGTCAGGCTGAGCGACAGGGCCAGGTTGAGGCGCTCGCACACCGACAGGTAGCGCGTGGCCTTGAACTTGTTCTCCAGGGCCACCAGCTGCTCGTACGTGAAGGCCGTCCGCGCCCGCCGAGGCTTCCCCGACTTGGCGTCGGAGCCCGGCCGCTTCCGTTTCGCCTTGCCCGACGGGGCCGCGGCCGCTGCTGGGGGCTGTGCCGTTTGCTGTGGCGGAGGCTGCGGCTGCGGAGGGAAGGCCGGGGGTCCCCCGCTCGCCGGGCGCTGGGGAGGCGGCTGCGCCCCTTCTGGCGCCGAGAACTCCAAGTCCTGGGCCCGCAGGCTGCCGCCGGCCTCGACACCGACGCTGTCCGCACTGTCCGCCTCCTCGTCCTCCTCGTCCTCCTCCTCTCCCTCGTCGTCGTCCTCCGCTTCCTCCCCCTGGTCGGCCGCTCCGCCGTCGGGGCAGGGGCTCCGCAGGCTGCTTGGGTCCACGTCGACCTCCTCGCTCGGGTGCACCTCACCGCCGGCCTCTGCGCGGGAAAGCAAAGAGCGTTAGCTGGTCCAGGCCAGGCCACGCCACTCCCGCCACCTTCCCGCCTGCGTGGCCTGCTCGCGCCAAGCAGCCAGCCCGGATCGCCCCGGGACGGGCCCTTCGGCTGCCATTCAGCAGCGGCGGCGGCACCTGCCAGGCTCCGGCCGATGGGCCCCCGGGCGAGGAGGGCTTGCCTGCGGCTGCTGCCTGGAAGACTGAGTCGAGAGGGCGTCCCCCGCCGCGGCCCTCTGGGGGAGACGGGCACCTGGCCTGGGGGGACGGGACGGGGTCGCTATCCGTCCGGCAAGGGGCTCCTCCCGTTGCGAGAGAGAAGGGCCGCCCCATGGGCGCAACGACGCCGGTCAGCCCTGGCCCCTCGTCTTTCCGCCGGCCAGGAGCAGGCGGGCCACGCAATGGCCGGTGCTCTCGGCAGGGCAGCTCCCGAGCGAAGGGGCCGATGCTCCCGGGGCGTTGGGAGCCGCCTTCCTCTGCGGCCCGGGACGGGAGAAGCGCCCAGCCCAGCGGGGAACGCCCGAGGAGCGCGGCCCACTGGCCGGCCACGAGCAGCGGGAAGCTGGCCGGGGGGAAAGGGCTGGCGGCGCGGCACCCGCAGCGGCCTGGGGCAGGCGGGCCTTCTGCGTCCCTCTCCGGCTGGCCCAAGCAGAGAGCCGCATCCTGCGCCTTCTCCGGGTGGCCTCTCCCGCGAGCCGCGGCTCCGCACAAAACAGGCCGGCGAGCCCGGAGGAAGGCGGCGGGCGTGGGCACTCGCGGAATCGGAGGCGCAGGAGCCGGGCCCGGGCAGCGACCCCCTCCGGCGCCCTCGGGGTCCCGTGGGCTGCGGACCGGTGGGCGGGCGGGCATTTCCGGGCAGAACCAGAACCAGCCGCCGGGAACTCGCCACGCATTGGCACCCCTGGGTCACTCCCAGCGGCGGGTCCCGGGGGTCTCGGAGGCTGACCCCAGCAGCGCGGGACCCCCTTGCCCCTCGCCCCTCGCCCCTCCCCTGAGGGTCCAGCGAGGTGGGCGGAAGGGCCCGACCGCCAAAGACAGCGGGGCTGCGGCTCCCGTTGGGAAACCTTCGCGGCGGCCCAGTCCGGTTCCGAGCGATGCGGTGGGCCGAAATCCTGGGCCGGTGGCCACCGCCGAAGGGGAAGAATTTCCCGGGAGCGCCTCGGAGGCCGGCTTCGCTCGGCTGGAGCGCCGCGGCAAGCGGGAAGGACAGGCGGGCCGGTCTTCCTAGGCTCTGGCCCAGCGGCTCCGGCGCGGCGCGGAAAGGAAGGAGGTGGCCCGCGGCCCAGGATCAGGATCAGGCCCGCCGCATCTCGGGCTCCCGCGGCCTCCTCGGCGGCCCACCTCCAGCGCTGGGGGTGCGGGAGGGAGCCGAAGCAATCTGGCGGTAGGTCGAACGCCGCCCCCGGTCGATGGGCAGCCCTAATAAGTGTAATAGGTTTTAATCGAGTAATTATCCGAATTTTGACCCTATAATTTAGATGTTAGGCGCGAGCTGGCCAGGTGCTTGAAAGAGATATGCACAATTCGATAATAGGATATCGACCGGCCCGTCGGACGCGCCTCCCCGGGCCGCGCGCGCCCATTATGCAGCCTCTTTACGCGGCTAAGCACATTTTACTTTAAATGTAATCGAAGGGATTTAATTGTTTTTCAAGAGATAACCGGCATTTTGTCACAATTAGTCTGATTTGTCCTTAACCAAGCTGGGGGCGGCAGAAAAAATTGAATCTGTCGCTCCAAGTCAAAAGCAGCAGCAGCAGACGACGAAGAAGGGCTGTGTGTGTGTGTTTGTGTGTGTGTGTGTGTGTGGGGGGGTGATCCGAGGCCCGGCAGAGAAGCCCCCTCGGCTCCGAAAACCAACGCTTCACGGACGGCTCCTGGCCGAGGCCGGCTCCACAGGCGCCCTTCCCTGTCCGGGCCAGGCCCTTCCGCCCCGGGGCCGGTCCAGCAGGGCTGCAACCAGCTCCCCCCCACCTTCCCGCCGCCTGGACTTCGCGGGAGCTACTCACTGCGCGCCTCGGCGGCGGGCTTCCTGCGGCCCGGCTGGAAGGGGTGGCCCGCCTCGTCGAGCTTCGGCGGTGGCGTGTACTCTCCGCGGGGGGCTTTGCAGAGGTGGGCGCCGGGCCTGCGGCTCTTGCTGTTGAACTTGTTGGGGTCCAAGATGTCCAGCACGGAGAAGGAGGTGGTGCGGTGCGCAGCCAAGAGCGGAGGCGCGGCCGCCCCCTCGGGCCCGGGGCTCTCCTGGCCCGGCTCGGCGCTCGCCCGCTCCCGGCCGACCGGGCACGAGTAGACGGGCGGCAGGTCGTGGCCGGCGGCCAGACACGGCTCGGCGTGGCTCTCCATGCTGTCCCCGCGCCGGCCGCGCCACTCCGGCTCCCCCAGGAGGTGCGCGACAGTCGGAGCGCCTCCTGCTGCTGCCGCCGCCGCCGGGGCCAGAATAGAGACGTCACCCACCTGAGCCTCGCCTGGCGTCCACCGCGCCTCGCCCGGCAGCCCCCTCCCCCCGAGGACTCCCCCACGCGCTCGCCCGCCCTCCCGCCGCGCACCACCCTCCTCCGGCCTGGCAGGCGCGGCCGCCTCCCCCCCCCCCCGGCTCCGAGGGTCCCCCGCCCCTCCATGGGGGGCAGCCCCCTCCCGCGCAGGACGGGGCCTCCGTAGGCATCCGTCTCCGTAATTGGCTGCAAATGAATCCCTTTCCCCGACGGAGCGCCGCCTCGTTCTTGGAGGAGACCCCGGGCTGGCCAAGCGGCGCAGGAAGGCGATGGGGCCGCAGGAGCTCGGTCGGAAGGTCAGCTCCCTCCCGCCGCCCCCCCCAGCAGAAGAGCCTCGGAAGGGCCCGATTTGGGGCGGGAGGGCGCTCACCGTCCTGCTCCCCACAGCTCAGGAAGTTTCCTGTGCTCTGACGCTCCCCTCGCAAGACTGCATCCAGGCCAGCTCGAATGGCGCGCTTAAGTGCACCGCCGGGAAAATCCAGGGGAGCTACTCATGAGCAGGCAGAAGCCGCCCTCTGGGGACAGTTTTGCCGCAGGGAAGTGAGATGGGTTGTCTGTGTTTGTGTGTGTGTGTGTGTGTGGGGGGGGGGGGTCTTCTGCATCGCTGTGCTTTCTCCCGGGAAATGTGTGGCTTTGCTTCTAAGCAGAACCCACCAAGGGGTTTTTTTGGAACCGGGATCCAGCCACGGACAAAAATGCGCAGGGCCGCCCATGGGCAGCAAGACCTACCCAGGCACCGAAAAGCCCCCCCCCCTTCCTCGGCATTCCTGGCCTGCGCCTGGTTGGCCCAAAGGGCTGCAGGATCCTCGCCCTGGCGGCGCCCGCCGGGGTCTGGAAGAGAGCCGGGCGGAGGGCCCGAGGCCACGGGGCCACAGGCGCGGATACAGCCCAAGGCAGCTCCGGGAGCCTTTGGGAGCGGGCGTGAAAAGGGGCGCGCGGAAGGGCGTAGGCGCTCCCCTGGAAGGCTGGCTTCCGACGGCATTGGGCCCTGAGGTCCGGCCTGCGGCGGGCCAACGTCTTCCAAGCGTCAGCGAGCCGCCGGCTGAGGCGCTCCGCGCAGAAGGGCCCCAATCCCGCGCAGGCCGGCAGGCAGGGCGAGCCCCGCGAAGGGTCGCGCCTTCGACAGGGCCGCTCCTTGAAAGCCGCCGTGGGCGTCCGAGGCCAGCCAGGCGCTGCCGAGGGCGCGGACCGCGGCAGTGCGCAGGGCCCAGGCCTCCGGGGCGGGTGCGGCCTCGGGCCACGGAGGCCCAGAAGGGCCGGGGTCAGGCGGGGGCGCTGGGCTGGCCAGCCAGAACCCCCCCTCTCCTTGCCCCCCCCCCGCGGAGTCCCGCCCCAAACTTCGGTTTTAATTAGCTCCGCCGCGTCCGGCCGACAAATGAACCGGCTCCGGCGCCCCATTCATCATCGGCGGGCAGCGGCTCCGGCCGCGCTCAGGGTAATTAAGGACATTTATCGTGGTGGTAAAACAGTTTAGCAGCCCTTGTTCTGCCGGGAAGGTCACCGGGAGGGATTCTCGGGAAGGGGAGGGGAGGAGAAGTGGGGAGGGGAGGAGAAGGGGGGAGGGGCCGCCTGCCGGGCGACGGGAGCAGGACGGGCTGGCCGGGGAGCGCCGGGGAAGCGCCCGGGGGGGGGAGGACGGGCGGGCCTCTCCACGGGGCCGGGGCTCGTCCGTGGCCCTTTCTCCGTGAGGCCGCCCTCTGCTGCCCTCGGGGCAGAATTCGTTTTCTCGGGCCCGGAAGGCATGCCTTGGCCTCCGCGGGGGGGGGGGGCGGGGGCTCCCCGGGCAGCCGATAGTCCAACGAATGCGGGGCTTTCCTGCCGACTACTGGGCTGCCAGGCCGCCCGTCCTCTCGGCCGCACTCTGGGCTGCTTGGAGGGGCGCAAAAGAGCCCCCCCCCTGACATTTCCGCGAAACCGACGCCCTCTCCCATTACCTCCCAGACTAGCGGGCCCGGGGCGCCCCGGCCTCCTCCTCCTCCTCCTCCTCAGCGGGGCCCTGCTGCTGGCCCGGGGCTCATTGCTGTTGCTCTGGACAGGCTCACAGGGCCGGGGCCCCTGTGGCTCCTTATCCGGCGCCGCGAAAGGCCGCGTGGAGCGCCGCCGACCTTGCCGTAGGTAGAAGGACGGAGGGAGGGCGGCCACTTGGGGTTCTCTCTGAGGAAGAGCACAGCGACTCAGAAAGCGCCTCCGCGACCCCCGAGCGGCTCCGTCGGGGAGGGCTCCTGCAGGCTGCCTCGCTCCTGCCGCCTCTCTGGGGTTATCCCCACCGCGGTTGCTGGCCCAGAAGGGGTCCATGGCGACGCCTTCCCCCCACCCCCGATGTCAGGGCCGGTGGCGGGAGATGCAGACGCAGCGGGGATTCCCAGGACGGCCGCTAATGACCCTAATGGAGTCTTAATGCCTCCCGCCCCGCCCCCCATTATTAAATTAACATGATTCCCCCTCTCCCCCCCATGAATCACAATGAGAAGTTGCTGGGATGCTCCCGCGGAGGGACGCCCGCAAGAGCCTCTTGACCGCAGGCCGCCTCGGGCCCCCGGGACTGGGGAGGGGAGGGGAGAGGGCACTGCCAAATTATCCCGGCCGGTTTGGCCGGCGGCCCCTTCCCGAGCGAGCAGGCCGAGGGGCGAAGCGGGGCGAGGCGAGGCTCCCCCCCACTCTCTGGCGCGGTTTGGCTTTGGCCCCAGGTCGGCAGGTGGGGCTGGGGGGTGGGTGGGGGCCTGCAGGCTCCGGCTTAACGCTTTCCCAGGAGCGCCGCCGGGACGGCCGCCGCTGACAGGCGCTGCCCGTCCGGGAGGCAGATGACGGCTGAAATGAGCAGGAATCAATATTGGCACCGCGTGTCCCGGCCTGATAAGAGAGAGCGAGACAATGTTGACTATTAAAGGCGACAGCTTGAGATATTACACTATTAGTTATGCTATTTTTAATAATCTATAATATTTGGGCTATAATTAATTAATTATACGGGTCAGATAATATCTGGGGCTGGAATTAGGTCTGAAAGGTCTATTAAGACTGGTAATGAGAAAGGAGAAATCTAATCTCGGGACGAGGAGCCGTGAAGGGACAAATAGACAACCGCCCGCGGCTCCCTGCGCCGCCCGCCGCCCACCTGCCTCCTCGGGGCGGCCTCCGTCGGCGCTGGCCAGAGCGGCCCTTCCCGGGCGGAACGAGGGCCCCGAGGACGCGCACCCGGCGCCACGACCCCGGCCTGCTCCGGCCTCCGCAGCTCCGGCGGGACCCGATCCGCGACGCCGCCGCGCTCAGCCCCGGGGCGCCGTTCTCCCGGCGGGGGGGGGGCACGCCTCCGGGGCGGAGGGGGAGGAGGCCGCCCGGCTGCCCCCCCCAGTGACACCTTCCCGGCTCAATTATCCCCCCCCCCCCGCTGCAGCTTTCTATCCTCCCGGTGCGACGCAGGGAGCGGAGGGATCGGGACCGGCCGACCGAAGGTGAGAGGCGCCAGGCAAGCCCGCGCGAGGTGAACGAATGCCGCGTGACGGATGGAGGGGTCGGGGGCCCAGCGAGGCGGGCAGCCCGGGACACGGAGCCCGGGGGCGGCAGTGCGGCGGAGGCGAGCCGCGTCCGGGGCTCTTTTGGGGCCGCTGCAGTGCCCCCTCCTCCCGCCGGGAGACTCCGGAGGAGCGGTGGGACCCCTGACTCGGGCTCGCCCCCAGACCCCCCGAGGCCCGCGCGGCGTTATGGGGCCGACCCTCCTTGTTCAAAATTAGGAAAATCCAAACGAAGGACCATCCAAAACAGCAACGTCGTCTCTCCTTCTCCCCCCTCCCCCCCCCCTCGGCTTGTGAGTTTGTTCTGCTCTGCAGGAGAATGCCGGTGGCTGCAGTGGTCAGAGAAAGCGGGGAGGGGGTGTTATCCCCCCCCATCAACGCAGCTGTCCCTTCCTCCCTCCCGCGGAAGTTGCCTTCTCAGAGGAGCTGAGCAGGGAACTGGCAGGGCCAGCACAGTATCGTCCCCCCCCCCCCCGCATCATACAGTTCCCAGTCTTTCTCTTGCCATCAAAAATGGCCGTCGAATTAATAAAATGATTTTTAGTGCTCTGCTTAGATCCTCTACCAATACTGTCCAGCCCTCTCTGGGTGGGTGGGGGGCCCTGGGGCTCCTCAGCAAAGCCCCATTTGTTCAAGGCCAATGGACACTTCCCTCTGGCCACAGACTCTGCTGGTCCCTCCGTAGGAGTTGAGTTTGCTCAGTGATCCAAATAGGGGCATTGTGGGGGACGCTCTCTTCTGGCTGGCCCAGGAAAGGCATTCGTTGGCCAACAGCTCTTCCAGGCCCTTTTTTGGCCCTTTGCCCTTCAGTTTCCAAATCTCTTGAGGCAATAGCATCTCGTCCTTCCTCTGAGAATCTCAAGAAATCAAACATATATATATCTGTCACACACACACACACACACACACACACACACACACACACATGCGCGCGCTTTGCAAGTGGATTTCACTATGCAAAATGGCCAAATCCACATGCAAAGAGTCACCGGTGTGGTTTGATAGGGCATTATCGAAAAGTGCCCCCAGTTTGTGAGAGCCAGTGCCCTGCTTAGCTAGGAGCCCCCCAGGGAGGGGCTGGGCCTCTGTGGGTCATGGTGTCTGCTGGCCTCTTGTTCTCCAGGTGCTTGGCAGGAGCAGCCCCCTCCTGTGGCCCGGGGGGGGGGATTCCCCTGGCACCTGCTCTTCCTATTGTGGCATCCTGAGGAAGGCCTGACAGTGACAGAAACCTTGCGGGCGTTGTCCCTCTCCTGCAGTGACCTCTCTCTAATCCCAACACTAGGCTTTGAGGGGTTAATTCACCTCAAGGGGGGGGGGGCTCAGAATTCTGTTGCCACTGCAGCATTTCTGGATCATGAGCAGACTGGCCATTTTGCACCTGACATTTTGAAACAGACAAAGTTAGTAAGAAAAAGGTCCTTGAAGAACCCTCCTTTCTAAAGTCGGGGGGGGGGGGGGTGGCTACTCTGTGCAGGGGCCTCTGACTGGCAGGCAATACTATTTTTATGAGGTGAGACACATCTTCTGGGGCACCTCATTTAACGGAAATGTAGACGGATGTGATGGGCCCTTAGTCTTGTCCACGAAGTACACCAAGGGCCCCTAGGGCCTAGGCAGCCACTGCGCAACTTGCAGAGTCTGAGGCAGCAGTGGAGGAGCAGGTAAGCAGGATGGGGAAGGGGGGAAGGGAAGGGAGTGTGTGTTTGCTTGGGAGGTAGGTAGGCAGGCTGGTTGGGAAACCAACAGGTAAAGGGGGAAATGGGAGGGGGAAGTGGAGGGAGTCTCTCTCTGTCTTTGCGAGTGAGGGAGGGGGGAGGAGCCAAGGAAGAGGTTGGGCAACCAACAGGTAAGGGGGAAGGGCAGGGAGTCCCTCTGTGTGTTCATTTTTATGTGTGTTTGCGAGGGAGGAAGGGGGCCCTGACCAGGTAGCTCCAGAGCAGATATGTGTCGTCCCACATACCCCCAAGAGCCTGGCTGTCAGGAGAATTTTTTTAAAGAGAAGCATTGCCTAAGGAGGCAGGCTCATCTCTTCTCGCAGTCCAAAAATCCTGCAGCCAAAGCAGTATTGAGATGAAATCCATAAGAGATGTCCTGAGGGACCCTTTGGGCAGAAGGAGTCCTCCAGTCCCTGGGCCTCTGGAGACGGGCATGTGAGGGGTCCCTCTGGGAGGTCAGTGCTATGAGAGTGCACACAATGCTGATGGGGACTGTGTTATGGGGAGGAACATCATTCCAGGATTTGCTTCCTGGTCTCAAAGCAAGAACAGGGACCGCACCAAACCCTCACACTCCTCTCCAAGAGTCATTGGGGTTGTTTCCAGTGGGCCACCTTTGTGTTTTGCTCTGCCATGGGTGCCAATCCTAGTGACCCGCTGCTTTGACAGAAGTCACCTGACCACTCCCCCCACAGATGCATGTCAACCTCTGGATAGCAAAGCCACCTACTGGGTTAAATGCGTGGTGCTCCCCTCAGCCCTGAGTCCGACTGTCCTGAGCCCTGAGCCCTGATGCCAGGGGGACTCGGGGACATCTGCAGAGATTCCCGGGGCCCTGCCGCTGCCATGCTGGTGCAGTTCTGTGCATGTACAGAGCATGTTGGGGGGGGGAGTGGGGCTTAATCAGGACCCTAAACCTCCCCATCCCATCTCTCCCCCACCCCCTAGGGCAGCACAGCTATCTTGGAGTCAGCCCTGAGGTGACTGCAGAAACTCCCCTTGCACCTCCTTATGCTACAGCAGCCACCAATGTTAAGGGGGCTCCCCAAGTGGGACCCAGTGCCCTCACGGTCCACCCACCGCTGTGCTCCCCCGGCCTGCAGAGCCCACCAGAAATACTTGGCTAGGCATTCTTGGGGTAGTGTTGCGGGTACCGTTGGCATGCTGCATGCAAGATCCTTTGAAAACCCCTGAAGTTTACTGCTGACAGGCCCTGACCAGCAGTCTCCCCCACCCCACTCACTCATCTGACTGCCGGACCCACCTGCAAGGTCTCTTCCTCAGCTTGTCTGGCCCAAGTGGCTGCACTGTGAGGTCACCGTCTTTCCCCTTAAAACCCCTTTTTGCCCTTTTGGAGATTTTACTGCAAACCAGGTAGGTTCCTCTTCATTTGCAGGTGCTGTGATCCTGGTGCTGCCGTTCTTTGGGTTTTCCTGCTGGGCCTGCCTGGGGTCAGGTTCAGAGTCAGACCTACGATGCTTTAGGGCCCAATCAGGCCAACTTCCCGGGGCCGTGGGGCTTCAGGGGTTGGATTAGGGCTATGGGGTGGGATTGCTGTGGTCCCATGGTGGCCACATCAGAAAGGGATTCTGCCAGACAGAAGCCTGATGGGACTAAAACTGTATTCCCCTTGGCTGCCCCCCAATGTGTGGCATGAGCTGCCATGCAGAGGCTCTGTGGGGCTGTCACAGCCCGTGATGTGCTCTTCAAAGTGAGGCAGAAGGATAACAGCACCAGCTGCATATTTAACCATTCTGAGCATTGTCATCTCTAATAGCGATGGCTCCCCACCCCAAGGCAAGCTGCTGCTCCTTCCTCCTCAGAGCCGCAGGATTGCACGGCTTCCGCCTGCGGTTGTATCTGTCCTGTGTGCTCTGATGCACGGCTGCTTCATCAAGTGCTGGGTGGAGAGCCTAATGAGGAGACGCCAAACCAGGTTAAAGAGAAGGGTTATTCTGACACAGCTGGCAACACTAAGAGGGGAGCCAGCAGCCATCCTCAGACTGCCTCTCCTTTGGATGGACTGGGATGGTGCCCAGCAAGTGCCAGCTGGCCATTGGCTCTCCCCCCCCCCCCCGGGAGCTGCTGGGTGATGGTGACTTTTGACTGGCTACACAGGGGGGGAGGGAGGGGGGAGGGAGAAGCGGGCAGGGGCAGGGGTAGGGGGTGGGAGGGTGCATGGAAGAACAGGCCAAGGGCCCTGGCTCAATCTGTGGGCTCACCCATTGGAGGTGCTGTGGGAGATGCTGCTGTCAGGCCCCCTTGAAGCCCCCTGGAGGCCTTAGAGAAGCCAGGCTGGCTCAGGTGCTGGGAGCCCCGCTCTACCTGCTTCCCTGACCCTCCTCTGTCGGGCAGAGGCTCCTGGGCTAGCAGCAAGGCGAGAGTGGCAAGATGCAGCTGCAGAGCACCAGTGGGCAGGGCTGGTGGGAACCGGTTTGATGGGAGCCAGCCACAGGGGAAGCACCTTGCCCCAGGAGAAGAGACACCCCGTCCCAGTCAGATACCTCCTGGGACCAGCCCAGTCGTGACTCTTCTGACTGAAAGCACCTGAGTCTGAGGCGGATCCCGGGGAGAAGTCTCAGATTCTGGGACAGCCATGCCTTGCGAGAACAAGGGCGTCATGCCTTCTTGGTGGCACGGGGGCCATTCCTTTGCATTGCATGAGTTGCGCCAGAGGACCCCCCCGGCTCTCCAGACAGCCCTCCGTTTCCAGACTGCAACCTGCCACTCTGGAGCTATCATGATGTATGCAAACAGACGACACAGCAATTTTCTGCAGATTTCAGAAAGGCTTTTAAGGCAGTGGCATCCCCACACATTACCATGCGAGTAAGTTCATTGAAGAGACACTTCAATTTACCCGTCCCGACTTCATTGCCTCATACAATCATAGAGTTGGAAGGTACCTCCAGAGTCATCAGAGTCATCTTGTCCACCCCACCCCTCCACAATGCAGGGACTCACCACTACCTCCTCAGACTCCTGCCCAGAGTTCTGATATGGTAAGAGAAGTCTTCCTGCTTTCTCCCAACCCTGCATCTGTGCAAGACTCTACATGACTCCCCAGCCCATTTGTCTGTAAGTGCTTTGCAGCTTCCTGCCCCCACCCCCCGTACTCTGTAGAACCAGTTTCTTCTAGATATTAGTGAACATTCCCATCTCATGACAATCCCATTGCAATCCAGATGCACATCAGAAGAATGCATGAAGGGAATCAGGAAACACCCAGAAGGAAGGAAGGAAGGAAGGAAGGAAGGAAGGAAGGAAGGAAGGAAGGAAGGAAGGAAGGAAGGAAGGAAGGAAGGAAGGAAGGAAGGAAGGAAGGAAGGAAGGAAGGAAGGAAGGAAGGAAGGAAGGAAGGAAGGTTCCCGACACAAGAGGCAGCACCAGAGGGCAGCAGTTCCCTTGTGTGTGGCCCAGAGGCAGCAGGTCTTCTGCAGGGAGGGCACGGCCCGTCTCAGGCCAGGTCGCATGCTTTCCAGTGAGTTCCCAGTTCCTCAAGGGAGAGGACCTTCTTTCCACCAACTCTCCCTTGGGGCAGTTAGCTACAAGATTGTTACAAGGGATTATTTGGCAAAACAGTGCAAGTCTTCCTGGCACAAGTCTGAAAAGAGAACTAAGGCCTTGAGAATGAGTGCCATGTGTGGACAAAGAGCAGCAGACATGAAGAAGCAGAATTGGATTGATGCCTCACTCCGTCTCCACGTGCAGCCAGCTGGGTGACCCGGAGCCACTCACAGTTCTCTTAGAGCTGTACTCACAGAGCAGTTCTCGTCAAGATCTCTCAGCCCCACCTAGCTCCAGGGTGTCTGTTGTGGAAGAGGGAGGGAATCATGTTTATCAGCTGCTTTGGGACTCCTTTGGGTAGGGAGAAGTGAAGTATAAAAAACAGCTCTTCTTCCTAGGTGGGCTGAAAGAGAGAACTTTCCAGGAATGGTTGACAAATTCTCAGAGACCAGAACATCAGTTTAAGCATTTGTGGGGCCCTAACAGAGTTCATTTGTGGTGAGAGCAGCCAAACTGGTGTAAAGCCACCTCCCCCAGGGGAAAGGGGCATCACCCCAAGTGAGGGAGAAGGGGTGAAAAGGACAGAGGCTATGGCCCTGATCAGTGGGGGGAAGGCACCATGCAGGGTCCTGGGAAGCACGGGGCCCATAGAAACATGGCGGCGCGGCTGGATGCCAGAGCTTAGAGCTCCGCCCGGCCTTTTCAGGTTATGAGAGCCCCCGAGCTTCGGGGCTCTCGCCCCTGCACAATTGTTGGGGATTGGGAGTTAGCTCCATCTCCTCCCCCTTTTTAAATCTCTGGACTGGACTACTGCCCAGCGCAACAGGGCAGAAGAGAAAGCGGCGAAAGGGAGGGGAAGCAACGGCCCGATGCGCTGGTTCTCCCACTGGGCTCGCGTACGGAGGCCTCCCAGTGAACAGCATCTTGGCTGGGGAAAGGGAACAGACGCGAGCTTCAGGGCGCAAAAGATAGAGGCCACAGCGAGGACACTCTCAGAAGACCCCACTCCTTGGAGGATTCCGTGCCCCCCACAGTACCCCCCCGCCAACGGGAGAGGGCGAAAGACCAACTGCTCACCGGGAAGCTCGGCTAGACATGGCTTCTCTTTGTCTGGCCCTCAGGCTCGGCTTGTTGGGCTCTTTTGGGCTCGGCTTGCTGGGCTCCCGGGCTTGCAGCGGATGGCTCGGTGGCAGCAGCGGACTGCAGCAAGGTGTGGTGACGGTAGGAGCTCTTGTCCAAAGCCCCAGCCCCGCCACGAGGTCCTGGACCCGCATGCGGGTCCTGCAGATCAGAGTTCCATTGGCCGGCGACTGGTGGCTCCTGCTGGCCACGCCATGAGGCCAGCTTTCTACCTTTCCATCTCCACTGGTGGAGCTGCTGTCTGGAGGACGAAGACATTGGTGCTTCCACTTTAATATCTCAATCAGGAGTGAAGAGTTGGTTCCCTTGGTCACCACCCAGTGGCGACCAGAAGAACTGCAAGGACTTGGTCCGGCTCGAGAATCGCCCTCTAGCACCATCTGGTGGCCATTTGAAGAACATCCACCAACTGTATCTTTCTGCCTGCTGCTGTCTGGACCTGGTCCTTCCTTGATATTAGGGAGAGGCTAGTGGATAGGGATTTTTATCCAAGAGTGGGATAGAAATTAGGACAAGATCAGCGGTGTTGAAGGGGTGAATTGGAAGGGCTATAGATCCTGCCTTATAGTCAGGATAGCGCCCCTATAGTGTGGCCCTTGCCTCACCAGCTGCTAGTGTAGACCAGGGGGGGCTGGGTGGTAATAGTATATTAGGGTAGGGCGGGCTAGGGTGGGTTAGTGCAGCTAAGGTGGGGGGAGAAGAAATTAGCACAGGAGGTTAGCTGGTTGTCCTCTCTTGGGAGCAGGATTATGGAGAGGGAGGCCCAATCAAGGGGGGGGGCTTGCACCGGGGCCGGGATTCCAATGATCACTGGCCAGGGGCGCTATGGCTGGGGGAGGAGGTTGGATAAGAGAAGGGGTGGGAGCACTGGTGTCTTGTATAGCAGTGGTCCCCAACCTGTTTATCACCAGGGACCGGTCAACGCTTGACAATTTTACTGAGGCCTGGGGGGGGTAGTCTTTTGCCGAGGGCCATCGCTGCTGCTGCCTGAGCCCCTTCTCCACTTGCTTTCCCTCTGGCGCCCCTGACTTCCTGCCACCCACTGGGGGGTGCTGCCAGCCATGGCAGCCGCTGGAGAGCACCAAAGGTGAGCCAGCGGCAGAGTGGCAGGGCAGCCCCCGAGGCAGCAGCTGGGGAGGAGGACGAGGAGGAGCTGCGGCCCGGTACCAGTCCCCAGGCCAGAGGTTGGAGACCACTGCTGTATAGGACCCAGCCATGGTGACACGGCCAGCATCCTGGGTGTGCTCGATCCCCTTCTAACCTCCATCCCATCCCCAGGAATGTGAAGGTGGAGGCTAGGGTAAAGGGTCCAACATTGGTCTTGTGCAATGCAAGGTCGATTAAGAACAAGGCCTCAACTCTGCAGCATTTCATCGCGGAGTCGAAGGCGGACCTTGCTTGCGTGACCGAGACCTGGGTGAGGGAAGGCGAGTCAGCGGCTTTGAAAGAACTGGCCCCACCAGGTTACTCAGTCCTTCACCAATCTCGGACCCATAAGAGGGGAGAGGGGGGTGGCTGTTTTGGTCCGGGAGGTCCTCACCTACAGGGCTCTCCCAACGCCGGAAATCAGTGGGGTGGAGTGTGTTGGTATTGGATGGGACTCGGTCGAGAGTGTGGCTATCTGGTTGGTATACCGTCTGCCCAACGCACCACCAGATGTCCTACCCCGCCTGCTGGAGGTGGCGGCCGCCTCGGCATTGCAGTACCCCAGGCTTTTGATCCTGGGCGACTTCAATGTCCACGCGGACACACCCCCTTCAGTTCATGGTGGGGACCTGGTGTCATCCATGGTGACACTGGGACTTTCGCAATTTGTTGCTGGGCCCACCCATCATGCAGGCCACATACTCGATTTGATTTTCAGCGCTGGGATAGAGGTGGATCTGGATACAGCTCTAGCTGTGCCATGGTCAGACCACTACACCCTGCGGGCCCGGCTCGGTATACCACCCCCCCAGTTGGGTGGTGGGTGCATTCTAGCCCTCCCGCAGAGACCTATGGATCCAGTCGGATTCTGGAATGCTCTGCGGGACCCGATGCCTCCTGGCGACTCACTAGCACCCTTGGTGGTGGACTGGCAGTCCTGCCTGACGGCTGCTATAGATGAGATCGCCCCTAAACGTCCTCTCTGCCCTTGACTCAAACGGGCCCCCTGGTACACGGGGGTGCTCTGGGAGAAGAAAAGGGAAGTGAGACGACTGGAGCGAGTGTGGCAGAAGACTCGCAACAAAGCTACAAGAACATCTTATCGCACGCTTATGAGGGCGTTTGAGATGGCAGTGAAAGTGGCAAAGCCGCGGAAATCACGTCCGCAAGCTCTCACCAGGCCCAATTATTTAGGGTAGTTAAATCCCTCACCGCCCTTGAGGGGTGTCAAAATAGTAGCCAATTGGAACTCGGCTGTTGAGGCATTAGCGAGCTATTTTGCGGATAAAATCTTGTCACTCTGCCATGATCTTCCTGCCACAGTTAATACAGTAAATGAACTGGAGGCCTGTTGGCTGCCTTTGGAGGTGACGTTTGATGGCTTCAGATGGCTTTCTTTATCCGAAGTGGACAAGTTGTTCGGTTCAGTCAGGGCGACCACTTGCCCTCTTGACCCCTGTCCGTCTTGGCTCCTCAAGGGAGGTGGCCAGAGGATAGGAGGCCAGCTCAGGGACATTATCAATCTCTCCCTGGAGTCTGGGGAGTTCCCTGAGCAGTTGAAGGGGGCAGTGGTTCACCCTCTCCTGAAAAGATTCATGCTGGACCCGCGGGACCCCACCAGCTACCGCCCAATGTCGCATCTGGAGTTCCTGGGCAAGGTGGTTGAAAGGGCTGCGGCAGACCAGCTCCTGGCATTCTTGGAGGAAACTTCAGCACTCGATCCATATCAGTCTGGCTTTCGACCTGGCCACGGGGCGGAGATGGTGTTGGTCACCCTGTTGGATGACCTCTGCCACCAGCTGGATAGAGGCGGGTCGGCAGTGCTAGTTCTTCTGGACCTGTCGGCCGCTTTTGACACCGTGGACCACGAACTACTGGTCCACCGCCTCGCTGGCATGGAGATACGGGGCACAGCTTTACGCTGGTTACACTCCTTTCTCCAGAACTGGACGCAGAGGGTTGCAGTGGGAGATGAGTTCTCGCGCTTCTACAGACTCCCTTGCGGGGTCCCTCAGGGCACGGTCCTCTCCTCCACACTGTTCAACATCTTCATGTGCCCTCTGGCCCAGCTGGTACGGAGTTTCAGGCTGGGTTGTTACCAGTATGCTGATGACACCCAGCTCTTTCTCCTCATGGACAGCCACCCGGACTCCCCCCTGGAACCATTCGCCTGATGTTTGGAAGCGGTGACAGAATGGTTTGAGCAGAGTCGCCTGAAACTCAACCCCTCCAAGACGGAGGTCCTGTGGCTGGGACGTAGGGGGCGGGACCAGGAAGCGTGCCTACCCACCCTGGCAGGTGCAAACCCATCCAGATGGATATTGGATGTTCCCCTTTGCGGAGTTGCTCACAACTTAAGGATGGGCGGGCCAGCCCTGATTGGCTTTGGGTACAAGCCCAGGCAGTGGGTGATGAGAAAGATCTTTGGCTGAGCCCCTGCCAGTTTGGGCCTGTGGACAGCACCCGCTTCGAAGGACAGATGATCTGATTCAGCAGCTTCCTGTGTTCAAGAGACCAGCAAGACAGGGCCAAGGATAAAGCAAGTACGTTCAGTGGCCTCTCCGAACAGGCTTGCAGCAGGGATACAACAGGCCTGGGCAGGCAATAGTGCAGTAGATAAAATTCAGAGGAGAAAAGCACACTGATGGGGGACCCAGTGGATCCACTCATGCCCTCCCCATCACCAGCAGTGGTTCAGGCCTCCATCTCTCCAGAGGGGCAGAGGGGCAAG
Source organism: Paroedura picta (assembly GCF_049243985.1). NCBI lineage: Eukaryota > Metazoa > Chordata > Lepidosauria > Squamata > Gekkonidae > Paroedura > Paroedura picta. The sequence continues at coordinate 121,976,648 of NC_135374.1, read as the reverse complement.
GAAGCAAGTGTGCCAGGCAGGGGTGCTTTGGACTATACATGCGGATTCTGCCTCTAGCTGTAGGACTTCAGGCTTTCCCCTACACTGGCAGCATTTCCAGGCGGACTCCTTGATTTGCATCCCATGAGGATAAGAGAGTTCCCGGGCCTGAGGAACATTTTGACATAAGGGCAGGAGGGAAAATCTTTGGGTGGGAGAGGAACTGATGGGAGATCTCACCCAACTGTGTTTTGGGGGGCAGAGGAAATCCCATTATTGGGTTGCATGAGCTTTAGTCAAAAATACTGCTGTGGGGTTTTTATTGGCTAGAATATTAATGCTCATGGATTCTTTGCTAGAATTTATGTTTAATTTTTGAATAATGGTCAAGGCTGGATAAAAGACTAGTTTCTCTATGGGCTATTTTTTCTTTTTAGGAGCACCAAGTAGGGAACACCCCAGTCCTTCTCAGCAGGCCTTCCGCCCTTGTATGAGAGACGGACAGAAATGTGTTTTCAAAACCTCTTGTAACCAGCACAGAAGAAGTCTCACTCTCTCTCTCTCTCTCTCTCTCTCTCTCTCTCTCTCTCTCTGTGTGTGTGTGCAAAGAACAAAAATAGAGGCTTGATTTCTTGATGGAGACTTGATTTTTTTTGCATCCACTATAAAGCTTTGGGACAACCAAAGATCTACAATAATAAACTTTGTATGGACAAGAAATGGATATAATTAAGTAAGGACAGAAAGTTGTAACTTCTGTGCAGTCTACACATCCCACAGTATTGATATTCTATACTTCTTACACTTAAATGGTTATACTTGAGCAGATACATGCCTGCTATAATGGTGAGCAATTCGTGTTGAAACCAAATGTCATCAGATTACTAGGGGTTGCTGAATTACTGTATTTTATTACAGTATTTTAGGAACCTGCAATATCCACTATTACTTTCCTATGTGAGAATTCTTAGACTGACTTGCTATTGCAATTTCCTCTTCTTTGGCAAATAAATATTGTAGTGTATCCAATGCAATCAGTAGAGTGTAACCAGAGCATATGAGTTTTAGCACAGATAATTAAAGCCCAGCCTTCTGCACTGTAACAATTATGGGCACTTGCAAAAACAACGACAAGGTCAACTTGTGAATGAAGGCATCCATCAGGATTACAGTGCCTAATAAAACAATAACCCCACACTTGGAAAGGAACCAACAGCTGACAACAAATTGTTTCCTGCAACATATGTTTCCTTAACAACATAAATGTGGTCCAATAGCACATTTAGAATGTTTGTCTAATTAAGGCCACCGTTCCCCATCTGGCCGGCTTCCAGAAACTTGTGACTGATTCTTTGCTATGGAGGAACCTCCGGGCCACACTGATTTTCCACAGGGAATCTTATTTTTTCTATCTAAATCTCATGCTAGGAGTCAGAACTTTTGGGATGAGGGGAATAACCAGAGATGTCATATCGGCAGGTGGGTGTTTGGGGCGTGTGAAGGTAGTGGTAAGTCAATCTGAAACAGCAAAACACTAAATGCAAGTAATGTCTTGTATGTTAATGTAATGTGTTGACTAATTTAACTGTTGGTCAATTGTGATAGAAATGTTCCATTTAGAAAGCTCTGCATTCTTTTATTTGATTTTAAATTACTAGGTTTAAGGCCCGCTGTAGCTCAAATACAGCGGGCGCTAGCGGGGAGGTGGCTGGGTGCAGGAGGGCCCCCATCCCCCCAGGCACCCTCCCCCCCTGGGCTGGGTGCCCCCTCCCTCTGTCCCCTCCCCCCCTGAGGCCCTGGCTTTGTCCCGGGAAGCCTTTCCCCCCATCCCCCCTAGGCCCCAGCTTCATCCTGGGGAAAGGAGCAGGCCCGCCGCATCGGACTCGCGGCTGGCCTGCTCCTTTCCCCGGGACGAAGCCTTTCCTCCCCCCTCCCCCCTGAGGCTCCGAAGCCCACTGTGGCGAAGCCTTTCCCCCCCTCCTTCCCCCGATGTCCCAGCTTTGGTGTGGCGAAAGCAGCAGGGCCGCTGCGTCTCTGACGTAGCGAGCTTGCTTCTTTCGCCGTGCGGAAGCCTACCCCCTCCCCCCGATGTCCTGGCTTCAGCGGTGGGAAAGGAGCAGGGCCGCCGCTCCTTTCCCGGTGGTGAAGGCTCTTCCCCCGGCCCCCTCTCCTCCCAGACTGACACTCAGCCAATCAGGAGCCACTTTGGGGGTCCTGATTGGCCCCTTCGAGTTTTTATCCCAGACTCACCCCGCCCCTTTCTCCTCACACATTGCCCTTACCACTTTATTATTACCACTCCGGCAGAGCGGTTTACAGATTGTTGAAAGCTCTCTCAAAATTTTTGTACAAGAGGAATCTAAATGTTTCACATAAATAATAAAGAAATGCTCTGTTTATTGTACTATTGTAAGAAGAGAAAGTCCCATGAGGAGATGAATTCACGGAGCCATGGTCCCTGGGAGAGGGTCTCCACAGTTGAGAAGCCAACACCATTCCTAAGGAAGAGAAAATTGGTTGGATCTTGAGGAGGCGTGGCAAATGCTTTCTCTTTAAATGTAGGGGGTTTGGTGGTGGGTTTCATAGTTTATCCGAAACAATTCAACAGACATTGTTGTTGTTAGGTGCAAAGTCATGTCTGAGCCACCTGATATTTGACTCCACACCCCAGACATCTCTGACCTAACATCCCAAGCACAGGACCCAGTAGGGAGCACAGATTCAGGTTCAAGGTTTCGGTTTTAACCTTCAAAGCCTTTGTCAACTTTTTTACCATTACCAACATTCTTCAAGTTTCAAGAACCCTCAGAAGCGGTGCAATTATACAGAATATGGTTGGGAGATGTAGCTGTGGCCACCTGAGGTCCCTCCTTTTCCCACCCCTTCCAGGCCCAACATTGGTCCTTTTGGGAGGGGGGGAAGAATGGGTTGACATGACTACATATGGTCATAACACCCAATAAATATTTAACAAATTAAAAATATATATGCAAAATTAACTAATGCCCACTCATTCAGGAATCTCATGAGGTGGCCAAAGTATTTGAGATTCATCTTCAGGATCTGGCCTTCTAAGGAACAGTCTGGGCTGATCCCCTCTAGGACTGACCAGTTTGTTCGCCTTGCAATCCAAGAGACTCGCTAGAGCAGGGGTAGTCAACCTGTGGTCCTCCAGATGTTCATGGACTACAATTCCCAAGAGCCCCTGCCAGCATTTGCTGGCAGGGGCTCCTGGGAATTGTAGTCCATGAACATCTGGAGGACCACAGGTTGACTACTCCTGCACTAGAGTCTTCTCCAGCACCAGAGTTCAAAAGCCTCAATTTTTTGATGCTCGGCCTTCCTTATGGTCCAACTTTCACAGCCATACATTGTAACTGGGAAGACCATAGACACACTTTTGATGGCAGGGTGATCTTTCTGCTTTTTAGGATGCTGTCTAGATTCACCATACCTTTCCTCCCCAGGAGCAAGCGTCTTTTAATTTCTTTGCTGCAGTCCCCATCTGCAGTGATCTTGGAGCCCAGGAAAATAAAATCTGTCACTACCTCCATTTCTTCCCCATCTATTTGCCAGGAATTGAGAGGGCTGGATGCCATGATCTTTGTTTTATTGATGTTGAGTTTCAAGCCAACTTTTGCACTCTCCTCCTTCACCTGCATCAACAGGCTCTTTAGTTCCTCTTCACTTTCTGCCATTAGAGTGGTATCATCTGCATATCTGAGGTTGTTGATATTTCTCCCTGCAATCTTGATCCCAATTTGTGACTCATCTAATCCCGCCTTTCTCATGATGTGCTCTGCATACAAGTTAAATAGGCAAGGCAACAGTATACAGCCTTGCCGAACTCCTTTCTCAATTTTGAACCAATCAGTGATTCCATGTTCAGTTATCACTGTTGCTTCTTGACCTGCATATAAGTTTCTCAAGAGACAAATAAGATGCTCTGGTATTCCCATCTCTTTAAGAACTTGCCACAATCTGTTGTGCTCCACACAATCAAAGGCTTTAGCATAGTCAATGAAGCAGAAGTAGATGTTCTTCTGGAACTCCCTAGCTTTCTCCATGATCCAATGTATGTTGGCAATTTGATCTCTAGTTCCTCTGCCTCTTCGAAATCCTGCCTGTACTTCTGGAAGTTCTCGGTCCACATATTGCTGGAGCCTAGCTTGTAAAATTTTGAGCATAACTTTGCTCACATGAGAAAGGAGCGCAGTGAGTGCCATTTCGACATTAGCATGGGGCAAATAGCCTGCATTTTTAGTTATGTTATATTTTAAGAATATTATTTTTTAGATTCACAGCCTTACTTCAAAAGGGCTCCAGGGAGAAGGCAGCTGCCATGTGCAGGATTGGGCTCTGCAGCTGACTCCAGGGGAGGCCCCTCAGGAGATCATGATGATGACCTGGTCATGGAGAGAAATTGGGCTCAATATCCCGACCTTGTGGAGGTTCAAGTAGCCAACCCCAATCTAGACCAGTGGTCCGCAACCTTCCAGCAGCCCCAGCGCAAACGCGCATACGCGGACTGCCGCGCACATGCGTTTGCGCCCGGCAGGGGCACAAACGCGCATGCGCGGCAGTCTGCACATGCGCGTTTGTGCCGCCGCCATGCCGGCGGTTGCGGCTCCCTCTCCCAGCCCCTCCGGGCCGCCAGCAAATCGGCCGCCAAAGCGGCCGATTAGCTTGCGGCTCGGCAAGCTTCTCTTCCTCCCCTCCCGAAACAAGAAGCTTGCCAGGCCGCGAGCTAATCGGCCGCTTTGTCAGCCGATTTGCTCGCGGCCTGGCGAGCTTCTCGCTTCGGGGGGGGAAGAGGGAGCTGCGGCCAAGGCCTTTGTGGCCCGGCACCGGACCGCGGCCCGCGGGTTGGGGACCACTGATCTAGACAACATCTGGAGACTGGTTGCAGTAAGCGAAAGGGAGTGATGAAGGCCACAGCCTCTGGTGTCCTTGGGTTGTGCGTGTGGTATTGAGTGCAGATGAATGCCAGGAGGGAGGTGTGATACCTATTGGTGCCCGCTGCTTATTGGAGAGAAGTAATGGAGAGCATCCATGATCATGTCTGTTCAGATCATTGATCTGTTATATACTCCTTGTATATATAGCTTGTAATATACTCCTAAGGATCCTGAGATCACCATTGTAGGAAAAAAAGAGAACTATGGCTGGATCACTGACATTGCAATCCCAGGAGACAGCTGAATAGAAAAGAAAAAACAGGAAAAGGCCACAAAATTCCAAGATCAACAAACAGAGTTAGAAGACCTCAGTGAGAAGAAGGTAACCAGCATGACAGTTGTCACTGGAGCCCTTGGGACAGTGCCGTGAAGTCTGAGAAGGACTCCAGCTCAGCTGCAGAAGATGCTGTTGCTTGGAACAGTAAGGGAACGCATTCGTCCAAAATAGCACAATGGTTACTAATTGAAATCGCTACAGTTTTGCCGTTATGCACAACGTCGTTGACAATCTGCCACACTCCTGAAACCAATCCGCAAAAAGCGCTTCGTTGTGCTTTCAGTGAAATCCCAAAAAGTGGATTCACCCTCCGGAAAGCGCTACGCTCCTGCAACCAATCTGCAACACTAGCGGGAAAGTTCTGTACGTTACCATTGTTGCGATTTCTGCAAAGTCCCGCCCCCTGGCTCTCTCCTCTGATCTTCCGGCGAAGCGATCGCCATTTTTTTTTCTCCGAGCGAGCGGAGATCAACGCACCGGCAAGCCTTCGTTTACCCAGTGAGGCTTCCCTGGCTGGAGTCCCTCTGTTTAAAGTCACCAAGCTCAAGCAACACAGAGGCCCGTTTGCTGGTTTATTTTCCCTTTATTTTTCACACTGTTTTCGGCCGAAAATTGTGCCCGTGAGGGGGGGGATTTTTTTTTCACTCAGGGGGAGCGTGGCAACAATGAAATGGCAGCTCAAACACCACCGAATCAATGCATATTCGTTGCAACGTGTGTGTGTGTGTTTTTTTTAAAAAACCTTCCTTAAAGGGAAAGGGGCTGTTTGGGAGCATGATAACGGCCGCCCATTGGCTGCTTGACGGCCAGGGGCGGGACACAGCTCAGTAATAGCGCTTCCTGGCTAGCGATTTTTGCAGAGACCGGAACCCTGTGGGAAATGATAGAAACGCAACTGTATTCCACTACAAAGGCAGGTATGCATAACGTCGAATTCCACTATTTAAAATGGCGGTTTTCATTCCGCAAACAACTTGCAACATTGATCCCAGTGCGGAATGGCCCCAAGAATCCCATCAAGTTTTTCCCATCTGCAGTTTTCAAGAACTGGCTAGATTTTGAATTGCAGAACACCAGCCACCCATCAAGTATCTGACTGTCTTCTGCAGGGGGATGGACTAGAGCAGTGGTCCCCAACCTTTCCGAGGCTGGGGACCGGCAGGGCATCGGGCCGCGCCCCCGCGGACCGCGCCCCCGCGGGCAACGCCCGCGGATCGGGCCGCGCCCGCGGGCCGCGCCCACGGATCGGGCCGCGCCCGTGGGCCGCGCCCACGCCGCGCCCGTGGGCCGCGCCCACGCCGCGCCCGCGGATCGGGCCGCACCCGAGCCGCGCCCGCGGGCCGAGCGGGCGTGGCCAGCACAGGCACGGCCCGGCCCTGATTCCCTCTCCCCGCCTCCCGCAGTAAGAAGCTTCCCGGGCCGCAAGCTTGCGGCCTGGGAAGTTTTTTACTGCGGGGGCGGGGCGGGGCGGGGAGAGGGAGCCGCGGCCCGGTGCCATGGCCTTTGCGGCCCGGCACCGGGCCGCGGCCCGCAGGTTGGGGACCACTGGACTAGAGGACCCTGGAGATCCCTTCCACCTCTCGTCCAACCCTTTGCACAATGCAGGAACTCACAACTATGGTTCTATAAATGTTACATTTATTATTAATAATAATAGAATGTTGTATTGTGATAAGCACATACAAACCAGAACATTTTTTAATTCTGTTAACTAATCATGCTTCCCCCTTAAAGTATACAGGAAACTTGCTTGCTAATACCTAAAACAAAATATTTATTATTACAAGAGATCAAATTACCTTCAGCATTATTTCAGTTTTTGCTGCGGTGCTCTCTCTCTCTCTCTCTCTCTCTCTCTCTCTCTCTCTCTCTCTCTCTCTCTCTCTCTCCCCCCCTTCTGTGCAGTCTTTTTCTATACACATACACATAGAACTATTGTTAATTAAGACTGTCTCCATTATAGAGCTAATTAACAATTAGCATAAACATAATTAGCTAATGCTGACATTTAACTCATTACATTGTTTAAATAATTTTCAGAAATTGCCCTTAGTGGCATTCTGTCATACTGAAATAATGGCAGCACTTTGTCATGTGAATTAAATGACATTTGTGTTGTTTCCTTTCCAACTCATGCAAGAAAGGGTTTTATTATTTTTTTTATGACACGATACTCAGAATTCAGGCAAAATTAAAAATCCTGCATTAGAATAAATCCTTTAGGACCTCCCTGTTGAAGAACCAGGCTGGCTCGGAAGCATTAGTCATTACGATTGTGAAGGTGGATGTTGTAACTGTTAGTTCTCGCATAATAACACAACAGTCGCATTTTGAAGATTGCCAACATTTGTTTCAATAGGCACTGACAAAAAGTGTCACTGGACTTTGTTGCAATTGGTCATGACACCGGCAAGCACTCACCCCATATATCAGTCCAGAGATGTCCTGGTCTCTGGAGACACCCTTCCCTTGCAACCGGACTTGGTAGTTGCAATTCTGGGGGAACAAATAGCTCTTATTAGCACAAACTAATGATGGTGCTGGTGGCCACCATGCTTAGCATTTCTACAGCATTTCAGAGTCTTCAGACTCCTTCCTTTTGGTATGATTATCCCCATATTGGAGATGCAGGAGACTGCAAAATCCTCCTGATTTGATTTCAGTTTCTTCAAGGGCAATCCTGGAAAACCTGCAAAAATGTCCAGGCCCATTATGATAACAGCAGATGAATCCTACAAACCGACGTGTCTCTTGTCCTTGAATAGGAATTGCAGAAAAACAAACAAACCAAAGGAAGAATGGAAGGAAAGAAGGGATTGTGTAGAATTGGCTGTGGCTAGTCCTTCCAGCCTATAGTGCACATAAAGTCACTTCGCTGTGAGATGAACCCACATGGAACTGTGTTGTATTTTTGCATGAATACTGAGAATTCTGCATGAATACTGACGATCGCATGGTATTTATTTCTCAGCAGGGCATCTGTCTTCCCTCATGGAGCCAGATTGTATGGAGAACTCCCATCTGCAAGAAAGGACCAAGTGACCAGCTTCCCTCCAGAGGTTACACAACTAAATCAATAACCCACATGCGCTCCTGCCAAGTGGCCCCTCTGCCCCCCTTTGTGCTCCTTGTCCTCCTGCTGTGTAGATGGGAAGTGCTTGGCAGCCTAGCCGACAAGGACTGAGGAAGCATTGCACTGCATGGGCTTCATGGGAGTCGGCATTTCCAACCACAGCGCATACTCTGAAGAAGAAGACGAAGAGTTGGTTCTTATATGACGCTTTCCCCTACTCGAAAGAGGCTCAAAGCGGCTTACAGTCGCCTTCCCTTTCCTCTCCCCACAACAGACACCCTGTGGGGTGGGTGAGGCTGAGAGAGCTCTGATATCACTGCCCGGTCTGAACAGCTTTATCAGTGCTGTGGCGAGCCCAAGGTCACCCAGCTGGCTGCATGTGGGGGAGTGCAGAATCGAACCCGGCTCGCCAGATTAGAAATCCGCACTCCTAACTACTACACCAAACTGAAGGGGCAGGAAAGGGGGCAGGGAGGGAAGGAACAAACCCCAGGCTCAAGCCGGGGCTGCTAAGAGCCACCTTGGAGGCCTGGAAACAGATTCCACACAGGAACAAAACAAATGGCTTGTCTTCCTGATTTACTTTGACACCCAAATCCACTTGTCCATCCATCTGACCCTTCGTGGATGGCATCACTCCTCAGAAAATAAATCCAGAACTCTCCAAAATGGCCCCCAGCTTTAGGGTGACCCTGGTGGTCCCGCAGCCCAAAGCAAAAGGAAAATCCTGCTGCAGATATCTAGACCAGACTCCCCCCCCCGCCCCCCAATTTGCAATGGGAGCGACGTTTAGGCGGCAGTTAAAGTGCCAGGCTAGGCTCCGGAGAGCCCGGGTCGAGCCCCCAGGGCACAATGGAGGGAGGTGGGACCCGTGCCAATGCCCCCCCCCCCACCCCAGGCCGGAGAGCGAGCGGAGCAGTCCAAGCCGCGTCCTCGCCTCTCTTCCTCCGGGGCTGTCCCGCGCCACAGCGAAGCCCCTTCCCCGGCCTGGGGCGCGCCCGGGGGGGGGGCGAGGGGAGGACGGGGCGGGCTTCTCCCCAGGCGGCCTTTCCAGGCTTCTCTCCAGGGGCGGCTGCGCTGGCGGCGGCAGAGCGGACCCGGCCGCAAAGGGCCGCCCTCCCCCCTGCCTCCCTGCCTCCCCCTCCTCTGGCCCAGAAGGCTCCTCCCAGCGACTCCCCCCCCCCACTCGCCCGTCCTCCCCCCGGACAGGGACAGGGGGGGAGGAGAGAGGAACCGCAGAAGGGGGCCCTTGTGGGGCCCTGCAGCCCCCTTGGCCCTCCCTTATTGCAGCTCCCCCCCCCCCCCGCCGCCAAGGGCTGCCCTGTGGGCGAGACTGGAGAGCCGCCGCTGGTCTGGCAGAGATGGGCAGCCTCCGGAGGTGGGGAGCTCCCCCTCACTGGCAGTCTTCAAGCAGCGGCTGGACAGATCCTTCTCCTGGGTGCTTCAGGCTGATCCTGCACTGAGCAGGGGGTGGACTAGATGGCCTGGATGGCCCCTTCCCACTCTAGGATTCTGGGAGTCTAGTTCAGCATTGGAAGGGGCTGCCTAAGGAGGTGGGGAGCTCCCCCTCACTGGCCGTCTTCAAGCAGCGGCTGGACAGATCCTTCTCCTGGATGCTGGAGGCTGATCCTGCACTGAGCAGGGGGTGGGACTGGATGGCCTATCTGGCCCTTCCCACTCTAGGATTCCATTATGTGGGATGGAGAAATCTGCTAAAAACTAACCAGTGGGTGGAAGAAGTAAAAGGGAGATGATCTCACAGCCTGGCAGTCCTTGCCTCAGCATCCCAACAGGGAAAGTGGCTGTTGCAGATCCTGCCCTCTTCATGATTCTAGCAATGCTTCTCTGAGCCCCTGGAGCATAATCAACCCTGAGAACTCGCCCTCTTCTTGATGCTGTGGAGTCCCGGAGCACTTCGGAGACCCTCCCAGTTATGAGGGCATCGCCGATCAAGGCTCCCCTTGCCCCAGCTGTACCGTCACACAATCTCCCCACTTGTCCCCCAAGGCACAGGCTATGGCAGCATCTGCTGAGTTTGCAGAGTTGGTGGGAGGCTTGGGGACTGGATTGCTTCTGCTGCTGTAGTTTTAAGGGTGGGGGGCATTTGAGGGGCTTTTATGTTTTATTGTGGGGATTTTTTATTGTAACCCATGATGAGCGGGCTAGTCCGGGATTGGCAGGTAATAAATCAAATAATAAATAAAAATAAAATTCACCCCTCCAAAATCTTTTTGCTCTCTAAATTGCTCCTGCAGTCTAATCTATTTGTTTGAATGCAGATCATAGAACCACAGAGTTGGAAGGGACTTCCAGGGTCATCTAGTCCTACCTGCCCACCCACAATGACCCAATTTCATGCTCAAGTGATCCTCCTCCACCAAACATTTCCAGAATCCAACCTGACTCGGAGGTAATTCACCTACCATCCCACAGTGGTCATCAGCAATTCCCTGGGGATGCAAGGGAGGGCTAGAAGAGACAAACCCTGGCACATCCCTTCCTGTCCACCCACTCACCATCTGCCTAAGTTTATAACATCAGCATTGCTGTCAGATGACTCTCTAGCCTCTATTTTAAAGCTTCCAAAGAAGGAGAACAACTATTTCCTGAGGAAGCCTGTTCCACTGTGGAACCGCTCTAACTATCAGGAACTTCTTCCAGATATTTAGCCAAAAATTACTTGACCAGAGCCAGGGCCTTTTCGGTCCTGGTCCTGACCTGGTGGAATGAGCTCCCGGAAATGCTGAGGGCCTCGATGGAGTGGTCATTGTTCCACAGGGCCTGTCAAATGGGTCTCTTCCACCAGGCCTGTCCAGGCAGATTGGGTCCCTCCCTCTATAGGCCCTGTGAGTGACACTGCCTTGATAACTGGGCATGATCTCTCTCCCAAGGATGATGGTGGCTACCGGTGAGGGGGTGGATTTTTAAACTGTTTCCTGCCATCTTGCTTATTATTATTGTGGAGGGGTCTTATTGTATTTGACTATGTTGCATTGCATTTTATTCTTCTACTAGCTTCAAAGCCCATTAAAAATAAATGGGCTTTGAGAGGGGATGGGGAAGTGGGGGAAGGAGGGCGGGGGGGTGAGGTGGAGGGTCCGGAGGCCGGGTGAGGGGGGGACAACCTTGGGGGAGGTGGTGGGGGAAGAGTTCAAGGTGAAGGAGGGGATTAGCGGTGGGTGAGTTCGGGCTCTGCGCGGGGAGAAGGTGCGCGCTTCTCGGAGAGGCTCCGGGGCACGTGCATGCTTCTCAATGCCATAAGGAAGGTGGTGTGCTCCTTAGGTAACCACACGGCCCGAATACAGGGCGAGTGACCAAAGGCCGCAGCTTGCCCTCGAGTGTGAGCAAATTGTGGATTTGGGCGGCTCCCTGTCATCGACGGCCCCCGCCACCCCCAAGCCCCCCCCCAACCTTGATGATCAAGGCGGAATTGAGTGTCCGAAGTGACAAAAGGGTGAGGCATACCGGGGGGTGCTGAGGCTTAGCGGTGAGGGCACCCCGTGCGTGCTAAGCGCAGGCTGAAGATGGCGCAGGGTACGCAGAGTGTCTGAAAGCAGGTGGCAGGACGACCTTTGGGAAAGTCCCCCCTGTCAGCCTCTTGCCACAAGCAGAGCGGGCCGAAACCCCTGCCCTCCTGGCAGCTGGCCCGTGGATCAGGGTGCCCAGTGGAGGTTCTGTTAGTTGTTGCGTTGCTGGGGTTTGCCAACGGTGATCGTAGGTG